>NC_067398.1:502297843-503782843 GCF_016432865.1 Antechinus flavipes | reverse complement strand
CAATTGGAGAATGGTTTGATATCTTATAAATTAGAGTCAATTCTCTATATATTTTGGAAATGAGGCCTTTATCAGAACCTTTGATTGTAAAAATGTTTTCCCAGTTTATTGTTTCCCTTCTAATCTTGTCTGCATTTGTTTTGTTTGTACAAAAACTTTTCAATTTGATATAATCAAAATTTTCTATTTTGTGGCCAATAGTGATTGAGTTCCTTGAATATTTATTCTTTGCCCTTAAAAAATGAATAGTTTTAAAATTTTGCAAAAACGCTTCACATAATTCTCACTTGAGCCTTATAGAAACCACAAGGGGTTAAGAATATTTTTAGGATATAGGACAGATATAGGAAATTCCAAACATTCTCCACAGATGCAGATGAAAAACTCACCTGTAATTTACAGTCTTAGAGAAGTGCTGGGAGTGAGAAACTGAAAGGTTGTGACTTGCCCATTGTTACAAAAGGAAGTTGTCTCTGTGGTATTATGTGTGCATATCTGGTTTCATAGACTGTCTTATCTTCCCAACTATATGTTAACCTCTATCTCAAGGACTAAACTTTCTCATAGTCTGCACCTTCCACAAACACCTCAAAGTTTATTAGACTAATAGTTGTTCAACAAATGTTTGGTAGTTTAAAGATGGAAAAGCTTGGCTGTGCTGAGTCAAACAAATTCTTTCCTTTCCCTTAGAATCAGAATGCAAAAGCTAGTCACTGGAGCAGAAAACTTCATTAGATAATTGGTTTAGTGTTTCCAAAGAGATTGGGAATCAAGAAGACACACTTTTAAAAAGGGGGACTATATATAAGGTCCCAGAGAACAGCAACATTCTGCTTTACTGATAAGGTAATTTGAATTTTCTTATTTTTGAATATTAGGGAAAACAGTTCTCTCTAGGATCCTTCAGACTTGATACTCAAACTCATTCCAAGTCAAAGGCAGAAGCTGTCTTTTTGCAAAACAAATAATTAAAGCAGAAATCAAAATTATATCGTAGTTCGGGGGGGGGGGGGGAGAGAGAGTCGGTGTTATCTTCAAATAGCCTCCTAGGGTGGAGAAAACTGTTACATTGTAACTCCTCTAAAGTACTGTAAGCTTAACCACTCCTCCACTTCGAGGAGGGTGGATCACGATCGACGTCGGTTTTCTGCGAGACATCTCAGTGCGTGTGCCCGGGTGCCTCTGCATCTCGAGCAAAAGGAGGGGGCGGACAGGGAGGGGAGGGCACCCGGCGCAAGAAAACCCACCCTCCTCTCTTTGCTAATTTCACATTACACTCGGGATTGCTTAGTCTGTCAGATGAAACTGGCCGAAAGGAGAGGAAAGTGACAAGCCACTTGCCTCAAACCCTGGCAAGTCCTGGATACACTATTGATCCGAAAGGTAACTTTTCTCTCTTTGCTGTGATTCGTAGGGGGAGGGGGGGGACACAGTCAAAGGGAGTCTCCACCTTCCTGATTTGCTGGAAATGTGTCCGAGGCTAGTCCGGAGCTGAGCTGGGCTGCGCGGGGCGGCTGACGCGTGGCTGGGACTGCTGCTGCTCCTACCACCACCACCACCGTCGCCTCCGTAAGTCCGGCTCGGATTCTCAGGAAGCCTCCGGGGCCCCAGACCGCGATTCCTCCTCTGGCGCCGGTAACTGTGGGCTGTTCTTGTACCGGTTCTCCGAGGTACATTCCTCGTTTTGCTTTTGCTTTTTTGCAGCGATGGTTTGGGAGGTGGGGGGGAGGGAGCCCGGTTGAGCAGGATAGCTGGCTGCCAGCCTTGGTTTCTTTGGAGGCCCTAATTGAACGAGGGAATTTTTAAAATTCAGTCTTCTTTTCCATTTCTTTATTTGAATTACTGTTATTATTTTTTAAATTACTGTTTCGAGGCGCCATTTTTAAAGTTAACACTTGGTGGTGGGTGGAGATTAGGGATTGGGGGACGAGCTGGGGAGGGGGAATCCTGCATGTACGAGACCGGGTTTCCTCTGTCCCCTCCTACATGCCGGCCCTTCCTCTTAGACAAGCCCTTGGCCCGCATAGGGGAAGGACAGCGATGCGGCGCAGCTGCTTCTGCAGCTCTCCTGGGGGCCTCCATGCCAGATGCCCCGCTTCCTTGCAGAGGTTTGTCAGGCGAGAGGAAGGGGAAAGGGGGGGGGGGGAGAAACGGAATCTCTGCTTGCGTGTTCTGCTTGCTGCGTCTTGCCCCCTGCTAACGCGGCACCAGAGACGCGCCCCATGTAGGCTGTGCAGAGGGGACACCAAAGGGGGGTTGGTTTGGATTTAAGGTCAGGATAAGGTATGTAGCGCACAAAGCATCCCCCCTTCCCAAGCACAACCTCCTGGCTTTTATGTAACTTCCCTCCTTCCTTTTAACTAGGGCATGATTCCCAGAGACTAACGGCAAATGCTGCATTCCCGGCGGGGGCGGTGGGGGGAGGAGGAGCCAGCGTCTAAATAGATGTTGTTCTTGGCTTGGACACCTGGGTAAACCCCTGCCCCTTTTAGTTACTCCTCCCTTCCACTTCTGATTTCTCTTGTCCCCTCTGCTCCCTATTTAACTTGATAAGAGTAGAGAGATGCACCCCTGAACATCTTGGCGGAGGTGGGGGGGAGGGGGAGAGTGTCTGTATGCTGCATTGGTTACCTGACAGACTGCTGGGCTGCTATCTGCATTCAGGCTAGACAAGCTGCAAAGGAGGCAGTGCAGTAGGGTTCGAATGGGGGTTGGGGAAAGCTCGCTGGCCATTTTACTTTACTTTGTCCGTAGCCATTTCTGTGAAGCTGGGGAGGGGAATGTTTTCTCGTGATTGGAGTAGTTGTTTTGCTGCCTCGGATTTCCCGTTTGATAACTCCCCACTCACATCCCTTGCACTCTTCTCCACTTGCTACCTCCCCACCAAGTCCATGGCTTCTGCAATGCGGTGGGTGTGGTTACATAGTAAATTGTAACTGGTCCTCTGCAGTGGCAGCGTTGTGTTTCTTTTGCTTTTGGCATTTTCAAATCAAAGGTTTCAAACCTAAGGTTTTGCTCAGTTGATGCCCGGAGTTAACTTGGGGCAACCTTCTTTACTGACAGAACGAGATGATACAGGGAAAACAGATGGCATTAATCAGACTGGGGTCCTGAATAGAGATAGTGCGGAGGGGGGAGGGAGGGAGAGGAGTTAGGCAAGCTCAGCTCTGTTAATCCGCAGCTTTCATTATATTCTATTTAGAATTTTTGCTGCTTTACGTTCATCTTGTTGAATTGCCTTTGAAAAGGTTTTCAAAACAGTTTATACTTTGAGATAGCCAGGTGTACTGAAGTTATACTTAGTTGCAGAAACTACTTCCTTAGTTACAATATCCTGACGGCACGTGATGAAAAATTCCCCATAGAACTTAATATTGATTTAAATGTTAGGGAAACAAAAATAATAACATGCACTGGACATATGGGTAATATGGGCATATTGGTTTTGCTATCTCTGGTAAACTCTTTGTATTTTGGTCATAGTTTCAACTGAACTTTAAATTCTAACAGCTTTTTTTTTTTTTTTTTTTTTTTTTTTTGTCATTAAGTATAATCAACCATTTACTAGGATTTAGAATTGAGTTTTTAAAATGGACTTTTCTTGAATTCTGAAACTTCTGGTGTTGCATTTTGAAATAGCTTCAAAATTAATTTCTGTTAATTCCTTTAATTGGACAGAAAAGTAAAAATATCTTAATTTCAGGACAGTTATGGAAATAAAATTCTAGATCATGTCTATAGCCACTTTTTTGCATGACTTAAAAAAAAACTATGAAAAGTAAAAAGTGTACACGTGTTGCTGCATATAGTTTGTCTAGCAAAACTCTAATTCTGTGCTTTGTGAACAATATTTCATAAAAGTAAAACTGCTATTTTATGCATTATTTCCCAGTAGGAACAAGCAAAGAGTTCCAACTTCGAATTACAGTTCTATTTGGCAAAAAAGGACTGAGTTGTCTCAGGTTAAGACAAAATGTTTTAATTTAATGAATTTCCAATAAAAGTGATTGATTTGAAAGCAGTTTCTGTTTTTGTTCTTGTTTGATACATAGGACTTTGACTAAAGATTATTTCAAGTTTTGAAATACTAAACCCTGGATGTTAGATGATGTAATGATGCTTTTTTTAGATACATTTGACTAAGTTCACTTATAAAAACCATGTATCAAAGAGATCTCTGCCCAGATAGATGAGAAAACCATTTACGTACTGAAAGACTCTCCTGTTTTAAAAGAAACAATATGGCCTTTTCTTGTCATCTTCTTATATACTTACAACATGATAGATTAAGTATGCAGGGCATTTGCTGTACAAGGTAATCTTTTTCTTAGCCATACTAAGATCATACTCTTACCCTTTTGAATTGAAGTTTCAGAGAAGAATTAAAATTTGCATATCAGTAATCACATTCCTGAGGGTGAAAAGAAAACTCTTAGTGGCCTGAAGAGTAAATACAAGTGTATTTTCTGTGAGAAGTTGACATCATGAAAAAAAAAAAAAAACAGGTTGGTTTATGTGTGGAGTCTCCCCTCATCATCTTATCTCTGTCATTCAACACTTCAATCTCTAGCTTTTGTGTTATATAATATAGAATATCGACTTAGTCTTCAAAACCTTTAAACATTCATCTTTAGCCCCACTTCATTGAGAGAGGCTCTTAGTGGTGCAATTGTCACATATGTTTCTTTTAAATACTAGCCACTAATCTGTTGGAAATGTGTCAAATGTTCAGTGCTCCTCTGAGAGAAATACAGCTTTCCTTTGCTGTTATTTGATTTGCCTTGGCTGCAAAGAATTGTGTGATCAGAAGCCAGGAGAACTGTAGCAGTGAAGTCATTGCACTGCCCTGTGTTGTGACATCACTATGGCTCAAAGGAAACAAGGGTGGGGCAGGGAAAACCAGACTGTCTGAACCATCTTGGTGGATTCAACTTTGCCTGCTAAATGAATGAGACTGTCCTTACTTCAAGTTGAACTGCATCATAAGGTATTTTCAAAGAATTGAAAGAAATTAAAACCTGCATGTGAGGGTGTATTTCACAGATTTCCCTTCACAGAAAGGGATTTTATGGGATGGGAATCACTATTTTAAAATGTGGGGAGAAAACAAATGAATAGGCATAAAATATCATGTTTCTATTTGATAAGGTGATCAAACACATTTCCTAGTTTTCTTCAAGTGCAATATAATTATTGTTTTTATTAAAAAGTTCCTGATTTAGAAGATATGTTAAGCCACACAATAAATAATATGTCATTTTGAACAGGGGAGAGTCTTCTTATGGTGGTTGAGATTTTATTTTATTCTCTTATTAAAGTTTTGAAACTTCAGTTGACAAAGAAAAAAAAAAAACTAGGAATTTCTCAAAGTAAGATTGATTTTTTTCTCTGTGTAACTGTACAACTACACCTGGACCCAGAATGCAAAAGCAAAAGTGTAAATAGGAAAACTGGCAAGAGTGAGAGAAAGTGACATTAAATAGAGAAAATTACAAATCTAATGGTTGGGTTTTCTTTGGTACATTTTTAGACCTTAGAATGATTAGGGAAATTGCACAGTGCTCAAGTATAAGGTTTCATTAATTCTAACCCTGTAATTCTTTTGTAGTCATAGTCTAGAGAAAAAAGCTGACAACTTAATTTCTAGAATGCTGGCATTTTGATACATTGTTCCTACAGTCTTCACTTAAGGGGGAAAAGATCAGTGTTTCTTTTAAAAACAAAGGAAATAAGCCAAATGGCTTTGAGGATGCTTCCCCCTCCCTTTTTCCCCTCCAGATAAATTATGTGCTCTATGAGGGCAAAGCATTGATGCTTAGTTTGGACAGAAGCACATATTAGGTATGCATTTGTTGAACTGGTTAGAAATTGAGGCTCTTTATGAATGTACTTCCCCACAAGGAGGGTGTTTAAAAAGGTTCATTTATTTTTACACGTTTCATTTTGAAATTTCTATTACTGAACTCATCTCTGCTGCCTTTTTTGGTTGTGTTTTAATGGCCTAATACTCTTTGTAATGACCTAATTACTTATATTCTCAGCTATAAATTAGGCAAGTGCTAGAGCTTTTTGCCATATGGAGAAAAGTACAGTGCAGGTATCAGGAGAGAAAAAAAGAATTGCTTCACTGAGAATCCTTTTCTTCCTAGCCCTAATTGGTGTTTTAGTGGGCATTAGCAAAGAGAGCTTAGAAGAAAGGGATAAATGGTATGATGATATAAAAGAAACTGGAAGAAGCAGAAAAGAATCAGCGCTACTGATAATATCAATAATGTCACCAGAGGAAATATTTTTCTGTTATAGAAAATCTGCAAATTTATTTTCCTTTTATGTTTCTGGAATTTAATATGTTGGAAATGATTAGTTTCTGTGTATTTGTGGCTTTTTTTTAAACTGACTTTTCTTATTATGTTACTGTTAAATGTATATGTTTATATTCCATGTCTATTATTACAACTCTTCTATGGATTAATTACCCCATTTGTACCTTTTCCAGAAAATAAACTTAAATTTATATTTTTCCCAAAGAATTTTCAGTCAATCCAGCCAAAATCGTACAAAATAAATAAATGCTGAATAAATTCTATGTGACAAGTGTTTATGTAGGATATAACATTATACAGTATATAATCTCTGTTCTCAAGGGATTCACAAATTAATGGGGAAATAAGAAAAATACGTGAAGAAAAATAGTACCAGAACAGTAACCTTCATGTACCATGTGATGGGTAAAAATAAAGAAAGTACTAAAAAGGTTCAGAAGAAAGAAATTTGACTAGGAGATCAAAGAGATTATTTCTTTTGCATTATACTTGAAAAATGTGAGGAATTTTAATAGACAAAGATTTGGAGTGAGGGAAAAGGGTGGAATGATAGAAAGTCTCTCTCACACACACATAAAATTTCTCATTTTGCAAAGTATTTTATACCTGTTTCTTTGAGAAAAGAAGACTAGTGATATTCCTATTTCAGAGCTGAGGAAACAGCTCTAAAGGAATGTATTTTCTTAATTGTATAGGCATTGTCAAGCGGTAGACTCTGACAGAATTACTGTCTCCCTTATATCATATTGGAAATGACATTAGCAAAGTTGTGGATATGATTTGAAGACTTGGAAGAAACATAAAGCTCACTGTGGGAGTAAGTACGTGATAGTGAAAAAAGAGTAGAATGGTAGGTTAGTCTAGTTGTAGAGGACTTAGAATGCTAGGCTAAGAAGTTTAGAATTTATTGGGTAGACATTGGGGATTCATTGAAGATTTTTGAGTAAAAAAGGGCTTTCATCCAAGCCTCTGACTTCCCCTTAATACCTATGCTTTTGATAATTTTTTTCTCTTACTAACACTTTATCAAAGAAAAGATTTAAGCCAGTCTCTTTATCAAGGTTTTAGGTTGGTTTAGTGAATAGAGTGGTTATCTTAGTGTCACAACCTTGGTTGAATCTCTTCTTTGACACACATGACTCCATATATCATATTGGCAAGGCATTTAATCTCCATGCAAATTTGCAAGACTATATGTTTCAGAAAATGCATGGACTTGCATTTACAGAGAGGGTTACTGTAACAGAAGCTTCCCAAATTGAAATCCCCTTTCCTGTAGATATCATGGGTGTTTCTATATGGAAAGGAGTTGAGAAGAGAGCCCTTGTGAAATAAAAATGGGGGCAAAGAGAGGAGAATACTATGGGAGTGGAGACAAAAGGAAATAGGACTAGAGAGAAATAGCAAATTAAGATGAAAGAAAAGTTAGTAAGGAGCAATTGTGAATAGGGGAGTTGCTTCTCTTTATGGGGTAACATTTGTTGTATACTCTTTTAGTTGTATACACTCTCAGGGAATGGTCATAGGAGAGGTCTTCCCTCTAGGATTGGGTATGGTGAAAGACTACTTTGTTTCAGTGACTAGGACTGATGCTGACAGAATTTAAAGATAAGGGAGATTTGGTGCTTCAGTGGATATATGTATCCTCACAAAGCAGAAAGGAATCCTGGCAGTGACAAGGGGGGGAAGGGGAGATCTTTTTGTTGTAATGATTCCCTGCCTGATTATGTATAATTTGGGACAATACCCCCCTCCCCTCCTTTTTCTTTTTCATTAACATCATTTAGATGTTAACATATCTAACATTATAGATAATGGATACTGCAGTTCACAGAATCTCAGACTTATAAGAGATCTTTGGAACGTGTTCTTAACCTGAGGAAAGAGTCTGTGAAGTTAAAAAAAATTTTTTTTTTTCATAACTGCATTTCATTATAATTGATTTTCTATGTAAATCTTATGTATTTTATTTTATGTATTTTAAAACATGATTCTGAGGAGTCTATAGGTTTTACCAGAATTCTAAAAAGTTCCATGACACAAAAAAGCTAATAATTACCCTTACCTTAGAGATCATTTGGATGCCTTAAAATTCCTTCAGATGTTATGATCCACAGCTTTGGAGGCTCTCAGAAAACTGACCTGTCCCTTAAGAGTCTTAAACTCAACTTTTTAACATTTATTAAACAGTTATGTTGTTCCAGATACTGCTAAGCATTGGTGACACAAAAGAAAAATAAAGACATAAAAAAAAGTTTCTGCTTTCAAGGAGCCTACATACTAATTGAGGGGGACAACATGTAAATAAATAGGTATGTAAAGGATGCTTAGAGCAGGACTGGAAACTTAGAGGTGAAAGCTCAGGTGCCTTTTCTTACCAAGAAAGCTTGCTATAGAAGAAGGTAGTCTTTGAACTGAGACTTGAAAGAAATGAATGATGTCAAGAGATGACAGGTAAGATAGGCGGAAATTCTAGGTGTGCAAGACTGCCAGCAAAAAGGTACAGAAAGGGGAGATGGACTTTATTGCTCAGGGAATAGCAATTAGGTTAGTATCACTGAATGGCAGAGTATATGAAGGAAAGAGTAAAATGTAATAAGACATGATAGGTAGAAGAAAGGAGCTAGCTTATTAAGAGCCTGAAATATGAAAGGATTTTCTATGTAAGAAGTAATAGGGAGTCACTGTGATTTAATGAGCATGGTTTGACCTTGCCAGTCCTAGGAAAAATCACTTTGGGAGGTATATGGAAGATGGATGGAAAGGGGGTGGGGGTGGGACTATAGATAGAAAGACCAATTGCAGCCTAGTCAACAGGTGAAGTAAGGTTTGAACTAGTGTAGTGGTTATAAGTAGAACAAGTATATAATATGAGATACTGAAAAGTTAGAAACAATAAGATTTGGCAACAAATTTGGATATGTGTTATCAGTGATAGTGAGCAAAGAAATTCTGTGAATGTAGGGGACCTGGAAGATAGTGGTGCCTTAAACAATAATAGGGAAATTAGTAAGAAGAGAAGATTTGGAAAAAAAAGATTATCACATGTTTGAGGCATTGAGTTTCAGATGCTTGTAGAATATGTGATTTGATATGAAAATTCCCATTATAAACTTGGCCTTTGATTGAAGGGATAACTCACACCCCATAAAGCAATCTAGTTTTGGAAAACTGTAAGTATTAAGGATTTTTTTTTCTTGAAGTCTAGATTGTATCCTTCTAACTAGTCCTATTTGTTCCTACTTCTGTGACCCTTCTTCCTTTTCCCTCCCCAACTATAAATTTGAGCCTTCTTTCACATTAAGGAAGGTCTTTCAAGTACTTGAATATATGATAACAATATCATTATTATTAGATTTGTCATAAAGTGGCAGACTTCACATGTACTTGGCATATCATCTGGTTTAATATTCTCATTTTGAAAATGAGGAAATTGAGACTCAGATGGTGGTTTTTTCCCCAATATCACACCTGGCATTGGAAATTTTAAAGAGCCAGTAGCTAAGTATTGGAAAAAAATTACATGGGAAAGTTGATATCCAAATTCCTCTACTTTGTGTGAGCTTTACTATTTGTGTGATCTTTAACCTTTATGAAACTTAGTTTCCTCATTTGTAAAATTTGGTATTTAGATTAGATGAACTCTATGGTTCTTTTCAAGTCAAAAAATCTTGGGATCTTAGGGACAGAGAAATGACTGTGGGGCAGGAATTATCACTGCTATTGGAAAATTAGAAGGTGGGATGTATGTATGTTACTTATCTTAATTTGTTATATAATATAACAATATAATATACAATATAAAAGTACCGGTTGACTTCATGGCTTAGATGAAGAAATAGCAAATATGGAAAAAGTACAATTTTTAATTTTGAATTTCAGAAGCCAATAGAGTTTCCTAAGATGGGCTTGGGAGGGAAGGATGGCAAAGAAACAGAATTGTCTGAAAGTTAAATAAATTCTTCAAGAAGTCACTTACATATTATCCTCCTTTGCCAGTGAACTAAACTTAAAAGATGATTCAGGAAGTTCTTGTTGTGGGAGTTTAGGAATGTCAGTATTAAGTTTGTAACGGCATGGTATTAGACAGCTGAAAAGAGAATATTTTCAACCCAGTCTTTAGGTTGTACCTAAAGTTAAGTCAAATTTAAGTCAAGTAGCTAGGAGAATAGATTGAAGATGAAGTGGATTGGTAAGGAGCAACCAGATGTTGGTAAAATTGACTATAAATTATATATTCGTAATTTACTGTTTAATTTGTACTCTGAACATTCTTATCAAGTATAAATATTGTAATCTAAAGGACTGGTTATATTAACATGCTCTTTTATTGAGATTTTAGAAAAATGGAGTATAGCTTTGGCTTGGGAACTAATTATATGATTGTGGTCAGGTAAATCATTTAAACTTTCTGGGCCTCAGTTTCATTTGTTAAAATTAGGGACTTGAGTTAGATTTCCAAGATCTTTTTCAGCTCAAATATTAAAAGAAATGGCTTATTAGCTCTTGGAAAGGATGGAACTGGTCATTAAGAGCATAAGAAAATTTCTCCAGCTAAAATCTGGAAAGGATTGACAGATTAATAGGCTGCTTTTTTTTATTTGGAGCTAGTCTTGCCAAATGAACCTCATTTCATTTTTAAACAAGGTTTCTAGACAAATTTAGATAAAAGGAATACTCTAAATGTTTAGTAGCAAATCTGAATTTGGAGCAAGGCATTTAGCAGACTCTCCACCTACCAGCCTTGATAATGGTCTAGTTTGGTGAATTTGGATATAGTTGAATGACTGGACCCAAAGATGATTAATGGCTTGATGTGAGTCTTTGATGCTTTTAATGCCGGCTTTCTTTACCTTTTTCTCCTTGGCTCCCTTTTTTGCCTGAGACATTTTTACATGACCCTGAATATATAGGGAGATAAAATAGGTATACAAATCAAACATTTACTTTAAACAAATCATGATTTCATGGCGCCAAGCCCCCATATAGGATTGCAACCCATAATTTAAAAATCCAGGTTTTAATGAATGCTTTAATTTGTGGATGTTACCCAGCTTGGAAGATGAATTCCTATGTTGGATGACAGAATCATATTCCCATAAAGGTTTTGACTAACTAGAATCATGAATGGATCAGATCCAATTCAGTTGAGTGAGACATCACTTAAGCACCTATTATGTACAATGCAAATAGATGGTAATTACACAAAACCAAAAATAAAGCGAATGCTGAGCTTAATAAGAGATATATATCAAGTCCTTCTTTTTTGGCTCATAAATTCAAGATACGAGACATGTAAACAGTAATGCATATGTAAAACACTTGTTAGGTTTAGATGCCTAAAAGTGCAATATGAGTCAACAGTGTTAGATGGCATTAAAAAAAAAAAAAAAACTACCTAATATGATAATGAGCTGCATTGATGGACTTGTATGTAGACTTGTTTTGCTTGGCCCTAAAGGAAAGAATAAGAACAATGACTGGAAATTGCAAGGATACAGATTGAAGTTTGATATGAAGAAATGTTTCTAATTAGTTTGGGATGTTCACAAGCAAAATAGATTGCTTTCTTCTGGTAGTGACTTTCTAGTCATTGTACCACTTAAATGGAACCTGAAAACTAATTTTTGATGGGTTGTTTTGAAGAAGATTCTTATATAAGTTGAACCAATTGATTTTTGAAATTTCTTCTAGCTCTTGACCTTCTATATTTATCTAAGTGATGAGAACAACAACAAAGCCAGTCTTCAACCCCCAAATCAGAAAAACTTTAGAATGCCAAATTCATTAACTCTAATTTGCAATTTTTTATTAGTAAGCAAGCAAATTGGGAAATTAGATACCTATGGTCTGACCCTTGCCTCTCATTGTGTGTTATATGATGAAGGGAAAGTTGCTTATCTTAATTTGTTACATAATATAATAATATAATACATAATATAAAAGTACCAGTTGACCTCATGGCTTAGATGAAGAGATAGCAAATATGGATAAAGTACAATTTTTAGTTTTGAATTTCAGATGCCAGTAGAGTTTCCTGAAGTGGGGAGTGTCATCTTTTGGTATATACAAAGGATTCTTAATCGTTTTGGATTTCTTTCGAAGTCTGAGAAAGCCTATGGGTCCCTTCTTGGGATATTTTTTAATGCATGAAATAAAATGCATAGAATTACAAAGAAAACCAATTTTATTGAAATAGTTATCAAAATATTTTTAAAAGATTCACAGATCTCAAGTTAAGAATTCTTAGTCTACTCCCTGGTCTTTTAAGCTTCTCAAATGTTTGTTTTGTTGAGCCTGAGGGAAATGTTTTAATGTGAACTATTATGTTGTCAGATAAACATCAAGACTTCACAGATAACATTTGTGAACAATGTTTGTTATTGGTATTAGACAAATAGCTAGAATAGGAAGGTAAAGTTTTACAGGAATAAGAGAGTGATACTGTTGACATAGATCACTGTGAAATATTTACATCTGCTAAGAGTTCTCAAAATATTGAAAAGCTCCATGTGTTAATTGAAGGCATAGAGATTAAGCTTTGTTGCTCTGTTGACATGTTGTTATCTTTTTATTTTATTTTAAAAAATAATAAAAGTAAATGATAGGGGAATCTGTTCAGTTATTTTGCACATGTGTTTATCTATTATTTTCTGTAACATTATATCTAAAATTCTGGGCTTGTATTGAAAAGATGCACGTAAAAAGATGCAGAAAAACCTCAAAATGCCACCAAGCAGCATTGTGAGGAAAGAGTAGAAAAAATGAGAAAACCAAAATTAGAGCTTGTTATTATGGTTGCTTGTCTTTGGCTATAGTATAATGTAGATTCTTTATTTAATAAGAATGTGTTTATATATCTTTAACCATGTACCATGAAACTTCTATTTGCACAGACCTGATAATCAGGTAAATGCAATTGGTCCACAGAAGTTCTAAAATCACCATCCCAAACATCAGCTCTTTCCCAATTTTCTCATTTTTTGGATAGTATTTGCTATCTTAAAAATTTGGCATCATCTTGTATTTTATGTCCTGTCCTCTTGCTAGGAGTTCATAGGAGTATGATTACATCGATGTTAATAGGTTCTTGGGCCAGAGACAGCTAAAGTCAGGTAGTACAATATTGATAAAGATCAGTTTCACAATCACTCAAAAATGGAGACTGCAGAAGAAAGGAAAAATTAGGTAGATGACAATAGAAATCATTCTGGAATATTCTTAAATAGACAGTTCTTTAGGAAATTGAAGTTGTTTTTTTTTTTTCCTTCAAAGAACTAATATCACATTTTACACACAAACACAAACACACAAGCAGGGGAGAAAGTAATAGATGAAGTACAAAAATGCATAGAAAAATATTTTTAAAACAATTTTGTCAAGTCAGAATATAATTTCAGACTTGAACTTTAAACAATATGGATTCCTAATAACAAAAATTTATTTTGTATGGCTTTCACTACTGAAAAATAGAGAAAGAGATTCTAGGTCTGCTTAAATTGATACCTCACTATACTGATTAATCACTCCAATGAATAAAACAATTAAGTGGAATGAAGTGTGTTTTTTTTTTAATAAGCAGTCCCAATTTGCTTTTGAATTGTAATTCTTTATGACCATTAAAGCATGAGGATTTTCTTTTCTTATCTCTGAGAAGTAGCATTCTTAATACTTTTTTTTTAGATATAATCTTGCCTTTCCCAGCATTTCCATTCCAGTATTGGTTGAACACTGACTGCTTTATCTTTCAGTAAAATGTGAAACTGAAAAACATAGCTCTTATATTTAATTTTTTTGCTCTTGTCCTTATTTATATTTGTAGAAAAATCAAAGCGCATTGGTGGTTAAGTTTGAGCTCTTTAGCTAGAAACTAAGTAAACAGGGAGACTGTGATTAGATAGGGACTCATTACATAAAAAAGGAATGATGGTTTTGCATTTGTATTGCTGCAGGAAATTATTCTAGAATATAAAGATTGCTATTTGCATAAATTAAGCTTTTCCATCAGCAAAATAATTTGAAATTTAGTTTTGATTGAATGAATTTTTTATTTTTAGTAGATTGACTCTCTCTACTTGTTTTTTTTTTCCAACCTAAACTTAACATTTACTTGTAGTTTGAGTGTGCTCTTCACAAATAAGTAAATAATACGCAACTTTTCTTAAACATTTTCCAGTTGACTGAGTTAGCATTACTTGGCAGGTTGTAGCTCCTTTACTTAAATACTTGCTTTTTTCTTAATCCATAAAGTAACTTTTAAAAATGCCTTGATGTAGATAATGCTTAATGTAAATAATGTAAAAAAAAAAAAATGCTTAAGTGTAGGCTGGCTCTGCCCATTGATGCTCCTATATATATCAAGCTTGGCTAATTCAGAAATACTCTGTTACATGAATTTTTTCTTGCTTGTTTGGTGGCCTTGTTTATGTTTTCTGCATATCATCTTAGTCCTATTTTGGTAATTCTGTTAATTGAATTTTGAAGTTTAGAAAGAAAAATTCTCTGGAAGTCTGATAATTATTTTTATGGCTTTCCAGTGAAGGGCAAGTATTTGTTTCCTGTTTTCCTTTATCTGATTTTCATACTGAGAAAATTTTTGAATAAGGTGATATAGTAAGAAAGGATAAAAGCTGAGGAAAGTTATATCTGCCTTATTCAAAGACAGCATTTCTGATTGAGTATGAGAAATGGATGGACTTTTGTTTCCACCAATTATGAAAATTAAATTGTAGAAATGAAACAAAATAGAAAACTGAAACCCACAAGGACATGAGTAATCAAAGGTGGGGTTTTGTCTTCCCCCCCAAAGAATTTAAACTCCTTGGGGACAGGGACTGACTTTAATAATCTGAGATGGTGGTTTGAGATTTGAAAATAATTTTTTGTTACTTTTCTCCTTTTAGAATGGAAGCTCTTAGGAAGCAGGGAGAGGTGAAGATTCATGACATTACTTATGTAACATCCAATTAATGGGTAATCAGGGTAGGGACTTGTTCTTCGGTATAGGAAATGAAATGCTGCCTTTGGAGTCCCAAAGGTGTATCTTTTTACCTAGGCACCCATTCTTGGAAGAAAGTAAAAGAAATCTTTCCTGCATTCATCCATGAGTCTGTGGAGTTTTCGGCAAGATATTTTGTTTCTTATACAAAGAAACTTCACCAGCATTAATTCACATCCAAACCAAATACATAACAAGAATCTGTTTTTTATGTAGATTAGTGTAATGAGCTGAGGCTCAAGTTGCTGTACTGAGGGCCCAAGCACATGAGGCTAAATAGTAATTGGACCATACTCTATTAATATATAAGCTTGGAGAAAGAATGGCCCCGCCCACTCTTTGTGCAAGTCCTGATGTATTGTATAGGAAATGACGATTTTGGTGGGTGGAGGCAGGGGAGTGGAAAAGGAAGGGGAAGGAGAGACTGCTTTCATTGCCATTGCGATTGCAACGGCTTTTCAGCTCAGATTCCCCTTTGTTAGCTGGCTTCCTGTCGCAGCTGCCCATATTGCTATCACAATCCTTATTCACCTCTTCACTTCAGTAAAGATTAAAGATTTTTCCCTTAACCTGAATTCCTGACTCTGGCTGATTTTAAATATGCGGTCATTACAGATTAGATCAAATAGAAACAGATCTCTGCAAGCCACATTTTAACACAGAAAACCACAAATTAACTTTATATTGCATTGTATTTTGTTTCTTTTGTTAAATGTCTCACAATAACATTTTAATCTAGTTTGAGTTTGCTTTAGAGTTTTGCAGGTTGCCTGGGCCAGGAAATTGATACCTCAGATTTAGGCTATCTAGTCAATAGCCTCCTCTTATGGGAGAGAAAATGACAACCTAGAGAAATGAAATGACTTGCCTGGAGTCACACAATTGGGAGCAGAAGTGGATCTTAGAATCCTAGTCAACTAACTCCCAATCTAGTCTCCTTTCCACTGCATTATTTTGATTCAAATGTTTGTTTGTTTGTTTGTTTTTTGAGGGGGGCTTTTGGCTTTCCATTTTATTTTAGTGAGGCACTTGGAGTTAGGTGACTTGCCCAAAAGTCACACAGTTGGAAAATGTTAGAAAAGGAGTTTTTCTGACTACAGAGTAGTGCTCTATTTACTTACTGCACTATCTAGCTGTTCCCTTTCCCTGCCTCTCTCTCAGTATGTTATTTCAGGGAGAAAAAAAAAAAAACTTTCTTGCCTCAGGTTATTCAAATTAATCACTATTTCCCTCCTTCCTTCCTACCAACACACCACTTTTAGAGATTTTCACAGAAAGTCAACAAAAATGATTGTTAATTAAGTATTTAGTTTTATATCCATTATAAAGAGCACATTTTAGGCCAAAGTGATGATTTAGCCAGGATTTTATTTTTAAAGAGGCTTCTTATGATATAGTTAACATAGGATCAGTTTTAATTTCTCAGTGTACTAGAAAATATTGGGTAGACTAAAAGTTACAGAGAAATGACTGAAATGAGTGTTGCATACAAACCAAATCAATGAATATTAATAAGTATTTTAGGGACAAAGAGGAAAAATAATTCTAATACTTGTAGATATTCTTCTCTATGTTTTTAATACTATAAGTTTTTTAAAATGTTTTTGGAGAATATCTACACTGGGGAGTTCTTGCATGTAACATTAATTTATAAACTAATAAAGGTTCTGATGAAGGCCTCATTTCCAAAATATTTAGAGAATTGACTCTAATTTATAAGAAATCAAGCCATTCTCCAGCTGAAAAATGGTCAAAGCATATGAACAGACAATTTTCAGATGATGAAATTGAAACTATTTCCATTCATATAAAAGGGTATTTCAAATCACTATTGTTCAGAGAAATGCAAATTAAGACAACTCTAAGATGCCACTACACACCTGTCAGATTGGCTAAGATGACAGGAAAAAATAATGATGAATGTTGGAGGGGATGCAGGAAAACTGGGACACTGGTGCATTGTTGGTGGAGTTGTGAACGAATCCAATCATTCTGGAGAGCAATCTGGAATTATGCCCCAAAAGTTATCAAATTGTGCATACCCTTTGATCCAGCAGTGTTTCTATTGGGCTTATATCCCAAAGAAATACTAAAGAAGGGAAAGGGACCTGTATGTGCCAAAATGTTTATGGCAGTCCTGTTTGTAGTGGCTAGAAACTGGAAAATGAATGGATGCCCATCAATTGGAGAATGGCTGGATAAATTGTGGTATATGAATGTTATGGAATATTATTGTTCTGTAAGAAATGACCAGCAAGATGAATACAGAGAGGCTTGAAGAGACTTACATGAACTGATGCTAAGTGAAATGAGCAGAACCAGGAGATCATTATATACCTCAACAACGATACTGTATGAGGATGTATTCTGATGGAAGTGGGTTTCTTCAACAAAGAGAAGATCTAATTCAGTTCCAATTGATCAATGACGGACAGAAGCAGGTACAACCAAAGAAAGAACACTGGGAAAGGAATGCAAACTGTATTTTTGTTTTTCTTCCCAGGCTATTTTTACCTTCTGAATCCAATTCTTCCTGTGCAACAAGAGAACTGTTCGGTTCTGCATACATATATTGTATCTAGTATATACTGTGACATATTTAACATGTATAGGACTGCTTGCCATCTGGGGGAGGGGATGGAAGGAGGGAGAGGAAAAGTTGGAACAAAAGTGAGTACAAGGGGTAATGTAAAAAATTACCCAGGCATGGGTTCTGTCAATAAAAAGTTAAAATTATTTTTAAAAATTTATAAACTAACTTTTAAAAAGGGAAATATAATTGTAGTTTTTAGATAATTGTGTGAGTTTGCAATTGGTACATATTTTTGCTAAAAAACTGAATTACTCAGGAATCCAATCTTAACTTTCACATTATATATAAAGACATATACACACATATATAACATGTACGTATATAGACATAATGTAACATATACCTATGTGTATGGGAGGGGAAGGAAGAGAAAGCAATATTATTCCATTGTTTCAGCCATGTCTGATTCTTGTGGCCCCATTTGGGTTTTTCTTGGCTGAAGTGTTTTGCTGTTTCCTTCTGCAGCTCACTTTACAAATGAGGAACTGAAGCATACTGGGTTAAGTGATTTGCCCAGGTTCACAGTACTAGTAAATGTTTGAGATCTTACATGATTTTAGGAAGGTGAATCTTCCTAATTTCAGACCCAACACACTATCCACTGCGCCACCTAGCTGCCCTGTATATACACATATTGGGAAAATAATATGGATACAATTTATAATGCAACTTTTAAGAATGCTTTGCAACAAGTCAGTATGACTTGTTTGATATTCAATAGCTACAGTATCTTAAATTTTTTTCTTCATTATTCCACTAAAGTATTTCCCTAAGTTGTGTATAAATGTTTTCTATTTGTCAGATGGGCTCAGTGTGGGCATTTTTTTTTTTTTTTTTAAGTTTATATAAGAGCACTCCTTTAGAAGGCTCTGAAGTGTAAGAAGATTTCAATCAGAAGAGTGATATTTTTAGGCAAAAATTGTTTTCCCTTTACATCTGACTTGTTTGTAGAAGTGAAATATCTGACTATAACCAAAAGATAATAGACTGAGCATCACTCATTAGAACAGGAAATTTTCCAAAACAAACATTTCATAATATATATTCCCCTTGATCAGGGTCAGTGGTCACATATATAACATAGTAACAAGTTAGTATATTAATCACATTTATCATTTTACATTATGAAATCTTTAAAAATATTGTATAGGATTTTGTGGAAGTGTTGAGGTTTACATCAGAAGGAACAGATACTTCTAGTTTGCAAAGGTTATCCTTTTTTCTGTCATCACTTAGGTGTGATTGCATTAGGTTTTAGTATTTCTTGAAGTAGTAGCAAACATTCTTTTTAGAATTTTTAGAAATTCTTTTTAAAAATTGAATTTGTTCGCTCTTGTAATGCATATATTATAAATAGTATCATTTTTTGTTGGCTCTTTTTTTTGGTCATACTTTCTGCAGATGTGCTATTATAGGAAAAGTCTAAATTTTGTTGTAGGGTTAGAGTTTCAGTTCATGTTAGGAACAAAAGGTCTTTCCTTCATATTTTCTTTCTGTATTCCCTAAGTATTACCAGCAAATATTTTGAGGTTTCCCCTTGTAAAAATAATGTTTCACTCCTTAGACTTATATCTTCTCCCTCTCTCTCTACAACCTTCACATTGATCCAAAAAACAATTCAAATGGAATCAAAGTGACAGACGCCATTGGAATTCATTTTATAATTGGTGAACATAGTTATAATTTTGGCAGAATTATCACAAAAAGCAGTTACTTTATATGTATATGTTTTTGTGTGTTTCATACCAGTTAAATTAATGAATGCTAATAAGTTTGTCATTGGTGATTCAGTGAATAAGAGTATTGAGTTAGGAAGACTCGTCTTTCTTGAGTTTAAATCTGGCTTCAAACTCTTGTTCCTAGTTGTGTTATCTTGAGCAAGTCACTTAACTTTACCTCAGATTTTTTTTCTGTAAAAATGAGGTGGTGAAGGATATTGCAAACCACTACAGTATCTTTGCCAAGAAAAACTTCAAACTGGAGTGGTGAAGAGTTTGACATGATTGAAAAACAAGTGAATCAACTACAACAAATGAGTTTGTTGGGGATAAAGAGGGGGAAAAATCAATATTTACAGATGTTCTTAAAAGTATATGTTTTTAAGATATTTCTGCTGCTTTCTGAAATCCTCTTTTTGTCTTTGAACAGGGAGCAAGATTATGTTAATATTTATAATTAATTGTGACTTTGTATTTTCACTAATCTGTTAAAAGCGATTGTAGGGGTTGGATAATAGCTTCATACTATTTTTAAAAACCTTTATTCATTCTCTCTTGTTACCTACATTTAATTTCTTTGTAATTGTCTTCCTGCAATTTTTTCTTAGCCTAGTAGTTTCGAGCTTTATAATTTCACTTTACTTTCTCTCTAAACATCTTGTTACTTAAACAGTTTCCATCATAGATTTGTAGAATTTGAGTTAAGCACTATCTTTCTTTTATATTAGAGAAATGAAGTGATATGCTTAAATGATATGATTGTAGCATAACTGAGACAATATTTGAGTCTCCTAGCTCCTATTTCCCAAATTGTAATGTGTTGCCTCATCTATTGGTATGTGTACTCAACTCTTGCACTATAGAGAGAATGTTGAGCCTGCAGTCTAAAAGACCTAAGTTCAAATTCAGCCTTAGACACTTACTAGGTGTGACTCTGGGCAAATCACTTAAGATCTGTTTGCCCCAGTTTCCTCAACTATAAAATGGAGTAGTAGTAGTAGTAATAATAATACTTAGCTGGAAGAATTGTTGTAAGAAAGAAAAAAAGATGTCTTCATAAAAGGGCATAAAATAGTGCCTAGCACATTGTACACACTATGTAAATGCTTATTTCCTTCCTCTTCCCCTTGGAATGTGCATTTTCTTTGAGAAACAGCTATAGTATCTACAAATGGGGTTGTAAATTGTATTTCTATATTAACGACAATAATGTTCTATTTCACTTAAATTTTTTGAAGTGGAATGTCTGACATTTTATGTGTGTGTATACATGCATACATATGTACACACATACACACACATACCAGAAAATTATTTTGTTTCAAAGCACAGGTGAAACTATATATCTGATTTTAATGATAATTGAGGAGTGAAAAATAAAATAATTTGCAAAATTCATCTAAGTAGCAAGTAGCAAATCCAGAACTTGAGTACAGATTCTCTAAATTCAGTTGATTTATCACTTCAGCATAATGGATGAATAAGGTTACTGTGAATGGAAATTATGACTGGTGGAAGTTTTACTATCTTTCCCCTGCATGTTGGTCATTAAAGAACTACATATGCAGCTTTAGAATTTTTTAAGTAGTGTTTCACTTGAAGATAAATTATAGTTCTTACAGCCTGTTACTATGGAAAAATCTTGACCTCTCTGGATTTCCTTTTTCTCATAGCTAAAGTAATGAACAGAAATAGGACACAGATCTGTGATTTCATAGGTAAGAACTCAAACGAGGAAAATCTTTTGTACCAGGAGATATTAGCTCTTTTCCCCTAAATTACAGTTTTGGAGAATTGCTTGGAACACTCATAATTCAAATAAATTGACTAGGATCAGGAAAACTGTAGGTATTTGAGGCAAGAGTTAAAGAGAAGGCCAGTTCTCTATTTGCCTCACTGTGCTCTGTTTTATTTTGAATAATATCCCATTCTCCTTATTTAACTCATCTCCATTTGATGGGGACTCTCCATCATATATTTTAATAAATGATGCCTGGATGCTCACTGACTTTTGATTTATGTGTAAGTACAGAGGTTCTTAGGCTTGCAGAGTCTCTGATTTTTTTTTTTTTAGGTAAAACTGGGAAACAGTGGTGATAACAAAAAATATTATTTAAATATTGAAGGGGTTGAAGTGAGAATGGAAAATACTACTTATTATAATCTCCCTACTTTTTAAATTTTAGAGTTATAAGGACTTCACTTTTCTTCTATATGTACATATCATACTAGTATTTATATTTCCATAATAATTTAGTACTCTGGGTTTGAAATGTTGTACATACTATTGTTAGTGAGAATCTGAGAATAATTCCCCTTCTATGCCATTTTTTCTCTTTACCCCCCTATAATTTTGTTTTAAAGATGGGGGGGGTGAGAATGGTGATGTCACTCAATATATGAAGGGATTGTCTTTGCCTTGCAAACAAAAGAGTTACTAATTCTCCAAACAAAACTGTCAGTTCATAGAATCATATAGATCTTATGTAATCCTCTCATTCTAAAGATGAGGAAATTGGAAGGTCTGTTAATGGAGAAAATATTAATGCAGATTAAATTTAAATGTGCTATGCATTCTTTCCCTGAAGAACTCGTTGTTAAACATTTTCCAGCCTATCCCTGATGCTGTGCCATATGAGGATTGCCTGAAAGCACTGTGAATGTTTAGCTTGGAAAAAAGGGGAGTGAGGGAGGACATGACAGATGTCTTTAAACATTTGAAGGCTTATTTTATTGAAGAAGGATTATACTTGCTCTTCTTTCCCCTAGATAACATAACCAGTTGCAAAAGGTATAAGCTACAGAGAAATATATTTGGATTTGATATGAGAGGAAAAAACTTTTAAAAGATTAGCACTCTCCCATAGTAGAATGAGTTAATCTTAAGGAGTTTTTTGAGATCCTTAAGGAAAAGTTAGATCACTTCCTTGTGGGGGAATTCTCATACAAATATGGGCTAAACTAGATGTCTGTGGGATCCTTTCTCCTTATCAGTTTTAGTGATTCTTTAATAATGTGTAGTGTCTAGCTAAGCACATTGAGAAATAGGAATTTAACTCAGGATTGTTATTATTCTTGCTCCTCTTCTGATAATGTGTAAGTGGAAAAGGAAGTAGAACAAAGAAAACTAACACTCTTTCTCTCTTTCTTTCTCTCTCTCAATACATATAAACTTCCTTTATTGCAGAAGTGTGTACATAGGATATACAATTGATATATTGGATTGATATATGGGATATTGGATATATAATTTAGCCTCTGCAGTCAGACATTGTCATTGTTGATTAATTTTCTGAATTGCTCATTTTTATTCTTTTTAAATATTTGTTAAGGCGTTTGCTTGATGTAAAGGTTGGGGGGAGGGGCGGTGGGGAGAGTATGTTTGTTGGCCAAGCACTTATTAAGCAGCAGCTATATATATTTCGTGGGCAGCTATGTGATGCAGTAGATAGAGTGCTGGACCTGGAGTCAGGAAGATTCATCTTCTTGACTTTAAATCTGTGCAACCCTGGACTGGTCACTTGACCCTTTTGGCTTCAGTTTTCTCATTTGTAAAATGAGCTAGAGAAGGAAATGTCAAACCACTACATTGCTCTACTAAGAAAACTCCAAATGGGGCATGAAGAGTCAGACACTACTGAAAATGACTAAATGAATTATATATTTGGAAATGAATATGATATACAGGCAGATATGTACATAAAGATGGCAAAAAATCTATAGCATCATCAACACTTCATTATTAATGTGATGAACTTTGCTGTGAAATTTTTTTCTCTCTCAAAAGAAAACTCAAGATGTAGTAATATGAATTTCAGACACAAGTGCGTAACAGTATTTCTGTTTGGAAAATATAGATATAAAACCCTGTAGGAATTATATCAGCTTAATTTCATATATTGACATCTTCCACAGTATGCCATGTATGTTTTCACTACTGTTATTTAAAGTTTTAACTGTTTGAAGAAAAAGACTTAATATACATATTCTATCATAATGAGTTTAGTGGATGCCATTTAAGTTACTTTCACATCGTTGTTATTGGTTGATACTGTGTAGAAAGAACTCCATCCATTAGTTGAGATTTCCTGTATGTTTGCCTGTTGTGTGTGAATGGTTTATTTGAGTGCTCAAATATATTATTATTGACCTTTATTTTCCATTTCTGTTTCTGCTGGAGTGTTTCTACTCTGACATTTAACAAGTACGCTATGTTTCCAAGTGGCATGATTTGTTTTTGCATAAAAGAATTAAAACCTTTTTTAGTTTCCATTATTCTTCCTGAAAAGTTGAGTACATCAAGCTGTTGTTGTTTGGGTGATTTTATAGTTTGTGAATAAGAAAAAATGTTGAAACAAACTCTCTTTTTTATGCCCCAGTTTTCAGTTTGATTTTGTTGAACTTAATTTTAGTTTTAATTCATGAGCTTATAAAGCTCTGTTTAACCTTGAAACTACATCTTGGGAAGCTACTAGATTAGCTTCCTTTTAATTTGAGCTCTTTCCCTCTACCCGGAAGAACAGTAGGAAATAGCATAAAGAAAATCAGAAATTTTAGCTTAAAGAAGTTAATTCCTTTATCTTGAATTAAGGCATTTGTCTGAGTTCATCAGATTGATATGGAAGAGGGAAAAAATGACTGAAGACAGACAGACACACCTTTAATTAAATTATGCATTGATTTATCACCCTTATTCACTGATAATTTCAACATATATACTAGTAAATAGTAAATCACAAATTAAAGGGTTTGGAGTTCTAGAATTAATAATTGTGTTTACAGGTTAACTCTATTACATTAGACTCCAATATATATCTGTGTTACCTATCAGAAAGCTGGAGAAAGAAATGGCAAACCACTCAAATATCTTTGCCAAGAAAACTCCAAAAGGTTTACAGAGTTAGATTTGACTGAAATGAAACAGTCACCATCACAACATATCAGAAAACATGATTAAACCTATAAATTAAAATAGATTCTATTCTATATTCTATAGAAAACTATAAATTCTAGTATTTGCAGATTTTTGTAAATTATGCTTTGCAAAGCAGTAATAGCAAATATAGTAACATTTTCCTCACAAGTTCAAATATGACCTGGATTATAGAAATAATCCTTCAACTGTATATCACTGTATGTAGTAACTTCATGCTGCATGAACAAATAAATGGCCTACTATTAACGAATTATATATATCTTTTCCCTGTCTTAAGATCTTCTACAATTTCTCATAACATTAAGGGTCTGAGAAGATACATAATATCTGTCCTAGTAAGAATAATTCTATAGGTATCTATGTGGAGCACTGGACTTGTAATCAGGAAGACTCATCTTCATCTGCATTTGCTGGTTTGCCCATATACATGGGCAAATCACTTATCCCTGTTTTTCTCAGTTTTTCATCTGTAAAATGAGCTGAAGAAGGAAATGGCAAACTACTCCAATATCTTTGCCAAGAAAATTTCTCCAAAAAGAGTTGTACATGCCTGAACACCTAAACAATAATAATATAGTTCTTTACTATGTACCAGATACTGGGTTAAGTGCTTTAGAGTTATTATCTCATTTGATCTTCACAACAATCTTAGGAGGTAGGTGCTATTTTTTTTTTACTTGTAGAATTATACTATTTTGCTGGGTAAGTTATTTTTTTGCTGTAAATCTAAGTTGTTTGCCTTTTGGAATATTTAATTCTAAGTTTACCACTACTTTATGGTGGTAGCTACTAAATTTATTTATTTACATCCATCCATCTATCCATCCATATGTGTGTATATTTATGTATGTTTGTATGGAATCAATAACATATTTTGTCCACTTTAATTTTCAGTATTTTCTATCTTTTATACTAACCCATTAATTTTCCTATCTTTCCCACTTCTCTTCCTTATTAGATTGTTAGCTGCTGAGGGCAGGAATTGTCTACTTTTCTTTGTTTCTCTACTGATTAGTAGATATTCAGTACACAGTAGGTACTTAATAAATGTTTATTAATTGACTTCCAAGTTGTACTTCCACTGCTCTCATTTCTTTTTCAGTTCTTTCCTCTGGAGTTCTCATTTCATTTATAATTTTAAATTAACTCTTGTTTTATTTCTTTTAGGAAATAAAGTTGATTTTTTAAAAATCTGTACCTTTTTTTGAAGCTTTTGTTAAAGATGTTTTAGAGCAAATTTTCTGATTTTGTGTTTCAAGTAAGCCATTTCCCACAAATTTTTAAAATTTTTTTGATACTTTAAAAAAAGAAAGAACTCATGCTTCCATCCTCACTTCTTAAGTTGTTTAGTGGGATCAGACTTGGGTATTTTTGGAGGGAATGTTGAGTACAGACAAATGGTTTGTATTTCCTTATGTCCTGTCATTGCATTTTCTAGTAATCGCGTGTTACATTTTTCAAGATCTTAGGGGAATCTCTGGTGAAATAGCTGGAGAATTTCATTGGACCCTAAGTCTGGTTTGGCTGAACTTTGCAGACTTTGAACCCTTTGATTGGGTAATATAAGTGAAAACATGCTTTTAGGTGATGCTTCTATAAATAGTTCTTGGCATTAGTCAGCCCCAGTCAGGTAGTTAGAAGACTTTGCAATATCTAATTGATAGAGAGGTAGGCAGGCTGATCTACAATCCCTGCTTTTTTGGTCATTGTGTTGCTTAAACCTGTGATTCTGCTATAGGGTCAGAGTACTAGAACTTCAGACCCTTTTTTTTCTTAATGAGGTAATCTCATTCCAAGTTCGGAAACAAAAATCTTTCCATATCACTGATCCAAATTCTCTGCTATAATCATTTGCCTAATGACTGAATGTGTAGTCTTCACCTGGAAAAATGGCCCAAGTGTTATTTCTTTTTTGATATTATCCATCATTAAGGTATGATGCTCCTTCCTATTTGTTGGTGTTCATAATAATAATGATTAGTATTTGATAGTAGTTATCATTTAATATAGATGGAGAGAGTTATAGCTGCTTTTGCTACACTGATTTTTCCTACTCTTGCCATAATTTTCTTGCTCTCTTGGAGAATATTACAAAATGGATTTTTCAGCTGTTTTAGTCATGGATGAAAAGTTTGCTTTTTCTATTTATCTCATGTAGGCTCTGGATTTCCCAGCCTAGTTTTACAAGTCTCTGAGTCCTTTTCTTTTCTATCCTTAATTCATGGTTGGTTCCAAAGACTAATGTATGCTTCTTTTCTATAGCAGTAGAAAGCCTGTCCCCTAATTTCCACTCTTTCCTATTTTATGAGATTAAGTAAAGTTTCATCTGACATATTATTTCAGAATTTTTTTCAGAGAGAAAAGAATCAGTAAAGAAATTCTGCAAAATATTAAATTATTACTTAGGTTGTAATATAAGAAGGCAAAAATATGTAGTATATATTAGATGGAAGAAAAATCGTGAAACATTGGATTCTGATAAAGCTTATTATTTTTCCAGAATATTCACTTGTGCATTTCTTCTATAGCTTTATAAGGTCAGATAGCAAAGCATTAATATTATGAGTATATCCAATATTGAATTTAGGATATCCATTTTGTTTATACCCTCATTTGAATGGAGTTTGCATACATTGGTTTGAATAATAGGTTTCACATTCTTATACAGAATTTTTCTTTTTGTTTATGGCAATTTCACTGTCAGTAATATTGGTAATTTCATCTTTATTTAAAGGTATAAATCCTCTGCAGCTTCTTGATGTGATAAAAGCATTTACCAAATTAGCCTTTTTGCTAGTTAGTATACGTAAGTACTGCTTTTGAAGAAGTAGTCTCCCTGCTTTTAGTGTCAGTGTTGAGGGTAATCTGATGGGCCCTGACAAATTACTGTAAACAATCTGGAAACCTAGCTACTCCCTGAGGCTAGCAGGGTGGGTTGATTGGTTGTTGGTCCTTTATTCTTGAAGACAACCAAAATAATATCATTATGTTAGTTGAGTTACAGTCTGTCTGGCTGTGGCTGATCAGATCATTGTGAGCTCAGAATGTTCTACCACAGGTTGGACACAAATAGTCCCTATGAACATTTGGGATGGCTTCACTAAATTTTGCACATCTCATGTTCATAGAGCCCAGCATCTTCTCTGATGAGGGAGCAGTTCTGTGCTAAGTTTCCCATGTCATATAATCAGTTCTAAAGTTCTTAAGAGAGACCTTGAAGGTATCCTTGTATGGCTTTTTTTTTTGACCATCTTGTGAACGTTTGTCCTCTGTGAGTTCACCATAAAAATAGCCTTTTTGGCAAGCTTATATTTAGCAAGCAGGGAGGACCACTGAAAGGTGGATCTTTTGTTTTAAGTAAATTAACTTTTGTCTATTTTGCATGTACCTATATACATGTATTTGCTTTCTCACTATGTGTTCCTTCAGGGTAGGGACTGATTGACTTTTGTCTCTCAAAGTACTTAAGAAGTGTTGGGGATGTAGTAAGTTCTTTAATAAATTTGTGTTGATTGGTTTATTAAGCTTTTGTACACCTTACTTAGATTTTGCAACTGTCATGTCCTTTTGTGTGTATGTGTGTGTGTGTATACACATACATATATACATGCACTTATTTCTGGATTTCTCAAATCAGCTACTATGCATTCAGTATGTACTGTAACTCCACAATTACTGCATTCAATCAGAAAGTCAGCATATGATGCCAACTCCTTCTTGGCTCCCCTGCCCTCCATATTTTTCCTGTAGGAATCTGCCTGTACTTCATTAACTTTCTGACTCCTTTTTAGGGTTAACTCATCTGATGGAGTCCAGGGTCCATTAGGAACTTACCACCCCTTAATGACTTCTTCCCCTTGGTTACTTGTGAGTTTCTTTAGGGAATTAATTGTTAATTGCTAAAACCTCTTTTCTCTGCTATTCCCTTATGGATTTAGCCCACTCATAGCAGCATAATAAAATCCTTGCGCCTTGACTTGGAGAAAGTCTATGGCTACATACTTTTTTGAGACACACTAGCCTATAACTCCAGTATTCTTTGTGGGGTCCAAAACCTTTTCTTCCTAACATCATTTTTGATGGCCCATCTAGGGAATCTTAAAACCTCAATATGTTGGGGTTCAGCACCATTATACCACAGTAATTGGTGAGTAACTTTAACATTTTGGTGGCTGGGCCCCATCATTTTGAGGTTCTTATAAGTAGACTTGAAACCTCAAAACATTTGGGGGGGGTCAGCAGTCCTGTACCTTAATATAACCTTAACATTTTGGTGGCTGGCCCCCATCGTTTGGTGGCCCTTTCAGCACCCCCTGCATCATCACCCTAATCCAACTCATCTTTCCCCAGATTGTCAAATCATATTCCTAAAGAACACATTTGACCATGTCAACTAACTTCAGTGACTCTCTGTTACCTTTGGGATTAAGTACAAACTTTTTTGTTTAAAACTGACTCAAATCTACCTGTTGGTGTTCAGTTGTTTAGTCATAATTGACTTAACCCATTTGGAGTTTTCTTGGCAAAGATATTGGAGTGGTTTTTGTCATTTTCTTCTACAACTCATTTTATAGATGAGAAAACTCTGGCAAATATGGTCAGGTGACTTTCACAGCATCACATAGCTAGTACATGTCTGAGATCAGATTTAAATTCATCCCTTTCTAACCCCAGGTCCAGCCTTTCTATTTTGTCATCTAACTGCCTACCTCTTGAGCTTGATTTCATATTATTCCCATTAGTGTTCCCTACAGCATAGCTAGAGGAATGATTTCCTACTATCCCTTGTATGCAGAACTTATTTTTCTGCCAATGTTCTTTTGCCCAGGCTGTACACTGTGCTTGAAATGTAGTTACTCTTCATCATACCTAACCTCTTATAATCCCTCCTTTTCTTCAAGATTCAGTCCATATTTAAAAGGAATAGCAAATTATACATAATGTTTTATGTGTGATTATCTTTTTCATTATGCTGTCATAGAAATGCTTTTTTTAATACTATAAAGTAAAAAAAAAATTAAAACACTAAATTCAAGCAAAATCTGCTACATGGATCTTTTTTTGATTCTCATAACTACTCTCTCTCCTACCCTCTCAAAACATTAACTTTTGTCTATTTTGCATGTACCTATATGCACGTATTTGCTTTCTCACTATAGATTAAATTTGTGTTGATTGGTTTATTAAACCTTTGTACACCTTACTTAGATTTTGCAACTGTCATGTCCTTTTGTGTGTATGTGTGTATGTGTGTGTGTGTATACACATAATATATACATGCACTTATTTCTGGATTTCTCAAATCAGCTGCTATGCATTCTGTATATACTGCAAATGTCATCACTTTGAATTAAAGAACTCACTGCTAAGTGTTAATGTTTTGAAATGTTTCTTTTTCTATGAGGAAGAAGGCTTTTCATGTCATTGCGTATGAAAAGCTTGCTCTAATTTAAAAGCTATACTGAGAGGAGGTATATACTAGCCATACACATTCTAGAGCAGAGCATACTAGAGTAGAGCATCTATTGTTTGGTTAATTATTCACAACTTCCTTCTGGTTCATCTATTCTATCAGAAATATCTGGGAGAAAGATGTCTCAGTACACTAATATTTTTAGGGTTATGTCATTGTTAATTTTTTTTAATTGTTGTTGTTTGTTTTGTTTTGTTTTTTTGCAAAGCACAGAAAAGATTTCAATATATTTACTATCCTATATTTAACTTTTACTTTTAACATGTGACTTTGTATTATAAAGGAAAACTTGGTCATTGTGCAAGTGTGTAAAATGTTTCTTCGATTGAAAACTAAGTATTTCATCTCAAAACTGACTGATGAGTATCTTGATTCCAGTAATGCAATTTTGAAAGAAGCATTTTTAGAGAATATTCTAAAGCAAGGGATGGATAGAGAGCTTTCCAGGAAAAGATGCTGTGGCAGCTGGAAAGTTTAATTATAGATTGGGAAGCCCCTTAGGAATTAAGGAAAGTGTTAGCAGAAGGGGAGAATATAAATGACAGCTGTTTGCTTTAGGCACCAAGAAGGCCCAGCATAAATAGAATAAAAGTAATATGTACTGGCCAACATATGTTGATTTTTGACACTTAGAAAAGTCAACCTATTGAGTGCTTTTGTGAAAGATTTACAGCATACCATTATTTAAGACCTGGGGCACAGAGGCATGTGTAAAGAAGTAAACATGTATATTCCTTCTATGGCTAAGAATAATATCTGTAGTTTCACTATGAGATATTGAATATCAGCACTTGTGTATCATGGCTTTAAAGATGGCATAGAAAATAAACATTTTGCACCTGGAATTTTGAGTATCAAAACACTAATTGTAGGTACAGCTGTGCTCTGTATGCATTCTTAGTTTCAGGAACAAGAACATCCCAAATTCTTCTCAAAATCATGTCATTTGGTTAATGTGCCTGCTGTTTTACAAATGAAACCAAACTAAAACTACCCCTTGGTAGAGAAATAAAACAGAAATTGAATATACTACTTCTTTTCTCAACTGAATGTGATTTCTCAGGTTTTTTAAATTTTCCATAAAATATTTGAGTTAGATTGTTGTTTTATTTAGCTTTTCCTGATAAATTTTCTTAATAATAAAGAAATTAATGATGAATTTAAAAACTGACATGGTAACACAATTGTCAGTGCTTATAGGTCAATGTATGCGTGTGTGTGTGTGTGTGTGTGTGTGTGTGTGTGTGTGTGTCTTGGGGAGGTATTCCTTCAGAAACCTAAAAAGGAATCTGAAAGCTAAAACAAATGTATATATATTTACACGTGTATGGAGTAAAAACTATTGTATTTGGGTGAAACTATATATAGTAGTTAGGTAGTATTCTAGTAAGAGTAGATTTAGAGAAATGCCTTTAAAAAAATCAATGAGCATATTTTTAAATGAATTTTTGAATTATGGCTCCTTATTTGAAAATATCATATTCCATTTTTTATTGTTCTTTCTGGCAGAAAGGAAAGAATAAAACTCTATCTGTGACAAATTTTGAAGCATGTACTTCCCTAACAGCTGTTCTGGCATTCTGTTTTTGCTAAGTTGTAAGAGGAAGAAATAACAAGTGTTTCATACAGAAATAATCATTACATATGTGTTGTATCACCATACTACTGTTAAAGAGTTGTAATTTAATATGCAAGACATGCTGAGAAAATGCTAGAGTGCTTCTTTCAGTTTTGTAAGTTTGAAATTTTGGTTTGCTTTCTACAGTAATAATTATTTCTAGTTTATATTGACAAGGAGTCTAAGAATAAAATTCATATTTAAAAGATTTTGTATCACTATGTCAGATGCTTGACATTGAGTATAATTGAAAATTTTGCACTCTTTTAGCTTTAATTAAGTCTAGGAATATACATAAAATTAAGAAGGAAATATCTCTAGAAATGGTTATAAGGTTTATTTTCTATGTACGTTTTTCTATGTTTTCTATGTAAGTAGAAATTATAATTCACATTGCATTATGTTTTGATATTTTGGGCTTCAGATTATTTTAAGTTTACTATCTTCACAGCTTTTTCAAGTATTTTAGCAATAATGATAATTGTATTTCTCCCCCCTCTCAGTTTCTAATTATAGGCTTCATAGTTCTGAGGCCTAATGAACATATAGCTTAAAAGAAGGAAAAGTATAATGTTCACAGAGCAGAAATGAAAACTTATCATAAAATTTCAGGAAATACTAGTGGTTTGCAATTGAGTACACATTGTGTCAAGAACTTTGAGGTATCCTACTCCAATCCCTTTACTTTACAGATGAACAAACTGAGATTCAAAAGTTGAGTTTCCTCATCGATATACAGATAATGACGGAGTAGAGATTCAAGCCCAAATCCTTTGTCTTCGAAGCCAGTATTTTTTCTCTCATATCAGATTGAGTTCTTCCTCTTTTTTTTTTTAAAGTTAGTTCAATGACCTTGGACAAGCTATTTATCTTCTCTGGTAGTGTTTCATCATCTGTTAGACTAAGGGGTTAGACCATAATGATCTGAGAGTTTTTCCAGAGTTAATGTTCTCTAGTCCTATATGTAAATATTAAGTAGTCTAACATAAAATTGTAACCTTTGTTCCCAAAAGCCACTGCTTTAGACAGTAAGTAATTATTCAATATGAAGGTTGTGTCTGTGAATTCTGGGGGGAAATATATATATATATATTATATATAATTCTATTTTACACACACACACCCCTATGACAATGTTGTTGTCTCCTTAGTATGAATTTGGCCTAATATGAATTAATTATCACTTTCACTTAAAGGTTTAGGTCAATGGGATGAGATTTTCCAGTTTACCAGATATGTATAGTCCCTAAATTCTACTTTTGCTGACAGATTTTTTCCTGTGAAGTTCCTATTATTTTCCCCCTGTTCCTGCATGATCTTGCATGAGAAAAGACTGGTCTATTTTGTACTTCATCATATTTTCTCCTTTCTCAGTTAACCACCAAGCTCTAAATACTTTCCCCCCTCTTTCCTCTTTCCTTATTTTGCTGCTAGAGAGATATCTATGTTCTTGATTACTTGTTAACTTTTTTTTCAATGGCAAATAGTTCTGCAGAAGCAGAATCATTCCACAATTTAAGCTGGTTTGTGTATGTAACAAAACTCATGTAATTGTGCAGTTAAATTGGTCACTTCAAGGTGATTTTCTCTCTCTTTTCCTGCCTCCATCCCTTCCTTTTCCTCTCCCTCTTTCTTCCTCTTCTTCCTCTTGTTCTACACACACACACACACACACACACACACACACACACACACACACCCACACACACAAGATAATGTGATTGAGATATTTTAAACACATACATATATAAAATGTTTATTATACATACACATGTATGTATGTAGACTGTGCTTATGTGTGTGTGTGATGGAACAACTTCTGCCTGTCAACCTTTAGAAAAGAAATACGTTATTTTCATTTGTAGGTTTATTTCTTCTGTGTCACTTTGATTGGAACCAGGACAGTTAGGATTTACTTTAAATGAAGAATTGGGGGATATATGAATTTCCAAGCAAGGATCTTCTACTTGCAGCAGGAAATTTATTTAAAATAAGCATTTTAAAAGCATCTACAATTTGCTTGGCATTGCTAGGTTCTAAGGGCATAAGAATGAAATTATAATAAGCTATCCCTAAGCAGCTTACTATTTTACTGTGGAAAACATTGTATACATGTGTAATTAAGTATACAATATATGCAATATAAAGCAATTTCTGGAGGGAAGAGCACTAGTTAATAGATATTATAGCAATCCCACCAAACTATAGTTTTGGTCCTTTTCCTCAGGATTGCAGGAATATTGTCAGTATCTTTGCTTGCTATCATTATCATCTTTCCAACTTGCCTTTAATTTTTACTTTTGTCAGTGTAGTTTAATCTAAATTCTTTTCAGTATAATTTTCTTCCTTTATAATCTGAAGTTTTGCTTTATGCTACACACACCCTCTACTTACAATGCTCTAGGAACCATCCTTTCATTTTTAAAGCCCTCAATGTTTAAATTATATATGATATCATTTAAAACTAGATGCATTAGATTTTCCAATATTTTAAACATCCATCTTTAATAGAGTCAATGACTATCAACCCTTCTAATTTCAAACTTCTGAGTAGTCTACCAGAGGAGGCAGCTAAACAATGTATAGTAGAGAACTGGATTTGGAGTCAGGAAGACCTAAGCTCCAGTACTGAATTATGAAACCCTCAGCAAGATCATCCTCAATTTCCTCCCCTGTGGAAATAATTATACATATTTCACAGGGTTGTTGGTAGCCAGCATTGTACTATTTTAAGGTCTGCCCATCTTATATATTTTATGTAAATTATCTCATTTACATAAATTGTAGTATCATTTAATCCCCAAAACAAACTTATGGGATATGTGGCACTCTTATCCCTAGAAATTGAAGAGAAATTAAATGAATTAATGCCAGTTCTGCCATTCTGCCATCTGGCTGCTTATGGGAAGATAAAATGGGATAATTTATTCATGCATACACACATATTTACATTAAAAATATATATATAGTGTTTTATATAGTGCTATGTTATTGTTAGCTATTATTAGCCATTGCTACTATCTCTAGATATATTTGAAAATTTTCAGGGTAATTAAATATAAATAACTAATATACTCAATCCACGAATCCAGAAACATTTACAAAATGCTTACTTTATATGTGAGGGACTGTGCTGTAAGTATTGGGACTACAAAAATGCAAAAGACAGTTTTTGCCCTCAAGAGTTTACAATCAAATAAGAGGAGACAACATGCAAATGAATATATATTGTCAATAGGAAATCACACCTCCATAAAACTTATGTGAAAATTAGTTTTATTATAAGAGCAATGACAGTACTTGTAGAAATCAAAGTCTCCAAGCTGAGCAAAGAGTTCACTGTCTTTATAGAAACTGACATTTTTATAATAGCAGGTCAGAGAGGAAGAGAATATCAAGAAGATATGTAATATGGGAGGGGGAACAGTAAGGCAAAGGTGGGAGGAAAAGACAAGACCACTCCTCACAGGGAAGAGCAAGGTGTTTGCAAAAGTCGATTTTTTTTTTTTCTGGAGGATTGCTCACTATGAAGAAAGGAAGGTATACTTATCTCTAGAGGATGCCAGCTACACACACATTATCCCACCCTGAGACATACTGGATTAGTACCTGTCTTGCCTTCCAAGGACACGCAAGAAGTCCAGCTCAGGGCACAACAAAAAACTTTGTCAGCTTAGGGGAAGCTCAGTCCTCGACACATTCAGGGCCTCTGGCATGTTTTGACTCCAGAATTTATGGCAATGCAAATATGGCAACTCAAAGAGACAAATTCAGGGGCCCCTTTAATAACTCTTAATATAAAATAAGCAATATACAGGATAAATAGGAAATAATCAACAAAGAGAAAGAACTGAAATTAAGAGGGATTGGGGAAAGCTTCCTGTAGGAGGAATTTTAGTTGGGACTCAAAGTCAGAAAGGTCAGTAGATGGAATGGACGACAGAGAGCATTCCAGGGATGGGAGGACAGCCAGAGATATTTGGAGACAGCAGATGGAGTGTCTTATTTGTAGAACAGCCAGGAGGTCCTTATCACTGGATCTAAGAGTATGTGTTGGCATGTAAGGTGTAAAGAGACTGGAAAGACAGAGGCTTAATGGAGGATGGATTGAAGTGGGAGAAAGACTTAAGGCAGCAAAGTCATCAAACTGTGCATACCTTTGATCCATCAATGTTTCTACTGGGCCTGTATCCCAAAGAGATCATAAAAAAGGGGAAAAGACCCACGTGTGCAAAAATGTTTGTAGCAGCTTTTTTTTTTTTTTTTTTTTTTTTGTGGTGGCAAGCAACTGGAAATGGAGTGGATGCCCATCAGTTAGGGAATGGCTGAATAAATTATGTATGTGAATGTTATGGAATATTACTGTTTTGTAAGAAATGATCAGCAGGATGAATACAGAAATGCTTGGAGAGATTTACATGAACCAATGCTAAGTGAAGTTAGTACAACCAAGAGAACATTGTACAAGATCATACAATGATCAATTCTGATGAACAGAGCTCTTTTCAACAAGGAGATATTTCAGGCTAGTTCCAATGGACTTACTGTGAAGAGAGCTGTTTGCACCCAGAGAGAAGACTGTAGGGACAGTGTGGATCACAACGAAGTATTTTCACTTTTTGTTGTTGTTGTTGTTGCTTTTTTTTTTTCTCATTTTTCCCCATTTTGATCTGAATTTTCTTGTGCAGCATGATCATTGTAGAATTACACATGTTTAACATATATTATTTGCCATCTAAGGGAGGAACAAAAAAATTTGGAACATAAGATTTTGCAAGAGTAATGTTGAAAAATAACTATGCATATATTTTGAAAATAAAAATAATAAACTTAAAAAAAAAAGCCAGAGGTGATCAGGCTTATACTAGAACATGAGGAAATAAGGGGATGTATTCAAGAGATGTTGCAAAGGTGAAATTGTCAGTCCTTATAAAACACTTGGATTTGGGGCAGCATGAGAAATAAGGTGGAGTCAAGGATAACCCTTAAATTTTGAGGTGGAAGGATACTGTTGCCCGCTACAATAAGAGAAAAGGTAGGAGGGAGGGAGGATTTAGGGGAAAGATAGGAGTTCTATTTTGGACATCTTGAATTTAAGATGTTTAATGGACATCTAATTTAAGTTGTTTTTTACAACTTTTGATATGTCTTTTACAGGCAGTTGAAGATGAAAGTGTGGAGGTCAGTACAAGGTTAAGAATAGGTGGATTTGAGAATCAGCAGTATAGACATGATAATTAAATACATGGGATTTAGAAAAGCAGTTTAGGAGGAGAAGAGAAGTTAGATCTGAGGGACACCTGTGGTTAGCTGATCATCTGAAAGATAATCCAGGAAAAGAGAAAGAGGAATGGTTACATAGGTAAGAGGAAATAGTATCCTGAAAACCCAAAGAAAAGTATTTCAAAGAGGAAAGAGTGCTTGGCGATTTCAAAGCCTGTAGAAAATAGGAAAAATGAAAAAAAGCCATTGAATTTGGCAACTAAGAAGTCATTACTAACTTTGACAAGAACTGTTTGAGAGGATGGATAAGATCAGAAGCCAGATTATAAAAGGTTAAGAAAAGAGTGACAGGAAAGAAAGTAGAGGGTACCTATCTTTCTTCCTTTTCCTATTCCCTCAGTGTTACAAAAAAAATTGAGGCCATTCACCATGATCTCCCTCTTGTCTCCTCTTCCTCATTAGCTGTTACTCAGATGTCTTTTGCCACTGTGTTCTTCTTTACTCTTATCTCACACGATGAATAGTCTTATTCCTTACTAAGGTTAATCCCTCTACTTATTCAAGTGTTGCCACTCCATTTCATGTCCTCCAATGGATTGCCCATTCTTTCACTTACACTTATTATTTTCAGTCTCTCCCTGTCTACTTCTAACTCATTTCCTATTGCCTACAAACATGCCCATGTTTACCTCATATTGGAAAAAACCCTCATTTCATGTTTTCATCCCATTAACTGTCATCCTAAAACTCTTCTGTCCTTTGTAGCTAAAGTCCTGAAAAAGGCAGTCTAACAAAGGTGCCTCCATTTTCTTTCTTCTCTTCTTAAGCCCTTATAGTCTGGTTTCTGATTTTATGATTCAATCAAATTACTTTCTCTAAAATTAGCGGTGATGTTGTTGCTAAATCCATCCTATTTTCTTTAACCTTACTGCAGCTTGGTATTAAGCACTTTTCCCTTGATACATTTTACTCATGGCTTAAAATATATTTTTAAAAGATTGAACAAAGCCCTTCTTAATAGATAACAATCTAAAAATAAGAATTTTTTGAAGTGTGTACAACCAAGCAAAAATGAGATGTAACCAAAGCAAAATAAAGATAAAAAGAATCGTAATTCCTGATAATTTTATTAGCTTTGCTAATGAGAGTAAAGTATAGCATATATAAATGAGTTAATCAAAAATATACTTTAACATTCAATTACAAACTCTTCTCCACTCATTTTTCCTAGGGAACTTATAATGAGAATCAGAGTTAATAGATTTGTATTTTCCATGCTTGCCTTTTTTTTTTTTTTTTTAATACAGGCACCAGTGAACAGTAAAATCACCAAAAGACTGACAGTAGGAAACAGGTAGTGCATTGACAATTCAGAAATGAGATACTTTCTTCCTCCCATATTAGAAGTTGGCAAGTGTTCAAATTAAACAGTATTTTCCATAGTCAAATAACTGTGACACTTATTAGAGAAGAAGGACATTTGTTTTCAAGAAGGTTAGTGTGTTGGGTGATGAAATTGCTTTTGATAAAACATATGCATAGTGATATCAAGAGCTCTCTTCTCCGGGAAACTGTTTGGCATACGTTTGTTAAATTGGCACTATTCTCACAGTAGATAATTTGATTGACATAAAATGTTACTGATATAAGATTCTGTTTAAATATATACAAAGCCCTGAGTATGATGGTAAATTATACTTCATCTTAAAAGTGGCCATTACGTTTTAACTGCTGCCCACAAGAGATCAGTCTTTGTTGATCGTATTCTGTTCAACATATTAAAAAAAATGCATAATGACATTTGTATCAAGGCCATGGATGAGATGAAACTTGAAAAGATAATACATCACATAATAGAACTGGCATTTTTAAAGAACCATAACAAGCTAGAATGATATGAATCTAATAAAATGACATATTAACAGTAATAAATACAAAATCTTTCACTTGGAATTAAAAAAAAAAACCTCAAAAATATCATTTGAGGGAGACATATATTACAAATCACATAAAAATACTTTCTTTCTGCTCTAAGCCTTAGGAATCTGTAACAGTATTGACACAGTATTTGATATTTTGGTGAATGGCATGTTTAATTTGATGCAATAGACAAATTGCCTTAATCTACAGAAATGTCAGTATACTTATTAGAATCAGGGATGTAATAGTCTATATTCTTTCCTGTTTATTCTGCATCTGGAATAATTAATTCTAGATACCATGATTTAGGAAAAACATTGACAAGCTGAAGATCATTTCAAGGGAAGTCAGATATTTGTAATGGGCTGAAGCTCGAGTTGATGCACTGAGGTCCCAAGCACATGAGGCTAAATAGCAGTTTGGATGATACTCTATTAATATATGCTTGGAGAAAGAACGGCCCCCGCCCACTCTTTGTGCAAGTCCTGATGTGTTGTATAGGAAATGACATAGAGATGACTTTGATGGGTGGAGAGAGAGAGGCAGGGAGAGAGGCAAAGAGACTGCTGGCCGGGTTTGTGTTGTGGCTGCTCACATTTCTATTGCCATCCCCCTTCACCTCCACAAAGAATAAAGATGGAGGATTTTCCCTTAACCTGAATTCCTGATTCCTGCTGATTTTAAAATATATGGTCATCACAGATATTGAAGGAATTTGAAGCCATCAAAGAAGCATAAAAGGAATTGGGAATATTTAGCCTAGAGAGAAGAGAATATTAATATTAAATGGAGTCATGATAGTTGTTTTTATGTATTCAAAGTATTCTCAGAAGTAGAAAGAAAAATTATTTTTGGTTAATTTCATGGGCAGAATTGGAGGCAATTAGTAGAAGTTGGAGAGAGGCAGATATAAAGGAAAAAAAAAAAAAACTTACCACAGCTATCCAAAGAGGTACCTTATAGCAGAGAGGGGAAGAGAGATACTATTTTCCCCCTCAATAGAAGTCTTTAAGCAAAACCTGACTTGTCATTTCTCAGAGATATTATAGAGGCTATTGGTTTTCAAGTATGGGCTGAAGTGAATTCTGAGGCTCCCTCTAATTCTGATATTGTGTGGGTTTTGTACCCTGTGAGCATGTGACAAATTGTGAAATCTTACTATAACATGGCTATCTTAAGGGAAAATTTTATTAGCATCTCCTAATTTTACCATATGATGATTGTATTGTATACATATTGAAATCACCCCACTTGAGAAAATATTTATACTTGGTAACCTAAGTCAACCAATTTCCATCAACCAGTTGAAACATTTATTAAACCCCTATTTATTAAAGCACCTATTATGTGCTAGGAACTTTGCTAAGTGAATAGTGTTCAAGAAAAACAAATAATACTGTATTCTGCATTAGGCACAAACTTGTCAGAAAGTATTTATTATACTATTTATATTTAAACATTTCTAGAGTAGAGAGAAAGAAATGTTTAAAATGGCCTACTCCTGAGGTAGTTAGATGACACAGATGATAGAGCACTAGTCTTGGAATCAGGAGTATTTGAGTTCAAATCTAGCCTTAGACACAACACTGAATAGCTATGTGACTCTGGGCAAATCACTTAACCCCAACTGTCTCATAAAATAAAATGACTTAGTCTCTTCTTGTACTCAGATATGAGTCTACAGCAAGATAATTTGAGGTCAGGTCAACAAGTATCTGTGTGTGATACTATAGTAAGTACCTAAGATTACAGGCATCTTAAATATAGAAAAGATCATATGTTAAAATACAGTTTGAAATTAGCATCCAAAAACTTTTATTCACTACTTAGCTCTTTCCTAGATCACTCCCCTTAAGGAATGAAAAAGGTTTCTTCCCTCCCTTTTTTTTTTATTTTAACCTTTTTTTTTTTTACACTGAGATTGGAGTTATTTCTTTTGATTAGGCTTAAAGTCCAGTCATATTGGTCTCCATCTCCCCTCACTTACCTCTCATCTGTTTTAGACTCCTCTCAGTAGAGATAATGTGTATTTACCACTAAGCCAGGACAGTAATTTAGCATTGAATTCAAAATGGGACACTGCAATGATATATCTAAATAAGAGTTAAATGTGGTTATCACCCATAATCCATTACTCTAAAAAGACCTCTTCTTAGAACAAATGATGAAGTATCTTGGAAGAGTTTTTTAGGCTAAAGAAAATCGTATTTTTAATATTTCTAGTCAAATTAAAAGTGGTTTCAAATATGTTTTTATACTGAGGGTAAACGCCAATACTCTAAACTGGAAGGTATATACTGTGTTGACAGATAAATATATAGACACATAAGAGATGACTATATACATATCCATCCTCTCCCCACCACACAATAAACACTAATAGATTTCTGGATAATAGGAACACCTACTGCTAGACACAGAAATAAGAAAAGGACCATTGAAGGAAGTGAAACTTGAGTTGAGTAACACGTTACTGTTATATGCTTTTTCCCCTTCTAGGTCGGTTTTTAAATACCCGGAGAGCAACCAGATATTTTGCATGCTCTTAAACCGTCCTTAGAGAATTTGTATATTATCCAATAACTGTTTTTGTATGTTATAACTGGCCATTGATTATTGGGGGGGGACAGGATTTTATACCCATTATTTCTGTTTCATGATCAACTTTCTTATTTGGACTGCTGCATTTAGGAAATTGTATTAAGTTCTCTGTGGGCATTACCTCATTAAAGTACTATATCTGTAGCATTTAAGGTATGTGTGGTTTGCGGAATCCAGGCAGCCACCAGTTGACCTTTGGGTTGTGTTCCAAAAACTCCTTTGTTAATTTGTGGTTTGGAAATATTCAGCCATGTTAAGTGTTAAATGGTTTTGTGGTCTGGTGTGCAAACTTAACTACTATTTAATAGGTTGAGAAGCTAAAGAATTTTGGTTTGGAGTTCCAATTTGAAAGTTAGGCACTGTGGAGGGAAAAATCAGGATCTTTGGGAGTAGAAGTCTGTTTGAAGTAGAATAGAAAACCTGAAATGTGACTGGAAACAACTGTCTTCATAGCAATCCTGGGAAGGAAGATAATGTAATCATTATCATCCTCAACTTACAAGGGAAAAAATGGACAGTTAAAAAAAAAAAGAAGCAGATTTTCTTTTAAAAATGTGGTGGATTGTATATGATTAGAACTACACTTTAAGAAGCATGGTCCAGCATTGGTGGCTTTTCCTCTCGTTCTTAGAATGTTTGTTCTATCCCTCTCAGAATGTTGAATTTGTAGTCATCTTTCTTTAGTTCTAACTTAGATACCAGCTTTCTTCTCTGAACAATAATACTTTCTCTCCTCAGATTTCATAGAATGCTTAAAGAAAAAAAAAAACCCTAAACTATTGGACATGTATGTAATATTCTATATTGTGCTATTTGTTTTAGTCTTTTGCCCATACTAGACATTAGGAGGGGGACAAAATTTTATTTAAACTATAAAAAATTTCTCCCAGTAACATATAAAATGTTACTTAAGTATATCAGTAAAACATTTATCTCATTTGAAAGCATCATTTGTTATTCATTATTGTTCAGTCGTTTTCAGTCATGTATGACTGTGACCTCATTTGGGTTTTTTTGGCAGAAATACTGGAGCAATTTGCCATTTCCATCTCCAGCTTATTTTATAGATGAGAAAACAGAGGCAAACAGGATTAAGTGACTTTCCTGGAGTCACTAAATGTCTGAAGTCAGATTTGAGCTCAGGAAGATGTCTTACTGACTCCAGACCTGTCACTCTAACCCACTGTACCACCTAACTGCCCTTTGTCACCCATAGCCTAAGTCTTTTGGTACTCAGAGATGTGCTGACCTGTATAAAAAACTAGGCAAACCTTTGCTCAAGTATCATCTATTACATGAAACTTTTTTTCTGAGTTTCCCAAGCTACTAATACATTTTTTTCTCAAATTTTCCTTGGATTTATGCATATATCTTCTAGATTGTAAGATCTTTAGGAAATAGGAGCATTTGTTGTCTTTGTATCATCTTTGCTTGGAATATAGGTGTCACTTATTAAATGCTTGTTGATTCCTTCATTAATAAAGAATTGCTAGTTGAAGCTGTCCAATAGATAATGACCTAGGGGATAGAAAGTAAGGTAGGGGACAGAACCTAAGAGGATACCTCTGTAGAAATAGCTTGATAAAATATAAAGAGCCACTGACCTTGGACTCAGACTTGAATTCACATCTTGACTTTTCCACTGCTGACTATTTGATGTTCGGCTAGTCACTTATGTCCTTGGATCCTCAGTTTATTTACAAAATACCTGACTTCTCCTCCAAAAGACCTTATGGTTTCTCCCTCCATCATGCCTTGCTTTCAAGTTGCAGCTCCAAACCACTATTTTTTTTTTTTTTTTTAAGATTCCCAATCTTTTAAGTAGTAGTTAGGGTTTTAGGTCATCAGTCCATAACCTGGCTGAACACCTCTAGCCCACAAACTTTTGGAATACAACCTGAAGGTCAATTAGGTGGCTGCAAAATTGGGATTCATTCCCCAAACCATTTTGTTGTTGTTCAGTCATGTCCAACTCTTCATAATCTTGTGGAATTTTCTTGGTGAAGATATTAGATTGGTTTGCCATTTTATTTTTCAGTGTATTAAGGCAAACAGAAATTGAATAACTTGCCCAGGTTTACACAGGTAGTAAGTGATGAGATCACATTTGAACACAAGTCTTCCTGACTCTGCTCCCAGAATTTTAGCTTCTGAGTTATCTGGCTGCCCCAGTCTAAACTGCACTACTATAGGGGTGGGGGTGGGGAGGTGAAGGGGGTGGATCTTAAGGGTCTCTAAGGTCATTCTAGCTCACTGATCCCATGATCTTAGGAGAAAGAGGAGAGAAAATCAATAGAGGAAACCTATTAATGGAAAACAAGAAAAGTTTGTCCAATTTATCCTGAATGTGTATGTGTGTGTCTCCTGTTTTCATAATTAAGTCTGCTGTCACACAATGACCACCAAGGGAGCAGAGACTACTTACTCTTTTTTATATCCACAGAACTTAATATAGTGCCTAGTGCATAGTAGGTACTTATTGGCTTTGAACTGGGTTCATCTGTTACATGATTAAGCTATTAAGAAACTATGTGAAAGTTGAAGACTTTTGTAACATTTAGGAATGGGTCTATTTTTATCCATTCTAGGAAATTATATAATCAAAGGAAATTCCAAAGAATTATATTATCTCCCCTTCCCCAACTCTGAGAATGGCAGGAACTGGGTAGATCTATGTATCTGATGAGTATTAAGTCAAAGTTAAGTAATGACAAAGATGAGTATTGTTACAATATTGTCTTGTTGTTTTTCTTAGACTGTTTATATTCAATGCTAACATATACAGTATGTTAGAATTGAAAGGTGTTTTTTTTTTTTAATTAAAAATTATAGCCAGTCTTTTGGAATCCATATTTCATATAACATGCCTTGTGAGGGAGAAAACGATTATTTCATATATTGTAAGGTTGAGGAGAAAGCCACTATTAGACATCTGGTTTTAGTCTTTGAATAAAGAACAGCATTTACAAAGAATGGACATTGGGAAGACCTTGTTCTTCCCCAGCCCAACCCCAACTAGCATTGTACATTCCAGTAGATCAGAGTCAGCAGTTGGAATGATTACAACATGTGTTTTGATAGAACTTTAGGTCATGAAGTCTTCTTTGAGCCTATGCAACAGTGACTAAAGTGTTATAAGCTGGTAAGTTGCTATGGCAACAGCTTCCTCAAATTATCTTATTTCTGGTGTCATTTTAGTTCTAACTTAATGGACAAGTTTCTTTATAGAAAAGAGGAACTCAGTTGTTCCCCATTTGATCATTAATTTCTCCCCCAAAAGCTTGTTTAGCATTTGGATCAGGAAATTCTTCTCTAAGATAGGCATAGTTGAGTTACTTTCTACATTACTTTCCTTTTGTCTTAAGAATAAAGTAACAGTTGCAATATTTTGGTTTTCTAATTGGCCTTGGGAGGACTTAGTTACATTGAAAACATTCCCAAGTATGTATGTAGATAGTGACAGCAAATTTTTTTTTTTTAAGGGAATGGGATCAGATACAATTTAACTGAAAAACAGTTTCATTAGTATGCATTATAAAAGTTAAAGTATTATGTGCAAAAATGTTTGTAGCAACTCTTTTTGAAGTAGCAAAGAATTGGAAACTGTGAATATCCATCAGTTGGGGAATGGCTCAATAAGTTATGGTATATGAATGCAGTGGAATATAAGAAATGGTAAGCAGGAAAGATTTACATGAACTGACGCTGAGTGAAGTGAGCAGAACCAAGAGAAAATTGTGCACAGTAACAAGATTTTGTGATGATTTGAAGGACTTGGCTCTTTAAAACTATATGGTGATTCTTTTTTTTTAATATTTTATTTTATTTAATAATAACTTTATATCGACAGAATCCATGCCAGGGTAATTTTTTTACAACATTATCCCTTGCACTCATTTCTGTTCCGATTTTTCCCCTCCCTCCCTCCACCTCCTCCCCTAGATGGCAAGCAGTCCTATATATGTTAGATATGTTACAGTATATCCTAGATACAATATATATTTGCAGAACCGAACAGTTCTCTTGTTGCACAGGGAGAATTGGATTCAGAAGGTAAAAATAACCCGGGAAGAAAAACAAAAGTGCAGATAGTTCATATTCATTTCCCAGTGTTCTTTCTTTGGGTGTAGCTGCTTCTGTCCATCATTTATCAATTGAAACTCAGGTCTCTTTGTCTAAGAAATCCACTTACATCAGAATACATCCTCATACGATATTGTTGTCGAAGTGTATAATGATCTCCTGGTTCTGCTCATTTCACTTAGCATCAGTTCATGTAAGTCTTTCCAGTCCTTTCTGTATTCATCCTGCTGGTCATTTCCTACAGAGCAATAGTATTCCATAACAATCATATACCACAATTTACCCAGCCATTCTCCAATTGATGGGCATCCATTCATTTTCCAGTTTCTAGCCACTACAAACAGGGCTGCCACAAACATTTTGGCACATACAGGTCCCTTTCCCTTCTTTAGTATTTCTTTGGGATATAAGCCCAATAGAAACACTGCTGGATCAAAGGGTATGCACAATTTGATAACTTTTGGGGCATAATTCCAGATTGCTCTCCAGAATGGTTGGATTCGTTCACAACTCCACCAACAATGCATCAGTGTCCCAGTTTTCCCGCATCCCCTCCAACATTCATCATTTTTTCCTGTCATCTTAGCCAATCTGACAGGTGTGTAGTGGTATCTCAGAGTTGTCTTAATTTGCATTTCTCTGATCAATAATGATTTGGAACACTCTTTCATATGAGTGGTAATAGTTTCAGTTTCATCATTTGAAAATTGTTCATATCCTTTGACCATTTATCAATTGGAGAATGGCTTGATTTCTTATAAATTTGAATCAGTTCTCTATATATTTTGGAAATGAGGCCTTTATCAGAACCTTTAACTGTGAAGATGTTTTCCCAGTTTGTTGCTTCCCTTCTAATCTTGTTTGCTTTAGTTTTGTTTGTACAAAGGCTTTTTAATTTGATGTAATCAAAATTTTCTATTTTGTGATCAGTAATGATCTCTAGTTCCTCTTTGGTCACAAATTTCTTTCTTCTCCACAAGTCTGAGAGATAAACTATCCTATGTTCCTCTAATTTTTTTATAATCTCGTTCTTTATGCCTAGGTCATGGACCTATTTTGATCTTATCTTGGTATATGGTGTTAAGTGTGGGTCCATGCCTAGTTTCTGCCATACTAATTTCCAGTTATCCCAGCAGTTTTTTTTTTTTTTTATCAAATAATGAATTCTTATCCCAAAAATTAGGATCTTTGGGTTTGTCAAACACTAGATTGCTATAGTTGACTATTCTGTCTTGTGAACCTAACCTTTTCCACTGATCAACTAATCTATTTCTTAACCAATACCAAATGGTTTTGGTGACTGCTGCTTTATAATATAATTTTAGATCAGGTACAGCTAGGCCACCTTCATTTGATTTTTTTTTTCATTAATTCCCTTGAGATTCTCGACTTTTTATTGTTCCATATGAATTTTGTTGTTATTTTTTTCTAGATCATTAAAATATTTTCTTGGAATAGCACTAAATAAATAGATTAGTTTAGGGAGTATTGTCATCTTTATTATATTCGCTCGGCCTATCCAAGAGCACTTAATATTTTTCCAATTATTTAAGTCTGACTTTATTTGTGTGTAGACTTTTTTTTTTGTAATTTTGCTCATATAATTCCTGACCTTCCTTTGGTAGATAGATTCCCAAATATTTTATGCTATCAACAGTTATTCTGAATGGAATTTCTCTTTGTATCTCTTGCTGTTGGGTTTTGTTGGTGATGTATAAAAATGCTGAGGATTTATGGGGATTTATTTTGTAGCCAGCTACTTTGCTAAAATTATGAATTATTTCTAATAGCTTTTTAGTAGAATCTCTGGGGTTCTCTAGGTATACCATCATGTCATCTGCAAAGAACTATATGGTGATTCAAGAAAATTTCAATAGAGTTGGGATGGAAAATGTTATCCACATCCAGAGACAGAACTATGGAAACTGAATATGGATGGAAGCATAGTATTTTCATCTTTGGGTTTTTTCCCCTTCTAATTGTTTTTTTTTTTTTTCCTTTTTGGTATGATTTTTTTCTTGGCACAACATGACAAATATGGAAATATGTTTAAAAGGATTGCACATATTTAACCTAAATGTTATTGTCTTGGAGAGGAAGGGAGTAAAAAAGGGAGAAAGAAAAACTTGGAACAGAGTCTTGGAAAAATAGTTATCTTTACATGCCTTTGGAAAAATAAAATGCTATTGAGAAAAAAGTTAGTGTTATAACAGATTTTAACAGGAAATCAATATTAAGGAAATCATATTAAGGTTATAATCTCAAAATTCAAGAAAATTTGCTACCATTTGTATATATTACATATAGATGCATGAAAGCAAGCTGGCATCTGTTCAGATGCATGGAAAAATGAGGAAGATGACTTGGCTCAGAATTTACCAACTTGATTAATATTAACCTTAATTGTCAGGAGATGAGGGAGAATTGGGACCTAGAGATGGAAGAAGGCAAGGTGGTATAAGTACAATTTGGTTAACAACCATCTAACATTAATATAGTAGTAAAGTTTACAAAGTATTTCATATGTGATATTTCATTTTACTCTTCTAACAACCTAGCAAATAAGTTTTTATTATCTCCATTTTACAGATGAGGAAACAATTGGAGCAGAACTTAAGTGAATTTAAGTGACTTGTTCAGGGTCAGAGGTGTGTCAGAGGCATGTATTCTAGAGAACCCAGGGAGCTATGTAGTGACAAGGTGATTGGTGAATCTCTATTAGATTGGCCAGTATTGGTTATTAGAGTATTTAAGTGCCAATCAGTATAATAAGTGCTATGAATACAGATATAAATAGTAAATCAATCCCTATTGTCAAGACACTCAAAAGAGAGTGTTTGGAGAGAAAATATGCTGTGATTTAAGGTAGAGTATTAACATATAGTTTTTTAGAATTTTTAAATTAAATTAAATTTAAAATTTAAATTAAAAAAAAAAAAAGCCTGACCTCCAGGGTCATTTGTGATCTTATCCTAACAGTTTTGTTGTATGTTACTCAGAAGTTGTTTTGGTTTTAATCACATTTAGAGTTGAAAGGAATTTAAGAGATTGAGACTTCAAAGGGTATCCACTCCAAGACTATAATTTTATATATGAAGATGTGTGTGTATGAAATTTAAATGACTTTCATAAGGTCACTTTTGTAGCAGAGGCAGGCTTTGACCATGAGTCTTTGTAATGGAAAGATTACTGAATTTTGTATTAAAATGCCAAATCTTAAATTTTATCTCTGGCATTTATATCTGCATGAGACTAGGTAAGACAGGGGTCCTCAAACTTTTTAAATAGGGGGCCAGTTCACTGTCCCTCAGACTGTTGGAGGGCCAGATTATAGTAAAAACAAAAAAATTTGTTTTGTGGGCCTTTAAATAAAGAAACTTCATAGCCCTGCGTGAGGGGGATAAACATCCTTAGTTGCCACATCTGGCCCGTGGGCTGTAGTTTGAGGACCTCTGCATATAGGAACCTCTGTTCCTTAGTTTCTTTATGTATAAAGTGAAAAGGTTGACCTAGATATTCTAAAGTCTTCAAAGCATTAAATCTGTAATTTTATTGTTCCAAATGTAGTGAGTGATCTTCCTTCTACACACAACATACACAAAAAGTTATTTTAAGAACATTGTTTAAAAACCTCACCTTGCATGGTTAGAATGTATCTCTGCCAGTGATCTTGTTATTTATATCTACTGAATTGGTTTTTTAGCTAAGAGAGGCTCTGTTGGCAAAGGTGGTCTCTTCCAGCAATAATTGCAGAGCATTTGAAATGTCAGGTGTAAGTGACATGCACTTTTAGGAAAGTCATGCTGTGGTGGTCACTGATAACGATTTGCAAATGTTTTCTCTTGACCTTTAAAGAAAGTTGCTGGATACCAACAGAATGAGAGAGAGAGAGAGAGAGAGAGAGAGAGAGAGAGAGAGAGAGAGAGAGAAAGAGAAAGAGAAGTTGAGTTGAATTCTTGCTCAGTTTACTAGCCATGTAATCTTAGGTGCGTTACATATTTTCTGTAAAAGGAGAGAATTGTATACTGTGATTCTATTGAGGAGAAGCACTTGTTTAAACATTTCCTGGGCAATTCATCCATGTGCTGTTAAGGCATCAATGACAGATTTCATCAGTTACTAGTAAAAGTTGCTAATTGATGGTGAAAGTAAAACAAATTTATTGTTTGGAAAGATTCCCAAATTCAAGAGAAAATAAGCTGTTAATAATAATTATTGTTCAATTGTTTTTCAGTTGTGTCTGACAAATCGACCCTATTTGGGCTTTTCTTGAAAAAGATACTGGAATGGTTTGCCATTATCTTGTCCAGCTTATTTTACTGATGAGAAAGTTGAGGCAAATAGGGTTAAGTAATCCCTTCAGGGTCACACTGTTAATTGTCTGAGGCCTGATTTGAACTCATGAAGATGAGAGTTTTCCTAGGTTCAGATCTGGCACTCTATCTACTGTACCATCTAGTAGTTATGCCTATTAATAGTTACTGATCTACAGAGAAAGAATATAGCATAATGATAGATTTGGGGTCAGGACAACTTTGGTTCAAATCTTGCTTCCAACATTTTTTATCTTGTTTGTCATCTTGGGCAAATCACCTTATCTTGTCTGGTCCCTAATTTCCTCATTTGTAGAATGAGGATTCTCACAGGTAGTATTAACTTTGTAGTTTTTTTTTTTTTTTTTTTTTTTTTTGATCATCCAACTCAAATGAATTAATTTATGGAAAAAGCTTACCAGACTTTCCAAAAGTGCCATATAAATGGTAGTAGCTTCATATTAAACAAGTATCATTTTGAACTTCTCTATAATAATTGCATTTTTCTTTTAAATTTGAAGTTAGGAGGGAAGATGTATGTTATTGAAATAACTGTGTGTGTGGGTGGGGTGGGTTGGGGGGGGGTTTGAGAGACACTGAGAATCACTTTTCTTTGAAATACAGATATGGTCTTTTACTTCCTAGTCTGGTATCAGCACCTTCTTAGCTCTGTTCCATACCTAAGCCTGTCAGTCATCTGAGGAGAACTGACAGCTTTTCACTTAAATTCATGATTTTAGTAATTAATAATCTTTTTCATTTTTCTTTAATAAGTGAATAGAATTTGCTCATATTCTTATGTGCTTTTGAGACTATTCATAATCTATCCTTGGAATATCTTAGAATAGGGCCTTATAAATATTTCTTTAAAAAATGTAGTTCACTTTACTGTGGCATTGATGGAGGGAACCCTGAAACTATCCTCACATTCTTTTCTCAGCATTAAGCCCTCTTTTATCTCTCTGCCAGAATTTCTCTTCTAGGACCTTTATCTCTTGCCACTGAAGAAGTCAGTCTCCTAGCAAAAGCTGACTTCTTAGTGCCAGTAAACTTCCTTTTGCCAGTCTAATATTTTGGGTTTGTGAATTTTTTCATGTTGTACCTGCGCCAACCAAAGAAGGGTTCCCACAACTCTCTGCATTGCCACTAACCACATCATTTGGTTCCCTAACAGCATCACAACCATAGTAATAAATATCCTAATTCAGATTTTTTAATATTGCCATCTGCAGTAGCTATGCCCAGCTACATGTCTATTATTCTCCTATGAAAGCAAACATTATGCTATTATGGTTTAGTAGAACAAAGGGCAGAACAGGACTCATCTCTTCCATGATTAAACAAATGTTTTAAAAATATTTGTGTATTTTAACATGGGTGGATGAGTTTTTCCATTCTGGGAGATCCTCACAATAATAAAATTATAGATTGAGATCCTCTCACAACACCTCCTCTCTCAATAAAAATGTCCTGGAGGCATTCAGAAGAAATAAGAGATTCTCTCAGCACTCATCTATAATACCAGTTTGCTGCTTTATTTGTGATGGAGTCTAATGTTAGAACTAGAATTTGTTTGGAGACAAATTAGGCCAGTCCCTCATTTTATAGATGAAAAAATTAAATTAAAGTACAAATGAATTGTCCAAGGTCATAGAGGTAGTATGTAACACATCTAATATAAGAACTCAGGCCTTCTGTCTCCAACTTCCGTGTTTTGACCACTGAATATAAACCCCACATAGCTTACCTGTTGTCCTGATTTTGCTTTGGGTTAAAGCTTTTCAGTGAACTTTGTCTAACTTCTATTGCTTGTTTCTGGCAAGTGTAATATTTCATATTTGACTGATAATTGAAAATTGTCTATGTACTAGGGATCGTGAAGAGGTAATAATGTTCTTGTCCTTTGTTTTGGCTGCATGTAGAGAAGGTGACAACAACATAAGACTGAAAAGTAGTACCTTCTTCCTCACCTTTTCTTTATGCTTTTTTTCAATGACTCCCTTGGAACTGACAGACTCATTCACTTGTCTGCCATAATGGCAGGTTTATAGCAAATGTTGCCAGGGGAATTTTTTTTCAATCTTTTTTTAAGCTATTCACTAGCAACTTCAGTGTTTTTAAGTATTTAAAAGGTTGTCATGTGGAAGAAGGATTATTTTTGTTTCATATGGCTCTAGAAGACAGAACCAAGAGCAAGGAAGTTGCAAAGATGCTGATTTTTCACTTGTTGGTTTTAAAAAAAAAGCTTTCTAACAATTAGAGCTCTCCAGAAATGGAATGGATTATTTCAGGAGGTAACTTTCCTATCTCCTGATATCTTTTTTTTTCCCTGAGGCAATTAGGAGTTAAGTGACTTGCCCAATGTCACACAGCTAGGAAGTGTTAAGTGTCTGAAGTCACATTTGAACTCAGGTCCACTTGACTTCAGGACTGGTACTCTATCTACTGTGCCACCTAGCTGCCCTCCTTTAATATCTTCAGTTTCAAATTATTATTAGCTATTGGGGATATTGTAGGTGAGTATTCCCATTTGGGGACAGATTATATAAGAGGACTTCCAAAAGCTGTTTTAATTCTGAGAATCTGTGAGAAGAGATATTTATATCATTAATATTTAAACAGGTAAAATCCATTAACTGGAGAAATTGCCCTGTGCCCAGAAGCATCAGTGATCTGTACTTTACCTTTCAGGAGTAAAATAACAAACATTTGATTGTACAGTTATGTTGTTATTGAGTCATTTCAGTTGTGCTGGCTTCATGACCCCACTTAGGATGTTCTAGGCAAAAGTACTGGAGTAATTAACAATTTCCTTCTTCAGCACATGTTACAGAAAAAGAAACTGAGGCAATGGAGTTATGTAACTGGCCCAGGTCTAATAAGTAACTGAGGCCAGATTTGAATTTAGGTCCTCCTGACTCCTGGGCCAGCACTCCATTCACTATGCCACATAACCTTCCACTTATTTCAAACTATTGTCCTTATGAAATACCTTTAAACAGGGGCAATATGTTTGGTAATTGTGTGTTATTTTATTTTTAAATAAAGTGAGACCTAGTCCTAATGCAAAGAGATCCAGCTCTGGAGCAAAGGAAGACCTAGTTTTAAGGCCCACTGCTGCCATATGTAACACTACATGGTCAAATTATTTAGCCTCTACATTCTCTGACAACTATTTCTGATTCTAAGTTTGATAGAAGGTGTAGATTTGCCTTTGTGGAGGATTTTCCTCCTTGAGTGCTCCAAACATGAAAAAAATCACAGGTATGGTTAAAACACTGACAACTAATTTTAAACTATATAAACTTAAACTTTGGGGCAGTAAGTAGAATTGTGATTGAAGTAAATATTGGGAGTTTCAAATGATGTGGAATTGCATTTGTTCACTGAAAAGCAGGGACTGGACTTGGTCTTTTTTTGTTTTGTTTTGTTTTGTTTTGTTTTTTGGTTTAGAGTAAATATATGACTGGATGAAAGAATAAAGAATTTATCAAGCATTTATTCTGTGATAAATGTTGGGGATACAGATAGAAAAAATAAAATTATCTTTTCAAAAATTTCCTTTTTAGTAGGAGAGACAACATATATGGAAAATGTTAGCTGCAAGTCAGATTGAAAGGTCCCATAATCTTTATGAGACAGCAGCAAAACAGAAGGCAATGCCTTTCCTTTAGTGTTTTCACTATAAAATCATATCAGTTTCTGATGTTGAGCCATTAATAATGCCAAGGACTTTGGTAACAAGAACTTTCCTTAAAGTAAAAGTAGGAGCACTTGCCTTGCTGTCTCCCCACAAGAATTGCACATACTAGGCTGAAAACATTGCTATCCCCAAGGCTCTTGGGTTCAGGGTTTTTGGCTATCTCTATCAGAGTTCTGAGGAAAGATGGTGATGGAACACATTAAAGTAGATTGCCTCAAGCAAAGATTCTTAAACTTTTGGTTGCATCCCTATATAGAGTTGTATAATTGAATGTGGAGATCTCAAAAAATAGGCAACAGTAGAAGGTATCAAATATTCCACCAAAATTTAATTCTTTATATAAAAATAAAGTCATAACCATCTCATTAGTATGCAAATTTTGCTTTCATCTTTAACAAATGGTAAAATTATATATATATATATACCAAAGAATTGTCTTAAAATAAACTCTTCATGATTTATTATCAGTAAATGATTGGTTTGCATACCTGTTTTATATATCTATGTACCTATTGTCACATAAAAATTTTGTGGAAAACTTTCATGAGTGGAAAAAGTTTAAGAATCACTGGCCTGAAATACCAAGAAGTTAAATGATTTTCCCAGGAAGTGTCAGTGTGTCAGAGTCTGGATTTGTTTTCCTGGCTCTAGCACCCATTAGACCGAGCCACTTGTCATATAGAACAGCAACTAAACTAGATCTGATGTCTTCAAAATAGAGACCATATGTCAAAAGTAAGTTATGTTACATGTAGATTAGTAAAATGTATACATGATCTGTCTTTTCAGTTCTAAAATCTAAACACTTCCCATATTTTGCCTCCCATTTAAGAAAACAAAAGATTGTTTCTAATGAGAAAATAACTCCTAAACTATCACTAATGAGCATTACATAACATTTTTATAAACTATTTTAAACATGAAATGTTTAAAAATCTGAAAGGCAGTGAGTATTTCTGGTTTTAGTTGAAAAGCAGAGTCCTACGTCATATCTGAATAATATTCTAATCATTCTATGTACATTTCATGAGTCGGAGGAAAATAATTGTTATATATAGTTCATTCAGTTATACTTCATCCAGTATTATATTTGGCAAGAGTACTGAACATACTGTTGTTTCCTTTGCAGTTTGTTGGTATTTTACATTTTTTCCCCTTTTGATTTAATTTTTCCTTTAACTTTAATCTTGGGTATTTTGGGATTGACATTTTTTTTGCTAAAGAAAATTAAGTGATTAAAAAATAAAATTTAAAAAAAGAAAATTAAGTCATTAAATTATACTTACTGCTAGAAAAACTCACAAATTATTATAGTTTTGAGAAGATGAATTTTAGGGTTGTCAGTTTTTTTTTTTTTTTTGCCAGAAACTTAAAGTTTAATTTCTTTAGACCATTGCTGTTGTTTTTTATTAAAGTTCCTACAGAAAATGAAATACTACTAAAGAATGAAAAAACATAGTGACTCATGTGTTTTTCCCCTGTATCCTACTTATGTGGATGATTTTAGGGCTCATTCATCAAAAAAGTAGTGAAGATTCAGCTTTTTATTATCCTGTTAATATGCCATTATATTGTCTCTAAAAAGAAATCCTAGAAGTTTATTTCTAGTTGTGTTTCTGACACTTAAAAGAAATTCATATACATATGTGAAATAGAAATTGACTCGTCCAGAAATTCTAGAACTTGATTTAATCCTGGCATTAGGGGGGGAAATACAACAACTTTATAGATTATCTATTACAACTTCTTTAGGGAGATAAAACCTTTGTATGATAGCATTAGGGGAGCTTGGATAGTCATTTCCCTGAGGTCAAATCTGGCTTCAGATACTAGCTTTGTGACCTTGGGCCAGTCACTTAATCCTAGTTGCCTCAGTTTCCTTATCTGTAAAATGTGCTGGAGAAGGAAATGGCAAACCATTCCAGTATCTCTGCCAAAAAATCCCCCAAAGAGTTGAACATAAATAAAAAACAATAATAAAATTATAACCTTACTGTTGAGGAGTTTGTTTAGCTTACTATTTTTGGAAGATAATTTAATTTATTATTCCTATTTAATTTATATAATCCATTATTGATTGCATTCTCATATACATATGGGTAGCTAAGTGGTGGGCCTGGAGTCAAGAAGACTCATTTCCTTGAGTTCAAATCTGGTCTTAGACACTTAATATCTGTGTGACTCAGGATGAAACACATAACTCTATTTGCCACAGCTTCCTCAGAGAAAGAAATAGCAAACCATTCTAGTCTCTTTGCCAAGAAAAACTCCAGATAGTATCATAAAGAATGGGACATGATTGAAAAAATGACCACCTTCACCAATAATATATTCATATAATACTGGAATAGATTTATATTTTGTAAATATGATTGTTTTTAATTTTAGAGACATATAACTTTAAAAAATCTATTTTATTGATTATATGTTAATAATGTTTTAGATTTGTATTTTGAGAATATTAAATTTTTCCTGAATGAAATCAAATGTTGCTTTCCATATGAATCTCTGTATATGTATCAGATTTTTAACATTGTAGATAATATGTGATTTACTAATTAGAAATTAAAAAAAATTTTTGAAATCCATGCTGTTGTTAATAACAAATATCTGAACTTTTTTTGTGTGTTCATGATCCACTCTGGGTCCACAGACATAAAACTACTTAATCTTCACAATGGAATGTTCTTTCTGGAGCAATACTGATGTCTATAGGACAGAATTTAGTCAATTTCCCTCCAACTTTGCTGAGAAAGACCTCCTGTTTTAGTAGTGGTCTTCACTTATAACCAGCCTCTCTAAATGATCTACTCCTTCCTTCTTTGAAAACTTTTCTAAGCTTCCGTTTCCCCAAAGAATCTGCTGACTGTTGTTTTTTGAAACATACTATATGAAGAAACCAAGCATTTCTGATTATTACAGGAATATTGGAAACTTCTTTACTCTGTCATTAGGTATCAGTGAAATTTCAAAGAGTAATTGTAGATTGGCTTATTGTAATACTATATGTTATTTAATTTTGTAAATTATTTACTACTTGACATGAAAAATGCATCATTGTGTTTTGCACTTAAAAATAAAATCGACTGTTTCTTTGCTTTTGTAAAAAAAAGACCTGTGCAAAAATGAGGTAGTTTTTCAGCATATATAAATTTGGTTTTAGTGAGAGGAAATAACAAAAATTGTCTGTTTTCAGTTCATTAGGTGGAATCACAACTAAATTTCTATTCCTTAAAATAAATTGAAACTAGCCTCCTCTTCTACTAAGAAAGGGGTTTTGTTATTTTTTTCTGTATTAGGGGGCTAACTATAACTTAATTGAGGCCCCAATAACATTTAATTCACATCTTACCCTCTTTCTTATAATAGGGATAGGGGCTAGATTTGGGAATTCAGTGAAGAAACTCTTGAATGAGAAAATGGACTCAACACTGCAGGTTAGCATGTTTACTGCGATTTCTAAACAGAGAATTGTCTAGAGCAATTAAAGGTAAAGGGGATTTATGTAGAGGAAAGTAGTTATTAAATGATAGAGGCAGAGCTTGAATCTAGACCTTCTTGGTTTGAAGAACCTTTTTTTACTATTACTTCTTATGGGACATGTCACAACTTCTCATCATAGCGAATAAAATTGCATGCAACAAGATTTTTCTTGGATTACAAAAATGATAATATACTCCTTCTAGTCAGAATAGTTTCATTTTGTATTAATTCTGTGGAGATTATTTTTTAGATTTCTTTTAATTGAACTTCCTATGAAATCTGATCTCTTTTGCTGATAAATCTGAGAGGGTTCAGCATTTTATACAGATGAATGACTGTCTAGTTTTTAGATATCCCAAATCTTTTTTAGACAAATGTAATGTTTAGCTTCCCTTCCTCATGATGTATATTTGAGATTTATTTTTTAGACCCAAGTGTAAGAATTTGTATTTATCTGCCTTTCTAGACTGTTTTTATTTTTGCATACCAACTCTATCATCTATAATAGTAATAATAATAGCATTTATATAGTGCAAAGTACTTTACAAATATTATTTCATCCCAGCAACAATCCTAGGAGGGAGATACTATTATTATTTACAGTTTGCAGATGAAGAAATAGAGATTGAGAGAGTTTGAATAAGCTCTGTGACAGTTGGCAAGTTATTATATAACAAGTGAATGAGGTCAAATTTGAAATTACATTTCCTTCCCCTCCTCACTCTACAACATCCTCTAGCTGTCTTTGCTATGCTAGCTTCCTCCTAGTTTTGTGCTAATTTGATAAGCATGCCATTTATTTCTTGGTCCATGTTGGTGGCAAAAAATGTTAACTAGTATAAGATCAAGGACAGAATTCTGAGCTGCTTTATTGGAGAAATCCTTCCAAGTTGATCATTGACCCCTGAGTAACTATTCATTGAATGTGCAATTCCAGCCTCTTTCAAATTTTTGTCTCACACACACACACAAAATAATGATATGTTTTAGTCAAATACTTTGCTTAAATATGTATGTATAAAATTTTTTTGATCTTATTGGCCTAGCAATTCTGTTTTTTGTTGTTGTTGTTTGTTTGTTTGTTTTTTAAGGGAAATAAGACTAGTCTAACTTGATTTTATTGAAATCATGCTGATCTTTGTGAACATAATTGCTTTTCTACATATTCAATAATTGCCCCTCTAGTAATTTTTAATAGAACATAGTACAATAGTGATTTTGGCAGAAGCAGAAATCAAACTGACTGAATGGTAATGGTTTATATATGGTCCTCTGTACTTTGTCTTTTCTACTCCAATGGACATTTCCCTTGGTGGAGAAAGCAAAAACAAAAGAAGGATTTAGCTGCCCTGTCTTCTCTTCCTCTTCTCATTCACCCTGACCATTGCAATGCTGCTATCCATTTTTAAATGCACTTTTCCTCAGTCTAACTAAAAAAAAAAAAATCTTGTTGCCATTAGCATTCTTTGCCATGCTTCAGCTCATTCTCAGCTTCAGTGCTTCTGACACTATTTTTACAGCATGGTGCCCCATCTTTGTGTAGATCTTCTGTTGCCTGCCCTTGCTTCAATCTTCTATCTTGATTTTAAAATTGGCTTCATTGATGAGTTCCTTGTGTATTCACATTGTTCTCTTTAGAGAATTTATCTGCCCTAACCAACCTTCAGCCCCATTGTTTCTTTGTGTTTTTCCACTGTCGTTCCTGAGAGATTCCCATGTTGCATCTTTTCTTTGATTTTATCTCCTGTGAATTTCTTGATGTTTTTCTCGGTGTTTTTCTTCTTATATATAGTAGTATCTAGCTTAACATATATAACTTGACACTTTTCCCCACTACATCCTTTTATATATTGATGAGCTCTCTCTGGCATACTCTGCTTTATTTTAGCAATGAGAATGGAAATTAGACTCTAATAAGAACAGGTCTTTAAATCTGAAATTTCTAAAATTGTTTGTTGATCAGTGTAAGAGTCTGTGAATAATTTCTACATGATTTACCATCTCTTCCAACTTTTCTGTTTCTCTATTGTAATCTTTACCTTTTTGTCCTTGGACTAATATTCTTCCAGTCTTTCTGTCTCCTTTACTCTTTTCATTTCTTTTAACTGATCTATTCTTCTTTTTCTATATTGCCAATTACTATTTTCTTCTGCCTCCAAAAATGTTTTTATTTTCACCTATATTCTTCCTCTAATTTTTTTCCTCTTATCTTTCACTTTATAGATTCCAAGAGAATATAGTTGATTGAAAAAGCAAAGGAAATAGACTTGGAGCATGGCATGCTTATCTCAATTTTATAAATGTCATTCTCCTATTTCCTCTCTGCCAGTTTTCCTCTTGCCTCTGATCTCACCGATTTCTTCACCAGTCTCAAACTATCTGGAAAAAATAAGATATAAAGACAGAAGGGCTGAAAGGAAGGGACAAACATATTTTTTGATATCTTTTGCCTTGCATTAAAGAACTTGATTCTTTTAACAAATAAAAAACTGCCTTAGTATTTATCATTTTTTTCTCTCTAAAACCCACCCTTCTTTCTGATTTCTCTTTTCCTGTTGAAGGTATTATCATGTTCCTAATTAAAATTACAACCATAAAGTTACTTTCAATTCTTTGTTCTTGCTTATCAAATTCAATTCTTATTAATTCTTCTACAAAATATTCTTCTCTTCTATCTCTGCTACAGTCACAACATAACCACCCTAGGCATCATCATCTCTTGTTTGAATTATTTTATAGTCTTCTAATTGATCTGTGGACTATCCCCATTTTCCAATTCATCTTTCATATAGCTTCCAGATTTATATGTCTAAAACCAGAACTACTCATGTCACTCTCCTACTCAGGAAGTTCCATTGACTTCCATTTGCTTCCAGAATAAAATAAAAATTCCAGTTTGAACTTTAAAGCTTTTAAATTTTCCCAAATGATTTCATACTTATCTTTTTCATGGACTTTACCATCCAGGCAAATTTATTTAGTTTCTGTTCTTTATTTACAGCTTTTCATCTCCTTTTCCCCATGCCTTTACACGAGGCATCCTGCCTTCCTAGAAGGCTTTCCATTCTTACCTCTGATTTTAAGTGTCTAGCTTTTTTTTTTAAACAAATGCTATCTCATTCTTATGGTTTTTTCTGATTTTCTCCAATTGCACTCTCCTCATTTACTTTGTATTTATTCTGAATATATTTTATTAACTTTTTTTGTATGTGTATATTACTGCGTGGGGAAAATCAGTCTCTAGAGGGCAGGGGCTATTCTGTCTTTTTTTTTTATTGCCAGCATCTACCACAGTGCCAACCAATGTGGTACTTAACAAATGCTTTTGAATGAATTACAAGGATTTGAAAAAATTTATCCAAACATCAGATTTTAAAATTAATGGTTCTTGTAAATTTAGTCATTGAAAGAATTTTGGAAAATGCTAATGGTCATCTACATATGCCTTCACCTATACCTATACTCCCTTCACCTATTCCTACACTCCCTAGCCTTTGGGTCACCTGCCATACTACTGTTATGCATTCTATTTTGTAGGTGAGGAAACTTATTCAGCACTTTCTAGCCAGTCTATCTCTTCCTTCTGTTTTCTTACATCATAATGGGAGCAACTTAAATCTTCCCTTGTGACACTTTAGGACCCTTGGGTCTTGAGAACTTATGGCTAAGATTCCCTGTCTTTAGTGAGAAGCACCAATATATCTCAATGCTTTCCCAGTTGTTTACATATATTAATATTATTTTATCTATTGTATCAAAAGATACATATTCTGAATAATCTATAAGTATCATTACGGAATAAGATTACATACCCTTGAGTACAATGATTTATGCCACTTTTCTATCTTTCATAGTGTTAAGAGCACAATAATTGTCTAATAAACATTTTTTGGTTGATTATTTATATATGGCTGTTTTACTTTCACATTAAAATGCAAGTTTATAACTAAAACTATATCATATAACTCCCATAATCATAGATAGGTAACCTTTCTATCTATGAACATTCAATAATTAATTGATAATATTGACATGATATAAAGCCCAAGGTAAATAGATACTTTTTTTTCTTGGAGACATAATTAGCCATAACAATTCCAGTGAAGTTATTAGAGCTTTTTGTCAAAGGGGATTTGGCATTGTCATTTACATTGAACTTATTCAGATTCAAAAGTCTTTAATCAGTCTCTTTCTCTCTCTCTCTCTCTCTCTTTCTCTCTCTCTCTCTCTCTCTCCCTCCCTCTCTCCCTCTCTCTCCCCATTCCATCCTTGCAAATGACCAAATACCACTACTGCTTTCTCTTTTAAATCTAACCCCTGGGGTTTTTAAAGGAAAGGAATGTTTCTAGAAGCAAGAATGGTGTACCTATGCTTCATCATTGATAGATATTAGCGCATCCATTGATGTTTTAAAAAAATCACAAAAGACTCAAAGGCCCACATAACATTGATGGAATTTTATGAGTCTCATTTCTCCCATAAAGTTAGTTATGTGGGAAATCGGTGAAATAAATCAATGTTGTTTTTTTTTTCTCTTTTCATTCATTTTATTTCTACTTTCCTTGGAAAGAAGACAATATAAATAAAATCCATTTATGCCAATATTGAAAAGTTACATTGCTTATTTTGTAATTTTCTTATAGCATCTTTAGAGTATTTTCTGTCAGCTGTAGGAAAGTTTGATTTTAAACATAGAAACTGTTTTAGTAAAGCAATTACTTATTGGGAGATTGAGATGACCTTTTTTAAAGTGGGAACCATGAAGGTTGATTTTTTTTTTTTCAGCTTTCACAATCTATGTCTGTAAGTGAGTAAAGGCTCAAATACATACTGATGACTATCTTTTAGTTAAATTGGGCTGAGAATTCTGCCGTGGTTCCACTTACACTTGCAAATGCTACTTTTGGAACCTTCATTCTTTACTTCTTTATTCTCAGTCTATAGAAAGATAAGAATAATTTCCTCTGAATTTCAAGTCCTTACCTAGTGAGAGTATTATTTAAATGCTCACTGTCTTGCTGTCACCAATTCTAGTTCATTGTTGGGGACAATTGAGTTCCTTCAGAGAACTCTTGGTTTCTGAATGGATAAAACCTTACTTCTCTTTAATAAAAATCAAGACAGAAGGAGTGAGAAGTAAGAGGGAGGGAAAATAATTAAAATTAGGCAGAGAAAATTAAAACTGTCAATTTGCAAAGAATTAAGGAAATTCTGCAGTTAACTCTGTATCAGTCTGAATAGAGCAGTATAAAGTATTCTCACCTCTGACCCATCTCTAATTTTTGTACATAATTTTGATTGCTCTTGTAGTTAAATTTTAAAAGAATGCATCAATTGAATATTCCCTCACTTATAAGTTTTATATATATATATACATATATATATATATATATATATATACTACTGTGTTAACATTTAAAATATCAAACAGATAAAAACAAGTTTTAAAAAGATGAGATGAAGATAAATGGTATCTGTCCCTAGAGCTAATTTAGAGCCAGTGGAGTTTTGAATGTTGGGGAGTGTGACATAATAAGACTTTGACCTTCAAGAATATTACTTTGGAAACTAATGGGAGACCTTTTCCTTTTCTTTGGATCTTTTTGGTATACAGATATATTTATAGTATTGTTGGGTTAAAGAGTATGCACAGTTTTTCCTTTTGGCATAATTCCAATTTTCTCAGAATGGTTGGATTATTTCAAGATTCCATTAATGGTGCATTAACACCTCAATTTTTCCATATCACCTCCATATGTCATTTCCCCCCTCTTCTGTCATATAAGCCAATGAGGTGGATATCTCAGAATTGTTTTAATTTGCATTTCTCTAACCAATAGTGATTTAGAAAATTTTATAGGACTACAGATAGCCTACAGATAACTTTAATTTCTTCTTCCTAAACTGCCTGTTCATATCCTTTGCTATTTATCAATTGAAGTTCTAGCTATCCTCTTTTGACATCACCTTGGGATTTTCAATTTATCAACTCAATCCACCTTTCCTGTTCTCACATTAATAGCTTGTGCCCATTTGACTATTTGATCCTGAGGGAAATGGTCTCAATGTGGGTAGGCTGGCTTCTGGGGTTACTTTAATTTCTGAGATTGTATCATTAGGATCTTCTTTGCCTGGGATATTTAACTTTTACAGTATATAGGATATTGGATTTAAAGTAATCTTACAGGCAGTGAATAGTATGTTTCTTTATAGTTTTTTCTTAATGCAGCTTTTAGATATGTATAATAAAATATATATTTCAAAAAGACTGAGTCTTTTCCCTGCTATCCAAGCCCACATATAATCCAGTCACCCCAATTTCATCTATACTAAAGATATTTACAAAGTTAAACATGCCTGGGAATAAGATCAACTTCTACTCCACAGTGCACTTAAAAAACCATACACCAATGACTTTTGGTTATCTGCTGTTTGGAATCACATATAACACCGCTCTTACCTTAGCTCAAAAAATTGAGAGTTGGTTTTAGCATAAAGTGAGAATGTAAATACTAATGAGTTACTTAGGTAAGGAGTCACCATAGTTAGTAGTAATCAGGGAAGATTTCCTGAAGGATGGAGAGCTTGCATACTGTTTTGAAGGAAGTAAATAGTATAATGGAGGAAAGCTATTTTGCTTATTGGAAGAGACAAGGAAGACATGTCAAGTGAAAGAATTAATTCAATGTGCAGATGCAAGAAGTAAAGCAAATGAACATAGCATGTTGAATCATTCAGATTGATTCTTTATTGCTTATAATAAAAGAAAGATTGCATGAGCATAATTTAGTTAAAGGGTCCTAAAAGCCAAGTCAAATAAGAGGAGTTAAGCAATTTTGGTCATTTAAGGAACTAATATGATAAAAATTGTAAGAGGAAATGATTGAGAGCTCAGTTTTGAATTGATTCTTATGTTGGCAGAATCTTCAAGTGAAGAGGGCCTGTAGACAACTGGAAATATTGAACTTCAGAGGTCAAGATTGGGCAAATTACTTTAAAAGATATTTACCTTATATGTGATAGTTATCATCATATGAATGAACAATCTCCTTCAAAGGAGTGGAGTATAAAGGGAGAAAAGGAAGTTAGAATTGAGACTTAGAAAATACCCTTAATTAACCATTCAAAAGGAAGAAGAAAAACTAATGATGAAAAGTGATAAGGATGAAAAAATTATTAAAAAATAATGAATGAAAGGAGAGAGAAAGGAGGACCATAATTTTGTAATGTTGTGGAAGCCTAATTCAGAATAATGACCGAACCATTTAAAAAGAACTTTAAAAAATGGAACTTTTCATCTTTGAAGATACAAGTTAGCATTAAAATACATATACGTGTATACATGTGTGTATGTATATATATGTGTGTGTATATATATAATATATGTATATAATATATATATATTATAATTGGGTGAATTAATATTACTTTATTATAAGCACAATAAATTACTCTTACTTTTCCTGACTTCTATCATTGGAGATTTAATTCCAGTAGTATTTGCTAAACCCTAAAGGTTTGCATTTTGGGACAATCAGTACATCAAAGCCATCATTTTTTTCTTATCAAAACAGTTCCGTAGGAAACCATATTTACTGTGTTAAATAATGAATATACTGTTAAAAACATCAATAATTTAGATAGAATGAAAGTATTGTTTATAGATGTCTGATTACAGCAAGTATTTGGGAGACTGCTTTTTGAAAGATTTGATCATCAAGTGTTGGGCCATATTTAATTATAGATTTTCATTCAAATTATGTGTAGCAGGCAGTATAACTTTGGGCAGTAGCTGTGAAATTATTCTGAAGGCAGATCAAATAAAAAATGAAATATTAAGGGAAGAATTACACTAGCATTGGAGAAATCTTTTGGCATTGAGATTAAATTGCTAGAGAAATTCTTATAAAAAGTTCTTAGTTCTTGACTTCTTGGTTTTGGGTTTTATTTTTAGAACTAATTTACAAAGAGTATTAAAATCAGAAGAATTTTACATTAATAAAGAAATTTGTATTATGGCACTTTATATTTGAAAAATAATTACATGTTGAATTAAAAAAAAAAAAAAAAAACTGACCAGATCCTGAAAATAGGTGACAAGCTCCTCATTTATTTATAGATGTTAAAAATCACAAGAAATCTTTTTATGATCCTGTTTCCAAAACATTTTATATCAGAAATTAGAAGACACTAAATAAAACACACATACACTCACATACACTCACATGCACACACGCACAAACACACACAGGGTGATGATTTCTCTAGGGCATTCTTCTCCTCTTCTATACCTGCTGAAACAGATCCTCTCCTTGATGTGGTCCAGCTTGTTAGAAGGAACGAACCCTAAGGAGATCTTTGTAATAGCTAGCTTTCCTATTTTTGGCCAGCCCCTCCTCCTCACCTCCCCTTTTTAAAAAAATGTAATTAGCAGATTATTACTAATGCCTGATATAGGCAGCACCTGGATTTTGCTATTGTCTGTGTCATTCAAGGACTAGAAGCACTTCAATCTAATATTCAATTTATATTTCTTATTTATTGATTCAATAAAGCCTAGGAATTGTTTATATCTGGTTTACATATCTGGTTGTCATCCAGAAGCATTCTCATCTGATAAAAGTATCAGGTACAGAGCATCATGGTAATTGATATGGGGGTAATTGTACATCCCCTCCCCAGTTCTTTATAGCACAGTGTCTAGCTCATAGCAGGCACATAACTGGCATTTGAATTGAATCAAAATGAATTTACTGAATACATTTTTGTTTTCTGCAAAGAAGTTTATAAGATTTTTGAAGACTAGAGAAAAATATAAAGTTCTCAGGGGATATATTTTACATAAATAACTTTAAGAATGTTTATCTTACATTTAAAGCAGTAGATTTATTGTGTAATATTGGTTAAAGATGTAAAAAAAATGCACAAATTTGGTTGAGATTAAGTGCATGGGCCAAAAATTCCAAAGTGCCAGAGTATTCATTTCTATTTAAGAGATAAAAACTTTTTTCTGCCACAAAATGCACTCAGGTCTTACTCCCAACTATAAATTTGGTAAGGAACAAAACTTTATACAGAGAATGAAATATTAAAGCAGGATTTATTATATTTCTGTGATCATTGTCCTTTGTGAGCTTTAACTTCGTACCTTTTATGGCTAAACATATGGCTAAACGTGGCTAAACACGTTTAGTTAGTTGGACATATTTATCTAGAAAAAGCAGGTTGTGTAGCAAGGCTATATTGACTTTAATGGTCCTATGTGTTAAAAAATACTGTGTCTGAGAAATGGGTATTCGCATTAATCATATCATGGAACTTTTGGTGTATGCAAGTAAATATGGTACTAGCTCACGTCACTAGCTCAGAATAAATTATATAAAATTATTCCCTCAATATGGGGGAGGAGGCAGAGTTATTTTGCATAAGATGTGAGGATTTTAATCAGAACTGTGTGTTACTGGCAAAAGAGCTAATTGAATGCAAACTTGAATTTCATTGAAAAGGGATAGCAGTAGATAGAAATAAGGCTGCAGCTAAGTGATACAGTGGATAGAGTATGGGGTCTGAAATCAGGAAGTTTATTCTTTGTGAGTTCAAATCTGCATACTTACCAGCTGTGTGACCCTGGGAAAAAAATCACTTAATACTGTTTGCCTAAGTTTCCTTATCTGTAAAAATGAAGTGCAGAAGGAAATAGTAAACCACGCTAGTATTTTTGCCAAGAAAACTCTAAATGAGATCATGAATAGTTAAACATGTCTGAAAAAATGATAGAACAAGGAAATTAAAATTATTTAAAATGTTTAAAATAAAAAAAAATTATTTTTCTGATGTCGTCTAGTCAGAACACATCTGGAAGAGCAAATATACGTCTGGGTGCCATATTACAGGAAAGATATGTAAAATAGGCCAGTCTAGAAAAGGGCCATTATGATAGTGAGAGACTTTTATTCCATGTTCTGTGAGGTCAGGAGAAGGAAATGGGAACATTTTACTTAAAAAAGAGAAGACTTAAGAAAACATGATTGCTGCTATCAAGTATTTAAAAGGAAATTCACCTGAAAGATGAATTAGATTTGTTATGTGGGTGTTTGATCTTAAAAAGACAAATTTGTTTGATATAAGAAAGGATTTTTTTTGGTATATTTAGATCAATTCTAAAGTAGAATGAACCACCTAGAAAAGTAGATTTCCCTCTCATTGGAGGTCTTCATGCATAGTCTGGATACCTACTTGTTGGGAATATCATAATGGAGATTCCTTTTGGGGATAAACTAGACTATAATTATATATAATTATTTCAATTCTGAAATCCATTCATTGGTCTATAGCTTAATTCACTGCTTTATCTATTTTTGTCATATGTTATAAACTTTTTGTATCATGGTTTCGTTTGACAATCTGGTACAGCCCATGGATTTTTTCTTTAAACAATATTTTAAAATTCATTAAATAAAATATACAAGATTTCAAAATAAACTATTTATGTGGAAATATAATTATCAAAATAATTTCTAAAAGTTAAGGACCCAGGTTAGCTATCCCTGTCTTATGGCATAGAAGATACTTTGGAATAGAAGCAATAGTTTTGTGGGTGGCTAGATGGTACAATAGAGTACCTGTCTGGGGTCAGAAAGACCCATTTTCCGGAGTTTAAATCCAGCCTCACACACTAGTTTTGTGGCATTAGGCACATCACTTATCCCTGTCTGCCTCAGTTCATCATCTGCAAAATGAGCTGGAGAAGGAAATGACAAATTAGTATCTCTACCAAGAAAACTCCAAATGGGGAGACAGACATAAGTTAAAGAATTTAACAACTATAACTATGTATCATTCCCATTGGAGGTATGAAGAAGGCAAATGTACAATAAATAGTTTGAGAACTGAGAATTTGTTTGAGAATTGAACAAGAAGCTATGCCAGACTAGCTTTCATCCAAGAGCCAGCTTTTAATCCTTGTTATGCTTCAAAAAGGACAAATCAAAATTGATCAATCAAAAAGAAGTTTGGATACATTAACAGGATTTTCCTATTTTTCTGTTCTCCTCATTCCTTCTATGAAGTACCATGTCAGGGAAAGGAGAAAGGGAATAGCATATTGGTACTTCATAGGCAATGATTCATTTGGCTGATGTGTCGAATTTGTTTAAAGGAAGTTGAGTCTGTACTTCAGTTGTTTAATTATTATGATTAGTTACTTTAATATTAAGTTTTCACTATTTTATGGCAAAAAAGTTAGTAAAGAATAAAACTCATAATCATCTTCATCAGTCTGTAGTTTTTCCCTGTAGGTTCATTTTAATCTTAAAATTTCCATGACTCACAGTCCTCAGGCTGTAAATGAGTGTAATACACTTAATAAATTTGATAAGTCTATTGTTAGACTATATAAACAGAACTGTATGTTAAATATTATTTCTTTGTTTTTTTTTCTTTGATTATTTCTTTTTTTCCTATCTAATACAGCATCCTATCTTCATGCTTTTTTCTATTGTAGTGAAGAAAAAAATGTATTTAGTAGTTGGGTCTTTTTCCCTTTCTTGCAGAACAATCAATCATGACTACGGAATCTGGATCTGATTCTGAATCAAAACAGGACCAAGAGCCAGAGCATCAAGAAGCCTCTGGACAGCAGGGACAAGCTGGGGCTCAACAGCAGCCACCGGAGCAGCCACTCAGGGAGGAACATCAGCAGGCATTGGAGCAGTTCTCTGCAGCAGCAGCACATAGCACTCCAGTGAAAAAAGAGGTCAGTCTCAGTTCACTAAACATCAGTTCCTCAAAAGTTTCTTATTTTTTGTTAGCCATATCTCCATACTGCATCTTCTAGCTACTCAACAAATGTAGAGAGGTTGTAATTGGATTGGTCATCTCTGCCCCATTAAAAAAACATCAAGAATATATATTGTGTTTATATTCAGTATTTCATAAAATACTTGATAAAAATTAGAAACTATGAGATACCAAAGTCCTTTCTCTTCATATCTCTAGCTGGCCACAAAAACAAACCCCCCCCCCCAAAAAAAAAAAAAAAAAACTATCCTATTTTTAAAAGCCTTTAAAAATTAGACTTTGCAAACTTTCTTCTTTATTTTTTCTATTATTTAACAAGAACCCGCACCAAAAACCTGAACTGGTGATTCTTGTATGTGTATCTTTTGATTGGAACCCCTTATTTGTATAAGTTATCAGGTTATACCAAATACTACAAAAATGGGATTAAGATTTTTTCTTTTTGTCTTTTATATATTGTACTGTTGTTGCATTTGAGTGCTTTTTTTGGTGATCATTGTTTGAGCATCATAAATTATAAAAGATGAATGAATGAGTAAATATTTATTAAGCATTTGCTTTATGGATGCCAAGAATTGAGTGAAGCATAGGATATTCAAAAACAAAAGCAAAGAGCTTGATATTGAGGAAGTTACATTTTTACAGGAAGGAATAACACAAATAGAGGAATGGTGGCTAGGGCAGAGTATCATGGTTGAGAGAATTATATGAATGAAGAACAGAGCCATAAGGGAGAGTAGATTGATATATCATATCTAGGAGCAATGGCAGTATTGATATTGGTTTTAGAAATTGAAAATTTACTGGGGGGAAGGAGTGGATGTAAAGATAAGTAAAAAGATGGCTGCAAAATATTGTCACTTAGTTGGTAAACATTTAAGTACCTATTATATGCCAAGTACTGGGCTAAGCACTACATGTACAAAAAGAGTTTGCAAAAGACAGCTTCTATATTCAGGGAAATAGTTATCTAATGGAGGAGACTATCAAATTAAATATGTATAATAAACTAAATAAAGAATAGGTAGGAAATGGGGAAAGTTCTAGAATTAAGAGAGATTGGGGACTGCTTCCTGAAGATGGGAGAATTACAGGAAGCCAAGGAAGACAGTATCCAGAATGATGGAGAACCTATCAGGCATGAGGGACTATGAGAGAGTAACGTATGCAGTAAAAGATAGTGTTGTGTGGGACAGTCAGGATGCCAGTGACATTGGCAGAGAGTAAGCTGTAAGATGGCTGGAAAGGTAGCCTGGGGCTAAGTTATAAGGAGCTTTAAATACCAAATAGAGGATTTTGATTTGATCCTGGAAACACACACACACACGGAATCACTTTATTGAGTAGGGGTGTATGAGGGACGTGATTGTCCCTGTACTTTAGGAAAATTATGTTAGTGTCTAGAGCATGAATTATAGTAGGGAGAGACTTGAGGTAGGTAGATCCAGCAGCAAGCTATTGCAATAGTCCAGGAGTAAGGTGATTAGGATGGTGTCAGAGGCAAGAAGGGAGCATATTTGAGAGATGGTATAGAGATTTTGACAACAAATTGTGTGTATGTGTGTGTGTGTGTGTTTGTGTGTGTGTATAACTAGTTTGAGATATCTAAAAGGCAGGTGAACATGTGAAATTGTACGTCAGCAGAGAAGTTGGGGCAGGATAAGGTAGATTAAAGAGAAGCATGGTTTCATATATTGGACTAGGTGAAACAAAGTATCCAACAGGACAATGGAGATCCAGTACAGAAGTTCTGGGCATAAAACGTTTGAGTCTTTTAGGACATTGTATTTGGTATAGCCAAACTGTAAGCAAGAAGATATCTAGTGGATAGTTCTTTTGAGCTCTCCCTTCTCCATGAATATGCAAGAATATATGTAAGTAAGTATTTTATATATGCATATATGTACATATACATATATTCATAAACATACATGCACACATAGAAAGACAGTTCCCATTTTATATAAGTGGACTATTCAAGAGACCTCTACATAGAGCAATTTTTACATAATGTGAATTAGCCACTACCTACCTACTTCATCTGGCCTATATAATAAAAACATATACAAAATAATATCTTTAATGTAAATCATAAAATATCTAAAATGAAGATACAGTAAATATTGTATCATGATAGTAAACAGAATTGTGAAATAAAATGTAAAGTTAATGACAAAGTATATATAGTAAATTAACACAGGTTATAGTATGTTGCGCCCTTCCTACCCATTGATTGCACTTAGCCTTTAACATTGGTGTTTAGTTGTGCAATTTTTTAATGAAGCTATCATGAGATGTTTGGACCATGACTTTCTTTTTATCTGACAATATCAAGCAATATTATCCTCAACCAGTCTTTGATCTTTTAAAATCTTGAGGTATTTGTATTTATCTTTTCAGTACAAGAAAAAAAATTCACTCACACAATGAAATGCTTCTACCAACTATTTAGTTGTGAATCTTTTTGATTCTAAAAACCTTAGGTTCTAAAGCTTCCTTTTTTTCTTCTGCAATCTTTGTAGCTAGCATCTCAATCAGATCCTCATTCATTAATTCTCCACGAGATTCAATTAGCTTTTCCACATCATTCTCATTTTTATGGAATGTAAATTTCAGAATTTTTTAATATAACAAATTTGAGTGATGTGAATTTACATTGAGAATTATATATGTGTATACATCAATATATATCTATGTACACATATATTTCATGTATGTGTGTGTATGTGTGTGTGTGTGTATATAGGCCTAGAAATTTTCTATTTTATATCCTCTTTCATAAGTGAGAGCAATACAATTTTTTTTTCATTTATGTGTTATGTGGAAAGGCCTATTTCAATATGTATTCAAGTATGGATTTAGTAGCTTTAGCTCTATGATCCTATCATAGTTTCATTTCCTTTCCTTTTAAATAATAAAACATTATAGTGAAGGCATAATTCCTTTGGAAATTTGTATTTGGGCAACTGTAATGAAATTTTAACCAGTTATTCAGCAAGCCTTTATTAAGCACCTACACTATACCCCACAGTAGGATTTGAAGAATATAAAATCTCGTTCTCTAGAAACTTTTTTTTTAATTAATTAGGGAAAAAAACCTTTCTATGTATAGTTATTTCATTGGAACAATAATAACTGTGGAAGGGTGATGCACAAAATATGGAAGTGCCTTATGTAAGGGGTAACGAACATTTGCACCAACCTTTGAAGGGAACTGGGCAATCTAAGAAATTAAAAAGGAGTACCTTCCAGACATGAGAGGCACCTGTGCACTGGCAGAGGTGGCAAATGAAATGCTGAGTGTAAGGAAATACAAGTAGGGCAGTTTGACTATAGTATAAAGTACATGAAGAAGAAGAATATATGATAAGCTTGGAAAGGTCAGCTGGAATCATTGGGAAGAACTTTAAAAGCTAAAAGATAAGTTGGCTTTCTATCCAATAGTTGGTAGCCACTGGAGTTTCTGGAATAAGAGAATGACAGTCAGGCCTATACTTTAGCAGATGAATTAGAGATATGAAGAGTAGAAGCAGAGAGACTAATGAAGATCTATTGCAGTAAGACAGGTTGTATAGTAGGAGATAGATAAGTTCTGACATAGGGATGGTGGGCCACAAGTGGAAATAAAGGGATAAATGTGAGAGATATTGTAAAGATAGAACTGACAAGTACTGGTTTGATAAAAATGGGTGAAGGAGAGGGAAGAATTGTTGATCAATAACAAGACTGTGAGCTTGAGTGATTAGAAGGATGATGCTTTGTCATTGGGGAGAAGGTGGGAGGAGATAATAAGACTTGTTTTTAGACTTGTTGAGTTTGAGATATTTATGGCAGTCTAAAATGTTCATTAGACAGCTGGGAATGTGCGACTAGGACACAGGAAAAATGTGAGTGCTGGATATATGGATGTGGGAGTAATTTATATAGAAATAATAATGGTATGCATGGGAATTGGTGAGATTACCATGAGAGAAGAGTATGGAGACAAAAGAAGGAAGAGTCCCAGACAGAGCCTTGGAGGTTAGGAGATAGGGTATGGATGTTGGTCTAGTAAGTGAAACAGAAAAAGCAGGGATACAGATAGGAAGAGAATTAAAAGAAATCAGTATTATAAGAATCAGAATATTCATGGGAATATTCATGAGGAGAGGGCAGAGAAGATGATGAGTTATACCAATGTTTTGAATATGTTTAAATAGTGTTTTACTTGCCAAATGAATTCTTAAAACAGTTTTGACTTAAAGCCTTCATAATGGAATGCTATGGGTGATTAAGACAATCACGTGATGGTGATGGTGTTGTAAGTTTAGAAAGAATTTTGGCAAAAAAACTTTAATACAATTAACATTGTTACTAAGATTGAACAAGAATTCATGTACGTATTACTTCAGAATAGTGAGATTATATCAGTGAGACGCTCCCAAAGTCATAGCACAAGAGGGTAAGATTAAGCTGAGCTAAAAATAAATATGAGAAGCCAACTGCGAGAATTCATATTCTGTCTAATATTAACAGCAACACATCTGGGAGGAATTGTGCAACCATCTTCTTGCAATGTTTGGAATTGGTAAAATGTTTTTTAGAGAATCCCCATCATGACTTGAATACACTGAAGATTAAAGAGCAGTTAGTGTAGGTGTTGACCATAGATTTTAGAAAGTGTCAACATCCAATATTCCTTTTAATTTTTAGGATTGTGTAAAATCTTCATGTTGTTCTTTCATCTAAATAGAGCAAGATTAGTCCTTTGTTGCCCACATGCCTTTTCATTGTATCTACCACCTTTTTGGTTGTGTATTCCCAGTGATTTGATCTTAGATGTAAATAAGCTTATTACCACTATCTTTTCCCAAAGACTTTTTTGTTCAGCCCTAATTCTGCCTTGGGCAGCGTGAAACCAATTTGATATGATTCACTAAGGATTTATTGAAGGTATACTATGTATTCAACACAGGACTAGGCAATGGGAATACACAAAAAAAAAATGAAAAATTCCTTCCTCAGAGGATTCACCTTGCATTAGGATGGAAACAGCCTGTACACAGATATGTCAATACAAAATATTTTGCACCAGGATTTGGAAGAGGGATCAGAGATAGCTGAGATAATTAGGAAAATCCTGCTGTAGCAGGTGGCACCTGATCTGATTTAATGCTAATTTTATTTCATTATGTTTTCCCCCTATACCTGCGATTTCATGGGTAGTAGAAACTGCTGGTTAAGGAACTTTTCTACAGTCAGAGATCAGAAACTTCTCTGTGATATTTTAGTAGTACTAATGAAGGTTAAGACCTTACGTAAGCTTCTATGCAGCCAATTCTTTGTCTGCTACACCAGACTCAATAACAGCTGACATTTATATAGCATTTTAAGATTCACAAATAATTTCATAAATATTATCTAATTTTCATCTTTATGATAACCGTGTGAAAGGTTCTATAAACAATTATTTCTGTTTTACACATGAGGAAATTGAATCTCTGAGAGGCTAAGTGACTTATCCCTGTCAGTGGTGACATTTCAGTAGAGGTCTTTACTGATTTGATGTTGCTTTTTTGGCAGTCTCTTGTTCTTGTGATTGTTTTGACCCCTTGACACATCAACCTTTTTCATATGCGCTTTTGTTACTGCCATCTATTTCCAACAGATTTATGTCATATCCAATTGTCATTTGATTTTTCCTCTCTGCATGAAACTACCATTGTGAGTCCTGATCATTTGCCACTTGAAGGCTCAGTTTTTCAGTGGAGGAGAATCAGTCAACAATAACTGAGCAAACATTGTGGTTCCTTGTCTCCAACATACAACATGCAATTTATAAAATGTTCCATATCCTTTCCACATGTCTTGGTACTTAGAAGAGTTACTGCTAGGTCTCAGTACCTGCTAATATGAACACTTGTGTTTTAAACAACAACAACAAACAGACCCTAGATCAGCCTCCAAATGTAATTTTCCTGTTGAATTATTGTAACAAGGGTTATAATACTATATTTATGTATTGATTTCCTCTTCATTAAGAAGATTTAAAATTCTCAGACAGGATAATGTCTTATCTAAAAGTAATCTTACTGATATTAAATGGATTTTAATGTTCATTTCATTCATTTATTTGCTCATTCCTCTATTGTTGAATTCTTAAGTTGTTAATATTTTTTGCTAGTTTTTTTGTGATTACATATTATGTTGTTATAAAAGTTTTTGAATGGCAAATCAGTACGTGTTTTGACAATAACTTTTAAGGTATATTCCTAAAAATTAAATTTATGAATTAGAAAGCAGGATATTTTTGTAACTTATTGTATTCTACTCTCTAAAAAGGTTGTACAATCTTCCACACAAAGTCAGTTCATATGCTTCTGCACATAACAAGAATTTAATAGTTTTTTAATTGAAATGTAATAACTTTTTTTTTTTTTTTGGCATTCAGTTGAATTGTTAGGCATGAAGAGGATAAAGGTTTATGTGTGGGTTTGGAGAAATGAGAAAACTAAATAAAACCTCCCTTCAGTTTCTTGTAATCATAACTTTGAAATGAAAAATAAAACCAAATGTTTATAGAAAATGAGCTATGTGCCTTAGAAAAGATAACAGTAAAAGTACTTTTTCATTCTCAAGTCATAAAAGCTGTCCCTTTCTAGATTCTTGCATTGGCTGCTCCTTGTTGGAGCTCAATTGGCCTGTTGTGACAAGAAGTAGGTGCCATTTCTATAAAAGAGAAACAACTCTTATGTTAATGCTAACTACAAAGTGTGGAAAAACAGGTATTCTCATTCATTACTGGTTGAGTTACAAGCTTAGGCAATCTTTTTGGAGAGCAATACATAATAAGTTAAAAAATAATCATATCCCTTGAGTCATTAATAGCACTGTTTAGAATAGATCCTATGGTGTAAAAACAGAAAAATGAACTTTCTATTCAAAGATCCTTTTTTTAAAAAAGTATGTATTTATTTTAAAATTAAATGCAAAAATTAAAAAGAAACAAAATAGAAAATGAAAGACAGAAAAAGAAACAAGAAAAAATTGTCATGTGCCCAGCAGAACATCAGGGAGAATTCAAAATATGTAACAAATTTCCATTTCCAGAAAGCATATATAATAATAGAAGATACTGTATTCAGAATTGTCCATTTTTGCTTGCTTGTAAAAAGATTGTGTACTTTGTACTTTATTCTTTTTTCCTCCCTTTCTTCTCCCCAAGGAGGCTAATTAAGCATAGGTGTGTGTGTGTATACAAATACATACATACATACACACATGTATATATATATACATGGATATAATACATCTAAAATAAATAATATTAATATGGGTAACATATAGTGTAGACATATAGTATAATATGGGTGACATATTCTCTCTTGAATAAATCTTTTTAAAGTTAGACTTTGAGATCAATCATTATTACCTCAATTTTTTTCCCTAATACATTCTACTCCTGTTCATTGTTGTGGTTGTGTCTCTCTCTAATTTTCTGTCCCTGCTTTACTTCTACCTGTTCACTTGCCTTGCTATTACTTAGCCTCCTTGCCACTCCCTCCCTTATTTTCTTCCCTCACCCTCCTATATTCCATTCCCATTAATTTACAGACGCCTTATCTTATTCCCTCCCTCCTTATTTCTATATAGATTTTGGAGGGTGATAGATTCTTTATGTTGTGCATGTGTGTGTGTGTACTGTTGCCTGTTTAATCCATTCCCCATATTCATAGGTTTCAGCTTTGAGACGAAATACTGAAAATCTGACAGTTCATTGAATGTCCTTCCCTCCCCCCCATTCACTATTACACTGAATTTTGCTGGATATATTATTTTCAGCTGTAACCTAGTACTTTTCATTCTTGATATATAGTATTCTAGCACCTGTGGTCTTTAATTATAGCCAATGATAAATCCTGTACAAATCTAATTATAGCCCCAGCATATTTGAATTCCTTTTTGTGCTTTGTTGTTATTGTTGTTGTTTGTAAATTTCCTCTTTGATCTGGAAGTTTTGAAATTTAGTAATGGTGTTTTTATGTTTTCCTTGTAGGATATCTTTGAGGTGATAATTGGTGGGTTTTTCCTATTTCTACTTTTCTTGTTCTATCACTTCAAGACAATTTTCTTGAATTATTCTTGAATTATTGTGTCATGGTTCTTTTTTTGGTCATAGCTTTCAGTTAGTCTAATTATTCATAAGAAGTTTCTCCATAAGATTAGTTCTCCAGATCTGTTGTCTTTCTCATAAGATGTTTCACGTTTCATTTTTTTTAAATATTATTTCTCAGTGTTATAACTTTACTGGCTCATCTTTGCTCAATTCTAATTTTCAGAGTTATTTTCTGCTTTAAGATTGCATCTTTTCTAATCAGTTGACTTTGTTTTTAAAATCTATTTATTTTTCTTGGATTCTTTCTTTGTTTATTATTGAGCTTCTTTTTAGTTTTTCCTCAGTATCTCTCATTTGATTTTAAAAGACTTTTTGAATTCTTCTATGAATTCTCTTGGGGCAGGTAATCATTTAATGGTACTTACTTGGATAGGAGAGACTTTTTTAACTTAAGTATCCTCCTCTGAAGATAAACTCCAGTCTCCCTTATTCCCATAGTAACTTTGGTTGAATTTTTTCTCCTTTGTCTTCTTTTTTAAAAAATAAACATTTATTAGTGTAGTCACCTCTTGTCCCAGGGTGAGAAGAATGGTATCTCTGGCTTCACTTCAATTCTTCCCTTTTCCTTGGACCCCAAACCCAAGAACTTCACCTTTTAAGTGCCCACAGCCAGCAGCATCCCTGCCCTGCTGCTTCTGCATTCACTGTCTGTGCTGGTTCTTGCCAGACTCAACTCACCAGCACAATTGGGTTGGGTATTATCAGCACAGGGTTTCCCCAATCTTCTTGGACCCAGACCCCTGACTCCCCATGATATCTGGGACATTAAAGTTCCTGTGGTTTGGGCTGAGACTTCTTTTGAACCCAGCTACCCTCTTGACTCTTCACTTGCTGTTTCAGTGAAACTAGCCTAAAAGTGTTTACACTTCACAAAACCTCTGTCCTGGATTAGCCTTTTGTTGTTCTTCTCTAGTTCCTGGAGGACCTCTGTTCTATTCCATCTTTTTTTGTTTTTAATGGGTCCATAATTGCCCTAAGACACACTTTTGTCTTGTTTGTGGGGAAAATCTGGAGGACTTGGAATTATCTGTAGTCTTCTGCCTTCTTCCCAGAATTCTCCTCTTGTTCAGAGATCCTTAATACCAGTATTATATGTAATCCCGAAAAACAAACAAAAAATGTAAAAACTTAACTGTCCAACAACAGAGAAATGATCAAGTAAATCAAGGTGTGTTAAAAATGGAATGGAATGGAATATTATAATCCACTTAAGAGAGATAAAATTTTTAAATAATAGCTTTTTATTTTTAAAATACATGCCAAGGTCATTTTCAACATTCTCCCTTGTAAAACCTTGCATTCCAAAATTTTCTCCCTCCCTTTCCCTAGACCACAAGTAATCCAATATATATTAAACATGTTTTTTTAAGCATATTTTCACATTTGCCTCACTATGAAAAAATCAAAAATGTCATTCATTTTAATTTCTATTCTTATTACTTCCCCCCCAAAGTGTCAATTGACCATTTGTGCCTCAGATAACCCTAGAAGTCTGCTGTATTCCATATAGGGTGACTCAGTCTTGGAACTTAAAGTTATCTTAAAAAGAATATCCTCATGGAAGTATATTTATTTAGGCAGTAGAAATATAAAACTTCAGATTTGTTGTCATGAAGGGAGAAAGTTTAAAGGGAGAATTTAAGCCAGCTTATTATTTGTGACTGACTTGCCATGTGTATTCTTAAAGATATCATTGTAGAAAAAATTCCAAGATTCCCAGACTTCTTAAACTACCTCAAGGCCAAAATAAAGCTCACATTTTTGTGATCTTTTGGAGTTTCTATTTTAATGTTCAGGAGCCAGAATATTTATAGTGAGACACTTGGACAGAACAGAGAGACACAGATTCTTTAGGTGGGGACAACTCTCTAGCTAAACATTCTTGTGAGGTAAATGATGTGCCATTTTCTTTTCTCCTCACCAGCTCAGAAAATTGCTTCCTTATTTTTCTTAAAAACCCCTGAGGATTTCTACTTGGACAAAATAACAAATGAAATGATGATGTTAATAGTCTGTTCAATGGGAGTAGTACAAGACAGAGGATGCTTTTGAACAGGAGAGAGAGAGAAAGGCTAAGTGTTGACACTGAGACATAAATCTTTTTTGTTGTTATGTTAGACCCTAAGAGAAACTTAAGTATAGTAGCAATAAATGGCCACTCAAGTGATTTGCATTTAGAGACATGTTAATTTAATAGGATGTTGGAAAACCATTGAAAAAGGGTTTCCTTAATAGTGAAGAGAATCATACAGAATTTGAGATGTCCCTTTTTTTTTTTTTTTGCTGTATCATTTGGCATATATACTAGAAGAACTGGCATGAATTATTGGCCTCTGTTATGGTGGGGTGGTGGGGTGGTGTTTTGAAATACAAGGAATAGAAAGAAGGCATTTTTGAGAGAGATGCATTGACTCTATTAGGGACTTAAAGGATTTCTAGGGGATTTAAAGGAGAATATTGTTGCCATAGGACTTCCTGTGCCCTGTTGAATCTAGTCTGGACTGGTCTGTTTCTATTTGAAAGCAGATTAAAGCTTTGGAACAGATAGGATCCATTCTCATGCTGGCTCATTATAGTGAAGGGAAGCAGATTTGGGGGATTAATTTGTGATGAATTTCAGTGATGCTTAGTATATTGAATTAATTTTGAGTCAGATATTTTTTATGCTGGTAAAATTACAGAAAAGATTAGGTTTTGCAGTTTTATTTTCCTTTTTTTTTTTTTTTGCAAGAAATATTTGTTAGCATAATTTGTTTATATGGGAACAGATGGTCAGTCAGTCAGCAAGAATTTATTAAGTACCTACTATGTTCCATGCATTGGAGAGACAAAAGAAAATAATCCTGGCTTTGAAGGAATTTACATGTGTATATGTATCCCCCTCACATACACTTATAAATATGTTTCTTTACATGCATGCAAATTTTGTTGTTTAGTTGTTTTCAATCATATCTGAGTTTTTGTGTCCCCATGTGAGTTTTCTTGGTGAAGATACTGGAGTAATTTGCCATTTCCTTTTCTAGAAATTGGAAAACTAGGATAGACAGGATTAAGTGACTTGACCCATATCTACCTGCTATTTAGTATCTAAGCCAGATTTGAACTCATGAAAATGAATCGTCCTGACTCCAGATCCAGAATTCTATTTATTGTATCATATAACAGTCCTGCCTATAAATATATACATATATGTATAAACATGTGCATATGTGTAGTATATATGTATGCTTAAATATACATATTGATATATACAGTAGTTATAAATGAATAGGATTTATTTTAGGGTCCTGTAGTGCATAATTACTATATAATGTCTTGAAAAAGACCACTATTGATATTTCATCCTTTTCTTCTTATTGAATATTTCAGGATTCATGCTTGAAATAGAATGATTATTACTACATTGTGCCATTGCATGCACTTTGGGCAAAATTATATGTGTATTTAAATCCATCTGTATGTGGGTTTTAATGTCTTTTCAATATTCTTACTTTGCGGTGGGGGAAAAATCATGTTGTTGCCTGAGTTATACAGTATTATATTTTTATCTTTTCTTGCAATTAAACTTTCCTTGTTTGTTCTTCACAGGTCACTGACAAGGAACAGGAGTTTGCTGCTGCAGCTTCAAGACAGCTTGAGTATCAGCAGTTTGAAGACGATAAACTTTCTCAGAAATCATCTTCCAGCAAACTCTCTCGATCTCCTTTGAAGATTGTTAAAAAGCCCAAAAACATGCAGTGCAAAGTGATACTTTTAGATGGAACAGAATATCTCTGTGATGTTGAAGTAAGTGGTAATGGTTTGTTTTGGGGGACCAAAAGGATTGGGTATTAAGGGAGATTTTGGTCCAAGATTCTTGAATGAAGGGGTAGTATTCATTTAAAACCTACTGAACATAAGTATAGTTTATATAAATTCAGGCAAATAATTTTCTTTGCTTTACTTGTACCAAGAGATCTAGTTATTGCTCAGAAACATAACTACAAAATAGCATCCTACAAATGATTTGAGTTAATTAATAGATTAAATGCAGAAAGCCTGAATTTTCATCTTTTCTTCATTTTAAACTGGGTAGTAAAGTTTTTTGCTAGATTCTGAAAATCAACTTATTTTCATATCTTCATTATAAGCATTTTATTTAAAGAACATATTGCTCTGTGAATATTTTTTATCATAAATCAGCCAGTTGGTAGGATTCTACCATATTTTGCACATGGAAGTTTTCTTATGCCTTGACCTATAAATGTGTTTTTCTTAAATGTTCAAAGAAAAAAAAAATTCAAAGAAGGGCCTATCTGAGTTTTTGCCAGAGAAACAAGCAAGGGGAAGTTACTTCCAGGTGAATCGTTTGGAATCCAAGTGAATACAAAACATTTGTAGTGCCAAATTAACAGGGGCATTCATAATCATAGGCAAGGGGATTGGTGTTTTGGTTGATTCTGGAATTTTGTCTTTTCATCTTGAATTTATTTGCAATATATTTGGTGTTTTGTTTTTGTTTTTGTTTTTGTTTTTTTTTTTGAGAAGGCAAAATAAATTTTTTTTGTTTAAAATTATTTGGAGCAAAATAGGGATGGGGGAAAAATTCTTAGAACTAAAATCTCCTAAGTATAAATGTTTTAAAATTTTAACAGTCTTCAAGTAGGGAATATTTTTTGGTCTTTTGAAAAGGTTTTAGGTCATATGGTCAGTGAGTTCAAATTGTTCTCAGACACTTAACACTTCCTATCTGTGTGACCCTGGGCAAGTCACTTAACCCCAATTGCCTCAGCAAAAAAAAAAAAAAAAAAAAAAAGAAAGAAAGAAAGAAAGAAAAGAAAAGAAAGTAAAATATGTCATATGGAAAGGGACAATATAACATCCTTTGAACAATTTCTAGTATCTGTAGTATTGATCGAGTTACTATGAGGTATATACAGAATCTGGTACTCTCACATACACACAGAGTAAGGTATCACTAATGCACTGTATTTTTTTGTAGTATACTTTTACATATAGAGCTTTTATTAAATTTCATATTAATGTTGTTTTTGATAGTAGTGATAATGATCTTTCAGTTCCTTTTTCTTTTAAAGATAAGATTTTAAAAGGTTTGTCAAATCCTTAAATATAATTTTATTATATCTGAGTTCAAAAAAAATTTTTTTTAATTTCTTACATAGTCAAAGTCAACTAGGGAAATAAATTCATTGCATACTAATTTTCTAGCAATAGGCAATTTAGCATTCTACTTTTCTTTCTAGTACTCTAAGTATAGACTAAGTGCATAAATACATGGAAATTTGGTGCATAAAAATGAAGAAAGTTTTAATTCTCATTTATTTGAACACTGGAGGAATTCCTTTAATTCAGGAGACTTCCCTAAAACTTTGTCCAATTTAATAACTATGAAATAAGTTTTGTTTTTTTTTTTTTTTTTGCTGATTATCTGTTGTCACATGTTACAGAGATAAATTCTTTGTACATTCTACTTTATCAAATACTGTGTACTTTAAGGTGATATATGAATATAATATGTAATATTTATTAATACTTTTTCACTACAGTTCAATGAGCAATCTGGACTTAAATTTTATCCTCTGGGGTCCTTGTCTGGCTAAATTAAGTTTTCTGTACTTGTATATTAGTTATTCAGTATTATGGCAAAAAGAAAATTGACTATATAACTTTATTAATTTACTCATTGGTGAGGACAAGACGAATTTTTTTTTTTTGCAAAAAAAAATATATATATGAGAATAATGTAGAATTATTCTCTTTTGAGTTAGAAATAACTGTCAAATTTCAGGAATGGAAATTATAAAAGATTTTTATATCATTATACTTGATTTGAACTTCTTATGTTGTAGAATCATAGATTCATAAGGGTCTACAGAAATAAGTAGTATCTTGTAAAGAGCCCCAGACTGGTAATTGGTATCTATGGATTTCAGCCCTGTCTGTCACTAATTAACTGTGTGATCTTGACAAAGTCAGTCATGTTTTGTGAGTCTCATTTTCCTTTTCTATGAAATGAAAAAGTTAGACTAAATAATCTGAGAGATCTCTCTCATTCACATAGATTATAATTGGTTTAAAGCTTGTACTTAATTTTCATAAAAAGCCAGGATTAAATGACCACTTCACAGGTCACACAGTTAGTAGCAGCAGTTGGACAAGAAGAACCTTTGACTTTTGACTTTCAGATTCATATAATTTCTAAAATACCTGCGTCACACATAGCTTCATTTGAACACTATGTCTTTTAAAGATGAGTCCTTTAAAAAAAAAACATATTACTATAGCTATAGGACTCAGGCTGTTTAGCTATGAAAACAGGAGACATTGTTGTATAGTGGAAAGATCTTTGGATTGGGAGTTTAAGAACTTGGATTCAAATAGTCAACCATGTCTACTTATGTGATTTTGAGCAACATGCTTAACCACTGGGGAACTCAGTTTTCCCATTTGTAAGATTTACAAGTATACAAAGTGTTCTTTCCTGCTAGTAATTCTCTAGAATTCTCTGACCTTTTATGCTAAATCTCATTTATTTTTATTTTTTTAATTTAAAAAATTTTATTATAGCTTTTTATTTACAAGACATATACATGGGTAATTTTTCAGCAATAACCCTTGCAAAACCTTCTATTTCAACTTTTTCTCTCCTTCCCCCCACCTCCCCTAAAAGGCAGGTAGACCAATATATAACATCTCATTAAAAAAATTTGATTTCAAATAATTTTCACTTTTCATGGCATGTGAAATTTATCATATCACAAATACTGTACAGCAAATAAAATTCTTAAAACTAAAACTTAAAAAAAAAAAACCTGAATCTTACTTTCTGTAATGTCAGAGAGCAGTTAGAAACTGTATGCTATTATATGTGTGGAGGAAGAGTGGGAAGGGGGTGCGGAGGGGAGGTTATACTGTATACTATTCTGCTATAAATCTTTCTACCCTAGCTATCCTCTGAAAAACCAAAGGAGAGGTTGCTGAGACTTTAGTCACTTCGTCAGATGTTGCTTTAACTGGCAAGGTCTCAACATTACCTTAGAGCCTTTTGTACTACTTGTGAGGCATAAATACAACACAAAACTTGAGTTTTAAAAGCAAATAATGAAAATATTCCATAAATGCACAGGGAGCTCTTTACAATGTTAGAATGAACAAAACTAGTGAATTGTCTAGTAGAATACCAACTGTTCCACAAATTTCTGTACATAATATCTTTCATTTTTTCAACTCACAGTTACAAGTGGTTGCCAGTGTGAAAGTGAAAATGAAATTACTAATAAAATCATGCAAATATTTAAAGTTACAAAAGTTAAATAGTGAATATTGAGAAGTAACTAACTCCCATTTACATGTCTTCCTTTTTTAAGTTTGCAAAGCACTCTTCTCATGAAAATCCTGGTAGTATAAATATAATTAATCCTATTTATAGGTGAGGAACTGTAGCTCAGAGAAATAGAGTGACTTCTCTTTAATTATATAATTTATAAGTGGCTAAAGTGGGATTTAACCTACAGGTTTCTTAACTCTCAAGTCTAATGCATTATGCTGTCCCTGAATGACATAACATGGTGAAAAAGAAGAAGGTGGCCACAGGAAAAATGCAGGCTCCAAAATTCTAGTCTTATTTAAATGATAGAAACCTATCCCCAAAACAATAAACACTTTTAAAAATTGAACTGAAGAGACCTAATCCAAGTATACAGTGAGAGATAAAGTAAGAAATAATCCATTACCACACTTCATTTCCTTTTTCCTTAATTAATGTCTTCACCACTAAATGGGAAATGAAACCCAAGAATGCATATAGAAATTAGAATTCAGAGACAAAATAAAGGGGAATATTAACAATAATGCATATTTGTATGTATGTATATATGAAAAGCAATAGTGTACTCCTCCTTTCTTGTATCACAAGATGGGAGATACCTTATTCTCATAAAGGATATCTTTATAGGTACACTAAAGGAAAAATTCTCACTAGGTCAAAAGTGGGAAGGTCTTTTCAAGAGTAGTTGTATAATAAAATACTGAGTACAGTAATTTTTTTTTTGGATATTTCTTTTCATAAGATAGAAATAGTTTCCTCAATATTTTATTGTGGAATCTTGGTTTGGGTTCTACCCTACTTCTGAAGTCATTTTTATATTTACATTTATTATTTTTCTTGGTCAAACATCAGAATTTTTCAATGTTCTAACCTTAAGTTACTTAAAGTTAAAGGAAAACCTAATTTGAATGGGATAGTTGTAATGGCCTTAGCACATATTTGGGGTGGTGGGGTGATGGATGGAGAGAGAGAGAGAGAGAGAGAGAGAGAGAGAGAGAGAGAGAGAGAGAGAGAGAGAATGAGAATAAGTGTGTAAAACCAGGAGCATTTCTCCAATAAATAAATGGACAAAGAATGTGAAAAATAATTCTCAAAAGACTTGACAGTTGTTAATTATATCAAGAAAAAATGTTCTGGATCACTACCAATAAGAGAAATGTAAATTAAAAAGCAAACAAATTTTGACATCACTTTACTCTCCTTACATGTTGGCAAAGATAATAATAGTCAATGTTGCATAGACATATTAGAGTATTGTTGGTAGAGCTGTAATACCATTTTGGAAAGCAATTTGCAATTGTGCAAATAAAATGACTAAAATATTCATAAGCTTTGACCCAAAGATTTCATTTACTAGCCTTATACCCCAGTAAGATAATAGAGAAGAAGAAAGTCTCTATATGTACCAAAATATTTATAGCACTACTTTTTAATGGCAAAGGATTAGAAATGGAAACAATTTTATGAGTTCATTCAAAATGAAGTAAGTGGCATCAAGAAAACAATATGCAAAACAATATTACAATATGAACAGAAAGAAAAACCACAAAGAAAAAAATCAAAAGTAAATTTTATAAAAGAATAAACATGGCTCAAAAAAAGAGAAATGAGAAGACATGCTGCATTTCCATACAGGTAGGGAAAAGTGTTACACATTGCATATTTTTCATACTATTTAGATGTATTGATTAGTTATACTAATGTGTCTAACAATTTTATTTGTCTTTAATCCCATTTGTTGCATGGAATGACTCTTTGGTATTGGGAGGAGGATCATGGAGAGAATTTACAGTCACGTAAAAAGCAAAAGACTTCAATAAAGATTTATTTAAAACAAGCCAAGACAAAACATTGCCCCAGAAACCACAAAATTATAGTTTTAGTACAGACTCTACCATTTGATTCATCACCATATTTACAAAATTAGAGAGTTGGGTGCTAGACAGTCTTTAAAGTCACTTCTATCTCCAAGTTTTTATGAATTGTAAGCAACAAACTGACTTAATTCAATTACTTTCAGAAAGATTTGTCACATGTTCTTGCTAATAATGAGATTAGGGGCTCCAAATCACTATTGATCAGAGAAATGCAAATTAAGATAACTCTGAGATACCACTACACACCTCAGATTGGCTAAGATGACAGAAAAAGATAATGGCGAATGTTGGAGGGGATGTAGGAAAACTGGAACACTGATACATTGTTAGTGGAACTGTGAACGGATCCAACTATTCTGGAGAGTAATTTGAAACTATGCTCAAAACGTTATCAAACTGCATACCCTTTGATCCAGCAGTTTTTCTACTGGTATTATATCCCAAAGTGATCCTAAAGGAAGGAAAGGGACCCACATGTGCCAAAATGTTTGTGGCAGCTCTTTTTGTAGTGGCTAGAACCTGGAAACTGAGTGGATGTCCATCAGTTGGAGAATGATTAAATTGTGGTATATGGATGCTATGGAATATTATTCTGTAAAAAACGACCAGCATAATGACTACAGAGAGGCTTGGCGAGACCTACAGGAACTGATGCTAAGTGAAATGAACAGAACCAGGAGACACAGCAACAACAAGACTATACAATGATCAATTCTGATGGACGTGGCTCTCTTCAATATTGAGATGATTCAAACTAGTTCCACTTGTGCAGTGACAAAGAGAGCCATCTAAACCCAGAGAGAGAACCATGGGAACAGAGTGTAGAACACAACATGGTATTCTTACTCTCCCTGTTATTATTTGCTTGCATTTTGTTTTCTTTCTCAGTTTTTCTTTTTCTTCCTTCTTCATCTGATTTTTCTTGTGCAACAAGATAACTGTATAAATATGTAAACATATATTGGATCTAACATGTATTTCAACATATTAAACATTTATTGCACTACCTGCCAGCTAGGGTAGGAAGTGGGGAAATTTGGAACAAAAGGTTATACAAGGGTCAATGTTGGAAAAATTACCCATACAAATGCTTTGTAAATAAAAAGCTTTAATTAAAAAAATTTTTTTAAAAACCCCAGCATTATAAAAATGAGTAAATTTTTCCTATTTATGTATTATAATAGTTTTTTTATTTTTAAAAATATGTGCAAAGATAATTTTCAACATTCACTCTAGCAAAACCCTGTGTTCCAAATTTTTCTCCCTCCCTCCTTTCCCTTAGACAACAAGTAATCCAAAATTGGTTAAATATGTACAGTTCTTCTAAACATATTTTCACATTTCTCATTCTGCACAAGAAAAATTAAATCAAAAAGGAAACAAATGAGAAAAAAAAAAAGCAAGCAAACAGCAACAATGAAAAAGTGCAAATATTGTGTTGTGATCTACATTCAGTCCCCACAGTTCTCTTTCTGGATGGAGATGGCTTTACATCCTAAGTTCATTAGGATTGGCCTGAATCACCCCATTGTTGAAAAGAAACAAGTCCATCAAAGTTGATCCACATAATCTTGTTTGTTGCTTGTATAATATTCTCTTGGTTCTACTCACTTAGCATTAATTAATGTAAATTTCTGCAAGCCTTTCTGAAATCAGTCTGCTGATCATTTCTTATAGATTAATAATATTATTACATTACCAAAATGAATAATTTTTAAAGATTTTATTTTGAATAACAGAATAATTTATTGTGATTCTAGATCATTAATGATGAACTATCTTACCCATCTCCTGAAAGATATATTTATATATATACACATACACACAGAGTCTGAGACATGCAGTTTTGGGTGACTTATGTGGGAAATAACTTTTGTTTAGCTATACATATTTGTTTGAAATGGTTTCCTTTTTTTTTCAAAGGGGAAGAATTTGACAGGAAGACAAAATACATGTTAAATGAAAAAAATAGAAGCATGAGAAATTAATGCAGATATGTGATTCTTGGTGCCATGCCCCATTGATAAGTAGTCAATGATTAGGAAAAGAATCATCAAAAGAATCACAAACTATAAATGATTATATAGCAATTCTGAGGTTTCGCAGCACAGAAAACAAATTGGTAATTTCAAGTAAATTTCAACAATCAGGATTTGACAGACTGTGGAAAGAGAAGCACAAATGCATTATTAGTGGAGCAGTGAAATGATCCAGACATTCTGGATTTTAATTTGAAATTATTCAAGATGAGTAAATAAGCTTTTCACTCTGTGGAAGTCAAAAATAAATTCAGAACATGGCAAACTATTCATAGCAATACTTTTTGTAGTAGCAAATAACTGATTACAAAGTTCATAGCTGACTGGTATAGAAAACATGACATTAATGTAATGAAATATTATTGTATAGTAAGAAATGATGATTGTGAGGAATTCAGAAACATGGAATCATTTAGGCAGAATTAAAAGAGTAACATGCAAAATAACTACAATTGTAGTTGAATGTTACAGAAGCAAAAATAAAATCCTGGAAAACATTGTGAAACATGTTTCTTCATGACAGAGGTTTAGGGAACTCCTACAGCAAAAAATGGAATACATTGTTGGACACAGCTCATGTTGGATATTTGAACTTTTTTTGCTTAATATTTTGTTTTTCTCTTGCAAGGAGAGTAGGAAATGACTATGGTATATGGACAAAAGTCATCCCAAAAAATAGTTTTAAAAAACTGGTCTTGTGCCAGATGATACTTCTGTATCCTTAGTAAATATCAGAACTAAAAATTTCAGAATGAATCAGCAATCCAGGGCAATCAGAATTTGAGTAGACTGAAGCAGTTCTATTTGATAATCCTTAGAAAGGCTAAATTATTACTAAGTGTGATTCAAATTCAGGTACATTTTAAATTCAATCTGTTATAGATCTAAACATCCAGGACTGGGTCTCTGTTGAGGAATTTTTAAAACTTATGTGGACCATATTTCTTGAGAACAATAGCTGTCTATCTTTAGAGACCAAGTAGGGTAGATGCCCATGGTGCATTTGACTTTGTAATTTGTTTTAAAATATGCAGTAAAGGGATTATAAAGACAATTACCTTGTGCTTTGTCTTGTAGGTGATTTAATTATTTGTGCAGAAAATATGTTTCTATTTTGTCTGTTTCTTTTAATAGAATGAATGGAAAAATAAATCCCATTTACAAATTTTCCATCTCCTGTAGGAGCTTAATTAAAACTCTTATCAATTCCTTTTGAAAGTTTTGGTTCAGAAACTAATAGGGCAGCCAGAAGCCAGAAGCATGGCCAGCAAAAAAAATGGCTGTTTCTGTCCAAATCCAGTGAATTAATTAATTCATATAGTAGATATTTATTGAGTCCCTCTTACATGCAAGCATTGTATTTTGATTTTCCAGAAACATTTTACCATTTCAAATCTTTCATCTTTTCATAGGTGAAATGATTTATCAGCTGAAGGAAGATCTCTTTTTTTATAACTGAATTGCTAACTCTTTATCTAGAAAAATCAGACCAGGAGAGAATTTGCTATGTTGAAGAAAATTGTAATTACCTTTTTTTCTGTGTATGATGACTCTTAGGAATAACAATTGGAATGCCTTACATGTTAAGCCTTTTAAAATATACTCTCCTTTCCTTAACATCGCCAATATTAAATCTGTTGCCCAGGGGTGTAGGAATCTTTTTGATCTGTATTCATTACGGTTTTGACTAACAAACAGACCATTTTGATGAAAATGATTGCTAGAGTGTACAGATTTTCATTTTGAAAAAGTAATTAACTTTAATATTTTGCAATTAGTGTATATATAGCCTATTAAACACTTTAAACTCATAACAAAGTTGAGAATTAAAGCATATATGTCAGGAAACACAAATGACTACGACTCTGAAGTACATTAAAATGCTAATTTAAATGTTCTGGGCTTTAATTTTCAAAGCTTGAGTGACTTTTGGTCTTAAGTGCCAGGTGTTTTGTCAAGCACTGCATCAATGCATAAATAAATTGGATTTCTTTTTTTTTTTTTTTTTAATTTACCCAAATTTTCGTCAGGTGGCTTGACCTGAAGTTCAGAATTAAAAGTTTAATTTGTAAAAGTGTGAGTTCAAAAGATTTAGTTATTAATACTTAGCATTTAATTGGTACTCCATAGGAGCAATTTGTTTTTAACTAACATTTGTTACATTATTTGGAATGACAGCAGTGTTTTCCTGATAAGAGTTTAATCTGGAAGGTTTTTTTTTTTTTTTAATAAGCACATCATTCTAAGAGAAGTAGCTTGGTGTAATAGGCAGAGAATCAATAGAGCATGTCAGATATAATAGAGTGGAGAGTATCAGGAAAGTCTGAATTTGAGTCCCCAACAAGCTGTATGGTAAAATATACAGGCTTCTCAATGGCCTGTCAGCTATTTTAAGTCAGAGAAGGCATCAATCTGCATTTATAGGTGGAATTTCTTCTTCAGGAGTTCTGTTTAACAATGAAATTACATACTCACTGTCTCTCTGTTTCTGTCTCTGTCTCTATGTGTCTTTCTCTTTGTAATTGTATATATGTATGTCTTACTATATTGTTAAGTTCATGATATATTTTATTTATTTACTTATTTTTTATTAAAGCTTTTTATTTACAAGTTGGTATAATTGGTAATTTTTGGGTAATTTTTCGGCATTGACCCTTGCAAAACCTTTTGTTCCAACTTTACCCCTCTTTCCTTCCATCCCCTTCCCTAGACAGCAGGCAGACCAATACATGTTAAATAAATATGTTGAAGTATATGTTAAATACAATATATGTATACATGTCCAAACAATTATTTTGCTGCACAAGAAAAATCGGACTTAGGAATAAGGTAAAATTAACCTGAGAAGGAAATCAAAAATGCAAGTGGACAAGAACAGGAGTGGAAATGCTATGTTGTGGTTCACACTCATTTTCCAGAGTTCTTTTGCTGGGTGTAGCTGGTTCTCTTCATTATTGAATAAATGGAACTGATTTAGTTCATCTCATTATTGAAGAGAGCCATGTCCATCAGAATTGATCCCATGATATGTTTTAAATCACACATCTGTGTATCTTCAATTAACAGTGTTTTATGCATTGTGTACTTATATGAATGCAAATACATATTCTAAGTCATCTGTATTTGTATATATTTACCTGTTACATTATTAGGTCACTAATGATGTATACTTATATATACTGTAATAAGTATACACTTATATCTTTAATGAGTACAGTGCCTTATACATAACCACAAAGTTAAATAATATGCATATACACATATACTTGGATTTTAGTTACACACTACTTACCTAGAAGCCATTAATCAACAAATATCAATACTTCTTATATGCTTTTAAGTTACTTCAGTAAGCATTTATATGCTTAGGCACATGTGCTAAGCACTAAGGATAAAAACGAGGCAAAAAACAGTTACTTACCTAAGGGCCTCACAATCTATGGGAGAGATAGCAAACTAATAAATATGTACAAATAAGCTATGTGTCAGAGTAATGGGAAGTAATTTTAAGAGTATTGATATTAGCATTAAAAAGTATTGGGGAAGGCATCATAGGAATTATATGAGGGTTTAGGGGTATCAAGAGAAAAATGTAACAACATCTACCCTTAAGGAATTTAGTCTTTCCAAGAAATTTAAGATGCACACATGCAAGTAAATACAAGGACTACATACAGCAAATGCAAAATAATCAATATGTATATACTAGGAAGCTAATAAATGCTCTGATAGGCCCTGGAAATACAAATAAAAAGAATGAAACAATACCTTTTTTTTTCAAGGACATAAGGAATGCATGAAGTATAGCTAATGAACCCCAAGGATTCTAGGAAGGGGAAATCTGTTTAAGGGCTAGGGTAAGAAATCAAGGCAAATGATCAAGTTTTTTTGTGGTTTATATTCATTGTGAACAATATATATACTTTAATAGAGCATTCCCAGCCTCCTGTTTTTCCAAAGTCTTTCCCTTAAAATATTGCCATTTTTCATGATGTGAAAGTTTATGCATATACATACACAGAGACATATGCTTACAGCTGAAAGGGACTTCAGAGGTTATCCAAAAGCAACTCTTTTATTTGGAAATTTAGAGTCCGGGGAAATTAAATGGCTTATCTAAATTATATCTAAAATTATTTTAATTCAGTCATCATACTATTAATATTTTGGAAGAAGATTTTGATCGGTCTTTTATAGTGAGCAATTTTAATTTAGTTATTAGAAGTATGAAACCTTAAAATTAAAAGATTCTGTACATCAGAGGTCAATTTACTATAGTCTATAATAGAATTAGAATTTCCTGTAATATTCCTAAAGACTTGGCAACCAGGCTTTATTTGGAATCCTTCAATAATCAGGAAATCATGTAATACTTGGCCAAATATAATATCTGTTTTGCTAATTGCAGATTTTAAGATGGATAAGACACAGAAAACTCCAACATATAAGTTAGATTGTAGATAGATTTCCATATTTCTGGAGATGTTCAAGAAGAGACTGAATACTGAGAATTTGATTCAAATAATATTTTCTAGTCGAGTACTTCCCTTTTAATTTTAGTTGCATTAATTTTTATGTAAGTTTTTTAAATTGAAAAAATTGAATTTCAGTTTCAATTCAAAATTTTCAATTCATATAATTTTTTAAAAAATTTTTGTCTTCTTCATATCTCTTAGTGAAGAATTCTCTTTCCGGCCAGAGATGTGGAAGTCACCCTAATGCTCATCTAATTTTTTTGCAATAGGTATCCTTCTCCAATTAAGATAGATTTGTGAGATCAGGAGTACTATATTATTGAATACTATGTCAGGAACTCTGCTATGCTCTTTAAAAATTATATCATTTGATACTTACAACAATTCTTAAGAGATAGATCCCTCTCTTATAGAAGAGCAAATTATAAAAAATAGAAGTTAAGTGATTTGATTAAGTTCCTATAGATAAGTGAATGTATGAAGCTGGACTTGAACTTAGGTCTTCTCAACTCCAGGACCGACTCTCAGCCTACTGAGCCACCTAGCTACCCTTTATTTTTTAACTAGTACTTAATTGTTTTTTTCTCAGCTTTGCAGTATAATTTTAGGTCTCAAGATATTTATCTTCCATTCTTATCATTTTCATTATTTCTCTTGAGATTTTAGCTACAAAAGGGTATCTCTAAATATTATTATTTATGTTATTATAAAATTAAAGTTCTTACTTGTTGATGTTTTTCCTCTAGAAACTGGAACATTTTCTTTTCTTTTTCTTTTTCTTTTTTTTATTATTATAGCTTTTTATTTACAAGATATATGCATAGGTAATTTTTCAGCATTGACAGTTGCAAATCCTTTTGTTCCAACTTTTTCCCTCCTTCCCCAAAACCTTTCCCCCAGATGGAAAGTTGACCAATACATATTAAATATGTAGTAATGGGTTAAATACAATATATGTATACATGTCCAAACAGTTATTTTGCTGTATAGAGTCAGACTTTGAAATAGTGTACAGTTAGCCTGTGAAGGAAATCAAAAATGCAGGCGAACAAAAATAGAGGGATTGGGAATTCTATGTAGTGGTTCATAGTCATCTCCCAGAGTTCTTTCCCTGGGTGTAGTTGGTTCAGTTCATTACTACTTTATTAGAACTGATTTGGTTCATCTCATTGTTGAAGAGGACCACGTCCATCAGAATTGATCATCATGTCACTGTTATATTGTATTACATTATATCACAACAATCTAGGAAGTCCATTCCTCATAGGGATGGATCACATTGTTGAAATTTTTCTGTATTGATCTTAAATCTCCCTCTTTGCAACTTTGTCACAGTGAGATTTGAAGCTAGAAAGAAGATTATTCCTAGAGTTTGGAAGGCCAATCCAAACAAATATAACAATGTGATCCATCCCTATGAGGAATGGATTTCCTAGATTGTTGTAATATAATGTAATACAATATAACAGTGACACAGTAATCAGCAATCTCAGGACTTGTCATAATGCCTGGATTGATTGGTTAATCAAGCTAACAAGTATTTATTGCCTAACTATTGTGTGCAAGGATAAAATAAAGAGTTCTGATAAAATATAGTTACTACAGCTTAATTTATATTCTTGTTTGTATTTTGGGGTAGGGTTAAAGCAATTGGGGTTAAGTGACTTGCCCAGGATCACACAGCCAAGTACATGTTAAGTATCTGAACTTACATTTGAATTTATGTCCTCTTGACTCCAGAGCCAGTGCTTCATGGTGCTCTATTCACCATGCCATCTAGTTTCCCCCTTAATTTATATTCATGCAGAGTGATAATACAAATGCAGAATGCTAACTTTGGTTTTTATTATTGTTATTTTTACTATAAAATTAAATATCTAACTTATCAATGCTCTGCCTCAAATATAGTTCCTTGGTTCTAGCACATTTAATTTGATAATAGTGATTTCATTATGAAGAGGGGCATGGGAAAGGTTGTTAAAAAATATGATGAAAAATATAATTTTTCATATTTTCAGAAGACATAGATGATTATATACCTTAAATACTTTTTCCAGAAGGAAGTTAAAGCATGGTAGCTGTGATGAACATTCAATTACATCACAAAAGAAAAAAAAAAAAGAAACTGATTTTGCTAATCAGAAATTATATATATATATATATATATATATATATATATATATATGAAAAATTCTTGTAGTTTCACATTGATCTTTTCTAATGCACAGTTGAAAAGGTTAAAAAGAAGCCACAAAACTATCTCACTCAGAAAGTACTTGATCTTCTTGCCAAGCTGAGAGACATGTCTACAAAAGCGTGGCTAGATTAAAATACAGACATATGTTTAAGCTTTTTACTAAGGAAGATGGTGGAAGATTACAAGTAATATCCACCTTCAAAACAATGAAAAGCAGTGGAAATAAAAACAAGTCTTTAGAAAGCTTGGAATAGTACCTACTTGAACTGAATCAGTTTGAGAGCATTCATGGATGAAATTTGCAGGAGGCTAAGAGATGGACAATAGAATATTTTTCTTCATTTGGGCCCTAATGCTTCAATTTCTAATATGCTATTAAAGATGAAATGATTCTCTTTCTCAAAGGCACATCAAGGAAATTTTTGCTGGAGGCATTTTTCTCTCATATTTGTGGCCCATATCAACGATCCTCCATTTTTTTCTATCATAATGTTTCTTAATATTATTAGGCTTGGTACAGCCATGAGCTCTGACTAGATACAGACATCCTCATTATTAAAGAAGGGGTTTTGATTGGATGGAATTGTTTCTAAAATTTCATATTATATAGTTAGTAGAGGCTTCAGTTAAATGGATAGGCCTCTCACATAAGTCAGTCAGATAATACTAATTTAAATACCATATTAATTTGAGCACTAGGGATCAAGTAGATATATCTTTGTGCGGTTGACATAAAAATGAAAACAGTATATATGCATCTGTGGAAAGTGCCTATGAACAGGAAGCTACTTGATCCACTCTTTTTGGCTATTTCTTTTTATGTTACATTAATTTGAATTAAAAATAAAAGTCACAAGGCAGTTGTATTGGGAAACTTTTGTTATATTGAGATATGGATGGTTATGTAGTTGCAGGGGAATTTGACAGTGTAGTGTTTAAAACTTCCAAAAAGAATTATATCAAAATATTTCTAGAAGATTATGAAAATCGTCTTGACTTTGCTGTAATTAGTATGTTGGCCAGTTCAATTTCTTATTAACTCATCTTGTATCTATCTAACATTTACTAAGCTCCTGCTTTGTGGAGGGGAGCATGGCATTCCTCATGAAAACTAAATGAAAGAGGACCAGATTACTGTCCTTGATTAACTTAAAAAGGCATCCATATGAAGAGAGTAATTAGCTATAAAATTGCTTTTGCTCCCAAAGTTATGTCCTAGCTCACTAGTCAATAGAACAGGTTTTGGTTTTTTTTTTTTCCTTGAAGGGGATGGGTACTTTTTTATGTCTTTTAGTTTGATTTTTTTTTCTTCTATTTCATATCAGGAAATTTCAGATATTTATGGTTTGGAACTCTATAGGTCTGAAGGTTTTTAATTGCTTATTACTATTCAGGTTAGGTTGCTATTTTATAGGAAAAGAAGGGGGAAATATCTCAGCAATTTCAGTACATCCCTTGTTTATATGTAAAAATAAAATATGGAAAGAGGAAAAATCACTTTACATATATTATAATGAAGTATTTCTGTTTGAAATGGTGTGGACTGCAATAATGTAGATTAATTTTCTAAATTTGGAGGTAATACAGGTAGCTAGATGAAAACTTATATTTGCAAAGTCTGCCTAAGATCTAAGATTTGACTGATAAGGTTAGGAGGAAGGATGTTTGTCATTCCTCTTAAGTAACTGAATTTGTCTTTGTTAACTCATTTGTTCCAAAAGCAAATACCTTCTTAATATGTTAGGAATTTTTGTTAACTAAATATATCTTGAAAGCAGCTAGGTAGATAGAATGCTGGATGGAATGGTAGAGATAGGAAGATCTGAATTCAAATCTGGCCTTAAACGCTAATTGTATAACCATGGGCAAGTCCCCATGTGTAAAATGAGCTAGAGAAGAACAAGCAAACTATTCTAATATCTTTGCTAAGAAAACCCCAAATGTCATAAAGAGTTGGATATGACTGCAAAACAACTGAAGCACAAAAAAATATATCTCAAATTATTAAAACATTAGGTTTAATACAAATCTGATCAGTTATTTTTCAAGTCATTAATGACCTTTAGCTATGGACGACATTTGTTCTGCTACCCTTCAGTAGTGTCCCTTGGATTCTTCAGGTCTCTATTGTAGTAGTGTTTCTTCTATTTATTAATGTTCCTGCTCCTAGATTCACCCAACTTGGGAACCAAGGAATAAAGTTGTAGTGTGAGCAGAATTTGATTAGAGCTGGGGATAAGGGGAAGAGAGAAAATCACACATATACTTTTGTTGTTGCATATTTTCTGCAGATATTCTGACAAGCTGAATCTTTATTTTTCTCTGATAATGATGATTAGACCCAATCTTGGAAATTACATTATAATACTATCAAAGTACATGAATAAACATGAAAAAACTAAAAAATACAAGCTGTGTGATTTGATGCTTGAAGTCACAGTTAACACAAAACTTTTGTGAATTACACACAATTACACTTTGATAGAGCATCAGATTATTATTTGTCTTTTGCCATTAGTAATCAGATGTTTTATATTTGGTTTCAAAATCAGAAAAAGCTAAATCTCATTTTGTTTATATTAAAACTTTAGAATCTTTCCCTTTATATTTGCAGGAAAATAAATAATCAATTTTTGAACCCATAACAGGCACTGTATTAAATGCTTACAAATATATCATTTGATCCTTAAAAACAACAATACTGGAAGGTATTTTACAGTTGAGGAAAACCAAAGCAAAAAGAGATTATGTGACTTGTCTAAGCTGAAAGAATTAGTTAAGAGTCTGAGACTGAATTTGGGTTCAGTTCTTCCTTAGTCTAGGCTCAGGGCTCTATCCTCACTACTTACCTCCCCAACCAAACTCCTTAACTAAGACTTTACATGGTTGTAATTTTAGTTCTCTCAAAGTCTGCTAAGTTATATCTAAAGCAGTCAAGATCTTTTTTTCATTCTTTGATTTGTCTAGTTCCTTCATTTAATTTGAATAACTGGCATGGAAAATGAACTGAAATGTACTCTTTATTACATGGAAATGATGTTCATTCAGAAAGATAAATTTGTTGATTTGTTTTACACACACACACGTGTGTTCTCTCATCTAGCAACATGTATTACCTCCAAATTTAAAAAATTAATCTCTATATACATATTATCCTTTGCTTTATGAAATAAGAGATGATTTTGGTTTTTATTTATATAATAGTTTATTATGCTGTTATACTGTTCATGCTATATTTATTGTATAATAGCATATTTTATATTATTTATACCATATTATGCTATTATATTTTACACTGTACTCTCATACTATATTATTTATACTAGACTTATTGCATAATATTATATTATACTATATTATATTATTGTCATCTTAGATTTATTTTATAATAGCATGTTATACTTTACTATTATGTTATCATGTTATATATTATACTATTTATTTATAACAGATTTATTGTATAATATACAATACTATTTCTTGGTTAAAACCATTCTTCCATTGATACTAAAGTAAAATGCCATTCCTTCAAAAAATATTTTATTTTAAAATGAGGATTATACTCAGGAAGATTTTATGTCATGGCTGTGTGTTAGATTTTACATAGTTTATGACTGAGGGATGTATAGGAACATAAAATAGGTTATAACAAATATGCCTGCTGGTAGCAATAGATAAAAGATTTGGTTCAAACCATATTTAAACTGGCTAAGTGGCCTCATAAATTGCCCAAGCCTATGTAGAATATTGTGACTGTCTTGTTTTTATATAAAGATCCCACAGAGAGTTTGAACTTCTTTCCCAATGTACTTTTTATAATGTCTTTTAAAAAAAGTTTGAGTTTTTAAAATAGATCGTAAACAGATTTTACTAGATTCCACAAAATAAATAAAATCTTTTGTGATTTAAAGGATGAATTACTAAATGATGACCCATTTAAAGTCACTGTGAAGTAAATCATCTTTTACAATAGTATTGTTTTCTAGAAATCTTAAAGGCATCAACACAATTTTGGTACTTTTTGACATTGTGCTATTATTTATTTATTTCATGGTTGTGTAGTTCAAGATATATTTATAAAAACTAGAAAGTTCTGACATTTAAAACTGTGGGGGTGAAAGGTCTAATACTAGGAAAAAATATATCTCATTGTGTAAATTAGGTAATTTGGAAGAGCTCTGAGCCCCCTGAGTTTCCATTTAATAAATTATCATTTATTACCATCCATTAAATCCTATTATAACTAACTCCAAATCACTATTCTTATTGTGCTCTAATTTTGGCTTATAAAATATTTGTTATAAATGAACCATCTACTGGTTATGGTTTGGCAATTTTCCCCCCAAAACACATATATTTGGATGTTTTTGCCTTGAAATTGAGGGGTTTTTTTGAAACTTTTCATCTTGGTAATTTATATGAGGTATTCCTTTAGAAGAGTGGACAGTTTTGTTAAAGGGGAAAGGAAGTTATTTATTATGAATGTTTAAAAAAAAAAACACCTGTGAGTTCTTGATCATCAATTTTATTTAGGTGATTATGTTTATGGGTAGTTATAAATCAATTGTCTATATTACCAGAATAAAAAGACAACTCATAAACTTTTTCTGACAATAGAAAAAATGAGGTAAGACAGAAGATTCAGCAAAGGCACTATTGCTATTTTGTCGGAAATCAGTGGGCGTTTTTACAATTCTAGATATGTTCTGAAAATAATTACATACATGCTATTTCTGACTTTCTAGTGCTTATCAAATAAAATGTGAGTAACTCAGGGCTATGGTGAATAGGGAAGTAGTATTTTTGTGTTAAAAAAACTTAACTCACCCTTTTATGTGTTCTAGAATATTGCAGAATGGGTCAGGGAGGAGTTCCCTTTAATTTTAATGACTGCCATTTCTTCTATGTTCTTACTTATGTGCTATATACAGAGAGGCACATTTATTTATAAAGTCCAGTATAACAATTTGTTTATTAATAGCTTAAAAATAGTAACAGGTTACTATATTAAATCTTATAGGACAGTAGATAATTGTATTTTTGTTTGTGTAGAATTGTTTATTGTTAAATTGTGTCCAACTCTTCATGACACAGTTTGGGGTTTTCTTTTATTTCTTTAAAAAAAAAAAACTAAATATAAAACAAGAAAAATAAAGAGACAGAAAAGGAATTTTTTTTAAAAAATTGCCATGTGCCCAGCACATATAATTATAAACTTCCATTTCAAGAAAGTGTATTCAGTGGTTAAGATTATATAATTATGACTGTCTATCTTTGCTTCTTTGTAAGTTATCACTTTGTTCTCTGTGTGCACTTTCTACTTTATTCTTTTTTTTTCCCCTTTCATCCTTCCTTATCCACCTAGGCTACATTTAAGGACAGATATATTTATATATGTGTGTACATATCTATGTGTATATATACACATTTCTATATGTAAGCATGCATCTAAAACAATATTAACATTGTTGACATACAATGTAGATTTCTCTCTTAAGTCTTTAAGTTTTACCTTGTCTGAGAACAATGATTATTAGCTCTACTTTCTTTTTCTAATAAATTCTGCTTTCAATCCTTATTATCGTGGTTGTACATATCTCTTATTTCCTATCCTTGCTAACTCTTCTACTTTAATTATACTCCTTAACTTGCCTTGCTATTATTTAACTTCTCCCCATCCATGAATCCCTCCCTTATCCTCTTTCCCTACCTTACCCCCCACTTTATTCCACTCCCATTAGTCTACACATACAGTCCTACTGCCCTTAATCTATCCCATCTTATCCAATGTTGCAATTTCCTTCCTTTTTTATCTTTTTCCCCCATTAATCTATACATCTAATCCCACTTCCTTTAATCTAAATACCCTTCTATATTCTACTTTATCATTTTCCCTTCCTCCTTCTTTATAAATTTTGGAGGATGCTATACCATCATAGTGTCTAGATATACATATATACTTACACACACATATATATGTATGTATGTATATATGTATGTGTGTATATATATGTATGTATGTCTGTGTGGATATCTATATCTATATCTATAGATCTATCTATCTATATAGTATTCCCTATTAACCCATTCCAGATATGAGTAGGTTTTCAGAACTATCAGTCTTCCTTATCCTTCTAATGCCTCTGTGTCTGTTCTTTCTAGGCATCTCATTTGTATAACATAATTACTATTTTTACCTTATTTTAGATAGTTTTACTTTTTGTAGAGTGAGATTATACTTAGCTGCCCCAATCTTTCTTTTGAGTTACCCAATTATTGATGTCAGTCTTAAACTTTTGGTATATATTTCCATGTAGCAAATAGAAACAATTTGTCTTTATTGAATCCCTTGAAATTAATCTTTGATATTGGCTCTTACATGTTAAATTTTCTATTAAGTTCAGGTTTGGTTGAGACTCTGAAAATCTGCAAATTCACTGAATGTCCTTTTTTTTATAGTTAGTCTTAGTGTTTGATATATTTTTGTCCGCAGGCCTAATTCTTTTGATTTTGTATGTGTGTATGTGTGTATAAAATTCCAGGACCTTGCACACTTTTATTGTAGCTACTGATAAATTCTGTACATTCAAATTTTAGTTCCAACATATTTGAATTGGGGTGTGTGTGTGTGTGTGTGTGTGTGTGTGTTTGTGTTTCTTCAAGAATTTTTTCTTTGATTTGGGGTTTTCAGAATTTAGCAATAATATTCCTGTGTGTTTTCCACGTAGGATCTCTTTGAGGTGGTGTGGTGTTCAGTGGATTTTTCCCATTTCTGCTTTGCCCTTTAATCATTTCTTATGTTATTGTATCAAGGTGGGTTTTTTTTTAATAGCTTTCCTGTACTCCAGTTACTGTTATATTTTCTCTTCTTGATCTGTTTTCCAGAGCTGTTGTTTTTCTTATAAAATGTTTCATATTCTGTTCTATTTTTCATTATTTAAAAAAAACTCCCCCGCCCTCAATCTTTCTCATTTGATTTTTGAAGCCTTTTTTTTTTTTTTTTCGCCCGAGTTCTATAAATTCTTTCTCGGCAAATAATCATTTAACATTACTTTTTGGAGTAGAAGAGGCTTTTTTTTTTTTTTTTTAATTTCACTCTCATCTTCTGAAGATGAATCCCAGTCTTCCCTATTCCCATTTTTAACTTCCATGGTTGAATCTGTTCTCCTTTGCCTGCTTTTTTTTTTTTTTTTTTTTTTTTTTTTTTTTTTTAAATAAGAACCATTAGTATAAGCACTTCTAATTCTGGGGTGGGGACAGGGCCTCTAACTTTACTTCCTCTTTCCCCTCTCACCTGGAACACTAAGCCAAAAGTCTTCCCTTCTGCAAATGCCTACAGCCAACAGAATCTGTGTCCCACTGTTCCTGCACTCACCAGGTGTGCTGATTCTTTCTAGCCCAGAATTGAGTCTCAGTATGCAGCTGGGCCTGGGTTTCCTACTCAGGAGAAATGCACTTAGTTTTCCCAGACTCAGATCCCTGACTCTCAGTGGTTTTGGCTGAGACTGTCTCCCAACACAGCTAACCCAGGGATCCTCACTTTCTGTTCCTGGGGAGCTAGTGCGGAGGGGTTTATACTTCACGCGAAAAACCCTGATCCTGGAGTCTCTCTTCAAGTCTTTGCAGGTAGTCCAATGAGGGTCCCAGTTCTGTTCCAAGTCTTAATTGTTTTTCACTGCTCTATGCTTGCTCTTAGGCACAAATCTGTTGTGTTTAGGGGGGAAATCTGGGTAACTTGGAATTTTCTGACCTACTCTGCCATCTTCTCACAATCATCCCATTTGGAGTTTTCTTGGCAAAGATATGGTAGTGGTTTGCCATTTCCTTCTTTAATTCATTTTACAGATAAGAATCTGAGGCAACCAGGGTTAAGTGTCTTACTCAGGATTCACAGCTAATGAGTGTCTGAGGCCAAAGTTCAATTTAATTCAGGAAAATGAGTGTTTCTGATTCTCTATTCCATGTAATACCTAGCTGCCCCATATAGAATATTTTCTTCTGTTACTAATTCGAAGATTTGATAGTCTATGAATGTTTAGTAAAATTGCTTATAAGAAAATAGAAATAGAAGAAAAGAAATAGAAATTCACTGAAGTACATATTTTCTCTTATTATATGGACCTTTCCTCCCATCTTACCTAAAATAATTTGGCAGTACTTAGCTGGTAGGCTCTCTTTTTTCTTCTTCCTTTCTCCATCAGTGATGTTACTTTTTACTTTTATAGAGAACCTGGCTTGAAAATCCCTTAAAGTCATGTACTTTTTAGAAATAACTGAAAATAAATGAGTTTGAAGGTAAAATTATGCATGAAAGATGTCAATAAAGTCAACAGAGATATATAATAGCTGTGTCCTATATGTAGATATATGTATTCAGTAGATACTTGATGTCTATTCTATTTAATGATATCAAAATGATAACAATAGGTAAATAAACATACTTTCATTAGAATATTATGAAGTATTTTCAAAGTTCACACATTATGTTTTACTGATGTAAAAGACAAGCATTTTACCAAGAACTCTATAGATTCACTAATGAAGCTAGGAAAAAGACTTATTCACAATCTTGGAAGAACTGGTATTTGAAAGTTGGCACACATTTTCAAAAGCTATGCTAAAGCATAACTTTTTGTATCTTGTCTCTGAAAGGCAAATTCCTTCCCTGATTCCCTATTGGCTGGATACTATAGAGGCTACAACCTTTCTGGAATATCTAATTCCCCCATGTAAACATGAATCCTCACCCCTAATTATATCTCCCATTGATTTTTCACCTTATTTGGTAATAGTTCCCTCTAAGTGATTATATTAGCACTCCCTCCCCTTATTATAGCTCCCATTCCCCTCATTTCTGTGACTCTTAACTCTTATTTTCTTTTAACCTTATTTGAGTATATATACACTCCTTCTGTATACCAATAGTATAAGAAAATAATTTCTTAGTTTAATTTATGGCTTCTTTCTATAAGTTTTGTTTCCTTTGTTTCATGTCAGCCTAATTTAATTTTTTTAGGTTTTAGATTTCATTTCTTGTTTTTGTTGTTTTTTTTTTTTTTTTTTTTTTTTTTAATATAACTCTGTGGAAACTAAATCTCCTTCAATTCTCACACTAAGAACTACTCAGCAGTGTTCTTAAAAGGTACATACATAGCTATTATATAGTATGGCTTTTATCACAGAAACATCATCAGATGAGTGCCTCTGTATATACAAGCACATATGCCCACACATACTTGAAGAGTTCAAGGCATTAGGAACAAAAATAAAAACTAAGATGCCCCCTAGGATAGATCATAAAGCCCTGATCAAAATATATATATAGATGGAGACAAAATTCAGAATTCATTTTCTCTAATTACTTTGCTTATTTTTCCTGCCCATTTAAGTTCTTTGCTTGTTCTCTCATTTTGCATCTTCACTTTAATTTTCTGTAGTTGATTAGGTAATAGAACTCTAATTATCAGAATGGAATAAAATCCAAGAAATGCTAACAATTAGTTTATACAATTAGTATAACTAATCTGTGGTTTGCCCCTTCCACTCTTTTGGGAAGCTCAAGGTGAATGTTGTGAATAGTTTTGCATCAATATGTCATATATAAAGTCAAATATATAGTAACATATATTGTATACAGAGCACATATAATATATATTGCTATATTATACATAATATATTATGTTAATAATATTAATGCATAAATATGTTACTATAAAATGAAGTCTGAATGAGCAACTGTGTCCAGAAAATTGTTATTAGTTTTAAAAAACTATACAAATCCTTTAAGAATAATACTAGAGTCATATTTTTGAAATGGAGAAAGTGTTAACAACCTGCCTCATTCCTCTTTATAGAAGTATCTCCTCATTTTATCCTTTTCATCTTTTCTCTTACCTCTTGGTCCCTCCAAGAGAGTACCACAGAAATATCTAGAATTCCCTTCCAAATTTTGTTTTTCTTTGCCATCAAATAAGAGTGGGCATGCACCTGGTTTTCCCCTCCCAAAGCAGGATTAAATACTGTTAGATAAACGATGGCATTTTTATTGTTTATTCTTGAAGAGGTTATTGTAGTTTATCATAAGACTTAATCCGTGAAAATTTTGTTTGCCAAAAAGAAAGTGTCAGTTACTAAAGAATTTCTTTTTTTCATTTTCTCAGTTATATTGAATGACATGACTATCAGTAGCATATAGATAATTATGTCTGTAAACTTGAACTATGACTTCGTGCTGCTTCATTTGTCAGAAGTGTCCTACTTTGCTAGAGTTGCCTCGTGATTGTTTCCTGCAATCTAGGTCAGGGATAGCTTTGAACTGGTGAATTAAAATGTCCAGATTAGACATTAGAGCATGAACTGTTCTGAGCAGTAGAGATGCTTTAACAACAAATGAAATAACCTTGTTGAATAGCCATTCTGATGGCTATTTATTCTGATGATCTATTTGTTTCCTAATTGGATGTAGTAAAAAGTCACACTTAGACACTGGAATCAGCCTACTCTTCTGTGATGCCTTTTTCAGATATGAATGACAAAGACCTGATGCATTGCCAATTCCAACCATGGATTTTGACAAATGGAAACTATAAAAAGAAGCTTATAGTTCTTATGGAATATTAATTCTACAGCATATAAACCCATTTTTTTTTATCCTGGTGCTTTTATTAGACTGATCTCACATGGTGCATGAACAGTTTTAATAATTACTCTGAAATAAAATAATCCATCAAAGTTTAGAGTTGATTCATTTTTTAAAAAATTGTTATGGTAGACTATGTCTGCTGGATTTCTTCTTAGTATTATACAGATCAAGGAGAATTCATAATACTAGGTATTAGGGATGTTACCTAAATTGACAGTTTAATGCAGTGTACTTTAAGAATACATTTTATTATTGTTTGGGGTCTTGACAACATATTTACTGAGTATAATAATAATGTCACAGCAACTATCATCTCAGCCTAAGGGATTTAGTCAGACTGGTTTTTAAGGATTTCATTTCTTTAGATGAATGGAATTTATTTTAAATTCTCTAAATAAACAAATGCAAATTCTTGCTAGTGCAATTTTTAAAAGTTGATTTATGCCTCTTGTATTCAAATTGTCTTGTCAATAGTATTTAGATGAAAAATGCATAATTTCTTTATTTGCACAGTTCCTGTGCTTGATATTTAATATCCATTGCTAATACCATGGAGTTTTTTTTTAAAAACTAGCTTTTGTATTTGCATTTGCATTGTATATGTGGGCAATTTGTTTATCAGAAGTTATATTCTGATAGGGTTATGTTTCTTTACCTATAGAATACTAAATATTTAGGACCCAGCAGTATGATGTCTGTGTTGTCCTCAGCTAGGACTTGGCTTCTGACAAAAAAGACACATTCCTCTTTGTTCCAGTTCCAGAATTAGACTAACCCATCAATCTTCTTAGCAGTATTTAGCAATCATCTCTTCCCCCCCACCCCCAACCCAGATTAGTACTGGCTTTTTAGGATTGTGGGCTCAAACAGTATTAATGCAGGTTGTCCCTGATAGAGGAAATGGTGTTATAATATGTCACTCACATTTGGCATATGAATTTAACTCTGGTCCTGATAGTGTTAGATAATTTATGTTGATGATAGTGTTAGGCATTGTTATTACTGTATGTTAGATATTATTTTGTCATACTAAACATAAAACAAATCTAAAAGCAAGAATAAAGACCAAAATATTTAAATGCAAGAAAAGATTTTTTTTTCTTTCAGATATATTGCCTGAATTTGAAAGACTAATCCAGACTATTATATGCTCAACTAAATGAGGGAAATGGCCTGAAAACATTACTTGATGTATAATTACTTGTCTTATCAAACATTCATTTGCATTTGGGGGAGAGGGGAGTGTGCTCTGATGTCACTTGTTAAAAATTGTTTTTGCTGTTAAAGCAATTATATTTGTTGTAAATGTATATTTTATCAAGTAAGAATTAAATATTTTACTAAATATTTATTTGAATATTTAGTTTAAAATTTAGTGTTAAAAATATTTCTGAATTATAATAGTTCTTGGGTGTACATTTGATAACTTTAGTTTTTCTTCTATTCAAGTCCAATTTAAAACAGCCAGCTAAAAATAATATTGGTTTTGAAAATAAATATAACTTGCATACTTTGCTTTTGAAGCAAAAAAAAAAAAAAACTTGTACATTTTGTACACTGACATGTCAGCTGACAGTGCTACACATTTTTGTGAGAAATCATAGGTTTGTAGTATGTGAAGATGATCTAGTTCAACAGCCTCAGATTATTGTTTGTATTATAAAAGTGACAGTTTGTTGTTATCTTGTTACCTTCTTTTATTTTTATAATTATGCTCCCTTCTGGGAAACTGTCATGAATCAACAGCCTACAATGGTTTGAGCACATATTGTAGAGTTTTTAAATAGACATATTAAGGCCCTTTTAAAAAATAGATTTTATGAATATTGTTGTCCCATTCTATTCAAAAGTAACCAAAGTAATTTAGTTTTCAGTTGTAATTTCCATGTAAACATTCTTCTTTTTCTTCTGTTATCCATTTTACATGGACAACATATATTTTACTCTTACAACTTTAGTTTTATGTCCTGAATCCTTAACAGATTAATAGCAAAAAATATTAGTAGACCATTCTTTGCCAGAATCTTATGCATGTTGAGAAACTCTATGAAATGATGACCAGAATGGGGTGCTAGTTGAGAAGAAGCATTCTTAAATGAAAAGCTATTATTTACCATAAAGTGCACACTAAGTTTCTGTGAAACAAGTATTACTAATGCTAAAATAAACGAAAGAAGCAGATTGTCACGGAAATAAAAGACCATTAACAGCCCAAGGTGTAAAGAGTCTTTTTTTTTTCAGTTGTTTGAAAAGATCGTAGAATTTTAAGCTAGAAAATACTTTGTGTATGAGTTATTGCCAATAAAAAAGAATCTGAGACCAACTATGTAGCCCAGTGCCACACAGGTAATATTATGAATATAATTAGGAAGGTCACAAACAGATCTTTGTAAAAGCATGTGATAGAATGCTTTGCATTAAGGATGGAAACTAGGTTGATGATTTGTCCTGTGTTCTTGAAGAGGATCTTGACACTGCAGAGGTAATGCTGTGACATGCAAAGGGATGGCTGTGCAGAGTCATCTGCCTCGTGTTCTTCTTCAGAGCTTTCTGGGTCTAGCAGCAAGATATAGATCAGGATGACTGGAGATGGTTCCAGATGCAATGGACCACCTTGGCTAAGGCTAAGGTCTTTCCTAGGTCTCAATTTTAGTGAGGGAATGCCTCAAGGTTAGCTTGCTAAATAGCAATTGCTATTTATTTATTTGGTTTTTTTTTCCTAGTTATATATGTACACTAATTTTTTTTTAATAAATATTTATGAATCATTCTGGGAGAGAAAAATCAGAACAAAAGGGAAAAACCATGAGAGAGAAAAAAAGGAAAAAAAAATGAACATAGCATATGTTGATTTATATTCATTTTATATAATTCTCTCCCTGGATACACATGGCATTTTTTACCCAAAGTTTATTGGAATTGCCTTGGATCACTGAACCACTGAGAAGAATTAAGTCTTTTATAGTTTATCATCATACAGTCTTGCTGTTACTGTTTACAGTGTATTCTTGGTTCTGCTTGTTTCACTCAGTATCAGTTTGCATAAATCTTCCCAGGCCTTTCTAAAATCAGCTTGTTCGTTATTTTTTTTTTTTTATAGAACAATAATATTCCATTACTTTCATATACCATAACATTTTTAGCCTTCCACAACAATTCCTAATCACATTCTAGGCCGATCAAAACCAAAATTGAACCAATTAGGACTTATCCTGAAATCTATTATTTAGTGGATTTAAGTCTTGGTAGATGGACCTAGAACATGGAGAGTATGAATGATAGTAATATATATTAAGCCTCAAAAGATGGGCTGAACAAAGATTGAAAATGGCTTTAAATTTCAAAAAGTCAAACAACAAAAGATCAAGCCATCCATATTCACCTCTGCTTCTTTAACTTTCCATTGGCTTTTAGTAATCTGACTGTGACCCCACAACTTTACTGGAAATGTTCTCTTGAAGGATACTAATTTTTATTTGATTACAAAATAGAAAGAACTTTTTTCCCTATAGGTTTTTTTTTTTTTTTTAAGAAAGAAATTTGTTTGTTTGTTTGTTTGTTTGTTTGTTTTGAAACTTTTGTTCATTGTTTTCTCTTTCTGGATACTACCTCATCTCTAGGTTTTTAGGTACTGCTTTCTCTTGATTCTCTTCTTATGAGTCTGGGCACTCTTTAGCATTCTTTATTGGATCATCATTCATGATTCTCTCTTTATTTGTGGGGTTACCTCAGGACTCTGTTTTGGGCCTTTCTCTGCCTCAGAATTCTCTTGATCTCAATAACTCTGAGAGATTCAATTGTCTTCTTTTTTAAGAAGACTCCCTAACTTAGATATTTTTAACCCCCATCTCTCTCAAACTTCTTTCATACATTGAGATTCCATGATGGATGGATATATATATATATCCTCCTCGCCCCCTGGACATCTAGATATCTCAAACATTTCAAAAGTTCACTCTTGCCTCCACCAAAAACCCACCCCTATTTCCTACTTCCCTTTTTCCATCAGGGATACTATACTTCAAGGCATCCACATTCCCAGTCTATGAAATTTCTAATCCTTGATAGTCTCATTTACCTTTTCTATCCATTTTGATTTTGAAATCTTACCATGTTTAACTTCAGAATATCTTGGTCTTTACCATAGCTAAATCCATACAGCCACCACTCCAATATAGACCACCAGTAATTTTTTCCTAGATGATTACAATCACTACCTAATTGATTATATGTCCTCTATTTTCTGCCTTTGACAGCATGCTGTCTAAAGCTACTAAATTATATTCTTAAACTCCCATCTGAACATGCTGTTCTACTGCATGAGAAACTCTAGTGGCTCCCAGTTGTCTTTAGGATAAAATGAACCTTTATCTGTTTGACATTTGAATCCCTTCACAATTTGTCTCTAGTCTATTTTCTTAGTTGTTTTATATCATTGCACTCCATATTTTAGTCAAACTTCTTGTTCAGTCATTTCAGGTATGCCTGACTCCTTGTGATCCCTTTTGGATAATATTGGGCTGGTTTTCCATTTCCTTCTCTACCTTATTTTACATTTGAAGGAACTGAGAGAAAAAGGGTTAAAGTGATTTGTCCAGGGTTGCACATCTAGTAAGAGTTTGAAGTGGGATTTAAATTCAGGACACTTAATATTCCATGCCCAGTATACAATCTATTGTGCCATCTAGCTGCCCCTCAGCCGAACTAGACTACTTGACCTTTTCTTTGCATACCATTCCATTTCCCACCCTACTGTCTTTTCATAAACTTTATTTCATGTCTAAAATACTGTTTATCACCACCATTCTTCTTGGTATCAGTCCCCCAGTCCATTTCAAAACTCAGCTCAAGTGCTCATCTATGAGACCATTCCTGATCTTGTCAGTGTCAGATGTCAATGCTTCTCTTTGATATTACTTTGTACCTTATAACTTGGCATATGTACATTGTTTATTTTATTTTATTTTTTTGGTATTATCTGATCTATGAGGATGTTATTTCCTTCCAGGATCATGTAAATTCCTTGCGGGGAGGGACTGCTTAATTTCTGTTTTTTATCCTCAGCGTCTAGCAAAGTAACATAGTAGGTGCTTAATGAATGCTTGTTCACTTAGAGACCCTGAGGATATTGTATATGCTCTCTCTCTATAAAGTTATAATGGGAAAACACTCATTCTACAACAGCCATTCTGCTGTAAAAAATCCTGGCTTGTGCCTTTAGGGACATTTCCATAATCACCAGCCTTATTCTTTGGCTCAGTGATTCTGAGATTTTATTTTCCTGGTGCATCAGAAGATGTTTTCCTCCTGGCTAGGGATTGTTGTGGGCACAACCTGCTAGTAGCTACTAGGTGTTATGGGAGCCACCTGATAGTGGCTGCTGGGGACCTAATTCTGACCATCAGAATAGATCCCCTCATGTGAGAAGGGAGATGAGGAGACTGAGAGGCAGGTGCATTCTCTGTCCTCCTTCCTCTTCCCTCTTGCCTCCGACTTATTTCATTCCTAATTCTCAAGCAACATCTGCATCAGTAAAGGCTATTTGCAATTTCTTCAAGTGTGTTATGATTTACAGCTTGGGGGCTTTTGGAGAACTGACTGGTCCCTTAATGGTATAGACCCCTTTAACTCTTTGTAGGCTTCCTGGGTTTTGCATTTAGGTGTGGTCCTTAACAAGGGATCATTGCTTGAAATAGAACCCACACTGTTTAGTGACTAAAATACATTGGTCTTGGAATTAGCTGATCTTTGTTCAAATCCCAGTTCTGATTCTTATTTTTCTTAGACTATCACTTCCTTTTTCTAGAATACATTTTCCTTATTTGCAAAAACAAGAAATTTTACCAAAGGACTTCTGTTACCTTTCAGCTTCAAGTTTTTTGCACCTATCTTGGGCATGCAACATGTAGAATGAAATGGTTTATTAATTCAAAATGCCCACTAACAGGAAAGAGATAATTTGATTACAGCATTCTACCTAGGTTGTGATTTGAAATGTTATGTAAAGTTTTATGTTCCTAATTTTAGGATAACCACTGTCAAGCATGATTTCAACTCAAGACGGACAATGAGGATTTGTTGAATAGACTAAGAATATTTTATTTGGAGAGAAGACTTAAGTTCATGGCAGCTTATGAAGTACTTAAAACTTTCATGTTATTATGATTATGATTATTGTTATTTTTAACATACAGAGTGTCCTGAAAGCCTTAATACCATTTTAAATGTTGATAATTTCACAAGTATAGCATTTGCTACAAAGACATACAAAAATTTGAAAGGTTAATTATTTAAAATTTTAAAATATTAAAATATTTCTTATTAAAATTCAACATAACTAGTATATGGTATTCAATATAGTTAATGTTTTGAATGTTGAGAAAAATAAAAGCCATTCATTAGTTACTGCTCAGCGTCTGAAAAGATTGTATTTGTAATCTTGTCCTTAAGATCAAGAAGAGGGTATTGCTGCATATATGAAATTCTTGATGTGGCCCCAAAAGAGGAAGTCTAATAACATATTATTCCTAAAATTAAATGTGAAAATAAAGATCAATAAATAACTTTAAAACAACTTTTTGCAAATTTGTAGCATTTACACTTCTCAATGTATTAAAGCTTAAAACTGAACTAAGAATTTTAAGGTACACTGTATACATTTTCTTTTCTGTACCTATGTGTGTGTACATATAAATGTATATGTATATATAGGCACATTTGCACACATATATACACATTATATATGCATATTTATATATAAAGCTTACATATACATAAAAGTTCAGAGTTTTTGTACAATCTTTTTTTATTCTTTGCTTATTGAGATGTTTGTTATTTGATGATTAATAAGTTCACAATAATAAGGAAATTCTTAGAGAAGGATTATACTATATCTTAGCTCTAGAGAGAAGATTTAGGTTCTTTATAAAGAAAAAAACCCTGATAATTTGAGCTATCCAAAAGTTAAATCCATTGCTTTGGGTGATATTGTTTTCCCCCTCATTTGAGTTATTCTGGTAAAGGTTGGATGACTACTTGTTGAGTACTTTGTAGAAGAGATTCTTGTTCAGTTTTTGAGCCACCACCAAGGTTCCTTCTAACTCTGAATTTGTGATTCTGTGAAGGAAGACAAGAATAAACATAGAAGGAGAGCAATAGTATAATTAGAGTAGAAAAGTCTAGATCCTTAAAGAACCTTTTAAGTACATGCAGAATGCTAGTGAAGACAGTAGCATAAAAACTAGAAAATGAGATGATGTGTCTAGTGCCAACAGGGCAAAAACATTAATGCCTCTCTGAACTTCTTTTATCTTCATAAGAATTATCATTTACTTTATAATCTTTTTTTCAAGAACAGTCTCTCCTGTTCTTGGAGAAGGCAACGTATGGAGCATGCAACTGTCTCCCTGAAGGTTGTCTTCTCCAACTACCTCTAAACATGGAATTATAGAATAATCAAAACAGAAAGGAACCTTAGAGATAAACTAATTCAACTTTTTCATTGTTCAAATGAGGGAAACTCAGGTACAGAGAAGTTTTTGTTTCATTCGGAGTCACGCAGCTCATTTAAGAAGCCTGGGACTAAGAAATCTCGTTTGTCTCTGGGCTTTTGATCTAATAATCTTTATGTAAGGGGAGAAAAGTATGACTTATCTCCCCTTTATTCATTCTATTTCTCACTGGTTCCAATAAACTTCCTCCCAACTACCAGATGTTTCATCAATGCTTTTCCCTGTACATAAACCTGGGTGAGAATGTTTCCCTGTATTGTGTTTGTAATTAGGATCATATTCCACTTGAAAAAAGAATAACTAAAAATCACTTTGTAGATTTTAAGTTTGTCGCACGTAGTTAATTCAGTGTAAGTAAAAAGTATTGACTGATTCTCTCAGTGTAGCCATTTTCTGGAATACTCATAGTACCTGATTTCCCCAAAGAAAGTGAGGGTAGGAGGTGGTTGCATTCCCATGTTTTCTTTGGTGCTAGGCTTGGTAATTATAATTATGTAATTTTCATTTTCAATATTATTATTTTGCTTATTGCTTTCCTGCTTCTGCTTATTTTACTTTGTATAGTTAGTATTTATTCCTATATTTTTTTTATTTTTTAAATTACAGTTTCTTACAGCACAGTAATACTTCCATTTTATTTGTATACTGCAATTTGTCTATGAGCATATACTTTCAATAGTGCCATCTTGATAGTGCCACATGTGTGTTCTTTTTGGTACTTAACAGTGGAAATTCTTAGAATCTTTCAGAACTTTGTGTGTTTGCTGTAAACCTTTCGGCAGTGGTCCCAGGAGAAGGAGAGAGCCAAGGAAAAATAGGTTGGTGGCTCTTGTGTATAGAGATACAGCACTGAAAAACTTCTGAACTCTGATCAATGCAATACTCTGTTGTGACTTTGAGGAGTGATGGTGAAGCATGCCTCCCATCACTTAACAGAGAGGAAGTGCTGTCTAGGGAAAGAATTAAACATGTGTTGGCAAGTCATGGCCAATATGGTTTTTTACGTTTGTTTTGTTTGACTGTATGTACTTGAGAAATTACTGATTTAAAAAAGAGAGAGAAAAGAAAAGAAAATAGAACCAATAAACCATTTTAAAAAAGATAACAGCTGTGGAGGAACTATTGCAACAATCCCTGGGGCCTATGGCAGAGAAGAAAAGGATGAATGGATCACTTCTTAATACAGTACTTAAAAGTGCTTGGAGTTTGGGGGTTTGAGGTGGGAAGGGGATGATTGGGGCTGACACCAGCAGAAGGCCTTCTTGAGATTTTTTATTATTTTCTTCTGAAAATCCTATACTATTCTCAGTGTCTTCAAATATCTCTGTGTTGATCCTGAAAAAAGCAGACTCCTTATCCTGATGCTATATTTCATTGCAGGTGAAATAAAAATTCAAAAGAATCTGTTTTGTATGGAAAGCATATCAGAAACCTTATTATAAAATGTTTTAAACATCATTATAGCAATGATTTTCTATAGGAAACATGATTAAAATATTATTTTTTGAGAAGTCAGTTACCCCATTTGCAGTTTAATTAGTTAGACTTCAGGTTTTTATTTTTAATTTTTTAAAAAAATTCCTACTCTTTTAAAATCAGCATTAATAAATCAACTCATTAAAAAAGTCTTTCATTTCTATCTCAAAAAATTCTTCCTTTCTTTTAAATATAACTCTTTCTTTGACCTCATCTTCTCTCATTTTATGCTGATTTCCTTTCTTATCTCTTTCTTTCATGCTTTTCTCTATTGGGATGGCTAGATGGTATAGTGGGTAGCCTAGAGTCAGAAAGAGCTGATTTCAAATATGACTTCATGGATCTTACTAGCTGTACAAGCTTTGTTTGCCTTAGCTTTCTCATTTGTAAAATGGGGATAATAATAGCATTGATGTCCCAGAGCAATTGTGAGGTTCAAATGAGATGATAATTGTAAAGTATTTAGCATAGTGCCTGGCACATTGTCAGTACTGTATAAATGTTAACTACTGTTATTCTTGAATTTTGTCTATAAACAAACTCAAGGCTCTTCATAATAAATTAAAACTTTTTCTTAGGTTCTGCTTCAGAGGCAGTGGATAAAGTGCCGGCTTCAAGTAAGGAAGACTGTCATCTTCCTGAGTTCAAATCCAGCCTCAGACACTTACTAGCTGTGTGACCCTAAGCAAGTCAGTTAATCCTATTTGCCTCAGTTTCCTCATCTGTAAAATAAACTAGAAAAGGAAGTGGCAAACCAATGTAGTATCTTTGCCAAGAAAACCTCAAATGGAGTCACAAAGAGTCAAACATGCCTGAAACAACTAAACAAAAAAAAAAAAAAAAAAAAAAGACCATTGACTTTACTATTGGCCATCTCTTTTCTATTTGATGTATAAAGACCAGGTCTGAAAATGTATGTTTAGGAGTCATATGCTTAGATTCAATGATAACTTGCTTCCTCTTTATTTTCATCCTCAGTTTCTTTTACTTCCTAACTTCTTTTTCTTTTCCTTTTCCCATCATTACATTTATACTTTGATAAAGCAACCCTTAAAGCTTTATAGAAATGTCAGTTTTTCATGACTAATGTGGAAATGTTTTTACTGTCTTAGGAAAGGGGAAGAAAGGGAAGAAGAAAAAATCTGGAATTCAAAATCTTACAAAAATGGATGTTGAAAACTGTCCTTTCATGTAATTAAAAAAATTATTAAGTAAAAACAAAACAAATGTCAGTTTTTTAAAATGCAAATGCTGCTTTGCTGAATCTAATCAAGCATTTTAATACCTCCTGCTTCATAGACTGTTAGCACTCATAGAATTCTTTGCAAAATCTTATTTTTCTTCAGGGACCCCTGAAACGATAATTTAGCATTAACATAGATTTTCTCAATTTTAATTTTTGACATGCTTGTAATTTCTTTTTTACTTCTGCAGGTTCTCCCCTCACCCCTTTTACCTCTGTCTTTTAATTTCTAACTTTCATTTCTGTAGGTAGATATTTCTCCCTGGAGCTTTATCCTGGCTGGTCTTGACATCAAAGGTTATTTAAAATACATGTTTTCCTGACTCTATTGTTGCAGATTTTCTATGGCTCTTTGGTGTCCCTTTGCAATTATTTTGTCACAACTAAGCTGCTACCCCATTTAATGGGTGAATGAGTTACTAAGTGGAAATGAGAAAATGTTATGTACACTTGCTATGTGAAATCCATTTTCTTCTAAAATGATGAGCTGCTGGTATGATGTATCACTCTATGATGCCTGTTGATAAAATGGTAAAATAAAACATTGATGGAAAACATCAGGGGGCGTGGTTACAATGGTGTGTATTTGTGTGAATATGTATAATTTCAGAAATTTCTGATATGTCTGTGCCTAGAATTTAAGTTTATTCTTCATCCTTGTTGCTCCCATTTATGTATTTTTCCCTCTCCCTCATTATATCTGACTGCTCACCTGAAGCTTCCTAATCAGATAAAAACATACAGTTAGTACCATGGACAGAGCTCTGGACTTGAAATCAGAGAATCTTGGTTTACATTTTTTCTCTTTCACTATGTATGTTATGTTGGGCCTTAAACATTCTGAGCCTCAGTTTCCTCAAGTATTAAAGGAGAGGATTGAACTAGATTTTTTTTTTTTTTAAGGAGACAAAACAGGTTAAATTATTTGCCCAGGGTTACACAGCTATTAAATGGCTGGGCTCAAATTTGAACTCAAGATCTCCTGATTCCAAGACCAGTACTCCATCCACTACACTACTTAGCTACTCCCTGGATGATGCTATTAAATCTGTAATCTTATGGTCCTACTTAATTTCATGTGTGGCCTTTATGTCACTGAATAGAAAGCCAGTCAGTATTTTACTTTACAATGTGCTACCATTGTCCAAGCACAAACAAGAGTAACTTCATTTTTGTTTCATTATTTCAGCTTTTTAAACAAAACAGCATATGGGAAAAAGTGATTTTGGTTATGATTATTGTTGTTGTGGGTTATTTTGCTATTTAGTTTTTCAAGAGAGTTGTATGATCCTGAGGAAATCACTCCATATCTATTTGTCTTAGTTATTCATCTGCATAACTGCAGAGATACCTCTCAGGGTATCTCAGGGTTGTTGTGTGAAGGTAATATAATAATTGTAAAGCCCTTAGCACAGGATTTGGCACATATCAAGTGCTATATAAATGTTAGTGATGATGTTGATTTAGTCTTAGAAGTGATAGAGAGTCACAGAAGTTTACTAAGTAAAGGGTGACATAGACCCATGCTTTACGAAAATCATTTTGTCAGAGGATATATTGGAGTGAGGAGAGATTAGTGGCAAGTAGAGCAATCAGAGGGCTATTCCAGTAGTCTGGGTGTCAGGTAATAAAAGTCTGCATAAGAGTGGTTGTAGTGTCAGAGCAGAAAAGGGAGCGGTAGTCGAGAGATGTTAGAGAGGTGAAATGGAAGGTCTTGGCAACAGATTGGATATGAATAGGATGAGAGATAGTAAGGAGATGTCAAAGACATCTAAGGTGAGATCTTGGGGGACTGGGAGGATGGCAGAGCCCTTTCCAGTTGGGAAACGTGTAAGGAGGGAGGATTTAGGGGAAAGATAATGTATTTAGTTTTGGACTATTGGAATATATTGGAAGAGGAAAATTATACCCAGCTGGAAAAATTAGAGGAAGTAGATGAAAGATTTATTTAATCTTATATGCTGAGTTATCTCATTAAATTTCTTTTGCTCATTCTTCAAATACTAAACTTATGATGACATTGATAACAAAAGCAGATTAGTGACAAATCAGCTCCTCCTAAGTATGACAAATGAAAGTAATAAATCAGTTCCCTTAAAGCCTCCTTTAGCGCCTTGGACAAGTTATTCTTCTAGTGTGACCAATATATAAAGTTTCTTAAATGTCTTGTGTTTTCCAGGAAATCATGCTGGTATATTACAGGGGGTTTAGAAGGATGCCTCATAATATGGAAGGAATGGAGACAGGGAAGGGTGATTAACAGTATTTGTGTTACACTTATTTCTATTTCCTTTCCAGCTTACATTTCATAGCAATTGAAAATTGTTTATTGACTTGATTTGTTGGAAACTGCAGTCTCCCCTCACTGTTAAGTTGATTTTATGAGTGGCTGTGGCCATTGAGTTCATCACCTTGTATCTAACCCTTTATCAATATCTCATGTTCAGGCCCAGCCTGAGATAAGCTGCAGCTGTAGGTTGCAGGCTGACTTCTTCCAGAAGCATTCTGGCTTGGACAGACCTACCAGAGCTTATACTTTATATTAGCATAGCTCTTGGAAATCCTGGGACTCTGCACACCATAATGAAACTTTGGCAAACAACTTGAATGTAAAAACACAATATATTATTAAGACAGATGTTCCTTGCTTGCTGCAGCGGGCATCCAACTTATTGCTGAGCCTCCAGGAAAAAGTAAAAATAGTTCTACTTGCTCACTTGCTAATACCTTTCATTTCTAGAATATGAGAAAATCTTGATTCAGGCAGTTAAGCTGCTCTTTCTTATCTATCTGAAGCAGGAAAGCAATAAACCAGTGGGAAACTTAGGGTAAGGGCAATCTACAACTGAATCAGGTTATTTAAAGTAAAATTAACTTTACTGGACTGTTTGTAGTTGATAGAGAAAGTCTGTATGTGATAATGGCTGTAGAGGTCACAATACTTAAATTATCTAGTGATTATTTCTTTGTGTGCTCATTTAGTTTTGATTATATAGAAAAGGTTAAATAAAAGAAGCTTGTCTTCTAGCTTTCCTTCAATATAAATTATATGTGGCTGTCAAATAGTAGGAATAATTGAATTTTTTAATATTTATGAAGTTCAAACTTACAGTGTTTAATTTTCATGTCACTCATTCAAATCCAGTGAGGAGTAATGCTTTTATTTCAGTTTATGGTGCATTTCTGTTAATATACATTTTTTATCACCACTGTTTCTTCAAATGTATTATGGAAGATAGAATTCTGTTCAATTAGGCTTTAATCTACCTATCATAAATTTCTTTTTACTTAATGACTGGGGTTTGGGGGAAATATAAACTTTATTTTAATCTTTAGCATAATTACCAATTATAGGATAATATCTTTTACATACTTACCATTTTTATTATGTCACTTATTCATGAAGTTCAAACTAGCAATGTTTAATTTTCATATCATATATTCAAATACAAGATTAATGCTTCTATTTCAGCTTCATGTGGAATGTATGCTGTCATACAGTTTGCAAATCACTTAGTAATATATCTACTAAGTATCTACAGGAAGTGTGCTAAGCACTGGTAATGTACAGAAAGGCAAAAGATAGTGTTTGATTTTGAAAGAATTCATTCTACTGAGGTAGACAATGTTCAAACATCTATGTTCAAAAAAGATATATGCATGGTACACTAGAGATAATCAACAGAGGGAAAACACTAGAATTAAGGGAAATCAGAAAAGGATTCATGTACAAGATAAAATTTTAGCAGAAACTTGAAGGGAGCAAGCCAGAAATAGAGGGAGAGAGCCCAGAATCTGAATATAAAGTGGGAATTGAGTAGGTCTTATTTGAGAAATAGCAGGAGAGCTGATATCATTGTATAGAAAAGTAGGTGTGGGGTACAAAATAGAAGAAGACTGGAAGAATGTATTTGGGGGAAAGGTTATAAAGGATTTGGAATTTCTGGGCATTTTATAGTTGATCCTGGAGGTTGCTGCTTGGAGTTGATTTATTAGGATGACATGCTTAGACCTACACTTTAGGAAGATCACAATGGCAGCTGAGTGGAAGATGAACTGGGTTGAGGAGAAGTATATAGTAACATAGTTATTGCAGGCTATTCCAATAGTCCAAATGTGAAATAATGAAGGCCTACATTAACCAATGAAGGGGAAGAAAAGGAGGTATATGTGAGATATAATATGGAGGTAAAATTCATAATATGGAGTAAGACGGAGTGGTCAAGGATGATATCTAGGTGATAGTCATGGGAGACTGAGAAGATGCTGGTGCCTTAGAGAGATTTGAAAGAGTAGAGAATTTAGAAGAAAGATAATGAGTTCAGTCCTCAACATGTTGTGTTTAAGATGTCTATAGGGCATGATGTTTGAGGTGTCTTTTTTAGGCCACTGGGGATGAGAGCCTAGAAATCAGCATAGGCATTAGGTATGGATAAATAGATTTGAGAGCCACCAATATAGGGGCAAAACCTGAGAATGATGAAATCAAGTGAAGTAATATAGTGAGATAAGAAGAGGGCCAAGATAGTACCCTGTAGGACACTCATGGTTAATAGGTATAACCTGGATGAAGATTCAGCAAAGGAGGTTGAGGAGTGATCAGATAGTAAGAAGAGAACCAGCAAAAATCAGTGTCATGAAAAACTGAAAGGAAAACATAGGACACTCAAGGGGGATGATAGTTGTCAAAGGCCGCAAAGAAGTGAAGAATGAAAAAAAGGTGGTTAGATTTGGCAGTTGAGAAATCATTGGTAGTTTTGAAAAGAACAAGTTATATTGAAAAGTAAGGTTGGAAACCAGATTGTAGAGAGTTTAAGAGAATAAGAAGTATAAAAGACTTCAAGAGGTTTAGCCACAAAAGAGGGGAAAGATATGGGATGATAGCCCGGATGGAGGGATCTAGTAAAAATTGTTTGTGGATGGAGGATTTGCAGACATTTTTGTTGGGGGAAAAAATTAAGAAAATAGCTAGTAGATAGAGATTGAAAAGAAGTAGAAAGAGTGGGGATGATATGGGTGGCAATCTCATGGAGAAGATAGGATAGAATGAGAACTCTTGTGCAGGTAGAATAATAATTAATAATAATAATAATAATACTATAAAATCAAACATTTGTGTACTACCTATTATATACCAAATGAGAAGCTAGATGGCAAAGAGATTGAAGAGAAGTGGGAGAGGGGGGATGACAATCTCTATAAGATAGAATGGAATGAGATCATTTGTACATATAGAATAATACTCCTAATAATACTATGATATGAAACATTTATATGAGAAACTAGGTGGCGCAATGGATAAATTGCTGGCCCTGGAAGTCAATAGGACTTGATTTCAAATCTGACCTCAGTCACTTACTAGCTAAGTGACCCTGGGCAAGTCACTTAAATGTGTTTTTCTCAGTTCCTTCTCTGTAAAATGAGTAATAGAGAAATGGCAAACTACTCCAGTGTCTGTCAAAGAAACTCCAAAAAATGTGGTCACAGAGAGACAGACATAGCTAAAAAGACTCAACAACAAAAATAATCTAGAAACTGTGTTAAATGCTTTAGAAAACACTCATTTCATGCTATTTTTAATTCCCTCTTTACAAATTTACATTACATTATTTACAAATAAATAATATTTATTATTCCTTCTTTGCAAATTAGGAAACTAAGGCAAAATGAAATTAAGGAACTTGTCCAAGGTTACACAGTTAGGAATTATCTGAGATTAAATTTGAATTCACACTTTCCTGACTTCAGGATCATTATCCACTAAACCACTTAGATGCACTAATGGAGAATAGTTAGCTTTGGCAAGAAGGATCACCTCTTAATGTGAGATGGAGTGAAGTAGGAGATGGTAGCAGAAGGCATCTGGGTGATATTAGTGGAGGAGAGGAAAAAAAAAGAATGATTTTATAAAGAACATGCCTTATGTTTTTAAAATTTTGAAATATAAATGCAAAAAAAACCACTTCATTTGAATTAAGTTCAGTATTTTTCCAGTTAAGACATCTTACCTACAAAGTCTCTATGACTTACAATTTTTGTCCTAGATTGAACCAGGGCAAAAAATATACTCCATTTGTTTTCCCTGCAGATAAATTTAATTTTGCTCCTATGTTGAGCCAGGTAGATGGTGCAGTAAATAGAACATCAAGCCTGGTGTCAGAAAGACTAGTGTTTAGTTTAAATCTGACCTCAAGACACTCATTAGTTGTGGGACTTTGGACAAGTCACTAAATCCTGGTTACCTCAGTTTTCTCATCTGTAAAATGACGTGGGAAAGGAAATTGAAAACCAGTGTCTTTGCCAAGAAAACCCCAAATGGGTTCATTGAAAAGTTAAGCACAGCTGAAACTGAATAACAGTAACAAAGCACATATGTTTTTACCAGTGCCTCCCAGCTGGGGATCTGCCCTATAAACCAAATAAGTCAAGGATTTTTCTCCCTCTCTATTCAAGTTCCCTGGCTATAAAGTACTCCCAAAGTGACTAGGACCTGCTGTGATAAATGAAATTTAGCTTATACTCAGCATAAAGATTTAGTGACATGAACTAAGAATTACTTCAGCTTCTTGGAGAAAGTTTAACAATTTTGCCATTGAACTTAATATTTAATCATATGCTTTTAAAAGAATAATGTAGTTTAAAGAAGACCATTTAAAATATTTCTCACCTACTTAAAACAGTATATTTGGACATCATGAACATATATGGAGATGTATATTTGATGTATGTACATGTTGCTATTGTAGTTTGGGTTTAGAGCAGAGGTGGGGGACTTTTTTTCTGCCAGGGACCATTTAGATATTTGTAACATCATTTGCGAGCCAAACAAAATCACCAACTTTTAGAACTCAAGCAGTGAAAAGTCTGTAATACCAGCTTTCAGCTCATCATTGTCTGCAATTGCCTTAGCAAATGATTTTATGGGACTTATGTGGCCTGCAGGCCACACATTTCCCACCCTTTGTTTAGAGCTTACTGGTAGCATACAGATATTGCAGTTTGGGGCTTGTGGTAAGATAATGTTTTTTAAATGATATATATTTTAGCTCATAACCATAGCATTAAAAAAGTTTATTCGCTTGAAAGTGGTTAATAATTTAAACTCTTCTTTGGAGTAGATAAATCAAGTGAAGTCCTGCTTAGTGAGTGAATAAATTGGCTTAAGTGACTCTTCAAGATCGAACCTGCTCTCCATCCACTAAAACCTCCTTTACCACTCTTTCTTAGTGTACTTTGATTGATGTTTGGGCTGGAGGGTACAGTACAAGGATGGGGTGGTGTACCACAAGACAGAACACAACATGAAAAAGGAACCAGAACAGAGAAGGGAAAGCAGGCAAGCTTTATTGAAGGAAAATATAACCCAACAAAGTACTCCAGGGGGTAGAAACATGTCAGGTCCACTGAGATGCCTGATAAAAGCAGGTGCCCAAATCAGTGAAACATACCCCCTCGCCCAATGTTTTTATTGGGTTGAGTCAAGCAGAACAAGATATTCGAAGGATAGCTTGGATTGCTGTGCAGGTCATGGTCCTGGGATTTGTACAAATTCAAGTCAAGGGAGCAGTTTATTGATAATCTAATGTCCCATCAACAGAAATGTCCTTTATTTTGACTAGATGGGATTTAAACCACAGCAAGGAGATTCTAAATGTGAAGTCTTTTGTATACTGTGCCTGATTTGCAGTTTTGGGATGCTCATCCTTTAGTCATTTCTATTTTACCTCCTTAAGACTTTTTTACTTGCCCAACACAAGACTTGTGATCATATCTGTGAATAAAGATTTAGAAAGCAGTGTTATAATTTACATTTTTAACTTTGCCTTTTGAATATTTCTAGGAGTCTTTCTTTAGTTCTGTCAATTTAATCCCATTGCAGATGAGTCCTTCTGAAAAGGAGTGAGATGAAAGTGTTTTTGTCTGCTTTAGCAATCTTCCTCTCCATTTTTTTCAAATGCAGCATAAAATATGTTAAATTGTGATTCATAATATTTAAGAAAGAACTAAGCTTTCTTTTTTTTTTTTTTCTATTCACAGAAACGTTCCAGAGGCCAAGTACTATTTGACAAAGTATGTGAACATCTGAACTTATTAGAAAAAGATTACTTTGGTTTAACATATCGGGACACCGAAAACCAAAAGGTAAAATATCCATTAGAGTTACCTTGTATTATGATAATGAAAATACCTCAGAACTAAGTTATGTTTTTATTGAATAATTTAAACTAACCACTAACTTCACATATTTTATGGGTTACATTCTCCTTTGCTTCCTATCTTTTGAGTCTCTAGAACTCCTAATTTCATCCACATTTCCCATAACTAATTCTATCAGAAGTCACTTTATCGTTCTGAAAATTCCTTGACTCTAGATCCAGTTTTAACAGTACTAACATCTGTAGCAAGTCACCAACTTTTCTGAATTCAAGTTTCCTGATATATAAAATGAATGAGTTAAATGAGATGAAAGGCAGCTAGGTGGCACAATGGGTAGAGTGCAGAGCCTGGGCTGGGGGAGACTTATCTTCCTGAGTTCAAATCTGGCCTCATTATATTAGCTGTTTAATCATGGCAAGTCATTTAGTTCTATTTGCCTCAGTTTTCTCATCTGTAAAATGAACTGGAAAAGGAAATGGAAAACCATTCCAAATAACTTTGCGAAGAAAACTCCAAATGGGGTCAAGATTTTAGAGGAAGATTTTAACAACTGAGAAACCTAACAGAGTTACTAATGTAGAGGTGCTTTTCTTCAGAAAGGCATGGATCAAAGATCAATTATGTGTTAAATTACATGTGTCTAATTTCATCAAGTTATTTAATCAAGCTGACTCTCCTTTAATTACTTTTCTATTTCTGTGCTAGATTGACCCCTCAAAACTAATGATTGTAAACTAATTTCTTGAAAAGTGCTTTAAAAATGAACCATTTCCAGTTCTGTCCACAATCAGTGACTTAGAAGAGTGTCTAGGATGATAAAAGGCCTGAAAGGAGGAAAAGGAGCACCAGATTGGGATTAGTGGTATGAGGGACTTGGATAGTACCACCAGCAAAAAGGAGTTTTACATTGGGCAAGATTAGTCAATGTCTGTACTAATGAATCTCAAATTATTTTTAATCTTCTGATTCAATTCCAAAATGTTATTTCTTTTTCAGAACTGGCTGGACCCTGCTAAGGAAATAAAAAAACAGATTCGAAGTAAGTTTTATTGGAATTTTTATTTGGACTGTTGGAAAGAATGTGGTAAAACTCTTAGAGAAATGGAACTCTAAATTGGTGACTAACGGACAGGAGAAATGCTCCATGCAGACAGGGTTACTACATCAATATTATAGAAGAAATATTAAAACAACAGGTCCTTTCTTATAGCTTCTCTTTTTACTATTAGCATGGAATATAGTGATGAATAACATCATATATTTATGTATTTAGATGATTAATAAGTCTTTAATGAATTGAACTTCTATCATTCTATTAACAGTAACACCTCTTTTCATTTTCATTACCTAAGCTGTTGTAATTCAAAGAGAAGCTTTTAAAACTAGGAAGATTTATTTTTAGGAAATAAAGTTATTGAATTAAAATATGAATTCAATAAGTATATTTATGCCCCCACATTTCTCCAACAATTAATGTTTATATAGCATTTTAAAATTTATTAAACACTTTATATGTTGTCTTATTTGAGAAAGATTTACACTGTTGGGATTGATTAGCCTAAAGAATCATAATTTGGGATCTGTGAATTGATTTTCTTTGAAATCATCCTATATTGCTATACTTTGCACATTTAAAAATATTATTCTATATAGATCAAACTATATTATTTCTACTTTCCCCCCATGTTTTTTCCTTTTCTATTTCTTTCATGACATGATTAAAATGGATATATATTTAACATAATTACACATACATAACCTATATTAAATTGCTTGCCACGTTTTAAGGAGGGAGAAAATTTGGAACTCAAAATTTTATGTGAAAAACAAATATTAAAAATTGTTTGTATATGTAACAGGAAAAAAATAAAGTGGTGGGGGAGGGAAGTACATTGGCTTCTTCAGATTGCCAAAAGGATCCCTGACACAAAATAGTTTACAAATCCCTGCTCCATATATAGTCAGTCACATAGATTGTTAGCAATCAAAAAAATGGAAATTATCATTTGACAATGGTAATGTAATTATATGTTATTAAGAAAAAGCATTTTTTTTTTATCAGCTCTTCTGTTCTTTCACTGGTCCTTAAAAGCCTGTAAAAAATTTTCTTTATCATATTCAGAGTCCAGCCTATCTTTGTTTGCATCCAGTAAATGAATGTATTCAAATTAAAAGTACCACATTTCTTCTTTTCAACAGTTACTATGAGTGAAAGGAACAAATAACTTCTTCCACCTCTGTAGAGAATAAGTTTCATTAACATAAAATGCCTAAAGTACCAAAAAGAGATAAGTAAATCATTAGACCAACTGATACTTAACTTAAAACTCCACTTTAGCAAAATCATGGAAGTTTCTTCCAGAAAAAAAGAAAACAAAACATTCCAAAGACTAATCTTTTAATATTGGTAGTCTTCCTGATAATTTATACAATTAAACCTTGTTTAACACACATTTAAAATGTGATCTAATATGTTTCCTATCCAGCAGCTTGTCAGAGAAGTTGTGTGACAGCAACAGATTAAGTGAAATTGAAGTCAGGGGTACCTGCCATTGTGACAAATAGTTGAAAATATCATAATTTTTTGCTTTAGAGAATATTAAAAAATTTAAGATGAAATTTTCTCAGGAATTTTTTCTGCAGTTATAAGAAAACACTTCAGCAAAAAGATCATTGAATAATATATGCATAAAGACCTATGCAGTTCATAATTAATGCATAATAATTATTAGTCTTCTAATTAATTGTTGCAAAGTATTTTGAAAATGTAACATACTACGAAAAAAGAAACTGTGTTATTATTAACAAAAAGTCTGTTTGAATAGAATAGTTTAATTTGGATGGAACTTATTGCTAGAATTTCCTTATAGCAACTTTATATTCTGTCTTCTAATTGCCTTTTCTAAGAGTAGAAAACCAAAGAAAAGAATGAGTTATCAGACTTTGTATGTTTTCCATTACAAAGATTACATTATATGTATATCATTCATTTTGAAGAAAATTAAATAATCATCTCTAAGAGTCCATTAATAAGGCAGGAAAATTTTTTTTTAGATAAAAATAGATTTTAAAGACAACATGTAAAGTTATCTGTATAAACAAATTCTTGTTTGTACTATGTAACTTATGTCTAAGTAGAACTTCTCCCATTTTAAAATTCAGTCAGACAATTCTGTAATTCTCTTGTCTGTGGATATGTTGCATACATGTATGTAATCATATATGAACTATTTGAGCCAAAGTAAAAACATGTAAAATTTTTGGACATAAGCCATATGATTATTAAAATTCATAGAAAACTTTAAATATTCAATAAGTAGCCCATATATCAGCATATGGCATTGAGCTCACAAGATATTGAGACATATTCTTACTAATGAATCCATGCTTTTCTTTGATATATTTAGAGAATATATATAGAGAAAGATATATTTTATAGATTTTTAGGGGCTTTTAAATTTGGAATGGTTCCCAGATCCCTGAAACATGGTTAGCTCCATCTCTTAGACATATTCTATGTCATGGTGAAAGATCATAATGCAATTTACCATCTCCATTTAGGAATTTCTTTGACTCTGGAACAGCTTTATTTCTCAATATATCAGTATACTTGATCAAAGTACATTATTCCTTCCATGAGTACAAGACTTCCAAGACTAACAAAAATAAAAAAAAAATTCTTAAAACATTTTTATTAAATTTTTATTATTATTATTAAATTTTATTTTTGTTATGGAATAAAATAAGCATTTCCATAACATACAACAATTAAAAAAAGATGATTACACAAGAACTTCAAATCTACTATGCACAACTTGCTATTCCTTTCAAATATACAACAAAATTATCATGTATTTTTTCTTCTCTTACCCCACTCCCCACCCCACCCTAGATATAGCTACCATTAGACACAACTGTGTGTACATGTGTACATGTGTGTGAATATAAAATTATTTTATATATATTTATGTATTTTTCATGTTTCTTTGGAGTAACATCCAGTGTATAAATATGTGTAAATATACATATGTATGTATCATCCCCTTTTCCCTCCCCTCCCCAAAGCATTTAATGGTGATGGCACCATTCCATGATCTTCCTCAATTTATTGACTCCAAGCTACTCCATTTTCTCATTATTTCCCTGTTTTTACTTCTGGCTCTATCCACTTTATATATATATATATATATATATATATATATATATTCCTGATTCTTCTCCACCTGCCAAATTATTTTATTCCTTGGTAGGCACAGTCAAATTTGAGAATTTTCCATATCTTTTGTTTATTATTTTTTAAACACTTTCTTTTGGATAATGTCATTACTGATTTCCTTTGTCTTTATAATCAAATAGAGCACACGCTTTTAACCTATAGTTTAAAGAGTCTAAAGACTACAGCACATATTATTTTAATAACTATTTCAATACCATTGGCTTACTTTGTAATCTTATGTATTTTATTTTATTCATTTAAAAACATTATTCTGAAAAGCACTCTATCTATAGGCTTTCACAGACTGCCCAAGAGGGCTATCATATATGGAAGTTTAAGAATTACTGAGGCAGAGAAAACAAAAGGGTAGAATTCAAAGCAGTAAATCTCACTACTTGTTAAATTTACCAGTAAAAAAAAAAAAATGGGAATAAGATTGGAATGGTTAAAAAAGAAAATCCCTGAGATTTAAAGAGTTAAATGTCCTATTCCTATTTTGTTATATCATCTATAAATTTCTATATGTGGTGGTTGTGAATAGATGCTAATTTGGTAACCAATTGGAACTAGAAATGGAAAGACATTCTGTGAACTTCTGTTTTTCTATAGGTGGTGCTTGGCAGTTTTCATTTAATGTGAAATTCTACCCGCCAGACCCTGCCCAGCTGTCTGAAGACATCACCAGGTATTTGAAAAGAAATTTGAAAGTCTCAAACACAGTGGGAGGATGGATCTCTTTCCTAAGTTCCCTTGAGAACAACTTTGCTTATTTCAGATAGGCTTTAAATTAGCCATTTTCATTTGACAAATTATTGACAGCTGGTTGATAATAATGAAAAAATTGATAACGTCATAAATGAAGGATATTCATTGTTGAATTTTTGATGTTGGGTTGATACTTCTGCATATTTTTTGGCAGATTTTTTTTGGTGTTAAACTTAAATACAAAATGAGAAAATAAAAAGAGCATAATCATGTAAACAGCAGATCATAAGAAAGAATTCAGTATAAAAAATAATTTCCATTTCAAGAAAACCTTATAATAAATATCACACATTGTTTCCCTAGCTTTTCTTTGCTTCCTTGTTAGCTTTTTTTCTGTTCACTGTTGTGCCTTTTTTTTTCCTCCTGCCTTCTCACCACCACCCTAACGAGGGCTACAATTAAGTATGGACATGGACACACACACACACACACACACACACACACACACACATGCATTCAAGACTGTACGCTGCTCATTTCCTCCTATCATCTCTTCTCTGAAGATGAATAGCATCTTCCTTATGTCTAAGTCATTCCATCTATTTCTAAACCAGCCAGCTTATCATTTCTTACACCCCAGCAATATTCCAAACCAATTTCATCCTATCTGAGAAATTGTCTTTGAAAGTTCCCCCTCCTCCCATTTTCTGTATTCCTTCTATTCTTGGCAATATAAGTTATGTAGATAAAAAAAAAATTAATCTAAAGTAATCAAAACTGTAAAACTTTGGACCGCCATGTTTCTAGTATTCTCTGACAGCAACTTAGTGTGGTCTAAATAATTATATGCTAACACAGTATGTATTGATTGCCTTTTGCCAATGGGGAAATCTCTAGTATGGAATTTTTAGACAGACTCAAATATTTTGGAATCCCTACATACAATATACAGGTTCACTTCATGTGACAAAGTAGAATGTAGACAAAAGCTAGGTTTAAAGTTGAAGAAGCCATACATTTCTCTTTCTCAAAGTCTAGATTTAACATCATTTGATTTATGGCTAATAGCATTGTTAAATTTGTATTTGAAAAAAGAATCCATAATTCCACTTTATCTTTTGGGAAATATTTTTATAGCCTATATGGATATTCAAAAATCTTTCTAAAATATAGCATATATGAAAAATACTAGTAACACCAAATTGGCCAGTTTCTAGATATTTAGATATCAGTTATCATAATCATAAATCTATAAAACATTTTAGAATTTTACCTAATCATTACCTAATCAATATAAGAAAAGTAATGCTTAAACCATCTAAGAGTGATGACTTGATAAACATATGTCTTAACATCTCAACAATGCACAAAGATAGACTATATCCATGCTCACTTCCTTCCTGTACATTAATAATATTAGCAATAATAATGTTTACTTAGAAATATTTTTTAATAAAACTTATTTAAAAGCTGCTTTGTTAAAATCACTTGGAATAGCATTTGCAATATCCACATTTAAAATAGGATTTTCTAATGTAAGGTACATTATGCATTAGAATTAGTCATCATGACAATACATCTCTGTTTTGACTTTAGAAAGCTAATCTAAAGCCCCTATTGAAATCCATAATATGAAAGTAAATTATAGTCAAGTAGAAATGCTATAAATTGAGAGCATAAATGGTAATTTCTGTTTTTGGAGCGCATACACACACATACACACACACACACACACACACACACACACATACACACATACACACATATCAAACAAATATTGCTAGGATATCACAACTAAGACTTCTGACATCCTTTAAAAAACCAAAAAAACTTTTTTTCTTTTGCAAAAAAAATAGACCAACAATTATTTATTGGAAAATTATGTTGTGAAACTTAAACCAGATATTTTTGTAAAGTATGTTTTTAGGAGATATTAGTGGAAACATGTGTAGTTACATATATACATATACACGTAAGTACTTTATTAATCAAACTTAACTAATTTCCTCTTTAAAGCTGATTTAAGTCCTCTGATTTTACCTTGCAGTAAAAGTCAGCCCATAGATACACATACTCATAGTTTATTCTTTTAACCCAGTCCATGATTGTATCATTCTTCAAATACTATAAATCATCCAGTGTTATCAGTGACTTGGATTCTTAGTTGCTTGGTGGCAAAGAATAATTCTCTTAAATTTATTGGAGTCAAACCTGAAGCTAAAGCATAACTTTGACTTACTTCCAAAAGAAACAGATGTCCTCATCTACATACTAAAATATTCTTAGTAGGATAGTTTGTATGTTGTATATTATATATTGTATATTTTAGAAGCTAGAAAGTCACTGTATCTGCATTTTTGTTGTTGTTGTGTTATGTTGTAAGATAATGTAGATTTTTCTTTTAGTTCCAGGGTATTGTGTAAACATGTATGTAAAAATAATTGTAGTGGGCAATGGTAAACACCACCCACCAGTGTATGCTGAAAACAATGTAACAAACTGTCTAAGAACTATTCTTTGTCTTTGGAAGGTACTACCTCTGTTTACAGCTGAGAGATGATATAGTATCAGGAAGATTGCCATGTTCTTTCGTTACACTCGCCCTTTTGGGATCCTATACTGTTCAGTCTGAACTTGGAGACTATGACCCAGATGAATGTGGAAGTGATTATGTCAGTGAATTCCGTTTTGCACCAAACCACACAAAAGAACTGGAAGATAAAGTGATTGAGCTACACAAGAGCCACAGGTGATTAGTAGAAATACTTACAGTAGTTTGTTTATATTCACTTTGGGAATGGAAATATTATCTAGATAAACTCTTAATTTCTCCCACAAATCTAGTTCTAGTGTCTTCAGGAAATTAATCATCTTTGGCTGAATTAACTCTGGCTCAAAATATTAAAATACTTAATTTAAAATTTTTATCTTAAATTGTTTTCTTAGCATCTATGTCTTAGACAAGGGCTTGTTTATCAGATAACTAATTCTATCACATATCTAACCACATAACTAATTCTATTGAAAAGACTTCTTATTTTTTGACCATGTGTAAACTTTTAATTTATTTTTCTTCTTCAGGGGAATGACACCAGCAGAAGCAGAGATGCATTTCTTAGAAAATGCCAAAAAATTATCTATGTATGGAGTCGATCTACATCATGCCAAGGTAGAGGGACATATTTATTTATACTTCATTCTCCTTCCTCAGACTCCTCCTACTCCCCCAACCAATTCTTAAGTATTGGGCTCATAAAATGGGTTATTATCCCCCTCATCTATTCAGTTGAATCAATTTGATGGGCTAAAGAATGTATGTGGGGAAAAAATAGCTATTCTTAGAGAAACAATAAGTTTTACTTTTGGAGAATTACAGAAAAATCAAGCTATCCTTTAAAATATTAAAAAAAACTATGGGTACAGATTTATTTATTGATCACTTTGTGTGGCCTTTCTTAATGTTTTCCATTCTTTCTTTTCTAAAGGATATTTGCAAAGGACATTCCTTGGAGCTTTATTCCTGTTCTTTTTTGGGAGAAGAGTTGCAATTCTTCTCTTCTCATCTGCTCTAATCCTTTGTGCTTTGCACATTGCCTTGCATGTATTAAGATGCTTAACAAATACTTGATTGATTCTGTTGAATTACGAGTTCCATATTTTAGAAAAGACTTTAGTAAGTTGGAGAATATTTTGAGGGAAAGGATCTCAAGTTTATGCCATAGAAGGCTTGGTTCAAAGACTTTGGAGAGTTTAAGAAGAAAAAGATTTAATGGATATATGGTAATTATCAGTCAATATTTTAAAGGCTGTTATGTAGAAGAGGTGATAAGTTCTACAACTTGAATCATAGGGGCAGCTAGGGGATACAGTGAATATAGTGTAAGCCCTGAAGTCAGGATGATTCGTTTTCCTTAGTTAAAATCTCGTCTCAGACAATTACCAGCTAAGTGGCCTTGGACATGACACTTAACATTGTTTCCTTATCTGTAAAATGAGCTGGAGGTGGAGGTGGAGATGGAAAACCACTTCAGTATCTTTGTCAAGAATACTCTAAATGGGGTCACAGTCAGAAATGATTGAACAACAACAATAATAACAATAACTTGATCCTAAAGAACAGAAAAGAAAGTGAGTCATTGTGGCAAAAAAATGGAAAGTAAGTTTGGTGTAAGTAATTCTGGTGAGAATTATCCATAAGCTAAAGGAAATATTTCAGGAATGTGGTACATTGTCCTTCTGTGGTCTTCATTGCAAAGGTCTAATTACCAGTTGTGAGTGAAGTTGTTGAAGAGAATATTGTGGTATAGACCAGACTAGACACTTTTGTGGATTCAACTGTCAATTTATAATAATTTGTGTGATCTTTGATCAGTCACACACCATGCCTTAATTTCCTTAAGTATAAAATAAATGATTTGGGTTAAATAACAACCTATGTCTATTTGAGCTCTAAAGTTTGACTTTCTTCTTACTATATCACCCATTTTGACCTTTTAACTATGGTTTATTTCTAACACTAGATGTTTCTCTTTGAATATTTTCACTCAAGTTCAAAATCAAAAGAGAACTTCTATTCTCATCCTCACATCCCCAACCCACACTTTTTTGCACATCACCAATCCTAACATCATTTTTTCCCCTAGTCATAGCTCAAACTCTTAGTCATTTGGAAATTATTCATCATTCTCTATTCAGTCTCTATCTTGTTTATTCTTCCTTGGAAGGATTTTTTTTTATCCTTCCTCTTTGCTGTCACTATATCTGAAAAGACCATCATCACCACACACTTGGATTTTTGTAATAATTTCCAATTTAATTTCTCTGTGCCTCATTTCTTTTCTTTCCCCTCAACTCTCCATTGACTGTTGAATAAATTCAAACTTGGGGCAAGTTAATGTGATCAATTAATTACTGGAATTAGAGGCCCTTGGTGTGAATCCAAGCTTAGCTATTTATTTACCTATATATGGCAAAACATTTAATTTTTATTGGCCTTAATTTCCTCATATGTAAACTAGAAGATTGAATTTTATGGTACAGTAAAACCTCTGTCAGCTTCAATTTTATAATCTTTATCCAAAAATCTTCCATAACCTAATTCTAACTTATTTGTGCAATTATATCTCACATTTTTTGCTTATATATATTTTTCTGTCTCAGTCTATTGTAGTCTCTTTCCTTTGCCCTATATAGCATTCCATGAACACTCTCCTGTAGGGCTTTGTTCTCTACTTAATTCAACATTGCTGAAATATATAGCTTTATCTTATTTGTGTGTTCTTCAAACAAGGAGGAATGACCCAGTTTTAATCTGGTCTTTTCTCCTTGGTGCCTCTAGGTCACAACTAACATACCAGTTTCAGTCAGAGCTTGACTTTAGTCACGTTTTGACACTTAATTATTTTGTTTTGTTTTTCATTTTATGTAAATCTTTCTCTCAACAGAGTCTGAATACCAAAAAGCTTGTTTTATTTCTTGTCTGTTGTAACTACGGTTTTTTTATAATGCATAGCATCAGAAACCCACAACTAGAAGGGAATTTAGAAGTTATTTAGTTCAACTGCTTCATTTTATAGATAAGGAAATGAAGACCTCAAATAGTTAAGAGACTTAAGTTTATACAAGTTGTCAGTGGCAGAATTAGGTTAACATTTATGTCATGTTAACTTAAAGCTCATCACCTTTTCTGTTCCATTTAGCTGCCTAATGTAGTTTGGTCCCTATGGTAGCCATTCAAAATATATTTGTTGGATTGAATGACTTTAAACCTCAAAGTTCAGGTGTTATGAGCAGTATCCTACTTTAAATAAACATGATATTTTGAAGTTTTTCTTAAAATCTTTGCCACCATTATGGAGCATGTCCAGCATGGTGAAGTTCTTCAAAAGTTTTTTATTTGAGATTTTGATGAATGAATAAAGCTTTGAAACATTGGTGTGTCTCCTGAATTAGTTCCATAATCACTTGAAGTAGTTTAATTTAGTTATCTATCTAGGAAAAACCAAATAGATGAAAAATATCTTGTGTGCAGATACAAATGCTATTACAATGTCAATTAATTTTTTTCTTTTGCCTCTATACCCATGAGAATTACAAAGAAATTCTAAAAGTTTTTTTTATGCCAAGGGTGTAATTGTGGCACAGGATCAGAATGCAAACTTAAAATAATTACCAGAGACTCATTTTTATCAGTTTCTAAATTTTCCATATTGTTGATTATTTTACAGTTTGGATGGTGGTGAAAAAGAGGTTTAAACACAGGTAGCTGGAGGACTTCACACATTTTTAAAATGGTTCTGTTAATTATATAACAATTAGCCTGATGTCTATTAAAAGTAGAAAGGAATAGAGCAAAATTTCAAACAAGTTTTGATCTAGGATGTATATATCTTCACAAGAATTCATGTAAATAAAACACACATAATAGTAGCTAATGATTGAAAATAGCATTGACAATATGGTTTGAAATGATGCCAATAAAGGAAGTTTAATTTGTCCCCACAATTAAAGACAATGCAAATACAGATATATAGATCACCTCTTCTATTTCTTGTAAGGATGAAATAGTCATATTTATGAAAGCACTTTGTAAATTTTGAATGACTCATGTCCATATAAGGTGCTTTTTATCATTTATTTATTTATCATCATCATTATTTATTATCATCATCATTATTTTATATGAGCTTCTTCTAAATCTTAGGTAGACTTCTGCCTCTTTAAGAACTTCTGCTTTTACTGTGATCTTACTGTGATGGAGAGAACTTTCTACCTAGAGAGAGGAACTGAGGGTAGATCACAACATAGCATTTTCACTCTCTTTGTTGTGGTCTGACTGACTTCTATTCTCTCTCTCCCCACCCCTCCCCTTTTTTTTTTTTTTACTTTTTGATCTGATTTTTCTTGTGCAGCAAGATACTTGGATAAATATGTATGCTTATATTGTATTTAACATATATTTTTACCATATTTAACAAACATTGGATTACATGCCATCTAGGGGAAGGAGTGGAGGAAGGGGGGGGGAAGTGGGAACAAAAGGTTTTTCAAGCATCAATTTTGAAAAAATATCTGCATATGTTTTGAAAATAAAAACATGAATAAAAATAAATAAGTACACAAATAGAATAAAATGTAGACAATTTTGTATTTTTTCATTATGTGGTTTAAAAACAAAAACCAAAAAGTTAAAAAAAAGAGTTTCTATTTAAAAAAAAAGAAATTCTGCTTTTAAACAATAGAAATATAATATAGGCTTACAGTGATGTTCAAATTTGCGAATTGGCTTTAAAAAATGAACAAAATCTTTCAGCACTATAATGCTTAGAATTTCTAGTTACATAAGACTCAGTAATAAAATTTAAAGTCTATCATTTTTACATGACTCTCCTCCTTGGTCTCTTCTCAAGGTATATTCTAAATGCTTGGTCAGTGATGGTGTCTATTTAAATAGTTGTTCTAGAAAGAATGATGATGAAGGATTTGAAATAATGATTTCATTTAAAAGAAAACCATATGTAGTATTGTCTCCTATTTAAAATGTTCCAGACATAATCAAGATTATTATTCTGGGTCTCTAGCGATTTGTGAAAATATGTTCTTGATAATACATCTATATATGTCTTGTGGTCAATAAATATATATATCATGGCTTTTTAGATAAATGGCAGAAATTCTTCCCATAAGTCAGTGGAAACCAGGTTTCCCCATTGTTTCTCCTCCAAATTGCTACATGAAGAACAGGTATTCAATCTAAGATCCTACTAGTTCATGAGATAGGTACTTTAGGATTAGTATGATTTTCAAAAATTGATTTATATAAAGGAAGCACCAGTTACTCATCAACATAAAGCGACAATTCTTTAGATGAAAATGCCTTAGACCAGTCTTCATCTTTGGAACAAAACCCACTGGCTTCTTTTCAAATTGTATTAAGTATTTTCAAATATATATATATATATATGTATATATAAAATCGGCTATCTAAATGAAACAATGCATTTTCAGTATACAAGTTGATTAAGTTTGACTTACAACCTTACATTTTCTTTGAATGGACCCCCAAAAATTATATTTGGATTCAGGGATTTAGTTATAGAAATAATAATAACTTTGAAGTGGACAACTTAATTTGTTTTCCAATTAATTTTAAAATTTTTCAGATAGGTTTTCTTTTCTTGACTTGGTTTTTCATTTTAAAGTATTTCATTACCATAACACACACACACACACCCCTATCTATATCTATATCTATATACACACATCTTATCCAATATTGAATATTTACGTTCTTCTAAAGTCATTCAAATAAATAAAGAGATTTTAATGCAGTAGAGTTTTGTCTAATAGAAAAAGCACTGGGTCAGCCACTAAGAAGCCTAGGTTCTATGTCTTTGCATCTCCTGAGCCCCAGTCTCACATCAGTAAAATGCTGTGTGACATAGAGATAATTACATTTATTTCTCAGGGCTCAATTTCTTCTTTTCAGTTTCTGGGACTGTTTCTTTGTTGCAAAAGGAGAATCCTGGACTATATGATCTCTCTGTACTTTTGCACCTCTAATTTTGCTTTTGTCTTTTAAAAGCTAATTAAAGGAAGCTATCTTATGGATTGTTGTGCTTTTATATTGTAACCAGCTATCTAGGATTATTTTGATTTTTCATTCTGCTGTCTCTTGGGTGAAAACTACATCTTTATCCTCTCTCAATTTATGATGAACTATATAATTATGGCAGCTAGGAGATCCAGTGTTTAGAATGCCAGACCTGGAGTCTCTGTAAAACCCTTCTTCCTGAATTCAAATCTGGCCTCAGACAATTATTAACTGGGCAAATCACTCTGTTTGCCTCAGTTTCCTCATATGGAAAATGAACTGGAGAAGGAAATGACAAACCACTCCAGTATCTTTGCCAAGAATACCTCAAATGGCGTCACTAAGAGTTGGACATGACTGAAAATGACTGAACGACAACCAAAATGTAATTATAAAAGTTTATAATTCAAGGTCAGTAAATATATTACATGTAACTAACGTTTCATGATTTAGAAGAAATCAATTGTAGGTAATGTCATTTCAGTGGCTATCAAGATTGAAGTGGATAGAAGATGCTTAGTGCCTGTCACGTAGTAGGCTTTAATAAATGCTTGTTGACTAAAATGATATTTAAACAAGAATTGAAAATTGAAAATAAAAAGGGCATAGAATCACAGTTTTTTTTTGTAAAAGTTGTCACTTTGCCACTCTAGTGAAATTTATGGATTAATAAAGTACATACATTAATAAAGTACATAAAGTTATAAGGAGAACCAATTATATTAAAATATATTATCCATATATTTTTAAAAATAAATTCATGTACTTTAGTCCATTATGTACTCCAACATGTATTCCCAGAAATGATCACTTTTTAAAATTTAACCTATTAAGCTTTTCCTGAAGACCTCCAATAAATAAAAATAAATGAGCTCATATTTGTTTAGAATTTTAAACATTATAGATAGCTTTAAACATATTTTTCATTGATCAATCATTTCAATAGTGTCTGACTCTCTGTGACCCTATTTTGGGTTTTTCTTAGCAAAGATACTGAAGTGATTTGCAATTTTCTTGTCCTGCTCATTTCACAGGTGAAGAAACTGAGGCAATGAGAGTTAAGTGATTTGCCCAGGATTACACACAGTTAATGTATGTGTGATATCACAGATCTGAACTTAGGAAGACGAGTCTTTCTGATTCTAAGTGCAATGCTCTAACAACTATACCACCTAACTACCCTCTTTAGTTATATTACTTGATTCTTCCTATTCTATGGACCTTTGTTTATTTAATAAAATTTAAAGGATTTTAGTGAGAGATAGGATGTCTAACTCGAGGTGGCCATGATTTCATGACTTTTGCAGTGGTAGGGGGAATGGTTGTTTATGTTGCTTTATTGATGCCATCATTTAAACCTTCTGCCTTTATAGTTTTAACAAATTATAGCATGTTAGGAATTTTTTAGATTTCTTTTTTCTGGATATTTGGACAAAATTAAGCCATTGCAATAGTTATCATTACCCTTGATGTATTTGTAATTTAAAATGAAGAGTACATTGTCCTTAGAATTGATCCTGCATTCATAGGCACTAATTAGTTAAGTTAAACACTTTAGTTATATCTTTTTATATAGTACTTCATAGTCTAATGGATCATTGGATTCCTAGTCATGTTGCTAATATCTACTAGTTTAGGAATCTTGGGGAAGTCATTTAAACTCTGTGAACTTTAATTTCCTTATCTGGAAAATGAAATAATAAAAACTATTGTTGTGAGCTTTGGTTGAGAGTGTGTGTGTGTATGTGTGTGTGTGTGTGTGTGTATGTAAAAGCATCATTAAATTTATTAAAGCATACATTATTTCTTTTAGTTTCTCAGTTTGATTTTCCTTTTCTTTGAAATCATATCTCAACCTGTAATATTTTTTAATGATTTCTGTTTGGAAAATAATTACATCACCCCTATGAAACCTTTATTTACTTACATCATTACAACATAGCTCTCATTTGAATCAAAAAGTAGAAGTCAAAATAGTTCCGAAATTTTGTTCAGTTTCTCATTTGGATGATACTTCAGGATATGCTGGGAACATGAAAGAATCATCTTCTACATAATTGGAACACCAACCCTGAAGTCAGGAGGACCTGATTTTAAATCTGGCCTTAGACATTTAACACTTCCTAGTTGTGTGACCCTGGGCAAGTCACTTAAACTCAATTGCCTGAGCCACTCCCCAAAAAATGGATCATCTTCTATTAACTCTAGCTTAATAGGATTGCATATAAAGGCACTCATTGCATAAAGTAATTTAAATGGATTTAGGCTATGATTTGGGGGCTAAGATTTACTTTCCTTATAATAATTCTATTTTATTGGCAGAACTCTGTAAACATGATTAGAATAGTTTCCCCCAAGGCATGGTAAATTTGGATGATCACCATGATTTGGTTCTTCCCTTTTTCCCAGTGACTTTAGAAGAATATAAGAGCGTAGGAAAAGATTGTTCTGCCAACTGTTGATTAAAAATTATTCAAGATTAATATATACATACATATGTGCATATATATATATATATATATGTATGTGTATATATATATATATACTATTACCCTTTGTGTCTTCCTATCCATCACCATATTAAAAAATAGTGCAGTTGTCTTCCAAATAGACCTCTCAGTTCACCTTTTTTAAAAGCTAGTTTCTTCAGAGTTATTTTTATTAATTTTATTTTACTTACATTAAAAAAAATTGGGGTGGGGGTCTATAACTGATGAAATATCCTCAAATAGCATAAATGTATAATGGAAACTTAATTGTGGAATGCTAAATTACAGATTATTTGAAAAGATTATGAAGTACAGGAGAAATGGTGCTGAACTTGAAGTCCAAAGATCTGGGTGCCAAGTCAAGTACCCTTTTAATTAACACTGGCCAGATCAGCTAATTTCTATAAACAAATTGATTTCCTCATCCATAAAATGGATAAAATAGTAATTCTTCAACTACTTTGCAGCTATGCGAACAGAATACTGGATCTGGAGCTAGAAATAACTGAATTCAAATCCAACCATATATAAATACTAGCTATATGAAGAAATCTTTACTCCTGCCTTGATTTCTTCAACTATAAAATGGGAATGATAATGTATCTAATTCCAAGGATTGGTGTGAGGATCAAATGCGGTAATATTTATAAAGTGCTTTGCAAATCTTAAAGTTCTATAGAAATAATACTATGTAACAGGATTGGTGTGAATATTAAATAACATGCGTTATGGGATGATAGCATTTTGTAAATCATTACACATGACGGGTATAAATTGTGGTGATGGTATTAGATGGATGAAAAGAAATAAACTGACATATATATATTTTTAAATTTCTGCTGTTTTCTACCCCTTCCTTCCCTCAGGACTCTGAAGGAGTAGAAATTATGTTAGGAGTTTGTGCAAGTGGTCTTTTGATATATCGAGACAGACTCCGAATAAACAGATTTGCCTGGCCAAAGGTTCTGAAAATTTCTTACAAAAGGAACAATTTTTACATAAAAATCAGACCAGGAGAGGTAAGCAAATATGTGTTAAACATTTCTATTGGGTAAGTTATTGATATCTTGGGCAAATTGAATCTTCATCACTAATACATTTATAATCAATTCCAAATACCTGGAAGAATTTGTTGTAACTTTTATGATAATCAGGAATATGCTAAAACATTTCTTTCATATGTGTTCTCTTATATCCTATTTTTTCAATCTTACAGTTTGTTTCCAAGAATTGTCATAGAATCATAGAATTTCACAGTTCAAAGGGACTTCTGAAGTCTATAATGAATTTCAATCAAAGATTTCTTTTACAAACCTATCTGACAGGGATCATTCATTCTTCATTTGAAGACATGTGATGCTAGGAGGCCTATTAGATCCTGAGGCAGTCCATTACACATCAGTACAACTCTGTTATTTAAATGTAAACTATAAGCATTTCTCTTATTTCTGTCATCTAATACCAAGCAAAGGAAGTTCAAGACATCTATCTTGTGATTCTGATGTCATCTCTGGAACTTCTGAAAAACATTTAATTTTTCTTTCTGAGTCTCTTTACGAACTGAATTTTCTCAGTCCTCATTCTCATTGACCTCTATGAAGGTTTTTATACCATCAGCACCTCTTTCTCCTGTTTATTTTCTTTTCCTTTAATTTCTATGACATTATTCTCTCCTACTTCTCTTCTCATCTATTTGATCACTTCTCATTATCTTTTACTGAACCATTATTCAACTTCTCTTTAACCACATCTTCATCCTTTGTCGTTTTTTCTCCTTCATAGTTTCTATCTTTTCTTGATCTCATCTACTCAATTAGGTTCAACATATTTTTCTCAGTTGAATACCAGATATTTATTCAGCTCTTATTCTCACTCCTAAATTCTAGCTTCACACCAACTACCTGTTAGATATCTTCATATGGACACTTCATTAGACATATCATCTCCAGAGGTAGAAATTGAACACATCTTGATTCCTACAACTCAGTCTTCTTTCTATACCATATTCTATCCAAAACATCTATAGATATCTATATATATATCTATCTGTATCCTTGCAGAATTATTAACTTTCTTCAAAATTGACTTCAGATGCCATATCCAATACAAAGCATTTCCTATACTTTTCCCCAGCCCAAAAGCCATCCCCAATTGTTACTACTTACTGGAAATTACCTTATGTTTATTTATACATGTACATTTTGTACCCCATTCTCCACCCCCAGCAAAAATAATGTAACCTCCTTGAGGGAATGGAACCAATGCCTTTTTTTGGTTTTAGAATCTTCATTACATGGCATACTGCATTGTAAATGATTTTTGCTTAATAGACAATTCCTGAATTGTGTTGTATTCAGGCTAAAACTGCCTATATCCCTCAATAGTTCTTTTATAACATGATTTTAAATCTCTTGACCATTGTAACCAGTTTCTCAGACATATTGCAGCTTACCTTTTCTAAATTGTTTTTCATCAAAGTGATCAAATACAGATATGATGATGCCAGGATCCAGTGCAATAGGATCATGTTTGTCTTCATTTTGAACATCATAATTTTGATCAGAAAGCAGAAAATCTGTACCATTGACTCTCATAGTGCTTATAGTCCACTAACAGCTTAAAAGGAACTGTTGTTTAGGGATATTTCCTTTATCCACTATTTGTTTGTTTCTGTTTTTTATTGTGAATATAGGATTTTACACTGAAATGAGATAATGTATGTAAAACATTTTTCTAACCTTTATGATGTTATATAAATAGTAGCTATTAATATCACTATTACATTTGATCTTATTAGAATTGTTCATCCTTCTAACTTATTAAGAGCTTTTTAAATTCCAATTTTGTCACACATCACTTTGGTGATTGCTTACAACTTTATGTCATCTGCTAATCTGACAAGCATTCATTTATTCTTTAAAGCTAGTAATTAATTTTTTTAATTGAATAGAATTGGGCTAAGAACAACAATCTTTATGACATTCACTACAAACTTCATTCCATACTGAGACATATTCATTGATCAGTATTTGAGATTCCACCAATCAATTACTTCTAAATCCACTGAACCAGATAATCATCCTATAAATTTGCTAAAACCAAAATATAATATGACCTTGGAATTCCTCTATTCTAACAAATTAACTAACTACATGTATAAAGGAAATATGTAGTCTGGGATGGTTTTATCTTCCTATAATACAAGTAGAAATTAATAAGGGCTTGTGATCACTGCTTCCCTGTATAAAATAGTACACACACACACACACACACACACACACACACATTTTTAATTTTGAGTACATTATTACTTAATAGGTAAGTTTTTTTTTTTTTTTTTTTTTTTTTTTTTTTTTTTTTTGCTGAGGCAATGGGGGTTAAGTGACTTGCCCAGAGTCACATAGCTAGGAAGTTAAATGTCTAAAACCATATTTGAACTCAGGTCCTCCTGACTTCAGAGCTGGTATTCTATCTACTGCACCACCTAGCTGCCCCAATATCATAGTTTTTAAAAGAAAGATTTATAGACTGATGGAATCCTAAATATTGATCAATGAATATGTCTAATATGGAATGAATCTTGAAAACTGTTCTTCAAACTATTTATTTCTAATGGCAATTCCATTATGGAGAAAATATATACCACTACTTTTTAAAAAGCAAGAGAAATAAAGAAATTTTTTTTTAAACTACAGAATTTTATGTAGATAAAAATAAAAGATGTAGGTTTTTTTTAAAAAGGTTTTTTCCTATATATTTAAGTTGAAATTACAGTAATTTTATTTAATAAATGTAACCTAGAGGCAACATCATAGAAACGAATGCTAATATACACATAGACATAAATGCACTCAATGGTATCTTTGCCTGTTGGAGAATGGTTTATGCGGTCACCTGTGCATTATTCCTTACATGGTAAATGAGAATACAGAACACAGTTATCTGGAACATCATGCTTTTCTATCTCAGTCATTCCCAGAGGCTCTAATCAAACCTTAATAGCTCAAGGAGAATAAAGAACAGTTCAAACCAGGCTGAATTTGTATGTCTTCTCTCTTATCTGTCCCTTTCATTGTTGGCCATATGAACCACTTTGCTAATGACCTGTTTTTACAGGAAACGAGTGGAGAATTGAGTGAAAAAAAGATATATTGAGATGAATGAGGACATTCAAAAAATTTATATGGTTCAAAAGTAGTGATGGATTGTTAATGTTTATGATTACTGCCCTCTGGTGGTCTATAGGGTAGTATTATCAATTCAATTGAGCAAACATCAAAATAAAATCTAGACACAATGAAATCTTGTCTAATTTTAGTGAAGTATTCAAAGAATATGAAATCATTCTGAAAACTACACAAAATTTTGGACTTAAAAAAAAAGAACTTTGAACTTATACAGTGGAGATCAAAATATCTCACATTTGTTGAGATAATTCATGTTAGATCAAATTTAGCCACCAAATAAACAGAATATATATTGTTCAGTAAAGAATAAAATTGAAGAATTTCACAGAATCCTTAGGAATTTTATTCACTAAGCTTTTATGCATATATGATTTGTATGTAATGATTTTCTGAAGGAAGATTTTAGGTCCTCTTAAGTTTGAGGTATAGAAGATTATTACAAGGAAGAGACATTCCTGTGAAAACTGACTTTATTTAAAAGCTTAAAAATATATGAAAACCACTATAAATTTGATGTGTTAAATATAATTATTTGAGAATTCTAATTATCTTTGCAAACTTTTCAAGTCTATTATATTTGTGTAATAGAAACCATTATATATACTTTTTAAATTAAAAAATCAATTTTCAGTTGAAGCTTTTTTCCCCCTTCTTTCATCTAGTTTGAACAATTTGAAAGCACCATTGGGTTTAAGTTGCCAAACCATCGGGCTGCAAAGCGTTTATGGAAAGTATGTGTTGAACACCACACATTTTTCAGGTAAGTAGAGACCTTTTATTTCTATTTTTTACAGCTGTAGAATAATTCAGCTAATGAAGCAAATTGTAAGCAATTAATTGTGCTAAGGAAGATTTCTTAGAGGAAGAAATATATTTAAAATTCAGAAGTAAGTATTTCTTTACCAACTAAAAAATTAGTGATTTGCAAACAATTAGTTTGGGAGCTCATTTACATTTTTATAATGAAGTTTTCATCACTTTTCCAACTTTTCATAATTTCTACCTTAGCCTTTTCCTTGGCACTATTTCTAGAATCCTGTTCTTTCTCTTTTATAATATAATCTTTTTTTCCTCAGACAATTTCTTACATTATTTTTTTGAAATTTATTCACTACTACTACTTCTTATGTGTATAATAAATAATAAAACTCTGCCCATAAAAACCAATATATGAAGCCTGAGATGTTCTGGTTTGGGAAGTATCTGCTTTAGATCATTAACATTACCTAATTGCTTTTTGTTCTTCAGAGAAATGGCATTGGAATTGAATTGTACTCCTTTTGTTAAATCAGTTTTCTTAGCTTGATGTATAAATAAAAGTTTGTTGAAACTGCAGAAGAATCTATAGTATTTCATTTTCCATAAGACTGTCTTGTTGGGAGTGGAGAGGAGAGGGAGAAAGAGAATTATTAATGATGATTTTCACCCCAATACTTCTTAGGCTCTTGTTACCAGAAGCACCGCCAAAGAAATTCCTTACCTTGGGTTCCAAATTCCGCTATAGTGGCAGAACACAAGCCCAAACTAGAAGAGCTAGTGCACTGATAGACCGGCCAGCACCTTATTTTGAGCGTTCTTCTAGCAAACGGTACACAATGTCTCGCAGCCTGGATGGGGGTAAGAGTTATTGACTAACTTCAGAACTATCACTAGTTATGATCAAGATTGGGCTCAAGAAAAAGTCACAATTTTTTTTTTTATAAAAGCACATTTCCTTATCATGTGTCAAAGGAAAAAATGTTATATATGACTGGATGATAATTTTTAAAATAGCAAGTGTTCCTGAAGCCTTAATTTATATATTTTCCAGTTTCATATAGATCAAAATGTAGACAAGGGGGTGTAGGAAATAAAGAACTCAGCTTCTTCGTGGTAGAGTACCCTGTTTTGATAGGGATAGGATTGAAACTGTGATTTCATTGGTATAGGGAAATTCCCTCTGCCAATGTATATCAGCATCTGGGAATTGCCTGAGAAAGGTTAAGTGGTTAGTCCAGTGCTATACATTTGGTATATAATAGAGATTTGACTCTAGGTCTTCCTAACTCCAATGCTAGTTTTCTAACTACTCAGAATTTATTGAAATTAAGGAAATTATTTGAAAAAAAGAAATTAAGGAAATTTTTGATTCATGAGACAGATGTGTTGTAATAGCAAAAAATGACAGTCATAGAACTATATGAGTTTGTTTTCAAGTCAACCCTAAATAAATCTTCAAAGCAAGGTTGTTGACAATTCCAGAAAGTTCTAGAAAGTGTGTTACATGTGTGCTTTCAAGTAATAAATATAATTTAGTTTTTATAATTGACCAATAATAGTGGATAGAAATGATCATACTACTAGTCTAAATTGACTGTTATAAAAACTATATTAAGGGTTTGAAACTAATGTCATTTGTTGTAAACAAAAGAACTGCTTAATAATCAAACAAGCCTAAGGATATTACCCACTATTGGTGATTAAGTCAAATGAATGTATGATGAAATTTTACTGGTATATGATTGTTTCCAGAATTCCTTTTAAATAATGTTATATGTATTGTAGGTACTTTTTCTACCTCTCAACCCTTCTCTTCCTCTTCTACTTATACTCAATTGTTGTAGAAGAGAAATATTAGATGCATATCTAAGGGAAAACTCAGAATTTATTTCCACCTAGAAACACTGTTGTCTATGATAGATAATTCAATACTATTCAGATATGATCATTGATGAAATTAACATTTATGTTATGCTCCAAAATATATTGTCACCATTGGTAGCATTGTTTGTTTGGGGAAATTTATTCTATATTAGAAATAATCGATTTAAATTTGTACTTTTAGAACACATCCCTATTCCCTGTCCGCAATTTGGGATTGCCAAAAATTGGATATAGATTAGAATATTCCAATTACTTTTTCTAGCTTAATAATATTCATTTCTCTCTGCTCACACTGGTATTCTCACTTGACTTTCTTAATCAAAGAATCTGAATTAGGTCTTTTATATTAAAAACATCTAAGAAATCTAAGTTATTGAAATCATGTCTTTTGAAATTTTATTTCAACGTTTGATATTTTTGTTATGTTTTCTTAAGAGAACATGTTTGGTTTGAATGTGGTTGTAGTAATGATTTTGGTATGATGTTTGTTGCTAAGAAAGGGAAAAACATTGTCAGTATATGTGCTAATAACATCCTATCTCTTCCTCTCCCTGCCCAAAAATGATGTTAGTATGTCTTGTCTCTCATGGATTGGGATTGTGCTGATTGCAAGCTGGGAAATGCATGTTGAAGCATAAATTGCTTTTTTACCTAGCTGCATTGTATTTAAGATAGCAAGTCCAGAGAAATATCAGGAGTTAAAAAAAACTTTTTGAAATCTTTTAAAGGAACTTTTAAGATTTAGGAATGTACTCTGAAGAAAAATGAGTGTTTAGTGAAATGATTTTTCTATTACAAGGATTTTAAGAATCCTTTTCTGCCATTTTGTTTTAATATCCAAAGGTCTTTAAATCAAATACCTATTACAATTCATTATTTTTGTTTGTTTAATTAATGTGTATTTGGAGACAGATTTTGTTAAGCTTTATGATCTTCAAGTCCTAAAATGATTAACACTAGATTTTTTGCAATTTGATTGGGTCTTTTTAATTATTTTTTTTTCACAATTTAAAAGGACATTTCTTAAATCTTAGATGCTCTGCATGCATTGCATTTGCATGGCTTCCATTTAGCATCTGTTTGTGGATAATTCCCGAATGTAATACAAATGCCTGTTTCCTTTCGTTGCCGCCAGGTTACATTGCAATGGAGATTTCAGTGTTTCTCGTCTTATTTGATCAGTTACCACCTGTTCTATTCATCTCTGGCTAGATAGTGGTGTTTAATTATCATGATGACTTTAATATATGGGGATTATGTTTCCAGGTATCCTGGGGACGTTTTTTAATAAAGATCATTACTAATATAATACTTGTTAATGGAAGGCATTTCCAAAAATTCTAGTAATTTTTTTTTCAACCTAACACCATTTCCTAGCCTTGGATATTGAAGCAAATATATCTGCTAAAAAGAACTGGCATTGAATGGGCTGAACTATAGGAGTTGCAGCTTGGTAATCTGATTGTCTATTAGAGGAGGGGTCAACTCAGGCTTTTCCTCCTGTATTTTCCAGTTGCTTAAATCTTTAGAGCTCTTTCTTTCAGAATATTACTTACCAGTGAGCATGGGGATTGGCTAAAATCATTCTGATCATTGTATGTATTAAGCACTTAAAAAATTTGAAACATGAGTATACAAAATATAGAAAAGCTATGTGTGCCCTAAGTAGCAAACTTTATCAGCCAATTTTCCAAGCTTTCTGATATGTGGGGAAATTTTTATAATAATTGTGATATTTTTAACTTGTCTTTTAATATTATACAGAATTAACTATTTCAGATTTTTTTATATTTGCCTTTAGCATCAGTGAATGAAAACCATGAAATATACATGAAGGATTCTATGTCTGCTGCAGAGGTTGGTACTGGCCAGTACGCCACGACAAAGGGCATCTCTCAGACCAACTTGATAACAACTGTGACGCCAGAGAAAAAGGCAGAAGAAGAGCGTGATGAGGAAGAGGACAGGAGGAAAAAGGCTGAGGAAGTCACTCCAGTCTCAGCAATACGGCATGAGGCAAAGGTAGATTTTTCTAGGCTTCTTCTGCAGTTTTACACTGTTCTGGGGACTATCAAGGCATTATTAGAGGAAGTAAGCAAATAATGGATTAAGTCATGGGATGACTCACATTTATTTTAACATTAGCCATATAAATGTTGTCAACTTCATCCATTCACTTATTTTTACAACTCTTTTGCTTCTGAAATAATTTTTTTTAAACAACTGAGGTTCTGTGTAAGACTTTCAACAACTAACTTGATAGCATCTCTAAGATTTGATTTTATGATAGCTATATAATACATGGGGGATAACAATATGTGATTTTTATTCCTAATTTAGACTCAAATAGTTGTTTTCCTGCATTTTTTCTGGCCCCATTTTTTTATTCCACTACTAAGTTTACTTGTTTTTTCTGCTAACAAAGATACGAAATTGTCATTCCTCTTTTTTTATGTATTGAGTAACTACAGTTTGTACATTTATCTGCCATCTCTTTCCATGGATCTTATAAATGCAAAATAGTATGATGCTAGTAAGACACCTCTATTTGAGGACCACGCAAAATCTATAGAAAACCTCATCACCCAAAAATGACTATTAGTGGTGCACAGTTTGGCCACAGCCACCTAGCAAGCATGCAATCATCACAGCAATTAATGACTGTGAATTAATTAGGGAAATCAAAACAGAAAAAAAGGGTACATAAGAAGCTAATTTGAACCTAGAGGCAAACCTCTTCCTCTTTATTATTATAATAGTTATTTTTATTATTCTATTGATTAGTGCTTGCTATGTGTTTACTCTGTAAGTTTTCTTTTTCTGATGATTTATATTTCAGGCACTGTAAGACAACCTTCCAACTTGAACTTTATAAATTAACTTGAACATTATAAATCTTGTGAGAAATTTGATAAATAAGTAAGAGCAAGGAGCAGGAGAGTGGTACTTCTTAAATGAGTAGAACTATGAAACGAACACTGGTTGTTGACATACATTGAAATTAAAATCATTACTTTTAGGATCAAATAGCATCTGATTATGTCCATTAGTGGAGATATTTTGAACTTTAGAAGAACCCTCCCCCCCCAAAGAGTACATAGAATTGTAGTCTTTCAGATAGGTACTCTTCAAATACAAATGATTAATATAGTGGATAATAACATAAGATTTTATAGTCAAATGCAATTCTGATATTTTTTTCCAGTGACAATTTCTAATAAGAATGCTTCTAAATAAGGGCCTAGAATGTTTGAGTATACTAAGTTAAATTAAATGTTGATCTCATCTGTTACTTTTCTACAAACTAGTAAGAGGTGATTTTCCTAAATGGCATGTTTTCTTGGATTGAGTGAATAGATATTAAAATGTAGTTAAAATATAGAAAATAAGACATGAATTTTCAGATTATTTGTAGTCTTCCTTAAAGATATTCATTATAATGTTAAGAACTTAAACTTTATAAACTTCAAGTTTATTTAATATTTTATTACTTCATTTGAACTTATCTGTAAATAAGCCAGTGATTAGGTGTTTTTTTTTTTTTTTTTTAAGAAATTGAGGTAATCTAGCTGAATGATAGTTATATGCTAATTGTTTTGCTAGCTTTGTGCTGTTTATGGCAGCTGTACAATTTGAATACACTTAACAACATTCTTTTTAGATGACTTTAAAATAGTCACTTAGTGGGAATGGTTTTTAAAGCAAATACTAATTGTATTAACTAAAACATGTGGCAGTAGGGCATATTCATTTTTGATATAAACCAATCCACAAAATCTAGTGGTTTTGGAATGTTTTATATGGATGAGAATTGATTAGAATTGTGGCTGAAATGTACCCAAGGGAAATAATAATATCCATCATAAACATGGCAAAACCATGTATCCTAAAAGCCTATTCATTGGGGTGGATGAAACATTTTTACCTTTCCAGACATTGACATGGACCCAGTGACTGAAACCTACTAACCCTTTCTTATAATCCTTCATTCCTGAACATTTTTCAGAAAGCATTTTATTATATACTGAGGCCCAAAAGCATGGACTAACTGAATTTTACTTGTCCCTTACATCCCTTGATCTTTTATCTTAGTTATTACTTTTAAAATACTGCTGCAGAGTTTTGTTTTCAGAAATCATTTCACCCCAAATTTCAGTGAGTTGTTCTGATGGAGAGGTTTTGTAAAATATTGCACAATATATGCCGAGAATACTTCTGTGAAGCCAATCTATTAGTCATTTTTCAGAGGCATTAGTTGAGACGTTATTCTAACTTCCTATGACAGAAAAAATAAAAGAAGTTCAGATTACCTCACGTTGCTAGAAAATGCTTCTCTGCCTGACTGACCCAGTTTCCAGGCTTTTTGCTTTCCCATCTCTCCACATTTCTCAGAATTTGACAGAGCAAGCCTGGGGGACAATGCCGTAAATGGGTCTTACTAATCCAGGATATGCACTGTTCCTAAGTAGGGCCTCAAAATTATAACTATACATAGGGTTAGGCTTGAAAATAAATACTGATTCATTAACATGGTGGTACATACATAAACCCTGTGTCAAAGACGTGTTCCTTTCAGGAAGCTAAAGGAAAGGGAAGATGCTTTGGATATAGTCTACTCTGGAAGTCATTTGGGATAAAGACTCAAATGCCTGAAATAGCCTGCCACTGCCCTGACCCAGATTTTATTGAGAGGCCACTTGAGTCAACATGGTTTTCTCACCCATTATTGGATACCTCCTGTTTTAGATGCCAATGCATGGTTGTGTAAAATGCTGAATACTGCTTTCTATTTGGGATTTGAGCACAAGTGATACCTATATGCTTTAAAAAATGTTTATAATAATTACACAAGCTATTTAGTATACATGAAGTCCCTTTTGTATTGGAAATTTTTTGTAAAATTACTCATTTGTTTTCAAAGTGAAATTTCCTTTAATCTATTTCAGTTGTTACAAGTTTTACCTGTAATTTTTTTTTCTTTATTTATTAAGAACAAGATTCACAAAAGTATTGGCATAAAAAAAGACTACACTTCCCAATGGGAGTCTTTGAATTAAGAATACTAATAATGATAGTATATCATATTATTAATTTTTTTATTAAAAAACTTTACAATTAATTTCTTCATGTTCTAAATCTTTTGAGACAGAGTAGATAGTGTTTTACAAATGGTAAAATTGCAGTACAGAGAGATTATATTTTATTATAATTTGTGCAAGTTCCCACTATGGTGGACCTAAAGCTAGAACCCAGATTTTCATTATTCCCAAAAGGAAAAGGAATAAAATTTTTTAGAGTTTAATGTATGGCATGCACTGAGTTAAATGCTTATTTTACAAATATTCCCTCTTTTGATCCTCATAAAAACCTGTGAGATAATGGTGCCGTTATTATTATTTCTATGTTATATTTGAGAAAATCTGAGAAAACAAAGGTTATATGATTTATCCAGTATCATACAGCTAATAAGTATCTAAGGCCAGATTTGAACTCAAATTTCCTGGTTCCCTGTTCAGCCTTCTATCTTTGAGTCTCTGCCTCTGAACAGAGCATTGTTTTTTCCACTAGATCTTAATGAGATTTTGATAAATTAAATGATGGGTGTATCTTTGTATTGAACAATTCAAACAGCCAATATCAGAATGAAATGTAATGAGACTTCCTGACACATTGCATTGAAGTTGAATCTTTCTTTGGATACCCTGGACTAATCTAAGACAAGAGATCATCCATGGAAATACTTGTTCTTATTCTATTAAAAATGACTGAAGATAAGGTAAAAAAGTGTTCTCTTTATGAGCTAAACATTACACCAGTGAGACAAACTAAGAAACATATATTAATTTTTACTATCTCTTTTTATCACAATTTTCCTTATTAATTTCTTAATACCCGTTGCTGTTTTCATTTAAATGATATTTATAGAGACCAAAAAATTTCAAAGAAATCCTGAGTTTTTTGTGAGTGGTTTAAAAAAATCTAATTTAGGATATTATTAACTAGTTGGATAGATATTCATTTATATCTGTTTCAGATATATCTGAATATAGTATCGCAATTATCCTAGTCTTTTGAAAGGCAATTAAGGGGTGGGCACAGTGGATGGAGCCCCAACCCCGAAGTCAGAAAAATCTGAGTTCAAATGCAGCTTCAGACACTTAATAAGTACTAAATATGTGACCCTAGGCAAGTCACTTAACCCCAGTTGCCTTGAAAAAAGAAAGAAAAGGAATGAGAGCAGAAATTCAAATTTTAGCAGCTCAAATAATGGTGAAAATATTATACCAGATCAAGATTTATTTTTAGTTTTTCAACCTGCTGAAATATCAATAACATTTCTTTTAGCCAGAGGTCAGGGAAAGGTTATGGAAAGTCTTGGTATCTTAAGTTGTCAAGCTCATTTATTTCTCTTGTCAGATCCTAAAACATTTCCAAATATTTTGTTGTCTTTGTCATAGTGAAAGTACTTTTAAAATCTTTTTTGGCAGAAATTTTACAGCTGTTTCAATTTCATCAAGTTGAACATGAAAAGACTCCCATGTTGTAGCTTTTCTAAATGTATATTAGTTTATGTATATACTTATGTGTAACGTCATAGGTAGGCTAACAAAAATATTGTTTATATGTTTGTTTTTTTTAAATTTGTACCATTAACCATTCATGGTGATTTTAGCATGCAGCTTGAATATTTTTTTTTAATTCTGTGAACAACCCTAGTGCTAAAAATTCTTGTTTTATAATTTTATACTTATTACTAGAAGAAAATGAACTAATTACTATTTTCTTTTTGTCCTTTTTGCACCTTTTTTGCTGCTTTCTCTTTCTCTCTCTTTTCTCTTTCTCTCATCAGTCACCTTGGCTTGGCAACAGTTCATTTTCCTCCTCACCATCCTCATATAATGGTCCCAGTGCATCTCCAGCAACCCTCCGTAGGAGATGTAAGGAGAATGTTCAAAAAGCGTTAGGTTGTGAGCCAGCCAAAGACACTGGGCAGACTCGTGGTGAGCCTGACTTGGATTCTAATGGGAAAGGGAAAGCTTACGCAGGGGATCAAGACCTGGCCTTTAGCTACAAACAACAAACTTGCAAAGGTGCAACGCTGTTTTCCTTCTCCTTGCAACTCCCGGAGTCATTTCCTTCTCTTCTAGACGATGATGGGTACCTCTCCTTCCCCAACCTTTCTGAAACCAACTTGCTCCCTGCGAACTTGCAACATTACCTTCCGATTCGCTCTCCATCGCTTGTGCCCTGCTTCCTCTTCATCTTTTTCTTTCTGCTGTCCGCTTCTTTCTCAGTGCCGTATGCCCTCACTCTTTCCTTCCCTCTGGCTATGTGCCTCTGCTACCTGGAGCCCAAGGCAGCCTCCTTGAGCGCCTCACTAGACAATGACCCGAGTGACAGTTCAGAGGAAGAGGTGTGTACCTCAGCATAGAACACACTTCCTTTTTGTGTTCGGTTCTTCAGTCCAAAATAATGTTAGATGGCTGCTTCAATAGTGGTCCTACTTTCAGAGCCTCATTTATTGTCTGTGCCAGTATGCTAAGAGGTTTTGTGTGTTTGAGAGTATAACATGGTCCCCCGGGGTTAGGCACAATACTTTGTGTTTGGTCGTAGTCTGGATTCAACTTGGGAGATTTCTCCATTCTCCAGGGCAACAAAAATACTGACTGAAATCTCAAATTCCCTTTAAAGTTCTTGCTTAATCCAGGAAAGGTCTACCAAAGAAACATATTACATGTAAAATAAGTATAAAATGAACAATAAGAATGAAGGCATTTATGTTGATATGATGAAAAATATTCTGATTTGCTGTTTCAGAAAGTCATGACTCTGAGGTAGTTAGGGTCTCAGTCATACTATCCTTGAACGACATCAGGACCAGTAAGTAAAGAGAATTCTATGTGGTCATTTCTAATCGTATTTCTTCAGGAGATGTGTGATAGACCACTTGCAGCTAAAATCTTCAAGTCATATGCCTGAGGATTAGGAAGATGGAGACAGAATCCATAAATCCAAACACACACATACATACACACACACACACACACACACACACACACACACACATCCCTTTAAAATGTCAGGGGAGTTCAGTAGTCAACCAGTAGAACCCTGGTAGGTGTGTTCTGGAACTTCTGGAAATGGATTTCTTTAACAGCTGTTCCAAGATTTTATTTCTGAATACTTTGCTGTAATGTGAGCATCCTAGTGGGTGAGGTGGAAGCTGACCTGAATGAGCTATGCTACCCTTTGGCCATCATTCTTTCTTATTTTCATAGAAACATAAGCACCCCCATAAATTTCATTCCAGCAAACATAGTAGCATAGACATCAGGCTCTCTTTTTTTTTTCCCTGCCTAAATTTCTTCCCAGGCACCAGCTTCACATAAACATGAAGCATTTTATTGCAACAGATAGCACAAATATTCCTGAGAATGTTTAAAATTATTATTATCATAATAATGTATATTCTTTTGAAGGTATGTGTATGTTTATATGCATATATACACACAGATACTAGATATGTCTATTTCTATATATATATATATATATATGTCTTTAAGATAAATCACAAAATCAAGGCAACACAGAAAGAGGAAAAAATGTCTTAACAGTTTTATTTAAAAATACATTGATTTAGATTTCACCCATGAACATATAGGAATGAAGACTAGAATTGATGACTTATAATATTAACATTAACATTAGTGTAAGTTTTGCAGTTTTATGCAAAATATTGTACTTTCATGTAGGAAACTACACAGCTTTTGTGCCTAATCCAGGGTATACATTTTGTTGTAAACAGTGCATGAAAATTAATGTTAAATTTGGGCATGTCTGCATTACATTGGCAAAACAAATCACAGCAATTAATTGTTGGAAATGAGCTGTATCGTTGTATTAAAATATTCAAAACCTATGAATTAAAACTAGTAACTAAAGAATTTACTTTACCCTCTACTTTTGCTAAAATCCTGCCTGTATGAAGAACTCTTCACACATTCCATTGTTCTTCAGTGGCACCAAGTTTATATTTGGTCATTTATCTGTACTGAAACTCGGATTTCTTTTTATCCTGATCCATATCTTCCCATATGCCCAGAATGCATTAAAAATAATTATTAGCTGATGAGTTTTACTTTGGTAGTTTCAGAAAGCTCAGAACAGGAGGGAAGGTACATATTTCTATTATGGATAATTGGGTTAATCATGGAAGACATTAGGTTTAGATCAGATCTCAGTCTATAAGGAAGAATAATTTGCCTTGCTACTGTATGGAATTTGGCCCCTTGAGATTCTTCAGTGTAATTTGTATTGCTACAAGATACTGAGTACACAATAATGCTAAGAAATCAATTGTTTAATTTAATAAATTATATTTAAGATGCATAGGCATCGTGTTTTACCATGAAAGATCATATGACACTCTATCTTATCCCAACTGACGTATAAATAAAACCTACAAATGGAATAAAATTTCATTAATTTGGGTTCATTAATTTGGAATTTGTGAAAGTTTGAACAGCTTAGACTTTTAAACTATTTACTATGTATGAAAAAAGAATTTGCCAAATAAATTCATAATATGAACAGATTTTTAAGACATATCTTTTAAAAACAACTCTTTTTCTTGAAATTTAGTAGTAAACACTTGAAGTAGTTTCTATATTAATTTTGGATCAGTTTTACTTATTCATGAAAGCTTGAGTTCTTTTCAAAATGTGCCATTTTCTACTAGACTTTTTACTAATTCGGGCTCCCTTTTCCACTAATCACTGCTTTTCAGTGACATTTCACCATAATTCTCGGAATTAAGTATAAAAAGGAGACCATACTGATTTACCCATATTTAACTCTAATTGTTCTTAGGTTGACAAATATACATTGGTATTAAATCCCATTGACCTGATATCATTATTCTAAGAAAGTAACTATTTTTAAGTTTTCCTTTCATACTTCTCAAGTCATAGAAATTTAGAATTAGTAGAGAGCTATTAACTTGGCTGTAAGAAATAGACCTATCCAAAGATAAATTCAAATAACACCAATTAGAAAACAACTTACATAAGAAAAGAAAGTCAGGAGATAAGATTTGTGTCTTTTTTGGTACTTAGTACTTTGGTACAATCTGAAAGATTGAAAATGGAGGAAGACTCCTCAATTTTATATTGTCCAAAAGTTTAGATTGCCCCAACTTGTGAGTTATTCTATATCCTAGTTGGGATTTTCTATTGATCAACAATTCTCTTATTAGTATTTGGGTAGATTGGGGGCAGGTAGGTGGTGCCATGGAGAGAGCCTTGGGCCTGGATTCAGGAGGACCAAAAGTTCAAAATGCTCTTAGACACTTGACACTAATTGTGTGACTCTGGGCAAGTTACTTATCCCTGATTGCCTTATCCTCCCCCCTGAAAAAAAAAATTGGTATATAATTGTAAAAACAAAAATTACTTTAAAAGACCGTAGAATTCAGTATAATATAGTAATGCGTATGGCTTGGCATCTTCATAAAGTAATGGATCTAAATTGTACTGTTTAAAATATTGGAACTAAAACTGTTTAAACCAGTCTAGAATTTGCCAATAAGCTTAACAATGCATGTAGGTCATTCTAGGTCGAGTCTAGACTATAGAATGCTGTGCTTTGTTTTTATTGTATCTACCAGGTGTTATTTTTCTGCTTTATTTGTATAGTATTTAGCAGGATGACATATTTAAGTATATAGTTTAATATACTTTATATTTTGCAAAAAGCAAAAGCAAAAACATTTAATCTAGAAAATATTCAATAGTAACTTTGTCAAATGAATGACATTTTTGCACAAATGCTCTGTATACTATTGAGTTACTTATATCTGCCTAAGTGAACTAATTGGTAATGCAGACAGCCTAATAGTTCATAAACAAATGTAAATAATCAAATCTGTATAAATGAGGGGCTGAAAGTCAGGTGACTGTTATAGTAGCTTTTAAAAATGTTTTATAATAAATTTCACCTCTCAACTCCAAGTAAGCTTAACATGACAAGCAACTTTTAATACATTAAACAGAAATATTTAATAGATTCTTCAGGGGTTTAGTTAAAGAAAATATGGGAGGGAAAGGGCAACAAACCTACTTTCCTCAAGATATAAACCATTAGAGTCTTTCCAGACAGTTCAGATTGGCTAAAATAGTCTACAATAAAATATCTTGCTATGTCTTCCTTGAGTCTTCCTCTGAGTCTGTTCTATTGATCAAACCTAGTTATGGTTTTTCTTTTATTCTTGCTTAAAGCTGCATACTGTTGGGAAGGTGTAGTGTGTTGCAGGTCACAGTCATAGAGGTGGACCTATCTGAGTTGTGACCTGCCCTATTTGACAGACTGTGTTTTTATTTTCTATTCCTGCCTACCTTCTGGACCTTGATTACTTGTGTAATCAATAGACTGACAGTGAACAGACGGATACTGCAGCTGATGGTGAAACCACTGCCACTGAGGTTGGTATAGTAACTACAAGCACATATGGTGTACAGTTGTTAGCCAAGAAAGTGTAATATAATATAACTCTGCCTGTAATGAATACTTTGGACATCATGCTTATTTTATAGTGCTTTGCCTGTAAATTTAATGAATTTTCACCTGAATCAAAGGAATAAATAAGATTTGAATGTAATTATTAATCAAGTATAAAAATCATGAAAAGTTTATATATGATAGCTAATTTTAAGAAGCAATTATGGTAGTTTCTTTATCTTTTCTCCCTCACCCAATTTTTGTCCTTGTGTATATATGTGTATGAGAGAACATTGCTTCCTTTTTTTCCTTTTCCAAATGCATAAAATCTAACTTTTAAGAAAATGAGCCCATACCACAGTCATTTGCCTATAAGAGGGAGTGAGGAGAGGAGTTTATTCCAGAAGTATATGGAAATTGACAATATATGCTAAGAATTTTACTGCCTTGAAAACAATGACAGTAGTTCTTCCTTTTTTCCCTCTTATTAATCACTCAGCATATACTTTTGAATAAAGATCTTTAGAAAAAAGACCTAACAGTACATATACATCATTCACATTTTCTTTATTAGAATATGACAAAGAGAATAAACTTTCATTTCCAAAATGAATATTTTGCACTAAGTGGCATTTTACTCAAATAATTAAAGGGTTCCTTTTCTAGTAATCTATTAAAGCTTTCTTACAGTGTGAAAGATTTGTTTTTATTCATGCATGTTTTATCAACATAATTAGAAGTTTCTATATAAGTAAATTAATTTATCTTTTTAAAAAATTTTCACTGGCATATTTGTATAATTTATTGATTTTCAGAGGAATCTGTCTGGCAGATAAATAATACCTAAAAGTAACTGCTGATAATGTGATGAGCCAGCTTGAAATGGTATTTTAGTTGTTTCCTGTAAAAAATAACACATTATAGAAAGAATAACACATTCTGGAGAGTAGAGGAAGAGATTACTAGTCATGACCATGGGAAAAAAAAGCATTTAGTCACTCACAGTCTCATTTCCTTATCTGTTAAAGATTATTAGCAGGGGCAGCTAGGTGGCACAGTGGATAGAGTACCAGCCCTGAAGTCAGGAGGGACCTGAGTTCAAAACTGTACTCAGACACTTAACACTTCCTAGCTATGTGACCCTGAGCAAGTCACTTAACCCCAATTGCCTCAGCAAAAAAAGGAAAGAAAAGAAAAGAAAAAGTATTAATATACTACCTACTACAGAGAATTATTATGAGGAAAGAAATCTTTAAATCTTGGAGCATCATACAAATATGAGTATGTGTTGAGAAACAAACATTCAGAGATGAAATTTGAATATTTGAAAATTATTGAGTTAAGAATAAAATGAGAAATAATACAATGAAATCTGACATAGATTGGGAGAAATGTTTCTGTATGATTTTTAGAATTTTTTTTGAAAAATTGCCAATGTAATAAAAATACCATAATAGTAGTATTATATCCCAAATTTTATATACGTATGTATGTACATATATTGGTAATTGGTTATTGTCCTTTGCTCATCATTTTTGATCATATGTATATTTGAGGTTAAGAGTGCTACATTTCTGTCCTTATGTCTCAGAGTCTGGCATATAGTAAGTGCTTAATAAATGTTTATCAATTGATTTATCTCATAAATAATCAACATTTTTAAGTGACTCTTTAGGGTTCACAAACTGCTTTACATAGATCATCTTATTTTATCTTCCCTAAATCCCTAGATGGTGTAGATACTATGGATATTATTATTTCCATCTTAGATTTGCATAAACTTTTGAATTACATGGGTTAGGTAGTATGGGTTTACAGAGATGTTAAATAATGTTTCTAAGGATATACAAGTGAATGCTGTCCTTTTTCTGACCCACATTCAACTTGTGATCTGCCACCAACTCAATATTCTCTCATTGTTATATTAATGTACGTAATCATATTTGTAATTTTCACTGCTCATCTTACTTTTTATATAATTTATACTAGAGTTCAGCTTATAAATTGATGTACTTGATCACTTTGAATTTTAAACCAATTCTCCACAGTGCTGACTTCCTGGGGTGATGTGGTCCTTCGTAAACTTCCTAGGATGATGTGAACTTTGAACACAAACCTGGTTTAGTTCTTCTGTCATTTCATTAGTGATCTGTCAAATAATAATGAACCAGTACCCACAGCAGTCATTTGGTGTACTTCAAAGGTTCATCCTGAACTCTTATGAACCTTTCATGTTTTTGCTCTTAGCCTTACCTATATGTGTAGCTGTTTATCACACTTGGAAATTATGATATTGATGTTTCAAAGGCATGCTTAAACTGAGATGGAAGCCATCATTCTCCCTTTCCTAGTCACTCTCTTTATATGTGAATGTGTGAGTTTTTTATAATGTGAAGTCCACAGTAAAGCTCCGGAGCAGGAATATGCAGCTCATCTGTTTCAGTCTTGGAATGATTTGTCTTGGTAAGACTTTATTTTCCACTTTTTCTTGATGCTGACAGTCGGATCAGGAGGAAGATGCAGACCTCAAGGCACAGGTAGAAATGAAAAAGTGAATGTACTCTTAAGGTGTGGTGGTCTAATCTCTCAGCATGCCATATAGTTAGAATGTTATCGATGCAGTATGTAGGATGATGGCATTTGTTCCCTTCGACTACCATGTCCCTTACCTTTCCCTTTCTTCTTCACTTTTTTCAGAATAGTCTGATTAAGCGAATAAAGGGTGAAAATGTGTATATCAAACATAGTAATCTAATGTTAGAGGTTGGTATTGGTATATACCAGTGCATGTATGTGTGTGGTGATTCTCCGTGGTTAACCTGTGGACTCTCACTTTGGTGCATGAAATGTGTTCTCCCACCTGCTAATAAATTGGATATATCTCTCCAGCTTCCTGTGACCTTTAGCCTGTATTAGAGATAGATGCCTTTTTTTTTTTTAAATATGTGTGTGCATATGTTTGAATTCTCTTTGATTACTTGTGATTTAGCTTTTCACAATTTTAGATATTTTTATTTTTATTTCATCTGAAGTAGATATTTTCTGTCATTGCCTTTAAAAATAGCACATCTTCACCAGTGTGTGTGGCAGTGTCATGAAACCTGATGGCTAAGAGCGCTACTCAAAAATTATTCTATACTAATCAGATTATCATTTTTGAATGCTTATTTTTATTAGCAGGCAGGGAGTGTGGGAAGAATCAGGTGTAATGCATTGGGTTTTGGTCTCTCTTTCTTTGCTTTTTGCATATAGGAGTTAGATAAAAATCAGGAAGAACTGATGAAACATCAGACCAACATTAGTGAGCTGAAAAGAACCTTTTTAGAGACCTCCACAGAAACTGCTGTGACTAATGAATGGGAAAAGAGACTTTCCACATCTCCAGTGCGGCTCGCTATGAGACAGGAGGATGCCCCAATGATTGAACCACTTGTGCCTGAAGAGGTCAGTGATTCATCTTCATGTTGGAAGTATCATCTTTTCATGCCGCCTTTGCTTCCACTTACTTGTTCTTCTACAATGTGGAAAGAGATTTAAGTTGGGTCTGAGCAGGCTGATTGAACTGATTTCACCTGCTTTCTGTTGCATGAATTGAAAACAGCCTCACAGAAGGCTTTTCAATATTTAATGATTTCAGAGAACTAGCTATCTCATTAATTCATATTTTGCTTTTGGACCAGATAATATGTAGAGGGCAAAATAACAAAATAAAAGATAGCATATATTTAAAAATTAGGGCAAATGTAAACTGAATGGACTATAAACTACCAAAGAAGGACTTAATGAAACCCCTTAATTAAAAGGAGGAATCCAGAAAATTACAGTATGATATGAGATTCTGGTTTTCCTTCAGATGATTTCTTGCTTCTTGTAACTAAGGACTTCTCTCAAACTCAACTGAGTCTTTGTCCTCAATTGTTTCAGAAATAGGCTACATGAGCCTATTATAAAAGAAAACCAATAGAAGGATCTAATGATTATGAGAAGATCATTAGATCGTAGTCCTAGAGCTGAAGTAGACCTCAGAAACTATCTAGTATAGCCACCTCATTTTCAAGATGAGGAAACTGAAGTTCAAAGCCATATAAATATTAAATATCAAAAGCAGCATTTGAACCAGGGTCCTTTGACCTCAGAGACAGTCTTCTTAATCCTGGACTGCTCTTCCTTTCCTAGAACCTTGTCTGGGATGCTGAAAATGTTTTGTGGTTTCAGTGATCTGCAGTTAATTGTTCTCCAATCAGTTTTCTATTGCAGACATATATTTTAGGCTTGTACTGGGAAATGAATACAAAACCAATTTTTGAAGGGAAAAACGTATATTTTGTTTGTAAAAAATTAATCTTCCATCTCATAGACCCCTTAGAGTACACAGGAAGGATTTTAGAATCCATCAATGAGTAATAACTTTTTCTTATACAAAGACATTTAAGATGCAACAGTTCTGTGCCTATTTAGTGTCTTCTTTTTTTTTTTTCTTAATATTGTATCTCTAAAGAAAAGGTCTTATATTGATTTAATATGTTTCTAATCATGACTGCGTTGCAATAAAGCAGTGCTCAGCTACAATAAGCCTAAAAGATCAGGAACCCCTCATAAACTGTTTAAAATCATCTTTTAAAGAGTTTTTAAACATGTTGTATATTGAAAAAATCTTTAGTTCACTAGGTTCTTATTTGAGGCAGCTAGTTGGCTCAGTAGCTAAAACACTAGGTTGGAATCAGGAAGATTCATGTTCATGAGTTTAAATCCCCATTTCAACACTTGTTAGCCGTGTGATCTTGGGCAAGTCACTTAACCATGTTTGCCTCAATTTCTTTATCTATAAAGTGAAGGAAAAGATAAATTACTCTAGTTTCTCTGCCAAGAAAACCCCAAATGGGAGACACAACTGAATTACAATTCAGATTCTCAATTTCTTTATTAGTCTTGGTTAAATAAGAGTGACTCTAGCATATAATGTCCCTATATTTAAAAGTTTTCATCCTTTTTGAAAAGTCAGAACTCATGTCACTATTATCTTAATATAAGGTTAATTATATACACACAGGTGTGTGTGTGTGTGTGTGTGTGTGTATAATCAAAGCACCTGCCCTACTATATATTCATTCTATTTTTTAAAAAAATCATTTTTTGAGTTTCAAATAAGATTTTTTAAAAGATTCTTTTAAATTAATGTACTTTAATACAATTGTAATTGCATTACTGAGGTCTTCATACACATGTCAAACATAATCAAAACTATGAGACTCCCACAGTCTTACCACTGACCCTCAGCTATTGTTCTTTTAACATGTTTTTGTTCAGTATAACCTGAAAGCCATAAATGTCTTGGAAGACATTAAATTATCAAGTGCAATGATAGGAGGTTCTATGCTTATTATTCTATAAGCTTAAAGTATACCTCCTGTCTGAGAGAGCTTAGGCTAGAATTAGGAGAGTGAATAGAGATAGTTTAAAAGTCTCTTCTATTCCTTTTCTGATTTATTATTTCCTGTTTTAAAAAAGTGAAGGGTTATGATAGAATTTCTCCATCCCTACAAGGAAGAAGATAAGAGAAAAAAATGGGTTTAAATTTTGGTAGATGATTGGATATCCTAAAGAAGAATTTCTAGACTACTAATTCTATAGTACATGAACAGGTTTTCAAGGGAATCATGTCTGGCTCTCAATTTGAGAAGTTAAGGTTTGATTTTCTCCAGTGATGAGATTAGTATGAACTCCTTAAGGTTCTTCAGTTTCACAATCAAATCTAGACTTAATATGAGGATTTTACCTGATAGCATCATAAACAAATTAAAAGTTTCCATGTTAAAAATCACTCATTTTCAACATAAAACTGCTTTTCATATATCCTGCTAAAAAGCATGAAATAATTTTGTATTTGGAAATACTTTCAAGCTCGTTGATTTACAAATGTCTACAACCTATATCAGTCTACCCATCTAATCAGTTAATTTTTATGACTAAGCAGGTTCAAATAAGAAATCAGGAGTATTAAATCTCAAAAACACTGATTCATTTTGCTTACTTTTAAATTAAAAAGCAAAAAACCCTATTCAACTTTTAGATGATGGGATTTCTTTCCCCCTTAACCCCATTCTCAAAAATAATAACCTTAATCTTGTCAGAATGCCAAGGGCACTTGAGCTTAAGGACTGATTATGTCCTTTTAGCTGCTCCTTTTGTTAAAATCTGTCATAAGATGGCATTTCATAAAAATTAAAGAAAGGCTGCTGATTTGTAGTGTGCATTTTTTTTTAAGTTTTATCTGTTTGAACTGAATCTTAATGAATCCCAATTGTTTTACTAACACTACTGATTTATGAACAATTGAAAAGGAGAAAGGAAATTGAAATAAATATCTGTTTAAATAAATGAACTAATAGGATTCATTCTATTTTGCTAACATTTAACATTTGCATTTACTTGCTAATTTCATTCATTTAAATTTTATAAAGCCTACTTTCATTTTGTCAGTAGTGTATTGTGTAGTCAAATTGTGCATCATCTTTATTGAAAGCAGAACGGCAGCATGGATAATATAAGACATTCAGTAATGCAGAAAATGTTTTAGAATAAAGTTAAATATACATACACAAAGAGGGCTAGCCTTCTGGATAGGTAGAGTGATACCTATCACCTGTATATGGTATAATTTGAAGAGATTCTTACCACAGGAACTTTTACCCCAAGATAGTCTTCTGCCACTTTTTACAATATCCAAAATTCCATTAAATATTTATTCTTTTTAGACTTCTTAAAATGGCAAGTCCCTTTAGAAAGCAAAATCCTTTAACCTATTATTGGATTAAACTTTTCATGGGGAATATTTTCAAACTTGAAGTCTAGCCAAGAAACCAAGCCCCTTGCCTTGGAACAAAATTCAAAATGGATGCCAGATTTAGGAAGAAGATCAGAATAAATAGTGTTAAAAAGAGGAGGTTGTCATATACAAACAAAATGATTAAGAATAGAGTATCTTTCCATCTTTCCTAGTGCTAGTTCAACATGTGTATTAATCATCAGACATTTATCAAAATGTCTACTGTGTGCCAGACAACTGTGCTAGGCACTTGGGGGATTATAATAATAATAATAATAATAATAATCCTTATTGTTAAGGAATTTATAGTCACTTTTGCCTTACAATTTTTTGCTCTTTTGACTTGCTCAGAAGAGTAGATCTAGTTAAAATCTTCTTGCTACAGGAAAGACAACATAGCTACTTTGTTCTATTCTTGGAAAATACAAGCTTGATTGTATCATTCCTCATATGCCTCTGAATTTCTATCTAATTATAAATGAGAACCTAATCTTCTACAGACAACTTTTAATCAGAAGGAACAAGTATGTCCATTCATAAAAGCAACTTGGTCCTTAGAAGAATTCTTAAATTGCATTTCTTCTATTAATAATCTATGAATAGATTATGACTAATTTATTATCTGTTATAACTACAAATCATGACTCCCAAGTTACTGAACCAGCTCCCAAACCACTGAAAAATAAGGCTGAAGATATGAAGAGGCTGGATTTCCTCATTGAATAGGGATACACATATGAGTGACTTATGAAATTGCTGATTGAAATAAGTGCCTGAGAAACTCAAATGTTATCCTCAGTGAAGACTCTCCTGATCACATATACCACCCATTTATAATAAGTTTTGAAAATCTTTTTTAGCTCACTGAGAGCTTTCTTTGCACATTTTGGTATATTTTGACACTATGATTGTGTGTGTGTGTGTGATAAATTGTCAATACACATAACTTTTTATAAGGATAGGCATTATACATTCCTAAATTTTGTAACTCCCCAACTACCTATCAAAATACTTTGCACACAAGTGTTTAATAAATGTTTGTTAAATGAAATTCACCATACTCAGAATCCAAAATAAATATTTGAGCTCATATGCTTTATTTAAAAAAAAAGAAAAAAAAACTATCTGCATGTCTTCTACTCTCATTATTTTGTATAATTAATTTGATTCTATTTAGAGTTCATTCACACTTTAAAATTTAAATCTTTTACTTCCTACTTACTACGTTTATATCTATATACACACACTCATACACAAAACACATAAATACACATTAAAAACACATTTAGATTCATGAATAGTCTATGCTGACATTATGTGATAGTAAACACCAGAATTTACTGAAGACCCTGTTTACCTTTCATTTTTAACCATTATAGTCACTTCAGTGAATGGGAAATGATGCTTTTAAAACTTCCTCTCAGCATAATTCTGAAAATATGTGTTTAATTTTGACCTCTCCACACAGTTTTATAATTTGTGTTAGATAAACAGACATTGATTGAAAAGATAATAAAATCTATGTTGATGGTTGCGTTTCATCCTTTTCAACATAAAATAATACCCAAATAGAAATACTAGGAATCTTTTTAGAAAATATGATGATAAACTAGTTCATAAGCTATCTTATTCCTTTTTAATGATTACAGTGTTTGAGCAATTACTGTCTGCTAATCTTTGTCCAAGATGTCTTTGAATCAGCATAAAACACAATTTTCACTAGACCATTAAAAGACCAAATAAGCCTGGTCATTTACAATTTGGTTTAAATTTTTTATGGAATAGTAATGATAGGAAGAGAGGTATAACTTGTTGTTAAAAGTTACTGACATAAAACTGCCTCTCAGGACACTATTCTGTCTGATAATAAGTAAAGTGACTTAATAAATAGAACTGAGAAAATTAATTTTTATTAATTTTTTAGAAAACATTGCTCTATGTTAGACATTTTTCTTTCTATGCTATCTTAGTGACTCTTCTGGTAACTTTTTGTAAAATTAATATCCAAAGGCTATTTAAAATGGCAGAGAACTTAATTGCATATTCAAAAAAGTGGAAATGGTCCAGGGAGTTGGGGGTGGTGGAAAGGCTTGAAGGTTAAAAAAAAAAAAAAAAAAAGTATATGAGTTTACTGTTCCATAAAAGGAACAAGAACAAAAAAATTTACTTGAAAATTATCCTCAAATTTCTGTTTATTTCCCTTTTGATTCTCTTCAGATCAGTTAACACAATAAAAATCTGCTTCTGCTGGAGATATGCATGAATACTAGATAAGCATTTATATTGCAAAATATAAGAGCTCTCTTCCTAACTTTCCTTTTTTGGAAACTGTCTACTTCCCCCTCTCCAACCCAACCCCCTTTATTCAAACAGACCAAAGAAGAAAGAGAAATATCTGAAAAAATTATATTTTTGCAGCAGGGAAGTTCTTCATTCCTTGAGTCTCAGGTAAAAAACAAACATACAGGAATTTTCAAGATGGAATTGCTTTGGCACACTTAAGTTTCATTAGAATTAGTCCTTAGTTTTCATTTTTCTTGCAACAGTTACTGTATTTTAAAATAAAGGTAGGTGTGCTGTTTTTTGTTTGGATCTAGGGGGAGGGGAGTTAGGGTAATCTCTAACTATTATGATTAGCAGATACTAATGTTTTCTTGCTTGATGTCTTCTACCTTTAGGTGAGTGTATATCTGTGTTTTTGATGTACCAAGCATGTATTTTTTCAAACACTAGTTCTGAAAGTTTTTATCTTCTCTTATGACTAATGTATATATTCTTTATGGGTTTCCATTAACTCAGATGATCTTGATTGATGATGATAGTTCTGAATTTTTATTGATCTTTCCATTAGCCAAAAGATTTAAAGAGACTGAAGGAAAGAGATTCTACTGGAACTATGGTTTCTTCTCATCAAATCATTTTGCAGAAAACTGTCCCATCAACCTTAGAGGTTATTTTTCAGTTCCTTAAACTATTACTAACACATAAATACGTATGATCCATATGCATACATACACATACATTCATACATATATGCATACGTTTATATTCTATTCAAATATTTAGGTTCAGGCTTTGACATATGATAAATATGAAATTAGATGCCATATTAATCATGTACTGCCTATAAAATTCTTTAGCTGCTTCATCACATTCTGGTGGTCCTCTGCTTTCATAGAGAGGTTTATTGTAGAGGAGTTTGACTTCTTCATAAGATTTAGGAAAATAGATGAAAAATAAGCACAATATAATGTTCCCCAAAATGGGAAAAAGTAGTCAATATTTATAATAGATTTCAACCATTTACAAAATGGAAAATATTTAATTATTGAACATCTTTGAGACTCCAACTTAATCCCACAAAAGCAGAAAGATGTAGCTAAAGTTATGACATCCTTTCCCCAAATTTGGGGATTTTGCCAATTACTTAAAAGGGAAGAAAGAATTGAAACATTTTTAACTGAAAAGGCATCCTTTGATTTTCTCACTTTACTCTAGGAAGCACATAAAAAGCTGTAAACAATGCAGCATGTTCATGTACCATAGAATGCCTGACTGCTTAGCACAAAAAGCATATCTGCCTTTAGTCATACTTAGTATTAGATGTTTAAAGATTGGAAAATCAAAAAGTGATATGTCATTTACAGTTAATAATTTTCATCTGGAAAGAGTTTTCAATCTAAATTGTCAGACACCAATGTTGCCACCTGCCATTTTCTGGTACCTCAGAATTGAACATAACTAAGTCTTCAAATAGCCCTTCTAGTTTTCTTAAAAGATTCTTATTTGAAAAACTGGAGAACCAGACATTCTAATTTAGCTTTTATATTTCAAATATAGGGCACAGAGGATTGGGTTATTGTAGACAAAATACCCACTGAGGTAGTTGATGGCGATTCAAAAAAAATTGTCACTTACAAAGTGGTGACTGTGAGCAGCAAAACTGGTGACATCCCTGCTGATATGTTAAAATCCAGCACCATTGAAATGCAGAGTTTTGATGACTTAACACGGGAAATGCAATGGAAAGAAGAAAGCAAACAGAAAACATACACTTTAGGAAAATCTTATGATACTGTCTCTGGAAAAATTGTGACCATGACAGGAAAAGCTAAGGAGGGTGAAAAGGCAGGAGAGCCCTCCACACTTGAAGCCCTCCAGAAATTTGAGAGAGGGATGACAGAATCTGTGAAAATCATCCCTGTAATGACAGAATATGAGGTCCTAGAAGCCATCTCAGATGACAGAGCCAGGAGAGGATCTGAGGTGCAGATTGTGAAAAGGAAATTATCAGAATCTTTGGCCCCCATAAAGGAAGCTGAATCCCGGCTGCCAAGTCCAGATGAAGAAAGTCTGAAGAAAGCCCAGAAGCTGGAAAAGGATTTGGAATTACGCACTGGCTTAAGAAGTATACAGCCTCATGGGGTAGAACATGTGTCAGACAGTGAAACTTTAAAAGCAGAATTTTTTGCTCGCAAAGAAAAAAGCCCATCTGAATGGAGATATTCCCGGGAACCAGGATTCACCATTGCCACTGCTCATTATGTCAATGAATCAGCTGCATCTCGAGTAGTGGTAACCAGTGACTCTTATATGTCCTGTAATTTAAAGATTAAAGCATGGCTTTTTTTGGAGCCATACCCTTCTACCCTGAACCTTTCAGTTTCTCTTGCTACTTGGCTTTATGTTGACAACGGGCAACCCAGCTTGTTTATTTTTTCATCGTTAAATAAGGACGGCAGTCCAATTATGAATTAGACATTCAGCCTTGCACTTTAATTTCAAATTCCCTGTAACTGAAGTGTAATATTGCTGCTGTGGCTTGCAAAGAAAATGGGGAGAGAAAGGTCTGCTTAAACCGGCACCATCCCAATCCTAATAACTCTGCTTTTTAAAAGAAAAAAAATGCTTAAAATCACTACAGATTTGTGCTATTTTATTTCCCATTCTTTTCTGTTCCTGACCTCAGTCTCTCAGATTCTTCCTTTCCTTCCTCCCTTTCCCTCTCGCCTATGGCTTTGTTAAAATAATGTGTATGGATGTGTTTGTGGGTGAATGTTCTGTCCTGTGTTTGACTCTACATTTCTTTGTTTACTCAGACTAAGTCTACTGGTGAAAAGATTTTGGATGGCTCAGATATCTTCACTTTAATAGATTCTGCAAGAAAACCCACAGAGTTCATAGGAGGGGTTACTACTTCTTCACAGCACTGGGTTCAGGTGGCCATTTGCTTTCCTTTTTGGCTTTTCTGACTCTATTTTCATATATACGGCTTTTGTGGGTATACGTGCACACATACATGAATATATGACATTGTATGCATGTATGTACATATAGGTACCCATATGTTTGTGTTGTGTAGATATATATGTGGCTTTCAGATATATGTTTGTGCATGTATGCGTGTGTGTATGTTTGTAAGCTATTTTGCCCTTAAAATATTTCCAGAATGTCTTAGGTTATTATCCTAATTTAGCATTCTATTATTATTGTGCCTATAATATACCTTTCATTCATTTCCAGTAAAATAGAAAAAAGTTCATAAAGCTTTCACGCTGTGTATCTCTGCAGTATTTATTTTCATTTTGTTTTACTTGGCTTAGCACCTGGCCCCTAGACTGTTGATATCAATGTGGATATGCTATAACATTTTTATTTTAATGTGTGTGATTTTTTTATATTGCATTTTGTTCTTCTGTTGCCCATATTCTAAAGTAATAGCCTAGGTTTCTGTTGGAGGCTAAAACAGATGTTGGAAGCGGGGAGCAAAAGTGATGGAGTTGGAGATAACATGTTTTTTAAATCTGTTTCTAGTTTTTAGCCTTTAACATAAACATTAGGCAACTGAATGAGTGGCTTCTGTTTTATTTTATTGATTCTGAAGAAGCATCTTGATAATTTTTCTCCACACAGAGAGCAGAAACCAAGACGGAGCCCAGTGAAATACAGAAAGAATCAAGCGAGCAGCACCAGCAACTTAGTGCAGAGAAGGTTGTTCAGCAAACAGTGGTGGTGGAGGAGAGACGTGTGATGAATGTGCATGCAAGTGGGGATGGTTCTAACCTGGCTGGAACTCATTTGGATGCTGCAGCTCAGGCAGCATCTGCTGTGGCTTCTAATATTACCGGGAAGGCGGGTTCTGCTCTGACTGAGGGGGCTAAAGAGGAGAAAAGGGAGGAGGAGGAGGCAGCTGATAAATCTGTGATCAAACAGGAAGAGATTGCCGCTGCTTCTCATGAGCAAGAGGAGGAGCAGACTGCAAGATCCCTCATTTTGGAATCATTGGAATCAAAACCTCATTTTGAGGTAACTAGTGGTTGACAGTCCTTTCTATGCTAAAGGCAAACCGATCGATTCTGTCCTGAAATTGTTACCTCGAGAGTTTAAATAAGACATGGAGTTCAGTTTGGTTCTCTATCTTTTCAAAGTGCAGTTTGTTTCTCCTCTTATTTCTTCCTGCATGGCAGTTATGGAGCTTATTGCTAGTTTCCATCTTTGACAACATTTAATATGATGATGTCGAAAGAACTGTAGACTCAGAATTGGGAGACTTGGCTAGCTCTATCTAGGGAATAGTCCTGTAACCATTCTGAGATGCTTCCACATCTGTAAAGTGGAGTCAATGATAATTGCCCTGCCTATGTTATAACAACATAATTGTTGTGAGGAAGCCCTTTGTAAAGTGCTTTGGAAGAATCAGGGATTACTAGTAGTCTTTTGTAATTCATGAAATTAGCAGTGGAGGATAGAAGTTGTGATCCATCAAAAATAAAATTAGTTGATAGGTGTTTTATCAAATTAGTTGATAGGATTTTTCTTTTTTATATATTATTTGGAAGAATCAAGAAATGTAAGTTCTCATAGAGTAGATACCAAAAATTGCAGTAAATAATTATTTCTTCAGTTTTGTAATCTTAGAGAAGAACCTCTTTTAGTTTTAATGAACTAGCTGTTCATTTCTTACCCCACTTCCAACAACAACAATAAAAATTAACAGATTAACAGGATTGTGTTATTAGTCTATATATTGGGACTATTGAATGGGAAAGAGAAGAAAAAACTGCTAGAAATTTTTCCCCCAAAATTCCTTCACCTGGAATATTTTTAATAAATGTAAAGAATGTCTTGCAATTTCAGGAGATTCTATTGTCCTTATATGTGTGCATACCTCATTTTTTCCTTGCTCCCCATATAATGCAGCATACATATATTCTACACTAATCTGATGCTTATATCATTAAAAAAAGAAAGGCAGAAAAAAATTGCATCACTAAACTATAACAAACACTCTCCTTGCTTCCTGTTGACATAGTCACCATCTGTGAAGACAGAGACCATCAGTTTTGGCAGTGTCTCCCCAGGAGGAATTAAGTTGGAAATTTCGACTAAGGAAGTGCCAGTAGTTCATACAGAGACAAAAACCATAACATATGAATCATCACAGGTAAGACTTATGATAGAGGTGAAGCCATTTCTACTTTTCTCTAATTTATTTTTTTAGTTTTAACCTAATTTAAGATGAATTGTTTCTATAAATTTGTTTTTCTGATAATGACAGCTGGAAAGCTCCAATCTTACTGTGTTATCTAGAGATAATCAATAGATATAAACTTTTTAAAATTCTTATTAAATGTAATTACTACAGATCATAGAGCCCATAGCTATAACAGCTAGATTTGTCTGTTCTTCTATAACTCAGGTAGACCTTTGAGCTTGACAGACCGTATAGCATAGTTCTCATAATCAGGATACAAAAATAGATGCATTGAATACTGGTCTTGAAATTATAGTATTATAAAGTTAGAAAGGAAATAGGATTATAGAAATTATCTGGTATAACCACATTGTTTTATGGATGATGCAACTGGTATGAAAAGGAAGCCAAACATGAAAAAAAATTCCCACTCCAACATATGAGACAGTGGTCATCCAGCCTCTGTTTGAAGGCTTAAGGAAGGGAAATCCATTTTCTATTGAGGATATGCCACTTTTAGACAGCTGTAATTATTAGGAATCTTCCCCCCCTGAAATCAGCCTAATTTCTTCATAGCTTTCAACCACTGCTGCTGTTTCTGACATTTGAAGCCAAATAAAACAATTCTTTCATATGACAGCTTTTGAAATGCTTGAAATTTAGCTACCATGTACTCTGTTTTCTATTCTTCAGACAAAAATGCCCACTTTCTTACATTAACCCTCATATTACATGAATTCAGAGCTGTTCCCCATCATCCTTCCCTTTCAGAAAATCGGCAGCTTAAAGATTCCAAATGATTTATCCAAGGTCACATAGTTCATAAGTTATAAAGCCAAGATTTAAACCAGATCTTATTCCAGAGCCACTGTGTTTCTGTTATACTAGAGAGTTGGCATTCAGATCACAGCTGTGCCATTTGCCATCATATGACCTGAATCAAATCAGTTTCATCATCCATAAAGTTGGGATATTGGACTAGATTTTGGTCTAGGGCTGTGAACTTTCTTTAAGACATTTTTATTTTCCTTTTCTGCCTTTTTCTATTTAGTTTTAAATAAATACTTAAAAATAAAAATTTTTAAAATTTGATAATAACATAGTTTCCTTTGAAATTTTGTATATTTTATCTGCTTAAGAACATTATTCTGTGAAGGGGTCTGTAGGCTTTGCCAGATTGTCAAAGAGGTCTGTCACAGAAAAAAGGTTAAGAATCTTAGTACTAAGCTCTTTGATCATAGGATAATATACCTTTCCCTCAATATGTTTTGAAACTAAAAAGTAAGCCTTTCCTACCTTAAGAAGATATGGAGGAAGAGAGAGATAAATTTTCCACTCTTCAGCTCTCTCCTTCTCTGGTGATTTCTGAATATTTACAGAAGTGTTTATTTCAGCAGTGCAGATAAAATTGTTAAAAATATTTTTCATTAACTTGGGGAATGTTTTTATTCCCCTCTACTTTGTGGGGTAGGTTGATTCCAGTGCTGATACTGAGCCAGGTGTATTGATGAGTGCACAAACAATCACATCAGAAACAACCAGTACTACAACCACCACACACATCACCAAAGTAAGTGAAAAAACAAATAAGTTTCATTTCTTGGCATGGGAAAGAGAAAGTTTGCCATTTCCATTATCCCTATCCCCCACAACCAATCAAACAAAATCCTCTACTTTTTTTGAAGATGGAATTTAATAAGTTCAGTGAATTTTAAAAGTTCCCTCCAATGTAGAAAGCCTTCCCACATGAATTTTAACAAACACAATATGGGAATGACAACACTGGGCAGTTTTATACTACTGTATTAATAACAAGATATATCACTATTTCTTGGCTTATTGTATTTCTTTTATGTTAGAAGATGTAAAGCAGATATTACTCTTATGGAATTTAGCACTTCATTCCATTACTTATATGTTATAGAGGTTCATTAAATATTTGCTATTTGTAAATCTTTCTCCAACTTCTATCTTATCTTCAATTCTAATCCTAACATTTTGAAATCTTTTCAGAAGTACTCTTTCATTTTTCAAAGAGCAATCTATGTTGAGTGTTTTCTCAGCATTTCTCAGCATTTCGATATTTTCAGATATTATTTTTTCCTTCCTGCAAAAAAAACAAGTTTTTTTTTTATGACTACATTTATAGAGTGTGTCTTTGTTTCTTTTAGACTGTGAAAGGAGGCATTTCAGAGACAAGAATTGAAAAGCGAATAGTCATCACGGGAGATGCAGACATTGACCATGACCAGGTAGTGTGCATATGCTAGAAAATACCTGGGCAGAGGACCAAAAAGATAGCCATGCTAGTTATGCTATGATTTCTTCTGGCATGTTCTCTGAAAAATTACATATATAGAGAGAGAGAGAGAAAGAGAGAGAGAGAGAGAGATAATTGGGTAAACGTTTCAAAGAATGATGGCATAATTCATAGCTAAGTCATTTTTCCTCATTTGTAAATTGTGTAAAGATCTCATGAATCTTCACCTGGCTACTGATCATGCATGTTCCACCTCCTTTTTGTTTTTGCCCTTCTGTGGTTTCCTGGGGATAGGCGCTGGCTCAGGCAATTAAAGAGGCCAAAGAGCAGCACCCTGACATGTCAGTGACCAAAGTAGTGGTACATAAAGAGACAGAGATCACACCTGAAGATGGAGAGGACTGACCCCAGGTAAGAGGCGTAGTGACTGTCCTCGGCTCTGCCAGGCTAGCATGTGGCTCAGGGCACTTCCCCTTCATCTTTCACCTTAATCCACCTCTCTTTTCTTATTCTCTCACTGGCACTTCTAATGATAGATTCCCAAAATATGGAGGACTTAGCATTCAGAGGGTTATGGTTTACTTCAGATCTGTCTGTACAGTCTTGATTTGCTTCTTCAGTTTGAAGCCTTGCCTTTGTTGCCAGTTAAAGAACGAAGAAGAGAACAGCTTTGGCTTGGGTGATCTCGCTGGCCATCCCATGTTATCCATGCTTTGATGCGCTCTGTTCATTGCCAAAATTTGAACTCTCAAAGTCGGTTTTCTATTATCTAAGCAGAACAAAGACCATTTTGTCCTGAAAGTCACAATTTGTATGTTGTAAATACTATGGAAACAAAATGGTCCCATTTCTGTTTGATAGCAAAATTACCTGATGGTAGACTTCCCCTCCAAACTTGTTTTGGTTCTGGCCCAGGCTGTATCTTAATTTATATCTGAAAGCCTGAGAGGTTTTTTGCAGTTTGGATGTCTTCTGTCTCTTGTATTTTACAGGTGTGTGTGTGTGTGTGTGTGTGTGTGTGTGTGTGTGTGTGTATGTGCGTGTGTGTGTGTGTGTGCGTGTGTGTGTGTGTGTGTGTGTGTGTGTTCTAGGATAGCATTCTGCCTCAGAATGAGGCAGTAATGCAGCCTTTTTGCAATGACCCTTCTTCAAAATGGCATGTCTTTCTAGCTGTTTTTTGGTGTGAGCATCATAACTAGACTGTATCTTTTGTAAGTGCACAAATTTGTCATGCATACTAACCTGCTATGCAAGAGCCCTCAATGCCTTGCTTTGAATGCCTAATGCAACAGCTGAACTGCTTGTAAAGTTTGTTTTGGATAATGGCCTCTGGACTTTGGAAGAACATCTGACAAACATAAGTGTATATTTATGTTCTCTAGCATTGGTATAAGAAACATAGTATGATGAGTGACATCTTTTTTTAAAAAAATGTTTTCCTGCTTCGGAAAAAACAGAAATCTAAAGATCACTATATTCAAACTACTAATTTATTTTGGACGATGGAAACAGGCCTTCTGGAGTGAGTACAGCCACTTCAGTGGCATTGCATTAATTCTTTAAAAGAAAGCATATCATCAGCAGTTACGTGTACTGGAATGATATGATTATCTGTTGTCAGAGGAAGCGTTTAACTTGAGAGACATTTCTCTTGCAATCCCCATTGGAGTGAATCACTCCAATGACTTCAAATAAATAATTAACTCATCAAATCTCTTTCCTGCAGGAATAATTTAGCTTGCATATGAATCCAGTCATGCACACCATTAGGAACACCAGAGCCTATATGGAGTCCCCGTTCTAACCCGACTGACTGACTTGTATCTGTCCATGGAAAATTTCAGTCCAGAAGAATTGATCTTGACTGTTAATAAAGACACTGGCAGAGAGATCTTCCCATAATAGAGCAATCCGATTCAGCATCAGTAAACCGATATTGCATGAAGCAACGATAAAATTGCAAAAGAGCAGCATTTTTAATTTTTACAAAATGTCTAAGTTTTCAGCTATACCTGCACGTTCATAACCAACAATATAAACAGTGATCTCATGTAACACATAAACAATTCATGCCTTTCACAGTTTATTATTAAAGTCTAAACAAAATGATAATTTGTTAGGTGGCAAAACCTTTTTTGTTTACAAATTAAATGAAGATTACCCTCAAATGCTAGACGCTGTATAGGTACGGTGTATAATGTTTTATCACACGTTAGATGTGCCAATAACACAGTTTATTCAGTAAACTTGAATCTTGTTCTTGTTTATCTGGTTTTAATATTATTATTATTATTCCCCTATAAAATGATGAACCCCTAATCCTATGGAAATATTTAATGCTTACAAAATGTGCTTTGTATATCTGATTTAATACCTTCTGAGGTAGTCATGATTTTAGTATTTCAACTTGATTTTCTTTCTGTTGTCTGCCTTGTTCTTCATTAAATCCAGAAAGCTTCCATTTGCCCTTCACAAATCCTGAATCTATAAACTGTCATTATTTTGGGGAAACTTGTACTTTCCTTATATTACAAGATTATTATTCTGTAATAACTCTATTGTTTTTTATTGATTTTTTCCTTTATGTTATTTGAAAAAAAAACAACAAAAAAAATGTGTTTCATTTCAAAACCTGGTCAACATTTATAATCTAGTTCAGAGCGAAGCCTTAAATTGTACAGAACTTCCACTGTAAACTATTGAGTGTTCAGTTATAAATATCCATTGAAGAGTTCTATTCTCCATCACACTGTCAACTGCATCACAACACATGGTGAATGTATGTTTCTGCATAGTGAAATAAAAGTGGTAAATGCATTCAAAATTGTATCGTTCTATGTCTAAGAACTTAATACTGTGTATGTTCAATACGAGGGCACAGGAATTGCATGACATCAAAGGCCTCATTCATCTACATGATATAAGTGTCTTGTCTTTCAACAGACCACACTGCAGCACTCAGACCATTTGAGGTATTGTGGTGGGGGAAAGGGGAAGAGAGTAAAAATGGAATGGAAAGCATGAAAATACACTTCTCATTGCAAGGTTTGTTAAAGGTGATCTGCAAAAGCATGCTCACTCATTTTGTTCTTTGTGTACTCTCTTAGTAAAAGTTTTAAAAAAAGAAAGAAAGAAAAATACACTTTGGAATCTCACTTTCCAATGCTGAGTGAAGAAAGTTGCAGCAATTCTAGAATAATTTTTTTGGGGGAAGGAATGAGGAGGCCCTTGAAAAGGAAGGGGACTATTCTCACTTTTTCTCAGCTTCCTAACTAAACAAAATGGAAGTGTGGTATACGCTTTGCAGACAATGCATACATTCAAAATGCTTCCACAGATTATTAACTATTATGTGATTAAAGTGTGAGCCCTTCTTATTGTATTTAATCCTATTTCAGTGGCTATTTAAATTAACGCTAGCCTTATGTCTTCACTTTCTGCTTTGCCCGGTGTTCAGAAATTTTAAATTATCCTGCCCAAAGATCAAGACACCTTTTGAAGAAAAGTTGCATTAAGACATATATGTTTATTATATAGAGGGATAGGATTTCCTTCACCCTCTTCCAGAGACCATATACTATCAGGAACTGATTGGCTTCCAGTTCATGTGAACTTCCAATCCCTTATGAATGCCATTGAGGAATTGAGTCATCATAAATGTACAGTTGTGATCAATAGAAGATTCTAGTCTGGTAAATCAGCACTGGACCTGTGGGAAACATCACATTTCCTCCCAAGGACTATCTGCATGGAGATCTGTCCCATCTGTGACATCCCATCACAAAGATGTCACCATTTAAAAATCCATTTGGCATTTTTTGTCTTCATTTTGTCTCTGTATTTAGTGATAGGTGTAATGTCTTTTATTATCATGAAGTCATTTAACCAAACATCTTCTCTTTTTGTCTGGCTCACTTCCTCAAAACTACTTATTTGACAGTTTCTGAATTACTGCATCCTTCATGAAAATTAATTAAATTGGAAAACTCCAAATACATCCAAATTCTACCATCCAAAATGGAATTCATTAATTCTGGACTCTTATTCAAGAGTAGTGCATGATCTCCTGACTGAACTTGAGTTCAAAGAACCAAAACCTGTAACTATTTATGTGACTTTTGTGGTTATAATCTTGGACTTCAGGCAAAATATGCATAAGATAAAAGGCATGTTTAAGTAGTATTTTCAAAATAACAATACCTTTGTGATGTTTCTTCAGTGTAAAGTTAGCAAAGTGAAGGTTTCCTCTTTTTATTTTTCTTCTTCTAAAAGCTTTCATCCAGATTAATTCCTTATATTTTGGGGAAAAAATTAGAAGAACATAGAAATCATTATGCTAATTCTTTCCAATTTTTTTTTCTATCATGAATGATACTTCCTGTGAGTTTCATTATATCTTCACAGAGAGGTTGGAAGCTATTTCTGGTGTGAAATTTGGACAATGTCTCAGGAAGAAAAACATTTCTATTTTCTCCTTATGCAAGGCACAGAGACTAATTTAAAAAAAAATTACTTGAATCACCCACTAACAATCGGATTTTTTTGGTATGATCTTGCCACAGAGTGATGGCAAGATCAGTCAAGTGATACTGACATTTGTAAAGGCTGATGTAAAGGAAATTTCTCCTTTTCTGAAGGATGGGTGAGAAATTAAGACTTAGAAGATCAATGTCTATTCTAGTACTCTGATGGTACTTTGATGTTATGATTCATTATTCTTTCCATCCAAGTAACTTCTTTAGTTTTTTAGTAGAAAAGTGATTGTTAACAATGTCTGAAATTTGAGTTTGCAGTTTAAGAAAAGGATCTTTCAAAGAGAAAGCATATTTGGTCATTACATTATTAAGATAGAGAAGCACACAGCAGCATTATATCCAGATACCAGTAATACTAAAGACCTGGAAAACATTTTTTCCCCCTCAAGTGATGGCTATTACTTTTTAAAATGCTATTATTCATCATGTACTAGGTAGAATTACTTCTCCGTTCCCCATAGTCATGGCTTCCTCTTAAGCCTGTTGAGTTCTTTCTCCTTTTTAAAACTCTCTAGAAACCTTCCACTTTGCTTTTAGTCTAATCCTTACTTACAATTGAAATCAAGCTGCACAGTGGTTTATAATGTATTTTAACTGGTGAGTGCTGAGGGATGTGAACAAGTTAGGCTGCCAAGGTGATCATCTTCATCATTCTGTCTCATAGATGTAGAATTCAGACTACAGAGATAAAAAGATTCTGATTGTCTGTTCAAGTTGCTTGACAGCAGTTTCTTTGAGTTTTAAGAATACCATTTTTGTGGGAATTTCATAATATTTCTTAAAACTTGCATTAAATTTGATGAGGTACAAGAGAATAGGCAGGAATTAATAGAAAACATAATAGAATACATGGATCTTCCTTCACTCAGATTTTAAAAATTTTGTAAGTAAAATTTGGTCAAGGAAATTTACTATGGATTTTAAATAAATTTATCAGGAAAGAAAAAATACCAAGGAATACCCTAGAGAATTCTTTTTTTTGCCCCCTTGAGATTGATATGATGTTTCTAATCATTTACTCCCTCCCTTTATTCTTTCTTTTTTAAGAAATTTATTTTATTGGAAAAAAACAGTAAGAAAAAAAAAACAGAAAAGAAATACAAAACAAAATTAAATCAAAAGAGGATATTGTCATGTGCCCAGCAGAACATCAGGGGGGATTCAAAATATATAACAACAAATTATCATATCAAGAAAGCATATATATTAGTAGAAGAAATTATATTTGTGAATGTCCATTTTTTCTTTACTTCCTTGTAAATTGTTCTTTGGTTCTCTGCTACACACCTTATTTACTTTATTCTTTTTTTCAGCCCACAATCCTCAAGCAAGCTACAGTTAAGAAAAGATATATTTATGTATACATATATGTAGATATATACATACATACACATAAACATACACATCTCTTTCCTGCCCCTGTTACCTTTTTAAATTCTGCTCCATAACTTGCCTTTCTCTTATTTAACCTCCTAACCCCCAAAGATCCCTCCCTATCTTCTTCTCTCATCCTTTACTTCCCCATCCATCCATCCATCCCGTCCCCTTATTTCTTTATAGATTTTGGAGAGTGCTGTACCCTTCATGGTATCTATGCAGTGCTGCCTATTGAACCCATTCCCATCATGAGTAAATTTTCAAAACAATGAGCCCTCCTCCTTACCCAGTGTCTCTTGTGTCTATTCTTCCTCTGCACTTCATTTGTATAACCTGATTACTGTTGTTACCTTGACTCTGCCAATCTTTCTTTTGAACTGTCCTATTGTTGAAGTGAATCTTAAACATCTAGTATATACATTTTCACATGTTAAAAAAAAAGCAATTTATATATGTTTAAACAATTTATCTATGTTAAGTTTCTTAAAATCGATCTTTCATATTGACTATTAAATTTTCTGTCAAGTTTGGGTTTTGTTGATAGAAAGCCCTGAAAATCTGCAAGTTCATTAAATGTCCACTTTTTTCTCATTCAAAATTATGTTATTTTTCCGGATATAATATTTTTGGCCACAGGTCTAGTTTTTTTGACTGTTGGTATATTTCAAGACCTGAGGTCATTTATTGTAGATACTGCTACAATTCTAATTGTAGCTCTAGCATATTTGAATTGCTTTTTCTTGTTTCTTGCAAAATTTTCTCTTTGATGTGGGGATTTCAAAATTTGGCAATAATATTCTTATGTGTTTTCCACAAAGGATTTCTCTGAGGTGGTAATGGGTGCATTTTTTTCTATTTTTACATTCCCCTTATATTCTATTATTCCAGGACAATTTTCTTGGATTATTTCCTGCATTATTGTGTCAAAGTTCTCTTTTTGGTCACAACTTTCTGTCAGTCCAATTCTTATGTTTTCTCTTCTTGATCTGTTTTCCAGATCTGTCATTTTTCGTATAAGATGTTTTACATTCTGTACTATTTTCTCATTCTTTATAATCTGTTTTGTTATTTCTTGGTCTCTCATAGTTTCACTGGCTTCCGCTTCCCCTTGCCCAATTCTATTTTTTTTTCCCCCCTGAGGCAGTTGGGGTTAAGTGACTTGCCCAGGGTCACACAGTTAAGAAGTGTTAAGTGTCTCAGGCCAAATTTGAACTCAGGTCCTCCTAACTTCAGGGCTGTATCCACTGCACCACCTGTCTTCCAATTCTAATTTTTAAAGAATTATTTTCATCTTTAAGATTGTACCTCCTTTTCTAGTTGGTTAACATTTATTCATAAGTTACTTGTTTTTCTTGGATGGTTTTTAGTTTTTAGCTTTGTCTCAGTATTTCTCACTTGATTTTTAAATTCTTTTTTGAGTTCTTCAATAAATTTTTTCTGGGCAGGGAACCATTTCACATTACTCTTGAGGGTAGAAGCTTTTTTTTTTTTTTTTTAACACTAAAGTGTTTTCTGAAAGTGAACACCATTCTTCCCTGTTCCCATATGTTTCAGTGTTGATGTTATTCTTTGCCAAATTCATTTTTAAAAATAAGAGATATTATTGTAAGCACTTTTAATCATGTGTGTGTGTGTGTGTGGGGGGGGTGTTCCTTAAACTTCTCTTCAGTTATACATCCTGACAGTAACCCCAAACCAAGAGTTCCATTTTCCTGCAAGTGCCCACAGCCAGTAGCATCCCTGCCCCACTGCCTCTGCATTCACCAGGTGCTGGTTCCTATAAGCCTAGATTCACTGTGTCTTCTAGGCTCAACCCCCACTAAAAGTCTGGAGATGAAGGTCTCTGTGGTTCCCCCTGAGGCTCCAGCCACATCAGCTAGCCCAAGGGGTCCCCATTTGCTTCTCTAGGGCTAAATATGTTTTGACTTTGGACAAGTTTATCCCCAGTTCAGGGGAATTTCTTCAGATCTTCTCAGGCTGAATCTGGAGAACTACTATTCTGCCCCATCTTTTTGATTTTTCCCCAGCCTATGGTTCTCCTCGAGGAGCAAATTTGTTCTGTTTGTGGGGGAAATCGGGAGAGTTTGAAATTTACCAACTTACTCTACCATCTTCCCAGAATCCTTCCTTCCTCCCTCTCTTTATTCTTTCACACTGTCACCTTTATATCATTCTCTGTTTTAGCAAATGCTTCTTGACCATTGGCTTTTAAAATTAACCTCAGTCATTACAATGGCTAGAAGAGAGAAATCCTGTTTCAACTGTTTCAAGGTGGGTTTAGCTCCCGCCTTGATGCCCTGATACCTGCTAACTACTGTGTGACCAGGAGCAATCTTCTTGAGCATTTTAAACTATTTCCTTCTTTATAAACAAAAGATAATAGTATTCATCTGAACTATTGGATATGCTAAAAAACTGCAAAAATGTGAATTATCATTTTAGGTGTAGGGATAGGAATAAGGATGAATCCTGCGATTTCATTTAGAGGGAGAGGAACAGAAAAACAAAATAAATATTTCTTCTAATAGAGAAAATGTTTGTGTCTAGTATATATTACTAACTATAAGTTATTGTCTACAGATTTTGAGGATTTTGTCTTGTCTTCTTTTATACCTAACTTATAGTCTCTTTCTCCTTCCCATCTTCTGTCCTATCATTTTGGAGGACTGAAACTCACATATTGATAGTTCCTCAAATACCCTAATCACCCACTTCCTCAGTTTATTCATTTCCCATGACCTTCTCTTCCTTCCCTTAATTGCACACATAAAGATAATCATTCCTGAAATATTAGTTTCTCATGCTCTATTTCCATGTTCATCAATATGAAATTCCCTTCTAATTCAAATTCCCATCTGTTGTCTTTCCACCTTTCCATCCTCCTTGCAGTCACAACACATGTTCTTTGTATATATCATGATCTTTAATCCTTCTATTCCCTAACTCTCTCCCAAATCATCAACCCCTCACTGACTTTACTCTCCCTATTTCCCAATCTTGGCACTCTGGATTTCCATGTTCATCAATATGAAATTCCCTTCTAATTCAAATTCCCATCTGTTGTCTTTCCACCTTTCCATCCTCCTTGCAGTCACAACACATGTTCTTTGTATATATCATGATCTTTAATCCTTCTATTCCCTAACTCTCTCCCAAATCATCAACCCCTCACTGACTTTACTCTCCCTATTTCCCAATCTTGGCACTTTGGTGAACCAGTTTGCTTCTACTCCATCTTTTCTTTTTTCCCCTTGCTCTTTGCTCCTATTGTCATCTTACATCTTATAGTACCATTTTACCAAGCTTCAGCCCTGGATTATATCCATAGTTTACTTCTTCCTCCTTCATTCCTGTTTCCCATGAAGAGTTTTCCCTTCTTTCTCAGGATCTCTACATGCACAATTCAATCTTCACCAGCACATCCCCCTCTCCCTTTCATCTCTACTTTCACTCATCTTCAATCTCTCCCTATTTTAGCTGCTTCCCTAATGCCTATAAAGATGGCCACAATCTCCCTGTCTCAAATTGTTCATTTGATCCATTCATTCCTGATAGCCATCCAAACTAGAGAAGGCTGTCTACAATCAATGTCTCAACTTCTTTTTTGTCTTACTCCATTCTTAACTCTACAGTATAGATTTGACTTCAGCCACAAACCTGAACCTAATCTCCAAAATTATCATTGAGTGACCTCCTCATTGCTAAATCCATTGATTTTTTTCCTTCTCATCCTTCTTGGTCCTTACTTCATCCTTTGACAGTATTGATCACTTTTTGGATACTCTCTTCTTTTGCTTTTCATGTCAAAGTGCCCTCCTAATTTCATACTACCTATTTGATTGCTTCTTGGTCCTTTTGTGCCATCCTCTTTTGCTGGATTTTCATTGAGGTCATGCCTCCTAACCATGGGTATCACCTGAGGTTCTGTCCTGGGTCCTCTTCTCTCTATATATTATTTTACTTCTTATCAATTCCCATAATTTCAACTATCATCTCAAAGAAGATGATTCTGATTTATTTTGTCCAGCCCTACCTCTCCTAACCACCAATCTCACATCTCCAACTCCTTATTGGACATTCTGGACTAACTGTTTCATAGTAAGCTCAACATGTTCAAAATTAATAAAACCTTCCCCTCTTCCTGGTTTCCCTACAACTATTGAGGATACCCTCCCAGCCACCCATGCTCATAATCTAGATGTCATATTCAATGCCATATTCTTACTGTACCTTTTCTCCTCTGCCCCACTTCATATTCAATCAATGGCAAAGTCCTGTGGTTTCTACATTCACAGCATCTTTTACATAACCCTTTTTTCTTTTGATATTTCCACCATTCTGGTGCAGGGTCTCATCATCTCATACCTAGACTGCTGGAGTAGCCTACTGGCTGGTCTACTTACTCTCCAGTATATTCTCCACCCAGCTGTCAACTCGATTTTCCTAAAGTACCTATCTGTCCATGTCAGTGTCCCACACCCAACCCCTATCATTGAATCAACTCAAGTGCCTTCATGTTAGCTCCAGGATAAAATTGCCCTTTTTGGCTTTTAAAGCTCTCCATAATCTGTACTCTCCCACCCTTGTCAGTCTTCTTACTTCTTACAACTAAGCACTTCCTCTGCAAACCTATGATACTAACTTTCTTGGTATTTCTCAAACAAGACCCTTCATCCCCTGACTTCAGACAATTTTATTTTACTGTCTTCCATGACTAGATTTATTTTCCTCTTCATTTTTGCCTTCTACTTTCCTTGGTTTCCTTCAAGAGTCTTGGAAATCCCACTTTCTGCAAGTAACCGTCCTTGATTATCTTTAAAGCTATTGCCTGGCTTATGTTAATTATCTCTAATTTGTCTTTATATCTTATTTGTACATAGTTGTTTGCATGTTATCTTCATCAATGAATGATGAGCTGCTTGAGAGAAGGGACCAGGTTTTGCCTTTGTATCACCAAGGCTAAACATTGTACTTGGTATATAATAGACACTTAATAAATGCATGTTGACTGACTGGCTCATTGATTAAGGACTATTATTAAGGATTCAGTCTTTAACCTCTTAAAAATTTCAAGCATTATTTTCCATATTCTTCAGGGTTATTAATAGAACTGTCTTACATCCCATTTGTTCACTCTGAAAGAATGTCCTAACCACGTAGGAGATAAGAATAAGGATAATAACTTTTAAGATTATAAAGTACTATCAATACATTTATCTCATTTGATAGAAAATAGCAAATACACTAATTGCCTTTTCCACAGTTGTTAGAGACGAAATTGTTATATCCAGCTATATTTATAACTTCTGCCTTTACCTAATGTTTTCCAATGGGGAAAATGCATTGTTGTATTAAGTTGGAAAGTACTCCACAGCATTTGATTGCTTGAATAAAAATAGCAAAGAAGGAAAACACAGTACATCTTTTACCATATCAAGAAGAAAAAGCTTATCCCTGTCTTTCTCAAATATTCATTACTGGGATCACAAAGGAATGATGTGAGACTTTCTAAAGAAGCTATTTGTAATTCTTTCAGTTTTCCTAGACAGATTACAAATAATGATCCATTAAAGTCATGGCATCTCAGGAACCTGCTGCCCTGCATCTGCCAACTTAAATCAATGTTTTGTAAATAAATGTGTACGTAAGAAAAAATAAGGCTTCTATTCTAAACTACTATAAACTGTTTCTCCCTAAGTTTTTAACTATAAATTGGAAATACTGATGATCACATTGTAGCACATCTATTTACCATTTCCCCACAAGTGCTTGTCCCTCCCCTCCATCCTTATTTCAAGTGCACTTTTACCTCTTGGATTTTTGAGGTATATGCTGCTAATAATAGTGTTATTAGAAAGAATTTGTAGCAAGATTTCAAAAAGTGCTTATTGGGGAAAAAGACTGCCTTCACCTGTAACTTAGATAAAAAGTTGTCATCACTTTTTCATGTTCAGTGGTATTAATTTAGATCTCAACCAGTGCCTGTTGATGACCTGAGCTAATTGTTTTATAATGATCTTCCTATATAAATGGGATTAATGTGTCAAGGTACAGTGAGATTGAGAAGATTATACTGTGTTGCCAAGAGGAATAAAGTTAGTTTAAATAACTTGGGGTTTTGTGTGATTTTGTTCTCCTTGAACTGTTACTTTAAAATCCTTTCCATATTTTTTCAAATCATCAAACTGTGACCTTCAAGTCTGATAAGAAATCACAGTGAAAAAAAGTATCCTTACGTGGTTTTGGGAATCTCAGTCATGAATTTTATTTATAATTTTATATAGCCTATGCATTGTACCTACCCTTTATTCAGTGAATCAACATCAGTGCCTCTTTCCTTTTATATACCTTAGAATTCAGGGATTTTTAACCTAATTTTTTTGTATCATGGATCTCTTTGTTCAGTCTGGTAAAGTTTACAGGCTCCTTCTCAGAATAACGTTCTTTAAATCCATAAAATAAAATACATAGGATTACAAAAGTAACCAATTACATTGAAATACAATTATTATTTGTTTTCTAGCCATGTTTATAAATCCCAGGTTGAGAACCCCTACTTAAAGCATAGATCCCAAATTAATTCTAATCTGAAAGTTTGTCTTGTTTATATATATTTCTGGTAGTGACTTCATTGAAGTGAATATACTTGTTCTGTAACCTGTGTTATAAAGTTGCATAAAAATGAAGATGAGATTCAACTTGACAAGGAGGGAGTATAAATGCAATTAAGTTGGATTAGCCTTCTAAAAATAAAAATTAAATGAGAGAAGAATCACTAAGATATTGAGTTCCTGATTGAATTTCAGGTTCCTAAAAAGACTTGAAAAATGACTTCTTGTTAAGGAGCATTTCACCATGATCGTAGTTTTGATCTTGCTACTTTCTAAGAGTGACATATAAATAAAGTGAATGCCTTTGGAATGGTTCCTTTTTTAGGTTTGACTGGACTTGTAGCAGCACCTCAAACATATAGTTCCCTTCAATTCTCAGTTTCTCCAAATCTATAATATTTTCTATGGTATTTTTCTCACTATGTTAAATCAGATTCTCCCAAGAATCCATCTCTCCTAAATAAATTAAGTAAATTTCCTAAAAAAGCATGATTCACCTTGTCCAGTAGAACACCATAGGACTGCAGGGAACACCTGGCATAGTATTGAGTAGGATCAACCCTCACCACATTCTTAAAACACCACATTTAAACCTTTTGTAAAAATATCACATTAAATACATTTTTTTATGAAGATTAGTTTTCTTCAAGGAAAAGGGTATTTTTGTTGAAATAGTTTTGGAGACTTAATAATAGGTCTTTCAAAAGACTATTATTAGCCAGTCTTTTCCTCACTTAGAGGATGATATGATGTAAGATACTTGGAAAGCAATGTAGGGAGGATGAGCCTTAAATGGCAGAATTTTATTTAGAATCCTTTCTTAACATTCTCAGCCCTGAAACGTTGCTATTTGAAGAATTCCTCTTCAGCAAGTAGTCTTCCCAAAAGCTAACATTGAGCTCAATGAATTGATTTATGCCCTCTTGTCAGCAGTAAAATGTAAAACAACCACTGCAGATCTCCTTAAACAACCTCCACTAAAAGTCAATCTAGAAAAGGACATTCTGATTTTTGTGTGCCAATATTTTAGATAGCCTTAAGTGATTTCTGAAGAACTTGGCTTGTCCTTTTGAGGGGGAAAAAGACACCATGCAAAAAAACAACAACAACAACAACAAAAACAGATCTTTAGGGACATTCTTTGTCACTTTATCTTCAAGATGAACAGTGCTTAAAACCTGGAGACCTCAAGTCAATCAAGTAATACAAATTTATCCATTGGCTAGGATACAGACCATTTACCTAGGATACTTTCTTGGTTTAGTTTCCCCTGGGAAAATAAAATCCCACCAGATGAAAATATAAAATCCCATCTTTTAAAGGAAATTTTTTCTGGTCCCCTTTAGTAATAATTTACTCCCTCTAAACTTACTGCCATTTTATTCTATATATATTTCTTTTCAACGTGGTTCTCTGCATGTTGTCTTCCCCATTAGACTGGGAGCTCCTTGAGAGCAGGGACTATTTGCGGAAGGTGGGGGGGGGGGAGAGGGGGGGTGTCATCCTTTGTATCCTCAGTTCTTGGGACAATATCTGGCACATAAGATCTTTTTATAAATGGTTCTTGATTTGAATTGGGTTAAAAGCTAATTTTTTAAGTTAAAGAGAAATGATAAATAAAATCCTTTGCATGTAAATCTCAGAAGTTGGAATAAAGAGATGACTGGTTGGCTCAAGATTAAAGAAGCCTGTGAATAAACATTCACAGAATTTCCTGGTTTTGGATGATGACAGTGGTTTAAATTCTAACCACATGAATTTTTCTTTTTTAATATGCTGAAGTTTAGATGTCTCCATACCCATCGAACTGCTTCTTTATATGATGTCTATTGGTGTTCTTCCTCTCACAAGAATTAAGGAAGCTGTGACAGTTTCCAGTTATAACTTCAAGTAATTATAAATGGATCTCCAATTAATGACATACTATCCTGGTGTAGTTGGGGTGTAGGTGTTGGGAGTCTACCTATGTTTTCAATGGTTGATCTACTTCTTAAGAGGATTACATGTCTCTTGAGAGGATTTTTCGGTGTATTGCTTTTTAAGGCCATGAAGGGATCTGTTCAAAAAGATCACACTCAGAAGTAAAACATGAAATAATCTGTTAATTCATTTTCTCTTGTCATGAGCTCATTAAACTCTGTTTGTCTCCCGTGTTGATTTATTGTGAAAGGCTCTTTTTTCTGCCTTCAATTTCTTCTATGACCAATTGTGCCCACCAATACAAGATTTATATTCCCCTAACAAATTCTCTTGATGACTTCCCTAGTTTAAAAAATTAAGTGACCTCTCCTTTCCTATGGGATAAAGCAAGACTTCTTGGCAAGGCATTCAAGGCCTACCACAGTATTGCTCTTCCCAATCTTCAACCATTCCCACAAAAATTTTCTGCATCATCTATGGTAATTTTTTTACACTATCCTCTGAATACTTTATGTATTCTTGTTTTTAAATGTCACCTATTCTTCCCAGCTATTCAAACCCTACTCATCCTTCAAGGCTTAATTCAATTTTATCCACATTTACTGACTACTCTAGCGAACAATATTTCTCTACCCAAATTATTGTAGCATTTTTACTGTATACTTTCATTTGACTCTTGTACTGTCAAAAGTTGTGAGATAGGTAAATGATAGACAGAAAGATAATAGACACACAAACATACATGTATGTATCTTAATCTCTTGATAAGATTGCAATTTGAGGACAATCTCTGGATTGTTAAGCTTATTTCTGTCCTTCATAAAGTCTTGAATATGGTATATACTAGAGCTATTCAGTTGAAAGAGGGAAAGGAGATGATTATCTTGGAACCCATAATTTAGAAGCTCTTCAGACCATATGCTGAACAGAATCTCAGGAAAATCAGATGGGGGAGGGTAAACCCAAAGAAAGAACATGTAGTCTGCTAACTGGGCCTACTTTTTAAAGCTTTGTATACCATAAATTAATTCACCAATGAATAGGACTTCCCCTTTCCAATTCTAAATATGCTTGTTAAGAATTTCTCAGTATGTGTTTTCAGATAAATGATTGCCTTTGGCATTCATTTCACCTACTTTTATTTTTAATAGAACTTCAGGGATGCCCCAAACCCCAATTAGAGTTATTAGTCTAACTACTAGTACTTGATCTGCTCAGCTAATGTTTTGTCAAGCAAGGTGCTTCTGTCTTATATTATGGAAAATTCTTTATTTTTAACTTTCATTTGAATAATTTTGCCCCAAATCACTCAAGGACAAATCCAGTGCAATAATATTCCAGAAGATGTTCCTAGGACATACTAAATATGTATTGATGCCTAAAACATAAGGATTGTAACTTCCTTTTTTTTTTTTTTTTTTTTTTTGGTATGTTCTTTTCCACTTACAATGACTTAAGAATGTACTTTATACTAAATGAATTGACTGATTTTGGAGAAGTCATATAGTGTAGATAGGAGCCATACTGTTTATGAGAAAATTTTAGTAGGGACAAGAAGTCAATATATTATGGAAACCTAGTTAGTACAGACAATAAGTATCTTTAAGGATATAAGGAAGAAAGCAGAATTTTTGCTCACAGGCAGTATTATCAGTGCATAACAGTAATTTTTGGATTTAAAAAAGTCTGGCAGATTCATTGAACCATTACAGTGACAATGAGTTTTCACATACCCTTTTGCTGATCAAAGTACAGAAATACAAGTACAATTTGATTTAGGATCCTGGAAATCACCTGAATATAAGTGGAAAACAAAGCAAATATAATTATTAGCAGCCTTCCAACTTCTTTTTTCCTTTGTAATATTGGTCCTTCTGAAGAGAACTAGGTTTTGCTCTTTTTCAGAATGGTAAATGAAGTTTGAGTATAAAAACAAAGGATTTCTAAAACACTGAAAGTAAAGGAGCAGGAGTCAAAATATTCTAGAAAATTAAGGGATTGCATATTCTTTCATTGTGCCAATCAAGATCCTAGAGTATATTCAGTAGTGATAATAAATGTGCAAAATTTTGAGGATGGAGATTACATCTTGAGGAAATAAGAATTTGGGGAAAATAGGTCCTAGATTACTTAATAAGCATCAAATTTGATCTTTATCATCTTTAACTATAGAGATCTGCAGACTCCTGGAGGTTTTTAAGAGTCACACTCTAATTAGCATTGGTGATAGATGAGTTTCTAGTACAGATAATGAAGGTATTTTTAGTAACTCTTTATGCTTGATCCCAGAGGATGAATAAATTGTTTGTTTGGATGTATATTAAAAGTTCAGGAGTTACATTTGGTATTCAAGGATATCATTTAAGTACGATTTAAATGTAATTTTTAAATGTTGCTGTTTTATCTTAAAGATAATATTCTTCCAAAAATTTTAGTTTATGCCCCAAGTATATCTTTCTTATATGCCTGAGTCTTCTATAATTTCCAAGTCTTATTCCATTTTTTGACATCTTCTTTGCTCAACAGTATAAAGTATTTGTTTTATTGTGTTAATACCAGTAGAAGATATGGTTCAATAATGATTAGTTTCCATTGGTTTGGGCAGTTCAAGGTCAAATATGCACCTTTTCAGAGTACAGATAGGGACACAAATGGTGGGAAGACCTTTCTGTCTACTTGTAATAAATGAGCTAGCCACACATGCCATTGTGAGAAAAGTCTTATAATCTGAGGTCCTCAGAAAAAGAAACCATTATTACTACTAGCAATGAGCATGTGTATATACATACATACAAAATGTTTGTGTATGTTATGTAGGAATATAGGTGTAAGTTATATGTATGCATGGGAAATATATACATATAAAATAAATGCACACATATGTGTATATGTCTGTGACACGGGGAATAAAGAGTTGGCCCTAGAATCAGAAAACCTGAGTTCAAGGTCCGATCCTTCACACCTACTGTCTGTGGGATTCTTAGCAGTCACCTGATTTTTCAGCACTCTAGGTAACTCTCTAAGACTATAAGTTGCAGAATAGATGCCAATCAATTTATTTAGTACCTACTATGTGCCAACTCAGCTAGGAATACAAAGAAAGGCAGAAGTTCCCTTGTCCTCCAGGAGCTCACAATGTGAGGGGAAAACAACATGCAAACAAATATGTATTAACAAGCTGGCAGTAGATTTAAGAGGGATTGAGGAAGTAAGATTATAAAGTTCAAGATGCAAGGAAAATTGGAAGGTAGAGATAAAGAAGGGATTATTTCAGGACAGTATGTGAAAATACCAGAGTTGAAGTGTCTCACTGGAGGAATCCTAAGGAGGTCAGTATTTCTGGATTAAATATGTCAGGGATAAAATGTAAGAAGATTGATAAAGAAAAGGGGGAGGAAGCAGGTAATGAAGGGCTTTAAATGCCAAAAGATTTTATATCTGATCCAGAAGATAATAAGGAGCCACTGGAGTTTATTCAGTAGGGAGGTGACAAGTTTCGACCTTTATTTGGGGAAATCAGTTTAGCAGTTGAATGCTAGATGGCCTAACTGGAGAAAGGCTATTTCAGTTGTCCAGGTTTGAGGTGGTGAGAGACTGTACCATAGAAGGGGCAGTACCAAAAAAGAAAAGTGAGATATTTGGAAAATGTTACAAAAGTAAAATCAACAGCCATTGGCAATGGATTGGAAATAAGAGTAATTGAAAAATAGTGAAAATTGAGCTATGAAACCTAAATTATGACCCAAGGGATCTGGGAGAATGGTAGTACCCTCAACAGTAGTAGGAAACTTTGGAAAGGAAAAGGATTTGCATTGTTAGAGCAAGCCTATTCATTAGGAATTGAAGCAGCTCATAGAGGGCTGGGTCCGGAATCAAGATGGCCTAATTTCAAATCCAACTTTACATACTTACTGGCTATGTGACCCTGGTCAAGTCACTTAACTCCTATTTGCCTTAGTTTCCTCATCTTTTAATAGCTCCTTCCTCTCAAGATTGTTGTGAGGATAAAATGAAACATTTCTAAAACCCTTAGTATAGTGCCTAGCACACAGTAAGCACTATATAAATATATTATAAGAATTTCCTATAACAATGAAATCAAAGGTCTGATTCCAAAAAATTAAATATTCTCTAGAGTGGTTCTACTATTTAAAGCTTTTGTTTTTCTACACATGTAAAAATGGAATATGAATGTATGTGATTAACTCTATATAGTTGATTTAATTGTCTTGTATTAATTAGTGAGGGGCAGCAAGGTGGCCCAATGGATCAGGGTTGGGAGTTAAGAAGACTATTTTTCCTGAGTTCAAATCTGGCCTTAGATATTTACTAGCTATGGAATCCTGGGCAAGTCATTTAATCCTGTTTGCCTCAGTTTCCTCATCTGGAAAATGAGCTAGAGAAGGAAATGGCAAACCACTCCAGTATTTCTCTCAAGAAAACCCCAAATAGGGCCATGAAGAGTCAGCTGCATCTTAAACAACTGAACAATAAAATTTTGTGAAGGAAATTAAGTAGTTAATGAAGATATTTGGGAAGGTATAGATATACATACATCTGGCTTAATTACTGTTCTATATGGGTAGTTTGTTTCTCAGCATCTAACCTAACCAGAGCTTCTTAAATTTTTTCAACTCATGACTTATTGTCTGAGGAATTTTTATGTGACCCTGAGTATATAGGTATATAAAATAAGTATACAAATCCAACATTTACTGATAATAAATCATAATTTCACAACCCCCACATTCAGTTATAAGATCCCATATGGGGTAATGACCCATAGTTTAAGAAGTTTTGATCTATGCAATTATCTACAAAATAATTGTAGATCTCATTAACTGCATTTAGGGAAGCAATAAAGTACAACTAGTACTAATTAATCAACTAATATTTATTAGGTACCTACTGTATGCTAGCTAGTATACTAAATGACTGGTGGAGAAGGAAACATTGGATTTGGAATCAAAAGAGCTGGGACCACCATTATTAAATTGTTTTATCTTGGACAATTCACTTGGAATTCTCTAGATCTAATATTTCTCATATGTAAAATGATAGAGTTGTACTTGATTTATAAAGCCAAAAGAGCTTTGAAGCTCTTCAGGTAGGTCTTGCCAAACAAACAAACAAACAAAAAAACCTGACTTCTCGTATGATCTTTTGGGGGAAGAGTGTTGACAGTTAAGTGATGGACGATTCATGGTTTTAACATAGTCTAGTGGCAAGAGTCACCAGTTAGAAGAATTGAGTTGCGGGCAGCTAAATGGTATGGTGGGTAGAGTACTAACAGTGGAGTCAGAAAGACCTAAGTTCAAATCCATCCTCATATACTTATTAGCTGTGAGACCCTGGGCAAGTCACTTTACCATTATTGCCTCCAGGAAAAAAAAAAAGAACTGAGTTGTATCCTAATTCTGACCTAACTCATACTTCTCCACAGTTTCAATTTCCTCATCACTAAAATGAAGATAGTAAGACTTAATTTTTGAAATTGAGGTTGGTAAAGAATAAAATGAAGTAATAGTCTTGAAATCACCTTTAGAAAAGATTTGAAGGACTCTATAAAACAGCTCACTTTTCATCCCAACGTTGGGAGAGTTGTGGAATAAATGAATTGGTGCCTCCTATCACTGAGTATTCTACAAGACTGAAAGAAACAACCAAGAAAGGGTAGAGTAATTCAGAGAATGTACGTGATGTAATAGCAACAAGGAAATGTTAATAACATAACTACCCTCAGTCTCTATCAAAAAGTTTCTCATATTCTTCCAAACAGATCCCAAACTATGCATTAAAAGGTTGTAATGTTATATGTAACTTGCTTTATGCCTTCATATTTTTATTATATTCCTTCCCTTCTCTCCACCCACGTGGCCATTACCCTAATTAAAGCCTTTATAAGTTCTCACTTGAACTATTGAAATGGTTTCCTATTTGGAAGCTATGTGGAAGACCCACATGAGTCTATATTGCGCACCACTACCAAAGTGATTTTCTAAAGCTCATATCTGATCATGTCATTCCACCATTCAATATTTCTAGTGAGTACCTATCTGGGTTTATATATAAACTGCTCTGGCAGTTAAAGTCCTTTATAGTCTGGACCTAATCTCCATTTCTAGCCTAATTACCTATTATTGCCCATCATTCTACAATTCAAATTTTAATTCTTTTGTTTCTCATACATAGCATTCCATTTCTCATCACTATACCTCTGCTGATTGTCTCTCATATGTATAATAGATTCATGGCCTCTTCATGGCCACCTCCTAGAATTTCTAGGTTTTTTGAGTCTCAGCTCAAGGACTTCACCTCTATGAAGCCCTTCCTAATCCTTCCTAATCCCTACCTCCAATTACTAATGCCTTCTTTTCCAAAATCACAATACATCTATTGTCCAATCAAAACAAAAATGAAATAATACCATTTGATACTAAGAAATAGAGTGATGGATCAGTGGAATGGATTAGGCATACATGACACAATAATCAAGGCCTATAATAATCTAGTATTTGATAAACCCCTAACACTAGCTTCTGGAATAAGAATTCACTATTTGACAAAAATTGCTAGGAAAACTGGAAAATAATATGTCAGAAACTCAGTATAGATATACTTCTCATGTCCCATACCAAAACAAAGTCAAAATGGGTACATGATTTGAGCATAAAGGATGTTATCATAAACAAATTAGGAGAGCAAGACATAATTTACCTATAAGATGTTTGGAGAAGAGAGGAATTTATGACCAAAGAAAAACTAGAGAACATTATAAAAAATAAAATGGACAACTTTGATTATATTAAATTAAAAAGATTTTGCACCAAAAATCCCAACAGAAACAAGATTAACAGTGAAATGAAAGCTGAGGAAAAATCTTTACACCAGTGTTTCTGTTAAAGGTCTCATTTCTAAAATATAAAAAGAACTGTGTCAAATTTATAAGAAGATAAGACATTTCCAAATTGACAAATGGTCAAAGAATATGAACAGACAATTTTCAGGTGACAAAATTAAATCCATCTATAGTAATATGAAAAAATGCTCTTTACCACTCTTGATTAAAGAAATGCGAATTAAAACAATTCTGAGGTACCACCTCACACCCCTCAGATTGGCTAAGATGACAGGAAAAGATAATGATAAATGTTGGAGGAGATGTGGGAAAACTGGAATATTAATACATTGTTGGTGGAGTTGTAAAATGATCCAGCTATTCTAGAGAACAATTTGGAACTATTCCCCAAAGGACTATAAAACTGTCTATTGACCCAGCAGTATCTATATCCCAAGGAATTCATAAAGGAGGGGAAAAGACCCCACATGTGCAAAAATGTTTATAGCAGCTCATTTTGTGGTAGCAAAGAATTGGAAAATGAGTAGATGCACATCAATTGTGGAATAGCTGAATACACAAGTACACAATAACAGCAAGAATGTGCAATGATCAATTATGAAAGTCTTGGTTCTTCTCAGTAGCTCAGTAATCCAAGGAATCCCAATAGATTTTGGACACAAAAAGCCATCTGCATCCAGGGGAAAAAAAAAAAAAAAACTAAGGAGAATAAATGTAAATCAACACATGCTATGTTCACTTCTTTTTTCTGTTTTTGTTTTTAATCTCTCCTATGATTTTTCCCTTTTGCTCTGATTTTTCTCTCCCAACATGATTCATAAAGTAATGTGCATTAAAAATTAATTAATTTTTAAAAAACAATCAAATGCTACACTTCTTTAGCAAATCACAAACTAATAGCCATCCCCTCAATTTCTAATTCTTTCCACCACAAAAGAGCTGCTAATAATATTTTGTACATATAGGCCCTTCCCCTTTTATCTTTTTGGAATATAGACCTCGTAGTGATTTTGCTGGGTCAAAGAATATGCTCAGAATATGTTCCCTTTGACTACTGAATTCCCATTGTTCTCCAGAATTGTTGGTCAAGTTTACAACTCCATCAATGTAATGCAGACAATTCTAGTGACTGCTGCAATATCTGTTCTGGGAATTCTGGTTGTTATATATGAACCTTTTTAATTTCACAGGTTCAGTATCTTATGAAAGTAGGAGTGGGGAAAACAGAAATTCTCCTTTTCACCAATGCCAAGCAATTCCCTCTCAGGAAGTTTGCTCGACTGCTCTCTCCTCTAGGTTGTCTTACCACTTAAATGATAGGTTCTAACCTGGCTTGCTTTTTATCCATCCTACAGAGCATGGCTAAGTATCTTCAGTAATTCCCAACATACTTCATGTGTAGCGTCATATTATTTAATCCAATGACTTTCATTCCTTTCAAATTTATTAAGGGGCTTTAAGGTAGTTGCTTTAATTGGATTTATTGACAAATGATTCCATCAATCCCCATTCATATATGGTCTAATTCTGACTCAATTTTTAGATTAAACATACAGGACATTTTTGAATAGAATGTTCACGACTGAACACTCTAATTTTAAAATAATAACCACAAGGTTCAAGTTTCCTTTTTCATAATGTAAGGGAGTTCATGTATATAATATAAGGTCCTTTCCAATTCTAATATAGAATTTAGGACTTCATGATAAGTTGCATTGATGAATTAAATTCTGATGTCCCAAATAATAGCAGAAAGCATTTTTCCAAACCATTGCTTTTTAAAAAAATCTTCTATATCCAGTTCACTTTTTTGCCTTAGAAACATGAACAAGTAAACCTCATCTTATTCCTTAGTGATTGAGAATTTTTGATGCTTATTGGTTATTTTGAGAATGGATTCTCACTGTATGCCATTTTAAGTGAAGCTATAGGGGTTTGGGCTGAATTATGTACACTCACCTTGGAAGTGGTTTTGAAATTTTATTTTAAATTATTCTTACATCACCTTGTGTGTTTATCAGTTTGCATTTTCACCTTAAATTGCAAGAGAACAAAAATAACAAATCTAGTTATCTGAAGGTTCAGGTCATTTGGGTTCCTTTTAATCAAAGCTTGACTATAAATGAAATGGGAAAAAAAAAACCCCACTGAACAACATTTATTTATTCTTTGATCACACTAGAAATACAGGAAATGTAATACAGAAAATGCTGGCCTTGTGCCAAGCACTATCTTATAGTGTGCCTGGTATTTGAGATGTCTCTAAGTGTTAAGAAAAATGAGTGATTTCATTCATTTTTGTCTGAGAAGAAAAAGATCCTTACAAGGTCAAAGGTAGTGTTGATTTTCAAACTTCCTTTATTTAATAAGCTCACTAATAAGTAAAGATAATGCAATATGCACAAATAGATTTCTTTCATTTAAGACTTACAGTATTTTTCCTACCACTGACCTTGCTCTTCTAGGCTAGGGCTCCTTTTTCCATTCACAACCTCTTTTCATCCAAGAAATTTTTAGATGACTCCAGGTATATAGGTATAGAAATCAAACAGTTACAAATCATAAATCATAATTTCATAATTCCCACATTTAGTTATGAGATCCCCAGATGGGATTGCAACCCCACAGTTTAAGAAATTGGGATCTAGACATTAGCCAGTCCTGTTAAAAACAAAACAAAATAAACAAACAAACAAAAAAAAAATTCAGCAAAACAGCCAGAATCCTATGGGAAAGCTTACTCAACTCAGTTCAATTCAATTCTACAAAATCTTACTAAGAGATTATGGAGTATGACACTATGCCACAGGATTAGAAATTGTGAGCCCTTACAAGTTTGGTATCAGATCGTAGTGTCTGCAGCTGGATGCCCCTTAACTAGTATAGGAGACTCCATTCAATCATACAGTAGCAGCTACAAAATTATTCATGAAATCTCTTAAGACATCATTGCTCAGTCTCACTCTCATTAGGCTAAGAACCCCAGGGGAATTTGCCTCCATGGGAACAAGTGTCTGAAATTGTAAAAACAACTTGTAGGTTACAAAAGAACATCAAGACATTTATTTGATTCATGATAGTTATTTATCTTAACAGTATGAAGTTTAGCTCATGGGTTCATGTGACCAAATGTGGAAAAGTTGTTGAGTTCCTCTTTCTTGAGAATTGAGAAAATAAATCATAATTCTGTATTATGATAGAGGAAGACTTTGCATTTAAGTGCATGGGTGAGTCTTGGGGAAGGAGAACCTGAGTTAAATTTCTCTTCCTGCCTCTGAGAAGTCATCATGGCCACATCACTTAACTTAGTTGGCCATCAGTTTTTTCATGTGTATAACGTATTCAATGTATACAGTGGACTAGAACTTAAACTTTTTGGTCTCAGGACCCCTTTATATTAAAAAATTGATTTAGGATCTTCCTTTTCCTCTCCCCCCGCCCAGCTTTTATTTACATATCTTTCAATATTTTCTCTATTGGAAACTAAAATATCTTAGTGTTGATCTGATGACCTCACTGAGAATGTGTTCCTGGACAACACTGAGAAGTACAAGACTAAACAAACCTCCAAGGTCCCTTGGAATTCTAAATCTATGATTCTATGTTAAGTTATGAATTTTGTAGGTTGTTTCAAGGGGTGATTTGTTCAGGTAACAATCCCCAGGAGATTGTGCTCACCCCTCATATGGGCCTTGAGTGAGACCTTGGAACGAGTGAGATATTTGGAAGCTGAATAATTCTTCAGTCCCTGGCACTATGTGAAACTCTATGTCTTACTGTGCTCAGAAATACTGATATTCAAATTGCTTGCTGTCTTAGGGAAGAGGGGAGAGAAGGTAAAAAATTTGTAACACAAGATTTTGCAAAGGTGAATCCTGAAAACTATCTTTGCACATATTTGGAAAAATAAAATACTATTTAAAAATTTTTAAATGAAAAAATTAAGAAATACCAATATTTTAGGAACTGTGATTAATGAGCTCTTACAGATGTTACAGATCTGAATGGCCTACTTTTAGGTCCCCAGTAGACTCTATTTGGGAAAGAAAAATATTTAGGGAGAACCCAATAAATCCAGACATCAAATGTGAAAGTAATAAATTATAGGTGGACAAGTAATTGTGAGCCCATTCGAATGTCCTTGTGACATCTATCTATACCCTATATTGAGGTCCTATGATAATGGATGCATATTCAGATACCCAAGGGAACTTGAATTTTTGACAGCCTCTCCCAGATGGTCAATTTTTAGAACTCTGAAGAACAAATGAGAGAGAATTGCAAAGGAGAACCTACAGCCAATTAATTAATCAATCCTAAGCACTCATTAAGTACTTGATATGTGCCAGACACTGTTCTAGTCATGCACCATTCCCTGCAGCCTTACCTAAGTAATTTGTTTTCTTATAATCTCATATATTACATATTTTTGACTAGTTTGCCATTCATACGCCAGTATTGGTTGATGTGTTCGCCTTACTTAGATGTTTTTCCTTTTCTAATTAAAGGTCAAGGTGTATCAGAATCTCAGCATGGAAAGGGATCTCAGAGGATCAATTAATCAAATCTGTAGCCAAACGGAAATCCTTTATGCAACATTCTCCATTACTAGAAGTTAATTCTTGGCCAGATAAGCTTTTAGAGACTAATATTTTCCTCAAACATTTTCATCATCTTTTGGATATCTATAATTCTTTGGAAATTTCTGCTTATCTCAAGCTGAAATTTGTTTCTCTTCAACTTCTCTTCATTCATTCTTCTAGTGCCAAGAAGAATGAATATATTTCCTCTTTTATAGCCTTTGAAATACTAGAAAACATAGCATACTAAAGAACCCCAAACCTTTTCAAAATATCTTTTCTACAGGCTAAATATCTAGGGTTTTTAAATTATTTACATGTGAAATGGTCTTGATATCTTTTTAACATTCTGTTTACTGTTTTCTGGTTATCTTCCAATTTATCAATATTCTCCCTAAAATATGTAATCCAGAATTAACTTCAGTACTCCAGATATAATATTAACAGGGTAGAGTCTTTTGTTTTGAAGATAATGTCTCTCCATATAGCTTAAAATTTTATTGTATTTTATTTACTGCATCATTATGATGACAAATTAATGGGCTTTCAATAAACTAAAACTCAGACTTCTTTAGGAGTCATTCATTTGTCATTATTGTTGAATCATTTTTTAGTCATGTCCAACTCTTCCTGACCCCATTTGGAGTTTTCTTGACAAAGATCTTGGAGTGGTTTGCCATTTCCTTCTCCAGCTTATTTTATAGATTAGAAAACTTAAACATGTGTAAATGACTTTCCCAGAATTAATAATACAGCTGATAAATGTTTGGGGTCAAATTTGAACTCAGGTCTTCCAAAAACTTATTAAATTTCATTGATCCACATCCATATCTGTGATCTTTCTTGTTCAACTGGAATCATCCATAAATTTAAGGAGCATGCCATCATATCCTTACTTAAGATTGCTGATGAAAATGATAAGTAATAGAGAACCAGGAATAGATCCTTGAGCCATTCCATTGGAAAATGCCTTCCCAGTTGGCCGTGAGTCATTTATGGTACTCTTAGATGCAATTATTTAGCAAATTCCAAATGTATATAATTGTGCTGCAATCTAGCACATATTTCCATATTGTGCACAAGGATATTGTGCACAAGGATAGTAAATACTTGCGTGAAATAAACCATGCTTACAGAATTCCTTATCTATCAGTTTAATAACCCTCCCAAGAAGTAAATGAAATTAGTCTGGCTTGACATATTCCTAATAAAATCATGCTGGCCCTTAGTCATTCCTGATTTCATTTTTAAAAACTCACAAACCATCCTTTTAATAATTAATTCTACAATTTTATATGTAGTTGAAGTTAAGCCTATCTACATCTCCTGTTTTCTGTGTTCTTTCCAAGCTTATCAAGAATTTTCAGTGCTTTCAATATTCTAGTTTTTGAGTCAGGTAGCTTGATCATATTGAGGGCTAATGAGTACTCTCTTGCTATCTTCTCACTTAGCTTAGCCTCATTATCTATTTATGTTGTATCTTAACTGTTCCAAAACTAATTCTCTCAGTCACATAAAATAGAGGCAAAATATAAGTTGAGAAGTTCCATTTTCATGTACATTATCATTGCCCTATATACCCAGTTTTTCTTTGATTATTTTCTGTAAAGCTGCCCTCCCATCAGCCCTTTTATCTAAGCACTCATCTGATACCTTAGTCCATTCTGAATTTATACTTTTTTTGCCCCAGCCTCAATTATTAATATTATAAGCCAGTAATTCTTAATGTCCTGAAGTATTATAAACAATATGTATCTCATTATTATTCTCTTATCTCAAATAATTTTCTCATTTAAAAATCCATTAAGTGCTAAATAGGATCATTATTCATCTTTGCTTTAGGGAAACTACAGTCCTAACTATATCCTTTAATGTTCCATGGTGTTTTGTATAATTTATATAAATATAAATGCTCATGAATAGAAGAAGCAAACCAATGCAAAGGCATAGGTACTGATGATTAAGTACTGATGTACTTATGTACTGATGATTAAGTGTAGCCCAATCATACCACGCTAAATATATACTCCATATATATAATGCTATATTTTGGTCTCCAGTTTTTTCCTTATATCCATTACACATTCAAGGAATGTAATCTTGTTCTTCATTAAAAGGGGGATCTCTCTGGATGAGATAAACTGGTATGGCTTATGTAGGAGAAAACTGGTATTCTTTGGAGTTCGCAGAAACCAGGGCTCAAATCTCAATTTTGACACTTATTGTCTGACTTCAAGTGGGTCATTCAACCTCTCTGATACTAAACTTTAAAGCAGTATATAAATGTCAGTTGCTGGTGTTGTGGTCATTAGCTATTGGTGTAATCTTTTCTCATATCTTTATTCATAAAATAAAGAGACCAGATTATATGAAGTCTAATATCACTCTTAGTTCTAAGGAACATGATTCCTTTCCCAATGTTTTTTAATTCTGTGGAAGAATTATGGAATCTGCCTTCATCTTGACTATTATCTTATTTCCTACCATGCAGTTTCTACTTAATTTAATTCCCTTGCTGTTTTGATCATATTTTCTGTTCACTCCCACTTTTTTATATTTTCACCTGCAGATCCAGATATCTAGAAAGTTGTTCTGTGATTAATTTATCTTTTGCTTAACTATCCTTCAAGATCTAACCCAAATTTCATCTCCTACATGAAGCCAACTAGAACTATTTTAGTTCAGAATGTCCCTTCCTTCTATTGTTAGTCCTGTGAAGCTTAGAAGATAATTACTTTGATAATTTCATATTATGGTAGTTCTAGTGCTATCTCCCATTATTGATTATATGTTCTGTGAAAATAGAGACCATGTCCATACTTCGATATCCCCTATTAATACAGTGTATGATACATGGGTACTAGGTAAACATATTCTAATTTATTTTGTTATTGTGCCTCAGAATGTTCTGCCAAATGGAGTTCACAAGCTAGCTAGCTCCTTGTGTCTTTTGCTTGAAGCTTTGTGAATATTACTGAGATAATATGGTATAATAAAGTCTTTGAGGGAAAAGTACTTACTTTTTTTATGTCATTGTAACATTTCAATGAAAATCCTACTTCAGATTTGGGCCTATGAGAAACAACTTAGATTTAACCTGAAAAGGTTCATCACCAGTGTGAACATGAGATTACACAGTGTTTTGACCACAGCAATGTCAAAAAAACATCCAACTAGTAATAGAAAGATTGCGAGCTTTTTTGGTGGAAGAAGTACCCATAATGACAAAACCACTGACCCTTAAAATGTATTTACATTCTATCCCAAGGCCAGTGAAAGTTCCAAAGAGAAAATAGAGAAGAATTTCACAGTGACTGAGTATAGGGCTTTGTATTCTTTTGAAAATAAAATAATAGTTAAAGCCATGATTATCTTTATATTTAGAAATTCATCATTTTTAATACTTAACTGTAAACCATTGATGTCATCCTATTAGTTAAGATTCAAGTTTAATTTGCTGGATAATACAGCCTTTAATGAAGGAATGGATTTTGACCTGTATTGAACACATCCTTTACAATGAACAAAAAAAAAGAATCACAAAATTACTGAAAGTCATCTATATTCCACTTTGCATTGTGTTTGTTTTTAGGTACAAAAGGACAGTTTACTTGCATTCCAAGCAAGTGAAATAGATGCACTTTTCCCATTTACTTATCAACCAACGTTTGGAAATTTGCTATCTGCATCTTATATAAAGGTATGGCTGAAACTGCTTCAAGAGCATTATGCTTTTTTGTTATTAATGATTTGCATTAAAAGATTGTTGAAATTCCAAATTACTACAAAATATTTTCTAGTCTAGATATGACTGGGGATTTTTTTTAATAGCTCATAAAGCTAGAGGCTGGCATTATTTGTGCAGTTATTTTTAGAGTGTGTTTGGACTGTTGTGTCTGATTTTATACTCAACAACAGGCCTGTCAAATCATTGAACATGTTGTTTTATTTCACATGCTCATGAAGTGACATAGATTTCACTTTTTAAAAATAAACATCTTGAGCAATAAGTAGCTTAGAAATATTTATGGCAAATGATTCATTCTGGAAACATTTTTCTAGCAGTGATGAAATAATTATTGAGTCCACTACTAAAAAGTCTACGTGTTTTCTAATGAGAAAAAGTCACTCCAACATTCATGTATTGTTATCAAGAATGCAATCTGTGATCCATTTCTGTTCTCATTATTTATTTAATTGTACTTAAGTTCTTTCCAATATTTAATTCCATATAATTTTGACTTTGGATTTTTTAATCCTTCATTTTTAGTTTTAGATTTTTTGATAAAAATTTAATGGTTTCTGATAAATATTTGGCATTCATCTGCTTATTTCTTTTTAGAAAAGGCTTACTAAGTGAGTTGTATAATCTCATTTTCTGAGTGTCTTATGAACAAAATAGTTTTAAACAGAGTTACATGAATTCAGGGCAAGAGGAGTTGATGAAATTGTAAAATGCCTTTTATACATAATATTGTGACCTTATAAATGCCCAAACTTTTTGCAGATGTGTTAGTTATCCTATGTAGGGTTGGCTGATATAACAGGTCTTGAGCATGAGTAAGAAAGTAAATGTTAAATAACTGTAGAGCTGGGAGAAATCTTCCATATGAATGCAGAAGGTTGGAATATAATATTGATATGGCATCTACATATTCTTTATGCTACTTTATTTTTAGAAAGAAAAAAACTTTTCCATGCTTTTCTTCTCTACTTTGTGATTCTCCTCATATTTGGGTATATAAACAAAGTAAAGCTCCCTCTATAATACTTTTTAGAAACTTTAACTTCAGTGCTCATTTGTCATTCTTGTTGCTTTTTCTGTTTCTTTTCCCATCTCTGCAATAATAAATTACCAGCTGTTTAGTGGGAGAAAGTCTCCAGCCCCCTCTTCCTGTTCTGTCTTTTCCATTCCCTTCTACCCTACCTCACCCATGTTTCAATCCAACCCTACTCATTCCTTCCATTGTGTCCTTTAGAATTCCTATTTTAATAAATTTTCCCTTCATCTTGTTCTTCTTTCTCTCTTACTCTTTCTGTAACATTCTGTTTAACTTCTTTACTCAGTTTCCTTCTCTGAAGTACATTCAATAAAAAATTTTCATCCAACCTTAATTATAGTAGCTATAGTACATCTATCCACACATCATTCTCTAAGTATTCACTACCTGATTTTCTTCTCCACCTTTCCAACTCCTGGTTTTATACTGGGAATATCTAATACCCATATTTCCCTCAATCTCCATATCATCTCAATCCTTCACCCTTTTAAATTCTTTTAGTTGCTTCTTTACTCTACTTCAATTACACATAAGGATGGTTACATACTGGAACTTGCCATTATGAATAAATGTTCCATTTCCCTTATTAGAAACTTAGTCATTCTCTAATGTGAATATAACCTCCTATTATTCCACATCTCCATATAGTTCATCCACATAATCTATTCTTTTCCCTCATCATGACTTTCAGTTCCTCCACTTCTCAGCATTTTCTTAGGTTGAGATTAAGAAAAAGCCTGAGAGCTTCTGGGTAATTAATGATCATTAATTAGGATAGCAAATAATCAATAAGTTCATGCTTAATGGTTTTTTTAGGTAACCAAAGACGTAACTATGGAGTTTATCAAATGCTTAAATACCTTTGGGAAAATGGGTGCCTCTGATAAGTGGAAGTAAACCCTGATTGGTAAACAATTAAGGAAGGGAGCACACTTTCAAATGAAGGCTGGGTTGAAAGCTTTCTATTCCTTCTGCTGAGAACTTGGCTTTATTATGCTCAATTGAGCCAGCTATCTGGACCAAAGAATGAAACTCCTCCCAGACCACTCAAGTTGAATGATGGTTGTGTGGGGTGGGATAAAGGGCTTCTAGGGCAGAGATTCTTTAACTTTTTCCATTTGTTATCTCTTTTCACCCAAGAAATTTTTACAGGACTCCGGTAATATAAGTATATAAAAAGGTATACAAATCAAATATTTACTGATGATCATAAAGAAATTTACTTTAAAACAATTCTTTGGTATACATGCAAGTTTACCATTTATTAAAGATTAAAGCAAATTTGCATACTGAGATGAATGTGCTTGTTTATTTTTACATAAATAATTAGATCTTGATGGAATATTTGAAACCTGTTACTGTTGCAAAATTTTTCCATAATCTTCCACTTTCAGTAACATAACCCCATTTGGGATGGAGACCCACAGTTTAAGAGGCTTTATTCCAGGGCATAAGCTCAATGCTTTAGGACTAGAATTCACCTATGTTAAATTCTATTTACACTTTTATCAGAAATACACGCTTCTAGTTTGATGGAGTCTTGCCCAAGATTGAGGAGAATAGAATGTTCCTGGAGAATTAAACCAATGTCATCATCAGCCCTGTCCTTCAGAGACTGACTGACCTATAAGGGCTGGTCCCTGAATGAGGAAGTAACAAAAAAGAAAAAAACAAATCCTGCATCCCAATATTAATAATTGGTTATTAACAAAACAGAAAAATAATCATTTCTCTCTAAGCTCCTTCTCTGACTTTACTTTTTACTCTCTCCATAATCAATGAAGTATTTAGCCATATATTATGTTCTGTTCTAGAATTTCATATCCTCTTGTCCTTTTACTACTCTTCTCTTGTCAGACTTCAGCCCTGGACTATTCCTACCATCTAACTCCTCCACCCCTTTTCTTCTGAACAAAGTTGGAAGAAATATAAGTTACTTCGACTGGATACATTACATATTTGTGCTATACAATCTAATCTGGGCCTTCACTGAAAGAAAGAAGTTCACTCTTTGATCCTTCTCCTGATGACATGTCATCATTTCCTTGGAACACAAGAAGCTACACTTTTATAGCAGGTCCCCTCCTTGTACATCACTTCCCTGGCCCCTGTATTATCTTTGCCCATTTTGTGGTATCTTTCATCATACCTCCTAAATATTATTGTAGATGACTATATACCTCGATGTTGAATGACTGATCTTTTTGAATGATTATGACTCAGTCTATTAAATATAAATCATCAAAATAGAGAGCTTAATTTGGAAACTATTTGTGGGATTAGCTAATCTTGGCATTAGAATTGCTTTTTGCATCATTGTTTGAGAATAATTTTTATTAGTGTTCATTAGTGGGATTTTTAATCTAAAAAATGAAAAGAAAAGAAATAAATATCTTAGTTTATCTTCCTCCTTAGGATGATTGCAGTGATAATAAGAATGGTAATTTGATTTCTATATTTATATAATGTATGAATTCTGTTACTATTCACATGGTTTATAAATAGAACACTGTTTAATCTCCAGAAATTGAGACTTAAAGGTGCAATTACATTTTAATGATAATTCCTTTCAGAAATTACTAATTGACTCTATTCCGAGTTTCCTCTTTAGCATGCCTTATTCATGTGCTATATTCTGTACCCACAAATTGATTTAACTATTTTCTTCATTGACTCTAGAGGAGATTGATTCATCATGAGATTTTGGCATAAATAAAAAGCAATGTAGTATAATGGAAAGAACATTACAAGTCTTGACTCTGCCGTGATCTATTTGCATAACCTCAGACTTAGGCTTCTTTAGCCAAAAAATGAAGATTTGAACAATAGAATCACTAAGCACCTTTTAATCCCTCAGATTTTAAGAAAATATGATATGGAAGACATAGTTATAGAGAATAAGAACAGCAAAGAAATATATATATTGAGTTTAAAGCATGAGAGTAGCTATAAAAATCTGTGTGCCTCATTGGAAATGTAAAATTAATATACATTTTTAAATTTCATATCCAATATTTTCACAATTATGTGTACAATATCCTTCAGTACAGAAAAAAATGGACAAATTAGACTTGGGATCCAACAAGAGAGGTGGAACAGCCTGGATTGCCTTCAGACAACTGAAGAACTTTTGTTACACCAAATTGCTCCCAGAACCAAAAGCCCATCTTTTTACTACTTATATTCAAGTACAATAACTAAATAATTTCTTTAGCACTTCAAGGAGTACCTGTTATCCAGTCTCCCATTTAGCTACAACATCTTTCTTCTTGTTTTGTTGAAAGTGAAAATGTCTAGATATGATTTAATTTCTCCAATAGTATGCATTCTTGTTGATTATCGAACAAGGAGGTCACATTTGAAAGTACTAATGGCCAAGATGACTATATGATATGGAACAAAACAATATTTGAAGAACACAAAAATAAGTTTAATGTGGAAGGAAATAGAAAGGTATGTGGTAGGTACAAGTAGGCTGCAACACATAACAATAAAGGAACACAGAAGAACAGGATTAAATGATGTCACGAGGAAAATATATAATAGAAAAAGAAGGTAGACTGGTGCCCTGGCAAAGGTGAAAGATAACAGGTAAACAAATCATAGGGGTCTTTGTGGCACTGGAAGGAAGCAAAAAAGGTCTTTATTATCTTGCATGGGCTCACTGCTTATTAGAGATTATGGAAAAGATTTACATAGGATGGGTAGGGATTGATAGGTTGATCTACACTACTGAAGAGAGCAACAAAATCAATGAGATCACAAATCCATAGCCATAATTTATTCTATTAGTGCTTCATACATGATTATGAGGCATTTAACATAAGAGTCTCTGCAGAATTAAAAATGACCACCTCATATTGGTAGACAAGATTATCTTTTATGACTGTGGAATTTTCTTTGACAGAGTTCTTCTAATAAGTTATTATTATACATTTTTACTTGCTTTATAAATCCTTATTTGATATACCCATTGCTTTAGATTTCAAACCAGTTTATAATTCAAGATGATATATTATGGATAGATATTTGATGCTTATGAAGACAACAATGACCTCAAAGTGGTGATTGTCAAGCAGGCTTGGGTACTATTTTTCTCCTCTTTTAAACTGTCCTGTAATACTAGTTGGAACCATAGAGTTTTTCAGTTTATATTCTCTCTGCAATTGTGGGAAAGAATTAGGGGAGTAAATTTGTATATAGAGAAAACACACAGAGAATTAATTCACTGAATATATCAATCTTAAAGGTACTTTGGTTCGTGTTCAGTTACATTGTTGTAAGCATGCTGGGCACAAAAAAGGACTATTTGACTGGGCAAATGTACAGAATTCTTTTTTTTTCAGTGCCTCAAAAGTCATCCTTATTATCATAAATGATAAACTGTCATTGGATTATAATCATTACTCCATCATCAGCTTTTATATTTATAAGAAAACAAACTTCTTCAAATCACTCTAACATTAAGAACTAGTCCTTTTCCAGCAAACCATGTCTAAGAAGCCCAGTTCCAAGGCTTTTATCTCTTGACTAGAGCATCTTCCCCTTATCTTTGCTTATATAAAGGGGTGTGTGTGTGTGTGTGTTGTGTGTGTGTGTGTGTGTGTGTGTGTGTTAAGAGAGAGAAAGATGTGAGTTGTTTCTGGGAAGAAATCATACAGAGATTGGTGCCTTTTTAGTTCTTCTCCCAATATTATCAGACAAAGATTTTCAACTGCACAGGCTACATGATGGAAGAGATGGGGAAGGGAAAGAGATAAGCATTTATATAGTATCTACTATGTGCTGTTTCATCATCATTGATTGAGAAAATTGACAAAAAAGAACTATTATCCTCCCTACTCCACTCCTCTAATCTCCTAAGCAGACTTATTAACCATGGCACCTAATGATAGAAGACATAGTTAAACTAAGGAAGTTCTACTATTCCACCACTCCTATTGGATGGGGTATCACATGACCCTCAAATACAGCTGGATGAGTAAAGACTGCATGGAATAGGGATGTAACAGTCGGAAGGAGTAGAAACAACATTCAGTAGGAAGGAAAGAAGAAGGTCCATCAGAAAGCATGACATCATTGGAAGATATCAGCAGTTCCTCAGTGTCCAAGACTCTTTATATATGTTTCCTAGACGTATGTTCCCTAAATTTACACCCCTGGCTATATGTATTCCCTATATGTCTAAAATCCATTGATGATCCAAATGGTTCATTATTCCTAATGAAAGTATGTAACTTTGTGGGGAAATAAGCTCAGTGATGGTTTATGCGTGATGGGTGTAAGTTCTATTATTATTATTATGACATCACATTAAAAGCCTTTATTTTGAATAGGTGAATCATTTGACTGACTGGTAAAACATATTAATAGAAAAAATACTTAAAATGTATAGTAGTTTTCTTGGAGTTTATTGGAGTTCTAGTTTTTACAAGTGTCTTGCTCACATAATTCCATGTATTCCAGAACTTTGCCAGCACTGAAACTCTCATCATGACTGTTCTGACCCTATATTAAGTTAGAATCCAGTTTTCTTGTGAGATGTCAGTTGACTAACCTAATAAACCAATGAAAGCTGAAATTTGCTAATGTGTCTTCTTCTCTATCTGGTCTTCTCCCAAAACAAACCATAATGTGCATTTTACTGAGAGATTCCTAGAAAAAAAATTCTATGGTTTTAAAGATTTGTGAGAATTCTAAATATAATGGCAAAATGGTAGGGGAACCTGAGTTCAAATGTGAACTCAAGATACTTACTAGCTATGTGACCTTGGGCAAATTACTTAACATTTATTTGCTTCAAGCCCCACATCTATAAAAATGGGGATAATAAAAGCATGACTGTACCAAAGTCATTATGAAAATCAAATGGAAGAATAATTGTAAATGCTTAGTACTGTGCCTAACACGAGAAAATACTATGTAAATATTAACTATTATTATTTTTTTATTAAGGCTTATATATATTATATATATTTATATACTTTGGCTTATATACTATTCACATGTTCTTTTTAAAATGTTGCCTTTGCATCTCTTCTGTAAAATTTTCTTCACTCTCCATATTTTTCTATTCCCAGTTTGTAATTTCAGAGTTTCCATTTCCCTATTGTATATTATACTAATGTTCATTTTTTTTATTGTTCATCAAGTTTTGATTTCTGAGTTAACTGCATTCCTAACTTTTTCCTTCAAAAATTTGACTGTTTTATAAAACCTCTTCTGGAGTTCCTTGATGTTGCTCTATGATCTATTTTGTTTATGCAGAATCCTCTTTGGATAAGGAAGTTTCTGGTCATTTTCCTTCTTAGTATGTTTAATACTTAATCAATGTTCTGAATTCATTTTAGATTTTTCTTGGCTTCTCTCTTTATAAACCTTTCTGTTTACCTTTTTACTTGTGAGCTACATTTTACTAAGAGTTTTTCCTTTAAATTAAAAAAAAAGTTTTTCTCTTGTATTTCCATTGTAATTTTTTGTATTCCCAGTATTTTGCTACTGGTTTCTCTCCTCACTCTTTGGCTTCACCCTTTCCCACATTACAAAGATCCTGAAGCTGTGTGTCTTTAGCCTTCTCGAGTGAAGATGTAGGGATGTTTTGCCTCAGGAGAGGGAATGAGAAGACTAGGTTCAACTTGCTTGGATGGTAATGTTTCATCAGGGACAGATACTCTGAGCTACCTGCATCTTTCCTCCCTGATATCCACCAATTAATTTCCTATTCCTTTAGGTTTAATCACTATCCTGCCACCTCTTAAGGGTTTGGAGGAAGGAGAAGTTAAACCTAAGTCGCTAATGTGGAGGGACCAACTCTCCAGTCAAACTTTTCACCCCAAGCTTACTAGGCCATTTGTACTCATTGTGCCTAGTTTCAAAAGTGGAATGGAGGACACTGAGTGGAGCAATTAATATTTAATTAGCCTAGTGATAATTGTACATATGTATATATAAATCTGTATCTTTATACACATACACACATAAACATATATATACATATATATATATATATATATATAACTTCACAAAATAGCTTTGTATATAGACACAGATATACACATATACATAAGCATACATACACATATATACATAAGCTTTGTAAAGTGTTTTTCTTGTCTTGTAGATTCAGCTTGAATTATTCTATATCTAGTACATAATTTACATTGCGGGGGAGAGGGTTTAGAAGGGTGTAAGGAAAATAACTGTTTTAACATCTTGCTGAACAAAATCCTAGTCCTGCATTTTTACTTGCTGGCAGCAATCTTTTGAATGTCTGATCAATATCTTAAGCTCAACATATCCAAAACAATTATCTTCTTTTCTAAATCTAATCATCCTTCATGATCCTATATTTCTTTTGAAAATATAACTAGGATAAAGCATTTCTAACAATGAGGAAGCCAAAAAGTTCATAAACTATATCAGCAAATATTTGCTGTCTTGGTCAAGTGGAAATATGACAGCCAAAGACAAAAGCAGTATAGGATATAAACTGATTTTTAAAAATCTTATGAGAAGAAAATAGTGCAAGATTATAGCATTATTTAATCATTAAAAATGAAAAGCAACAGAGGAGAAAATGAGTTTCCTGAAAGCCTGACAAGAGATCCAATTAAGCCAGATCATCCTAAGTACATTTAAAGATGAAATTGACAAGAGACAAAAATGGGAAATGTCAATATTTCTATTACAAACTCTTTGCTTCATCAGTGAAGATGGTGGGATCATCCCTTCTGGACTTTGAACATCATGATCCCTAATGTGATGTGTAGAAAGGAAAAGTTCTACAGAGAAAACAAGGATAGAATAAATTCCTGGACTGTACCAATCACACACAAAGGAGATATATGATTCAGGCAAAACGGAGTTGAAGACATTGAGAGAATGATTTTTCAACAAATCTGAAAGATGGGAAAGATATACTACTGAAGGGAAAAAATGGAGTTGTTAAGGCAAATTACCTTTCAAGAAGATGATAATAACTGATCCATATGCCTACTTTATTGTCTATTGAAGTTCCTTTTGAGAAGAATCTACATGTGAATAGAGTACATACTTGATTAAAATATGAGGAAGGACCATTGATGAAACATTATTGATGAAGGAAAGAATTTGTAATAGAAGATAGGCTTTCATAAATGTTACATCTTTACAATCACAGAGTTTAATGAAATACAGTAGAGAATCTATTCATTTTTGTTGTTGGTCATCAAAAAATGTTTTTTTTTTTTTGGAATAAAACATAGTCTTTAAAGTTCTACTCCAATAAACTGCCTATATATGTTAAGATCACACAAAATTCCTTGATAGATGGAACTATGGAAATAACTTTGTTTACTATCAAGCAAACAAAAATAAACAGAGAAATGTATACTTTCCAAAACCATTCATAAACAGGGAGTCCTGTGCAGTCAAAATAGAATTCTTATAGTTTGTAAGATTTTTCACATAAATACTTTTGCTTGCATATTCTTTGTATTGAACCTGGAAAGACTACATGGCTTCCTCAGATTCAGAATTCAAAAGGGATTAGTCTAGTACCCCAAATAGGAAAAAAACAATTGGAAAAAGTATATATATATTGCTCACATACCATTGAATGGGCAGCCCATTAAGCTAGTCCATTGATACATATATCTTGGAGACTCTGCAAAAGACCAGTAAGCTTGATATAGAACTGTAGAAGAGGAAAAATTCAATTGGATTGTATTTGAGAAATGATGAAAATTTTTACCAATTCAAAGTTGATCTCTCCTGCAAAAGTCCATTTTTAGTAGTTTGCTGTTCTTTGTTTTTGTACCACCATAATGACAAAATTTTAAGCAAAGTTAACCAACACAGAACCATAACTGATAGTGATAACATTTGACATCCATTCTTCCCACCTCTCTAATAAGAGGATTGAGATTTGTTTCTTTACCAGTTCTTCAAGATAACATTGTTGATTACAATTTATCATAATTGGCCCATTTCTCATTACTTACATTATTATAGGCATTAATTCTATTAGTTGCTTATTATGTTGGACCTCATTATGAGCAAAAATAATTCATGCATATGCTATAATCTTTTTAGCTATTATTGAATTTATAGGCAACCATTTTCCAATTTGATTTTATTTTGTTGGATATCATCAAGTGCTGCTTTGAATAATTATATTTTATATAGAGAGAACATTTGTTTCTGTCATTGACTTCCTGGGTGTCAAATGAGATAATATATATGAAATACTTTGTAAGCCTAAAAATACTATATAAATGTTAGCTTTTGGATGTGTGCCTAGTAATGGGATCACTAAGTTTAAAAATATGAGTAATTTATGAATTATTTAGTGACTTGATTCACAGAATGCCAAATCAGTTCCCAGAATGGTTGGTGTATCTTCTCAGTCTTCTCTCTCTCTCTCCTCCTCTCCACTCTCTCTGTCTCTCTTTGTCTCTCTCTCTCTCTCTCTCTCTATCTCTATCTCTCTCCCTCTGTCTGTCTCTCTCCCTCTCTCTGTCTCTCTCTGTGTCTCTGTCTGTCTCTCCTTCTCTCTGTCTCTCTGTCTCTGTCTCTCTCTCTCTTTACCATTTTTGCCAACTTGTTCAATGTGAGGTGAGGTAAAACAGAACTTGAAACACACACGTACAGAAATGTTTGTAGCAGCCCTTTTTGTAGTGGCAAGAAACTAAAAACTGAGTGGATGCCTATCTGTTGGGGAATGGCAGAATAAGTTATGGTATAGGAATGTTATGGTATATTATTGTATAAGAAATGATAAGCATGATGATTTCAGAAAGACCTGGAGAGATTTATGTGAATTATACTGCTGGGTACTACATTTAGGTCATAATTTCTAAATGCTTTCCAGATGGACCATTTGACTTTTCTACCTGCAATTCATGAATGTACCTACTTTTCCACAATCTTTCCAGCTCTTGTCATTTTACTTTTTTGCCATCTTTGCCCATCTAATGGATGTGAAGTACTACCTCAGAGTTCTAATTTACATTTTTCTATTAGTGTTTTAGGGCACTGTTTCTCCCATATGTTGATAGCTTAGAATTCTTCGTTTGAAAATTATTCATATCCTCTGAATATTGGGAATGTCTCTTTTTCTTTTAAATTTGATTCAACCCTTCTATAGCTTCAAAATGAGAACTGTGTTGATTAGATTCCTCATGATTCTCTATAGTTTTCCAACTGATCGTTATATCATCTTCAAAAAAAGAAAACTATTTTTCCTTTTTGTTAACTAATGTTTATCCCAGAATTTCTTCATAAACTTAGTTTGAAATTCAAAAGAAAAATTAAGGATAAATATTTCTCAAGGTGCCATTGAAAAACCAATTATATGACATTCTATGTTAAGAATGCACTTATATAACTATTTTATGAAAATAAAACCAGATCAGTGAACAATTATTCACTATTATGTATAAGATAAGGGCAGCTAGGTGTTTAGTGGATAGAGCACTGGGCCTAAAGTCAGAAGACTCAGCTTCATAAGTTCAAATCTGACTTGAGACATTTACTAGTAATGTGAGCCAGGGTAAGTCACTTAACTCTGTTTGTCTCAATTTCTTATTTGTAAAATTAGCTGGAGCAAGCCACTTCAGTATCTTTGCCAAGAAAACCACAAATGGAGTCATGAAGAGTCATACATAACTGAAAAATGACCAAACAAGCCAAATATGCTAAGTATCATGCTTATTGCTATTAAAGAAACATGATTTATGTGATACATAAAATGAAAATTTGTTTTTACTATCAACATGCACATACATACATACATTATCATGTTTGTCATCACACACATATGTGTGTGTGTGTGTGCGTGCATTTTTCAGTCATTCAAATGAAAACATTCACCAGTTCAAGAGAAAGCATTTAAGTATAAAAGGGGAAAGGAAAAGGAATAAGCATTTATATAATGCCTACTATGTGCCAGGTACTGGGATAAGTGCTTTAACAAATATTATCTCATTACAGCTTGATAATAATCCCTGCTACGTAGGTGATATTATAATCCCCATTTTACACTGAAAGAAAGTGAGGCAAACAGAAGTGAAATAACTTGCCCATAGTCATATGACTAGTAAGTTTTGAGGCTGGATTTAAACTAGTTCTTCTTCACTCTAGGTCCTGAATTCTATCCACTATAACATTTACCTGCTTCATGTATCTCAGGGAAACAATAAAATATGTAGTGAAATGGCCCTGCCCTTTTATAGGTGGGTAGAAATTATATGATACATTACAACATGTTGAATCTATAAATAAGATAAAGATAAGGACTAGACCTGTGTTGATGCTGGGTTTTGCTTTTTGGGGGTTTGGGTTTTTTGGTTTTTTTGTGTTTTTTTTTTTTTTTTTTTTTGGTATAGGATACTCTTCAGAAGAGGAAACGCCTCCTTCGAAGGTTGCCACCTTGACTTGAATATTGAAAATTTAAGTGACATATCCAGGATTACACAGTTAATATATGTCAGAGTCAAGATGGAATCTAGGATTTCCTGGTCTTGAAATCAATTCCCCATCTACTTCATTTTATGGTATATGAATGTTATGGAATATTATTGTTCTATAAGAAACAATCAGCAGGTTGATTTCAGAGAGGCCTGAAGAGACTTACATGAACTGATGCAAAGTGAAGTGAGCAGAACCAGGAGATCATTGTACATGGCAACAAGATGATTTGATGATCTATTCTGATGGACGTGACTCTTTCCAACAATGAGAGAATTCAGGCCAGTTCCAAAGGTCTTGTGATGAAGAGAGCCAACTACACACAGAGAGAAGAGTATGGGAACTGAGTGTGACCACCACATAGTATTTTCACCATTTTTATTGTTGTTTGTTTGCATTTTGTTTTCTTTCTCATATTTTTCCTTTTTTATCTAATTTTTCTTATACACCATGATAAGTGAGGAAATATGTATAGAAGAATTGCACATGTTTAACATATTGAATTATTTGTCTTCTAGGGGAGGGTGGGGGAAGGAAAGGGAAAGATTTGGAACACAAGGTTTTGCAAAGGTGAATGTTGAAAATTATCTATACATGTGTTTTGAAAATAAATAGCTTTAATAAAAAGAAAAGAACAAGGGTATAATAATTTCCTCCCATTGAGAGAAGGTCAGTGTCAATACTTATCAAATATGTGCCAGCAGCACGCATACTCCCAATGCCTATGTCTTTGGGTAAGTGCTTCTCTGTTGACAAATGCATCAAATTATAATAAATATAGATGACTGCTATGCTGGAACAGGTAGAAAAAGTTTAATTATGGATTTGGAATTGCCTAGAAGCAATTTATTCCTTATCTATAATAACTTATAACTAAAGCCTGTTACTTATTAGGAGGCAAAAGAAATTTTGAATTTTTTAAGATGAAAAAAATGAAGAATAGGTTTTAGATGTTAGCAGGAATAGGCAAGCAACATTTCTTTCATGGATGCATGAATGAATGAAAAAGCATCTATTTTATGCTTACTGTATACTCAACACTGCACAAATGGTGGTGGTATAAATGTAAACAAGATAGTCTCTGTTTTCAGGGAATTTATAATCCAGTGATAAAAAACAGTACATAATAGAAGCTAGAAAACTGGGAAAGGGAAGGAAATATACATACATACTTGGTTTGGAAATGGCTAGAAAATAAAGGTCTAGTTCTGACAAGATTAGCTCACTTATCAAATCCTAAGATCCCAGGATCTGATAGGAGATAGAGAAGAATGATGACCTGAGTTCAGGCTTGGAAAATGAGGAAGAAAGCATGGTAACTGCCCATATGGTCATTCTAAGCTTAGATGATAGTTAAAGCAAACAATTAGTTTTAGGATGGTGTTCTGGATATCCAAAAATAAAACTTCCCATATTTATTACTCATTAATTTTAAACTCCAGAAATTGACTTATTTCCATTAGGTGTTAATGAAATCCTATGTTAAAAATGCAGCCTTTCTCTCAGGAGTCAACACCTGAAGAATCGACAGGAAATCACAGTACATGGAAGAGGTCAGTGTTTATGAAAGCTATAGATAAGGGGTTGCTGCTCCAATCAGCTCTAAGTTGAAAGCCTACGTTAAATATAAGAGTAAAGTTTTTTCTTGTTTTTGTCCCCGAATATTGTCTTCTTCCTGCTTAGACTCATGTCTTTACATACCGAAAGGAAGATTTCAATATCAACTGGAAATAAAACCATTGCCTCTCCTTATTTGATCAAGCATTGCTCTTTGTGAGCAACAATTATTCTAGAACACTTGCTAATTAGAGATATCTTCAAATTGTGATTCTGATATTGAAATTGCTTATTTCTTCATAGAAGTATGAGCAAATGACTCCTCTGTGAAAAGCTTTTGAATTGAAAACATATTTTTGTAAAGCCTATTTTATTCCTTTCTGTTTATATCTTAATTATTTTAAATATGTTAAGGGGATAATAGTTTCAATGAAAAAGTTTCTTTATGATATGAACAAACAACCTATCAAATAAGTAGGTGGGGGTGGGGGTTCTGTATGTGCATTGTGTAATAAACTAAACAATCAACCTCAGCAGAAGAGTTCCAAATAGATTCATTTAAAGGATATTTCTGTCAATAAATGTTTTCCTTTTTACTTTGGTTGAAATACCAACAAGTTCTTATTCTGGAATTTAACTTTTATAAAAAAGGGTAAAGTGTTAGAAGACTGATTTACTGGTTTCAGTGTCAGGAAGACCTCACTTCAAACCTTACCTCTGTCATGCTCTTTGGGGTGTACTTTTGGGGGGTTGGGGGTCAAGTCACAACCTTTCAGAGGCTTAGTCAGTTCTCTAAGACTTTCTGAGCTTCAGAGAAAGTGCTGATGAAATCACAAGTCTGATTTTTTAAAAAAATCATTAATCTGTCTGTAACATGAAGGCACCTCATAATACAAATCACTTGTAATTTACAGCTTTCCCTTCCCTCATGAACAGAGTTTCTATTTTAGAATAATGAAAGAAAAGAGGGCAAAGAGGTAAAAGCCCATTTCCTAGCTTCCTGGTCCAGTAAGTGACAAATCATTTAGCAGGATGCAAATGAGCTTTTAATGGTAATTGTTTCAGGGGTCAGGGCTCAAATAAGTTATTTCATTTTCTGTGTCAGTTCTTATTGGACCTATGCCATTTTAGGATCTTTTAAAAAGAGTCCTATGTAAAAATAGAAAATGGCATGATAACTTTCATTGAAATAGGTTATAGAAATTACAGGTTATCACTATCCCCACTACAATAAATTAAAAAATAAAAAAATCTGGGCCTTTGTGTCAGCCAGACCCAGTATAGTGACTGAATAGGAATTTCTTGTTGGTTAAGTAAAGAGATGTCAATTAAAGATGTAAAAATAAAGATGAAAGAAGGTATGATATTTTCCAGTATAAGACATTATGGGATTAGAAAAACACTAATGTCTTTTTAGCTTTAACACCATTATATAAAATAAATAGAGCTCATTTTTGTACACTGTTCTAAGATTTTTAAGACGTTATATATCTCTTGGGATCAACAACCCTGTGGGAGAGATGCTATTATTATTCCCATCTCAAAAAAGAGGAAACCAGAGAGAAGAAAGGTTAAGTGGTCATAAAGTTAGGTAAATAGCTACAGCAGAATTTATAACCAAGATCCTCCTGACTTTAAGTTGAGGCTCTTATCAATTTCAGATTGTCTCTAAATGGTGTACCTTTGAAGAATCACCTTTGGGGGACAGTTAATGTAATTAAATTGATGATTCAATATAAGAGTATTATACAATTAGTCTTGTGACATTTTGAGACTGAGCTATCTTGTCTCTACGGATGATTTACTAGATTTTCCAAGATGACAGTCCCACTTTTTTACATGATTTTAGTTCTCTTCAAATCACACAAGTCGTTAATATAAATATGTGAATAAGTCGTCTCCAGAAGTAAAAATAAACATATAAAGTAAAAATAACTACAAAACAAAAACTCTTAGAAGAGTAATCCCCAAACATTATTTTTGTATTCCTAGACAAAGCTGAAGTTTTCATGACTTGGGTTTCATGTGCCCAGAATAAAGAAGACATCTTAGAACAGCTTTTGATTCTTCCAGAGATTGAAAAACAATTTAAGAGACCACAACTTCCTTTACAACTTGGAAATTTCCCTAATGAATTTTTTTAAATGTTTTAATAATAACTTTTTATTTTCAAAATACATGCAAAGATAGTTTTCAACATTCATCCTTGCAAAACCTTGTGTTCCAAATTTTTCTTCCTCCCTCTCCCCCATCCCCTATTCCCTAGAGAGCAAGTAATCCAATATAGGTTAAACACGTACAATTCCTCTAAACATATTTCCACATTTAATAAGTATTGATGTGAAAATTTTAAATAAAATATTACCAAGGAGATTATAGTAAATAATGACAAGTGAGCTATATACCAGGAATGCAGGGCAGATTCAATATTAGGAAAAGAATAAGCATAATTAATCATATCTATAACAAACCCTACAGAAGTCATATGATTATCTCAATAGATGCAGAAAAAGCCTCTGACAAAATAAAATACTCATTCCTATTAAAAACACTAGAAAACATAAGAATAAATAGAGCTTTTTTAAAAAAAATAATAACTGGTGTGTATCTAAAACCATCAGCTAGCATTATCTTTAATGGGGATAAGCTAGAAGCCTTCCCAGTAACATCAGGAGTGAAACAAGACTGCCCGTTATTGCCACAATATTATAAAATACTATACTAGTAATGTTAACTGTAGCAATAAGAGAAGCAAAGGAAATTAGAATAGGAAATAAGGAAACAAAATTATTATTCTTTGAAGATTTTTAGAGAATCAACTAAAAAACTAGTTGAAATTATCAACAACTTTAGCCAAGTTGCAGAATACAAAATAAATCCACATAAATCATCAGTATTTCTATGTTATCAACAAAGTCCAGCAGCAAGAGATAAAAAAGAGAAATTTCATTTAAAAGAATTGTAGATAATATAAGTCCAGGAACTATGTGAACATAATTACAAAACACTTTTCCCAAAATTATGTCAGATCTAACCAACTGAAACAATATGAATTGCTTATGGATAAATGTTATAGGAGCCACCTGCTAGTGGCTGCTAGGGATCTAAATCTGACCAAGAGAACAGATTCCTTCATGTGAGAGGATAATAGGATACAAGGAGTCTGAGAGGTATTTGCATTCTTTGACCTCCCTCCTCTTCCCTCTTGCCTCCTATTTATTTAATTCCCAATTCACAAGCAACATTTGAGTGTGATTCATAGCAGTGAGGCTTACAGAGAATCGACCTGCCCCTTAATGGTGCAATCTCTTTTAACCCTTTACAGGCTTTCTGGGTTTCACACTTAGGTGTGGTCCTCGACAGACAGGCCAGGCCAATATAAAATAAAAACACTATTTCTACCTAAATTAATCTAGTTTATTCTGGGTCATACCAACTAAACTATCAAAACATTATTTTTATAGAGCTAGAAAAAAATCAGAACAAAATTCATTTGGAAGAATAAAAGATGAAGAATACCAAGGAAATCAAGGGAAAAAAATGTGAAAGAAAGGTGACTTAGCTATACCAGATTTCAAACTATAAAATGGTAGTCTTCAAAATTATCTGGTATTAGCTAAGAAATAGAGTGGAATAGATTAGGTACACAGTATATTGTAGTAAATGATCATGATATTTTAGTGTTTAATAAACCTGAAGATCCAAACTTTTGAGAAAATGTGCTAGGAAAACTGGAAAACTATGGCAAAAAGCAGGTATAGACCAACATCTCATACTATATGCCGAGTAAAGATCAACATGGGTACATAAACAATTTGAGAAGCAGGTCCCCAAACCAACAAGAGGGATGATAACAAAAATGACTTAGGAGCCTCTGCTCTAGAGGAACTTGTGTGACTAGCTGAGAAAATAATACTTTAAGCTGAGCCTTTACTTCCCCAAAGTAAGGATGAGACACTGGGTGATTGTGGTTCAACAAGAAAAAAAAAATTCTAGTTTTGATTTCCTTCCTTCCTCAAAGGAAGAGTTCTAATTTACCATTTAGTCTGACCTCAGAGAAACCCCAAATCTGGTATCTTCTAAGTTTTCTGATTGGACTAGATCTTCTAGTGTTCTTTGGGAAGTTTAACATGAATTATCAGGCTTAAGCCACACCCATATTCTTACACCAGAGGGGGACAGTATGAGGTAGGCAGTATTACTCTGACAATTTTTATCTTCACCACCTTCCTAGCAACCAAATATATTACCAATCTAAACTGTTAATTATACGTACTCTTTTGAGAGTTCTACTAACATTTTTTTTTCAGAGGAATTGCCTAAATTCTAATTTTGAAAAAAATTAAGCCCTCCATGATTATCCAAATTTTTCTAAAATGGATTTCCACCATAATTGTAACCAGAAGGATAATTTTCATTGTCTTTCTTGAGTTATTATATAGAGCTGCCAGATTACTTCAATTTCTTGATAGGGGTGAATGCATTTTATAATTTGCCATATGGTTTGGGATCTGTTAAGATAAAAAGATATGAATCTATAGTAACATTTCTACATCTAATCAAATTGAGAAAGATGAGACATCTGAGTTCAATATAGGAAAGAAAACATGGTGAGTGGGAAGTAGTGTTTTAGTCAAAGAAAAAAAATGTGGGAAAGGAGATCACACATTTTTTTAAAAAGTATAAATTCTCAAAATATTTATAATAGTTTTTGTGACGTCTCTAATCTTTAGTTGCATAGATACCTACTTGGAGTATAGTATTCAAAGTGAACTTGTAGGCTATCTCCACATGATATAATTTTACCCCACATATAGTTTTACCAACATTTCACAAGAAATCTGTATTACAGTATTATTCCCATTTCCCTAGTTCCTCCCACACACACTTTAAAGTTATGGAATCCTTGTGCAAATATACAATTATTCTTATCATTAGAAAACTAAAAAATTCAGAGTTCTGACATGTGGCCTTTCTGAATTTAGCCATAAATTCTCAACTATTCTCTTTTTTATTCCCCAGAAGGCTATCAGAGATGCTGCATCCAGGTCACATCCCCATCCCTTCATCCTTAGAAACATACTTTCCATTTGTAATTTTGTTCTTACTGTGGCACATAATTTCTCTATTTCACTGACACTAGTACTTTCTAATTTAAACCAGAGTACAAACCTGGCAGAGAATTACTATTATGTTCTATGCTTCCTTAAGGGCAGAGTTAGTGAAAGCTTGGAAGAGGAGAGATCATGGTCTTTTCTAGCTTTCAGCTTTGAGAGTTCCAGGATTTCTTCAGAGAGAGGTAACTGGAGGGAGAGAAAGACTCTGGGAAGAAGCTAATAGGTGAAGAGCTGGTGTCTCAAATGTGTCACTGTTCCGTGCTTGCCACACTAGAAACTTAGAGGATTTCCCCTTTGGTGAAATCAGTGTCTTTTTCTATCTGTCTCTGGGTTTCTCTATGACTGCCTTTGTGTGTGTGTGTGTGTGTGTGTGTGTGTGTGTGTGTGTGTATGTGTGTGTGTGGGTCTGTCTGTCTGTCCTGTTACATTCTAATTTGTATATATTTCCTGTGTAACACTGACAATTCTGAGAGCCTCCACCTGCCCAAAGGTCAGTTAGGTTAAACTAAACCATTTTCCCTCCAAGGTTCTTTGGTACCCTTAGAAAGGAGTTGAATGGCATTTAGGTTCTTCTTAAATATCTACAGTTTTCATTAATGTTGTTCCCCCCAAGTATAGGAGGTAAAGTCCCCTGCACCCCAGTTCTTTTTACCCAGTAATAGTCATATTAGCTTTTACAAGCAAATATTCACTTCAAAAGGTATAAACACAAATATAAAAACTCATTTTCTCAACATATGGAAAGTGTATCCACTCTGCCTCCTACCTGCTGCCATTCCCCACCTCTGCCTCTAGGGAGGGAAAGGAAATTAGATTTATACCTTAGCTTGGTCCCCTTGGAGTATAGTCCCCAGTTCCAAGTCCAACACCTCTATAGCTTGAGTCCCAAGAATCCTGGATTCTCAGAGCTTCCATACTGGACTGTTTGGCTGCATTATCTCACCAGCATTATCCCTCACACATTTCACTACCATTGTACTCTTAACTTTGAGCCCTCTCTTCCCATGGACAAATAATGTATCTATCAAATACATTACAAGTTTATTAGGGAAATATTTTGTAACTACTCTTCTTGCTACATTATCTCAGTAAATGTCTTTACTAAGTACCAAGTGCTATCTATCTATTAATAGGAAGCACACTAGTGGTGATTTGTGAGTACTAGGAACTCCTAGGAACTCAAGGAATTGTCCGTGAAATAAAGGAGTAATCATCCTTCCAAAGATCTAACCTGAGGGTTTGAATATAAGTTGAAGGAAGGACAAAGAGGGAATCTTGCATATCCATAAATGGTTTCTGTAAAATGAGGGGTTTGGACTAAATAATCTCTTAAAGCCTATTCCAGCTCTATTTCTGATATTTTACCCCTTTATTGGATAGTAGGAAGGTCAGGGATTATGTTATTTTTAATCTTTGTATTTCTAGATCCTACAATAATGTGTTTTATAGTTGTAGGTGATTAATGAAAGTAAAATAAATTGGACATTTCCAAGTAATTGTTTAATTAACCTAAATGAGTCTCTTCATTTGGTTCTTCTTCCTCTATAATCCCCTATTTTTTTATTCTTTTGTCTTTTTACATTTAAGTTGATTGACAAGAAGTTTATATAACTAACCACGAGGGGGAGCTCATAAATGAGGTAATGAATCTTTAACCCCAAGATACTGACAAGTTTGGGCAAGAACAGCCTGCCACAATTTACAATGGCACAGTTGGTTGTTTCAAGTGTGATCAATAGCCTTACTTTTCTCTCTCCATGGAGGCTGGATCTTTCTCTCAAATTATTCTGTGGAAATCAGTCATAGTAGACTCAGGATTTTACGGTTTAGAGTTTTTTTTTTTTTTTTCCATTTCCAGTTGTGAGAAAAAAATATATTAACCACAAATATTTAGTTATATTTTGATAGACTAAAAATGTAGAAATTCTCCTACCACATAGTGAACTATTATAAACTCTCCATGAAAGGATATGGTAAAGTCAATAGTCTCATCTACTTTTACTTGCTATTCTTGGATAACAGATCCTGTAGTTTTGTTTAAAAGGACTGTTTTCATAACCTGTGAAAGTATTGGATTTTTTGTACTTGTCTCTTTCCCTCTTTTCTTATTCTGACAATAAATCCTTCCACTTAAAATACAAATGCTCTCCTTTTCTCCCCTGACAGATCTTGTCTATTTCCATACTCCCTCCTATGAAATGCTTTACTTTTCTATGCTAAGTTGCCAAAAATGCTATTAAATGAATGTATATTTTTAAGTGGGTTTGAATAGTTGTAAGAAAAAGTAAATCTGTACCCCAGGAACCTAAATTTGCCATAAGCAAGAACAGATTCCTTAGGATGTGAATACATCTCTTTTCTTTCAGTTTGGCCTCCTATCTTTGCTCTACATCCATTGGGACTTTACTGGTTGATATGCCTCCAAGTTCAAGAGAATTCCTCTATGTAGTCTAAGGCTACCTTTGATGGGTACCCCTAGATAATATTTACAATGCTTAAAGAAAATACCACCAGCAGTCTTTATGTCTCTTCCCCCAACCTACCTTGCTAAGTAAAGGAGAAAAAAAACTCTCCAAACTAATTAGCATAAACAATATTGACAATTAAAATATTCCCTACTTTTGTGGAGGAGGACTTTCGCAGACATTTTGCAACTAAGTACATCCTTATAATTTTGATTTAATGATAATTTATGTGCTTAGTTTTTATTAGATTTCCCTTGACATCACTTTCTCCTGGGCAAACAGTCAATGTGGTTGGAGTTACGAAAGTCTTTAGGACATTGGCAAAGGGTTGAATTCATGCTTAAAGTTATCAAAATAGTTTTGATCAAAGATTTTTCAATTAAAAAAAAAGAATTTTCATTGCTTAAAAACAAAATAAATAGATCATTTTGAATGTCCATCTTCTTTCCTGAAAAACAACATTTAATTTAGCTGGATATTGATAGTTGGCTATAATCCAAGTTCCTTTGCCTTTCAGAATATCAGATTCCAGGCCCTTCAGTCTTTTAAGATGTAAGCTGCTAGGTCCTGGGTAATCCTGATTGTGGATTCTTGATATTTGAAATGTTTCTTTCTGGTTCCTTGCAATATTTTTTTCCTTGGTCCGATAATTCTGAAATTTACCTACAGTATTCCTTGGAGTTTTCATTTTGGGATTTCTTTCAGGAGATGAGTGAATTCTTTCAATGGCTATTTTACTTAATGATTCTAGGACATCAGGCCAGTTTTCTTTGATGATTTCCTGAAAGATAATGTCTAGGCTTTGTTTTTTTCATCATGGTTTTCAGGAAGTCCAAAAATCCTTAGATTGTCTTAGATGAGGTGTATTTTACATTTTCTTCTATTTTTTCATTTTTTGTTTTGTTTGACTGATTTTTAATGTTTCATTGAGTCATTCATTTCCATTTGTTCAATTCTAATTTTTAGTGAACTATTTTTTTCACTTACCTTTTTTAGTTCTTTGTCTATTTGGCCAATTGAATTTTTAAATGAGTTGTTTTATTGAATGGATTTTTTTTCCATTTCACAAATTCTTTTTTTCAAGGACTTGTTTTCTTCTTCTGTTTTGACAAATCTATTTTGTAGGGAGTCATATGATTTTTCCACTTCAGCAAGTCTCTTTTGTAAGGAGTTATTTGCTTTTTCCATTTCACTAAATCTATTTTGTAAGGAATTTTCTTCAGATAATTTCTATGTTTCCTTTTCCAAAACCTCTTGCAATGTTCTCATTTCTTTTCTCCATTTTTCTTCTAACTCTCTTTTAAGATCCTTTTTGAATTCTTCCAAGAGAGCCTTGCGAGAAACCCTTTGGAACTTCATTTGGAGACAATTTGCTTTTAGTGTCCTCAATGTTTATGATCTGTTCTTCTCTTTCTCTATAAAAACTATCTATGGTCAGAGTTCTTTTTGCTTTTTTGCTCATTTTTAAAAAAAATTGAGGTCTGCTTTTAGGGCAAAGGGGAGATTGTCCAAACTTCCTCTACAGGCAACAGAGGCTTCCCTGGGTCAGTGCTAACTTCAGTGGTGGGTGGATGTGGCCCACCATGGTACTCTGGAGTTTAGGGGCTCACTATTTGCCTTTTGTATTTTGCATTGTATATCTTATAACTAATTGGCTAATCTACTGGCTTGCAACCAGGACAGTTGTAGATTCCTCTACACTGCTGTAGATTCCTCCTGGTAGATTCCCCAGCATGGAGCCCACACCACCCTGGGTCTGCACTGCCTGCACTTCCTATTCTATGGAAATAATACTTCCATTAGGCCTGCCTCTCTCCCACCTGCTTGAAACAGACCTTTTCAGAAGATCTTCCAAATTATCTTCTGCTGGAAATTTGTTACACTTGAAATATTTGTGGGTACTGTCAGTACAAAACCTGTTCAGAGGCTTGATTTGCTATTAATTTGAGGAACATGGGGAGAGCTCAGAAAAAGATCTGTCTCCTCTCTGCCATCTTGGCTTCACCCCAATCATATTGAAAGAACTAAGAAAAAGTATTCTTTCTTACTTCTTGAATATGATATTTTTAAAAGTTTAAGCTTAATTTAAATATGAACTTAATCAACTTGATATTCTTTCTATTTCAGGCAATCAAGAATCTTGTTGAAGATAACAGAATCCTTCTATTTCTGAATCTTTTGCAGTAAAAATATGAAATGTCAAAACTCAGTCTACTTCATCTAAAACCAACTAACTCTTATGTTACAACCTTGGCTCTTCCAGCATAAAGGGCCCCCAGGTACATTGTATGAAGTTTCTTCATTTCCTTCAACTTGTAGCTACCACTAGGAATCCTGTGAAGATTTTCTGTATGCTACCTAGCATATGGCATACTGAGGCCAACTTTGCAAATGCAAGCACATTCACATTATTACAGAATATTTTATTGAAAGAATGGAAAAAAGAAAAACCTCTGAACTATTAGTCACAGAATCTCTGAATCTCTGAGTTTGAAGAAACCACAGAGGTCATCTTATCCAACTCACAAATAACCAACAATCTCTAGCCAATACACCCCTAACACTAGGTCACTCACCTTTGCTTGAAGTTTTCTAGTAGGGAGGAAGCTGCTTGCCTTCTGACACAGCCCATTCTACTTTTCAGTAGTTCCAAAGATCACTAGTATTTTTCTTCTTCCTTTTATAAGATGAGTATCATGTCAGTTGCTACTATCCTTCTACAATAAATCAGAAAGGGAAAGATAAATAAAGGAAGATTCTCAGACAGTTCCTAAACAAAACTTATGTTCTTTATTAGACTAACTTTCACTTCTTTTAACATCACAAACCTTATTCATTATCTAAGGAAATTACAGAAAATTTGGATTCCATCAACTGTAGGCTCCCTTGGGTTTTCAAGGATTAGAATCATAGGACATAGGGTTGAAAGAGAACATCTGATCCAGTTTCTTTATTTTACAGCTATGGAAGCTAAGGTGTAAGTAATTTTGTACAAAGTCTCATAAGTAATAAGTATCAGAACTGAAATGTTCAATTGTGAGTTGAATCCACATCACTGATTTCAAATCTACTTCTTTTCCCACTGAACATCACTTCTTAGTGACTACTGGCTCTTCAAACCAGGTAAAGTAAAGACCCTGAAGAGGTTTCCCCACAGAATACTGTAATCCATTTCAGTTTATGTCCAGCATAGGATAATTACTTAAACACTACTTACTTCTATGCTAAAAGAAGTCTAGAACTATCTTATTCCCAACCATAAGCACAGTCTGGAAGACTGTTAAAATAATAATTGAAAAGACTATAAGAGTGTTTTTGGTTGTTCTCATTTCCTATTCCTCTCAGACATTTTCACTTAAATGGTCAAGGCCTCTCATTCTAGCCATTCACTCAGGTCTGTCCATCCTGAGGAACAGCTCTGATCTTTTCATCCTTTCTATTGAAATTTACTTGTTCTATGTCTTATTCCCTTAAGATCTTTATCTTTCCACTTTAAACTAGTGAATATGACACACTAATGGCAATTATTAATGGGGTCCATAGAACTTTCCTTTCTTCCTTCTGTCTCTAGTATCTGTATATTACTATATGTTGCTTAATAGGACATTTGAAGATAGGCCTTATACAAAAGAAATTAATGATAGGAATAACAGGAAGCATTTTATTTATTGGTAAACCAGTTGTAACAGAGACATTTTAGCTCAAAAAAGTTTTCCCCTCCATCTTATAACTTGTAGCATTTTAATGCATCATATTAAAACCCTAATTAATAATTCACATATATGAGCAGTTAATTTAAAAAAAATTTTTTTTGAGCAGATAATATTAAAAAAGTACCAGAAACCTCATAAAGAATCACATTCCCATGTTATTCTCAGTTATATAAAATTTCATAGAATCTCAGAAATTTTGGAAACTATCTAGGCCAATTTATTCCCAAATTAGAAAAATGCCTTCTATAGCATTACCTCATAATTGGTCATTTAGAGTTTTAGTGAGAAGTCCCACTTAAAGGGAACCCAACTACTTCCTTAAGCAGATCTTTCTATTTGGGATAGCTACTAGATATACTCAGCGGTTCATATGGATGTTGTGGGACTATAAAGGGCTGCAGACTCTCTACATGTGGGGAAATGATGCTGTCTATCGCTATTATAATGATCCTTTAGCTATGATAACCACTAGTATCCCACAGGAGTTAATAAAAAATCTAATTGTTTTTCATTGTTTTGTTTGAAGTATTTATTGTCTGTCACTGTGTGGAATTTGCTTAGATATTTGTTCATGGAATTATCAGCTTGTAAAATTCTCATTTAATATAATAGTTTCCTTATGAATGCCATTAATAAAGAGAAATATAGAAATATATCCAGCCATGGTATTTAGCATTTTATTAATCATATTACAACTCCAATCACATAACATTATCATAAAGAGAAAAGAATGTTATGAATTTCTAATATGGTTTTATGTTCCTGTTTTTATGTATTATAATGACTATCACTAGTCCATGGCAACCACAGATATTTTAAAATTCTGCACAAAATGAAGATTTCTTATAATCATTCAGCAACTACTCTTCATTTAGTCATTATTTGTTTCATCTTGAAATCAGCTTTGTACTAACATCTTTCACCAAGCAGAAATCAGGTTAAGAGCAAAATGTTATCTTTTAAAAAGTCAGCGATAATACTTTTTAAATGCCCCTCTCTTTATGTCACTTTGATGCTTAAGAAATGATAAGAAATGATAAATGATATCACCTGCTGAATCATGTCTAACCTCTATTCTGGCTCTTTTAGTAACTGGTTGTGAAAATGTAGTAAATTCTCTGTATGCCTCAGTTTTCTCTTCTGTAAAAGGATATTGGATTAGCAGAGACCAATCTGGTGAGACAATTGTGGTTAAATGACTTGTCCAAGTCACAAGCTAATAAGTATTAAGTATCAGAGGCCACATTTGAATTCAAGTTATCTTGACTCCAGAACAAGTGCTATATCTATTGTCCCATCTAACTGTCCACAGAGACCAATTCTAAAATACAAATCACAGAGTACACATGCACACGCACATACACACACACACACATACATACACACACATGAGTATAGTGTAATTTTCCAGGGCCTATTAAATCATCTTTTACCTTTTTAAGTATGGCATCCAAATTGATTAACAGGGGGCTTTGTGACTCCTGGTTTGAGTATCACAGGATACTGCAAAAGCTCATTTTTGCTTATCAACATTTATATTCAAGGATAGTTCTGCAATTTTTTTGGATTATTGGGCTCATTCCTGACTAATAGGGTCTAATTATGGAAGGGTATATTGATTCAATCAGGCCCTGAGTCACCCTAAAGGTGGTTGGGTTTGGATCAAGTATATCTCTCAGCCTTACAATTCACATTACAGTTTTTTGCTTATTACAATTGTTCAGTTGCTTCACTAGTTATAGTCACTTCTAAGATTCACTTAGTTTATGATTCCAATTTTCAGATTCTATTAATATATGCTAAATTCAAATAGATGTTAGGAACAGCTCAAAGCTTCTTCAGGCATTGGTAGACTATACATACATGTGAAAGGGTTGAATGTAACTAGGTGGGTAAGAAAGACCAGGACCTAATGCTGGAGCATGGTTTGATTTAGGTATCTTTTCCTACCCACTCATATACATGAAAGAGTAAAAGAAACTTGGAGAAACTAAGGAACTTGGATTCTGCAGAATCTTTGCATAAGTTACTAGGCAAATTTGGTGATTATTTTATGTGGTTTAGCTTTTGAAAATAAAATTTAGGAGGTATCAAAAATGCTTATTATAGGCCAGAGTGAAAGCTCCCAAGTGCTGCATTTTTCTTGAGTAGCTAGTCTCCTCAAATACAAGATTGTGTCTGTTTAAGGAAATCAGAATCTGAGAAAAAGAAAGCAACATCTGAATGGGAACATCAGAAAACCTACATTTCCCAAAAGTTAGTGTTGCTCTTTTTTCAGTTTCTTTTTTCTTTTGGTCATTGATTTTAACCTATTTATTATGCTGATCCTGATCATATTCAAACCATCTCCAAATTATGCTGCTGTACCAAGACCCCATCCCTCCCTCTCTCTTTCCAATGCTATTTTTTGCTGTATGTAATGTCTTTGTCTTCTAGTAAGTAAGCTACATGAGGGCCGCAGCTCTTAAATGCTTTTATATATATTTCCAGCTCTCAGTACAGTATCTGAAATATAAGAAGTTGATAATTTTTTTTTGTTCAGTTATTCATTTGTGGTGGTGAAGAAAATAAAATTGCAAGAGTAGTCAACTGAGGTACCAAAAGAGGACATTGCAAAAGAAGACATAACTAATGATGTTACTAATGACTAGCATCTATATAACACCTTCTGTATGCCAGGCATTGCAACTTATAAGTGCTTAACAAATAAGATCTCATTTGTTCCTCAAAACAACTCTGGGAGGTAAGTACAATTTTAATCCCCAGATACAGTTGAGAAAATTGAGGCAAATAGAAGTTAAATGTTTTTTTCAAAGTCACACAGGTAGTTGACTGCCCAAGGTCACATAGCCAGCACTGACATCAGGATTACTTTCTCAGACATTTGTCTGAGGCTGAATTTAAACTCCAGTCTTCATGACTCTAGGCCTGGAGCCTGGAACTCTATCCAGAGTATCACTTAGCGGCTTCCTATAAGCCCATTAGTTTATAGGAAGACTAAAGAAGTTAATTCATACATCTGACCCTCTCTGGAAGATTCAGGCTGCTCAAAGTTCTAACAGGTAACTCCGAGGGGTTGAGGGATATCTCTTCTACAGTCAAAGGCCTGATCTCCCCATATGCTGTGTTCTTTCCATGTAAAGACATCAGTTACCAGAATCACAATTCCATTTAACTACATGAAACTGATATTTTTTTTTTTTATAAAAGGGATATTTATTTTGAATATAGAGCAAGAAAATATATATAAATACTTGCCCCCAGTACCTCAGAGATATCCTGGCCCCTAAATCATTTTTGTCTCTGGGGAAGAAGTCTCAAAAACTGAGCTCAAGTCTGCATCCAAAGGCAACATTTCTGCCAAATTCTTATCTCACTAAATAACTAGGTAGCTCACTTGGCTTGGAGTCCAGAAGATCTGAGTTCAAATTTGAACTCAGATCACTGAGCACTGGGCAAATCATTTAAGTTGGATCTTCCTCATTTCCCTTAACTATCAAAAAGGGATTAGTAATAGAACCTACTTCAGAGTTGTGAGGATCAAATGAGATTATATTAATAAAGTACCTAGCACATAACGAACACTTAATAAATGCTTGTTCCCTTTTCCCAATTCTTAATTAATTCTTAACTGGTGCCCTAAAGATCTCCCCAAATGCTGCTTTTTACTTCTTAAGGCAATGATGTTAGTAACTGGGGTCAGGATTATTAATTGCTAACAATTAGCAATTATAAATTAATTGCTCAGTCTCTTGAGCTTTCAGAATTCCCAAGGTCAGAGACTCCATTTCCTTCTCCAAATGCTATGAACCAGAGTTACTGAGATGACGTAAGAGCTGCTAAGGCAAAAGAGATAGCTGCATCTGACTGGCCTTTGTGAATGTCTTTGTTGGCCTCTCCATCCCATGCTCTACATTCTTTCCAAAATTCTTATTTTCCACATTATTATGATTTTTGCAAATACAAGCTCTTTAGCATCTTCTCCATGGAGAGTTTGTATTGTCTAAGAAAGCTAATGGGATCTGTATATTTGCTGGAATACTGTAACAAAAGACAAAAAATATCAAATACTAGAATATTGTTACATAAGAAAAAGATGACAAAAACCTAGCAAGATTTCCAGCCAAGATGGCTGCCTGAACAGGAGGCTGGCAATCTAGCTCCCAAAAAACTCTTGACACTCATAGCAAATGGAATAATTATCAAGATGTTCAATGAGAAACTATAGAAAGTAACATATTCCATGCTAGAATTGTGCAAAAACTCAGCCAGGGTCCCTACCAGCAAAACCAACACCAGTACCAGGTCGCCTCAAAAGAGATGGGCAGATCTCTTTATCAGGAGATAACAAGAATAGAGGAGGGCTCTAAGAAAATCCTAGGTAGGCCTAAGTACTTAGGTGAAGACTTTGGAAGCCACTGGAAATAGTATTGGATAAGAACCAGGAGAGTGTCCACCAGACCAAGATGATACTGCAGTCCAGGCTCAGAGTTCTAAGTCTATCACTACAAGATTCAAAACTCAACTTCACAGATCTAATGGGGTAGAACTAAATACATGTACTAAGGGAACAACTTCTCCCTAGGGAAAGAAAAGCCCTGTTAGGATTCTTATAAGGTGCTAAGACAGTGGAATTGATAGAGACAATAATTATCTAATTTAGCATGGTTCAGTATGATTGAGCTGATCCTACCAGAACTTGAAACAAGGTACTAAGTGGAATTGAGGAGACAATGATTAAATCTAGTTTAGGATTGATTTAATCCTACAACAAATAATGGTTTCCTAGTGATATAATGATTGGTGTATATTCATTGTACAACATATAAGCAAGAAGCTCTCAGGGCCAGACACAGAAGCCCACTAGAAGCTCTGAGCCTCAGCCAGGATTCAGTTGAGGAGATTCATAAGCCAAAGAAGGCAGCTTAAGCTCTCAGAACCAAGGAGAGAGATAGGCCTTTATTAATGCTAAGCAAGCCCCAAGAAAAGAGACAAGACTTTGAAAGAGAATATAAAGGATTTGGACTTTAACTCCTGGCTGCATTTGAGGTGATTATTATACTGAACTGAAACTAAGGCTTGCCTCCAGAAGCTCTCCAAGAAATCTGCTCTCAGAGAATATTATATTTTAGAGAAGAATATTACAGAGCCCCATTTTAGAAACTAAAGTGAGATGATTATACCAGTATTATATATACACATAACTCCATAACAAATGCAAGCAAGAATCAAAGGAAAAAAGGAATTTTCCACAAGCATTACATGATTACCTAGTAGAAATGAATTAAAAAAAAAAAAAAGAAAAGAAAAACTCATGAGGAAAAATTGAAATAAGAACAAGCAGCTTAGAGGAGAAAAAAAGTGGTAAACCTTATTTAAGAAATGGGAATCCTTGAAAATTAGAAAAGACCACACAGAAATCAGCGATTTCTGAAAGCCAGAAATATTAGAACAAAATACTGAAAAAAAAAAAAAGCAGAAAACAAGATATCTGCTATCAGAAACAACAGACCTAGATAAAAGATCAAGAATATAATACAAGAAATCACTACATTTTCTGAAAACCATGATTACAAAGAAAAGTCTGAATATCATACTTTAAGAAATCATAAATGAAAACAGTCCAGATTAATTAGAAGTAGATGGCAAAGTAAGGTTAGAAAGGCTCCATTAATCACCTCATGAAAGAAATCCTAACAGAAAAAGTCTCAGAAATGTCATAGACAAACCACAACAAAGAAAAAAAAATCTGCAAGTATTCAGAAAGGAATTCAAGTATCAAGGAATTATAATCAAGATTATACAAGATCTAGAAGGTTCTTCTAAAAACCAGTTACTGGAATGTATAATTTCAAGGAGCAAAAGGAAAATGAGCTTTAATGGAATAGTGGACTTTCAAATATTTTTGATGAAAAGACCTAAGCTAAGTAGAAATTTTGAAATATAAGGGTCTAGATAATTCTAGAATGGTAAATTTATTTGCACAATTATAAAGTGCTGTATAACTATTAAATGCCAATATTCAAATGGGGAAGAAGAAACAAGTTCTCCTTCAATACTTTAATGTCTTCAAAGAGTATTGAGAGAGTGAAATGAAAAAAAGCAGAGGTGGAAGTGGGGTTGATTTACTGTTCTGGAGTTTTTTTAAGAGAGGAAAGGGAAAAGAGCTTTAAAAGAATGGATATATTAGCAAAAATGGAATGAGGAGGAAGTAGAACTTGTTAGTTTTCAAAACTGAGATATATATGAGAGAAGAATATAAAACATAGAAAGTGGTTGGGAATGTGCATTTGAAGAACTTATTTGAAATACACAAAGAAGGTTTGAAAACACATACAAATAAAAGTGTAGTAATACATCAAACTCAATAGGAAAATAAGGAAGGTGGGGGGCATTGAGTAAGGGTAAAGTGTTGAGGTTGGGAAGAGAACCCCAAAAGCTTGGATTCACAGACTGATGTCCTGAGGCATCTCAAAAGAATTTGCAGGTTTGAACCTATTCCAAGTCAAGGGGCAAAGTCTATTGTAATTGTAATGCCAATTGGAAGGGGTCTAAATTCCAGAAGAATTAAGGAAAGGAACAGAGAAGCAAAGAGAAATATCTAGTTTTTCATGTTATATATGCTAATTTTATGGCCCAGAGGTAGGACCAAGGAGAGATCTCTGGAATTTGGCTGGCACTGACCAACAGATATCCATCTGACAGTCAACAATAAATTGAGGAGTGGTCTATTCACTATTGTCTCAGGAGTTTGATTTGTGGGACTCCCCTGAAGCCAGAAGACTTTAGAATTCTCAGCTTGGGTGTGGGGGGCCTCAGTCACAGATTCCAAAGCCAGAGGACTTAGAGTCACTGACTTGTTATTAGAACAGAAGCCCCCTAAGGTCAGGGGACCTTAAAATTATTGCTATCTCCCCAGGAAGTTATATTAAATCAAAAGGAGGGAATAACTAAAAATAAAAACTATTAGATTGTGAAAAAAAGGAAATAAAAGGAAAAGAAAGCAAAAAAAAAAAAAAAAACCCTAGAATCTAACAGGATGACCATCAATTGAGAAACAGCTGAACACAATGTATATGAATATAATGAGCTATATTTGCACTAGAAAAAAGGACAAAAGGGACTATTTCAGAGAATCTGATAAAATGGGATATACTTGCCTGAAAAAAGGATAAAAGAAACTATTGAAGAGAATCTGGAATAATATAAATTGAAGGTGAAATGAGTAGAACTAGTAGATAAATTCATATAAGTATAACAATATTGTAAAAAAACAAAAAAAAAACCAACTTTGAAATACTTGAAATTTTGATTAAAGCACTGAACATTCTGAGTACCTGTGATGGAGCAAGTTACTAATGAAAGACAGGTGATGAACACACTATGCAGAGAAACATTTCTGGAAATGGTTAATATAAGGATTCAATTTGCTTGACTATGCTGGTTTGTTACAAGGACTTTTCCCTTTTATTGGTCTTCATTAGTGGGTTGTGTGGGAATATTCTGAGAAGGATGCTATCAATAGTGATGGCCCCCACCCCACCAAAAGAGACCATTATAAAATTTTTTAAAGATGTGTAGAAAAGAAGTTAAGCGCAGAGGACAGTTTTCAAAGTAACATGTAGACTTTATTTCATACTCTATTTTTTTTTTTTTTAAAGGGAACAGTGTGAAGTGGAGGTAAGAAATGTCTGGGCATTTTGGTATCCACATTTATGAAAATTAAATGAAACTTAAATTATAAAACTGAAATCCATAAGGACATCAAAGAATAATCAAAGGTGATGGATATCTTCCCCCAAAAGAATGTAAGCTGCTTGGGGTCAGGGCTGACTTTTGTAATAAGGGGAGGTGGCCTGAGATTTGAAAAGACTTTTTTTGTTCTTTTCCCTTAGCCCTCCTCAGTTATCCTTCCTCTTTCTAGAATGGAAGCCCTTTTGGAGCAGGAACTGGCAATGTACTGAGGGGTGGAGAGTCATGTCGAATAACTCCTGTAACATCCAATTAATGGGGAATCAAGGGAGGGACTTGTGCTTCAGGATCGAAAAAATAAAATGCTGCCTTTGGAGTTTCAAAGGTGTGTCACCTAGGCACCCATTCTTGCAAGAATATAAAATTTTTCCTACATTCATCAGTGTGTCAGTGGAGGCCTTGGTAAGATATTTTATTTCTTACAAATGAGGGCTCTTCCAGGATCCGGACATCATGAATTCGGGGTGGCCCAGTCCAAGCACAAGAAGATGGGTTGCACTGATTTCATCAGCCTCATGACTCAGCTCGGGCTTTCCCCCCTCTTACACCATCCAAAATCCCAGGACCATATTGGTAAGCAAGGTCACTGATGAATCCAGTAATCAGGAAGGGAACTAGAGTAGGTTCTGCAGCAGTGAGGCAAACTCTGCACAAACCAGATGTAAGAATGTGGTCTATCTAGTATTGCCTTTGGTGGCTGGGGCCATTGTACGGGGTCTGAGATAGCAGGTTTGTAAGATGGGGAATTTAATGCCATCAAGAGCTCTCATATGGGTCTTGGAAGAGAGGGGATGCCAGGAAATCTGGAATTGAGTAAATATTAGTGATCTGGGATTACTGGAGAGTTGAGATCTCCATTCTGGAATGTTGGAAGGATCTGCACAGGAGAAATTTATAAGTACAATGAACTTTTTCTCTAAAAAAGAAAGAAGTGGGGTTTCAGAAGTTAAGAGGTTCTCCAGGAAATAGGGAAGGAACAACTCTGTACTAGGCAGAAAGAAAAGGAATTTTAAAAGCAGTTTGGTTTTTTTTTTTTTTTTGGGGGGGGGGTGAGTGAGTATGTTTTTTTATTAATATATTTCAGTCACTGAGTTACAAAGAAAAAAATGGTGGCCATTTTAGGATTTAAAAGTGCTTGTAAGGCATCTTGATGCAAACTATCTTGAATTTTTCTTAAGCTTTCAAGCTTCTCTCCCTAGAAGGGACTGGAAATAACCAGGCCCACTGCATGTGGCTTATGCCCAGTCCAGCCTCTCCAAATAATGGTAGACTCCCCCAAAATTCCATGCTCTGGAGTCAGCTTCAGTTTCTCTCTAGCTGGGTGCCATGTTTCCCATCCCCTAAAGTCCCAAAACTCTTCAGGAAACTCTGAATTCTGTAAAAGGATGTGGTCTACCTCCACATGGTTTGGGGTAATCTAGGAAAATCCATTTTATATTTTAATATCTTTCCCCCTTCCCAATACAACGGTCCACATAGGGAAGAATACAAAATTTAGGAGGAGAGATAGGAACCACTGCCATTTTGTTCCCAGGGACTTATATCTCCGTCTCAGGTCTCAAATAGTTTACTGCCATTTCAGAGATTTCGGCTAGTCTAGGAGAATGGAGTTTTTGAGGGGTAAGAGGAGTTTTCTCCCAAAAATGGGACCTAAATTACTGTGTTTTTAAAATTTAAATAGTATATAATAAAATTACTTAAAATTTATGTTTGGGGAATAAGATTTTAGAAATACGTGTGCATTCATATTAATATATTGCTACTAGAAGTTTAAATCTGTATTTGATTTGATTTTTGGTAAAAAATAATTAAAACAAAGTTCTCTAGTAACTTACCTAAAGAGGTCACATGCTTGTATCTCTTAATTAGATGAAACATGTTGTGCTTTCTAAATTGTATATTGGGTAATTTGTAAAAATTATGAGCAATGCTTTAAATTTAGTCAGCTCTGCTGGATATATATATATAAGTTTTATGAAATATGGTCCAAAGTTATTTAGATATTACTTATATGGTGAATCTTAAAGTTTAAAAAAGATGGTTTTAAAAAGAGGGACAAGAAATGCAAATTAAGACAACTCTGAGATACCACTACACACCTGTCAGACTGGCTAAAATGACAGGGAAAGATAATGCGGAATGTTGGAGAGGATGTGGGAAAACAGGGACACTAATACATTGTTGGTGGAATTGTGAATACATCGAACCATTCTGGAGAGCAGTTTGGAACTATGCTCAAAAAGTTATCAAACTGTGCATATCCTTTGACCCAGCAATGTTACTACTGAGCTTATATCCCAAAGAGATCATAAAGAAGGGAAAGGGAGCTGTGTGTGCACGAATGTTTGTGGCAGCCCTGTTTGTAGTGGCTAGAAGCTGGAAAATGAATGGATGCCCATCAATTGGGGAATGGCTGAATAAATTGTGGGTTATGAATATTATGGAATATTATTGTTCGGTAAGAAATGACCCGCAAAAGGATTTCAGAAAGGCCTGGAGAGACTTACACAAACTGATGCTGAGTGAAAGAGCAGGGCCAGGAGATCATTATATACTTCAACAACAATACTATATGATGATCAATTCTGATGGACCTGGCCATCCTCAGCAATGAGGTGAACCAAATCAGTTCCAGTGGAGCAGTAATGAATTGAACCAGCTACACTCAGCGAAAGAACTCTGGTTGATGACTAAGAACCATTACATTGAATTCCCAATCCCTATATTTTTGCACACCTGCATTTTTGAGTTCCTTCACAGGCTAATTGTACAATATTTCAGAGTCCTATTCTTTTTGTACAGCAAAATAACGGTTTGGTCATATATACTTATTGTGTATCTAATTTATATTTTAATATATTTAACATCTACTGATTATCTTGCCATCTGGGGGAGGGGGTCAGGGGAAGAAGGGGAAAAATTGGAACAAGAAGTTTGGCAATTGTCAATGCTGTAAAGTTACCCATACATATAACCTGTAAATAAAAGGCTATAAAAATAAAAAAAAAAAAATAAAAAACAGAGGGACAAGAAGGATTGATTTGCAAAAAGAATCAATAGTTTGAATGGAACATCCAGAATCTCACAAGCTAAAGTATTAATTTTCAAAATAATCTTTTTTTAAAAATTGATACGTATGTTAAAATTGGAAACTTAACTGTAAACTAGTAAGATTCCTATCCATTCACTTATTAAAATTGCGAGATTGTTACTTGAGTTATTTGAGGTTATTGTCATAATATTGAAACCTAAAATTGTTAAGTATTATGTGGGTTATGTACACACCAGATGATTACAGGCCCAAAAGTTGGGGTTTAATCATATGAAGAATTCACATTGGTCATTCTCTTTGGCAAAAGACAGATTTATTTAGGGAAGAGGTTACAGACAAAATGGAGGGATACAATAGGCACCAGAAATGGTAAATATAAAATAGAATGGGAAAACATAGAAAGGGATTTTAATAATTAATGATGGAAAGAGCAAGTTCCTTAATGGAACTTGCCATTTGCCAGGAGAAAGGAAACACCCCACGAGGATGATAAATGCCCTTAGCTGGCAGGCTACATTCTGAAAGGGACTTAGCACCCCAAAAGAGATAGCTATAAGAAGGGGAAGTAGAATTGGGAAGCATAATGGAGTTAGGAGAAATACCACATGGCATGGGGGAAGGGGAAAGACATCATGGGGCAGAGTGCCTTGGTGGACTCTGACCCAAAAGAAGGCAGTAGCCATGAGATCGCCCATAAGTAGATTTTGTGGGGAAGTTTAACCTCAGAGATATGACTGGGATTCCTGACAGGGCATGGCAAGGTGAAACTGTTCAAGACCTCTACAAGAGAGTGGGTCTCAAGAGTTTGACATAACTTGGATATCAGATTGGACCACCTCCCCAAAGGGTGGGACCATGGAGCCTTCTTTCTGCCTGCTTCTGGGACTCTAAGATGGAGTTGGACAGGAAGGAGAAGTAGACTTTAGCCCCTGCTCTGGGGTGCATTTCCCTTGCTTGGTTTAGAAGAATTTTGGTCCTGGGTATAGAGTTCCAGTTTCTTCATCTTTAGGGTTCTGAAAGTTTTTGATTGGGATTTTTGGTAATCTAAAATTTAGGATTGAAAATTATATACTAGTTATTTGCATGATCTATTGATTTGGGAAGGTGAAGGCTTAGTCCACTGGATACGACTGCTCCTTAGAAGTGAAAAACAAACCCTCTCACTGGAGCTCACCCCCAACTTCTGCCAAACCCACCTCCAATTAAATGAAATTACTTTAACATTAATTGCTTCTATTGTTTAAAGGAATAGTTTACATTTACACAATGTTAATAACTGAATCGTTTTTATTTTTCAAGTCAGTGGTTGTTTTAAGGACAAGAAGAGAGAAGTTTGTTAGAATTCGTTAACTGCAAATTCTCTGAAAATGGTTATTTCGAAAATCCATTCAGCAAATTATCCAATTTATTAAGAATATCATGGGCTCATTGTTTAATTAACATATCAAATGTGCTTTCTTGAAGTACCTAAAGCAGGATTTCAACCTGAAAGTCCAAGTATTTCGTTTTGGCTGTACTGCTCTGCAGGTACATGGGATTAGGAGCTAAAACCTCTGATAAGTGAAACTTGCTATTGAGATGAAATCTCTTGGGATTATAACTAATACTGCTTTGAGTTTTAAATTTGGGAATGATTATCTGAATTAAGTTAGTAACCCACCATTTGAGAACTGAGCTGACTAAAGTAGGATTGTTACTACATGATTGATTGTCAATTGTGCCCTCAGGCTGAGGCCCTGAGAAGATCAGTTTTGATGTTATTACAATATCATTAGTTGGTTGCTGTTACTATTTGATTATCATGTTCTGGTAACTTCCATTTGATGGGGAAGTGAACTGTGTTCTATATATTCTATCTCCACCATGATGCCAAAACTGAAGGCTTCCATCTTAAAGTATTGGGTCATATGTAAGTACCTAAAACCATAGCAACTAAAGCCTATTTATGAAAATAAAAAATATGCATCACTCAAGCACTCAAAAATACATTTCCATTTACAGTCACCATGCTACTATGAGAAACTATTTGGAACCAATTTATATGGGAGAGAAACTTTTTTTAAAAATCAAAAACTTATAGGCCAGCTCATTAAAGTACAGTTGTGGAGTTGCCCAACTGAGACTTTGGTAAGCCACCAACAAAAAAAGAGCCTGGACATTGTGGTTATGGAATTATAATACCCCTGTGCGACAAGGATTTCCCTTTAGAATACTAAGGAAAGAGTTGTCTTCATGTGACTCCTGCATGTGACTTAAAAATTACCATAAACAAATAGACTTAGGAGGGAAGTAATGAATTATTTCTGTTTACCATGCAATCAAATAGCAGCTTGTGAAATTATGTCAAAATAGTTAAGGAATCACATTGGTTTATATAAAAAAGAAGATCTCATTTATTAACAAGCAGTTTTACATATTTCAAAGATCAAAATGTGATGAAATTTTCATTCAATATTTATAAAAAGAAGAAATTTGAATCATTGCAAATCACATGAAGAAAGTTATTCTGTACTAGAGATAGGCTAATTCTTAGGACTCATCTCAGGCAAATGTGAGCTATATGATCACTTTAACTCCCACATTCTGAAAAACTATTTTCTAGAGTACTAGAGAGTACTAGAGCATTTTAAGTATATTTCTTTAGATATTTTATTTAAATTTAAATTTATTTTAAATGTATCAGTTCATGTAAAGTGTTTATTTCATTTAAAATGTTCTTCTATTGTTTGCTTTTTCTCATTACCACCTACCTTAAAATTAAAATAACTCTGGGAAATCTTTTCCCCCTTGTAGAATATGAAAAAAAATTATCAGAAAACAAACAATTGCTGTTGCTCAAATATTGCCAAGAGTACAATGAAAGAACTGATATCAGCACCTCTTATGTTACAAAACATATTGTACATAATAATAATAGCTAACTGTTGTGATCTTTTTCTTCTCAAAGCACAGCCAGGTGATAAAAGTTCAGATCTTTTATTATCTCCAATATAGCCCGGTTAACTTAGAGGCCTATCTCTCTGCTTGGTTCCAAGAGCTCTCTCCGAATGTCGCCAAATCCAAAGGTCTGTCCTTCAGCCTCTGCCTCTGCTTTCTTCAGCCTCCAGCCAGCTCCACTCTTCATCTCATTCCGGAGAAATCTCGACTTGTAGCGTCTTCACTCTGAAGAACTTCCTTGACTGGCCCATTGAAGCTCTATTTATGCTCAAGAGAGGGATTGTGGGTTTTCTCCCATAGTGCTCTCTGGCCCAAAGAGCTTCAAGCGAGGTGTGAACTCATTGAACTCCAATGAGTAAAGGTGTGAACACAAGCCTTGTATTAATTAGTTCTACTTAGTACCTTGTTTCAGGTTCTGCCCAAAATATCTTCTTGTAAGATTAGATCAACTCTAATTAGTTAGCAGTTAGTAAGGATTCCAACAGCTAACATTTATATAAGGCTTTAAAGTTGGCAAAGCACTTCACATACCTTATCTCATTTTCTCTTCACATAATACTGTGAGGTAAGTGCAATTATTATCCCCATTTTATAGATGATGAAAATGAGCCTGAGGGAGATTGGAACTTGTTTAATGTCACTAGAAGTGTCTGAGGTAGCCTTTGAACTCAGTTCTATGATGAATGAAAAGCCAAGAGATAGAATTTCCAGGTAATTAACAATCAAGTTATTAATTAGGCAGCAAATAATCAATATTGATAATTAGTGATGTCTCTCAGTAACAAAAAACATAACCATAGAGATTCCTGAATGAGATCCTGAAGTGTCTCTGACAGGTGAAAGTCAATTCTGACTAGTGAACAATCAGTGTTGGGGTGGGTATTTTTAATAAGAAGATGGGCTAAAAGTCTTCAGCTCTTTCTGCTGAAAACTGACTTGATCAAGAGATGCAGTTCCCCAGAACTTGGTGGGGAAAAGAATCTATCTCCACCCAAAACATTCAAGTTTTGGGGATGGGGGAAGAGAGTATTTTAATGGTGTGAGCTTAATGCTACTAAGCGTGAGCTGGAATCACCTACATTAGATTTTATTTACACTTTAATCAGAAATACACTTTCTAGTTGGGTGGGATCCTGTCCCCCCCCCAGAATATTTTGTAAGATTAGACCAATCTCACCATCAGCCCTCTTCAGAAAACTGACAGACATATAAGGACTGGTCCCTGAATGAGGAAATAAAAAGGAAAAAACCTTCAATCCTAATATGGTTATTAAATATAATAGAAAAATAATCATTTCTCTCAGTTCTTTTGCCAAAGTTGTAGTCTCTCCTTTAAAATAGTACTAGGTGGCATCTTATCTACCCTGATACTTTTATTTGTATTTAAATTAACTCAGGATAGTTATTTAATGTGACTTAGTTACTGTCTTTCAAGAAATATCTTTAGCAAGACATCTGCCACTCCCCTTTCCAAAAAGCAACATCTACTCTGGGCCCCCATACCATATCACTCTTTAGTGGCAAAGAGCAAAGCAGCTTAAACTGTGGATCATGACCCCCATATAGGCATCACATAATTGAATGTGGAAGTCGCAAAAAACTTGGCAACAATAATAGGTTTCTGAATATAACTACCAAAAATTAATTCAACGTCAAATGTATAATGACACTGAGGTGTTTCTGTCTGTGCTTGCAATACTTGTGAATGCCCAGCGCAAAGTACCCATGTTATATGTTCAGCAATGAAGTTGCACAATGCAACATGAGCAAACTACAAATTGTCAATGGAGATGTATATGTATCTCTTTTCTGTGCTAGAGTGGGGGGGGGACGATACACATATATACATACATATGTGTGCACATATATACTCCAGAATGTAAGCTTTCTGGAACAGATAGGGAGACAACTATCAGTTCTGAATAATTTCTTTCACTAAAATTACTCAGTTTCTTTTCAACAACAAAAAGACTCAGGCCAGTCCCAATGAATTTGTGATGAAGAAAGCCATCTGCATCCAGAGAGAGGACTGTGGGAACTGCATGTGGATTACAACGAGTATTTTCACTTTTTTTCTTATTGTTTGTATATTATTATTCTTCCTCTTTTTTTTCTTTTTGATTTGATTTTTCATGTGCAGCATGATAATTGTGGAAATATGTACAGAAAAATTGCATATGTTTAACACATAAGATTACTTGCTATCTAGGGGAGGTTTTGCAAGGATGAATGTTGAAAATTATCTTTGCATATGCTTTGAAAATAAAAAGCTTTAATAACCCCAAAATCAAATTACCAAACTTTCATACTTGTAGATAAAACTGAAGATGAAAACTTAAGGCATCAATTTACCCTTAAGCACTAAAAGTGCTATCCCCTCAGGATAATAATGTATGTTTCTTTATCTTCTATTAACTCCATGCCATTGAAGTAGTATTTTGATTTGAAAAACTCTTGGTGTGCCAAAAGCTGAAACAATCTTATAAATTGCATGCACTAAAGTTCTAAAAGAAACCTGGATGAGTATAAATAATAACCAACATTTGATTACTACTTTAAGATTTATAAAAGATTAGTATTTAAAAAGTTGCTTTGCCATATGGCAAGTGGATTCTTTTTCTTTTTTTCCCTTCATCTCATTTCCCCATTCTATTAATATATTTTATTGATGTCTCTTGTTTTCACTTCAGTCATTTCTTGAAATAAAAATCTTTGCCTTCCCCTAGATCCAGAATGAATCTTTCCCTGAGACAAAGAAAAGCAAATGAGCAAAAACACTGGTGTTACGATTGTATTCAATAATGCATATCCTACATCATTGTGTCAATTGTCCCCTACTTCTTTGCCCCGAAAAGTATGTTTTATTATCTATTCTTCAGGACTATTATTTATTTTACTTTTCCATTCTCTTTTCCTTTCATGTTTCCCCTCTTTGCTATCTTCCTATTCCTTTCACAGAATTATGGAATCCTAAAGCTGGAAAAACATGTTTATCCTTATCCTCATTCTTGACCTTTTTTGTCTATCATATCAAACGAACATTTTCCATTACTCCAGACATAATCCAGACAGCTAACTCTTACTATAGGTTTCTTGTTGAATTTTTAAAAATTAGCTTTTGAATTTAGCTATAGCATTTTTGGGGGTATGGAAATATGATTAGAGCCTAGTAAAATTTAAGGAAAAAGGAATTGGGGTAGCATATAAGGTATTGGAACTGATAATCAAATTTATACCATTGGAAACTTAGTGATTATTGGTGGGCCTAGAAATTTGAGAAATTTTTATAAAAACATTTTTGAGAAAAAGTATGAAGTTGATGATATGGCTTATCCTTAGGACCAATATATAGCCAGAAAAATACAAAGAGTAATGACTGAAATTTATCTGTTTTATGCAAATTATTTCTATCATTATATTGACTTTATAGATATTGAACCTACCTTAAGAGATCTAAGACAAACATACTTTTACCTAGTTGGCTTGGCGATAGGAAGGCACTCTATCCACTGTACCACCTAGCTTCCTAGTGAAAGCATTTCTAACTCCATTTTATAGATGAGGAAACAAGCTCAGAAAAACTAATGATTTGTCTGAGCTTAATCAGATTAAAACTCAGTTCTGTTCTAACCCCAAATTCATTTTCTATACCATCCTTTATAAAAATGGTTACACCAAACTTGGATAAAACCAATAACTTCCTACTGAGAAAACGTCCCACTATTATAGAGCATTGGATTGGAAATCAGGAACATTCATCTTCATGAGTTTAAAACTGGCCTCAGATATTTATTGTCTATATGATCTTTTTTTTTATTTAAATTTTATTTTATTTAATAATAACTTTGTATTGACAGAATCCATGCCAGGGCAATTTTTTACAACATTATCCCTTGCACTCGCTTATGTTTCGTTTTTTTCCCCTCTCTCCCTCCACCCCCCCCCCAAGATGGCAAGCAGTCCTATAATATGTTAAATAGTTGCAGTATATTGTCTATATGATCTTGTGTGAATCATTTAACCCTGTTTTCCTTGGTTTCCTCATCTGGAAAATGAGTTAGAGAAGAAGTGGGGAGAAAAAAAAAAGAATCTTTATCAAAAAACCCAAAATGAAGACACTACTTGGGGGGGGGGGGAGAACATGCTTTGACAACAATAATTTCATTTGCCTCTTAAGGAGAAATGGAATTAATTTTATTTTTAGATATGGCCACCTGAACTCAAGGAAGGAAAAGGCTCCTTTGGAAAATGTTTGTCCGTTTGTCCATGGAAATGAAAATTGAAACTAGAATTTGGATACAAAGTATTATAAGGCAGGACAAGTTAAACTGGTTTGACTGATGTGACAGGCTGCTTTAAATGGCTATGACCAACTGTCAGTCTCATTTAGTTGAAGTCAGAGCTTCTGATGAGAAATTTAAATCCTATTTTAGTGGTTAAGTTTAAACATGGCAGAAATGGAAATTACAAAACTATAGTCTTATATTAGAGGGAAAAGGTGAAAAAGACATTTCAGCTTATTAAAGCCCTAAGAAAGTAAATCTCAAATTTGTGTACCAGTTTTACTTTGAAAAATGAAAAACAGATGTTGCCATGCCTTTCTAACACTTTTAGTAAATTAGTATTAAGTTTCTGAAGCAAACAGATGACAAGATTCTACATGAGATATATATCCTGCCGTGAACTATGAACTAAAGTACCATCAAACTTCAAAGAAAATAAACATTATAGACGAATTATTACAATTCTGGTGACAGCTTCAGGGAGCCAGCAGGAGAATGATGCATAAGCAGATTGAGTCATAGAAAAGAGAATTTTACTTTAGTGGGATTTTTATGTTTATTTCTAAAGAAGTTAAAATAGAAGATTGAATTTGGAATATAATTTGCAAAATCAGAAATTTGTCACTGCTAAGAAGCATGCTGGTACATCTAGAATTTCACTAGTAATCAATAGGTCAGCTAGGTGGGATAGATAGGGCCCTAGGCTTGGAATTGGAAAGACTTGTCTTCCTGAGTTCAAATCTGACCTCAGATACTTACTAGCTCTGTGACCCTGGGTAAATCACTTAATCCTTTTTGCTTCAGTTTCCTCATCTGCATAATGAACTGGAGAAGGTAATGGCAAACTACCCCAGTATCTCTGCCAAGAAAACCTCAAATGGGTCACGAAGAGTTGGACATGACTGAAAAATAACTAAAGAATAAATGAAAGTGACTAAACTGACTTTGATGGCCCATGGTAGGACAAAAATAATATCTTTGAGCAATACAGGTAAAATGCTGTCCTCTTTGCTAAAAATACTTAAAGAAGGAAAAAAATAAAACAAAACTGAAGGAATCAATCTCAACTTTTGTGACATGACACAAACAAAACTGTGAATGAGTTAAAATTAGTAAAATAATGAAATTTTGGACCCAGAGGACATCTTTTCTCTAGGAAAATGAACCACGTATCTTTAAGTTCCTTATATGTGAAATGAAGAGGTTAAAAGAGGTGAGAGATAAACTCTATGAAATCTCACAATTCCAAAATTCAAAGAATGACTGAATCTTCCAGTTATAAAGACTCTTATTGGTAATATAGCCAATTGTATTAAAGCTTATTTGTGGTTAAGGTATTGTATGTTGCTCTGGTTGTCTCATATCTAGAACATTTTATCTGTGCCACATTTTAGGAACAGTAATAATAATTGGTTATATAGCACTCTAAAGTTTGAAAAGAACTTAATGTATATGATATCATTTAACTACTTTGTTAGGCATTAATCACTTTCCTTGTATTCCAATTAATTTCCAATTAATTATTTTCTTTGTTTACATATAAAGAAATCTCCTGAGTTGCCTAAAGCCTAAATCATTGATGTAGGTGGGGCCAAGTCATTATTGTATGTAAATGAAATGTTTTTGCAAGTTTTGAAAATTTTTAAGAACATTTTTAAAATAATGCCTTTATCTTTTGATGCTTTCTAAAATTTCATCATGCTTTTGGTTATCCAGAATTCTCTGGGTCTGTTTGGCAAGAAGTTATGTTTTACAAACTTTGACTTGCTATCAGGCCTGAAGTAACAGACAAAGTAACTCATTTAGCCTAGATCGAGAAAGGTATTAAGATTTATTGCTGCTCTGAATAACAGACCCTATTAAATCTTTTAATATCTAGGGTTTATATAGTTGCTTTAAAATTTTAAAGCACTTCACAAGTATTATTTCACTCGAAGCTCACAACAACCAACAGAGGTAGGAGATATTATTATTCTTATTTCACAAGTGAGGAAATTGAAGCTGAGGGAAGTTAAGTGATGTCTTATCTATGGTACCACTTAACTTCCAACACAGGAGCTTACAAGATATCTAAAAAAATGATGAAAACAAGGTGATAGAGAAATGAAGATTATACTGTTTTGGGGGCATTCTTCAGAGATCCATGTTAATTATATGAGTCTGTCTGTCAATGAAAAGATGATTCATTGGGCAACCTGGTTTCCTGGAGCCTCTCTGAAACAATATGGATAGTTATTATATTCAAGTGACCTTCATAAGGTACAATTCTATTTAGAGATTTTCCTGCTCAGAAGCTTTCAGTGGGATCTCACTGTTTGTAATGTTCAAACTTTTTAGCCTGGTCAGCAAGTTTTCTACAATGTGTGGCTTTTCAAGATGTACCATAACTTCCTATTTTCTTTATAGCTTCTGTATCTCAAGCAAGTCTACTCACTATTCCTTAAATTTTCCCTTCCTTACACTTAGGTGATTTGTCCATGTGTCTATATCAGAAATTGACTTATCCCATGCCCATTTATATACCTATTAAAATTCTACTTATTCTATAAATCTAAGGTCCAGTGTGAGCTCATTCATAAAAATGTTCCTAATTTGCCCAGCCAAAAGTCTCTGCTATTTCTTTTAATTTTTCAGAGCAGGGAGCAGAGTAAGAATGGGTGGGGGATTTGGAGGGGGGGGGAGAAGTCAACAGGGAGAAGAGAGAAGGGTCTTGTGTATGTGTTTATGTTTTTCCAAAATGGCAAAGCCTAAGGTCAGGCAATGAGGTCAAAGGGGAGTAGTATGTACCAGCTTCCTCCAACACCAGCCAGCCTTTCATCAGCCACCACTACTATTAGATAGTTTATGGGCAAGGCCCCTCTCCTTGGCATTCTTGGATTTCCTGAATCTCAAGATCATGGCTAAGAAAAGACCAGTGGACTTTCTTTTATCTTCTTTTCCTCTATTCCCAAATAGTATCATAACAAATTTGGTATTTTAAAAGAAATATACTATGAAGTCTTACATAGAAACATATAAGATGTCTCAGAAGTCTTAGTGTAGTTTTAAGCTACTAAAACTTAAAGTTTATAACTGCACTAATGCTTTTGGAACATCCTGTACAATGGAGGTGGGACATCATAAAAGGAGAAGTTCTGCAGATTTCATATATTCTAATAGTTTAATTCTGATTCTCATGTCAGTTTTCTGCTTGAATTTACCTGGCTTTCTTTTACCTAGTCTTGGCCTTCATATCACCCAAGTGTGGCTCCTTTGCTAACTAAGGAGATGGCTTTATGAGGTGGGGGAGTGTCAGACATATGCATTTCTTTCCCTCTACATTTCACTGGATACCCAAAGTGGTCGTTCAAGGCACCACAAAACCAAACCAACTTCTTGAAAACTTCTTTCTCTGTGTGTCTCTGTCTCTCTGTCCTCTTTCTTCCTCTACCCCTTTCCCTCTCTCCCCACCTTGTCCATTCTCCCTTTATCTGTAGTTGAGAGGGTAAAAAACACAAAAATGAAATGAAAGTCTGCTCTCAGAGAGTCTGTATGCTATTCCCTCAAATTGTAAGCTCTTTGAGGACAGGGGAAGTTTTGCCACTCTTTGTATCTTTAATACTTCAAAAGTATCAAATACATAATAAGCACTTTAAAAACACTTATTAATTTGATTTCTATGGGAAAAAGATAAAGTTCATACTCAGTATATGTGTATACATACATATATGTATTTTAATACATATGAAAATAAATAATTCCTGCGGTTAGAAAGGGGCCAGGAAGGATACTGTAGCTGAGGGCACCAAAAACCTTGTGGAGGAGTAAGAGGAATGGGGAATATCAGCATAAAGATGGACAGTTGGATGAGGAATAGAAAGATAATTTGGCTGAACAATAGAATGTATAAAGGGTAATAATGCACAAAAAAGAATACAAGTTAATTGGAATCAGGTTGTAAAGAATTTTAAATATCAAACAGAAGTGTTTTTGATTGTAAAGATAATGTGGAGTCACAAATTTATTGAAAGTCCTGGTCAGATCTATGCTCTAGGAAAATCACCTAGGCAACTGCCTGAATAACTGATTGGGATGAATTAATGCAGAGTGAAGTAAGCTTAACCTGAAAACAACATACACAATAGCTATAAAAATATAAAAAAAGAACCACAAAACAATGAAAAGTAAATGTCACAGAATAACAAAGAAAGTATGAACCAAATAATACTTCCCCTATTTCCCTACTTCTTTGCATAGGTAGAAGGTCTGTTGGATATGGAATACTGTTTGTGTTTTCAGACTTTTAAAAAAATGTATTGAACTGATTTGCTGATTTTCCCCCCTCTTCTTCCTCTATTAAGAAAAAAAAAATTGTTATGCTGGATAGCTCTAGAGAAAGGGAAAGGGAGAGGCATACTATGAGAAATGTAAATGATGTAAAAATAAAAGGTACCAATGATGGAATAGGACTGTTTCCCCCATCTTCCTTATGTATACATTCTCATTGGGCCTGGGTTAGAAAGACCCTGTATCTCAACCCCTTCAGGCTCTGGGAAAACTACCTGGTTCCCACCTCCACCTCCAATTGATTTGGGAATCACTTTGTTCTGGGAAACAATCACCACCCCTCGCAGCTAGGGGGCGCAGTGGATAGAGCACCAGCCCTGAAGTCAGAAGGACCTGAATTCAAATCTAACCTCAGACACTTAACACTTTCTAGCTGTGTGACGCTAGGCAACTCACTTAACCCCAATTGCCTCAACAACAACAAAAATTGCCCCTCAATCACTCCCTAGCCCCTAGCCCCAAGCCCCAAAAGACTAAATAAAAATCAAGACTCTGTATCCCAAACTTTGCTATCTTCCTAATCAGAATGCAGCCCATTAAGAAAAAGAGTTTCTCAGTGAAAATAAACCCATTTTGCTAAACCTTGCTTGGAAATTAGGACTGCGAATTCTCACAAAATCTGCAACACCGGCTTGGGGACCCCCATTGCGTTAGGGCATCTCACCCCTCAATAACAATGTTTTTTTTTTTTTTTTTTCCCCATGGGAAAAAAAGGGGAGATGCTTGAGGCAAACCCTATTAGTTATTCAAATAACACAGGTGAGAGAGGATATAAAGGCCTGATTCAGGATACCAGTGAATAAAGAGCTAGACTGGGGATCAAGAAGACCCTAACACATAAGTAGAATAGGATGGGGAAGAGAGGTAGGGGTTGGTTGCATATGAGATAAAATGGAATCCTAGCCTCTCTACTAAGTCTTTTCTGTCATCTTATAGTTTCTTGCAGAATTTTATGATCTAACTACATTGAATTATTTTACTATTCCTCAAACTAAGCACTCCTCTCCCATTTCTGTGTTTTTTGTTTTGACTAGCCTCCAAGCCTGGAATGCTCAGCCTCTTAGTTGCCCTTAAGTTTTCCATTTCTACATTTAGCTCAAATTCTTCCTTCTGCAGAAATCTTTCCTAGCCTCTCCCAACTACTACTAGCTTCACAATTGATATTACTTTTCATCTACTTGAGTATAACTGGCTTTTTACACAGTCTTTCTCAAAATTTACTCTCCCTGAGGGTACCTTTTGTTATATCACCATGCTTTGTATAATTACAACAAATATTAAATGCATCTTGACTAACCAAAAATAAAAAATCCACAAGATTTAGCATCTGATCAAATGTAGGGATTAAAGGAGAATGGGAACTTGAGGGTGAAATGGGTGCCATTAGCATGATTGGGAGCTAATTGTTAGAGGGCCCTAACACTATCCAGAGTATCATAGATTTATAATCAATCAGGTATTTGTTGAGTACTTTCTACTTAGCTTTATATAGGTGTTATGGAGTTGTTCATCCTCAGTACTGGAAAAGGACCAATGACATGATGCTGAGATGAAGGTATATTGTATTCTACTATAGTTGATTAGTCTCTAGAAAGGCTCTACCACAGGTCGGGCACAAGTAGCCCATTTGTTACTTGGGATGGAGATGTCTCTAGCTTTACACCTCACATTTCTTTTGTACTACTGATTCTGCTTTGCTCATAAGGCAGAGTGCCTTCTTTGATGCAGACATGTCATGCCGAGTAGTATCATGGAGCCCTTCCTTATGTAAGTATAGATTTTGGTCTTTATTGAAATTTGTTTGGGGAAGAAGATAAATGGGATGCAGAAAATAAATTAAAGTAGATAATTTGAGACTAGAATAGCATGTAATAAAATGCAGATTGATAACAGCACAGAAAAGTACAAAGGAATCTGAAGAGAAAGAAATGTGGTCCATAATTATCAAGGAAGGTTTTCATGGAGGCAATAGGTTTGCTTATCTTGAAGGACAGGAGACTTAGGGGTATCATTTTGAATCTGATTTAAGAAGTTATTAGTAGTGATTAATAATGACAGCTTACATTTATATAGTACTTTGAAGTTTATGAAGCACGTTATCTCATTTGATCCTCACAACAGCTCTGGGTAGCAGGACCTATTATCTACATTTTATTGATGGGAGCAACTCCATCTTAGAAATTAAATGACTTGATTTACAGAGTTAGAAAGTGTGTGAGACTGGATTCAAACATGAGTTTCAGTACTTTATGCACTATGACATGTCTTTCTGATACATTGAGTAATGAGTTAAGTGTAGAATATTTTAAAAAAAATTTTAGCAGTTATTGAAAACAGTACCTCTGAATTGCTGTGAGCCTTATGAGAATGATAAAGAACTGTAGGTATTAGTTTAGGCCAGAAAGGTGCTCTTATGTAAGAAAATAAATAAAATAAAGCTCTGACTGTAATGAAGATACTACTCATGCACTATCATCAGCAGGGCTAGTACTCTGATTAGCTTCCCTATTCATGATGATAGATTTATGCTGATTCACCCATTTTCTTTCACAAAGACTCTTATAAAATTAATAGCATATAATAGCAAGTATAGATCCTTGAGAGTAGGACCTCTAACACTTTGTCCTTCAACAAGAAATTTAAAGGATGACAATATCATACTGAAAATGATGTTCTTCCTCTATTGTTCTTGGCAGTCTGTATTAAGAGGGGAACTTAAACATTCAAAAACCTTTTTATATATGTTTCAGAAATGATTTCTTCCCTAGTTGCTGTACTTTTATTCCCTCTTCACCCCTACCCTCTTCTTCTTTTTCTTCCATCTGTTCTCCTCACTGGCCTCTGGTAGTATAGAAACATCAGGTGAGGCAGACTTCCTTCCCATAGTTGAACCTGAGAGAAGTCCTCCTATTCCAGGAGCAAAAATTACTAGTTATAACTTAAGCATGGAATGAACGAATGTGTGTTTTTTTTCTTTAAAATGTTTTATCAATAACTTTGGCTTTGACATCATTTCTCAAACAAAAGCCATTTAATCCTGCATTAGAATAAAGAAAAATTCAGCAAAAATGCCCAATAATATGAAAATTTCTGATAATGTAAACAATGATCTGTCCTCATAGTTTCATACCTCTTAACTATGGGGAGGAAAGAATATTTCATTTCTTTTGCTTGGTACCTTAATTATCTGTTCACTTATTGGTTTGATTCCTTTTTGGTGATCTATTATGGTCTTTTATTATAGTCATTATGTATTCATTATGTATAGATTATGGTCAGTATGCATATTTTTCTTTTTCATCTACTTATTTTTCTCCATATTAGGTTATATATTCATCCAATGTTTCTTTGAATTCCATATTCAAATATTATGCTGTACAATAATATTCCATTACATTTATATACCACATTTTTCAACTATTCCCTGAAATGATGATCACCTATTGTTTCCAGTTCTTTTCTGCTACAAAGAATATTAGTGTGAACATATTTTGGTATATAGTTTTTTTGTTTTTGTATTTCTTTTTTTTTGGAGCATCTGTCTAAAGTGGGATTGATAAATCAGAGTATGAATAATTTCAGTAATTTTTTTCTTGCATAAGTGCAAATTGATATCATTTAGACCATATCACATTTCTGCCAATAGTGCATTACTGTGCTTGCCATTTAACACCTGAGTCAGTTTGCAAACGGTAAGGTGAAACTTCCAGTCATGCATTTCCAAAAGACAAGTGGGGGAATATATGTTGTAAATACAGAACAGAACAAAGCTAACTAACTCAAAGACTGGATACAACTTGAAAACCACACAACCATCAACAAAGTTAATTAGGGAATTATTTCATACACTAGAAAAGGCAAAGTCTAGGGAATCTTCAAAATTAGTTTCTGTCTACAAACCTTTGAGAAGTATTCTGCATTATTTATTTTTAAAAGTCTATTAGTGGCTGGAAAAAATTAAATCTACTTCTAAAAAGAGCTTCTTGATAGAATTTGGCTTGTTCTCAAGTAATTAAGCCTCATAATAGAGAAAGCAGTAAAAACTAAAATTCAGAATTATCTCAAAATTTCGAATAGTTTTATACAGAAAAAAAACACACCAGCACAAATATCTGTTCAGGAAGAAAAAAATTTAAAAGGGATAAAGGAGCAATATATTGTTTTTGAGAAAAAAAAAAATCTATTACAAAATCAGTAGAAGAAAGGAAGGAAAAATAAATCAGCATTAAATATTCTCTAAAAGTCTTTTAAAAAAATTCTCTTATGCCAGAGATGGTTAAAAAAAAAAAAAAGGGAAGAAAAATCCCCACTTTCCATATCTATAAAATGAGAAGTTATTAAAAGTTGACAAAATAAAATTATTAAAGATCTATTTAGTAACAGTTAAGAATATAATTGATTCTACTACAGCTGAGATGTTAAAACAGAGAAGACAATGAGCCCTCTAGATTTTTTTCCCAAAGCACATTAAACTCTGTAGGAAGATATGACAGGTAAGATGAGGTTTAACAAATACTAAGTTGAACCAAGCCTAGCTTCAAGCCTAGCTTTATTAAGTAGCATTGGTATACTAGATAGAGAGTTGGCCTCAAAGCCAAGAAGACATGGGCATGTGGTCAGCTTCTGATATAGCTGTTAGTATACTAGACAACTTTTAAGTTCTAGATTAATGAGTTTCATTATTTAGGGGTTCTTAATACCAAAATCAAAAGTTCAACCCCTGCACCTAATTCCTCACTAGTTTACTATTTGTAGGATGACTTCTATTACTTAGTCATCTATTAGAAATTAGATTAAACATGGTTATTTATTGAATGAATAGGAAAGGAAGCATGGTCTGGTAGAAAGACTAGAGTCAAATGAACCAAGCTGAACCTTAGTCACAGACTATCAATGTGACTTTTGGAAAGTCATTTAACTTCTCAGGTCTTCAGTCTGCTCATCTGTATAATAAGGGGAATGGATAGCCTTGAATGTCTTTTTCTAGCTTTTATTCTATGATCCTATGAATGGATGAAGGTAGGGAAGGAATAGTAAAAAGACATCAACTCACTCACCAAAATGTTCAAGGTTTGTTTACCATAATTGTATCTTTTTTATTTTTAGGTATTTTATGTCTAAAGAACTCTTTAAACATATAAAAAAGTCAATAAAAAGATTTCCTCTGCCCAATTTAATTGCATTCAAAGGGATTTTCCTTTTCAAATTAATGATTCTAACAAGTGATTCACAAACTTTTCTCCAAAGCATATTAAGGAAAAAACAAATCCTTCCTTCTCCCCAAATATACATCATTGCTAAGAAGATAAGAATTCACCCTTTTAATTTTCATATACACTTCCTATAATTTAGATTAGAGTAACACAATCCATAGCAATTGTTCTTTTCACAAAAATGTTCCAGGAATGTTTCCCACCCATTTCTTGTATAAGGAAAGACAATTTAATTTTGCTCAGGCCTTTTATTTGGGGCTCCACTGCCCTAGTGAGGCACCATAAGGGATTTTGTGTTGAGTTGAGAGATACTGATAAGTTTGTTTTTTGTCTTGAGAAAGTGTTCAGACAATTCAACTCAACTGCTCTTGAAGAGAAGAACAGGGAATGTTTAGACTGGAAAAGAAGGGGTAGAGTAAAATTTATGTGTTGTTAGGGCTATCATAAAGAAACAGGATGACACTTCTGCAAAGCCCAAGTGCAGAACTAAGGTAAAATGCTGGAAATTGAGGAGAATTAAATTAATTATATGAATTAATATTCCTAAACAAAAGGAAATACTTTTTACCCAAGAAGTTTTTGTAGTTTCTTGTAGCTTTACTAATTGTAGCTTTCTTGGAGGCTTTATAAATTAATTCCCAAAGTCTTCGAAGGCGATTCCCTTTCAGAAGTAGCTAAGTCGCCAGCTTAACAAAAGTTGTGGTCCTGGAAGCAGGAAGACTGGAGTTTAAATCCAACCTGACACTTACTTAGTAGCTGTGAAATTCTGATCAGTCATTTGATCCCAATTTCCCTCAGTTTCCTCATCTGTAAAATGGGGATAATACCACCTGTTTCCCAGAACAGCTAAAAGGATGAAATGAGATAATTGGAAAGTATCTGGCATACAGTAAGTGCTTTATAAATATTTCGTATTAAATCTGGATTGGACTAGATGATTTCTGAAGCCTTTCTCAATTCAAATTCTTGAGATGGAAAGTATTTCCGTGACAGGAAGCTCTTAAAGAGGGATGACTGTGTAAAACTCATAGGTAGATACTGTAGCAGCAACTTTTTTAGGGAAAAGCTTCTATTGGTTAGGTTTAAGTGGAAACTAAAAGAGTTTTTCTTGCATCGGCAATTTTCTAGAAAATTAATGGTGACCCCGAGAGCAGATGCAGTGGAGAAGAGTGTACATTAATAGACATCTGCAATATACAACCTCCTTGCTACAACTCGAAAGCTCATGAGATTTACTTTACTGAAAATGACACCGCCCCCACTTCCCCCACTTCAACTCTTGTGAGGCTCAATCAAGACTGGCCCCTGAACTGATACCTGACTCGGATTTCACGCCCCCAAGCAGCGTTAATTAAACATGGTCTGCTTTCAGAAACTTGTAAGTCATTTTTAACAATGCAAACTGGTTTAAGGTTACTAGAAGGGCCCTCTCCTCCAAAGAAGGAAGAAGACACAGGCGCGAAAACTCTTCCTTCTTGGCGCGAGTACTGAAAGGCTAAAGCCGCAGACCCGCGCCTCAGACCCGCGCGCGCGCCCCTGGGGCTCGAACTCCCTCCCGCGTGCACGGGGAGCGGGTTCCACGCACACGCACACGCACGGGGCCGCCCGCTCTCTCGCGTCGCCAGCGCTTCGCTGGGGCCCGGGCGCGCGAATTCGCGGCCCGAGCAGACCAGTAGTTCACAGCACAGGACCCGAGAGGATGGCCTCCAGCGGAGTTAGTTGGAAAAGAGAAACACCAGCCTTCTCTCCCTATACCCGCGCGCCTTCCTCGTTCGCAGCCACGCCCCACCAGCTTTTCCGGCTTATTCCCACCCACCTCCTCCCGCGCGCGGCGCGCCGCTAACTTAGTGGCGCGCGTGCGTGCGCGTGCGCAGGCGAGGCTCTAGGAAGTGGAGGGGGTCTAATAGACACTGGAGAGTTCCTGGTTTTAACCCTTTGGCGACCGAACTAACAGCTATTTAGGTTTACGTGCCTGCGCAAGGCGGCGGCGCGCCCTCTTCCAACCCGCACCGCGCATGCACGGGAGGTGGGGGGGGAGGTGAACGGGGGGATGGTGGTGGGGGTGTTCACGGCCAGCTCGGCATTCTGTGCTCGTGCAGGAATAGGAGGGCAGCTATCGCCACGGACGTGCACAGTTTCCCCCTCCCCCCTACCCCGTACCCTTCCCCAACTCCAAAAAAACACGCTAATCCCCCCCCAAAAAAACACTGTCCATCCAGACACCCCAATATCCCCAAGCCCACCTCTCCGCGCCCAGGCCTGTGTGTGTAGGGAGTACGGGCAAGGGTCCGTGGCAGTGCTGGGCTGCAGGTAAGCGCGGGCTGGGCGGCGGGGCCTGGGGATGAGGGGTGCGGGGAGAGCAGCGGGGACGCGGATGGGGGGCCGGGCGGCGGGCGGGCGGGTGCAGTGCCGCGGCGGGGGCGGCCCGGCTGAAGCGCGTGCCCGCCCCGGGATGTGCAAGCAGCTCGCGGCTCCGGGCCCGGGCCCGGGCAGGGCCGGGCGCGGCTCTCGCGGGGCTGCAGCGGGGCGGACGAGCGGGCGGCGGCGGCGGCGGCGGCGGCGCGCGCTCTCGCTCCAGTCCCCGCTCGGGGAGAGTTCATGGCCGCCGCTGCCGCTCGCACCGCCGCAGTGTATCGGGGCAGGAAGCACGGGCGGACGGGCGGGCCTGTACCTTAGGGGCCGGCGCCCCGATCCCGTCCCTACCCCAGTCTTACTGTCCCCACTCTCATTTGGTTTGAGGCTCTGCAGCGCCCGAGTCGGGGGAGGCTGAGTTGGGCGCAGGATGGCTGAGCCAGGCGGATCGCCCCTCCCCCGCGGCGGAGGGAACTGTGCTCGAAGCCGGGCGGGCGGGTGCCTGTTTCCCCAGCCGCGCGCGAGGCCGCTCCCCGCTCCTCGACCCTCCCTCCCCCTTCCCGGCCGCGGAGGGGGAGGGGGGACCCGGCGCGAGCCGGACGGGGAGTGCGCGGGGCGCGAGCTCTCGGCTGGGCTCGCGGGCAGGCGGCCCCGCGCGCCACTGGCTGACGCCGCCGCGGCTGCTCTGCACGCACCTCAGTCGGGCTGTATGCTCTGCTGCTGCTGCTGCCGCCGCCGCCGCCGCCGCCCCTCAGCCTTGCTCTCTGCCTCGCGGTGCACGGTGCATCCGTCTTCTTTTGCTCTTGTGCAATGGCCGAGGCGGTGTGAAAAGACACCCCACTCCAAAAAAAAAAAAAAAATTAATTTCTTTCTGCCACATTTTTAAGCGGAAGTTATGAACTCCATATACGTTTTTCCGTGAGCCGGAAAAGCTTCTGTTTCAAAACGAATGCAAACGGCCTTATTCAGCTCTGCCCTGTCTCTTAGTTACTGTATGGAGGGGGGGATAGTTAGACTCAAACTGGCTTAGTTTTGGAGGCTGCTTGAGCCTCGAACATCCTTCGCGGGTTCCCTACTTTCAGACCTCCCTGCTGTTGGATGACTGGGTGGGGAGTGGTGGGGAAGCCTTTGGTCAGCGAAACAGAACCTCATTCCTGGGGCCGAGGACGCTGCTGGAACCGCTTTCTTTCTGTAAGTTGAGATACTGCCCCAGTTTCCCCTTCCATCAGTGGGTAACTAACTACGGTTAAGAAATTCAGAATTAGCTCAGCTAAGCACTGTAGTGAGAGAAGGTCTGAACTTGCTAGTTCTCATTATTTAATAAGAAAGTAAGGAATGGAACCACTAAATATTTCTCTCCCCCCACCTCCCCTCCTGCAGCATCTGCCCAGGCTTCTGTCCAGTCCTAATCAATGAATGATCAATGCCCACCAGCTATAGTTAACACACTGGTACAACTAGAAAAGCACGAAGTTGTAGTAGGATCATAAGAGAAACTGGAAGGGTCTCATAGAGCTAGTTTATTGAAAGAAACCTTATGGGGCACCTGTCTTAAGTCTCAGAGATGAAAAAGAAATTCAGTGCAGCAGATCACACGAGTAGTGTCAGAGATGGAATTCCAAATCAGGTCTTCTAGTACTCTTTCCTTCCAACACCTCTTTTTGCCCTCGCCTTGGATTCAGTTTTTAATTAGAACATGAATGAGTAATTTGCAAATGTTATCAATAAAAAGCAATTTAGTATGACTATAGTCATTTTCTAAAATCACACTTGTTATTTCATCTGTGTCGAGATCTAGATGAAGAACTTTCTTTATTCATAAATATCTTTCTATCTTACAGAGCTAGAACTGCCTGGGGTAAAGGTCTTGCTTTTGGTCGCACAAATCCAGTTTATGTTATAAGTGATATTTGAACTCGATTCCCTGGCTCCTCTATGTATGAGGCAATATCACCTCTCATTTATAGCCAGCCATATCTTAAAAAATTAAAGGATATTAGCTCATGGGATATAGATTTAGAGTTGGAAGGGATTTCAGAGGTTATTGAGTCCAATCTTCTCATTTTACAAATGAGGAAATTTATTCTCAGAATGATTAAATGTCCAAAGTCATAGATCCAGGTATTGAATGAGATTTGGAGTTGGAAGAGGCCTTAGAGGCCATCTTGTGTCTAGTCCAGATGCTGATAGAGTAAATAAGTTTAAGATTATTTGCCCTAGTTGATATCAGATGTAGGATATGGAACCAAGTTCTCTGATTCCAAAGCCAATGCACCTCTCTATAATACTGAGTAGTTACATGGTCTTTATGAATTTCTCAGAATTTGACAACCTTACAATGTATAGCTAGAAAGAAAGCTAAAGATTAATTTGTCAAACCTTAGTCTCAGAGTTGGAAGGGACCTTAGAGGCAATCTAACCTATACTCTCTTCTGACAAGTTAAAAAAAAGTTATAGAGAGGTGGAATAAAATTATGCAGCACTTTAGTGACAGAGCTTATATTAGAAAAAGTGTGCCACCTTAATGTCCACAGTGCAAAAATTGGGTGAATGAGGAGAGAACAAACTCAGCTATGTTCTCTTGGCTTGTGTTAAGAGTAAGGTTGTTCTGGCCTTAGTTGTTTCTGCTTCACTTTAACAGACATTATTTGTGCTTTCATATTTCTGGAAAGTCCATCTGCCATCTTCTTTTTCAGCACTGATTGTGAGGGCTTTGAAAAGGGACAAATATTCTAAGAGTATCCAGACTAGTTAAAAGGTTTTAAACTGAGGAGCTTTGGAAAAGATATTTAACATTCCTCTGTCTGCCCCCCCCCCCTTTTTTTTTGGCAGCCTTTTGGGGCCTCATTTTAAGCCTTAGAACCTTTTAGTAGAACATTTTCAACTAGGGAGAATTACAAAGGAAACCAATTATTTTGAAATCCGGGTTTCAGGTTATTTTGTTTTGTTTAATTCAAGTTCATAGGCTCCAGGCTAAGAACTCATGCTTTAAAGGAACTTTTTCCTTTGGAAAAGAGACTGAAAATGCTATTTCCACTGCTTTTGTGATCTTTGGCTTTTCTAAACTGGGAAGGGCAAGGAGGTATAGGTGACTAGATCCTATCTTTTCATTTGGGAAGAGAGTATTCAAATTCAAATGAATGAGATAAATTTAAATATTTTATGTTTTACCTCCAGTAGATTAGTGCTTTTTCTACTGGTTGATAGTAGAGATTTTGTTTGTAGGAATATTTCTATTTTCCTGAATTACATGGTTTGTGACTCAATTTCACCCAAACATTCAACACCTTCTCTGTGCAGGACAGTACTTTTAAAGAGATTACATTCAACTGTTTTGGTTTTTTTTTTTTTTTTTTTTTAATATTAGTTGGAATATGGGGGAAAGCACCCTTAACTTGGAAAAATTACTATGCTATTTTCTTGCTATGGCAAATAAAGCCAAATCTGTCATTGCCCCAACTAAAAGCTCCAGCTCCAGGAAAGGCCACTATAGTTAGAATGAAGGAAGCTTATTCCCATTGTAAAATGAGGATTATAATCTTGTTTTGTGAGAGGAGGATTCATGGAATCAAAAATGTTATAGTTATTTTTATTTTTTGTGGCCAACATTTATGACACTGTGCTAAGTCTGGGAATACAAAAAGAGGCAAAAGGCAGTCCCTGCTCTCTGCTAGCTTATAATGGGGGAGACCACATTAAGCAAACATGTACAAACAAGCTACAAATAGAATAAATAGGAAATAATTCACATGGGAAAGCACTATAATTAAACGGGGTTAGGAAAGAGTTCTTGTAGAAGATGGTATTTTAGTTGGGACTTGAGGGAAACCAGGGAATGCTGAAGTGGAGATGAAGAAAAGCATTCAAGACTTGGGGGGGTAGCTGGAAAAAAATGACTGGAGCTAAGACAGCTAGGAGGGCAACTTCTCTGGATCCAGCTTGTTAGGAAATAAAACTTAAGAAGATTATAAAGGTAGGAGGTTATGAAAAGTAGGTTATGAAAGATTTTTGAATAACAGGAATTTGTATTTGAGCCTGAAGATAATTGGGAGCCACTGAAATTTATTGAATTGGGAGTGGAAGGGTACCTATGACTTGGTTAAACCAGTGTTTTAGAAAATCACTGGTGATTGAATGGAGATTGCCTGGAATGAGGAGAGACTTGACGTGGCAGAGCCACCTGCAGACGTAGTACAGGTGGGAGGTAGCAAAGTCCTTCCCCAGACTGGTGGCAGTATCTGCAGAGAAGGGGGCAGGTGGGGGAGATGAATTGGTGGACCTTTTAAACAGATTTGATATAGCAGATGAGAGATAGTAAGAAGTTGAGGATGACACCTAGTTTTTGAGCATGAGGGTTGCATCCTACAATTACAGGAATGGTAGAGGTGCAGGATTTAGAGCAAAAGTGGGTTCAATTTTGAATTTGAGATATTTGAAAGACAGTAAGAAATGTGAGGTTGGAGGTTAGCAGAGAGATTGGGGCAACATGCGTAGATTTGAGAATCATTAAGCTAGAGGGTCGTTAAATCCATAGGAGGTGATAAGATCACCAAGTGAAGTAGTTTAGAGAGAGAAAAGAGGAGGGCCGAGGACTGAACTTCCTAGGAAACCCATGAGTTTAGAGGGCATGATCTGGATGAGAATTCAACCAAGGAAACTTGAGAAGGAGATTAGGAAGAAGTGCCAGGAGAGAGAAGAGTTTGATTCGCAGGGTCAAAGATTTCATGGAGGTCCTGGAGAGTGAATTAGAAAATGGGGATTAAGAGATATTTAGTAATTTTGGAGAGATAAATTTTGGTGTAATAATCAGGTTAGAAGCAAGGGATTTAAGAAGAGAGAGGAGAGAAAGATGAGGTGTTAGTTGGAAATGGCCTTTTAAAGTTTAAGCACAAAAGGCAGAAAGAGTTCCAGGAAAATAGGAAGGATCAAGTGAGGATTTTTTGAGTATGGAGGATTTTGGGGATGGATTTTACTGCTGTGGTCAGCAGGAGTATCTTTGACTCTTTGCATTTCTGTGAGCCAGACAAGCTACCTTTGAATCTGCCATTGTGGAAGGAGACAAACCAATCAAAATACAAAATAATGGCCAGTGTAGATCAGGTTTATTTCTGTTACTAATAACTGAAATAACAAATAACCACTACCACTCCCATCCACCCCTGAAAAAAAAAACCCAAACCAACCAAACACTGAAGGACGATCCAAAGTTGGTAATAAGAACCAAGAGAAAAACATTATTTTGATTGTGAGAGCATGAAAGAGAGGATACTTGAATAATAAATAGCAAATTTTCTAGTGAAGGTTTGTTCCCTGAAATTGAACCCTGCTTGGTTAGTATTCTATTATATAGAACAAATGTAGAAAAAATTTTAATAAGCTAGAAATCTATTCCTTAGACACAAACTTCTGAAGAAAAAGTTTGGAAGATATTATATTAAAAATTATAAAGCCCTAGCTTGAGAGTGAAATAATTTAGCTTATGATATAGACTTTTTTTTAATCTTTAAAAATGCAAAATTTTTAAAATCTAGAATTATCTATCTTGATAAAACATCTAATACCACATTTGGTGCTTGAACTCCTTATCACCTATCCTTGAGATTCTTATTGCTGCCTCTAATGCCTCTACTACCTCTATTTCTTACTCTTTGTTCCTTGTTACTCTTCCTTTGAAACTGTCTTCAATATGAGTAGACTTCATTCCTTTCTCCAGCAATTTCTTTTAGGCTAACCATCAAATTTATGAATACATGTATTTTCCCCTTAAGAAATATAATCACAGTATTTTTTGTTTAGAATTTGAGAACATGATGATTTTCTACTTTTTTTTTTCTTTCAGGTTTGGAGTGTCACTGATCAGAGTTATTCTGATCTGAAGAATTTGGTGTTTTAAATCATTAAGATAATTGCCTAAATTGTTCATGGTAAATATGACATTTAATGATTTTCAGTGAAATTTCAATAAATTAATTTGTTGTTTGCTTTTTAAAAAGCATGTTTCAGATATAGATATACTTATGATTTGATTTAAAAAAAGTTTAATTTGTCTCATACTGATTCTGAGGGAATTAAAAGGAAATCACAATGGTTTTGAAGAAAATACATTTAAGAGAAAATATAAAAATCATGGGCCTTAATAAAAAATTACCTGTTAACAATCCTGAGTATTTTAAATTCTAGCCTTTAGTTCTAGCTTTAAACTTTGAGGGATACAGAAAAGTAGTATTGTAGTAATTACAAAGCACAAGACAAATATTTATTACTTATTTTTCACTTCTGTCCAACATATATTTCAGTCACCTTTTTATCTAGATGTTTGTTGTTTTAGCATACATTAGAGGCACCATCTATCTTCCCAACTTTCCTCTAGTCCCTGGAGATGGTTAATATGCCTCAGATTATTTTGGATATCTTTTCCTGGGTTTTTAGCAGGATCCTAGAGTTTTCTTTCTGGAAGCCTGAACCAAATAATGATTACTCTTTTTGGGGTATTTTAATGTTAATTTTCTCCTTTTATTATGAAGTTAATGCCTAGGTAACATCCAATTAAAATCAATAAGTATTAGTTGCTCAACTACTGATTCTATGGAGAGATTTTCCAAGTAAGCCAGAGATCCCATCCTTAGTCCTTGAATCTATTATTTTAATATTCTGTATACCTAGGTGCCAGAATCATATCTTTATTAATGAAGGTGTGAATGAATTATTGAATTAAGAAATATTTACTAAATGACTATTAAGTGCTAGGCATTCTGCTGCTCCATGACTTTACAAATATTTTTTAAAAGGAGATAGTCTCTGGTTTCAGGGAACTTATTCTAATTTTTGGTATTCAGTTGTGTCTAACTTTTGTGATCCCATTTCAGATTTTCTTGGTAAAGATATTGAAGTGTTTTGCAATTTCTTTCATCATTTTACAGATGAGAAAACTGAAGCGAACATGGTTAAATGACTTGCCTAGGGTCACACAGTCTGAGGTCATATTTGAACTCAGCTTTTCCTGACTCCAGGCCCAATGCTTTATCCACAAAACCACTAGCTCCCTCTTACATTCTAATAAAATAAAAGAAATATACAAAAGACAGAGGTCACTTGGGAAAAGAATTTTGTTCTGAGGTTGAGGAAAGTGGAAATGGAATTGGGTTTGAAAGGAGTAGATGGTGAAATGACCTGAGGGAATTGGTCTACTGCCTAGGGTGGTCAAATAGAGGAAGTTGGCTACTCAATTGACCAGTCATTGGGTTGGTCGCTAAGATATGCACTCTAAAGTTAGTGGATTAACTTCACTTTGGCCTATGGACATGCATTCAGGAAGACCCAGTTATGATATAGGTACTGTTACCAGTGTAGTTAATGACCTTCCTTTGTCTTTTAATTTTATTCCCCCATACATTCTTCACAGAAGAATCTGTGTTTAGATCTAGTTTAGAAATCTTCATCTAATTTTGTTTTTATAATAAACTTTATAGTTAGTTAAATTCTAAATAAGTAGGGAACTGGAATTTTAATGAGTTATACTTTCTCAAAATAGTCTCTTGTATTGATTTAACAGGTCTTTTAGACTTTGAAAAAAAGATAAATATCTAGTTAAGTTTATCTCATTTTATCATGTCCTGGATATTTCATTCATTGGTAATATTTAGATTTTGCTTTTTTTTTTTCCCTATAGGAGTTTTTCATCAGCATGTCTGAAACCATTAAATATAATGATGATGATCATAAAACTCTGTTTCTGAAAACATTAAATGAACAACGTCTAGAAGGGGAATTTTGTGATATTGCTATTGTTGTGGAAGACGTGAAATTCAGGGCACATAGATGTGTGCTTGCTGCATGCAGTACCTATTTCAAAAAGCTTTTCAAGAAGCTGGAGGTGGATAGTTCATCTGTAATAGAGATAGATTTTCTTCGTTCTGACATATTTGAGGAAGTTTTGAACTACATGTATACTGCAAAGATTTCTGTGAAAAAAGAAGATGTCAACTTGATGATGTCATCAGGTCAGATACTTGGTATACGGTTTTTGGATAAACTCTGCTCTCAGAAGCGAGATGTATCCAGTCCTGAAGAAAACAACACTCAGGCAAAAAACAAATATTGCTTGAAAATAAATCGCCCCATTGGAGATTCCACTGACAATCAGGATGATGAAGTAGAAGAAATTGGAGATCAAGATGACAGTCCTTCTGATGACACAGTGGAAGGAACTCCCCCAAGTCAGGAGGATGGTAAGTCACCCACTACCACACTTAGGGTCCAAGAAGCAATCTTGAAGGAGTTGGGGAGTGAAGAAGTTCGAAAAGTAAATTGCTATGGCCAGGAAGTAGAATCTATGGACACTTCAGAATCAAAAGACTTGGGGTCCCAGACTCCTCAAGGTTTAACATTTAATGATGGCATAAGTGAAGTAAAAGATGAACAGACCCCAGGCTGGACAACAGCAACCAGTGACATGAAATTTGAATACTTACTCTATGGTCACCGGGAACAGATTGCTTGTCAGGCATGTGGAAAGACATTTTCAGATGAAGCCCGCTTGAGAAAGCATGAAAAACTCCATACGGCAGACAGGCCATTTGTTTGTGAAATGTGTACCAAAGGCTTCACCACACAGGCCCACCTGAAAGAACACCTGAAAATCCACACTGGATATAAACCTTATAGCTGTGAAGTGTGTGGAAAATCATTTATCCGTGCTCCAGACTTAAAAAAACATGAGAGAGTTCATAGTAATGAGAGACCTTTTGCGTGTCACATGTGTGACAAAGCCTTCAAACACAAGTCTCATCTGAAAGATCATGAAAGAAGACACAGAGGGGAAAAGCCTTTTGTTTGTAGCTCCTGTACAAAAGCATTTGCCAAGGCATCTGACCTCAAACGCCATGAAAACAATATGCACAGTGAGAGGAAACAGGTCCCCACTAGTGCCATCCAGAGTGAAACTGAACAGTTGCAGGCAGCTGCTATGGCTGCAGAGGCAGAACAACAGCTTGAGACCATAGCCTGTAGTTAGTTACAATCAGAGATCAAAGGAAAGTGGAACTCTTTATACCCAAAATGCAGTTACTGCATAGATTTTGAGATTAAACCTGTCAAAAATGAATTTCTTAAGACTGGTCACTGTATTTTTGTGGAAACGTGAAGAGTTGTTGTCATAGAACTGAAGACGGTGCTTGGTTAGATGCTTTAAAAACTTTTCAAGGAAGTATTTCCTCAGAATTCTGACCAAATGGTTTTACTGTCTCACGTAGTAAATCATAGTAGTATTGCCAGTTTGCTGTTCATTTTTAAAATGGTTTTAATTTGAAAACTCATTTGTCATAGAAGTAAAAAAAAAAAAAAACTTCCTTTTTAATTCTTGTATTCCTATTGCACTTGGAGTGTATTATATAGAATGAATAATTGGGTACATTGATTTCTTAATTACTTTTTGTGATTGCTGGTTAAAGCAAATTTTTATTCCTTAGAAAAGCAACAATGAGAACACTTAAGCACCTTCCCTATTCAGAGTGCCATATTAGCTGTTGGGGAGACATAGTTTACATGAGACATGGTCCCAAGTACAAAAACCTCTAGGAGCAGAAAATGCTTGATGAATGATTGACCATGAGCTGAGCAATCAAAACATCAGTGGAAGTCATCAAAGTACAAATTGATCTTATCATTTGGTTTATTCATTTTGTAAGTTTTTTTTCTCCTGTATTATTGTGTAAAATTCAAATGTTTGTTGCCTTTTGGCAAAGGTTCTTCATCACTTTGTGACTCCTCACCTACTTAAACTCATTATCCTCTCCTCCCTATATAACTTTGAATTAAATTGTACAGCAGGCTGTACTGTCCACTTGGTTTAATGATATGACCAGATAGTAACCATCTTGCCATCTAGAGACCAACTTCTTATGGCCTTCCTGTTTTGCGGTGTCTTGCTATGTGAAACAGCTTTCTTGTTTTGAAAAGTCATTTTCAAAGTAGGGAAATGTTATAATAATGGATGATGGCAGCTAAAAGATAGGAATGTGACTAAGAAAAGTTTTTGCATGCATACTTAATTGCCTCCCGACTTTTATCAGATTCAATAATTGCAATTGATTTTCAAAATTGGATTGAAAAAACCTCAAGAACAAGACTTTAATATAAAGTTGATAATATCTGAAAAAAGACTAAATGCACTTCTTCATATATATTTGTATAGCTCATCTAAGTTACATGAATCTGTTGAACTCTTTACAGGACATGATTTATTTACCCAGTCAAGAAGCCACCAAATTGCAGCATATGTAAATTAATAATTTAAAAAAGCCTTTTTAAATTTTAAATGTATAGTATAGAATTTTTAATGTTACATATTTCAAGTAAATATGGACAAAGCTGCACTTTTTTTGCACATTTGATTAGAATACATCTTAAGTCTGCAACAAACATTTATGACCAACATAAAAGCTGCCAGACTAAGTGTTTCTATGTTTGCTTCATAATTGCTTGCATTTCTACTCACAAATTAAGAATGCTTTTTTGTAGCTGTTAAACAGATTCTGATGAACTTTGTTTCACTTTCAGTGTTTTTGATTTATTTGACCACCTTCTTTAAACAATTCTTTAAAATTTCATCAGTAGCTTGGAATATCTTCTATAATAAAATATTAATTATTTTAGAATATTTAAAAATTTAGGAAATTATTATAATTTCTATTCTTAATTTTGTGTTGCTGTTTTTTAAAAAACGAAGTTAAAATAATTTCCTTTCTTAGTTTATAATAGCATCAGTCAGGATAAACAAAAAAAAACATTAAGTTCATAGAACTTAAATTGAACACTGGGGAAATTGTTTATATATTTATTGGCAAAGCATTTAATTTTGTTTTTAAAGTAGTTGAATTTGTTTACACACAAATAATTATTCTCTCTACTAAAACAGCCCTATAAGATTTTCTAAATTTTCTTCTAATAATAAAATCTAACATTTATATGGCACTTTAAGGTTTGTAAAGCACTTTACATACATTGTCTCATTTGAGTCTCACAACCATCTTGTGAGATAGGTGCTATTATCCCCATTTTAGAGATATGGAAACAGACTGAACATATATGTAGAACTGGGAAAATGCTGAAGCCTGCTGAGTTCAATCCTTCATTTTACAGATCAGAAGACATAAGCCTGCTTAGAGATTTAAGTGATTTGCTCAGTGACACAGTGTCTGAGGCAGCATTTGAACCCAGTTCTTTTTGACTTTATACTTAATGTGTCCATGTAGTGGTGCTGTTCTCCTAATCTATCTGAATCACTTGTAGTTGGGTAATAAACCATTGATCTAAGATCTTTTTCACCAAAGCAAGGTAAAAATAAAATAACTAATCAACTACAATTTTTATATGAAGCAATTTGAGGACACTTATTTAAACAAAAGATGCTTGTCATTTTAGTCTCAGTTTTTTAGAAAAATATTTTGGAGTTCTGTTACCATTGTAATGTATTTTGTGTATTCACATATTTTGGGAAGAAAATGCATTTATTTTCCTACGTGATATTTCACTACTTAATACACTGTTTTGTTTTTCCCTTTGGCTTTGTGATAGAATTTGAGTAACCGAAGAAAATGAATTAAGCAACAAATGGAACATCATTTTTGAAGTCAAAAAACCCATATAAAAATGCCAGCTTTCCCCTTAGCTGTACTACAGCACACTACACAGTTAATGCTTTTGAACTGGTTTCCTGAATTTTAAAATAATCATATCTTGCCTGCCTATCTTACACAGTTGTGTGAAAAAATCAGGTAAAATATATGTTCTATTTATTTAAAGGAACAATTATTGCTTGGATACTCTTAGATGAGAGATTAGAAGGGAGAAAATCAGAGCTAGTCTTAAACTCTCTTAATTCTTTCAAGCTATTGTTAGATTGTTTCAATTGCATTGACTTGAGTTTATGAATAATGAGTTGGAGTTACACAGCTATGTCTGAAACTTAAGGAATTTGGAGCTGGAAGGAATCTCAGAGATCTAATCCAATCATCTTCAAGTAGAAGAAACACATAACATGTCCAAAGTCACACAAGTAGTAGTTGGATAGGATTTGAATCCAGGTTGCTTAAGCTTCAGGCTGAAATTAGACATTCTAAATGTAGGGCATTTATATTGCTTCATTATCTCCCATTTCCTTCTCTCCCTTTCCTCTCCCTACCCCACCCCCAAAATATTTTGCTTCAAGCACCATTCTTCCAAAATTTGGATTTCTGAGCAGAGGATATTTAGATTTAGATCCTTAGATGTCCACCCTTGGGCACATGGTGTACCCTCATAATCTTAGTTACTTCATCTGTGTGGTGAAGACTGAGTTGCTGTTCTTAAGTTCAAAATTTCTACTTAGCTTCTGATTAAATTTGTCCCAGTAAGTAGGGGTGAGAATATCTAACAATATTAGTAAAGATTTCTCAGCTTCACAGATGCTGATGCTTAAATAAATTTTCTCAACTTGTTTTAAAGTTAAAATATTAAAGGAAAAAGTAGGGGTTGGAGGTAGATTTAATAAGATTTGGAGTTGGAATATGTAGAAATAGATCCTTACTCATTTATCTTGCCGATAAAGAAAATCTCCAATAGTTCCAGACTTGTATTCAGTTCAGCGGAAAGAACATTGAATCTAGCAGAGGACCTGGGTTCATATCCCAACTTTGCTGACAATTACTGCATATTTTGGGTACTACTGACTTTGGGCAAGTCAACCTTACAGGGCCTCACTTTTCTCATCTATTAAAATAATGATTTGGCCTGAATGGTCTTAGAGGTTCCTTTCGGCTCTAGATTTTGGATATTAGGTAGTTAAGCCCAAATCTGACTGAATTCAGTGATTTTTCTACATTTTCATACTGCCTTTCTAATTGTACAAATTCAGGTAGCTCCGTTTACAAAATGTATTACTATGTATCCATATGTAAGACAGTTTGGATCATTGAATAAAGAATTTTCATAGAAATTTTAGTCCACAAAAGTCTAGTTTTTGAAGTTGAAAGACCTATGTAAAAATCTATTCATTATTAAGAATGGCAATAAGCCCAAGTTATGGATCCTAAAAGTTAGCAATTTGATCTTGACAAAATTTTTCTAGGACATCCTTACTTTCTGATCTCCCTGTACACTAAACTTCAGACCTCTAGTACCACATTCTGCCTTGCCCTACTTCTCCAAATGCTCTGATACAATTTTTTTTACTTAACTTTTTTGGGGTAACATTTTAAGTTCCAAACTGGCTCCTTCCCTCCCTTTTCTGCCCTAAAGGGCGTGCCATTTGATGCAGATACACAAATAGATGTAAAACCATGCTATGAATACTGTTTATCCGTTCTTTCTTTGGAGGTGGATAGATAGCATCTTCTGCTAATGAGTCCCTTATAGTTTTTGAATATTTCTAGTACTCAGAATAACTTGGTTGTTCACAATTACTCCTTGAACTATGTTGCTATTACTCTATACAGTTCAACTCCACTTTTATTTCATGAAAGTCTTTCCATGTTTTTCTACAATGAACCAGCTCATCATTTCTAACAGCACAATATTTCATCACAATCATATACCACAACTTGTTTAATTAGTTCCCCAGTTGATGGGCATCCCCTCAATTTCTAGTTTGTTTGTTTTTTGCCACCACTATTTGTTATAAAATCACTTGCCTTTTTCTGAAAAAATTTCCATTAGTTAAGTGAAGCTAATTTCAGTTGAGTGTTAGGAGGAAAGCAATCTAATCTTATTAGACCAATTAACACCAATGTGTGAATGTCTGATAACTCCTTCATGTTCCCAAAGGTATATATTTAAAAATGAGATTCATATGAATCTCTTGATCTATGAAATTTTCAGACAATGAAAAGAAATGAAATCTGACTGAGTTAAGGGAAAAAATATTGGGTTGGATATAGTCCGGTTCTTTCTAAAAGTCTGCCCCAAGATTAGGTTTCCTCTAAATTCCTGCTTTTATAGCATTTTCTTGTTATGAGTCCATTAGAGAAAAGCTTATTTATAATTCATAAAGTGCCCTGTAGATATCTCATTTGATCTCAGGAACGGTGATGTAAATAATAGAAATATAACAAGTATCACTTATTTCATAGGTTAGGAAACATTATCTAGAAAGGTTGTTAAAACTAAAAACAAGAATTTTTCTGGATTCTATTCTGACATTTCCACTACACTGCAGCTTGTAGTGATGGCTCACATTAGAGAGGAAAGAAAGCTTGTTTTTTATGTATAGATTGCTTATGAATTATCCAGTATTGGTCAGAATAACATCCAATGTTAGTTTTGTACTTGGAATATGAATAAGTTCTAAAAACAGTTGACATGAAAAGGCCCTATCAGATTATATCTGAACAACTCCATTTTTGATAGTGTAAATGTTTTTCTTTAGATTTAAAAAAAAAAAATTCCTCCTGTTGTATGGTTTATGTTTAACCAACAACTGTAGATAAAAAATCCAGGTGGAACTATTGATTTTTCTTCCTGGGATCAATTTATATTCATCATATTGAACTAAAAGTTATAGATCTTTTCCTTCCCAGTAGCTTACCATTGACAGCATTTAATGTCATTGTTTTGAATTTTTGATCTTAATTTGAAAAAAAAAAATCTGGTGCTATAAATAAATACAACTTCACTATGTTAGGAATTTTATTTGGTGAATATTAGATCTGTAAATAAGAACAGTTGTAGGGCCCTATGATTATTGATATAAAGCCAGAAGCATCCTTAGATTTAATATTGAACCATTTTAAATAATTCATAATAAATAGAAATATGCCACAAAACAAAGGTAAGTGAATTGCTTCCTTTCTGAACATTTTCTTAAAGTAAATGGAATACTGTCATTCAATTTTATTTTAGTGGCTGAGCTCTTTGTGTAAAATAATGAAACCTTTTAATTAATTAAAATGTTCCAGGAAAAGGGGATTAAATCTATTGATTAATTTAATTTTCTGACTAACTGAAGGTTAAGGAGAAAATCCTTTTTCTGCTTTTGTTTTTGAGTTTCTGAAATGTTGGGTCCCTTTCTGTTTTGGGGAACACATCCAAATTAAGGTTTTTTAAAAGCTTTTTTTTTTTTTTAAGTGAGAAATTTGTTAATGCCTCTGGTAATTCTGGTCGTTATGATTGTATCATATTGAAAATACAAGAAATTTGTAGAATCTGTATTAGTCTTAGGACAGATCACAAAACTTTTCTTTAAAGTGCATCTTTTGCTTCAGTTTTAGAATGATTTTCCTCTTAGTGATGTACAGCAAAAGCAAAAGAAAAAATCATTTGGTTTTGCTTTTTTTTTCATTGAAATCTTGAGACAGTAGTAGATCCCTATAAAATATGCTGCCTAGCAATTTATATTTTTTTCTAAGTATCTAATCTGGTTCTGAATGTATTAATGCAAGATATCTTTTTTTTTTTTTAAAGTACAAGTTGAAAAAACTCCAGAGATTAAGAATACCACCCTTGTTTTGCAGATATCAGTCAATAAACATTGTTTAAGTGCCTATTATATGCCAGGGAAACTGCCAATCAATAACTTACCCAAGATAACACAAATGGAAATAAGCTTTTTTGGTTAACTGGAAATATTAAGAAATAATATTTTTCTGTTCTAAAAGACCTTTTCACATTGTTCTGTTTGATTATGTATAAAAGGTAAAGACCAAAAGCTAAAGTCCCAGGAAATTGATCAAAGATGATCCAACTTAACTCATCTCTAGATAAGATTAGATCTCTGCCTCTCCATAATTGCTTCCGAGACCCAGCTGAGGGCAGAGTCCTCTATCATTCAAGGATTAAGATATTGATTCTAGGAAAGAAGCCCTTTTCTGTCCTTGATGGGAATGGTCAGGAAAGGTATTAAATAATGACTTCTATATATTATGGTCATTTCCTTGTTCCATTACTATAAATCTATACTGCAAATCATCTTGGGGCAGAGGGCAAGAAGAGACTTTGCCAGTTTAACTATTTTCTCTCTAAAGTAGAAATGAACATAGAATAATGAAAAATAAAATTGATTCTGGCAGAATTGTCCCTAAACTGCAGAATTCAATATTCATATTTCTTCTCTGATAGAAGTAAAATAGGAGCTTTATTAATTAATTGACTGGCTGGAACATTGGCCTAAATCTGTCTCCATATTAAGGTGTGAAGTTACTTTAAAATATCCCCCATCCTTCCTTGCTAATGACTTTTCTATTCATAAATGTCAGAGGGTTAATTGAAAGGAGTCTTTACTTCCATTTCCTGTCTGTTAATACAAATAAATAGTTGGCCTTCTTGTAGCTACTTGGGTTTTATAATTTGGGAAGAGTTTTTAAAAATGGAAACATCCAATGAATGCTTGTCTTTATGCACATCACCTTATCTTTTCTTCCCTTTCAACTGTTGTTTTGGATTTTCTTTTCTCATCTTTTTAGATATCCTGTTGCAATGACCTCAGTATGTCACTTTTCAATCTCTACAGCTGTATTCATCTTATGCATATTCTATGCATCCTCATTTGTCTTCTTTTTGCCTTTGGTTTAATGTTAAATTTCTTAGATAAATAGAAATTTCCATTTTCCCAATTCCCTTTATCTTTTACCCCATCCTCTTTCTACCCTTAATGCAGGGAGTACACAGTTAGCTCTTGAAATGGTGGTAAAGATCATAATGATCCATAGGCAGGATGAAGTTGTATCTGAATCTTGGCTTCTTTATCCCATCTTTAAATCTTATTACTCATACCAGTTCCCCTATTATACAAATCGTTCTCTCCCTCATTGGCATGATGATCATGATAGGATGAAGTCAGGAAAGCAGACTTTCTGTTGAAAAAAAAAATACAAGGATGAATTAAAGATTAAAAAAAAAAGAATTTAAGACTGACTCATTTGTTAGGCAGGAAAAAGGGATTGGTAGTGGGACGTAGTTCCCAGTTTCCACTGAGCAACATTGGTGAATTTATTGACGGTTTTCATCTTATGAAATATGGCTCAGAATATGGAGGAAAGAGGGCAGGATGAACATTAGTTTACTCTCCAACGTCATGGAAAAAATGTCGAGACATCTCAACTGTTTACATTGGAAATACCCTTTGTCCTTCAGATTTTCCCTTTGATTGGCAGGTTCCTTCCAGACTTTCCATTTTTAAGGAGAAAGTCCAGGGCAGTCAAGTCTATGTCATTCAGGCTTCACTCCTGACTCACTGAACTTTCTCTACCATACCCAGACAAGTATCTTCATCACTAGTTCCTCCTAATTTCTCTTTACATTTTGTTTTCCTCTATTAGAATGTAAACTCCTTGAAGTCAGGGACTATCTTTTCTGCTTGTATTTAAGTTTGTAACCTTAACCCTAAATCCATTTTTAAACTTAACCCTGTACTTTACATAAGTTGCTTTAGTTTCTTGGGCATAATCCTTGCTATCTTTGAGAAATAATCCATAAATTTATTTTGATAGGACTATATTGTGAGTACAGAAGATTCTCAAGTCTATTATTACAATATGGGTAAGGCTCACATTAATTTAAATTTAAAAGTGAAATCACCAAATATATGTGAATTATTGTTGTTCTGTTGTTTCAATGTTGCCTAACTTCATGACTCTATTTGGGGTTTCCTTGACAAAGATACTGGAGTGGTTTGCCATTACCTTTTCCATTTCATTTTAAAGATGAGGAACTGAGGCAAATAGGGCTCAGTGAGGTGCCCAGGATCACATAGCTAGTTAAGTGTCTGAAGCCAGATTTGAACTCACGAAGATGAGTCTTTTTGACTCCAGATCCAAAAGCCTTCCCACTATGCCATCTAACTTTTCTGAAGAATTTAATGGATAGCAATCAGGGTCTAGGAGTTGGACAAGTTCCTTAATTAGGTCTCTATAGCTGCAAAATAGGGATGCTAGAGGGGCTACTCTAAGATTCCTTCCAGTGCTAAAATGTTTCAATCAGTTAAGACACTAGGATGTACATGAAGAAGTACAAGACACAGTTCTTGCCTTTTAAGTTCTCAGGTTCTATTTGGGTAGATAAGATATTAACATTCAGAGTTAAGAATAGAACATGTCAATAGAATGTAGAATTCATAATCATATGAACTGTACAGATAATTAAATCAAGAGAGAGAGAGAACATTTTGTATAGTAGGGAAATGATTTAGTAGGAGTTGTAAGATTTAAAGATGGGACAAGAATGCCAAGATTCAGGTACAGCATCAGCCAAAGTATGAGTTTTGGAGATTATGTGATAGCAATATTATGTGTTGGCTATACTGATTAGTCCATTTAGTTAAAGTTTTACAGAAAAAAGAATCCCACAGAGTTTATGTGAAAAGGAACTACTGCCAAATAACTATTACAATGCAGAGATTCCAAGGTAAAACACAGTTTATATGTTAAAATACAGGTTCAGGGCAAAAAAAAATAATCCTGAACCAAGATTAGGGTTGTAATGAAACATCTCATTGTGATCTCCAGTCCCTCCATTCCTCACCTCTTTCCCAAACTTATTACCTCTGCACTGACTTCAACCTTCTTCCTTTCTACTCATTAACTTTTGGTAAACTAGTTATTCTCCTCTGTTTTCTTCTCTCAAGTCCCTTGCCTCCTTGTCCTATTGTTAAGTTTGCTCTGCTAAACCTCAGCTCTAAATCACTCCCAGTATTTGAGGCCTTCTCTCCTTTACACATAATTTTGAAGAAAACCAGAGAGAAAATATAAAGCTTTGATGACTGGAATCACTACAAATGTATTACATAATCTCAGTTGGGCTCTACTTTGGGCAATACTTTTATATCATGGGGATCAGTTTTGCCTCATAATCCCAAACTCTGTGGAAATCATGGGCAGCCCCATCTTGCTAGGTCTTGTCAGAAATCGAAGTTATATCAAACCCCCTGTAGTTGAATTTCCCCTATAAATTTGTCCAAGGCTCACCTTTTTTGGGTCATAGCTCACCTCAATACTCTGTCTTGGGGTATCTTTCTCTCCCCCATCCCCCATGCCTTATGGTATCTCTTCTCCCATTCCCCACCCCCACTACGCTTCTATTCTTTCTCCTTGTTATAGTTAACCAACTCTTTTGGGGTACTAAATCTCTTTTGCTATCTAAACTGCCAGCTAAGGGCATATTTCAACCTCATGGGGTGTTTGCTTTCTCCTGGTTAATTGTGACTTCCACTAGAGAACTTATCCTTTCCATCATTAATTGTTAAAATTGCTTTCCTTGCTAACTCTATGCTCTCTCAGATCTATTTTAAATTTATCAATCCTGGTGTCTATTTCATTTTTGCATCTTGTCTGTAGCCTCTTCTCCTAAATAAACCTACCTTTTGTCAAAGAGAATGGCCACTGTGAATTTTTCACATGACTGAACCCTGGTATTTGATATTAAACCCCAAGCACATCATTTGGAACCAGCAACTTCCAAGGCAAAGCCAAGATGTATATGAATATAATTATAAAAAAATTTTCACACAAATAGTCATCTCTAAACAATTGGAAAAATATGAATGGTTCATGGATAGGCTGAGTCACTGTAATAAAAATGACAATTCTACCTAAATTAATCTGCTTATTCAAGTGCCATACTAATCAAATTATCAAATATTTTATAGAGCTAGAAAAAATAATAACAAAATTAATCTAGAAGAACAAAAACATTATGAATATCAAGGGAATCAATGAAAAAAAATGTGAAAGAATGTATCCTAGTCATACCAGATCTTAAACTGTATCAAGACAATCTGGTACTGGTTAAGAAACAGTAGTAGATCAGTGGAATAGATTAGATACACAATACATTATAGTAAATGATCATAGTAATTTAGTGTTTGATAAACCCAAACATCCAAGCTATTGAAACAAAAATTCACTATTTCTACTGGGAAAACTGGAAAACAGTATAGGAGAAACTAAATATAAATTATCTTGTCATACAAAATATCAAAATAAGGTTAAAAATGAGTATATGATTTAGATATTATATTATGTATTATAAGCAAATCGGGGAACACGAAATGGGTTACCTGTCCATCCTATGAATAAAGGAAGAATTAGAACCAAACAAGAAATAGAGAGAATTATTAAATGTAAATTGGATAATTTTGATCATATTAAATTTAAAAATATTTTACATAAACAAAACCAATACAACCAAAATTAGAAGGAAAGCAGAAAATTGGGGGGGGGAGTGGAATTTACAGTAAAAATCTCTGATAAAGGCCTCATTTTTCAAACATATAAAGAACTTATTTAATTATATTTATAGTAATGCTTTTTGTGGTAACTAAGATTTGAAAACTGAGGGGATGTCCATCAATTATAATATGATTGTAATGGAATATGATTGTCTTGTAAAAAAAAATGACAAGCAGGATGATTTCAGAGAACCATGGAAAGATTTATATGAACTCATTTAGAATGAAGTGAGAAGCAGAACATTAAACATAGTAGCAGCAATATTGAAATAATGAAAAATTGTGATTGACTTAGCTTTTCTCAGCAATACAATGATCCAAAATAATCCCAAAATCTCATTAAGAAATATGCTGTCTGTCTCCAGAGAAAGAACTGATGGTCTCTGCATGTAGTTAAAGCATATTATTTTCACTTTTATCTTTTCTGCCTTTCTTCACTCTTTCCTTCCTTCCTTTAATGATATAATAAAAAAAAAAGAACTAGAATTTAAGAAAGTACTTTTAGATGATTTGATTGAGTAGACTAAGATGACACAAAGTTAAATGGAGAGAAGCAGGAAGACAATTTATGTAAGGTAAACAATATCGGAGGGAAAAACAACTTTGAAAGCTAGATCTTTGATCAATTCAATGACTAATATCTTTAAAAGAATTATTATGCAGCATTTTACCTACCTCTTAATAATGCATTAAAACATTCAAAGCACAGAGATATACATTTTTGAAAATGGCCATTTTCCCCAACAAAGTTTATTTGTGTAAGACTGTAATGGTTTGAGTAAATAAAATGTCCTGTAAATGATAAGACTTTAGTGAGGTGAAAACAAGTTTCAACTTTATATTTTAGTTTCAATCCATTAATTATATAGATTTAAGAACAAGTGGGAAAAGTCCTTATAACTGGGGTGATTATATATATAGGGATGTATCCTATAGAGAGAATTCTTGAGACACTGTTGTCATGAGAGAATTGAATGATAGGGTTGTATTTGTAGAGTTGAGCAGAACTGAGCATTTACAGGTGGTATGACTTTCCTTATAATGATACATTGTTGAAATATTTATATATTTCAAAATGCATTTTAAACCAGTTGCACTGGGTGAACTCCCTTTGGTGAGTATGTAGGTGGACAAGGGCAAAAATCTCAGAGGATGAGAAACTGGTTAGGTTGGAATTTGTATCATTGGAGTGAATATCCACATTGTGGAGATGAGTGTACTTTTGAAGTTGTGAACAGGCAAAATTCATTCCATTATTGGTTTCCTGTAGAATGAATGCGAATAATACATTTATGGCAATCTTATCGGATTCAGATCTTAACTTTATTATTACACATCATTATAGAGCATTAGTGACTCAGACAACAAACATTGATTAAGCACCTACTATATGTTAGACATAGTGTTAAGCTCTGGAGATTGAAAGAAAGGTAAATGACAATTCCTGTGTTTGAGGATCTCAACATTTTAATAAATTGCATTATAATTTTATCTTTCTAAGCTCATTGAGGACAAAGCCTGAATTATTGTCTTCATGTCCTTAGCATCCAGCAGAGTTTTTAATCTAATAAATGCTGATTGGTTAATAACATTACTAACTAAATATATGGTTTTCTAGTATTCTGAGTCCTTAATAATGAATTTTCCTCCAACTACAATACCACTTCTGAACAATTATGATCAACTTTTTAATGGTTCTTTCTCAGAGATGGCAAACAATGATGAAGAAGCCAGTCAGCCAGTCAATAAGCATTCAGTGCCTACATGTGCCAGACACTATGTTAAGTACTGGGATAGAAAAAGAACTGATATTTATACAGTGCTTTAAAGTTTGCTGAGTGGTTTTATAGATTTTATCTCCCTTGAACTTTGAAGCAACCTACAAGTTGGTTGTAAATAGAACCAGGTAGAAGATACTATTTGTTACTCTTATTTTATAGATAAAGAGACTTCCAAATTCTGTCCTCATTCCACTTTGCCTTGCTATCTAAATAGGGACTTCATAAATCCAATTCAAGTCAAATGAACAATTATTAAGTGCATTTTATGTGAAAGCTATATAAAGGGCTATGATGTAAAACAAACAGTTCTATTCTCAAGAAGAAGGAAGTTAGAAACTTGTACAAGATTTCTGTCAATTCCATCTCATAAGTATAATAAGTAGTCAAATGATTCTTCAATGTAGAAACTTCATTCTAGAAATTAGTTGGGAAACTTTGAACACTATTTTAAAACTTCTAGGTCAATTATTAGAGCACAGTTTGAAAATTGTCAATAAATAACTACTTTTTGATGCAAATACTTGCTTATATACTGAAGAATAATTTCAATATCTTTAAGATGTGTGAACTTAAACATTTAAAAGTGAAGTAGTTGCTGTGAGCTCATTAAAAATATGGATTGTCTTTTGCCTTCTTTGTATCCCCAGCACTTGGCACAGTGCTTGGGACCTAGCAGGCACTTAATAAATATTTATTCATTGACTGTCTGGTTGTGCATCTGAGTTTAGATGTGTTTAATTGTAATGAAAGAAAGAAAGAAAGAAAAGAAGGAAGGAAGGAAGGAAGAAAGAAAGAAAGAAAGAAAGAAAGAAAGAAAGAAAGAAAGAAAGAAAAGAAGGAAGGAAGGAAGGAAGGAAGGAAGGAAGGAAGGAAGGAAGGAAGGAAGGAAGGAAGGAAGAAAGAAAGAAAGAAGAAAGAAAGAAAGGAAGAAGGAAGGAAGGAAGGAAGGAAGGAAGGAAGAGAGAAAAAAAGAAAGAAAGAAAGGAAGGAAGGAAGAAAGAAAAAGAAAAAGAAAGAGAAAAAAAGGAAAATGAGAAAAGTGAAGAAAAAAAATCCAATGCATCCACAAGTTAAGACATCATCCTCATGATGTCATTGGTCCTCTTCAAGGAAAGACAAGCAAAAATATATTTTTCCAATTAGTGATTTTTTTCCCAATTAACAAATACTATCACCACTTTCACTTAACCAGTTTCATCATTAACAGTTTATTTCAAATTACAAATCAAGGGGGCAGCTAGATCGCAAAGTGGATAGAGTAGTAGTCTTGCAATCAGGAGAATTGAGTTCATATCTGGCCTCAGACACTTAACACTAGCTGTGTGACAGCTAGGCAAGTCACTTAACTCTAATTGCCTCATACACAAAAATGTTAAAAAAATTACAAGCCAATGCATGGTCTTGATTCTTTATATATTTGATCTTATCATCCTGAGTACTAGGATAATAGAATATGTGGCTGGATATTTTCCACATTAATACAACTATCTCCTCAATTTTTTGGTATTTCAAAATGAACATTATTAATATGTTAATTAATAAATGACAAAAATTAATTTATCAGCTTTGGTGAATCTTTGGGTTATTATTATACTTACTTATAAGCATGGAAGAGCAAGTACTGATCTGAATTGGTGAAGAGATACTCTTCATTCAAAGTTTTCTATAGTAGTGAAATCACAGGTCCAACAAAAGATCTCTTTTCATTTTCATTTTGATTATATATTAAGCATTTTATTTATTTTCCACTTGATCATTCACTTTGAAATATTTCATAAATTTCTTTGATCTAAATTTTTGGGAAGTCATGTGAAAAAGTGTCTCATACTCTCCTTCTGGTCAACTTCCAAAGAGCCGGGCTAATTTCTGTTCTCATTAGCTTGATTTAACTCCAATCAGACCTCAAGAATAGCCATTATTAATTACCTATGGACTTGGAAGAAGACCTGTAGAGAAAAGCTCCCAGAATCTAAGATTGGCCTTGTATTGTTTAATGTTTTTATTTGTGACTTAGAGTGGGGCAGAGATAGTATGCTTATTAAAATTAGAGACTATGTAAATCTTGGAAGCTTGAAGAACATGCTGAATGGAAGATTAAGGACCCAAAATTATTATGGCAAGTTGCCATGTTGTATTGAGTCTAACAAGATGAAATTTAACAGGAACAAGTATGAAGACTTATATTTGAGTTCAATAACAATTTTTTAAACAAAATATGTAGAAAGTATGACTAGTCAATAGTTCCTTTAAAAAAAATCTGGGGCAACTGATATATGTATATATAGAGAGAGTCAAGCAAAATTAATTCCCACATTGGCCCTGTCCAGAAATATATCTTATTCTTCAATTGAAGTTCATTATTTTCTGTCAGGGGGTGATATTTGAATGAAATTTTACCCCATCCCAGTTACATTTGTAGGTACCAAAAATGACCCAGGTGAAAGAAACAAATGAATTGACTTTTCATTTGTAGGTCACCTGCAACTTGATTCTTTATATATTTGATCTTATCATCCTGAGTTCTAGGATAATAGAAGATGTGGCTGGATATTTTCCACATTAAATAATACAATTGTAACCTTCTAGATGTCTCGTTCATTCCACTCATTAAACATTATTTATTTAATAACGTAGAGAAACCTCTCTCATACTGTGAGCTCTTTCAGAATACTATTTGGGGTTTTGCCTTAACAAATATTAGCTGATTGATTCTTCAAAATAAACTATTCATATAGCTTTATATTTTGTCTCTTAATCTCTTATAAAATATCCTAATTATTGAATATATACAATTTATTAACTAAAGAAATATTTATAATTTTTGAGGGAGTATGAAAAAAAGTCGTTAGCAAAATTAACTCTATAACGGCAGTACTATTAAAAGTATTCCCCAAACTGTTTAGTTTCTCTCAAAATAAATAAACTCTTTTCTCAAAAATTCTCTTTGCAACATAAAGGTGGAGATAACTTCATGAAAAAAGAACTCAACATTCTTTCCTTTTGTTTTCTTTAGCTTCTTTCAAGCCAAAACAGGAATACCATCTCTTCTTCAGACGCATTCCCTCAGATTCCCAAAGATCCTCTTAGATCAAAAATTAAAAAAAAAAAAACAAAAACAAAAACAAACACACATAGAAGTACTGCATAACAAAACCTTTTTCTAATATATCTCCAAAACTGTCAACACATGCTGACTTTACTGCAATATTGTACTAGGCTCTTAAAAATTAAAGAAACAACATCTGTGTATAGAAGAACTAAATGAAACAAGTATACACTGACAAGGAAACTGAAGGAGAGAAAAATTAAGCCTCCTCCCCCTTGCATACAGTCAGCTGCCAAGTAGCTCCACCTGCCAGCTCTGTTTACCTTACTGTTTTTCACATTAGAAATACTGTGTTCTTTCATCTTCATCTATTCCAATCATCCTTTACTGACCAGATGAATCCTAACTTCTCAATATTCTACTTCTTTAGGGATAATTTTAGTTAATAATGCCCTTTGTTTAACAGAGAAGAGCAAGATCTGTTTGGGGGCAGCGGAGGGAGGGGATGGGGGTGGGATGAAGGAGTCATATAAGCAGACAGCTAGAAGTATATCAGTTTTGTTTGTTTTTGTTTTTCTCATGCTAGAGTTCATCCAGCCAGTGTTGTAAGAGAGCAGAGCTCAAGATTAATAGAGGAGAAAAAAGTGAGAACTTCTTGACAATACTTAATTTTTTTTTTTGGATAGCTTTTTATTTTCAAAATATATTCAAAGATAGTTTTCAACATTCAACCTTGCAAAACCTTCTGTTCCAAATTTTTCTCCTAAAAATTCAATGAAAATCAAACCAAAAGAGCTTTAAACTAAAAAAGTTTGGGGGTGGGGAAGACTAAGTATATCACTCTCCAAGTTCAAAATAATAGAGTAGCAATAAGAAAAGAATAAGAGCAATGAAAGTTCACAGAAAAAACAAGTCCATGAAAAGAGTCCATAGTAAAATCTAGGGCCTCAAGCATCACTTCAAAAAGGCCTAAAATTCAAGCAACTATAGAAATTAGAGATGCTAATGCAAGTAGGCAAATGTGACCTCCTAGGGATCACCATTAAGTGAGATGGTCAAGATTAACTATGACTCTGAATGGGTGTATCTTGTTTAAAAGAAACAATATAGGCAAAATGGGGAGAGAAGTGTGGTAGATTAGTATTGAATGTTAATGTTCTACTCATGCTAAAACCCAGGGTTTAGAGTGGGAATCAAGAGAGAGAATGTTTGGGAGAGGATCAATGGAGGGAGAAAGAGAAATGATTTTGTCATTAAAATGTATTACACATCACTTGAGCAGAAAAAAGAAACTAGATGAGGAATTTGGGAAACAGATCTGAAGCTCATTACAGAGGAATGATAGTTGATATGAATGATAATTGAAGCCCTTATTCAGCCAGATATCTTTTGGAATTGTCTATGAAAAATACTAAGCAGCTAATAATAATTTCTCCATTTACCTTAGTGAGAATTTTGTGCTTTGAAAGGAGAATCTCCTCTGTACCTGATATTTGCTGTAATGGAGAAATTTGTTACTCACATAGAAAAAAATGAGCTTTTTGGTGGTATAGTAGGAGCAATCATTTTCTCCTGAAATTAATGTTAAAATAAGAGAGGAAATCTGGTTGAAGATTAGCATGTATTTAAGGTTTCAAGAAAGTAGATTTCAAAGGGTTTATAAAAAAATAACAAACAATGACAATAACCAAACAAGTTGGACAATAGGGACTAAAATGCTACAGAAATCAACCTAGGAGGATATGCTTAAGAATTAAATTCTGAAGACCAAAAGGTGAAAACTTCCTTTTAAGAGGAAAAATATCTGAAGAAAACAATATGGATACATAGAGAACTTTTACATTTTAAATTTAGATTTAGATTTTAAAAAGAAATTTACAGAATATGGGAAACCAAGACAGCTATTGTTGGGAGTATAAAACTCAGAGTGAGCTGAGGATGAAGAGGAAAACTAAGTAAACACAAAGTTTTTTTTTTTTTTTTTAATAATTATATTGGAAGAAAAAGAAGGGTCAAAGGAAGAATGGTATTTTCTTAAGGGGAGATTGGGGTGATGCTAACTGACAACAGAAAGAAAGCAAAGTGTTTAATTCTCATTTTGATTTTTTTTCTGATAAAGAAGATGACTTTTGTCCTGGTCACCACAGAACAAAAGTCACGGTTAATAATCAAGGTAAATAAAAAGATATTAAGTATTCAAACCATCTGGTCTAGATGAACTATATTCTTAGTAATTGAAAGAACTGGTAGATGAGATTGCTTTACTTTTCTTCTTCTTTTTTATTTTTTTAAAGATCTAAGATCTTGGAAAATGGAAGAGGCATCAGAAGTTTGAAAAAGGCCAAATATTCTTGTTTAAAAACAAAGCAAAACTAGCAGCTCTTTTTTTTTGCTGTGGCAAGTAGTTGAAATTGAATGGATACCTATTAGTTGGAGAATGGCTGAACAAGTTATAGTATATGAATGCAATATATTATTGTTTTAGAAGAAATAATGAGCAGGCTGATTTTAGAAACACCTAGAAAAATTTACATGAACTAATGCTGACTAAACTGAGCAGAACCAGGAGAACATTGTACACAGTAACAAGATTGTGTGATGAACAACAATGATGGACTTAGTTCTTCTCAGGTGACCTAAAACAATTCCAATAGATTTGGGATGAAAAATGGCATTTGTAATTATAGAATGAAATATGGAGACTGAATGCTGATCAAAACATACTGTTTACACTTTATTTTGGCTTTCTCTTTCTCGTGGTTTTCCCCTTTTGTCCTGATTTCTTTTCCAACACGACTCATTTGGAAATATGTTTAAAATGATTATAAATTTATAACCCACATTGAATTGGGTGTTGTCTTAGGGAGGGAGAAAGTAAGAGACAGGGAAAAATTTTGAAACTCAAAATTACAAAAATGAATGCTGAAAACCATATTTGCATGTAATTGAAAAAATAAAATTCTATTGAGAAAAAAAAATAAAAACAAAAACTGAAGAGAGCACAGATAGCAAACTATAAACCAGGGAAATTTATTTTCAATCTTGGGAAGACTCTAGAAGGGAGGACTAAAGAAATAGTAGACAAACAGTCAGAAAAGAAAGTCACATTTACAATGATTCAATATAACTTCATTGAAATCAGATACTCTGGGTGAACCTTTGGAACAGCTTAAATGAGAATCATACAGGAGGGGTAGTTATGATAGAGTGTGACCTATATTGATGAGGAAATATCCATATCTATGAGATCACAAATTTTTTTTAAATGTAAAATTATCCTAGAGTTGATTATATTCAATTTAATACTTTATTATGAAATGTTTTTATATTTCCTCATTTATTTCAGACTTATATTTGACTTTCCAACAAGATTTTTGGGAAAGTTTGGATGATATATAATTTTATATCTTATCCACAATATCAGGAATAGTGTTGAACACAGAGTAAATGTTCAGTCAATAATTGTTGATCTGAATTACAATTTAAATTCCAGAGTAGTGATTCATTTTGAAGTGGGTATGGCCTTCAATAATCTTGTAAATACACAGGTTGTTGCTGTATGTAATTTAGAAATGTAGCTATTGGAAGCCTTTTTATTTCAATACTTTTCTAAATAATAGTTAAACATATGGTTGTTATTTGTTCTTTTTGCCCTCTTCTCTCTTTGACTGTTTTTCTTCTTCATCATGATTATTCTTATGTAGTCCAATATACGCAGTTAACTGATTGTACATACTACATAATTTATTTCTATTTGCTATTGATGACTTTTCATAACTCACTCCTACTCTGATTCTCTCAACATTCAAGAATTATAAAGTCATCAATAACTCATGGAAATAAATAATTTATTGAAATGTGCTCATTAGTTAGACTTTTTTTTTTTGCACTTTTCTCTTGTCTTCTTTAATTACCCTGATCATTTTGAAATTGCTACAACTACAAAGGATAGGCAATGTATTTTTCATTACTTTTAATGAGATTTTCCCTTGGCTTTTCTTTTAAATAGCTCTTTAAAGAAGAGGAACAGAAATGCGTTTTTTATTGACCTGTTCTTTTCTAGTTTTTAAGATCACTGACGTTTCTGACTTGTAGTTTTTACTTCATATATTTGTTGTCTTCCCCTATTAAAGTGCTAATTATGTAAGAGTGATGACTACCTTGCTTTTCAATTTATATCTTCAGTGCTTGACACCCAGTAAACATTTACTAAGTTCTTTTTCATCTATCCATTCATTCATCCCAGCTACTTGCTATTCTTAATGGTCTTCAATAATGAGACAACTTGATAAAGGGTTAACCTACTTTGAAAAAAAAAAGATAGGGAAAGAAATTTGTTTTCTGATTGAGTTGACCAACACTCATAGATTATATACTAACATGAGGATAAAAAAGTAGGGTACTCTGACTGTTGAGCATTTTATAAGAGCTTGCTCCTCTTTATCTTTTGATACACTCAGAACATTATGTGCTCCCACATAATGTCAATAGTATTATTTAAAATAGTTTTAAAATGATAATTAGGAATGATGTAACAGGACAGGTGGAATTGCTTTCAGTCTGTCAAATGCAGGAGGCTATAAAGACTGACTTTCTGGAACCCCCAAAAGCTCAGCTGAGAATTGGCTATGTCAGCAGAAGGCAATGATGAAATGCCCTTGGGATCTAGAATGTCGGTATCTGGTGCAAGTAAGCAAACTCAAACAAATTCTCAGGTGCTTGGCCAGCATCATTCCTATCAACCAGTTAATGAAGTTAGCCATCCCAGCTGAGAACCTTAGCGAGAACAGGGCTTACAGCACAAAGAGATCAACCCCCTCACCAGTGGAACAAATGTAAATGTATTCTCATCAATAGCACTCCTCTTTTCCCTTTCCTCTACCTTGCTGAGGTAGCTAGTCCCAGAGTTGTATTTAGCAGAATCACAGATGATCTGATTGATTACCCCTCTAGACCCAATTGGAGAGAAAAAGATAGGACAAACCCTGTTTGGTCCCATAGCCAGGATCATGTCTTCCAGGGAATTTTCTCTGAAAAATGTCTAGGATCACTTCCTTTAGGGTTCTTTCATATTTTTGTCTTTAAGTAGGTGCAAAGGATGCAGATCTTTTGATGTTCCTGAGAGTGGAGTGAACCCAGTATAAGGTTCCTACAAGTCTGTGTGTGTGTCTCTCTGCAGATAGTGAGAAGGGCCTAGAATTTTGACATTAACTAATCAGGTTGTTGGGGAAGATAGCCATAATGAAGTTAAGAAATCCCAGAAGAAGTAACAAAAACTCCCATATCTGCTATCAAGGCATTATATGTGAAGAATTAATCAGGAATGCTGCTACTTTAACTGTCATTTAAAAAAAAAAAAGAAAAGCTCTTTCAAATATTTCCAATTCATTCTTAGTCATCTTCTAAATAGCAATAACACCATTAAATAGCAAACAGGAAGTGGCATTTGGTACAACAGATGATACAGCAGTGGACTTAGAAAAAAAATTTGGGTTCAGATCTCTTGGATATTGTTAGCTGTGTTTCTCTGGGCAATGTCAATTAATTAATCTCAGTTTCCTCATTTGTAAAGGGGCTGAGATTGTAATGCCGGAGAAACTAAGGTAGGAGAGAAATTAGAGAGTTTTTAATATTTTATTAGTGGGAGAGTAAGATTGACTGGACAGGACTCTCATCTCGAATTATCCAGTCAGACAGAGATAAGTATACTGGGACCAAGAAATCCATGTTGGTCCCAGGGCTGGAAGAGACTGTCATCGCAAAGAATCCAGCGTCCAGAATCCAGCATCCAGCTGCCATCCTCCAGCCATGAATGGAGGAACCCCAACTTCTTAAATACCTTTTCTCTGAACAAAGGAAGGGGTGAGAAGTGCAGGAAAACTGTCAGGATGGAAGAGGCCATAAACCCCAAAAAACCCAGAGACAGGATGTATGAATACACAGAGATAAAGATGTCAGTGAAATATCTTGGAATATTTTAGAGGGATATTGTAAATTCTTGAGGACAAAAAAGAGTCAAGAGGTCTACTTTCTTGTTTATCTTGCTAATTTATAACCTTAGAGCAAATAATCCTCAGTCTTACTGGGTCAGAGGGGGATTTACAACTAAAGAGATTGAGACAGAACAGTTAAGGAAACTGAGACAAGGGAAACTCATACAGGGAAACTGAGTCAGGACAGTTAAAGACAACTGTGGCATAACAAGATGGATGACTTCTAAGTTTCCTTCTATTAAATCCATGATCCTTTTGCAGAGTTAAATGAAATATTTTGGCAAAGTGTTGTTAAGGGTATGTATTATTGTATTAATGTTTGTAAAAGTAGTTTAAGATTAAATCATTCAACAAATATTAAGTGTTTACTGTGTGTCAAGGAATGAGCTTAGGCACTGAGAATATAAAGGAAAAAAATGTTATAATTCCTATCCATAAAAATCTTCCATAATAACAAGGGAGACAAATGCACAATACACATCCATGTATGCATATATTTGTAGTGTGTATATATACATATATATGCATATATGCACACATACACATTTATATATACAAATACTTTGGAGGGTATGATAAATTTCTTCAAATTTTTAAAAGACTGCCATCTGGAAGATGGACTAGAATTATTTTTTTATTTCCCAGGGACAGAATTAACACCAATGTGTTAAAGTTAGAAGGAAAAAATTTTGTAGTTAGTATACTTGAAAAGAATGCACTTCCTGACAATTATTATTATAAAAAATTGGAATGACCAATTTCACAAAATTTTAATGGTAACAAGAATAATGATCACGGTAATTATCATCTTCTTTATTCTTCTTTTTCTTGTTTTTTCTTTCTCTTCTTGTTCTTGTTCTTCTACTACTATTACAATTGCTATAGTATGTTAAAGTTGACAAAATGCTTTCCTTTCAGCAACCATGAGGTACATAGTACAAATATTGTTTTTTCCATTTTTAATTTTGGAAACTGATACTCAGATAAACTTTCTATTACTAGAGGGAGTTGAGCAAAGCATGATGAACATTAGCAGTCTTAGAATTTAATGGTTCTAATATTACAGAACTGATGTCCTACGTTTCATGGGACTTTAGACCATTTGACTTCTAAGGTCCCTTCCAATTTTATAATAAAATTATTACTAACAATTTGCAGGTGAACTTGAAATAACATGCTTAGTGTCTCTATAGGGATGATCCTAATACCCACTATCTCCATACAATCACAGATTTAGAATCTAAAGAAACTTTAGGGATCACTACGTCCAGTCCTCTTATGTTAAAAATTAGAAAATAAACACAAAGAAATTGCTATTCAATTAGTAAGTATTTGATGGAGTGTTGGGAATTGTGTTCTGCAAGCACAGAACTTCATATACTGTACCACCTATGGGGCTTTTATAAAGAACTGAATTTGAAATGGCTAGTTAACTGGTAAAATTTAGAACAATAAATCAAATCCACAGTTAATCTCTAGATTTTATTTTTAGCTACTGTAGTTATTTATAAGGATTTATACCAATAATGAGCAAAAACACAAATAATCCAGTCTAAAAGTAAAATTTATCTTTGGCTTCATGATAGAATTTGTGTGTGTGTGTGTGTGTGTGTGTGTGTGTGTGTTTGGAGGGGGGGAATTGGGGAGATAGCATGCAGCATTTACACATCTCAATGTTTGTGAGCCTGATATTTAAGCAAGGTGAAATGGAAAAATGTCAGATTTGAAACTCCTGTCCCCACCCCTCTTACATACTAAGTGTGTGACCTTGGTCAAATCATTTGATATCCTTGAGCCTCAATTTCTTCCTCTTTAAAAATGAGGGGATTGAACTAAATAATAAGATCTCTTCTAGCTAATATGTAACATTCCCTAACAAAATATGCACAACAAATAATAACCTCATATTTCAATCCAACCCAAACAAAATTAAAAAAAAGAAAACACTAGACATTTTCTCTAATTTCTTTTTTGGTTTCCTATTCAGCCCTTGCTTGCTTACTTTTTAGAGTTTATACAAAACAGTTACCTGAATCCTTCTCTCTACTGTGCTGCCCATCTGGCTCACATATTCTTTAGGAGATAATTATAAGAGCCTATGAAAGTGATCTTAAAATATATATATGGATTGGAACATCAATCCATAATTTGCAATTCCATAGATGAACATAAATACTATATAACAACCAACTAATAAAGGTTTATAAAGAGTAAATTATGCCAGTCCAAAATAATTTTTTTCTATGTGAAGAAGCCAACATGGTTACAGGCCATGCTCAAATAGGATAATTTCAACATGAACAAATCCATTTTATCACAGTCAGTTAATTATATTTGTGGCTTTAACTCTGCAGTAAGTGATTAAGTTTCCACATTTGAAATACAACTAGTTTTCATTTTGTTTGCATAATAATTATTTTTTCTTTCCTAAAGGCCTAGTTATTAAAGTGAACTCTCTTGCCTGGGTCTTGATTTTCTACTTTTATCTGTTTTTATTTCTGGATTTTCTTTTTTTTCTGAGTTGTAAATGATGTGTGTGTGTGTGTGTGTGTGTGTGTGTGTGTGTGTGTGTGTGTGTGTGTGTATTTGTATATCTGAATGTCTGCTAATATATACTAGAATTTTAAGTATACCATGTAGACATTTCCATTTAATTTCATTTCAAAAAAACATGAATTATTATACAAAGCCAGAGCTTTGCAGTGACATGGACCCAGATTCAATCTTAGAGGCTTATTAACTATTAAAAATATTCTCTATCTTTTTAGCTTGTATCTCCTACTCAGATTTTCTATTGGAGAAAAATCATTATTGAGCTCTATCTATTGAGATCTATCCTAGAGGAGTTAAATTTTACTACTGCAATCAACCAGAGGCTTTCATTCAGTATTTAGAATTTTTATTCAGAGCAATAATGAACATTTTCTTCTTCCTGACAGCCTCTCCTTAGTGTGGTTTTTCTTTGTTCGTTTGTTACTATATTTTTGCATTTTAGGTCTGAATTATTCTTAGAAATGAAGTTTTTTTCTTCCTTGCTTGTAACAAGTCTGCTACAACACACCCCAATATACATTGTTGCCTTTTTTATGCCAGTCCACCTCTAAGAGTTTATTCTCCCAGGAGTGAGAGATGGGACACAGTATGAACACAGATACATCAGTTATAGTTAGCATTTTATTTAGTACTTTCAGGTTTGCAAAGTGTTACGTATTCTAACTCATTTGGTCCTCACAACAATCATCTGAAATTATTATCTTCAATGTATAAATGAGGAAACTGAGGCTGAAAAAGTGATTTTCTCATGTTCAGTCACTCAGCTATTAAGTGTATGAAACAGGTTTCAAACTTAGATCTTCCTGATTTTAGGTCTAGCACAGTCTCTACATCACCTAACTACAAGGAAAGTAATTTGACTAACAAATGGATGTAAGTAAATTGCAGTACATTACCTTCAAAGACTTTTACAAAAATAGGAATTAGGCCATTCATATAACAAGACAGAGGGATAATAATTTGAGTATTGAATTTATAAAATATTAAACAAACTAGATGAAAACCTTTATTATTCCAGTTTTTTTTTAAAATAAATCTACTGAATTAATGGAAAAGAATGCCCTAAGCTACTAAGCAGTTATGATCTGTGGTAAAAATGAGTAACCATACCAATGAGCTCTGAGGGGTATTAAATCGAAAAAAAAATGTTGTGGACCACACTAAATTAGGCCAATCTAACAGTTCAGATTCAAGATTTAAAATAAAATATGGTACTCTCTATCATAATATATATGGTTAAAAACTTTGCCTAATTGGGAATGAAAAAAAATACAAAAATAAAAAACTATTATTCTTCCCCTTCAGAAATTAACACAACATACAGTCATCAACATACAATCAAGAAGCCTGTAAAAGCTCAGGGAAATTTCTACAATGGCCTTTACCCCAGGCTAAGCTTCTTGTTCTTCTAAAGCAGAAAGAATTTAATCATCCTAGTACATCAGAACAAACATAGCCCCTAAGCTCCCATCTTATTGTAAGAAAGATGATCTACCTGAAAAGGCTCTATTAAAGGCGTTCTAAAAAATGATGAAAGAATTGGAGTTTAATCAATGAAAGAAGACTAAGCAGTGACTATTAGAGACAGAGTAGTTCAGTGGTGAAGTTTTAGTCCTAAAACCTAAATTAAAAATCCCATCTATGTTTCTTAGCAGCTTGGCAAGTTATTTAATCTCTCTGCGCCACAGTTTTCTCATTTTTTAAATGTAAAGGGGTTGAATTAGATAACTTCCAAGGTCCCTTTCAATTAAGAATGTATTAGTAAATACTTCAATGGATCTTTGAAAAATGTATAGAGATCACACTTTTAAGTATAACCTGCATTATTAACATTTTTCTCCATCACTTGCTTTGGTCTGGAAAATCAACAAAACAATAAATCAAGTTCCACTTTGAAGCTTCGGCATAAATATACACACTTGAAAATTTAATAATCAGCAGATTGCTCTTTATATCTGTAGAGAATAAATAAGAGAAATAGGCTTCAAATAGGAAGGATTTAATTTGGACATAAGGAAGAAATTTTCATACTTCAGGATGATAACCAGAAGGGGTTATTCAGAGAAGAACTGTTTTCATGCCTGGATATCTTTAAGAATTGAATAGACAGTGTATTTTTCTCCTTTCCACCCAGAATAGCTGTTTTTGTCTAGGTCATTTCAACTAGAAACATTACAAAATCTATAATTCTATAATGTCAATGTAATAGAATTAGATAACCTTGGAGTTTTGAAGTTGGACCTTATAAATCTTTTCTTTTAGAAAAAATGAGACTCTAAGAATAGAAGCTGCTTTGGTTGTATGTATGTGTAAGGGGAAGTTGAACTCTTGTCTTTTCTACTGTAATAAAACCAAAGATTCTTTAGTATTTATTTGATAGCAATATACAATAACAATTTTGTATATAGAGATGTTACTGAACATAATCAGAACTCTGCTATGATTTTTTTTTTCCTATAGGAAATTGTGCTGGATGTCTAGGTTTCTCTGTGATCAAAGGCATACATTTGTGAGAAAGTTGGTTAGGGGCAGAAGTGCAGTTTTCAGCCTACATCAGATTTTATCTCTTTGCAAAGCTAAATGACCCATATGGAATCCACTATTTTTTTTTTGGCATAAATATCTCTATAACGTATTTTGACCCCTGACAAAGATTTTTTAGAAGATAATATTATTGTTTTGGGCAGCAATTGTCAATATACAAATGTCAACTGTTATTATTTAGAAGAACCTTGAAAATAGTCATTATATTATTCAGTTGAGTGTAAAAATATGCATATATCTATAAGAAACTGAGAATGGTCAATAATGTAAATTGTAGAATGCAGACCTTACTTTGCAAACTGGCATTGAATCCCTTAATAAAGACCTGGGCCACATCTTTTTATGTGCCCAAGATTTTTTTTTTTTTTTTGCCCTTTTCTGGATATTACCTTCAGGTCTCTCAACTCACTTTCTGCATGCTTTTAATGCAAAATTTCAACCTTCACCTTATCACCTTGACTCTTTTGTTAGACATTGGCCTTCCTTGATCCCTGGCCTGAGAGCCTTTGGTTTGTGTGATGGACAAGTTCAAGCTCTAACTCATTTCAGGTCCTGTCCCTCATTCTTCTCTATAATAAGTCTGGGAATAGTGGACCAAAGTTGCCTTTCTAATTTCTAATTTAGTAGTTATTTCTGGATTTTCATAGAATTATATGTAGATATCTTTATGCATATGACATAACTAGAAAGAAAACCTATGACTGTTCTCCAATCAACTGAACTAGCTGATTTAGACATGGTTGATTTACCTTTGAAGTATTGAGAACTGAGTAGAAGTCATCTTTTCTCCTCATTGACAGAATTAATAAGTACAACAGAAACAAAAAATGAACACATTGATTATCTACATCTGATCTTATCATTCCACTAAAAGGATTTTCTCCAAAGCTACTCATGATCTCTTAGCCACCAAATCCATTGATCTTTTCTTTTTTTTTTTAATTATAACTTTTTATTGACAGAACCCATACCTGGGTAATTGTTTACAACATTATCCCTTGCACTCGCTTCTGTTCCCGACTTTTCCCCTCCCTCCCTTCAACCCCAAACCCAGATGGCAAACAGTCCTATATATGTTAAATATGTTGCAGTATATACTAGATATAATATATGTTTGCAGAACCGAACAGTTCTCTTGTTGCACAGGGAGAATTGGATTCAGAAGGTAAAAATAACCCGGGAAGAAAAATAAAAATGCAAACAGTTTACATTCATTTCCCAGTGTTCTTTCTTTGGGTGTAGCTGCTTCTGTCCATCATTGATCAATTGAAACTGAGTTAGATCTCTTTGTGGAAGAAATCCACTTCCTTCAGAATACATCTTCATACAGTATCATTGTTGAGATATATAATGACAATGATCTTTTCTTAATCCTTCTAATTGACCTCTCTGCAGTCTTTGACACTGTTAATCACTCTTTCCTCCTTGACACCCTTTTCCCCCTGGTTTTCCTCCTACCTGACTGTTTTTCTCTGTCTCCTTTGCTAGATTCTCCTCTAGATCATACTGTCTAACCAAAGATGCCCTTCAGGCTTCTGTTCTAGACTTTTCTCCCTTCTCCATTTGGGATCTTATCTGCTTCCAAAGATTTAATGATCATCTCTCAGCTGCTGATTCTCAAATCTATTTTTCCTGTCTTAATTTTTCTGCTCCTCCAATCTAGCATCCCCAACTGCCTTTCAGATATCCTAGGTATCAAGTACATATCTTAAACTCAGTATTTTCAAAAATAAGACACATTTATCTATTTCCCTAAACTATAGAGGGCAACACCATTCTCTCAGATTTACAGCCTAGAAGTAATCCTATATTTCTCATTATCTCTCACTCCTCCTACTCCAAATCCTCCATATCTAAGTTGTTACCAAGGCTTGCTAATATTACCTTTGCAAGATCTTTCAGATACTATTTATTCTTTCCTGTGATGCTGCCATCACTTTAGCATGGGCCTTATTTCCTCACAATTCATTATAACAATACCCTGCAATAGCAATATCCTTTCTTTAGTCTTTTCCCCAATCCAGTCCATTCTCCATTTAACCACTAGAGTGATTTTCTTACAATAAAATTATAATTTTATTATGTCACCCTTCACCCCTACTCAATAAACTCCATTAGTTCTCTATTATTTCTAAGAACAAACAAAATATTCTTTTGGGGATTCAAAACTCTTCATTACCTAATCCCTTCCACCTTTCAAGCCTTCTTATATCTTACTCCTCAAAAATGTTCTTTCATTAGTTCATATTATCTCTCCCTATATTCACTCACTGCCACAGCATGCTGATTCCATGTTGGTCACCATACCTAACTCCTCACAGGAATCCTACTCTGTCTTCAAAATCATCCTGGTCTACAGTTCCTGGCACATTGTAGGTACTTAATAAGTGCTCTATCTACCTTACCTATCTGTCCTATCCATTTAGCTATCTGACAAAGTACAATTGCCAAATTATTGATTTAAATGTTTTGATGGATATTGACTGTGAAAGGCTAAAATATATAGTCTAGCTTTTAAAAAATAATATTGGCAGAGTAACAAAAATGTAACTGGGTTCTGGGGGAAGGCCTTCTTATCTGAGGAATGTGTCTTCCTCTCTCCCATTCTGAAATTTCTTGCATTTATCAGATAGAAGCATAACTTGTTCTTTTGGTGTTCAAAAGATGGTTCTAATAATACAGTACAACAAAATTTTATAGTGCACATAAGTGGGAGAGAAAAGAAAATAGATCAGACTCAAATAGTAAGACCAGTGATAGAATGATGGAGCAGGCAAACCAGGTGTTCCTGGGTATCTTTTCCCTTTGCATCTGTGACTATTTATCCTGTATTGTTAGTGTTGTCTGGGTAAAATTAGGATTTACCTTGAATATTAGATTATGAACTGAAGCTTTCTGAGGTTTAGAGAAGTCTTTTCTAATTCCGCTTAGTTTTAGTGCTATTACTCTGTTGATTATCTCCAAATTTATGCTAAATATATCTGTTTGTATATAGTTCTTTATTTATCATCTTACCCATTAGACCCTGAGTTTCTTGAGAGCAGGGACTATCTTTGCCTTTCTTTGTATCCTCAGTACTTAGTACAGTGCCTGGCACATAATGAGTGTTAATAAATGCTTATTGACTTGACTTGAGCATATTAAAATAACACAGAAATACAGCTATGATGAACCATTGCCATAATTCAGTGAAGGCTCTGCCCTTCATAGTACTTTCTGAACTGTATTTTCTTGATTTCTGTGTCAGAGGAAATGAGACTCTGACACATGATTTAGTTCATTTGTCATGTATAAGACACAGGCTTAGGGTGAAATATTTCATTTTATCTATGGCATCAAACTTTAATTCTTGTTTAATTCTACTCTAATCCTTAAGCTTGTTTGTTACTTGAAATTTAGTAGAATTTTTTGAGTCTTTGTCTACCCCATAGCTGTGGATTTCCCTTTGTATGTACTCATGCATATATGTGCCTGAAAATGCAAACTGCCAGGTTTACTAAATCATAGAAGTCTCCAAATAGTCACTTTCAAGTTACTGTGAAGGTGTCTGTGACTCCTGGTAACATCTGGCTAAGCTCTTCCTCTTCTATATCCCTGGAGATACATGACAACCCAAGTTGCCTTACAGGGGTCCTCAAACTATGGCCCGCGGGCCAGATGCGGCAGCTGAGGACGTTTATCCCCCTCACCCAGAGCTATGAAGTTTCTTTATTTAAAGGCCCACAAAACAAAGTTTTTGTGTTTACTATAGTCCGGCCCTCCAACAGTCTGAGGGACAGTGAACTGGCCCCCTATTTAAAAAGTTTGAAGACCCCTGCTAGAGTCAAACTATAATGAGAAATTATGGAAATGCAAAATTAATTTCTCTGCAAAAGTCACAGGATCATAAATTTAGATCTTAAAGGGACCTCGACATTGTCTATTCCAATCATTTCATTTAAAGATAAGAAAACTGAAACTTAGAGAAACTAACTTTCCCAAAGTCACACAAGTAGAAGGGTCAGAGCTGGATTCCTCTCCTCATGCTTATTATACCATAGTGATGACCCTATATTCTCAGTGATTCTTTAAAAATTGTTAATTGAATTTTTTTAAATAACAAAAATCTGCTTCTCTGACTCTCCTCTCCTCTTTCCCAATTGGAAGAAAAAGAAAAACTGAAATACAGCAAATATACATAGCCAAATAAAACAAATTCTCAAATAAGCCAAATTCAGAATTATATATCTAAATCTCCATCCCGAGTCCATTACCTTTCCTCAGGTTGGAATGTTCCCAAAGAATGGAAGCAAAAAACTGTAGTTGATAACAAAGACATTGGCAATTATTGACATCTATACCTACTTTCTCATTTCTATAACATCTTCATAAGAATTATATATATGTACATATATGTTATATACATACATGTGTGAAATACATACATATATACACACATATGCATATATATATGAAAGTATCCTTGATGAAAACTATAGAAAGGAACAGGATGACTTTCATAGATTTTCTATAGTGAAACTAATTTTTTCCAATTATGTAGTAAAAGGGTAGATACTGCAAAGTTGAATAAGACCTGTTCCCTGTCCTCAAGGAGTTCACAAGACAGTTTTACATATATTTCTAACTTTTATATTGAAACTTTATAAAACAGGAAGAGAAGAATTATTTGTTTTATTATTAGCTCAGAGCTCCCTGAAAAATCTGGGAGAATTTCTGTATTGGACAACCTGCTTCACATTTATGAACATATTAGGTATACATATGAAAAGTAACTGTTAAATAAATAACACAGAAAATCAAATAAGAAAAACGCTCAAAGATAATAGATGCTTTAAATAGAAACCTCAAAGAATCCCAATCTCAGTGCTGGTGGTGTGGTTCTATTTAATACTACTTCTTTCTCAAGTCTTAATATACTTAGATTCCATGAAGACTTCCCACTGACAGCTCCTATCCTTCAAAGGCTATAGTCTCCAATCACTCTCCTTAAGTTGCTGTAAAGTCACCAATCTGACTATAATTTAAATAACTGCTTTTCTCTTGCTTTGGGAAGCTCTTCTCTCTGAATTCTTTTCTTATTGGACCTTCATTCAGTATAAAAAACTTCCTTCCTCTGTAAAGTCCTCTTTTTTGTTTTATGAGCTTTTCTTTTTCATCATTTTCCCTACTCAATGTTTGTCTTTATTGCCTCACTCTTTTGGGGCTATGGTATATGGATATTTTTGTGTGCTCCACCCTTACCCCCAATAGCTAATGACCATTATATACTCTGATAGTGCCTTGTTCCAGGTATGCATTTGACACTTTCTTTCCCAGAATACTCTATGGAGTTTGAGCACATGGCATATAGAATGACCTACTTTCAATGTACATGAGCTAAATCACTCTAATGTGCATTAGAATGGGAGAAGTACATGGGAGTGTTATGAGTAATTTCAAGAGGAATGAGAGATCATTTCTGGTTATGTGGACCAAGCCTTCAATGAAAAAAAAAGGGATTTAATGGCATAATTGGGAGATCGAGTGGGGAAGAGTATTCTGAGTATAAGGAAAGTCCTAGAGGGGAATTTCTTTGAGAAGATAATATTTAAAGAGCTATCAAAGGAGCTACACTGAAACAGTCACAAAGGAGCCACTTTGGTACTCTATCTAAAGGTTATCTTTCAAGACTGTACACACATTTTAAAAATAGAGAGGTCATGAATATCAGGCAGGCAGTGTTCTTGGGGATGTGAATACTGAAACTGATAAGAATATCAGTGAGAAATCAGAGAATTAAATAATTTGTCTGAACCATATAGCAGGAATTCTGACAAAGGATGTGGTAAGAGACATACTTTTTCAAATGGATGCTTTTTCATTCTTTGTCTCTTACATGCTCACTTGTGATTCTGAGATAATTTTTTTTTCAGTGACCTGGGTAGTAAATCAGGATACAAACTGTTTTTTGATGTCACATTACAAAGACCTACGAGAATCCACTGTGGTAGAAACATGATAAATGGAGAAGCCTGTGGGACTAAAATAGCCATCTTTTATCAGGCATAATTTTCGATGTTATTGCAGATGTTCCTGTGGGATTGTTCTCCTGCTTCCTGAAATGCATTTGAGTTTGATGTAAGACATTGTACATTAATGCAGCTGGTGCCATGATTAACTTCAGTAAGTGCTGATTTGCTACATATCATCTGTCAGATGCACGTCTGAAGGAAGGAGTCAAATGAACGTGAGAATAAACAGTTGAGGTCCATTCCCCAGACCATTCATCCCTCATTCAAATCACCTATTGACTAGGACACCAGGATCTAATTACCATCATTTTATCATTTTCCCCACATCCAACCACCACTCTTATCTAGAAATTGCAACTCTCTGGATTAGGGAAAATTAATCTGCTCAGTTTGGTCTCCCCTTGGGAGAAGCTGTTTGAAAAGGAGGGTGAGTGAGTTGATCTTCTCAACCTTCTGTATCTCTTGGGAACATTAATAAAATAAAAGACTCTTGCTCCTAAAAAAAGCATGACAATATATTGATGTCATGGCCCATAAATAATTATTATGATTTCCAGGGATATGAAATCAAAACTCTTCCTTGCTCCTTTCCTTCTCATATATGTTAGAATATAAACTTTTTTACAGTAAGAAATTCCTCACTCTTTTATATGTATCCTTAATCATACTTTCTGGCATATAGTTGGTGCTTAACAAATACTTACTGATTGATGCAAAGTGTGCATAAGATATATCATAATAGGGTCTTTGAAATAATAACTGTAATCCATGGTCCAGGATCCCAAACTCTGGCCTTATGCAGAAAGGATTAAGTCTTGGAGAATTTCTCATACACTATTCTTTGGCTAATACTTTAACCTCAATAGGTACCCAGAAAAATAATAATAATAAAATGAAATAAAAAAGGAATAGATCAGAAAATAGAACAGAAAAGAAATAAGAAGAAAATAAAGTGAAGGGATACTTCTTGGAGAAGGAAATATAAAATATAACGTTGGAAGTGAGGCAGAGAATGAATATTCCAAACCATTAATTTAAATGAATGAACAAAAAAGGGACAAAACAAGAAGGAAAGAGATAAACAAATAAAAAGAGAAATTAAGAATTTAAGTAGAAATCTTGGAATAGAAAAGATAATTGGAAATGGAGTGAGGAGTAAGGAGAATGTTGACTTAAAATAGTTCAAGTGAAACTAATTGCAGAACAAATTATTTACATAAAAGAGGAAGGAGGGAAAATTCAATACAAAATAAAAATGAAAAAAAAATTTAAATGTAAATGCATTAGATGTTCTTTAAAAAATCCAATAGTGGCAGAATAGATAAGAAAAAGCAACAAAAGTCTGTTGTGCATAAGACTCAAATCTAAATATAAAAATATCAGATATAATATTGTTATCTAAGCTGAGAAGGATAATGCAAAGAATAAAACAATATTCACTAAGGGATATTGTTGTAAAAATTTAAATAAAATTCAAGCAAAAATATACATATATGTATACATATACAAAAAGTATTCTGAAAGTCTTAGGTCAGGTTTATACTATCAAAAGCTTATTCAACTATTAAAACCTTAAACACACACTAAAACTTTTTGATACTGTATAAGGTTAAGTTGGATTTATATTAGGTATAGAAAGACAGTTCAGCACCACGAGAGCAATTTATAGAATATAATGCATTAAAAATAAAAATGCCTACAAACTATGTAACTTTAGCAACATATAACAAAAAAAGGCTTTGACAAAGTGCAATTCACATTTATGCTAAAAATTCTAAAAATTATAAGCTTGAAGTAGTCATTTTAATATAACAAACCTTATATTTTATCATAAGCCACAAACTAGCATTATTTCAATGGGAAACACTAAAAATTTTTTCAATAAATATATGGGTAAGGATGTTTCTTCCCCATAGTAACATAGTTATAAAAATGGTAGTGGTCCCATGAGATGAGAGAAAGAAATTAAAGGCATAAAGATAGTAAAAAATGAGAATAAAAGATACCTCTTTTTTGATTACATGAAGATTTGTTTAAAAAGAATCCTAGAGAATTAGGCAAAATATTTGAGACATTAGTAAAATGATAATTTATGAAATAAACCTATAAAAATCATCCTAAATTTTATTTAGTAATAACATAATAAGGAAAATAATAGAAAAATGAAATCCCCATTCAATATAATTAAAATCTTGATAACGTACAAAAACATACTCAAGACATATGTCATATTTAAGTCTCTACTTTATAGTTATAGGCAAAAAATGTTCTCAGTTTCTATTAAAATACTCAAGATAATATATATGAGCTACTGAATAGTCTTTATTTTCCTTAATACAGAAAGTGCAAATCACCAAAAATACTCATGGGAACAATAATAATGAAGACAACTTTTCTTTCTTTAAAAGTGAATTCATTTTTCCCCAAGGGTGTCACAATGTATTCTAAATATATAGTACCATTCTTTGAGATTTCCTGGGCCATTAGAAATACACCCCTTCATCTTTTGATGATAAAGATATAGATATCACACTATAATATACCTGTAAAGTCTTACAGACATAGTGCTTTCCTTTATTTTGAGATTTTCAAAAGAAAAATTTGTACTTCTAAAGAGTCTCTCCCCTTTTAAGAGTGACCTATACATATAAAGAATTACAGTTCTACACTAAGGTTTGGAGACTTCCTGAAAGAGGTAATTTTTCAGAGGATTGGTAGCTTTGTTTATGTAACTTTGGTGCTGTGTTATTGCTCTTCTTTTTTTCCCCAAAAGACTGAGTTCAGGAACTTATCATTAACCAGAAAATCATCCCTAATGTTGACATGCCTTTACTATCTTGTACTTGTAAAGCTGATTTTTTTTGTAGACAAGTATAAGACTTTCTTTATCCTCTTTGAATTTAATTTTCTTCAATTCAGCTCAATGCCTTTAATCTGATGAGATCCTCTTGCATCCTGACTATGTCATTCAGCTCTCCAAATGTTTTTCCTGCCAATTTGATGAGCATGCTATGTATTGTTTTTATTCAAGCCATCAGTGAAAATATTAAAGTTATAGGGCTAAAGTATAGATCTGGAGTTCTCCCATGGAGATCTCCTATTACACTGAGAATGAATATTAGCAAATATTCTTTTAATCCAGTCAGCCAATAAGTTCTGAATCCATTTAGTTATATTATTATCTTATCTAGATCTCTATATCTTCTCCATAAGAATACCACAAGATTCATTATCAAACCTTTGCTAAAATCTAAGTAAATTATATCCATGAATACTGATTTAGCAATCTTATTTAAAAGGGACATGAATTAGTCTAGTATGTACTGTTCGTGAGGAAGTCAGACTGGCTCTTTGTAGTCACTACTTCCCTTTCTAGATGTTTGCCAATCATTCTTTTTAATGAATAGTTCTGGAATTTTTCCCAGAAATGAAAATATAACTCACTGTTGTATAGTTTGTAGACTCTGTTCTTTTCCTTTTTTGAAATTCAAGACATTTACATTTTCCCAGTCACATGGTACTTCTCTAATTTCCCCTGATATTTCAAATATTACTCATTGTTCCTTAAGGATTGAATCTGCTAGTTCTTTCAGTCCCTCAAGAATATAATTTATCTGGTCCATCTGACTTGAATTCACCAAGGGCTACTATTTCCTTTCTTACCAGGAATATTAACTCCATTAATCATTTTTTTATTTCTTATTTCCAATTTCAAGGTCGTTATCTTTAGCAAAGAAAATAAGAATTGAAAAGTTTTGCCTCCTCTCTGTTGTTATTATCACTGTCCCATTTGCCCAAGCAAAGGTTCTCTTCCTTCTTTGTTCCTACCCTTTCCCCAGTACCACTTAAAGTTCTCATTTTTGTTGTCATTAGCTTCTCTTATCAGCCTCAGTCCATTCTGTGTTTCTGACAAATTTTACATGTCATACTTTTAGCTGTTCTGGTTGCTGGTCTTCTATCTTGTGTACATCTCTTTTAAATAGCTAAATTACTTAAAGAGTTCCTTATGTATCCACATCAATATCTTTAGACAAAACCCATTTTTTTCTCTTTAGAATTGTTTCTCTCAAAATTTCGTTCTTGAGCATCTCCATTCATTCTCGGGATGCCTTCCTCTGTAGCATTTTAGTACCTAGAATCTGTCTCTCTTCTGAAACCTTACTAATCTATTTTTAGAAAATCTAGGGTGCATGTCACACATGCTTGGATTAAATCTATTTCCTCAACTCTAGGAGAGAATAATTGCTTTCTGTTGGTGTTTTCAACATTTCTAAACAGGATCTAGTTTCTCTCTCTCAGTTAGAATCAAACATAAAATAGATTCCCCCCTGTTATTTCTACTACATTTTGAAGGATGAAATTATCACTAAGGCAAGTCAAGACATTAGTAGCTTCTTTGTTTTTGGCAGAGAGCTTCATCAAATGTTTGGGTGATTCAAATTTTTGATCATTATCCTTTCTCATCTTTTTTCCAAGTTAGTGATATGTGGATCCTCAGAAATAGGTAGTTTTCATTTATTTTGATAAGTCTTTGGGATTTCTCTGTTATTTCTTGTATATAACTCAAGGAAGACAATAGACACCATTATGTATTCTCCAAAAACTGTCTCAGTACTCATTAGCAAGAAAGCAGTTTTCTATTTTTTTCTGATGTCCTTTACTGAATGATTTCTCTCTTGGTGATTTTTGATATTCTTTGAATATCATTCTGTGAGAATAAGAAGCTTCTCCCTCCACTTTGGGGCAAATTTCAAATCTGTTTTTAGATTCAAGCTGTACCAACTCATCTTTTCTTACCTTTTTCCTCTATGTAACACTCAATTCTTCAACACTCTCATAGGGACCAGTCTCCACTAGCTCCGTTGCAGATTTCTTTTCCCCTTTCCCTCTCTGCCCCTGCCCTGACACTTTTCAATTGAAATCTTATTTCTGCTCTTTGTTGTTATTCAATTATTCAGTCATGTCTGATTCTTCATGACTCTGTGGATCACATATATGGGATGTCTTGAGTCAAAGATTGCCCAGGATCACACAGCTAGTAACAGTCTGAAGTCAAATTTGAATTCAGGTCTTTCTGACTTTAGATCCTGTGCTCTATTTAATGAGCCCCCAGCTGTCTCACTTTGCTTCATTAGAAACACTCTTTTCTCTATGTCAATACAAAATGGGGAGAGGTATTTTTCAAGTCTTTGCTTTTTTCTCTATGAGGAAGATTATACTTTTGACACAGACAATTATCATGTGGCAGGATTAAACTGATAAAAATCACTCTATAATTTCTCCCTCCCTCTACATATTCTGTGGAGAGATGTCTTCAAAGGAAACTCAAAGGTTTCATCTTTTAACTTTTCCAAATTAATTTGTCAATCTATTCTCACTTCATCAAGGAGATATCATTCCTTATCTTGATGGAAAACTCATTTTCTACAAAACAAGAAAAACAACTCACATGCATATAAAGATATAAAGATTGCAAAGCACTTTCCTCACAACTTGGAGGATATGTCTTACATTTAGATAATGCATGATTACATTTGGATAAATGTATGATACGTTTTTATAAATTTCTTGGTATCGTGGATGGCAAGAGAATTTTTGTTCTATTTCAGAGTTGTCAGTGCTTACTTTTCAACCTGACAAAAATGAATATTAGCTATCTAGATTTATGCCATAAATGCAGATATAAATTGTGACTTTCAGAAGTAGTCAGTTATCTTTGTAAAGTAAATGAGCCTAAGAAGTCAAAACTATCATTCTAATATCTTTCAAGAACTTTTAATACAAAAGTATCAAGGGCCACAAGTTTATTTTATAGTTCCAGAAACACTTCAGATAATATTTTACTTAATAAATCTTTTTTCTTTCAATGAAAGTGAGCCTAAAACATAGTAAAATGGGCTAACAAAATAATAAATGCTATCTCTTTTTTTCCAAACATCCTTTAAAAAAATTTTTTTATTAAAGCTTTTTATTTACAAACATATGCATGGGTAATTTTTCAATATTAACCCTTGCAAAAGCCTTCTGTTTCAAATTATCTCCTCCTTTCCCTACCCCTCCCTTAGATGGCAGGTAATACATGTTAAATGTGTTAAAATATATTTTAAATGCAATATATATGTATATATATATTTATATAGTTATCTTGCTTATCAATAAGGAAAAAAAACTGGGAAAAAACCAAAATGCAACAACAGAAAGAGTGAGAATGCTATGTCATGGTCCACACTCAGCTCCCATGGTCCTCTCTTTGGGTGTTGATGGCTCGCTCCATCACTGAACAATTAGAATTAGTTTGAATCATCTCGTTGTTGAAGAGAGCCATGTCCATCAAGATTGATCATCGCATAATGTTGTTGCTGTGTATAATGAGCTCCTGGTTCTGCTCATTTTACTTAGCATCAATTCATGTAAATCTCTCCAGGTTTCTCTGAAATTTTGCTGGTTATTTCTTACAGAACAATAATATTCTATAACATTCATTTATCATAACTTATTCTGCAATTGATGGGCATCCTCTCAGTTTCCAATTTCTAGCCACTACATAAAGGGTTGCCACAAACATCTTTGCACATGTGGGTCCCTTTCCCTCCTTTAAGATCTCTTTGGGATATATAAGTCCAGTAGAAACACCCCTGGGTCAAAGGATATGCACAGTTTGAAAGCTTTTTGGGCATAATTCCAAATTGCTCTCCAGAATGGTTGGATTCGTTCACAACTCCACCAACAATGTATCAGTGTCCCAGTTTTCCCCCATCCCCTCCAACATTCGTCATTATCTTTTTCTGTCATCTTAGCCAATCTGAGAAGTGTGTAGTGGTATCTCAGAGTTGTCTTAATTTGCATTTCTGTGATCAATAGTAATTTGGAGCACCTTTTCATGTGGCTACTAATAGTTTCAACTTCTTCATCTGAAAATTGTCTGTTCATATCCTTTGACCATTTATCAATTGGAGAATGGCTTGAATTCTTATAAAGTTGAGTCAATTCTCTATATATTTTAGAAATGAGGCCTTTATCTGAACCTTTGTAAAAAGATTTTCCCATTTATTTCTTCCTTTCTAATCTTGTTTGCATTAGTTTTGTTTGTACAAAAACTTTTTAACTTAATATAATCAAAATTTTCTATTTTGTGGTCAATAACGATATTCTTTGGTCATAAATTCCTTCCTCCTCCATAGATCTGAGAGGTAAGCTATCCTATGTTCTTCTAGCTTGTTTATAGTATCATTCTTTATGTCTAGATCATGAACTCATTTCGACCTTATCTTAGTATATGGTGTTAGGTGTGGGTCAATGCTTAGTTTCTGCCATACTAGTTTCCAGTTTTCCCAGTAGTTTTTGTCAAATTGTTAATTCTTATCCCAAAAGCTGGGGTCTTTGGGTTTGTCAAATACTAGATTGCTATAGTCGTTGACTATTTTGTTTTGTGAATCTAACTTATTCCACTGCTCACCTGCTCTATTTCTTAGCCAGTACCAAATAGTTTTGATGACAGCTGCTTTATAATATAACTTTAGATCAGGTACAACTAGGCTACCTTCATTTGCTTTTTTTTTATTAACTCTCTTGAAATTCTTGAACTTTTGTTCTTCCAGATATATTTTGTTGTTATTATTTCTAAGTCAGTAAAATAGTTTCTTGGGAATTTTATTGGTATAGCACTAAATAAGTAGATTAGGGAGTATTGTCATCTTTATTATATTCGCTCGACCTATCCAAGAGCACTTGATATTTTTCCAATTGTTTAGTTCTGACTTTATTTGTGTGGAAAGTGTTTTGTAGTTTTGCTCATTTAGTTCCTGACTTTTCCTTGGCAGATAGATTCCCAATTATTTTATACTATCTACAGTTATTTTAAATAGAATTTCTCTTTGTATCGCTTGTTGTTGGATTTTGTTAATAATATATAAAAATGCTAATGATAATAAATGTTATCTCAAAAAAGGGAAGGATTATATATAGGAGAAAGAGCATATTTGTAGAGGATGATTTAATTACTCAAGCATTTCTAGAATATAAAAGTTTCTCTCTCTCTCTCTCTCTCTTTCTCTCTCTCTCTCTCTCTCTCTCTCTCTCTCTCTCTCTCTCTCTTTAACCTCTCTCCATAATCCTTTCCCTTCCACTTTTCTCTCTCCTCTCACCTCTCCTTGAATGGGTATCACAACCTTCCATGATGTCAATTAGTCAAAGTCATTCACAGTGATATATAGGGACATCCTCTATCCATTGAGTGACATATTTATCCAAAAGAAATCTGGTTAAGAGTATCATGAAATATTTAAGTAGAGGAACAAAGAGGTTGGTTATGGCTAAGAATAAGGTAATATGATAGAGGGAAAATGTTACTAAACTTGAAGTCAGGAGACTTGGATTTAAATTCTGGCCGATCTGTTACTTCTTAGCTATGAGACCTTGAAGAGACATTTATCTCTTCTGGACCTTAGTTTCTTCATCTGTAAGATGAGGAGGTAGACTAAATATCTTAAAGGTTCCTTCCATTTTTAGATCATGTCTATAGTTCTCTATGGATCTAGTAGAGCCTAATGTAATCATTTCTATTTGTTATAATGTAAAGATACATCTTTACTTTCACCTCTAAGTCCTTGTGAATCTTAGCCCCAGATCATCATTCCTAGTTCTAGCCAGTCTCCCAAAGCAAAAATTTCTGTCAATAGTAAATTCATCACTCTCTCTACTACCCTAATGATTCCACACCCCCTACAGACTTGCAGTCCTGATTCCTCAGCCATCCTCCAGCATTGCATAGGTACTCTTACTTTCCCTTCCCTCCCAGAAATATTTTTTGGAAATATGAATTTCTTGAAAAAAAATTCTTTTAAATATCAAAATATTCCCAAAGTGCTTTGAAAACATCAAATGTCTGGAAAATATCAGTGAGTTTGATTGTCATTGTTATTAGCAAGTTCCTTTTCATCTCTTTCTATAAGTTCTACAAACTTTCTTCCTCAGCTGCTCAAGTCTAGGGGTCAGGGCAATTCAAACTATCCTTGTCATCTTCAAAGAGTTCAACAACAGCAATAGATATGATATTATTGATATAAATGACATTTAAAAAGATAGATTGCTATTTTCTTTGTCATTGTGCCTTAAGGACAACAGAGCCTTCTGATTTGCAGCTGAAACTTCTTAAATGTGTTGCTCCTTTTCAATACCATCCTCTCTATATAAGAATGTGAACTTCTTGAAAACAGAAATTGTTTTGCATTTCTATTTGTATCCCCAGCACTTTGCACACTCTGAATTCTTAATACTTTTTCCATTCATTCTTCCATACAGTCATTCATTCTTGTAATGAACCAATCAATAAGCATTTACTAAATGTTGCCAGGAATTAGATTGGATGCCAAGGATATATTTTCTTTCTAATCACATGTCTCTCATTCATAAAAACCATTAAAAGTTTAAGCTAATGAGATCTTAGACTACATTAAACTTCCAGAAACAAAGAAGAGATAGTTTTAGAATTCACTATTCCTGCTGAATTCAATATTTCACATACATAAATATTGTTCTTAGTTTGAGGTGTCATAATTGAGGACAGGAACTTGTTTCATTTTTGTAAAGACAAAACTTTTTGTCTTTTGTATTTTCAGTGCCCAACAAAGTACCTGATGTATAGGGGTCTAATATATGCATTTTGATTGATGTACAGCTTCACTTTTATCTACTTTCCCTTGCTTAAAGATCTGAGTTGAAAACTAGCCTCAGATACTTAGCATCTGTGTGGCCCTGAGCAAATCACTTAAACTATGTCTACCTCAGTTTTTTTCCAGCTGTAAAATGGGAATCATGGTAACACCTATTTAATAGTGTTGTTGTGAGGATCAAATAAGATGATATATGTAAAGTGCCTGATACACTGCAAAGTGACACTATATAAGTGTTTGTTTCTTTCCCTTTCTTCCCTTCTTTCCCTTCTTCCTTTCTTTTCCCCCCCCCCAACCTTGACTTGACACTTATTAGGAGAAGATTTTCTTATAATAATGTAATTAAAGTTAGAAGAGACCTCTAAGATCAATGAGCTTGGCCCCTTCATTTTGTAGATGAGGAACTTGACCTTAAAGAGACTTGCCTAAGGCCCCACAGCTAGTACCTGAGGTAGGATTTTTAGTCCAGTTCTTCCTGACTCCAGCTCCAGCACCCTAATCACTATATATGTTATAGAGATCCTGTAACTTTCTATAGCATTTAGTACTGAAACTAGAGTTGGACTGGAGATAAAGAAATCTGAATTTAAGTTCTAACTCTATGATTTCTTATGATCTTGATATGATATGATATCTTGATATAATAAATTATCATTTATATGATTTTGACTATTTGACTTGGCCTTCCTGACCTTGAATTTTCCTAGGTTTTTGTAATTTATTTATCTATATTTGGAAATCAAATCTACAATATGCTAATTTAGAATCACTAATGCCATTAAAATTTTTGGGAGTGCAGATTTCCCTAAAAATCTTTCTTGGTAAAGATTAAAGTATTTCTAAAATGCTTTGAAAACCTTAAAACTCTATATAACATTAGTTATCATTATTATTAGGCTCCTTTTCATCTCTTAAATTTCTGTATCATGATCAAGTAGTATAATTTTCTAGCTGACTTTGATTTATTTAAATAACTACTTTTAGAAATGTGGGAACTTTCAGTGCCATTTGGATAAATGATGCATTCATTGCTCAGGCATTTATTTCCTTTTCTCTCTTTTCTGCAGAAATAGCTGCAAAGTAGCATTGTGTTTGCTTAGAAGTTTGTCCAGACAAATCTATCCAGTTTCTCAAGTTTCTCAGTGAAATTAATAGTCATATGATCTGGGAAAGTAATTGTATTTCATTAGAAATTAGCTCTGTTAATCCTTTTAGATGAAAAAAAATGACCACCAACAATTTCATCATCATCATCAAACAAATATAATTTGTTTTTCAAAACCCTAACATTTTTCTTTTCATCATAATAGCAATTCCGGTTTATATAGTGCTTTAAAAATATAAATACATTAACTAATATTTTACAGCAATTCTATTATGTTGATAGCTTTTGTATTAATTTCACTTTGAAATTATGAGGTTGAAAGGTTAAAAAACTGGCCTGAGGTCATGGGATCATAGCATCATAGGAGCTAGAAGAAACCTTAAGAATTATCTAATCCCACACACTCATTTTATAGAAAACTGAGGCCCAGGGAATTAAAGTGACTTGTCCAAAGCAACACAAATGACAAGTAATAGAGTTGGGATTCAAACTTAGGATTTCTAAATTAATTTCTGTCACAAATATTTGGATAAATAAAAATCCTGACCAGTTCAATTGGTAGGAACAAGTATGAAGGCATTATAAATCCAAATGGACAAATAGAGGGGCAGCTAGGTGGGACCATAAAGGTTAGAATGCTAGGTCTGGAGTTAGGATCTTCCTGATTTCAAATCTGGCTTCAGACACTTGCTAGCTGTGTGTTTCTGGATAAGTTATTCAATCCTGTTTACCTCGATTTTTCATCTATAAAATGGATAAGGAAATGGCAAACCACTTTAGTATTTTTGCTAAGAAAACTCCAAATGTCATAAAATCAGATGTGATTGAAAAATGACTGAACAACAACAGTCAGAATTTAGGAGTTCAAAATCTATGGCATGCATACATGTGGGGAATAAGCAGGGAGATAGCAGAAATCCAAATAGACTTGCAATTCCATGTCATGGTGAGACAACATGGTATAGTGGAAAGAAAATTCAACTTGAGGTTCTAAAATATAATTTTGGACAGTTGAAAGAGGTAGAATATAAATCTAAACACTGGCCTTCTGATTTCAAACTATATGCTTCCTATACTATACCAGCTCTCTCAGATATAAAAGCAAAATATCCAAAAAAAGATAATATCAATAAGCATTATATCCAAGCAATATTATTTTACTGAAATTTTGTCTTAATTTTCCCAGCTCATTTATGAATGAATAAATGAAGAAATAACAAAAAATAAACAAGTAATTGTATCAGGCATTGAGTATATGCTGAGCACTAATTTTTATAAATATTCCTCAAAAATGAAGATAATATTTCTCATCAAGGAACTGATATTCTGGTAACTTACATTTACAGTTTTTACTTATATTTTGATTTGAAAAATTACAAGGGATAATGAATGGAATAAGAGCAGAGTAGATTATTAACAACAACCCACTGAACAATGCTGATAATGATAATAGCTAGTAATGATATAGAGCCTTAGTGTTTACTAAGCACTTTACAAATATTATCTCATTTTATTCTCATAATTCTGGGAGATAAGTTCTACTATTAACCCCAATTTCAGATGAGGAAACTGAGGCCCCAAGCAGTGACTCACCAATAACAACACAGCTAGTGTTTGAGGTTGCTGCATCATAAGTGGTTCCCAGCAGAGGTAGAGGAGCAAGAAGGTGGCTGGGATGTAAGATTAAAAAAAAAATTAGCTGGAGTATAAGGCAAAGCAAAAAGGAGGCTATCTATATAGAGTGAATCACATCAGGTACTCACTAATCAATGTTGGATCCTTCCACTGCTAAATATAAATTGCAGAGATGAAATAGTTAAATCCTCCAGGACATGGTCTGTGGTTTGGGCAGCAAAGAGGCTATTGAGATTATGACTAGGGAGTAAAGTAAAGCACAGCTGGAGCCAGCCTAGGTATAATGAGCTATATGAGGCATTTACAAATCAATACGATATTTATGCATCCTTTGCCTATAATTCTTCATGTCAAAAAGAGATGGAGTTAAGTATGGGGAATCCTGAACATCACCACTCAGAACTATGGCAACTGCTGTCATAAATAGCATAGAAAAACGATGAGAAGGACATTGTTTTAGCTAAAGCTTGTCTCCCCAGAAGCACCTGGCATTTAATGGATGTTTATTGATTTTGTTCAGTAAAGAAATATATAGAAAGCAACTGCTTCCTAGGGAAAAGAGAACCAGTTAAATGTGAGGTTCTATGTAAGATCTCATGCGAGTTGTCTAGGGAATGAGTGAATGCATTCAACAAACTCCATTTTGGCTTAGGAGCTAATTTAATTTTAATTGTGTCTTGTTGATAATATTTATGATTATGGTAAGTGCAAAACCTTCATGAGCTTTAGTTTCTCATCTTCTGCATAATTCAGATCCATTTGACAGTGATGGGTAAAAGAATAGTCAATTGTTCGACAATAATCTAACTGGTATAAATACTTGAATTTATGAATAAAATAACCTAACAATAATATCAACTTCAAAATCTTCACATTTAATATTTAAGGTTTTTATTGTTTAAGATCCATCTCTTTCTTATTACATCCTATTTTGACCAATTGAGATGAATTTATGCTCACCCTTTTACTTTCTCTCTCTCTCTCTCTCTCTCTCTCTCTCTCTCTCTCTCTCTTCATTTTGACATTTCAGTCTTGTCTAGTAGTTTCTTTCTCTTATTCTTCATCAATCTCATCCCTCTACTTATTCAAAGCATAACTTAAAGTCACTTTTGACTAGAAAATTTTTCTTGATTGACCTACCTTGATTATTCTTTGGTACTTGATTTTCCATTTGAACTACATTTTTACTTATTTATATATCATTTTGGGAAAAATATTCTTTAGCTGTATGAGATCAGTGTTCTGGTACCTCATCTAAATTTTAATATTGTTTGAGACAAAAATTATTTTTCTGTATCACCCCAATACCTAGTTTAGAAGTTTACTATCACCTAGACTGGGATTGTATAGTTTTCTCTCACATACTTTTTGAATTATTATTATTATTTGCATTATTTCTGATCATATAGTTTAACTTTCCTTGTAAATAATGGGAAGAATATGAAGGTTTTGGAATTTGGGGTGTGTGGCAGACAGGGGCAAAAGGGAACTAGGAAGAGAATGATAGAATTAAGTATCTGGATGTGGTTTTAGCATATGATGTCATTTGAGTTAACTATATGTGTTCAAGGCCCTAAAAGATGTAAGAGGCTCCCTGAAGTAATAAAAGGCAAAAGCCTGCCTTGAAATTAAGATAATTTGTTCCTTTAACAAATTCCTTTAACAAGAGCTAATGCCCCCAGGAGTTTATAAAATTAGTGAGATCTAAGACTCAGAACTATTGCCTTGTTTTTCTCCTCAATCCTACTATAAAAGATACAGCTTACTTTCTCTGTGTGTACTTGCTAGGCAAAGCTTAAGTATATGATAACCACATAAAATTTGCTTTGAAGTCATTAAAGTATTAAAACATGTTAGCTAGGGTTGGACTTATGCAAATTATAATTTTTGTTTGGTTAGTGGTATGCTACCCAGAAATTGCTGAAAATAACATAATTTGTGTCAATGTACAAACTTGAAAATATTTGATAAAATAATGTTTAGTGGTTTTCTCAATCAAGTAAGTGGAAGTTTAAAGGATTAGATTTTGGGCCTTCATGAGAGAGGCATCTAGGAAATACTAGATTATTGAGTATAGAGTCTGAAAGGCTCATATTGTGAATTCAAATGTGTCCTCAGATATGTCTGGCTGTGTGGGCAAGTCATTTAACCCTGTTTGCCTCAATTTCCTCATTTGTAAAACGATCTGGAGAAGGAAATGGCAAACTACTTCAATATCTTTGCCAAGAAAATCCCAAATGGCATCACAAAGAGTCAGACACAACTGAAAAAATGACTAAACAACCGCCATTAGAAAATGGAGTTTGAATGAAATTCCCTGAGATCTGTAGATTTAATGGACTTATAGAAAGGAATGCCAAAGTTTTAAATTCCATATTCCTTGAACTTGTTATGGTAATATAATTTCTCTCAGATTCTGTTTACATGAAAATGCAATTTTAAAATATTCAATCTATCATTTTTAGATATTTCAAATGAATTGAATCACAGAATCTCAGGGTTGGTAGAGACCCAAGAGGTCAGCTATAATAACTTTACTTAATAGATAATCCTGTATCATTAATAACAAATACTCATCCAGTCCCTGTTTGAAGTCCTCCCAGAAGGGTAGAACTACTACTTCCTGAGACCAATTTCCCTTATATTAAGTAGAAAAACGTTTCTCTACAACTTCTGCCCCTTACTGCTACTTTTGGTCTCTACATGTCATCCCTATATATGGTTCAAGATATATATCATTCCCCATTAAATTTTCTCTTCTGTAGATTAAACCCCTAGTTCCTTCTACCAATTTTCTTGTCAGAGTTCTCTCTTATCTTACTGTTGAATTTTCCTTCTTTTGGCTAACTTCCAGTTTGCCAACATCACTCCTATAATATAATGGTCTCAATGAAATATATTACTTTTAATATGGTCAGACAGGACAGAGTCACAGGGAAAGTATCACTTTGCAATTTTAGATACTATATTGATATAGTGTGAGATCACATTAGATTTTCTAGATGCTGTCTTACTCTGTTGACTCATCTTGAGCTTGCAGTCCTCTAAAAACTTTCAAACTTTTTAATATGAATGTTGACTATATTACCATGAATAAAAATCACATTTTGGACCTTTACTAGTTCTTGAATCAGATTCATATCCCACCTCTGATCCTTACATCCTTGAGAAATCACTCAACCACCCAGTGATTCAGTTTCTTCACATGTAAAAGGAGAACTGGATGGTTCTTGAGATTGCTTTAAAGGGTCTCTGAAGTCCCTTCCCCTAGGTTTCATTGTTCTAGTGTCAAGATCTTTTGAATACTTGTTCTGTCACAAATCTCTTACTTATCTCTCTCAGCTTTCTATTATCTAAAATTGCCAAGGGACTTTTGATTCTGGTCATTCAACTAGTTTCTAATTTTGCTATAATCTAACCTGTATCATTCCATGTCTTCAGTGACAGAGTTTGCTAAAAGTTGTACTGGAATCCAGAGTATATTATGCTTACAACATTGCCCTGATCACTGTCAAAGGGAAATGTTAGCCCAGGAATAATGTTTCTTTAATGAAGGCATGCTTACTTTTAGTGATTAAATTTCTCTTTGTAGATCCTCACAACCCAACACTTTTACTAAAATGCTCTAGAATTTTGCCAGTCTTGCTAACCCATAGTTTAAGGATTTTACTCTTTTCATTATTATTTTAAAAAATAAACTGGGACATTCACCTGTCTCTAGAACTGTGGTGCTATTTGCCATATTTTTTTAAAGAGCACTGATGATTCAGTATTCCCCTCAGCCCCCACTACTTCTATCAATACTCTGGAATGTAGGTCTCTTGGTCCTGGCGCTAAATTCTGTGAGAACAGCTGGGTAGAAAACATGCCTGGTTCATCTATCTGATGGTGCAGAAAAGTGTCATTCATAAAAAAATGAACAAAATCTATGTAGAAACAACATCATTATTTTTTCTACCTACAAAGCTCATTAGAGGTTTATTATAGGTGAAAGTATTTTATCTATGTGGATAGGTAGAATCGAATTCCGAGTCTGGAGTCAAGAAGATTCATTCCTGAGTTCAAATTTGACCTCACACGTTTACTAACAATGTGGCCCTGAGAAAGTCACTTAACCCTGTTTACTTCAGTTTTTTCGACTATAAAATTACCTGAATAATGAAATGGCAAATTACTCAATATTTTTGCCAAGAAAAACCCTAAATGTGGTCATGAAGAATGAGACATGACTGAAACAACTAAATAAATATAATTTTATCTAGGTAATTCCAGAATAAATTTATCATGTAAAATAGTATCTTACTCTTGGGTTAAGTACAAGTTACATGTATCCATTCTTTGGTTTCTTCTAACACAAATCAGGATATGGGTATAAGGAATGAGGATATTCAGAACCTTAGCATGCCCCTGACTTTCATGAAAAGCAAGCTGCATACTGCCTTGCAATTCATAATGACGTACACTTGGAAGCATTTCCCTGTTAGATTCAAGATTTTCTGAGTGTTTACTATTGCTAGACTCTGCCTCCTGGGAGGATTCTGTGGTTAGCATTTAGAAGAACTGCTTGTAATTCTTCACATTAACAAGACTTTTGATTCCTTAAAATGCAAGATTTTAGATTGATGAAATTCTTAGATCTGTTTTCTAAGATCATTATAAAGATAATATCCAACACTTAGATTTTACTTTGATGTTTCCTAATGTTATGAAGGTCTGTGTGTCCTTGAAATCTAATTTCAGCAGAGGGGAAATTGTGGTCAGACTATAAAGAATTAAAAAAGCAAGGTTAAAAAAGTTAGGGTTGTGCTGGTAAATATTTAACAACAGGATCTGAGTAGTAGTGATGGAAATGTACTTTGGACACATTTATAAGGTTAATCAAAGTCCTGAAAGCAATAAACAAATCCTTGACTTGTACTGATTGAAGAATTCTGAAGTATAAAATCCACACAGAAAATTTATCAGTTGGCTCTCTGACAGTAAGAGTTCACTCTAATACACCCCTATTTCAAGTTCATTTTAGGAGATTGAGAGCCATTTTATGGATTCTCATCTCAGTTTGGAGGGGACTCCAGCATGTTGGCCGTCAGGGCATGACTAATAATGAGTCAGTTGGTCACTACAAGGTGTGATTAGTAGAATGAAGCAAGTCATGAAACCATGAAGGGGTTTGATTTATAGTGACAGAGTATACCCAAATTAGCAAAACCATAGACTTTTGGATATAGTGAAGATTTAAAGCCTGAATCTTTTCCAGTTAAAATGACAATACAAGTATTAGGAAAAGCACAGTTATTTTATATCTCCAAAAATAAAAAAAATCTCCTCACCCACCCCCGATTCCTTAAATCTCGTAAGATATAAAAGCTCTGTAGTTCACTTTGGTCCAAACAAAATTTTATTTAGAACATGTGTACTCATAGTTCTATGAAAATTTGATATAATTATGTAAAGAAAATGTTTGTTAATTAAAACAGTGCTGATTCTCAGATTAATTTTATTGACTCTACAAATATTCAAACACTTTGGTGTGGGCTGTGGTAAAAGTCTGGAGACTAAATCCCCATCTATTAGGATATTTGGATCACTTGATGAAGATCCGAATTGGAGGTTTTCCCAGAGGAATAGAACTTCTAGATAAATGAGTAAAGAGCCATTAAGACTTCTGAAAATTAGTTGATCAATTGACCAGTATTTCAGAGTAGTAATAAAAATATTTTGGAGTTCTCAGCCCCCTTTTAGAAGGGAACTAGCCTGAGAACCTAGTAAATCTTTTCTCTCTCAGAAGCTCCCTCTTCAATTCACTTTAATGCATTTCTTTGAATGCAGTTTTTCTCTTTGTCTCTTTTCACATGATTATTTCCTTCATGTTTGGGTTTATTGCTTATTCTGCTTCTCTTTCTACTCCCTTCATTTTTTGTTCACTTTTTTAAAGTTCAAGTTTTTTTTTTTAAAGTTTTTGTTCTTTCTTTCCTGTATGCCCTTCTCTCTTCCAGAAATTTAAAATTTTTCTTTTAACTTCTCTTTTTTCCACTTCTATCTTTGTATCTTAACTGGCCCACATGGAAGACATATTTTTTTTTTTTAGTATTTTTAAAACAACATTTTATATTTCCTTTTCAAAAATTTAAATTCATATGAATTTTATGCTTTTTATTTTCTCTTGAAAATACAAAAATGTTGTTTGAGTTGTGTATGATCTTTGAATTTAAAATTTTTCCATTGAGTCAATAGTCTGCAAAATTTCTCTATTCCTGTTTTAAAGTGAGCTTTATTGTTTTTTAGAATATAATTTCCACTTTGACATTTTTCTAGTTAGTTTTTTTTAAAAAAAAGAAAATGCATTTTTGTTGGTAAAAAAAAGTTATTTCTCCTTTTGGAAAATATTAATATTTCATCATCTCTTTTCTGATTTCCTTCGGGATTCTTAAAAATTCAGCAATGCAGTTTATCAACTTTCAAACCAGACAGAATTCTTAGGATATTGTCTTTAAGCTCATGAAATTATTTTTAAATTCCCTCTTTTATTCTTTCATGCAGAGTTGTTACTGTAGTCCTCTGTCCTTTAATTTACTTGTTTTTTTATTCTTTCTCATTTGTACTACTTCTATTTGCTCTCTCCCCATTTTCTTTTATACACCCACACACATGAATTTTAAATATGTACTTATGTATATGTGTGTATATAAATATACATGTGTAATGTAATCTTTACTTCTTTTAATTTTACTTTTTAATTTTTCTTTCTTCATTTTCCTTATTTTCCATCATATTTTATAGATTCTAACATTGTTCCTTTGTCTTAATTTTAATTTTTATAGCAGCCCTTAAATGAGAAAAAATTATTTTTCCATTTTTATGTTTATTATAATTTTCAAAAATCTATAAAATGAAACAGTGCAACTTGGAATCATTATGTTCTGATACATCATGATGACAATAATAATAGCTAATGTTTATTTAGCACTTATGAGATAAAAATGCTAATCTTTAATACATTAAAAATATCCATTCGAATGAAAAGAAAAATTCTAAATGTAGTCAGTGGCATGAGGATAATTTTAAACTCTCTACCTTGTAGAGTAAAAGGGGGAAGAAGAAAGAATTTTATGACTGGACACAAAAGAAGTGATTCAGTAAGATAAACATAAATCTACTTCAGATATTGAACAACTGTTATCACCATGATTACCACCACCCTTCAGACTCTGATAGAGAATCCCAGAATTCTGAAGTCAACAGCCCTGGGAATAACAGGAATCCCTAGGCTACCTTTTCTCTTTCCAGCTGGATCTTACATCCATCACATATGCAAATAACTCCTTCAGATGGCATGTATGTTCAGGTAAGCTCAAAGGCCCGGGAATAGCAATGATTCCTCCCCACCCATTACAAGCTCTACTTTTAGTCCATTTTCTTAGACGTCATTTGAAAGTGAGCCTTGTAGAAGTATCAGTAAGAAGTTGTTTTATTCAGGTGATGCAGCTCCTGCCTCCTCAGTGGCCACAGTTACTGATGATAGGAAAAGAAGGTTCTTAGTACCAAAGTCCTTGGGCACTTTGAATGTTTCAGAATCAGAAACCTATAAGGTTTTATTAATAGGAGCATCTTTAAAAATTATGTAACCAGCTGCTTTGTCTCTGTACCCCAAGGACCACCAAGCCTCTTCATTTGATTTATATCCAGCTCTTCTGTATGAACCAAGAACAGTTAAACTGCTCAGTGGGTAGGATAATGGGCCTGAAATCAGGAAGACCCGAGTTCAAATTTAGCCTCCGACATTCAGTAGCTGTATGACTCTTGGAAAGTCACTTTACCTCTGTTTGTCTTAATGTAATGAAGAAGGAAATGGCAAATAACTCTAGTGTCTTTTGCCAAGAAAACCCCATTTGAGGGCACAGTTACATCAGACAAAATAATTGAACATTAACACCACCATCATAACTCCTATATGTGTTGTTTCCCTGTATTAAATATGTGAACTCCTTGAGAGAGAATTCTGCTACTTTTCTATTTATATTTGTAATCCTTAGGATGATCCTGGGTACATGGTCAGTACTTCATAAGTCCTTTATAAAATTCCTTCAAGGCTATCATAGAATCATAATTTTACAGTTGACTTCCAGGGTCATCCACTGTTTGATTGACAGTAATTGTGTCAAATTTTGAGATAGTGAAAATATTAAGTTTTATATTTATTTTTGTATTTATAAATTTCATATGTATAAAATCATTATACTGTTCCTGCACTATGCTCTGGCCAAATGACTTGGGAATTTGAATGTCTATTATGAAAAATTTCAGTTTAGAAGACATAGAGAAATTCTAGTAAAACCATCAACATTTGGGTATGCTAGAAGGTCTGTATGGATTATAATTTTTCAATGTATAAAAAAAAAACCACTGAAGCAACTCTGAGCCAATGGCACTTTCTTAAAGATTCTGTGGTCTCCTTATATGTTCCTCATGATCTGAGATGTCCCCATCTTGTAGGGACTTATTTTTATAAGACTTTATAATAGATTTGATACCTGAACTTTCTAAAGAAGCTATACAAAATATAGAATTCCACTGGTTGGCAGACCTTGTGCCAAAAAAAGATGTATCTAGAAATGCATCTAGAGATGTAGCTGGAAATGCATCTAGAAATGTTATGTCAGTAGGGGGATTTTGGTTTGGGTAAATCATGGGGCATCTCTACTGATTAAGTGTTCAAAGATGACCACCTGCTCATATTGGAAAAGACAGAGTGGTTCAGAGGTACAAAAATAAATTGGGAGATCCTGTTTATGGATTCAAAAATCCATGTAATTGAGTCATCTGTGCCATGCTGGGCTTGGTCACCATGGCAAGGAAAAACAATATTTTCATAGTTAAATCATATCTTAATATTACTATGAAAATGATTTTGATCTTGACAACCTTCTGAAAGGCTCTGAGCACCTTCAAAGGTCCTCATACCAAACTAGTTAGCTTTCTGTGGTTAAACAAGTGAACTTAAAATTAATAGCTTGCAGCTCTGGGGCCTAATATGTGTACCTTATAATTACTACCTTTATAGAACCATTGCAGACTGATTAAAACTGTTTGGAATACAGTAAGTATCTAAATGAATTTTTTCTCACAGGTGGCCCTTGGTATCACCAACTAGACCCTGGTACTTTCAGATGAGAACTAGGCTGCCCTTGGACTGCAGTGATTATAGGAGATAAAAGATTGATTTGTAAGTAGAGAAAATCTAATGCACTGGGGACACAATATGGAATAAGAGCCCCACCCTTCAATACAATCATCATCTACCACTGGGGTTCTTGGTTCATGGATCCAGGGAAGTATGGATAGATTTCAAGGATTCTGTGAACTTGAACAGGAAAAATTATATCTTCATTAACCTTTAATTGGAATTTAGCATTTTCTTCAATAATATATATAAAAGAAAACATTGTCCTTTGGAGGATCTATAGTCAACATACTACCAAAGGTTTCCATGATAGAAAAAAGTTAAGAAACTTAGGATTTAAAGCAAAAAAGAATCTTGGGTAATCATCTGATACAATCCCTTCATTTCATAAATGAAGTAACCTAGAAGTCAACTATCCAAGATCACAAATAAGTGCATTCCTTCACTGATACCTTAGAGTTATTGTTACTCTCTTTAAATTCCCTTATGTATTAGTGAAAGGGTTATTGTGTGCACTGTTCATAATTCAGCAAAATTTTCAGGATGTGGTAACATAGTATAGAGGGATGGTTTTCAAACTAAGAAAAAACCTAAACAATTCCTACTTCTGACACATACTGGCTTTATGACCTGGACCAGTCTAACCTCTTGGTGATCTAGGAAATTCTCTAAGAGTATATTTCTGGGCAAGATATTTACTTGTGATGGTAAAGAGAATTCCCCATGTCAATGAAACCACAGGTCCAATTCCTTTTCCTATCCTAACTTTTCATTTGTATTTACCTAACTCTGTAAATGGTGGGTCTCCTCAAAAGAATGTCAATTATAATAATATATTTCTTAACTTGAATATAATTGAAGGAAGAAATCTGGATTTTAAAATCCAGATCTTTTGACCCAATGCAATACTGTTTCTACCATGCAGATATGTTCATTAAAATAGAAGGATGATGCAATGGAATTTGGGATAAAGTGATCCTTTTATTATGAATGAAAAGTTTCTGAATGGGGGCTATGAATTCTTTTCTTGATCAGCAGTTCTCAATCTTTTTGATCTCAGAAACTCCTAAAAACTCCTAAAAGCTTTTGAGAATGCCAAAAAGCTTTTGTTTATGTGGGTTATATGTGATGATATTTACCATATTAGAAATTAAAGCTGAAAAAATTTAAAATATTTATTAATTCATTTAGAACAGACTTATTACATGCTAATATAAATAATACATTTTTATGAAAACAACTAAGTTTCCAAAGTAAAAAAATTTGTGAGAAGACTGACATTGTTTCACATTTTTAACAATCTCTTTATTATATGGCATAATAGAAGACAGTTGTACTCTCATATCTGCTTCCACATTCAATCTGTGGCAATCTGTTGTTTTGATTTAAGTATATGAAAAAAAATCTGATTTTATACAGCTACATAGTTGGAAAAGGAAGGGATATTTTCATAGTTAAATCATATCTTAATATTACTATGAAAATGATTTTGATCTTGACAACCTTCTGAAAGGCTCTGAGCACCTTCAAAGATCCTCATACCAAAGTTTGAGAATCATTGTTCTAAATAGTAGAAAATTGCATGAAGCCAATTAACTAGGCAAAGAAGGGTAGGAAATGATATTTGTTATGAGTAAATGTCAGCATTCCTAGCTCTGCAAATCTTTTATTTTTGATCTTATAAACTTTTATTTAATCTTTTTAAATAATAGCTTTTTATCTTCAAAATAGATGCAAAGATAGTTTTCAACATTTACTCTTGTAAAACTGTGTGTTCTAAATTTTTCTCCTTTCTTCCCTCTCACTCCTTTCACTTAGACAGCAAATAATTGATATATGTTAAACATTTGTAATTACTTTATACATATTTCCACATTTATTATGCTGCACAAAAAAATCAGATCAAAATTAAAAAATGAGAAAAAAACCCAGGAAAACAACAACAAAAAGATGAAAATACTATATTAACCCACATTCAATCCACATAGTCTTCTTTCTGGATGCAGATGGCTCTCTCCCTCACAAATCTATTGGGATTGTCTGCAAATTTTTTGATAACCAACATAGACTGGAAGTATCATCAGATTTAGAGCCAGAACATGTATTATAAATACAGCAGGAGGTAGGGAATTTGAAGAATTTAAAGAAGATCACTTAATTTTGGGTCCTTTAAGGAGAAGGGTAAAGTAGCTCCAATTATTAGAGATGAATTTTATAACAAAGAACTCATGATGAAAAATTCTATATACTTCTAGAAAGGGAATTGATGAACTTTGAATGTAGATTGAAACATACTTTTAAAAGACTTTTTTCTTGTTTTATTTTGCTTGTGTTTTCTTTCACATTGTGGCTGATATGGAAATATATTTTGCATGATTTACATGAATAATTAATATAAAGTTTCTTGCCTTCTAAAGGAGGAGGAATGAGAAATATTTGGAACTCAAAATTGTTATGAGCTAGAACTCTGAATTTGAAATAAGGTGTTAAGTCAGTGGAATTGATAAAGACAATGGTAGTTCAGTACATGTACTTAGTACTTAATACAGTTCTATAAGATTTACACCTATGATAAGAGAGCATATAAGCTTAGAAAAACTCAGCCAGAATAAGAATTAGGGAAAAAAGAGACCATGATGGTGGTCCTCTTGCCTCACCCACAGAAACCAAGATACATTCAGGAGGACCTCAAGAAAGCTAGCCCAGGCCCCAAGCAAAGAGATAATAAAGGATTTGGACTTTTAACACCTGGATGCACTTGTGGTGATTACTGAACTGAAACGAAGGCTGCTCCCAGAGACCCCCAAGAAAACCGAACCAAGAAGAACACTACACAAAATTTTTAAAAGATGATTAAATATATTGTTTAATGAAGGGGTGAGGAGAAGGGAAGGAGAAAAAAATTGGAACACAAAATTTTGCGAGAGTGAATGTTGAAAACTATCTTTGCATGTATTTTAAAAATATAATGCTATTATTAAAAATATTGTTAAAACTTTGTATATATAATTGGGAAATATTTAATAAAATAAATAAAAATGATTTAAAAATAACTGTTTCTTAACCTTTAATCAAGTAGAAATCGGGGTAAGTAAGCACTGATATAAATTAGAAGTGAAGGAACCTTGCTTAATTTTAATGGGCAAATCATTCTTATCTATCATTCTTATCTTATTCTATCTTATCTATCTATCTTATCTACTGGTTTGGTCATAGAGGTGGATCAAGTAGACAACAGAACTTTTCAGACAAGAAATAAGTGGAAAATTATCAATGAAAGATTGAAAATTAAAAATTCCAAATTTCTGTACCTCATTTTACTTCCATTTATTTTTTCCCTTAATATCTCATTGGAACTTTAAAAAATGGTAGCCAATCTTAGTTGAATTGGGGAAAGTAGAATTTGTTAACATCGATTCTGAGACACAAGGGAAAAATTCACATTTCCTCATAGCTTAGGTGGTGGCAGTGAGGGAGAGTAAAGAAATAATTTAGAGAAGGGACTTTGGGGCTTGACTTTCAAAAATATCTAAGTTTCGTAGTGTATATTTCTTCACAGAATGTGTTAGAGTTAATGAAGAAATTTTAAAAATAACTCAAAGATCATTAAAAAAAATAACTTTTGGCTTTTCTCCAAGTGATGAAGGAAGAGCTTGAAGTGTTAAAATCATTGTTTGCTTCAGTCCATATAAATGAGATCAGCACTACTGGGTTCTCAAGAAACTTTTGTTCGTCTACTACCAATAAAATCTCCATGTTTGGGTGACCTCTTTCACATTTTCTGTCTGCAAAATAACTAAATTGGGCCAAAAGATCCTCAAGATATATTTGAGTTCTACAAAATTTTATAAATGATTACTTCATATTTTCTAAAATGGAATAGCATCTCTTTCAACATATGAATCATTGAGAAATTTATAATTTCTAAGTGGGCTTCTTGTATGAGCTTGGGCAAGTCACAACTTTCCTGAACCTAAATTTCCTCATCGTGTGAGTAGACTGGACTAGATTACTTTTGAGAACTTTTCCAGCTTTAGGGCTATGAGCCTTTCAAGAGCATTAGAAGAAATAAAATTATTTACAGACATTTATATGGCACTTGAAAGTTGCCAAAATGCTTTCTACATATCATCTCAGTTTAATTTTACAACTCTATGAGATCAATACTATGAGTATTGTTTTTTTTTTTCCTGTGAGTTTGTAAAAGAAGAAACCAAAATTCAGAAAGACTAAGAATTCTGTTTAATGTCATAGCTTAATGTCAGAGATAGGATTCAAACCAAGCTCTTTCCTAACTACAGATCCAATTTTCAAAACACCAATCTGTGTTTGCTTCCATCAAATATAACAAAATAAAATCTGTCAGGAATTCAAGCACCTTGCGGACAAAGTTTTTTCCCCCATTATCTTTGTACCTCTAGAACCCATGATCAGGCCATTCACAGAAGAAGCACCTAACAAATATTATAATTGAAATTATAGTTGTTTTGGAGGGGGTGAAGTGAGGATTGCAGGGGAAATTTAAGTATGTAAAAACAAAAGCTACAAATAAAAATTATATGCAATCACATAAATGGAGAGATAATGCTATCCAGGTCTGCACTGGATAGGTGCCTTCAATGTGAACCGTGTCTCTATGCTTTGATCTCTTTGATCTCTGTTGTGTGACTGTTGAACTATGTGACAAGTTGAATGATTCAATATTATGATAGTCTATTTTTTGGGATATATATATATATGTATATATATATATATACTACTCAAGCATGATCTTAGAATAATATGGACTCCTTAAAATGGCTATTTGATGATCAATAGATAGATTTACATAAGTGTCTCTAAAGTCAGACAATTTAAATCAGCTCAAAATATACTTATCAAGATCAAGAGAAAATAAATATATCTCAGATAGGAATACAAAACTTTCAATCCATTCACTTTTAATGTATTCTGAGAAAGAGAGACAAGGAAAAAAGTCCTTGAGTATTCTGGGATGATAATCTAGAGGCAGGTAGTGTAAGCATGACTTGTCTTGACAGTAGCAGACTTGGTTTTGAGTTATCAGAACATGACCTTGGGCCACTTTGCTGGCTCGTGCTGTTGATTTTCAATGTATGTACTACTTATTTGAGAAGGTTGCTGTGAATAAAGCGTCATATTAATGTAATATGATTTTTGTCTTGAAAAATGGAATTTTCTCTGGGGGTTAGATTTGCATTTTTGTAACATGCTAGGAATTCTTTTCTTCCTTGCTCTGAAAGTTACCCATCTTATCTCTTCTTTTCTTTCTATTCCTGGTAGATGAAGTTGGATTGTGAGAGAGGTGATATGGTTGAGAGATGATATGGTTAGTTAGTTTGGTAAACTGCAGGAACTTTGGGAACCTACCACATACAGAGATAGTCTAAATGCAACTTTGTTAACTCAGAATCATTCCTGAAAGTAAAGCTCTTTAAGTGTAAAAAAGCAAACTCATCCTAAATGTCAGTACATCCACTGGGGCCAAAGACAGCAGGTAATTAGAAGCAATTAGCTGTCCCCCTGCTGGGAGAATAGGCAATTACCTTTTTTCTCTCTTTCCTTTCCTTTTCTCCTTCCTTTCTCCTCCAGTTGAAACTGTAGTGGTTACTTTTTCCCTTGAGCAGCAACGTACGCGGAGCTGGCACAGAAATGAGGAATGAGCTGAGCTCTGGGTCGATCTCCTCCTCCTCCTGCTGCCGCCGCCGCCGCCCCCAGAGCAGTGCATTGTGGAGGGAACAACGAAAGCCCAGTTAGACTCGTGCTCTTGGCAAGGGTCAGGTCCGTCTCACTTCTAAGTTGCTCTGCAGGACAGGGGAGCTGTCCAAGGTGCTACCCATCCCCTGTCCCAGAGGTCCTTCTCTGCGCTCTCATCTCCCAACGTTCACTGGCTTTCTGGTCTTCCCAGATCCCACCCTCTCTGCCTTTACAGCTTGCCCTTTCTCTTCCCCTCACCTTCTGGGTGTCGCTTGTTCTCCACCTTGGGGTATTCGCTGCAGGAGGAGATCATGGTGTTTGCTCCAGGTAACGTTACCCTCCTTTCCTCTTCAGTCACCTAGTGGTCAGACTTGGATTGGGGTAGGGAGGAGGAGGGGGGAAAAAGAGGCCTCTCTGGCCCATCCTTTATAGTAGTGTTATTCTCATGTACCTCTTCCCCTCTTCTTTAATGTTATGGGACCCCTTCCACGCTGAAATATGCAGTAAAGCAGAAGCAACAACCTAGATGTTGACTTCCAGAGCGTTTTCTCTTCGGGTTACTTTACACTCATATGAGTCCAGGCACCTTGAAAATGGGAACTTTGCCAGGACATCGAGTACCTGAATGATGGGGTGATTGGTTGGAGGGAGTTCAGAGATGCAGGCTTCAGTTGCTTCTATCTATATCTTGGAGGACTGTTGAAGTGGCAGGAGCTCCTAGGGGAAGTCTGAAAAAGAGGATCCGAAGGCTTGGGGGTGGGAATAGAGAGTCTGAGAGGAGAAAGGTAGAAGAAAAGGATGGTTCAAAGGCATAAGATTCGTAAAGGAGCCGAACTTAAAACTCTGGTTAGAGGTTGATGTAGCTGCTGCGGCGACTGGCGACTGCTACTGCGGCGAGATGAGTTGTTGCAGTGCTTTGAGAGAGGTGACTGAAAGGAAATCATTTTGCTTCTAGAAGAGGCGAAGGATAGTTGACCAAAGATTCTGTCACTGGAGTAGGTCCAGACTAGGTGTAAGTGTGTGTGTGTGTGTGTGTGTGTGTGTGTGTGTGTGTGTATGCTGGCTCACGTTTGTTCCCGCGCTTGCTGATTCGACTGCGTATACCCTGGCTGTGCATCAGCTGGTTAAAGATTGGATTGGGTGGGGAGCAAGGGTGGAAAATTTTGACTTCTACGGTTATGTATATGCTGTGTAGTCAGTTAAATCTTTTACACAGGGTCTTATAATTAGTTACATAATTTAAGGAGATTGTTTAAAAAGATCCATAGAATAGAGAAGACAAACTTTGGCTTTTTTTAATTTGAAAAGGCAGTTTATATTTTCTCTGGTCATTCATACCTAGAGCCTTGAGTTAACCAATAGGGGAGGGAAAGAAAGGAAGAGAAGCCATGTCTTTATTAACTAGAAGACTGGTCGAGGTGTAAAAACCAAACCAAGTCAAGACCTTGGAGTGGTGTGTAAGTATGACTATGGGGTTTCCCAAGAAGTTTTAACAGGGATCTGATTAAGGTTCACTGAACTCTATTATCTGCAATGAATCTTGTTTAGCTATGGACTTTGGAAGATTTCTGGAAAGTTTAGTTTGGTCTCATCCAGAGTTCTCTATCCCATGTGTCCCAAAGGACTCAGTATCTCCACATCAAATCATAAAACCAAAATAGGGACAAATGAAGAGAGAGTAAAGACACTGATCTGAGACCAGTGAGAAAGTTTATGTTAGACTTTTACTGTGTCATTTGAGCTAAAGGGTAGCTGTTTAGCAACAAGGCTGCCTGGAAGCCATCAATCTCTTTCCCATTCTAAGAGGGAACATGTTTCCAGATATCAGGGACTCATTTGATCTCAAGATTAGGCAGTCAAGATCATAAATATAGAGTTAGAATGAACTTTTCAGGTCATCTAATACAATTCATATTTCATAATAGAGGACATTGAGAATCAGAGAGATAACTTGCTCAAAGTTACATGAGAAGCAAATGGCAGGACCAGAATTTGAAAGCTTGGTTCTTTGACTCCAAATCCAATATTCTTTCCAATGCACCATGAGGAGCAGAATTTTGAAATAGAAAGTTTGTAGCCACTCAAAGATTTGTTAAAAAACAACCATCCTCCTGCAATTTGGATTTCACTTCCCAGTTTTCCAGTTTCTTTCATGCTTTTATTTACGAAAAAAGGATTAGTATGAGTCAATCCAGAAATGTTAGGTATAAGTGGGAAAAGGTATTGAAATGTGTTTATAAAATGGAAATCAAATTGCTTTTTTGTTGTTATTGTTGTTGGGTCAGTTTACCTTTGATTCAGAAATTACTTAAATAACATAACATAACAAAGAGTCTCAATGTAGGATAAAGAATGAGAGGTGGTTAATTGGATAATTAAAAAAAATGAAATGAGATTCAGGAGTTTATAGGCTAGACTTTCCTAATAATTACTGGTGGGCAAGTTCTTTCACTTCTCTGGGTCTCACTTTCTTTATCTGCATAGAAGAAGGTTGATTTAGAGAATTTTTAGTCTCCTTTAGCTCTAATACTGTATAATAAGCTACTTAACTGGTCTAAGCATTCCTCATATACCAAGTCCATGTCCTGTCTCAATCCTTTTGCATGGGTTATCTGACATTTCTGGAATATATCATCTTTTCCTTTACCTCCTGGTCTACAATCCAGGACACAGAGCCAAGGTAGGACCAACAGAGATGAAATGAAAGTGCTTTGAAATAGTGTAGTGCTGCCATTGGACTCAAGCTGCAACACTGAGGTGAACAAAACAGAAACTGCCTTGAGGTCTAGATAACTGTCCTTGGAGAAGGGAAAATGTCTAGCTTCCTTTAAGTTTTAATTGAAATGCTACCTCCTATATCAGACCTTTCTTTATTAGTGCTCTCTCTAAAACTGCTGTTTTTATTTGTATCTCTTGATCTAAATATATATTCTTCCCCATTTCAATAATGTAAATTTCTTGAGCATAGCATCTTTAATTTTTAGCCTCAGTACTTACACCTAGCAGTTCTTGACACACGTATGCTTAAAAATGCTTGTTGGATTGAACTGTAATCCAGTGCTGTGTCAATGTTATACTTTCCAATATAGATTTTGTTTATGATTAAACAAAGAAGCAAGTTGTGTAGTTGAACTGTGCCAGACTTTCAGCAGTGTGCTATCTGTCATCCTGGTGTTTTGAGCAGACTCAAAAAGGCTAGCTATTTCAAATTGATTATTTCTTTCTACTCCCCACTTAAAACTTTAAGAGGGAAATAAGTGTAGGTGTGTGTTAAGGTGATTGCTCAAAAATTAATGAAAGGGTGTTAAAGACTACAAGATCAGTAGGGTAATAAATTAACAATGAGCTGTTCACAAAATTGGGTCAGTGGCTACTGAACCATTCAGAGCAACACTGAAAATTTGTTTTAAATGGGGAATTTAGAGTCTAGACTTCTGTTTACCTGGATCTTGCTTTGCCTCTTCTGACCTGAGTTATCTTGAATGAAAGTCTTTGTTTTCATTTGACTCATTACTCACCTCAAAGTGGTTGGTAAAAAATAAGTCATAAGCTGAAAAGCATACAGCAGATATCATTAAAGTGTAATGGAACATGGAGAAAAAGATTCAATGTAAAGTAGTGAAAAGAATCCTCCACAATCTTCTCTTTCATATATTATAAAAAAATCAAATCAAACACCAACAAAAAATAAAACAAGAAAAACAAACCCAATGTGTAATAATATTTTATAGTTGTCATAGGAGTATGATATCTTAAGAGATTGAGTGATAATAATGATAATTTCTAATGTGTAATTTAGGAGGATTCTTATCTTGAGTATTGCAAATAGTAAGTCTATTAAAATAGAGATTATCTAATATCTGTTACATACTTGGGATGTTTTGGGTAGGGCTTATATTATTGTGCGTGATCTGTGTATGTATTTTACTACCTCTTTTAGAAAGTAAGATATATGACATAAGACATATGTAAAACATAAGACATTACATCTTATGTAAACTTTGTACTCTCCCACCAATGCCCTGTACACAGTATATTTGAATAAATGCTAGTTGAATTGAAATGAATTGTATGATGTCTAAAGATGCACCCAATCTTAAGAGTCTATGATTCTGTAATTTATCCCCAGCATTAATATGCTCCTATGGGTTTTCAATAAATATTAATTGACTGACAATTGGATTGTTTCAAATTATTGAGTTTGCATCTATGCTAATATATTTTCTTGGTATGGGAAAGAATTTTCTACCAAAGAGGAAATGGAAAAAAATTTATATTGTTTTCAAATCAGACAAGTCAATGTAACAGAAAACTTTTATAGGGGAATAAAAATAGTGCATTTGTAAGTAATTACTTGGCTATCACTTCCTCCCCTTGTCACTGTGAACATTTAGCATTGGTCCCATCAGAGATAACTGTCAAAAAGGCTTAGGAGAATGTCTTATTTATCTGAAAGAAGCTATAGTTTTTCTTTATTTATATGCATGGCTTACCAATTCCTAGGAGATCAATGGATGAATAAATAACTGCTGCACACTGGTTTAAGGCAAGGTTTACAATCTGTCAACCCAAATGCATTCCCTGTTAACGGAATTTTAAAAGGTAGATTGAATTTGGTCCTAGCGGCCTAGATTCTCTCCTTTTGCAATTACTGAATATTCTAAAGACCTCTCATTACTTATAACTAGGCACTACTTCATCTTGAAGTGTACAAGAAGAGTAACTTCCATGTTAATAATTAAGTTAGATTTTGGCCAAAAAATATGAACACATAATGGGCAGGCCATTATTGGAATAGTTCCATCAGCCTCAGAGCTTTTAAATTTGGAAACCATTATTAAAAGAATAGATACCAAATGCACATGGCATTGCTACATTGAAATTAGAAATAGATCAAACAAAATGGATTATTTGGAGAGAGTTGGTTCTTTCCAAAGGATCACAGATAAAGATAGAAGGTATCTCAGAAGTTATGTGTTCATTTTTCTTTTATTTTAAAGATGAAGAGACTCTGGTTCAAAGAATCAAGATTATTCCTCTAGTAAATGACAAATACAGTGTTATCTGACTTTAAATCCATCATTCTTCCTATTATGTAATGGTTGCAGTTTAATGGGCCACATTTTTCTCCTCTGGATTTGGAATAAACATAAACCTCTTCTTTAGAACCATAAAAAGCACTGATTTCTCCCTTCATCTTCTTCTGTGAACTTCCTCCCACTAGTCTTCACTTAAAGTGACATAGCACCTACAAGTATTCAAGTAAGAGATCATGAACTGTTTCAAAATGCCCATAAGGATTCCTGAGAAAGTCCACAGATGATTTTGTCCTTGAATTATTTTTCTGCAAATTCCAAGGCAATCTCCCCTGTGCTGGCTCAGAGGACTCTCAAATAGTTACAAGAACATTTGTTTCCCACTGAGTAAGGTGCACTACATGTCTTTTAACAATGGAAATACTTAAAAGTGCATGTGTTTTCTGCTTGTGTTCATATGACCTCCATCTTGCATCACCTGTTTTGGAAAAAGTGTCATACCTATTCCTTCTTGTGAGATTAGGGAAGATTTTCCTTAGTCTTTTATTGTATCACCTTTATGGTGCATTTATAAAGCTTTACAGCTAATGGTCTGAAGAACTGAAATGATGATAAGGCAGATGTCTGAGTGTATCCTGGGATGAATAAGTTATGAATCATGGAAAGTCACAATTGAAAGGCTAGCATATGCATGCTTAAAAGCAGATGGCTTCCTCATGGAGCTAAATAGTCCCAATCTTGTCTAAATTTAAAAGGTCTAATGATGACATAAAAGCAACTACTATCCTGTAATGTTCCCAGGTAAAAGCATCATAGCCTGCACTCTTAATAGGGTAATATTTTCAACCATTATTTTGTATTTTCTCTTTTTTTTTTACTAAGCACTGGTATACCTATCACTGTCATTTTTTTTTTTTTGTCAGAGCTACATCCACACTTTTAAGTGGGTAAGGCTAAAGCCTTATCTTCATTTCAAAGCTTCACTATGTTTGGATATTGTAGAAAAGTGACAAGATTTACTTGCAAAATATCAAGGGCTATATAGGAAGAGCCCTGGTCTACAACTCAGAGAGATGCTAGAGCCTTTGTCTGAATCTAATATTGATACGCTGCATGACATTGGATAAATCAGTTTCTTGGCCTTTTAGTGTACTTTCTTATCAGTTGGTTGCTTTTACTTTGCTTTGAAATTTAGCATTTTTGTATTTTGAAAAAAATCCTTACTTTTCTTTAAGAAGAGAACAATATAGTTGCAAGACTAAATATTTAACTATCATAAATGGTAAAATTTCATGTCTCCACTTAAAAAAATGGATGGGTCTTCTGTTTTTTTGAGCAATAAAAATGGTACCCAATATGCACCAGCTACATCCACAGTCCCAACTTAGAATGTAATAATTCTACTGCAGTAGTCAATGTTTTGGTCACTTCTCATAAATTCAGTGAAATGTGACTGTCTGGCATTTGGGCAGAAGGTCTTCATGGGACACAGCTTTTTGTTGTTATTGCCAGGCAGCAGTAGTTAATTTTATTTCCTTAGAATTTATTTCTAACATTTATGATCTGACACTTCTGCCTTCCTATTTAATTTTTTTTTTGGATTTTAAAATATGAAGTTGTTTATTATGATGTTGTAGACACAATTTTAATCCATCCAAATCAGAGAATTTAGAAATGCATTTTCAATAAATGTAATTACTATATGATTCATGCCTCAAAATAAGTAAATTTACACTTGATCAGGCCATAATCATGTCAATAAATAATCATTATTTCTTTCCTAAAGTGATAATTTCCCAATAGGATTGCATTAATACTTATTTTATTATTATTATATTATATATTATTATATAATATATATTATTAAATTATTATTATAGAATATAAATTATTATAAATTATATTAATAAATTATTATCAAATATATTAATATATTTTATCTTCTGTCAGTCATATTTTCTCCTTTTTGACAATTAAATACTAACTACAGAAGTCATATTAGACTAGAAATTTCTGTCCTGAATATTGATACTTATATTTGTAGTCAAAAGACTTAGGCTAAAATTTTGGTTCTCCTATTCTGTTTATATATAACCATAGGTAAATCATTTATCCTTTCTGGGCCTCAGTTTCCATATGTGTAAAATGAAAGGCTTCCTTGTGGTAAAATGGAAAGTGTCCTGGATTTGGGGTCAGAGAATTTTGGTTTAATTCTTGGATTTGTCCTTTACTAGACTCTGTCTTCTCATCAATAAAAGTAGGGAGTTCAGCTTAGGAGGTTCTAGATTCAGCACCCTATAAGATCCCTTCCAGTTCTAACTCTATGAATCTGTTGTTCATCAAGCTCTACAATCCCAGGATGCTTTGGTCTTCTATTCATTCACCACAGATGATTAAAATTATATTGGAGAGGTAGGAGCTAATATTGCTGTATACCTTGTCTTACTAATGGAAGAATGAGGAGTGAGGAAAAGTGGCAATAGCAAGGTGAGTAGTGGTGATTTTAGGAATGCTTGAGAGCTGTTGAAAAATAAGGAGTGAAGGAAAGTTGTAATAACAAGTGAGTGACAAAAGTGGCAATAGCAATAGTGATAATATTAGGAATTTCTGGGAGTCAGAGAAGAATTTAAATGTGTTTGGGAGTGTGGCATTGAGCACTTGGGGTTTTACTTAACTTTACTTGGATTTTACTTAACTTTGCTTTTATTCACTGCAAAAAAAAAAAAAAGGTGAATGATTATGTCCCTGCAGCAGCAATATCTCCCATCAGGTTAGGGAGCAAGATTTCCAGAGGAGTCTCAGAGCATGCCAGGATGATGTAAAGAATTATACTCAAAGAACATAAATGTGGGAATTCCATTATAGTATCCAATTTATAGTTGGGCACATCAAGCTACACGTAGTATGAGTTTGTTAGGCTGTTGTTTTTAAATTTTAATTCAATAGAATGGGGGTTAGAATCATTTAAACTGACTAATTGGTTCATGGATGTCCTTTTTGATTATGATATAATAGAATTAGGTTGGGAGTATTGCCCTAGTGTGGTAAGACATTTCCTTCCAAATTCCTAGTTCATTGTATAATTGAGATAACAAGAAGTGAACCTTGATTATTATTATGCTATTTTAAAACAGAAACTTCTTAATGTTGAATGTTAGATGACAGTGTAGAGATGAGAATATTCTTCAAACAATCACTGAGTCTAGGCATGAATGGGGAAATATTTCTACCATATTTTTCCTTGGAGCTATTCTTATGATTTTCCAGCTTCCTCCTTGAATCTTCTTTGGATCTAACAACATAGAGAATATAGTGCTGGGCAGGAAGTTTCAATATATGCAGAATGGGGTGTTAGATTCTCATTTTCATTGTAGATTTTCATATTTTCATTTGCATCTTTTTTCTTGGAGGAGGTAGGAATCACAGGCTTTAGAACTGGTAAGAAATTTAGAGATCATCTTATCCACCACTCTAGTGAAGGCCCTCATCACCTCACAGATGAATTATTTCAAAAGTCTGATGGTGGATCTTCTTTCACAAATCTTTCCCAACTCCAACTAATTCTCTATTCTACTACTAAAGTGATTTGTCTTAAAGCATTGTTCCAATCATGTTAATAAACTTGAGTAACTTCCTATTTCACTTGGGATCACATACAAAATGTGCTGTTTGGCATTCAAAGTATTTTATAACCTAAGCTCTTCCTTCTTTTCTACTCTTCTTACATCATACTCTCCACTTTTCATTCTTCAGTCCAATAGCAGGGGCTTTCTAGGTGTTCAGTGAACAGATAACACTAACATTTTCTCTGGTGTTCCTCATTCCTGGAAGGCTTCCCCCTCCTTTATTCTGACTATTGGCTTACCTGGCTTCATTTAAATACTAATTAAAATCCTCTAAATTTTCTCCAAACCTTCTTAATTCCAGTGACTCCTCTTTGTTAATTATTTGCAATTTATCTTGTACATAGCTTTCTTTATATATATATATTTGTTTGTCTATTCTCTCTCTCAATAGGCTATAAACTCTTTGAATACAGAAACTCTCTTTGGCCTCTTTTTGAATCTCCAACACTTAGCGCAGTGCCTGTAATATAATAGGCACTTAATAAATGTTTATTGATTGATTGATCCAATTCTCTCATTTAAAAAATGAAGAGCCAGTGGCCCAGAAAAGCTAAGTGTTTTGCCTAACATCACAATTAAGATCACTAAGTAGTAGAGTTGGGGTATGACACCACCCTCTGATTCCTGAGCCAGCACTCTTCCTACTATTCCCTATTACTTTTGATTATCATAAAGATAGCATATGGGTTCTTGAGAAGTAATGTGGCCCACCTCTAAAGAGAACTGGCCAGGAAGACTTGGATTGAGGTCTCACAGCCTTTCTGTGCTCTAGATAACTCTCTAAGATTATAAATTGAAAAAAAGATGCCAAACTGAATTAATAGAGGAAGTTTCCTTAACAAAAAGTTCCCCATACCACTGAAATCTCAGGTCTAATCGCCAACCTTTTCTGTATGCATTCATAATGCAGAGAATTTCTGCCATATTTTGGGAAGGTACAGAACAAAATAAATCCTCTGAGAAAAGATCTTCTCCTCTACCTCCAAGAGCTCAAGGATAGATGCTATTGTTGAACTTCAAAAGCTTGTTTTCTTCTCTTCCCAGATACCACAATCCTTACCTTCATTACATCTATATAGTATTATACTCCCAATTTCCACCTGGGGTGGGTCAGCACCAGAGGTTCTGGGAAAGCTTGGCTTTGGGGTGGATAAGGAAAGGTTTTAGTAAAAGAATCAAAGGAGGTAAAGTGCTTGTAAAGGAAGGGTGCTTGTCGTGACAGAGCCTATGAAAGGAAAACAACAACAAAAAACAATCAGAGAGAAATCAAAATTCACAGGAGAGAAAGTAGAAAAAACAAAAATATTAGGATGATATTTATTTATAGGATATTAAAGAGAAATTAAATCCTAATTCTCACAGATTTTCTTGATCTGGGTATATCAATGGCTATGCTAGCCCTTTCTATCTCCTTTAGGTTAATGAGTATAGCTGATAAAGGTTGTGGTTGCTGTTCTTCATTTTCAAAGAGGATTAAAATGACAAAATTACATTGGAATCAATATATAGTGTATTCATTTGTTGTTAATCAGACCAGTACTGCTTGGAAAGCTCCACCACAGGTTGGATCTTTAAATTTGTGCCTCTCATATTTCTTTGAAGCTATTGAAATTCTTCTTTGCTCATAGAACATAGTGACTTCTTTGATTTGGGCACACCAAGGTGAGGGGGTTGTCTACCAGTGTTTCCAATATCTCACAATCAATTCCAAAGTTCTTCAGAGAGACCTTAAGAGTAGTCTTGTATTACTTTTTCTGACCTCCATGTGTGAGCACTTGTCTTATCCTTGGCAAAATAGTCTTTTAGGCAACTATACTTTTGGCATTTAAATAACATGACCAGCCCATCAGAATTGAGCTCTCTGTAGTAGAGTTTGAATGCCTGGCAGTTCAGCTCAAAAGTGGATCTCATTGTTGATGGGGGTGAACCCTGAAACTGTGTCCCCTTTAATCTGTAAAAGAAGGGAGATTCGGGGTTGCAGGTTCTCCCCTGGGAGAAGCATACCTTTCCCTGACAACACCCAGTTTAGTGGTCTCATTCTGTTGGAGATCTCGGCCTGATATTCATATTGATAAATAATCTCTTTTCAACTGGAAATCTAAGCCCTGGGCGGTGATAACATTGAAGGAATGTCATTCAATTTTGAATGGAAACCCAAACCTCAGACTGCTAATAAAAGACAATTCTGAACTCCAAATCTTTGCAGAGGTAGGAAACAGGATTATGCTTGCCATGGAAGCTCTCTTCTTGGCAAAGCTGCTCTACCAGAACTCTTCCCCATTGTGAAAATATTCTCTTCTCAGTGTTAACCCTTGTTATTTCTCTGACAGGATCTTACCCACCAAGAAGTCTGTCTGGCTTCTCAGTGCTAATAAAATTCCCTTTTGCCTCAGATTTTTGGTTTTGCAAATTGTTTCACATTGGACTTGTGCTGACCAGAGGGGATTCCCCACCTCAATTCTCATACCTCTTCACTATTGCTAGCACTGCATCAGTGTCTGGTACCTTAACTTAGAAGGCGATCTTTAGAATCTTCCCAAGACTATTCAAATGTCAGCAATTCGGTTTCCTGCCATAGTTGTGGTAGACTGTCCAGGTTTCACAAGCATACGACAATAAGTTCATCATAACAGCTCTGTAGACCTTCAATTTGGCAGACAATCAAATACTTCTTGTCTCCCTCACTTTCCACCAGAGCCTCCAAAACATGAACTAGCTCTTACAAGATGTGTTTCAACCTCATCATCTATATGTACATCCTTGGAAAGCATACTTCCAAGTAAGTGAAATTTTCCAAGCATTCAAAATTTCTCTCTTTGTTATAACCAAAGAGTCTACATATGGATGGTGTGGTGGTAACTGGCGGAGAGCATAATTTTTCTTGGTGTTAATTGCTGAAGCAAAATGAGCAGAAACAGCAGAAGATTGATCCATATTTTGTTGCATCTCAGATTCAAAGGCTGAATTGAATACATCATTTGCAAACAAAAAAATCTCGCACCAACTCTCCTTCCACTTTAATCTTAGCTTGTAGCCTTTTCAATTTAAATAATTTGCCATCAATGCAATGGCTGACCTTGATGTGTACATTCTTGTTGAAAACATTTGATAACATTTCTGAAAACATCATGTTAAAAAGCATGGGAGCAAGCATACAACTTTACTTCATTCCACTGCTGACTGAAAAACTTTAGAGTATTATCCATTATCCAGAACTCAAGCTGGTAAAGGAAGGGTCTTCTGGACATATATCCATCCAAAAGGGCAGTAAATTTCATGGCTATGCATATCAAGGGAAGTTTGTGCGTGTGTGTGTATATATATCTATATCTATATCAGTATACTGATATGATATAATATGATATGAATGTGGGCAGCTGGGTGGTACATGGATAGATACATGAAATTTGGAAGACTCATCTTAAAGTTCAAATTAGATACTAACTGAGTGACCCCAGGCAAGTCACTTAACCCTGTTTTGCCTCAGTGTCCTCATATATAAAATAAGCTGTATGTATCTTTGCTAAGAGAACCCAAATAAGGTCACAAAGAGTCAGACATGACTGAAATGAATGAACAATGTAACTACAAACTAATATAATATAATGTAATATAACAATACAACAATAACATAATATAAAGTACTGTTATACATGTATGTGTATATATCTTTACCTATATATATATATATATATATATATATATATATATATATATATATATATAATTTTTTAGGGAGAGTGATTTATTGAATACTTAGGCATAGAAAACAATATTTTTATACATAAAACAAAACAAAATAAACTAAAGCTTAACTAAACTTAATTTTTTATATTAACAATTAAACTTTACTTTAAAAATATAAGCTGAACAATGAGATAGGAAATTACAAAATTTCATGATAGTGATAATCAGATTAATATGAAATAGTTAATTTAAATTATCTTTGTCTTCAACCAGTTAGTATACTAACTTCAAATGACCAAAGGGGTTTATAGTTTCTTGGTCTTTTTATCTTAGGAAATGAGATTTTACTTATTAGGTATTATAGACTTAAATTTCTAAATCACATCATTGTAATTAATTAACAAAATCAATTATTGTAAAATATTTATTCCAACAAAAGGTAAATTCCTTAAGAGCCAGATTGTTTATTCTTTATATTTCTAAGTGCTAAATTACTTTTTGTTGATTGACCAAATGAATATACAAAATGATGAGTTCATGCATTCTGCTACTAATGGGGCATTGCATTTTGTATAGTAGTAATATGGAAATGGCTTTTTTCACAGAGACAGCTTTTAATAAGTAATAATGTAAAACACTGAGTAGATCTAGAAAAACCTAGAACATAAAAGAGGTTTAAGTAAAACCTCTTTCTGGTAATAGTGTTACCTTTAGGAACAGCTCCATTATAACTTAAGGATAATTTGACCTCAGTTTCCAAGTTATCTAAAGCCACTTAGAATTGATTTGTTGGCAATTATTTTCATATTATTTCTGCCATTGGCTAAGCTCAGCAGTATTCCCAGTGCAATCACAGGCTTACAAAAATCTGTTCAGATCATTGAACAATACAGGTAAATATTCCATCTAGGAATACTTGAAATGAAATGAAATTCCTTTGACATCAAAGTGAATTGTTGCTCAGTCATTTCAGTTGTGTTCAACTCTATGTGATCCCATTTGGGATTTTCTTAGCAAAGATACTAGAGTGGCTTGCCATTTACTTCTCCATCTCTTTTTCCATATGAGGAAACCAAGGCAAAAAGGTTAATGACTGGCCCAAGGTTACATAGCAAGGAAGTGTCTGAGGCCAAATTTGAAGTCAATTTACCCTGACTACAGGTCCAGTATACTAAACACTGTGCCATTTAACTGCCTATCAAAGTAATTCTAGGATTCAAAGATCTCATCTATATGAATATTTTTTCCCTTCTTAATTAAAGAAATGTAACACACACACATACTCTTTCTATTTTCATATTACATTGAAAATATGCTAAAGCATTTTAAACAGTTCTTATCATTGCCAAAGAAATATGGAAGAGTTTTGCTTTTGCCATTGAAGTGAGTAAAATGAGAATTGGAGCTTAAAGAATCTCAATTCCTTTTCTATCATTTTAAGAGTATAAAATACATAATGTGAAGAAAAGATGAATTAGTTCTTTAAGGATAGGAGTTTTTTAGTCTTTATCTGTATTGTTTGGGCAGGAATAACCAGGAAAATACATATATACCAACAATGTAGCTTTCAATTTGGCATTTACATCGTCCTTCTCTGTCTTTGGGCTCACTCATTTATCTCTGTATATAGTAAGGGTGGTATGTTGAGGGTTTGGGTTTAGGAGGTAGGATTGAGCAGAGCTACTACTACACTGCTACTCTACCTTCTGACACTCCTAGATGGTAATCCTGGTGAATGTGTGCTTGTTTTTCACTCCTAACATTCACCATTCCTGAGTCTTAAATTGCTTTCCATTTGCTCAAAGTTATCACTGACAAAATACATGATTAATTCTTAATTATGAAACATTTATTAATAGAAGGCAAAACAACAATAATCAGAATACAACATTTATGCAATGAGGCAAAACCAGGAGTAATTAAAATATAAAACAACATAACAGTTCACCCATAAAACCCACTGCTATGCTATATTCTCCTTCAAATGTGCAGTATTCATGGGAGAGTTAGCACCCACTTCCAGAAACATAGCCCTAAGGGATGTGAATAGGAAAAATAAGTGTCTAGGGTAATTCATGATTCTGGCTAAGAAGTCTAGATGGTGGTGGTGGTGTTTTAAGGGAATCTTATGCATCATGGATGTCTACTTTTCTTCTAAGCTTTTCTGCCTCTCTAGGAACTTTACTATAAAAGATATTTCTGTATTATCCTAGGTAATGAAAAAGTCAAGCCAATAAGCAATTATTAAGCACCTACTATATGCAGATACTATTGCTAAGTATTAAAAGCAGTATTACACTATTTAAGTGAAACAATTGATTGAATAATGTGATCTGTATTAAGCTTTCTAGATCTATTCCTTTGGTCAGTATTGAAGAATCATTAAAGTACTTCAGTGAAAAGTGATTCAGCTGAAGAACTGCAAAGCTCTTCATTATAGTTATAGACTCTGCTGAAGCCAGAAAAGACAGTAGAGGGCAAACACAGCCAAATCCACAAGGGTTCAATTAGGCCAGTCAGCTCTTCACACAGTTGTACACAATTCAGCTTCCTTTAGTGATGCTATAGAGCTTATAAGGCTTTGGTTGGCTGGCTGCTAGCCCAGAGAAGTTGCTCTTATTTATTGAATCTCCCCTGCTCTTCATCTTTCAAACAGCAGGGGGCAGCAGCTACCACTGCCAGATTCTCTCTTCTCCCCTCTGGTTCTTTTGATCTCTGACTTTTGTATTTTTAATTTCTTGTCTTCTCCAATAGCTTTTGATACCTCAAACCACAGTCCCCATGTAAACAGTGATCTATTTTTAATTTGAGTGGATAAACTCAAAATACACAATCCTATGAGAACACAATTCTCCCATAATCTTGAAATATCTCTTGGATTTGTAATTTCTCAGCTATTTTTCAAAATTTTGAAAAGAGTCATATATAAATGAACCTATGGATCACAATCTACTGAATCCTCACCTTTAGACAGTATTTGTGCTGTTGGGCTATTTTCAAACCCATCCTTTCATTATATTCATTTGAGTTTTCTCTAAAGCCCTCAGAATGATCTCAGGTTGCATCATTCACATAAATGTCTTTTTCATCCTCTTTCAGAAATGAAAATTCTCTCATGAAGAAAAGGGGCAGTATTTTACATCTGTATCTCCAATACTTAGCACTGGGTTTGGCCTATATTATATCCTCAATCAACATATGTTGATTGATTTATCAATTGACTTGAATGAACTTAGTTAATGGATAAGATTTTTAATTTCAACTCAGTAAGGCAAGTTTGTTTCATTAATCTCTTATAAAGCCAGTAAAATAATGGAAGAGTTTTGTTTTCAACTACTGCTCTGTACACTCAACTTGTGTTTGACAGCAATTTAAAAGTCTTCAACTGCAATCCTGTTTTTGAATCTGTGTAACTTTTGTTTACTGCACCATTAGAGGAAAAGTAATGGTAATAAAAGCCAAATGTTATATCCTTTGATGAGACCATTCATACAAAAAACCCTTCTTTATGTAGTCTTTATTTTACTTCTCAGAAATATGTCCAAGCTAGGCTGAAAAGGCCCCTAGGTCAGCAAATTACAGCCTGCAGGCCAAATCCTGTCTGCTGCCTGTTTTTGTACTGCTCAGTGGATTTTACATTTTTAAATACAATAAAATTTTATTTAAAAATGTGGAAACCATTCTTACCTAAGGCTATACAAAAGCAGGCAACAAGTTGTGGATGTGGCATGTAGGCTGCAGTTTGCTGACCATTACTTGATACCACATAGTCTCAGACCACATGAAGTCCTTGACACTTCCAACTGCAGTCAGAACCAGATTAAAATAAAATTGGAAAATACTTAACAACTTAAATAAAATATAATAAAAATAAATAAAATTAATATGTGATTTTCTATAGCAATCCCTATAGAGATCCTTAAGAACAATTTTTTGAACATTTAGTGGCTCCTGTTCTATTTGGATTTGATATAATAGCTCTAGAGAACTGAGACTGGTATTCTAATATACTTTTGAAATATTCTGAGCTGGCTAATAAGATTGAATTTTGATGGCATGGAATAGGAACTAGACTGACTAAAAACTTAAATACAAAGATTTGTTAGTCTTTGAAATTACTCAGTTTATTGAATCCACTGATGGTAACATTATCTTCAGAAGCTCTTAATTGAGGAGCCGGAGGTATTTGCATTTCTATTAAAACTATTATTATAATTTGGTTTGTGTGCTCCTATTCTTCTCTGAACAATGTCTGTCCCTATATTAAAACAAGGAAAAGTATTATACAATAGAAATAAAATATAAAGCTGTGGGCTTAAGTTGTTTCAAGAATATACAAGAATATGGAAAAGGCAATGCTGAGTTGAAAAGGTCTGGTGTGACTATTTTCATAGTTCAAATAATTTTAGACTAATAATTAGAGTACATCTCACAGTATTTTCTCATACCATTATCTTGCTCTAGCTTCACTTTTCTTCCTCTTCAACTTCTCCCCCATAGTTAGCCACCTAACTTTAATGATTTCTGCTCTTGAATACATTGCTTCCATGTCCTATTGATGAGGGGAGCCCCAAAACTCTCTAATGCTGAAATGATATTGTCTTTCAGCATTACCCTCTTTTATCTCTTTCTCACCTATTTCCCTAACAAGGCTTTATACCTCTCTGTTGGGATTTCTCTACTAGAAACTTTACTTCTCTGCCAGGACTTTGCTGCCAAGGAATTCAGTCTTTCTATTCATACATAGCAAAGGCTGACTTCCCAATGCCAAAAATAAACTTCTTTTTTTTAATCAATCTAATTTTCAGGTTCATAAATTCCTTTATGAAGGACCTCTGCACCCCCAGAAGGGGGTTCCCACAACTCCCTACCTTGTACCAAATCCAAAGGTGATTTAGGGGAGCCAAACCTATTCATTTGGTTCCCTAAACCTGAACCTATCATTAACCTCATCATTTAACTCCTTGACCACCAGGAACCCTAATGTCATCATTTAACTCCCTGACCATCATGAATCTCAATCTCATCATTTTGGTTCCCTGACCAGAAACCCCCAAATCCTAATCTCATCACTATCCCTGCTCTTCTCTTGCCAAACTCCCACCATTAGCCTTCTCTATGCCCCCTCATGAGTAGATGAATATAGCTGGAAGACTTATATTTGTGCTGACTTTATACATTACCTCAAAATTCACCTAAAATTGCCCCTCCAGAGCTACCAATTCTTCCTTTTTAAAATGTAAATTTAGGAGGCAGAGCCAAGATAGAAGAAAAGGCACACATGACTTTCTAGGCTCCTCTCATGCCCTCATTACTAATTACTAAATTGACCTCAAAAATAGCTCTTGACTGGTAAAATTCATGAAGATTGGAAGTACAACAAATTACCAGCTGAAGATAATCTGAAAGATGGTCAGAAAAGGCTTGTCCTGAGTAGCGGGAGCAGACCAGTGCAAGCAGGGATAGAATCAGAGGCTAGCAAACGAAGCAGACCGGGTGCGGGGGCGGTCTCCGTGACTGGAAAATTTACAGTGTAGACCAATAGAGAAATTAAAACCAAAGGTAGAGGGTACTCTAAAAAACACCAGAACCTAACAGGATCTGGCTTTACCCACCCAAATCAGAACTGAGTGACTCAGCACAGACTACAGCACAGCTGTGCAGCCAAATTCTGCAACGTAGGGCTTCCTCCTGGGACAGTCACAAATCTGCATGGCAGGGGGGCGCAGCCTGGGACAGCCTATAATCTGCATAGTGGGGGGCTCATCCTGGGGCAATAGAACTTCCACAGCAACTATGCTCCTCAGGGCAGAGACACTTCGTGCTACACAGGGCTATTTGTAGGGCAACTGCTAATACCCACAGCGGGCTTTTGCCTGGGATAATGATACTTTCACTGCTCAGCCTCTAGCCCCAGGGCAGTCACTAATCTGCACATCAGGGCTATTCGCAGTGGCACTTCCACAGTTTGGCCCATGCTACCCAGACCTGAGTTACTTTATGAATTGGAAAAGATAAAGAACTCCCAAGAAAGTAGGATTTGTAAATTGGAAAAAAGAAAATAACTCAGTAAAAAAATAAAAAAATAGTGAAATAGAAAAAAAATTCCATAGAGCAAAACAACTCATTTAAAAACTCAATTGGACATATACAAAAATAAATAAAAAAAGCTAATAAAGAAAATAACTCATTAAAAATCAGAACTGAAAAAACAGAATTGAATGATTCATTGAGACATCAAGAATCAGTCAAGCAAAACCAAAAAAAAAAAAAGAAAAATTAGAAAAAAAAATGTTAAATATCTACTTGGAAAAACAGCAGACCTGGAAAATAGATTTAGGAGAGAGAATCTGAGGATTATTGGTTTTCCTGAAAATTATGATGAAAAAAGAGCTTAGATACTATTTTACAGGAAATAATCAAAGAGAACTGCCCAGATGTAAGAGAACCAGAAGGTAAAATAGGCATTGAAAGAATTCATCGAATACCTTCTAAAAAAGACCCTAAAATAAAAACTCCAAGGAATATTGGGGCTAAATTTCAGAACTATCACACTAAGGAAAAAGTATTACAAGCAGCCAGAAAAAAAACAATTCAAATTCTGAGGAGTCACAATAAGGATCACCCAAGATCTAGCTGCTTCCACATTAAAAGATCAAAGGGCCTGGAATCTGATATTCTGAAAGACAAAAGAACTTGGAATGTAGCCAAAAATAAACTACCCAGCTAAGCTGAGCATTTTCTTCCAGGGAAGAAGATGGACTTTTAATGAAACAGATGAATTCCATTTGTTTCTAAGGAAAAAATCAGAACTAAACAAAAAATTTTGATTTCCAACCATAGGACTCAAAAGAAGCAGAAAAAGGTAAAAAGAACTCTTGAGAATTGTATTTCTGTTATGGATATACATAAAGAATACACGTATAATTTGATTTTACCAATATAACATAAAAAAGGGAAATAGAAATGGAATGGGGATAGTATCAGAAAAAGGGAAAAGGGGAGATAAAAAGAGGGAAACTACATCCCACAAAGAGGCAAAGGAACCTATTATATCTGAGGGGATTTAGAGAGGGGGAGGAACATTGTGTGAATCTTACTCTCATCAGAGTTGGCTCAAAGAGAAAATAATTGACATATTTGGTTTACAGAGAAATTTCTCTCACCTCATTAAAAAGGGGGAGAAGAAAAGGGAAAAGGAAAAGAGTAATAAGGGAAAGGTGCAAGAAAGGGGAAGGGATTCAAAGGGGGTGGGAGGGATTCTAAAGAGGGAGAACTGTGTGAAGCAAGTGGTGCCCATAAGTTTAACACTGGAAAAGGGGGTAAGGGGAGGCAAGAAAAAGAAAAGCATAATCTGGGGATAATAAGATGGCAGGAAATACATAATTAGTAATTTTAACCATAAATGTGAATGGGATGAACTCTCCCATAAAGTGGAGGCAGATAGTAGACTGGATCAAAAGTCAGAACCCTACAATTTGTTGTTTACAGGAAACATATTTAAAGGTGAGATACATACAGAGTAAAGGTAAAAGGCTGGAGCAGAATCTATTATGCTTCAGGTGAAGTCAAAAAAGCAGGGGTAGCCATCCTGATCTCAAATCAAGCAAAAGCAAAAATTGATCTAATTAAAAGAGATAAGGAAGGAAACTATATATTGCTAAAGGGTAGCATAGACAATGAAGCAAAATCAATACTAAACATATATGCACCAAAAGGTATAGCATCTAACTTCCTAAAGGAAAAGTTAAGAGAGTTGCAAGAAGAAATAAACAGCAAAACTATAATAGTGGGAGATCTCAACCTTGCACTCTCAGAATTAGATAAATCAAACCACAAAACAAATAAGAAAGAAATTAATGAGGTAAATAGAATATTAGAAAAAATAGGTATGATAGATCTTTGGAGAAAACTGAATGGAGACAGAAAGGAATATACTTTCTTCTCAGCAGTTCATGGAACCTATTCAAAAATTGACCATATATTAGAACATTAAAAAACCTCAAAATTAAATGCAGGAAGGCAGAAATAGTAAATCCTTTCTTTTCAGATTATGATGCAATAAAAACTACATTCAACAAAAAGTTAGGGGTAAATAGACCAAAAAGTAATTGGAAACTAAATAATCTCATCTTAAAGAATGATTGGGTGAAACAGCAAATTATAGACACAATTAATAATTTCACCCAAGATAATGACAATAAGACATCATACCAAAATTTGTGGGATGCAGCCAAAGCAGTAATAAGGGGAAATTTTATATCTTTAGAGGCTTACTTGAATAAAATAGAGAAAGAGAAGATAAATGAATTGGGCTTACAACTTAAAAAGCTAGAAAAAGACCAAATTAACCCCTCCCCCAAATCAAATACTAAACTTGAAATTCTAAAATTAAAAGGAGAAATTAATAATATTGAAAGTAAAAAAAAACCCATTGAACTAATAAATACAATTAAAAGTTGGCTTTATGAAAAAAGCAATAAAATAGATAAACCTTTGGTAAATATGATTAGAAAAAAGAAAGAAGAAAATCAAATTGTTAGTCTTAAAAATGAAAAGGGAGAACTTTCCACCAACGAAAAGTAAATTAGAGCAATAATAAGAAGTTACTTTGCCCAACTTTATGCCAATAAATTTGATAACCTAAGTGAAATGGATGGCATCCTCCAAAAATATAGACTTCCCAGATTAACAGAGGAGAAAGTAAATTGCTTAAATAGTCCCATTTCAGAAAAAGAAATAGAACAAGCTATTAATCAACTTCCTAAGAAAAAAATTCCTAGGACCACATGGATTTACATGTGAATTCTACCATACATTTAAAGAACAATTAACTCCAATGCTATATAAACTATTTGAAAAAAAAATAGAGAATAAAGGAGTCCTACAAAATTCCTTTTATGACACAGACATAGTACTGATACCTAAACCGGGTAGGTTGAAAACAAAAAAGAAAAATTACAGACCAATCTCCCTAATGAATATTAATGCTAAAATCCTAAATAATATATTAGCAAAAAGACTACAGAAAATCATCCCCAGGATAATACACCATGACCAAGTAAGATTTATACCAGGTTATTAGCATAATTGACTATATCAATAACCAAATTAACAAAAACTATATGATTATCTCATTAGATGCAGAAAAAGCATTTGATAAAATCCAACATCCATTCCTATTAAAAGCACTTGAGAGTATAGGAATAAATGGACTTTTCCTTAAAATAATCAGTAGCATCTATTTAAAACCATCAGTAATCATCATATGTAATGGGGATAAACTGGAACCATTCCCAATAAGATCAGGAGTGAAACAAGATTGCCCACTATCACCATTACTATTCAATATTGTATTAGAAATGCTAGCTTTGGTAATAAGAGGTGAGAAAGAGATTAAAGGAATTAGAGTAGGTAATGAGGAAACCAAATTATTAGGAAATGAGTGTGAACCACTACATATAATTCTCAATCCCTCTATTTTTGTCCACCTGCATTTTTGATTTCCTTCACAAGTTAATTGCACACTATTTTAAAGTCTGATTCTTTTTGTACAACAAAATAACTGTATGGGCATGTATACATATATTGTATTTAACATATACTTTAACATATTTAACATGTATTGGTCTACCTGCCATCTTGGGGAGAGGGTGGGAGAAAGGAGGGGAATAATTGGAACAAAATATTTTGCAGTTGTCAATGCATATATCTTATAAATAAAAAGCTATAATAAGCTATAATAATAATAATAATAATAATAATAAAGAAGTCACATGGTCTGATGCATATTTTAGGTCTATTCCTTTGATAGTTGTGTGGAAGACAGATTGGACCAGAAAGACACTTGGTGCAGAAAGTTCAAGGAGGTGGTGATTGCAATGATCCCTTCAAGAAGTGATGAGGAATTAATGTGGAGTTATGAGTAGAAATAGAGGTACAGAGGCAAAATATGTGGGGATACTGATGATAAGATATCGGAGTGGAGAGTGGTTCAAGAGAATGAAGTGAAATGACCTGAGTTCATGAGCTTAAGTTTTTTGTTTGTTTTTAAATTTTTTTTTGCCTTTAACATTGTTTTTTGCTTAATGGTCACTCAATAAGTACCATTTGCTTTGTCTTGGTTTCCAAGAGGCATACTGGAATCATGGAATTCACTGGGGTAAAGGTCTTAATAACAGATCCTGATATTGCCACTCTAATTAAGTAATGCTTGAAAGGTCTTTCTGTAAGTAGGGCCATGGTTTTTATTCTGTTTTGCTTGCTTTCTGGATACCCTTGACTAAAAGATAGCCACCTAAATGTCCAAATGAGGATTGATTTATGCACTATATCAATCAGTACTGCTAGATTACTTCCTATGCCACTTATATCTCTCGGCCTTTACATTGTCTGTGCCCCATTTTTGAAACATCTTTCTTCTTTGCATTTATTTCTTAATTTCCCTGACTTTCTTCCAGATTCAGTTCATGTGCAAGAGATCTAACTTCCCAGTCCCATTCTCCCCAGTGGAAGACCACTGTTTTCCCTATTAGAATTATCTTACACTTAACCTTTCTAAATAGTGTGTGGCTACATTTGTTTGTGTTATCTCCCTTCATTGGAATGAAAGCTCCTAAAAAGCAGGATTATTTTGTGGGGTAGAGGGTTGTTTGTTTATTTGTTTTGTTTACCTGAAATTGAACCAGTTTTAATAAAGTACTTGTAGGCTGAAGGATTGAAAAAAAAAGTAAATTTATTATTTGTTTGAAAATTCTTCTCTTTTTAAATTTTATGTTCCCTTCTCACCATTAACCCATCCCTTGAGAAGGTAAGTAAAATGATATCAATTATATATGTGAAATCACATAAAACATATTCCATAATAGTCATATCACAAAAAATGAAAAAGTTATACTTCAGTTTATACTCATAGTTTATCAGTTCTCTCTTTGGAGGAGTTTAGCATTTTTTCAGCACAAGTCCTTTGGAATTGGAATTGTCTTAATCAGAGTAACCAAGCCTTTCACAACTGTGATGGTCAGCCTCATAATATTGCTATTACTAGTTTTTCTAGAACCCAACTCAACAAATTTAGAATAGATGGTTTCTGAGGTTCCTTATCACCTAAATCTATCATCCTATGATGTATCAGTTGATGGGGACAAAGACATTAGGCGTTTATGTGCTGCTTCGACAGAATCCCAGACATTCATTCCAATATTGCTTCTTACTGGATGAATTTTGAGATCCTTTATGTATACATATCCATTTACTCTGTCACCCTAGGTCTCACTAAAGACTGCATATAAGATAAGTTTTCTTTTTAAATCTTAATGTCTTACTGGATTGAAGGGAAGAAAGTCCAGTTCTTTGCCTAGGGGAATTCCATTTCCTTGGGACTATATAAAGAGTAGTGGTATGAGGTAAAGGATGCACTATTGTAATCCCAGTGGATTTGTATTTTCTGTCTATTATAGGATAAGGAAAACCTCATGGAGAATTGCTGGGGCTCAGCTGTGAGTACTGACCCCTTTTCCACCTAGGAATTTTATTTACAGTGGCCAACTGTCCAATTCTATTTTAGGACTTAGTAAAATCTTAAACTCTTTAATGCAAGAAATAATTTCTTTTTTTTTCATATCCCCATAATATGGAGAATATGATAAGTTTTAATAAATGCTTGTTGAATTGCAGAAGAATCAATTGAGTTTACTGTTTCACTGGCATGCAGTTTTATTATACATAAACATATACATAAAGAAGTATATGTAAAGAAAAAATTAACTTGTCATTCATTTTATTTATGTCACAAAGCTGATTTTTGCTGTGAAGGAAGGAAGGAATGACCCAACTCACTATTAATAATCTAACATATCAGTTTGTTTTTGCTTGATCTAAGGGTAGGAGGGAACAGTTTAAGGAGCAATGGTAGAAACTGAGGAGTGGCAGGAACCAATTTGACATAAGAACAATCTTTATAGTAAAGAGCTACATAAAAGTGGACTGGGTCATTTTAAGAAATAATGAATTTAAAAAAGAGAAATGAGTTCTCCCTTTCACTATAGGGCAGATAATTACTTTCCAGCTGTAGAAAGCATTTCTTTAAAAAATAACTTAAAAAAAAAGCTTTAAGTTTTAAATTCTCCCCTCTCCTCCCCCCTCACTTCCTGAGATGGTAAGTAATATACATCTGCAATCATGTAAAACATTTCCATAATTGTCATTTTGTGCAAGAAGATTTAAGCTAGGAAGGAAGGAAGAAACAAAGAAAGAAAGAAGGAAGGAAAGGAAGAAAAAGAATGAAAGGTGAAAAATAGCATGATTTGGTCTCCATTAAGACATCAGTAGAAACCATTTTTAAACATCTACAGATCATACTAAATTACTCAGAATGCTCTTCCAACACAGATTGTGTGATTCTTAACATTAATTAATCTTGGTGAGTCATTTAGCTATATATATATATATTTTGCATCAGGTTTCCTTTGGCCTCTACCAGTGCTGAGGGAGCTGATTGACTGGTTTCCCCAGTGATGACTTGAGGGAATTTTGGGGAGCTGTGGGATTTGGGGGCATCATCAAAGCATTGCATATAATAACAGCAATATTATTTTAAGCTAATAAGTTATTTTATACATTACAAATATCCAAATTAACACTAAAGGACATATAACAAAAGATGCCATCTACATCCAGGAAAAGAACTGATATAGAATAATTTTATATGTATATATATATATATATATATATGCCTATTTGTATTTAATAGTAGCTATCTCTAGAGTGGGAGTAGGAAGTAGGGAAGAAAAAATAAATTTGAATAATGATTTTGTTGTGTATTTGAAAGGAATAACAAGTTCTGCATAATACACTTGCAGTTTCATGGACAACCTTTTTATTTTATTAATTAAAAATAAAATTTTAAAAAGTTCTTTTTTGAGAAAAAAGACATTAGATTTAGCAATTAAGAGAATATTGATAACTTTGAAGAGAGCAATTTCTATTGAATAATGAGGTAAGAAGCCTCATCTCTAGAGGTTAAGAAGAGAGTAAGAAGAAGAGATGTAGGAATACTAATTGTTTATGACCTTCTCGAGGAGTTAAGCCACAAAAGTCAAGACAGGTATTAGTTGGTATATAATGGGGATAGATTGATCAAATGAGGGATTTTTGAGAATGAGAGAGACCTGGGGACATTTTCAGGTAATAGTAAAGCAATTGGTAGACATGGAAAGAATGAAGATAAGTGAGAAAGTGGGGATGACAAGGAAGGCAATGTCTTGGAGAAGACAGATGGAATAGGATCACTTGTGCGTGCAAAGGAATTTGATTTGGCAAAGATAAGATATTGTGAATCAGAGGGAGATGATAATTACAGAATGCATCTGAGTGATATGAGATGAAAAGAAAAGAGGGAATTCTTAGTGAATGATCTGATTTTTTTTCAGGGAAATATAATTTAGAAGGTTAAAGGAAGGAGAATTTTGGGAAGTCTGAGAAGGAATGAAAATGTTTGGAAAAACTGTAGTGATGAGTGGTATAGTGAGTCACTTTGGGAGGTATAAAAGGATTGATTTACTACAGTCTCATCCCAATGAGATTTTGCAACATATTTTTATTGCAGTTCTAGTCAGAATTGTTTCATGATTTTCCTCATCTTCTTGTAGCAGCACATGAATAGGAATGAATGCAGGGGTGGTGGGAGTAATCCAAAAAAAAAGGCTTGTTATGGCAAGACTGAAGAAAGAAAAAATGTGCAAGGGATAATCATCAACATGGGTAAGTGGGGAAAGTGGAGCTAATGCAAGGGATGATAACCTAGTAAAGAATTGAAGAGCTGAGGGATTAGAGGTCAAGGAAAGGACAAAGAAAGAGATTACAACCATTTTTAATTCCTCTTTTCCCTTCCTCCCCTTACTCTCAATAGAGAAATCATAATAATTTCACCAAGAACTAATTTAGAAATATGTTTTCTTGGGTGAAAATTAAATCATGTCTCCCACTTACATTTAACAATGAATAACTTATAAGAAAAGATAATTAAAATCATCCTTAGGAATATGCAAGGTCAATGACAAATTTAATAAAGAAGAAAACAGTTGTGTCTCCTCAATTCGTCATATAAAAATGGAGAGATATGTTCTCATTACTTTTAGGGATAGAAAATTTTCAAATGATTCCACATTAAACACCCTTTTGGCTATAAAAAGTTGGGCTGGCTTGTGGCCATGGGGTCCTTTGTTGAAACTGATACATGGTATAATGAAAAGTCCAGTAAAATGACTGAGTGCATTTGCCATGCACATGGAAACTCTAAGTCAAGCTAAGAAGATTTAAGACAAGCAATCCAGAACAACTAAAGATAGAATAATTGATTTTTAAGAGGATCAGATAACAGCTAAATATAATTTGGCTAAGCAGAAATGAAAGGTGGCTAACAAAATTATACTCATAGATCAAAAGAGTTCAAAGGTATGGCTATTTATTATTTAAATTCAGACAAAGGGATGTAACAAGAAGGGAAATGAACCAAATATTGCTTTTCTTACAAATTCAATGCCAGGAAAAAAAGATGTGCTGAAGAATTATCTAGGTAATCATAAAGGGTAAATCATAAAGATCTTATCTTTGAGCTTTTAACATCAGACAAGAGAATAGGTCTAATTATAATAGAATATCTTCACCCTTAATTTGTATGGTACTTATACTCATATTTGTAAAGTTCTTTTTCTGAGTGTGTCTGACATTGCTCAGATGACTTCCTGCCAAAGTTACCAGCACAACATATTTTAGCACATAATGCATAATAGGCCATATTTTTGTTTAAAATCAGAATATTTTTGAATATCCTAAATGTGTGAATTAGGAATATGGTGACAGTGCCAGACTTGCTGACTAGTATAATTGTACCTCTGGTAAGATTCCTAATGACTGTAGTTATTAAAACTTGCAACTAATACAACACTGAATTGCTGCAGGTGAAGAGTAAATATAGTTTGCTGAGCACCAGCAACAATTACAGACAGTTAATTTGAATAGTTTTTAATCATATAGTTTTCATTTATTTCCTGGCAAGTTGCAAAATTAGATGATTCTGAAACCTGATTTAAAAAATGTAAATCATGTAGAAGGAATTTTTTTTAAATTTTTCAGTTAATCCAGTTTTTCTTAAACTGGGGGTTGGGACTTCTGGGAAGCTTACAAAGAGACTGGTGTGAGGTTATTTGGTTGTTATTCTTGGTTCTTTGTTTTCAGAGATGACCAGTGTCATCACCAGGTAAAGTCCTGACTTGTCTGAGAATTGGATTAAAGTGAGGCAGAGTTGCACAAAGTCATCAGCCTCACTTTCCCTTCCAATAGCCTCAAAATCCAATGGCAAATCAGAAGTCAGAAAAACTGGCATGGGATGAAGTGGATGACCTTGATGTCGGATGTCTGAGCAAGAATCTTCCACAGTTCAAAATTCAGCTGTTACTGGGATAAATTGTTCTCATCTGCTCATTCTGCAAGTTTTCACATGCTTAGGGTAGACATCTCTTAACTTATCAATGGATTTGAGGTCTGTTTATTGTTTGGTTTATTTTTTATCCCATTAAATAGGGATAAGAAAGGGGATAAAGATGAGAGCAAGAGAGCTAATCTCTTCTGCTCCTCAGGTCATCCTCTACATCCTTTTTTGTTTCCTTTTTCTTTCTTTAAGCTATACTTTCAGGATGATTCCGAGAGAAGAGTGGCAGAGATCTGAATACTTATTGAATGATGTTGACATCTAATAATAGTAGCCTTTGGGGTATATTTAGAGGATTGATATGGAATAGGGCAGGATGGGAATCAGGTATCATTCATATAGGAATATTCTGCTGCTTTGTAGTGTTATTTTTATATGTAAAAGACAGTCCCTGAGAAAACTATCAATTAGGCAAAATAGCCTTCTATTTATGTTTTTTTCTTCTCATTCTACTCTTTTCCCATTCCAAGTGCCCAGGATTCTCAGGCTCTCTCATCTCCTCATTTCTTTGCTCCTGCTAAGATGTGAATGATTGATGACTGCAGAAAAATATTTCTCCCTTCAGAACTAAAAAGGGACCTCAGATATAAAGTAACTAAAATCCTCACTCAAAGCATGAATGACATCTTCAATATCACTTACAAATGGTTATCCTTAGTAGTATTCAGAAATTTTATTGGACCTGGAACTCAAGAGGAATTGAAGTTCAAGTCACATTATCATTATTATTAATCAAGTACTTTATAAACTTTAAACTTATTATTATCCAGACTATTCTTTGAAGACTAAGAGACAAAGAGGCCCACTCATTCTATTTCCAGCATATTTCATTAAAATCTACTTCTTTTGTAATTGTCTTTTTTTGGTTGTATCTGACTGTGCCCTCATTTGAGATTTTCTTGACAAAGAAAATAGTGGTGTCTTGTGGTTTGCCCTTTTCTTCTCTAAGTCATTTTACAGCTGAGGAAATTAAGGCAAATAGAGGATAGTGCCCAGGATCACACAGTTAGTGTCTAAAGCTGTAATTGAACTCACGAATATTAGTCTTCTTGACTCAAAGCCCAGTGTTCTATCCACTGACACATAACTCCCCATTTCTTTGAAATATCTACCTATTACTCTTAGTTCTGATTTCCATGAGATAAGTATTCAAATCTTTTATGGTTATAATGTCCAGGCTAGATCCCTGGAGGGCTTCAGGATCAGTCAGAGTCAGGCTCAATCAAAATCCTTGGTTTTTAGGGGGAGAAATGAAGGAGTCAGGCAAGTTGCCATGTCGCTCGTCAAAGATGTATCCTGGATTCTGGAGTCTGGAGTCTCCAGCCTCTTTCCTCCTTGTCCTGCAGCCAAGTGACCCTAACCTATCTCCCTCAGTCCTCCAATCCTTGCCTATGAGCAAGCAACAATGGTGAGGAGAGCCATCATATCACCATCTCTTCTAAATATGTATACAGAGCCATTATCTCACATCAAATAGATAATTAGCCTTAAGTATACTGCTATCTAATTCAAGCACACCCTTTCAGAGTTTCAGCCCTCTACAATGGTAATGGTAATGGTAATTTTCCATCTTAAGACTTTTATTCTCTCTGATTGGGTCGTTCTGTGGTCCTGGACCTAGAGTCAGAAGTCCTGAGTTCAAATTTGAACTCAGACCTTTAAAAAGCTATGTGACCCTGACCAAGTCACTTAACTTCTGTCTGCCTTAGTTTCCTTACTGTACAATATGGACCATCATCCCAGTTTTTTTTTTTTTATTATAGCTTTTTATTGACAAAACATATGCATGGGTAATTTTTCAACACTAACCCTTGCAAAATCTTCTGTTCCAACTTTTCCCCTCCTTCCTCCCACCCCTTCCCCTAGATGGCAGGTAGCCCCATACATGTTAAATATGTTGAAGTATATGTAAAATACAATATTTGTATACATATTTAGTTATCTTGCTGCACAAGAAAAATCAGATTTAAAAAGAGGTAAAAATAACCTGAGAAGAAAAACAAAAATGAAAGTAAACAATAACAGAAAGAATCATCCCAGTTTTTTCAATGAATTCTTTATATGGCATAGCTTTGAGTCTCTTCAGCCTCCTGTTCATCCTCCAATGTATTTAAGATAGTATTTCCTTTTTTTTTTGTATTGTTTCTACTTTTAAATACACATTTCTGTATGAATCATGTTGCATTTACATTCAATCTTCATAGTTCTCTTTCTGGATGCAGATAGTATTTTCTATCCAAAGTTTATTGGGATTACCTTGGATCACTGAATCACTGAGAAGAACCAAGTCTTTCATAGTGGATCATCACACCATCTTGCTCTTATTGTGTACAATGTATTCCTTGTTCTGCTTGTTTCGTTCAGCATCAGTTTGTGTAAATCAGCTTGTTCTTCATTTTTATAGAACAATAATATCCCATTACTTTCATATAGGGTAACTTATTCAGCCATTCCCCAAATGATGGACATCTACTAATTTTCTAATTCTTTGCCATCACAAAAAGAGCTGCTACAAACATTTTTGCACATGTAGGTCCTTTTCTCTACTTTATGGTTTCCTTGGGATACAGACCCAGTAGTGGTACTGCTGGAACAAATAGTATGCACAGTTTTGCAGTTCTTTGGGCATAGTTACAAATTGCTCTGCAGAATGTTTGGATCATTTCACAACACCACCACAATGCATAAGTGTCCCAGTTTTCCCACATTCCCTCCACCATTTATCATTATCTTTTCCTATCATTTTAGCCAATATGAGAGGTGGGAGGGGGTACTTCAGAATTGCATTTTTAAAATTTATTTCTCTAATCAATACTGAGTTAGTTTTTTTTTTAATATGACCATAAAGGGCTTTAAGTTCATCATCTGAAAATTCTTTGATCATTTATCAATTGGGGAATGACTTACATTCTTATAAACTTGACACAGTTCTTTATATATTTTAGAAATGAGCATTTTATCAAGAAAAGTCGCTGAAAAATTTTTCTTACAGTTTTGTACTTCCCTTTTAATCTTGTTTGTGTTGGTTTTATTTGTGCAAAACCTAATTTAATTTGATGTAAATCAAAGTTGTCCATTTTGCATTTCATAATGTTGTCTAATTCTTCTTTGGATATAAATTCCTTCCTTTTCTAAAGATCTGGTAGGTAAACTATCTCTTGCTCTCCTAATTTGTTTATAGGTATCTAAGATAGCATTTACATAAAGTTTGTAAAGCACTTTTCAGAATATCTCATTTTATCCTGACAACTCTCAAAGGTAGGTACTATTATTATTCTCATTTTACAGATGAAAAAATGGAGGTAGGTAGAGATAAAGTGTCTTTTTCTCCATCCTCTCATAGAAAGTCTCATGAAGGAGAACTACTTATCACATGCGATGGTCAAGGAAAGGGAGGAAAAGGCAGAGAAGGAATCATTCCTTTTTTAAAGACCATTGAGGTGTGGGAGAGTCAATCCTTCTGATTTATTAGCCAATTTAAACAAATAGATATTTAATGTAACTTCCCCTGATTTAGAGTCATGGAGTGGGTATACCAGTGGACCACCCAGGGTTTGCTATATCATCCTAAATGACAAGTCCTTCAGAGAAGAACATTTCTCTAAAAGTCGTCTGGGAATTCAGCACTAACACCATAAGCATTTATCATATACAAGGCACTGTGTTAGATACTGTTAGATAAAAGTGGAACAACCTCTATCCTCAAGGAGTTTACGTTCAATTTGGGAAGATTATATTTTTTCAATTTTCTATATACCATTTTTATTGGTATTTAACAGCTAATTGGTCTTAAGATTTTAACCTCAGTACAAATGTATTTAAGTAGACAAGAGGCAGAATTAGTTTTTGATATATCTCTTTTTAAATGAATTCTAAGAATTTCATTAAAAATTTTAGTTGATATCAAGTAGGGCAATATTGGAATATAACTTCACCCATTTTTGCATATTGGCTAGAATAGCTTTAGAATGGTAAAAAGGAATGATAGAGGATGCAAAGAATAAGTAATGCTTTGCAAACAATGAACATGAACTTGGACAGACTTTGAGAGACAGTGGAAGGCCTGGTGTTTTATGATCCATGGGGTCCTTAAGAGTTGGACATAATTGAAAGACTGAACATCAACAACAGCAACAAGAACAATTTGTTAAAATGCATACCAAGCTACACTATCAGCTGTTATGACTTCATTTTCCTTCAGCCAGATTCTCACGCCAAGAGTAGAGTTCATTGGAGCACAAGACAACAGTTTTTTTCTTTATTGCTTATTCTGTCAGTGGAAAAATAGCTGTAGCTACTCAACTATTTTTAAGTGTTAGATTGCCAATTAATTTCTTGCCAGAGAGAACCAAAATTTAATGGTATTCTCTTCACCTTTAAAAGGTCCATATAAATATCTCTTTGTTTAAAAGCTTATTTAAAAGTTTAAATTATTCAGTGTAGTCCAATGAGGATTCATTATGAAACCTAGAATCTGGATTTGTGTATTTAGTAATTGTGTCACTTGGAGCAGTTACTTCACATTTTGAATTTGTTTTCTTATTTTTAAAAAGGAGGTAGAATGGGACAACTTGTCTAACTTAGAGGATCATTAATAAGTATAACATTTAAAAAGGTAAACTGAGGCACAAAATTCCTGAGCATGATCAAGTTATTGGTAATCCACAAATCTACTAATAAATAGTATCTCAGATTTCTCAGTAAGGCGAGACCTATTAAGAGGGATAATTTTGTTTTATAGGATTTTGGAGAGTATAGAACAAAAAATACAAGAGGTAGGTGACATCATGACATAACTGAGGGACAAGAAATAATATGATTAACTGGAAGTTTTGTGATGGGGGCTAGTTATGACCTCTCCCTTCTTCCCTATAACTAAGAAGTTCATTGTTTTAGGGCACCTTCATAATAGTAGGCCAGACATTTTGGACAGCAAACCAGATATCCTTGAAGGATAACTTGGTGGTATAAAGATATTAATCCTAACTTTCCTGTGTTCATATGCATCAACCAACGTTAGCAAAATTCTTTGAGACAAGAATAGATTAGTGATTACAAAGAGAGTTCAGTTTCTAAAATCAACCCATTACAGGCCAGCTGTACTTTGAATAAGTTCAAAAACAGAAACTCATGACCTAAGCAATTACAGGACAAAAGGAGTTACAGGACAAGATCAATTAACTGAAAATATGATCAATAAGAAAATTAAATAGAATTAATTATGATCATAAGAGTCAACTCATAAAATTGACATGAAATAATGTGCAATCTGTAATATGCTATGAAATATGATAGACATATATAATTATCTTATTACCATTATTAATAACCCTAAAGAGATGAAATTTTCTGTATGCCTTTGGCTTTCATTTATTTCACAAAATCATAATCTGAATTGGAAGAGTTCTTCATGGTTATCTAGCCTAGTCCCTTCTCAGTATTCCTAACAAGTGGTCATTCAGGCTTGAGGCCTTCTAGTGAGGAAAAACCCATAACATCCCAATGCTATCTGTTTCATTTTTGGGTAGAGCTAATGATTAAGACTTTTTTTTCCCCTTATACCACATCCAAATCTTCCTCTTTGTAATATCCACATATTGCTTTTACTTCTACCTTCTGGGGACCAAGAAGAATAAATCTAATTCTTTTCTTTAATGACAATCTGAAATATTGGAAGGCAATTATCTTGTTCCTTTGACCAAATTTGCCATATTCCAGGCAATGTATCCTTAATTCATTCAAATGATTCTCGTATTTCATATGAGAATGATCCTCATTTTCATATACCTTGAGGCCCTTTACCATCTAGGTGAATCTTCTTTGTATGTTGTAGTGTTCTCTTCTTTTATATATAAGATCGTTCTTTGTGGAGCAGGTTTCTTGGGGAGCTTTTCTGGAGGCAGCCTTAGTTTCAGTTCAGAGTAATAATCACCTCAAATGCAGCCAGTTGATAAAATCCAAACGTTTATTTTCTCCTTCTGAGTCTTGTCTCCTTGCCTGGGGTTGGGCAGCTTTCTGGAGAGCCTTTCAGACCAGCCTTGGTCTCAGTGGGGGAAGTGCAGGAGGCCAGCCACCATCGTGGTGTGAGATGAAGTGAATGAATCTGGTTCGGCCTCCAAGAGTGGGCTTCTTCTGAACTGACTGATGCTCCCCTCTCTGAATCTTTTCAACCGAACTAACTCTCTGAAGTTCTAAGAGCTTCTTTATATATGATCTCCCAAAGGCTGACTCCTCCTCAGAGAGTGTGGGATTGTGGGTTTCTGACTTGTGAATCTTGTACTGAATGCTGACTTGTGAATCTCCCAAAAGTGTGAACTCTAATGAGTACTTAAATACATTAGTGAGCTAGAGAATTTGCCAAGTACCATGCTAAATTAGGCAACTGACTTATCACTTTGTAAGGATTTGCTCTAAGGTGTGAACCAATAAACGTTGTATCAATTCCATTGAGTTAACACAAGGATTCTAACATTCTGGCTCATAACAGTATGTTTTCAAACTTGTCCTTCCTAAAACATGGTATCTTAGAAATGAACATAAATATTCAAGATTTGGGGCACTGTGTGGTGAAGTGGATAGAATGTTGGACTTGGAGTTAAGGAGACCTGAGTTCAAATTCATCCCCCGGCATTTATTAGCTATGACACCCTAAGCAAGTCACTTACCCCTGTTGCCTCAGTTTCCTCATCTGTAAAATGAGGTGGAGAAGAAGATAGTGAATCACTACAGTAGCTTTATCAAGAACACTCCAAAGAAGAATCAGATATGACTGGAATGACTCAACAATAGCAACAACAAATTCTAGATGTGGTTTGACTAGGCACATATATAGTAGGTTTATCACTTTTTTATTTCTAGGGAAGTGCTTCTCAATGCATTCAAAATTCATTAGGTTTCCTCTAAGAAATCTATGGTAACTATGCTATATCATATTGTTCATTCACTTTACATAAGTAGGTACCGAGAATAGAGTCTAGTAGTCCTATTGGCCCTTGTCTTGAAGAAAAAGGGAAGTGTTAATATGAATGTTCCCTTTAGGTGTGTGACATACTCAGCCCTCTCTCTGAATGAATATGTTCTTGTTCAAACTTTTATTTTTTCCCCCAAAGGTATTTTATTTTAACAAATATACATAGACAGTTTTCAACATTCATTTTTGTAAGACTTTCTTTCCCACCTTCCCTTACCTCCTCTCTTCCTAAGAGAGCAAGCAATCTAATGTAGATTAAATGTTTCAATCTTTTAAAACATATTTCCATATTTCATATGTTGTCCAAGAAAAATAAGACTAAAAGGGAAAAAATCACAAGAAACAAACCAAAAAATAGAGAAAAAAGGTGAAAATACTATGCTTTAATCCATATTCATTTCCATAATTCTCTCTCTGGATGCAGATGGCATTTTCCATCACAAGTCTGTTGGAACTGAACAACCATATTGTTGAAAAAAACCAAGTCCATCACAGTTGTTCAATACATAATCTTGTTACCATGTACAATGTTCTCTTAATTTTGCTCATTTTATTCAGCATCAGTTCATGTAAATTTTTCCAGGCTTTTCAGAAATCATCCTGTTTGTCATTTTTTTTATAGAACAATAATATATTGTATTATACTCATATACCACAACTTATTCAGTCATTCTACAACTGATGGGATCCATTCAATTTTCAGTTGTTTGCCACTAAAAAACGAATTGATATAAACATTTTTGCACATTTGGGCCTTTTCCCTTCTACATCCCCAGTATTCTTAAGGTTATAACAGACATTCTCATATGAGAAAAAAAAAGTTTAAGTGGTGTTTTGAGTAATGGTGAGGATCTTCCTGCTTCTACCAACTACAAGTACAACTCCCTCAAAGGTTACCTGTATTTGGTTTCTCATATGTAACTAGTTACATATATATTGTTGCTTCCAATAGAATGTGAATATCTTTGCTCTTTGTTGAATCCCTGGTGTTTAGTACAGTGCCTGACACACAGTAGACACTTAATAAATGTTTGTTGATTGGCTGATTAATTATTGAGAAATAAGTTCCATAATTGTACCCCTCTATTTTTGAGTAGACATCTCTTTCCAGACCATTAAATGTTTCAATTATTCTCTTATTTTTTTTAATGATCATTCCATTTCTGCACATATGAAAAATCAAGAGGTGTTTCAATATCCTCAATATGTGTATAAATTAGTAGTCTTGAAGCTGTCCTGAGGATAAGCATAGATTTCAAAAGCTTTTCTTTGATTTTCTGCCTTCTAATACCAAATGCTGCTGTGAGGCATTAACTGAGAACAGATTTCTGTGGTTCAGTAAAAGAAAGCTAAAAGGAGAAGAATGTTTTCATGATCCTTAAGGCAAGATCTAGAGACAAACACTTTGTAGAGGAATGAACAATGAATTTCAACCAGCAGAGGTGAGTTCAGGTTTTGGCTCTGATAGCAGTTGGATGATAAAGTGCAAGCCAAATAATTTCTTTGAGTACCAGTTTCCTTACCTTTAAAATGAGAATAAATACTTAATAATGTGTTTTTCATGGATTCAATGAAGAAAGAACTTTGCAAATCAGAATAAAGATTATTATTCTTATCATTATCATCTTCATCCTCATTGCTATTTTGTTCATCTCATCTTTTTAATGGAGTATAGATAGAAAAGATAGAACTTTCAAGTTCAAGTTACTATCTTGTCATCATTCTTTTATGTTTACTGTTTTGCTCACTGTTGAACCAATTAATAGAATGATTGCTTTCTGTGTGTGAAAGTTTGCAGTCTTCTGCAGATTCATTGAAAGTATTTTGGGGAAACTGTACTATCAGATAGAATGATGGGAATGTCATTTATCTTTTCCTGTTCCCACATTATTTTACTTTTTGCCCCGCTAGTTATCTCCATTTTAAAATCTCATTTCCTATAATTTGAAGATTGTAAGTATTTGGTGTGGTGATAATGATGAAAAATATTGGCTTTAAATTTTTATGGATCAAATGTGATGTCTGGATGGTGGTGGCTAACAGATATTTATAATAATTCTCTAATTCTGATATAGTTAATTTGTTGAATTCTCTTTCTTTCTTTCTTTCTTTCTTTCTTTCTTTCTTTCTTTCTTTCTTTCTTTCTTTCTTTCTTTCTTTCTTTTTGCTGAGGCAATTGAGGTTAGGTGACTTGCCCAGGGTCACACAGCTAGAAAGTGTTAAGTGTCTGAGGTCAGATTTGAACTCAAGTCCTCCTGACTTTATGGCTAGTGCTCTATCCACTGCACCACCTAGATGCCCTATTTGTTGAATTCTTTTTTTTTTTAAATTTCAAAAAAATTATTTTTTTTCATAGCTTTTTATTTACAAGTTATATGTATGAGTAATTTTTACAGCATTGACAATTCCTAAACCTTTTGTTCCAATTTTTCCCCTCCTTCCCCCCACCCCTTCCCCTAGATGGCAGGATGACCAGTAGATGTTAAATATATTAAAGTATAAATTAGATACACAATAAGTATACATGACCAAATCATTATTTTGCTGTCCAAAAAGAATCGGACTCTGAAATATTATACAATTAGCCTGTGAAGGAAATCCAAAATGCAGACAGGCAAAAATATAGGGATTGGGAATTCAATGTAATGGTTCTTAGGCATCTCCCAGAGTTCTTTCGCTGGGTGTAGCTGGTTCAGTTCATTGCTGCGCCATTGGAAGTGATTTGGTTCATCTCATTGCTGAGGATGGCCAGGTCCATCAGAATTGATCATCATATAGTATTGTTGTTGAAGTATATAATGATCTCCTGCCCCTGCTCGTTTCACTCAGCATCAGTTCGTGTAAGTCTCTCCAGAGACTTTCTGAAATCATCCCGCTGGTCATTTCTTACTGAACAATAATATTCATATACAACAATTTATTCAGCCATTCTCCAATTGATGGGCATCTATTCAGTTTCCAATTTCTGGCCGCTAAAAGAGGGCTGCCACAAACATTCATGCACATAAAAATCCCTTTCCCTTCTTTAAGATCTCTTTGGGATATAAGCCCAGTAGAAACTCTGCTGGATCAAAGGGTATGCACAGTTTGATAACTTTTTGAGCATAGTTCCAAATTGCTCTCCAGAATGGCTGGATGTGTTCACAATGCCACCAACAATGTATTAGTGTCCCTGTTTTCCCACATCCCCTCCAACATTCCACATTATCTTTCTCTGTCATTCTAGCCAGTCTGACAGGTGTGTAGTGGTATCTCAGAGTTGTCTTAATTTGCATTTCTCTGATTAATAATGACTTGGAGCATATTTTCATATGGCTAAAAATAGTTTCAATTTCTTCATCTGAGAATTGTCTGTTCATATCCTTTGACCATTTATCAATTGGAAAATGGCTTAATTTTTTATAAATTGGAATCAATTCTTTATATATTTTGGAAATGAGGCCTTTAGCAGGACCTTTGACTGTAAAAATGTTTTCCCAGTTTATTGATTCACTTCTAATCTTGTCTGCATTGGTTTTGTTTGTACAAAAACTTTTCAATTTGATATAATCAAAATATTTTATTTTGTAATCAGTAATGATCTCGAGTTCTTCTTTGGTCACAAATTCCTTCCTCCTTCACAGGTCTGAGAGGTAAACTATCCTATGCTCTTCTAATTTATTTTTAATCTCATTCTTTATGCCTAGGTCATGAACCCATTTTGACCTTGTCTTGGTATACAGTGTTAAGTGTAGATCAATGCCTAGCATCTGCCATACTAATTTCCAATTTTCTCAGCAGTTCTTGTCAAACAGTGAATTCTTATCCCAAAAGCTTGGGTCTTTTGGTTTGTCAAACACTAAATTATTAAAGTTATTGACTATTTTGTCCTTTGAACCTAACCTATTCCAGTGATCAACTAGTCTATTTCTTAGCCAATACCAAATGGTTTTGGTAACTGCTGCTTTATAATATAATTTTAGATCTGGTACAGCAAGGCTGCCTTCATTTGATTTTTTTTTCATTTATTCCCTTGAAATTCTTGACCTTTTGTTTTTCCATATGAACTTAGTTGTTATTTTTCCTAGGTCATAGTTTTTTGGAAGTCTGATTGGTATAATGCTAAATAAATAGATTAATTTAGGTAGTATTGTCATCTTTATTATATTTGCTCGCCCTATCCAAGAGCATTTAATATTTTTTCAATTGGTTAGATCTGACTTTATTTGTGTGGAAAGTGTTTTGTAGTTTTGATCATATACTTCCTGATTTTCCCTTCTCATATAGATTCCCAAATATTTTATACTATCGGTAGTTACTTTAAATGAAATTTCTCTTTGTAACTCTGACTGTTGGATTTTGTTAGTGATATATAAGAATGCTGATGATTTATGTGGGCTTATTTTGTATCCTGCAACTTTGCTAAAGTTGTGGATTATTTCTAATAACTTCTTAATAGAATCTCTGGAGTTCTCTAAGTATACCATCATATCATCAGCAAAGAGTGATAATTTGGTTTCCTCATTGCCTACTCTAATTCCTTTAATCTTTTTCTCAACTCTTATTGCCAAAGCTAGCATTTCTAATACAATATTGAATAGTAATGGTGATAGTGGGTAACCTCGTTTCACTCCTGATCTTATTGGAAATGGTTGAAGTGTTTCCCCATTACATATGATGCTTACTGATGGTTTTAAATAGATGCTGCTGATTATTTTAAGGAAAAGTGCATTTGTTCCTATACTTTCAAGTGTTTTTAATAGGAATGGATGTTGGATTTTATAAAATGCTTTTTCTGCATCTGTTGAGATGATCATATGGTTTTTGTTAAATTGGTTTTTAATATGGCCAATTATACTAATAATTTTCCTAATATTGAACCAGTACTGCATTCCTGGTATAAATCCTACTTGATCATGGTATATTATCCTGGGGATGATTTTCTGTAGTCTTTTTGCTAATATTTTATTTAAGATTTTAGCATCAATATTCATTAGGGACATTGGTCTATAATTTTCTTTCTCTGTTCTCAACCTAACTGATTTAGGTATCAGTACCATGTCTGTGTCATTAAAAGAATTTGGTAGGACTCCTTCATTCCCTATTTTTTCAAATAATTTATATAGCATTGGGGCCAATTGTTCTTTAAATGTTTGGTAGAATTCACATGTAAATCCATCTGGTCCTGGGAACTTTCCACCAATGAAAAGGAAATTAGAGTAATGATAAGGAGCTACTTTGCCCAACTTTATGCCAATAAATTTGATAACCTAAGTGAAATGTATGATATCCTCCAAAAATATAGACTTCCCAGATTAACAGAGGAGAAAGTAAATTGCTTAAATAGTCCCATTTCAGAAAAACAAATAGAACAATCAACTCCCTAAGAAAAAATTCCCATTTTTACTATGTTTGGATTTGTTTTACTTATTTGGAGAACATGAGTAAGCCATGAGTGAAGGAGTGAGACAAAGCCTTCAACAATCAATAAAAGTAGCATGAAAGATAATTACTGAATCAACGAGTTGATCTTTATATTCCTGAAATTTTGGTGCATGGCTGTTTTGTTCCTCATTTAGTTTTTTAGTGAATGTACATTAATTTGGGGGGGGGGTAATACAAGCTGTGAATGCTTTGTATGAAGTACATAAACACAGCAGTTGGCATCTATTTGGAGAGGTCACCAATGTTCTTCCTTTGATATTATCAAAACTCATAGTTCCTTCTGTTAGGGCAGATGGGATCACACTTGCCCCCAGAGAAGATGCTGGCAAAGTATTTTGCTAGCAATTCAGGTGCCACTTAGAAGTGCTTGAGCCAATAATTATAAATTTCATTGAGAGCTGCCAGGTTCCAGTTTTGTAGAGAAGCTAGATTAAAAAAAAATCTACTTTGTCTTAGCCATTCTGTCCTTCAATATGTTAATGATATGCAAACTTTTTTTCCCCATTCATAATAATATTGAAATTCTGTTAAGGTAGAATAAAAGTTTGGTTATAGATTGAACATATAGAGTTAGTGAAACTGAAGAGTTAAGGAAGACATCAAGTCTGGAAAGATGAGGATATTTTTAATAGTAATGTCACATATCACTAAGACATTTTAGACATCTCAAACTGAATATAAAATAAAAATCATTCTTTCCCCTTGAAAATCTTTCCCTCTTCCAGACTTCTGTATTACTGTTGAGGGTATATTTGTTGGGGCAGCTAGATGGCACAGTAGAGTACTGGTCCTGAAGTCTGGAGGACCAGTTCAAATCTAGCCTCAGACATCTGATACTTCTTGGCCTGGGCAAGTCATTTAACCCTAATTGCCTCATTACTTCCCTTCTCCCAAAGAGGAGTATCTAGAAGATATTGAGTTTAACTTTAGGGTTAACTAGATGGCACAGTGAATAAAGCACCAGCCCTAAAGCAGGCGAATCTGAGTTCATATTCAGTCTCTGATACAACTTTTCCTGTATGACCCTGGGTAAGTCACTTAATCCAATTGCCTTGCAAAAGGAAAATAAAAGATATATTTTAAAAAGGGGTATCCTCCTCTTGCTGGTCACCTAGAACTTTATTCTTGGTGAATTCTGCTCCATGGGCTAGTTGTACAGTTTTAAGCAAATCTTTTGAATCTTGGTTTAAGTTTCTTCATCTACAAAATGAGAGAGTTGAAATATATGATTTCTAACAATCTGTCCACTTCTATCATTCTTTGAGTTCTGTTTTTTGAACACAAATGGCCATCCTACTTATAGAACATTTAAAATTTTTGTCTTCTCTTTCCATTTGATATCTAGTCACAATTTCAAAAGAAGTAATTTAAAGACTGTTTGGCAATTAGATTTTTAAAATAAACTGCCCAGTACATTATGTGATGCATATAAGTAAAACAGATGGATGAAAAAGATGTTGAATCATACTGTTCAGCCTTCTAAACACACATGCTGATAACAATATCTGCCAACTAATCTTTTTTTAATCATTTGTGAATGTTCTGTACTGATTCACCTGATCATGTTCATAGGACTTTGAAATATGTACTCTAATTTTTTTCTTCTTGGCAATAGTTTTAATTTGCCTCTATTAATTTTAGTTAGAGCTTCTAAATGAGTACTCTGAATTCTACCAAGAAGATGCAATAGTTTGAATTTTAAATATAGAGAATCTAAAATCTGCCTATACAATGATGGGCTTTTCTCCCTTTCCCCAATTAATCAATTGATGCATTTAATGAAGTTTTAAATATGTAAACAAAATGATTTATATTCTCTGATCTCTTTATAAAGTATAATTTAGTCATTTTAACTTGACTAAATTTTTTTCATTTCATTATACAAAATGATTAGCTGAATTATACATACCCCTTGTCCTATGAGAGAATCAGACACACAGAAGCTAGTTCTAAAGCTAAATATCCAGTAGAAAAGTAATCAAGCCTCAAGAACTTCCAGGCTCAGGAGTATGTCAGGGAGGCAAATACTACTAGCTGTCCAAGAGAGCAGAAAGAAGAAAAGGTATGGGGAGCATTTTACTTCCCTCTTACCTTTGCCATTAGCCATAGTCATTGGAGAGATTGTACAATCAAAAGATGCTGCATTTAAATGAGAGTTGGAAAGCACACTGAGAGTAGACAATTCAAGATAGCATCAGGAGCCTACAAGGGCACTGAGTCTAACAATCTGGAAGAAAGCTATATTGCTATTCAACCATGACCTATTCTTCATGACTCTGTGGACTATACCATGCCAATACTTGCCAAAAAATACTGGAATGTTTGCCATTTCCTTCTCCAAAAGATTAAGCAATGTCCCCAGAATATGTGAGGTCAGATTTGAACACAGATCTTCCTGCTTCAAGATTCAGCAATCTAACCACTAAGCTACCTAGCTGCCGCCTGAATAGAACTATACTTAAGGGTAACCTAATAATGACTCCATAAAAGGGGAAAAAAAGGCTTCTCTGTTGATTAGAGAAATGCAAATTAAAACAACTCTGAGGTACCACTTCACACCATTTAGATTGGCTAAAATGACAGGAAAAGATAATGACTAATGTTGAAAGGAATGTGGGGAAAACTGGGACACTAATACATTGTTGGTGGAGTTGTGAAATGATACAATCATTCTGGAGAGCAACTGGGAATTCTGCCCAAAGGGCTGTAATATTGTGCATACCCTTCGATGCAGCAGAGCCATTACTGAGTCTGTATCCCAAGATCATAAAAGAGGGGAAAAGACTCACATGTGCAAAAATGTTTGTAATGGCCCTTTTTGTGGTGGCAAGTATGCCCATCAGTTGTAGAATGGCTGAGTAAGTTGTGGTATACAAATGTAGTGTTCTATAAGAAAGGACCAGCAGGATGATTTCAGAAAAGCCTGGAGAGACTTACATGAACTGATGCTGAGTGAAAGAGCAGAACCAAAAGAACATCATACACAGCAACAAGAAGATTATGTAATGATCTATTTGATGGGCTTGATTCTTCTCAACAATGCAATGACTCAAGGTAATTCCAGCAGACTTGGGATGGAAAGCGACACTCGTCTAGAGAGAGAATTGTGGAGACTGAATATGGATCAAAGAATAGTATTTTCTTTTTTGTTGTGGTTGTTGTTTGTTTGCTTTTTTTCCTTTCTTGTGGATTTTTTCCTTCTGATCTTTCTTACACAACATGACAAACATGGAAATATGTTTTAAAAATGGCACATGTTTAATCTCTATCAGATTGGTTGTTGTCTTGAGGAGGGGGAGGGGAGGTAGGGAAGGAAAAAAATCTGGAACACGAAGTCTTACAAAAATGAATGTTGAAAATTATCTTTACATATATTTGGAAAAATAAAAAGTGCAAAGAGAAAAATAAAATTAAAAAAGGTAGTATAGGATGAAGGGGAAACTGGTTTTGGAATCAGAAGACTTGTATTCAAGTCTTTCATGATTCCTATCTGTGTGAAAATTATTTAACTGTTCCAAACTTTCAGTTCTTCATCTGTAAAATGAAAATATTATAATACCTACCTCATACTACCTATCTGTTGTGAGCAGTGCTTTATTTTAAACTTTGAAGTGCCATAGAAATATGAGAGCTATTGTTTTTGGACAAAAAAAATAAAACTGTCTTTCTGATGATTAAAAAAAAAAGAAACAGTGAACTTAACTTATATACCTTTCTATAAGTTTGAGTCTACTCTCCTTAGTGACCATGTATATGCAAAAAGCGAATTAACTTTCAAAAAGCAAACCTTTTGTGATAGAAATGAATTGGAAATAGAGTGAATGTCCATCATTTGGAGAATTGTCTGAATAAGTTATGGTTTGAATAAGTTTGGGGAATGTTTCTGTAACAACTGTCTTTACTATGCTACTTAGTAAATACCCTTTTCTGAAAGCTTGTTAAATTTTACTGGCTGATAAATGATGCAGAGCTTAGCAGATGGGAGCTCATGAGTGACAATAATAACAACTCCTTTGCAATAGAAGACTCTCTCAGGGACCAACTGCCTCCTCTCTTCCCAGTAACAGTCTGTTACATACATAAAGGAATTTATTCATAAGGAAGAATTCATATTAGATTGATTTATATCTGATGGGTGAGCTTTTGACCTTCTTGTAAAGTCAAATCTGAATATATTATATTTTAAGTTATTTCTTTTCAGTAATACACAAAATTGGGATAATATTTCGTTTTGCTTTTTATTAGCTTTTATTTCTTAGAAAATGGAGCATCTGAAGGCACAAATCTTCACAAAAGAATGGCTGGCTATATGATAAAGTGAGTAGGAATTCTGATTAACAGGTAGAATTTAGCCCTCAAGGAATAGTTAGACGTTCAGATGGAGATATAGTGTGATAATGTGATCAATATAGAAGCCAAAATGAACAGTTTGAGCACTTTAGTCATTTTCTTAGTTATTTAAATTAATCCACTTAGCTAAATAAATACATATTTGTTCAATTTTTATTATGCCATCTGGGCACAATTTATGGTTATAATTCCAAGCCTAGTATCATAAATGAACCCATCCCTAGCATTTGATCCTCCTCTGTGTCCCTCCTCTAGACTTTCTCCATTAGCCTCGAGCTTCTTATTCAGGAAACTCCTTTGCTTTCCAATCAGAGGAGAAAGTGCATTGGCTTTGGAGTCAGAGAACTTGCTTTTTTATCCTGACTCATTTATTGTTCTATCTATGCAACTATGGATGAGTCATTTAATTTCTCTAGGTCTCAGTTCTTGATCTGTAAAATGAGAACAACAAAATTGTAGTTTCTGAGGTTCCTTCAAACTTGAGATCTATGATTTTATTAACCCTAGTTACCTTAGGTTTGCTTTCTTTCTTCTAGTCAGAGATCAAAAACTGGGGCTATGCCCAAAGTGGAAACTTTTTAACATTAATAAACTAGGATTTGAGGAGAATATAAGTGAAGAAATTGGGAAAAGGCTACTAAGTTCAGAGTATCTGTGAGAATGTTTCTTTCTGCACCTTCTTTACTCCCTATAACATAAAGATCCTGAACCATGTTATCCTCTCCCCTTTGCAGCAATTTTTCTTTTCTCCAACTCTTTCAGGTAGGCTTGCTATTTTCTTGCTGCTCCCCTCTGCAAAGAGTAATACAATTATCCCTTCTACATCACATGAGTAAGCAACACAGTGCTGCCATAATCTAGAAAATCTGTGTAAATTTTTTATGAATCTCCTTCATACAAGAGAAGAAGTCTGAATTTAAAAAAAATTTTCCTTTATGGGGTGTTTACAATGTCTTATTGTAAAATTTGGATTAAATATTTGGTTATAACCCTTCATCTACCATATTGGCTAAGACAATAGGAACATATAATGATAAATGTTGGAGGGAATGTGTGAAAATTGGGACACTAATGCATTGGTGGTGGAGTTGTGAAATGATCTGGAAAGCAATTTGGAAACTATGCCCAAAGCACTGTCTCTACTGGGTCTATGTTCCAAAGAGATCATAAAAGAGGGAAAAGGAATCAAATGTGCAAAAATGTTTGTAGCAAACTTTTTTGTGGTAGAAATGAATTGGAAATAGAGTGGATCTCTATCATTTGGAGAATTGGCTGAATAAGTATGGTATATGAATGTAATGGAATATTATTGTTCTTTAGGAAATTATGAGCAGGCTGATTTCAGAAAAGTTTGGAATTATTTACATGATCTGATGCTGAGTAAAGTAAGTAGAACCAGGAAAATATTGTACACAATAACAGCAAGATAACATGATGATTAGCTATGATAGACTTAGCTCTTTTCAGCCATACAATGATCCAAGACAATTTCAATAGTCTTTGGACGGAAAATACCATCTATATCTAGAGAGAGAACTATGAAGACTGAATGCAGAACTATTATCACCTCTTTTGTTTGTTTCATTTTCTTGTGGCTTTTTTTTCCTTTTGTTCTGATTTTTCTTTCCTAACATAACTTATGGAAATTTGTTAAAAAAGATTGTACATAGATAACCTAAGTAAGGTAGGGAGGGAGAAAAACACCTTACAACAATGAATATTGAAAACATCTTTACAGGCAATTTAAAAATAACATATCATATAAAAAATAAAATAAAAAAAACTGGTCTTATTCTCTGTGTTGTTTGTGGAACACATACTCTCCCCAAATTCCCATTTAATTTCTTATGCCAATCAATGATATATCAAAATCATGATGGGAGAAGTAATAATTTGGAAGTCATAACTGTACTTCCCACAAAGGTTGAGAATTAGTCTCACTTTTACTCTATTTACTTTATCCATTGTGAAAGAGAAGGGATGGGAGGGAATAAGCACTTGCCATTTCTTTTAGAAACACTATAAGCACTTGCCATTTCTTTTAGAAACATCTCCTTTGATACTCAAAACAACCCTGGGAGGCAGGTATTATTATAGCTATTTTACAGTGAAGGAAACTGAGGAAAAAAGAGAGTAAGTGACTTGCCTAGAGTTAAACAGCTAGTGTTTGGGGCCACGTTTGAATGCAGATCTTTTTGATGCCAGACCCAGCACTTTCATCTAATGGATCACTGAAGCTTCTCTGTTGAAGTAGAAAAAGAATGAGACTATAGATTAGGTGAGATAATTTTGAGGTCTCCTTCAGTTCTGAAATTTTTTTCCCCCTTAAACCACTTTTGTAACTATTTCCCTTCCCCATTCTTCTGACTGTTTTCCTACATTTTTATCATGTGGAGCAGTGGACAGAGAGCTGGCCTTGGTCAGAAAGTCCTGGGTTCAGGCAGTGCCTTTGACATACTGGCTCTCTCTGCCTTAGTTTCTTCACCTGTCATATGTCATTGCTCTATGATTGTCACGTTTGTTTCAAGAATGTAAGATAACAAAGTAAAAAGTGTTTTGGGAAATTAAGGGTTTTACAAATGTAAAAGATTATTTTCATTCCATTGAATAAGGATTTTGTAACCTGTAAATTTATGACATGGAGCCTGAGCTGACATAGACTGTATATCTGTGTAAAATAAAACAAAACTAAATTTCTTAATCTCCCATCTCTAGCACACACTGAATATATGAAGTTCTGCCAGAGGCAGAATGATAATAACCAGTATCTATAGCCTAAGACAAACAGCATGAAATGGGACCTCAAATCAACTTTGTAATTCACATTTCCAAAATATTTCCAAAATATACAAACATATGCATACATATACATATATGTTATATATATATACATATATATATAAATATGTGAAATCAGTTATTTGTATGTACATTTAAAGCCTATTATTTCAACTCTACATCAAACTCTCAGTAAAAGATCCCCTCCATCAATGCTGTTTAGCATCCACTCTTTAATTTATAAGGGCCTGAAAAAGATGCATGGGAGGGAGGAAGGAGGGAGAAATAATTTTGGTTACACAATTTGATTTCAATAGAATTTGTTACAAAATTCATAAGAGATATAACTTTGAAAATAGGAGGCCTTGAAACTAAAAGTTCTTTTCTTCCCCTTACCCCTCTATTCTCCAACTCAGGTGAGTTATTTGTGCTGGTTATAATGGTATTTCAAGGTCCTAGGATTGCACTCCAAGATGGCCTCATCTGCATTTGATTCCTATGCTTTATTGCTCTTCCGAGAAGAGAAGTTAACACACCTGGAGAAGGGGGCAGAGGGCAGAGAGCAGCTTGAGAGAGGGAGAGAGAGAGACTAAGGTGAAAATGCAGGCAGACCATTCTCCAATTGATAAATGGTCAAAGGATATGAACAGACAATTTTCAGAGGATGAAATTGAAACTATTACCACTCATATGAAAGAGTGTTCCAAATCACTATTGATCAGAGAAATGCAAATTAAGACAACTCTGAGATATCACTACACACCTGTCAGATTGGCTAAGTTGACAGGAAAAAATAATGATGAATGTTGGAGGGGATGCGGGAAAACGGGGACACTGATGCATTGTTGGTGGAGTTGTGAACAAATCCAACCATTCTGGAGAGCAATCTGGAATTATGCCCAAAAAGTTATCAAACTGTGCATACCCTTTGATCCAGCAGTGTTTCTATTGGGCTTATATCCCAAAGAAATACTAAAGAAGGGAAAGGGACCTGTATGTGCCAAAATGTTTGTAGCAGCCCTGTTTGTAGTGGCTAGAAACTGGAAAATGAATGGATGCCCATCAATTGGAGAATGGCTGGGTAAATTGTGGTATATGAATGTTATGGAATATTATTGCTCTGTAAGGAATGACCAGCAGGATGAATACAGAGAGGCATGGAGAGACCTACATGGACTGATGCTAAATGAGATGAGCAGAACCAGGAGATCATTATACACTTCGACAACGATACTGTATGAGGATATATTCTGATGGAAGTGGATTTCTATGACAAAGAGACCTAACTGAGTTTCAATGGATAAATGATGGACAGAAACAGTTACACCCAAAGAAGGAACACTGGGAAACGAATGTGAACTATTTGCATTTTTGATTTTCTTCACGAGTTATTTTTACCTTCTGAATCCAATTCTCCCTGTGCAACAGGAGAACTGTTCGGTTCTGCAAATATGTATTGTATCTAGGATATACTGCAACATATTTAACATATATAGGATAGCGTGCCATCTTGGGGGGGGGTGGAGGGAGGGAGGGGAAAAAATGAAACATAAGAGAGTGCAAGGGATAATGTTGTAAAAAATTACCCTGGCATGGGTTCTGTCAATACAAAGTCATTATTAAATAAAATTAAATTAAAAAAAAAAAAGAAAAGAAAAGAAAATGCAGGCAGACCAATTTGAGACATAAGAATGTAGGAAGTGAGTTTATGGAGAATGATTTTGAATCTTTGTGAGTATTTTTACATGCTTTCAATGAATTTGTTTAAAGAAGCAAAGTATCTTTGAGGATGGCCAATTCATTTTCTCTTCTATTCTCTTCATTGATTCTTGTTTTTTTTTTTTTTAAGTTTACTTTTCTCCTCTTAAGTAAGTGGGGAAAAAGAAATAAGATTTAATGAAAAAAACATTGGACTGGAAGTCATGAAGTTCGAGTTCTGGTTCAAGCTTGGTTAGGTATGAAGACAGTTATGTGATGATGGGCAAATAATCTCTCCTGCTTCTATTTTCCCATTTGTAGTGATGGAGTTGGACTAAATGATCTGAGAAATTCCATTTACTTTCCATTTCTCCCCACAACAACACAAAACTAAACAATCTTATGTTTTTATGATGATTAAAAATTTATGAAATTTTTTTGCTCATTAAAATTTACCTTTTGTAAGACAACAAGAACTAATTAAATAATCCTTCTATTCTAGCCTCTATGGTACATAGAGTGAACACACAAAGTTAGGCAAAAATTGTTCTTGATTTCAAAGAGCACCTATTGCAATGGAATAATATATATGTCCAGAATTGGGTTTTGGGTAAAAGTGGATAGATATCTAGGAGAGTCAATTAACTACTTTCAATTCTCTTTTTCCTGTTTTATAAACTCATCCTAACAAGTAACTTCATAAGATCTTATATTTTGAGCTGGAAGTGACTTTAGAGGTCACGGTATTCAATCTTCTCAATTTACTGGAATCTTGAAAGTAAGTGATACTTAAGCAGCAGACCTAGAATGTAAACTAAGATCTGATTCCAAGTCTATTGTGCTTTTGATTGAAATAAATAAAAAAGATTTAAAGTGCCTACTATGTTCCAGGAGTAAAGACAAAAATGAAATGGTCTATGTTTTCTAAGATCTTATATTCTCTACCTTGAGTTAGTTATATTCTTCATTTTTTTTTTGTTATTTCCTCTTCTACTCAATTACTGTGGAAATTTCTTTAGACATACTGGAAACTATTCTGCCAGAAAATACAGGCTCATTAGAAACTACTTAATCTGGAAGCAGTGAGTAAGAGGTTTGCCTCTTTGTGCCCTGTGGAATGGCCTTTTCCAGAGGCTGAGTATGAAATACTCTTGAAAAATTGCTTTATTGAACTTGGATTATTTTGGGCACTTGTCACAATGATGTAGTTACTGTTATTCCCCTTTTCCCATTCGTTTTCTGGGTTGTATAGGAGACACAGTGTCTGTGGCCAATGAGTGCTGTATTTTTAGTGATTTCTAGCTTCTCTTTTAAAAATAATCTTATTGCTGAGGTATAGGTAGAAATTGTGATGGGGAAAATGGAGCTGTTACTTTGAGTCATTTTTTTTCATTGTAAAATGATTTGGGAAATGGTTAGTGAATGATCTTTATATTAATGGAATCAGGTACCCTTGAGGTGACATTACATTTTCCCCCAATCATAATCATTGCTGTTTCTTCTGTGGATGAATCAGCAAGAGTCTTTATAAAAGGTCTGGAGGATGGGAAAGTGACATCTGTATGTTAGTCCTTAATAATAATAAATGACTTGAACATCCTTTGTCATTCACAACTCTTGCTTTATTTTGTTTTCAGAAAAAGCACACAGCCAACTTTATAAGAAGAGTCATCACTGTGCTGTAAGTCATAAATTCCTTAGAGAAGAGAGGAGAGGAAATGGAGGATGGCCGCAGGAACAGTGACCACAGAGGGGCAGCAGAGGCTGTGGAACTGAGGTCTGCTTAAGGAACTGCTGCCAGCCAGAACTGGAGCATCCTGCTCAGCCAGCCAGCTGGCAATTCCCTGGAGGGAGCAAGTGTCCTCCCAGGCAGTTTCGGGCCATTTCCTCTTCTCTCTTCCTTTAACCTCCATTAACATAGAGAGCCCATTCTCTAAGGGTCTAGAGAGCGGTTTTCTAATACAGCCAATTAGTTCTTCCTCTGGCACAACTGATCTCTGATTTTCCCACTTATTTGTCTGTGATTCTAGCCCTCCTTGTGTGAGACCTCCTTCTCTCATCCTCCCTCATAGTTTGGTCTCCTCAGTCTTCTTAGTCACACCCCCATTATTTTTTTCAATCTTTTCCCATCATCTTATAGAAGATCAATAGTAGTTAATACTTTCCACTTCTAAGCTGGATATGAGACACAGAGAATTAGTTATGGGCAAATGTGAACTACAAAAGGATAACAATTAAAATAATTCAATCACGAGCATACCTAGTTTCCACCATCCAGATCAGCTAACTTCTTTTAAAGAAAATTTTTTCTTGATTTCTCTTTTTGAAATAGTCATTTCTTAATATACCATTATTTCCTTTTGAACCCTCTCTCCTGTGTGTATGTGTGTGTAAGAGAGAGAGACAGAGACAGAGAGAAAGACAGAGACAGAGAGAGACATAGAGATAAAGAGTTACAGGGAAAGAGAAACTGAGAGAACGAGAGAGACAGAGAGAGCTATAAAGAGAAATAGAGAGAGGAGATAGAGAAAGAGAGAGAGATTGAGAGACAAAAACAGAGAGAGAGAGGGAGGGAGGGAGGGAGGAAGAGAGAAAGAAGAGGGAAGGGAGGGAAGGAGGGACATAGAGAAAGAGAGAGATTGAAAGAGAGAGAAAAAAAAGAGAGTGATACAGAGAAAGAGAGAGGGATAAAGAGAGGAGAGTCAGAGAGAGAGAGAGAGATTGAGAGAGAGAAAAAAAGAGACAGAGAGCCATAAAGAGAGAGCTAGAGAGAAGAAACAGAGAGAGAATAAGACAGAGATTGAGACAGAAACAGAGAAGACAGAAAGAGAGGGGAGGGAGGGAGACATAGAGAGAAAGATAAAGACACAGAGAAATACAGAGACAGAGAGACAGAGAAAGAAATACAGTGAGACTGAGAGACACACCTTGAGAGAGAGAGAGAGAGAGAGAGAGAGAGAGAGAGAGAGAGAGAGAGAGAGAGAAGGAGAAAAGGAGGAGAATATGAGAATATGAGACTATTTTGTAGCTAACCTGTTTTGTAGGGGACTTGCTTAAAATCTTGTTGAAAAGATGAGGAACTAGAGGACAGGAAAAAAAATGTTCATTTTGGTTTATAAGGGATCTCATTTCCTTGTTATAATATGTATAATCCTATTCCCTATATAATGAAGGACCTGATTTATTTGCCAATTAATGAAAAAGATTTATCAAACACTTAGTGTGTGCTAAAAGTTAGGAATACAAATAGAAAAATCAATATTCTCAAACTGGAAAAATCTAGTGGTCCCTAGGATGCCATGATAAAACAGTTGATAATTCATCTTCATTAAGTAGAGGGTAATTAAACATTTAGCAAGTGCTTCCTAGGTGTTGGGCATTGTTGTAAAGGGTTGGAATATAATAAAGGCAATAAGACTTTTTGCCCTCAGGGAGCTCACATTCTAATGGGGAAAAGAAAAACAACTATGTATGTATGAGATATATACCATGAAATGGCAGATTGATTCAAACGTAGGGGGCAGGGATTGGAAAGACCTCTTGAAGAAAAGGAAATTTAAGCTGTCTTGAAAGAGGTCAGGAAATCAGGATATAGAGACGAGGAGGGAGACAATTTAGGGAAGGGGACAGGCATGAAAAGGAATGGAATCAGGAGATGGAGTGTTCAAGGAAGAGGTGGAAGAGTGTAGCTGTGTCTTTAAGTTTCTGTAGGAAGTAAGGGATGAGAATTAAAAAGGCAAGATGGGATCAGATTTTGAAGGTTTTATGTGCCAATCAGAGAATTTTATAATTGATCATGGAGGTGATAGGAAGCCACTGGAATTTATATGGTAAAACAGTCACCTGGCTATATCTGTGCTTTAGGAAAATCATTTTGGTCGCTTAATGGAGGATGCTCTGAAGTGGGGAAACCTGAGGCAGGAAGCAACCTGAAGGAATTGTGGTATTATGATTGTTCAGGTGTGAGATTATAAAATCTTAAACTATGGTGATAGTTTTTAAGTGGAGAGAAAAAAATTTATATGAGAAATTTAATGAAGATAGAAACAAGATTTGAAAACAGACTGGACATGTAGAGTGAGTTTGAGAGAGGAATTAAATGTGACTTAATTGTGAATCTAGACGACTAGGAGAATAGAGGCAATAAAGGGAAAATTGAGAAAAAGGTGGTTTTTTTTGGGAGGAAGATGAGATATTAGGAAGACAGCAGGTGATGAAGGATGAGCTCAAAATTGAAAGTAGAATCTGGGGATCGATTATGTATATAAAGATAAAAACTGAATCCTTAGGAGCTCAGGAGATAAGAAAATGAGGTAGAATAAAGGGAGGTCAGAAGAATATCAGGATGGATCTTGGCAAATAATTGTGGTTAGAAGGTTTGACATGGATGAAGGACCAGCAAGGGAGACTGAGGAGTAGTGAGACAGGAGTAGAACAAGGAGAAAACATTGTAATGAAAACCTAGAAAAGAGAGAGTATTTAGGAGAAGATGATCAAATGCTACAATTTGATTTGGCACATAAGTGATTGTTGATAGCTCTGGAGAGAACAGTTTCAGTTGATCAATGGTGTCAAATTTGATTTCACAATTTTAAGAAGAAGTAGAAATGAGGCAGCTAGTTGGTGCAATGGTTAAGATCACCAGTCCTCAAGTCCAGGAGGACCTGAGTTCAAATTTGATCTCAGACACTTAACACTTCTTAGCTGTGTGACTCTGGGCAAGTCACTTAACCCCAACTGCCTCAGCAAAAAAAAAAAAAAAAGAAAAAAGAAAAAGGATGTTATTACCTTGGGATCAGAAATTTGATCCCAAAGGCCATCTAGTCCAAAGAAGAAATAGAAATCTACTAGTACATTAGAAGAGATAACTTTCTCATAAAGTATAACCAAAAAAAAAAAAAAGGAGCAGAAATTCAGGATGGTGACTAAAAGGGAAAATAGAATTTTTAAAGAGGAGGAAACAGTCCTGAATCTCCAACTGCCAATTAGACATTCTTAACTGGATATTGCATTGACATCTTATACTTAAACATGTCTAAAACTGAACTTCCTTAAAACCCTCCCTTCTTCCTAACTTCTATGTTACTGTTCAGTTGTTTGTCTTTCATTCTTGAAGAGGACATCAGGAGGGTAATGTCTTTTTTTTTTTTTTTTTTTTTTTTTTTTTTTTTTTTTTTTTTTTAAGGAGGGTAATGTTTTGACTTGCAAATGAATTGGATTTAAATGAGGCAGGACTGGGCAAAGTCACCAGCCTCACTCTCTTCTGCAAGGTCATTTGAGTCCTGTTCAGTACTTTTCATGCAATTATTATCACAATTTTTCCTATCATACAGTTTTGCAAAGTAGTGGGACATCACTCTCTCTTACTCAGCAAGTCTAATAACTTATTAAGCCCTGTTGATACTACTTTCATTGCATTTCTTGCATATGCTTCCTTTAATTCTATCACCCTGGTTCAGGCTCTCATAACTTCATATTGGACAGTTTTTCTGTTTGGTTTCTCTGCCCCAAATCTCTTCCTCCCCAGTCTATCTTCCATTTAGCTGCCAAAGTGATTTTCCTAAAGCACAAATCTGATCATATCCCTCCCAGAACTCCAATGGCTTCCTGTTACCCAAAGACAAAATATAAAATGCTCTGCTTGGAATTTATAAGCTACAATAACCTGCTTTCTTTCTTCCTTGGCAGTCTTCTTCCTTACCTGCTCTATGATCTATACTCTATGAACCAGCTACACTCACCTACTTGCTGCTCCTTAAACAAAAGATTCCATCTTGATGAGTTCATGCTTTTTTCACTGCCTGCAATGCTCTTTCTCCTCATCTCCATCTCCTGGCTTCTGGGATCAGCTAAAGTATCACCTGTTTTCAAGAAACCCTTCCTGATTCCTTTTTTTTTAAAATAACTTTTTATTGACAGAACCCATGCCAGGGTAATTTTTTACAACATTATCCCTTGCACTCACTTCTGTTCCGATTTTTCCCCTCCCCCAGGTGGCAAGCAGTCCTTTACATGTTAAATAGGTTACAGTATATCCTAGATACAATATATGTGTGTAGAAGCAAACAGTTCTCTTGTTGCACAGGGAGAATGGGATTCAGAAGGTATAAATAACCCAGAAAAAAAAACAAAAATGCAAACAGTTTATCTTCATCTCCTAGTGTTCTTTCTTTGGGTATAGCTGCTTCTGTCCATCGTTGATCAATTGAAACTGAATTAGCTCTCTTTATTGAAGAGATCCACTTCCATCAGAATATATCCTCAAACAGTATTATTGTTGAGGTATATAATGATCTCCTGGTTCGGCTCATTTCACTTAGCATCAGTTCATGTAAAGTCTCACCAGTCCTCTCTGTATTCATCCTGCTGGTCATTTCTTACAGAACAATAATATTCCATAACATTCATATGCCACAATTTACTCAACCATTCTCCAATTGATGGGCATCCATTCATTTTCCAGCTTCTAGCCACTACAAACAGGGCTGCCACAAATATTTTGGCACATACAGGTCCCTTTCCCTTCTTTAGTATCTCTTTGGGGTATAAGCCCAGTAGAAACACTGCCAGATCAAAGGGTATGCACAGTTTGATAACTTTTTGAGCATAGTTCCAAATTGCTCTCCAGAATGGCTGGATGTGTTCACAATTCCACCAACAATGTATCAGTGTCCCTGTTTCCCCACATTCCCTCCAACATTCTGCATTTTCTTTCCCTGTCATTCTAGCCAATCTGACAGGTGTAGTTTGTATCATTCCTCAGAGTTGTCTTAATTTGCATTTATCTGATTAATAATGATTTGGAACATTTTTCATATGGCTATAAATAGTTTTAATTTCTTCATCTGAGAATTGTCTGCTCATATCCTTTGACCATTTATCAATTGGAGAATGTCTTGATTTCTTATAAATTAGAGTCAATTCTCTATATATATTTTGGAAATGAGGCCCTTATCAGAACCTTTGACTGTAAAAATGTTTTCCCAGTTTATTGTTTCCCTTCTAATCTTGTCTGTATTAGTTTTGTTTATACAAAAACTTTTCAATTTGATATAATCAAAATTTTCTATTTTGTGGTCAATAGTGATCTCTAGTTCTTCTTTGGCCATAAATTCCTTCCTCTTCCACAGGTCTGAGAGGTAAACTATTCTATGCTCTTCCAATTTATTTATAATCTCATTCTTTATGCCTAGGTCACGAACCCATTTTGACCTTATCTTGGGGTACGGTGTTAAGTGTGGGTCAATGCCTAGTTTCTGCCATACTAATTTCCAATTTTCCCAGCAATTTTTGTCAAATAATGTGTTCTTATCCCCAAAACTGGGGTCTTTGGGCTTGTCAAATACTAGATTATTAAAGTTATTGGCTGTTTTGTCCTTTGAACCTAACCTATTCTATTGATCAACTAGTCTATTTCTTAGCCAATACCAAATGGTTTTAGTAACTGCTGCTTTATAATATAATTTTAGATCTGGTACAGCTAGGCTGCCTTCATTTGATTTTTTTTTCATTAATTTCCTTGAAATTCTTGACTTTTTGTTTTTCCATATGAACTTTGTTGTTATTTTTTCTAGGTCATCAAAACAGTTTTTTGAGAATCTGATTGGTATAGCATTAAATAAATAGATTAGTTTAGGTAGTATTACCATCTTTATTAGATTTGCTTGCCTAATCCAAGAGCATTTAATATTTTTCCAGTTGGTTAGATTAGACTTAATTTGTGTGGAAAGTGTTTTGTAGTTTTGCTCATAAAGTTTCTGATTTTCTCTTGGCAGTTAGATTCCTAAATATTTTATATAATCAGTAGTTACTTTAAATGGAATTTCTCTTTGTAACTCTAACTATTGGGTTTTGTAAGTGATATATAAGAATGCTGATGACTTATGTGGGTTTATTTTGTATCCTGCAACTTTGCTAAAGATGTGGATTATTTCTAATAACTTTTTAATAGACTCTCTGGGGTTCTCTAAGTGTACCATCATATCATTAGCAAAGAGTGATAATTTGGTTTCCTCATTGCCTATTCTTATTCCTTTAATCTCTTTCTCAACTCATATTGCCAAAGCTAGCATTTCTAATACAATATTAAATAGTAACGGTGATAGTGGGCAACCTTGTTTCATTCCTGATCTTATTGGGAATGGTTGCAGTTTGTCCCCATTATATATGATGCTTACGGCTGGTTTTAAGTAGATGCTACTGATTATTTTAAGGAAAAGTCCATTTATTCCTATACTCTCAAAAGTTTTTAATAGGAATGGATGTTGGATTTTATCAAATGCTTTTTCTGCATCTATTGAGATGATCATATATTTTTTGTTAGTTTGATTATTAATATGGCCAATCATACTGATAGTTTTCCTAATATTGAACCTATTGAACCAGCCCTGCATTCCTAGTGTAAATCCTACTTGATCATAGTATATTATCTTGGGGATGATTTTTTGTAGTTTTTTTGCTAATATCTTATTTAAGATATTAGCTTCAATATTCATTAGGGAGATTAGTCTATAATTTTCCTGATTCCTTTTAATGCTAGTGTCTTCCCTCTGAAATGATCTTTAATTAAATCAGTTTATCTATCATCTATCTATCTATCTATCTATCTATCCATCCATCCATCCATCTACTTATCCATCCATCAAACATCTATCTATCCATCTATCTAATCCATTTATTCTATTTAAACTATCTATCATTCTATCTTATCTTTCTCATCTATTTAAAATATGTATCTTTCTGTCATTCTATCTATCTATACATTAATCCATCTATCCATCTTGTTTTTACATAATTATTTTCATGTTTTTATTATTGTCATGTTGCTACAATGTAAACTTCTTGGGAGCAAGAACTCAGTTTTATTCTACTTACTTTCTTACATCTTTTTTTTTTCTGAGATTATATTATATAAATTTGTAGTGGATCCAAGTCAGCATTGTCCCCTGACTTCCTCTAACTTCATTCATTAGTTTGTAAATATGAGTGAAGTAGAAAGACAGAGAGAGTAATATAGAACTGAGGCTTGTTTAGATATGATAGGTGATGGTAGGATAAAAGAATTTCAGCATTTATGGACATAGAAGTGGAACATTTGTGGTTGATGGCAAAATCAAAATCATGACCATCCTTCTGTGTACCTGAGGTAAAATGGATAAGTAGGAAAATAGATTTAAGAAAAGAGAGGTGAGGGTATATTTGACACTGCATTCACTTAAATGTGAGATCCCCTAGTATGAGAGCTGGAGTTATGGTTGGGAAAGACCATGATCCAGTGACTGAACTCACTGGGAAAGAAAAGAAAATATAATGGGCTTTGAGGATAAAAGCCATGAAAATCTGCACTGGATGATAAATTTGAATAGTATTTACTTCAAAGGACTGATAGTGGGAGAGGGAGAATATAGAAATGACAATGAAGAATTAGGAATATTTCAAATCTCCTTGTAGTGGAGACTCCTAATAGTCAAAAGAAAAAAGGAATAACTAAAAGTTCAACTGGTATTGGAAAGGGTGGTCAGGAATGTAGTGTAATCAAGGGGGAGAGGCAGGTCTCAATCCATTTAAGAAAAGTAGAGAGAAAAAGAATGATAATTAAGATAAAAGCAATCTTGTTACTTATCGAGGAGGCACAGTAGAAGAGACAGAGAGAGAGAGAGAGAGAGAGAGAGAGAGAGAGAGAGAGAGAGAGAGAGAGAACATTTTAAGGGACAGGTAGATCTAAAGAGGAACATTGTGTATGTTTGATGCTCACAATCCTGAAGGGTAGCTGCCATTATTATTCCCATTTTACAAAAATGGAAACTGAGGGACATAGAGAATAAATGCCTAGGACCATATTGCTGGTAGGATTTGGTGGTGGGATTTGAAATTTGATATTCCTGACACTAGGTTGAATACTCTGTCCACTACTCCACCCAGTTCTGGGCAAAGCACCTGTTATTTTTACAAGACAGAACCCTATCAATTTCTGATGTTGAGACATTTAACAATGTTAACGACTTTAGTGACAAGGATTTTCCTTTTCTGGATCTTCAGTAGTTGTACCTGTTGTGCAGCAGGGGCTGTAGTACCTGCAGAAGTGGTTGTGGAGATGCAACCCGTTAAGATTTGCTTTCAAATGGCTGTGGAGGTCTAGAGTTGATATTTTGGAATTCGCTGCTTTTTCAGAGGCTTTTGGGTTTGCAAAACTTTGCTATTTGGTCAGTGGTTGTTGCTGGTGGTATGTTTCTTCTCCACAAGTGTTTCTCCCTTATTGATAGCAATGGAGGCTGAGTTGGAAGCAGCGTCAATGGTCCAGAGACACTGCAATTTCTGAGACTCATGCCTCTAGGTTCTGGTCTATCTCCACTGGGATCTGAGGTGGGTGATGGGTCTAGGTATTGTCGTTTTGACTTGCCGGACATGCTGCCTCTCTGAGGGTGTGTCTTCTAGACTGGTTTGTTTTTGGAGGCTATTTTTCTATTACCTGGCTCAGAATCAAAATCCTGGGAGAACTTTATATTCGATATCCCAATGTAAGCCTGCAACATACTGGCTGTAGTGCACTAAAAACATCTTATTACAAATAACATTTAAAAAGGATGACAGGGACCCCATATGCCATATTAAGATCCAACTCATCACAGACTTAAGAAATCATTAAATTACTCTATAAATGTGGATGCTGGCTGTTAATTATGTAATTAGCCCCATAGCAAAACTATGAGCAATTGTTAGAAATGAGAATACAGCTAGGTTCTGATTAGTGCAAATGATAGATACCCCAAATGGGTATATATATTCAAATTTGCACTATTCAAAATTATCATTATATAAAATATGGTCATTGCTCTTGGCCCAGTGGAAATAATGCAATCACTTCAGGAGACTGATTATTCATACTAATTGAGACCTAATTCTACTACTTACTGCTATTGCTGCTACTAGTGAGCATTATATAGTACTTTAAAGTTTGCAAGGTGTTTTATTCATGCTGTCTGATTTTATTCTCAGAGCTCTAGGAAGTAGGTGCTGTTATTATTGTCTTGGTACGGTGGAGTTGGCTTCTCACAATAACAAAAGGCATTCTTGGATACAGTATAGAGTACTTTAAATACAATAAATTAAAAACAATAAAGCAATGCATACTGATAAATTATATATGTGCTTATAACTGTATATATGTGTATGTACATGGGTACATATATACATAGACATACATATATGCAACATGTATTTGTTATATATACACATATATGCACACATTTGAGTATGTGTTGCTCAGCTATAGTCCTACTGTCTCTTTCAGATCCTGAGAATCTCCAGAAAATAAGGTATTCAGAGAAGGACTTCCAGGAAATGTTCAATTTATTTGCTTAGCCCGTGTGGTTATTCCTCTTTTTAGCTGGAAAAGCATGGTTGGCAAAAATAATAAAGTTCAAAAAGTGATACTTAACCCATACATCCAGCAGGGCCAGGTATCAGGTAAAGAAATCAGCGTCTAAAACCTGTCTCAGAATGCAGCAAGGACTGGATCTGGTATGAATTGAAAGGCAGTGCTTTTTCTATTTTTCCACTCCCTCCCCAACTTGTTACTGACAGGGACTCCTAAAAGATTGCTACTGGGGTTAGCTTATCCAGGTAAGCAGAATGACTGGCAGACTCCTGACTCTCTGATGTTCAGATCTCTTCTTCTATAACCCCTCTATTACAGTTGCAGATCATTACTTCATCTCTTGCTTCTTCTTTCTGTAGCCAAATCTGTGACACTCTATGCAAGTGGCAGAAGGTGAATAAGAGTGAGAGAGGTGCTATATAATAGAATTCTCTAAAAATGATACTAGTGCCATGGAAAGTAATGAGTCTCTCATCTCTGAGGATCTTTAAGCAGAAGATTCATGATTTCTTGTTAGACATAGAGGAGATTCCGATTCAGTTGTAAGTTCAATCAGATGACGACTTGGGTTCTTCCATCCAGTAATATTCTGTAAAGGATTTGTTATATCCATTTCTGGGATATGCTATAAAGACTGAGCGTATGGAGTTAAAGGTGCAATAGGTATTGGAAGTGGAGCCACAGACCTGGGCTCAATTCCTAGATCTGAGCTTTTCAAGTTGTAGGACTCGAAGCAAGCAATTCTGAACCTCAATTTTATTAATCTGTTATGTGGATTTAATAATATTCTTGGATTTAATAATATTCTTTAACTCACATTATTTTTGGTAGGCAAATAACTTTGTGATCCTTCTGGTTCTATGGCATTGTGAGCCCTTTCATTATCCAAAATAGGTTGTTTCTATTATATTGGATATTCCTGCTGCTGTCCACCTGACTCTCTTTCCATCAGCTTAAGTCTGCTTAGAATATAGTTGAGAGAGCGGAGAAGACTCACTCAGGAAAGTCTGAAAATATGTTTTATTTTGAAAAAAAGGAGCTTTGAATAGTTTACAATGGCCCCTCAGAGCCTTTTCAAAACAGAGGATTACTTTCTGCCAAATTCTCCTTGTTCCTATAATTGTACATTTTCTTCTTGAAGTACGTGCAAGGGGGATCTGAGGAACATTTCCCAAACTCCATTTCCCATCAAATGAAAGCATTTCCCTTGTGTGCTAGAAAATTGATAGGCAACATCAAGGGAGAATCTGACACTTTTTGCCTTTGAATCTTTTCTTTTTTCTTTAAAAGGTTGGCAAGAAAAACTTTTAGGAAAAAACAATTCAAGTGTGAAATATAGCCATAGAATTTTATTTTAAAAGACTGATTTTTCTCTTTAAAAGGCTGTTTTTCTTCCTTAAATGTCCACTACTTCTAGAGAGATAGTTATAACTGAATCTTATTAACTATATCAAAGTTAGCTCTGTTTTCCCCCCACCTTAATTCTTTTTACACACTGTTACTGACATGGAAGAAATTACAGGAGATTATTATTTGGTTAGTAAAAGTATAAAATTTATAGCCAGACCACTATGTGCTTAATTTTCTCCATATGGAAAAGGGAAATTCTATATATTGTCTTCTTGTACTTTCAGTTTATTCTCTGAGAGAAGACTGTTGCCTTATTAAATGATCTAATCAAAGGAGATAGATCAGAGGGTTCAAACTGAAAGAATCAATTTAAAATGGATTTGGGAAATAGTAAAATAAATAAAATACAGTAATATACACAGATATGTGTAATAAATATGCAGCATACAGGGATCCTTATGTATGGGGTAGTTGCCCCCATTTCTATTTGGGTGTTGACACTATTATGATAGCTAATTACATGCATGACTTTCCAATCAAGCTGTGTCCTTTTCCTTCTACATTCAAGTGAAATTTCTATGGATTGTTGAAAAGAATCTACCAACAGTTATACATTCAGCCCCATTATTATACAATTTATTATATGAATGAAGACAAGCTATAGGTTCAATTAGGTCTTTAGACAGAAGCACTATAATGTAAAAATTAGTTTTACCAATGTATTAATAAGTTTCACTGTAGCTTAATAATTTAGGTTAAATGTGATCACCTACTCTGTACAAAACACTGGTGTGGGCATCAAGGAGATAAAAATAGAACAAAAACCCCAACCTGATCCTTTCACTCAGGGGGATTTTATAGTCTTCTAGGACATTGGTGTCAAATAGAAATTTAAAAACTACAAATTAACATTTTTATCTTTTATTGTATTTTCATTTAATTTGTTAAATGTTTCCCAATTTTATTTTAAACTTGTTCAGATGCACTCAAGAGCTTTACAGGTAGGATGGGGTAGGATAGAAGTCTGATACATCTGTTTTAGAAAATATAACATGTCAAGCCAATACACATTTATTAAGTATTTATCATATGTCAGATGCTGTGCTAATCTCTGAGAACAGAAATACAAACAAAAAGAATTATAATCCTCTCTTTCAAAGACTATGTATTCTAATTGGAAAATATAAAACAGAATTTTTTGGGGAAATACTAATGGGTATGTTGGCAAAGTTAATATAATAAGAAAAATTTATTTAGAGAATTAACCATGTAATAAAAAATAGTATATAAAAAGGCATATATATAACCATAAGAAAACAGAGAAGGGAAAGCTCATTTTATATTAGAAGAGGAAGAGAACATTTGAGTTGGATCAGTAACCATAAGTGGGATTTCAACAGGTAAAGATGATGACTTAAGAAATTCCAAGAATAAGGTAAGACCAGACATAGAAAAGCACCACATGTTTGGGTGTGTTTAAGAGCTAGAGTTTAATATTCACTGAAGAGACTAGTATGAGATAAAACTGAAAAATGAAAGTAAGTCTTGAATATCAGGCTAAGATACTTGTACTTCACTGAATAGACTGATATTCTGAAATAATGTAATAATGGAAAATGATAAATTTGAAAATGCAAAATTGATCAGAGTAGTGACTGACTAAAGCACAGAAAGGCTTCATCTATTAATGATACAAAGAACAGATTGGAAATGAGATGGATTAGAAGAGTTAGAATTGGAAGGTAAAGGGTATAAAAGATATTTTGGAAATATAATCATCGAGGCTTGACAAGTTAATTAGAAATGTTTGCGGGGCAGAAGATTAAAATATAATATCAAGATTTAGAACACAAGTAGTGTCATTAACTCAAATGGGAAAATCCAAAAGATTCTTGGAGAAAAGATGGATTATTTGAATAGCTTCTATGGAGCTGTCCTTTAGACATTTGGAGATACAGATTTGAAAGTAAAAAAGCTGACCAGAAAAGAACTAATTCTGAGTGCCTATATATGCTCCAACCTCTCCAAGGCACTTCCATTGTGTGCTATCATGACTTTCCTGGAAATAGGGTCTCCATCTTCTCTACATGGGAGCTGCTATATCTACACTTGAAGCAGTATCCAATATACCTCACTGAATACCAGCAGGTGATGAACCACCATAGCACCTAGAAAAATCCTGTCATTTTTATCATATTTGGGAAAAAAGAAACTAGTTTGAGTATTCTTTTTGAGGAGGTGATAATTTTCCTATGACAAAATCTATGTTCTAATTTCTTGTAGTTAGAAGAAGGAAAGGAAAAAGTAGACGCAACTTTTTGCCAAATGGTCCATACCCACAAATCACTTGAGCTTTTATTTTAGGCTTTGTTTGGCAGTTTCTGAATTTTGAAAGATGGGTGATTTCATTTCTATCAGGATTTACTCCATCAACATAGATTGTGTTGTCTTTACTAAAGAGTTCATGTTATGACTTTGGGATGAGGAAAATACTTTCCCTGGTGTGAGAAACATGGGCAATTTGCTTTTCCAGGCTTATTTAGATTTGTCTTTGGATGAAAGAGTTCACCACTAGGCTTATAATCAAAGTTTTTCATCTTTCTGGGACCATCCAGATCTTGTGTTCTAAATATAGCTAAGGTCACTGTGTGCTGAGAAAAGGCACCCGAGGAAGATTCAATGCATATTTGTGTGGAGAACTTCATATTTCTGTGCTGATGAGAATTATTAACATTTAGATATCTAGTAAGCAAAGAATTCGGGAGATCATAGTTCTTATTGTAACCCCAATATTGCTGAATTTGGGAAAGATTAGGCTTTCCTTGTCTTTTCTATACTAGGGAAAAGACTAGCTTTTCCCTAGGCTTGTTTTTTCAAATAGGGCAAAAATAGTAACCACATTTACCCCATTTGACCTTGTACATTGCAATGAAAGTGTGAGAAAAGATGTGAAAATGCTTTTAGTTCATGAGAAGAAAATCATTAATTATCAATATGAATGGAGATCAACAGTGAATCTCAGAGATGGAGAAAGTTTCTTAGAGATTAGTGGTCAGGCCAAAGGTGAATCCATGTTTGCATCAAACCAATATCAATTCTATATTAACTTTTGAAAATTGGGACCACTTTACAGCTAACATAACTTTATAAGTAACAAGTTGGTTAATCTTGGTTGCTTGGATATCTTAAGACATTTTATTTGAGCAGAAGATACAGTGGTAATTTAAAGTTATTAGATTTTGTTCTCATCCTGGCTTTTATAGAACTCATTATTCTTAGGTGTTTGTTTCTGTCCTTAGTACTACCCTAAAATGATAGTGAAAAAAATGTCTGTGGATAAGGTTGGCCTTTTACAAAGTTTCAGCTGAAAATCACTTTAAACTGATATGATTCGAAGACCCTTTTACTTCAAAGATATCTTTCTCAAGATGCTACAATAGTTAGGATGCTGGGGTTTGGAAGACAAGCCTCAGTCAATTATTGTGCATTTCTGGGTGAATCATGTAGCTCCTATCTTATCTATTTTTCAGCATCCTCAGATCATAAGCTTTGCTTACCTCAAGGAGTTATTTTAATGATCACATAAGAGAATGTATATAGAGGCTCCAGAAATATTAAAACACTCTAAAATGTCATTTTTTTTATTTTCAAAAATAATTTTTATTTAGGAAAATAGTTCTGGAATCAGGGGTATTTTGCAAAACATTTAGCAATATGTTAAATTTAATCTTCATTATTAACGAAAATATCAGTTCTTGTTACTAATATTGTTTCTTGATTTTATAAAGATCTTTCAGAAATTCAGCTAGTTCTTTGGGCTACATTGATCTTTTAAAATGAAGAAAACCATGAAAAGGAAACACATTGAGTTATTATTAGTCATTAAGTTAATTGTAACACAATTTTTATTTTATAGTGTGACAGTTGATGACTGTCCCCTTAGAGACATAAGGGCAAATAATGTCAGGGATAGGGGAGAGAAAAGAAGATGGAGGGAGGTACAGAGAAAGGGGAAGAAAGAAAAAGAGGGTCTGTCAGTTCTAGTGAGGAAGACACATAGGAAAAGAAAGAAAGGGAAGGATGGACAATAAGAGTGAGGAAAGGGAGAAACAGAAAGATAGACAACATCTCCCTTGGAGAGAATAAGAAAAATACCAGAGGTACTAAGAATAAATGTGACATACTTGATGCCTTTGTCTGGGGCTTATTTTTGCTTATGTGAATTTATGTTGGGCATTTCAAATAGAAAGGTAACTAAATCTATTTATCATTCTCAGCAAGATATGAAAGTGACCATGCAAGGGCTAATTATTCGGGTATAGGCTATTTCCATCATTTTCAGCATACACATTATTCTAGGTTATTTTTTCACTGACCAATTGAATTAAATTCAAACCGTTTCAGAGAATATGGTAAATCGCAATGATGTGACCTCTTACATACTTTATAGGTTGTCCTGCTTTCTGCCCTGTTGTCATTTATCCTTTAGATATTGAAATGGAATGTGCTGGAAACCATTGTTCTCTACGACAATTTTCTAGGAGTATGAAATAGGACCATGTGGTTATTTGCATGTCATATATAGTCTACCAGTTTTTAAAGGTAGTTTTATTGCTGCTCCCGAGAACTTTTTACTTTCCTTCCCCCTTTTTCACCCAAATTTCTTTTAGCCTTGCCACTTTCACTGAAACATTCATTTGAAATAAAATTGAGCATATTTTATTCACCTATATTTCCCTCTTAATAAAGAGCCATCCTGGTGTGTGTGCGTGTGTGTGTGTGTGTGTGTGTGTGTGTGTGTGTGTGTTCTATTTGTTTCTGTTCCTCTTCTATTCCCCAACTCATCCACACACGGCTGAGAAAATATTTGATAGGAGACCTCTTTGGGCTTCACATTCCCTCATCTGAAAAGTGAGAGGGGATGCATTCAATGATCTTTATGGACCTTTTTAGTTATGAAATCCTATGATACTTTAGTTCTAACAACTACATTGCATGATTATGTAACTATTTCCAAGTGCAAAGAACTGACCTTTAAAATCTAGCTCTAACCTCAAGTACAGCATAGATTTCTACCTTGTTATTCCCTCAAATTATTGTTCTTTAGCTGGCAGCTTTGTGCAACAGTAGTTTTTCCAGGAAAAAAGCATCTTTGTTTCAATCCTTGTCTCCTTCCCAAGTCTCTTAAATATTTTGCATTGAATTTTAGGCCTTTATTTAAGTTTTTTTATATTTGTCAATTTAGACAAGTTAAGTGAAATTTTTAAACAAGCTTAGCACATTCAGGTGTTCAGCTAACAGAGGCTTCCTAAAGCTAGGATGAATGCCTATTCTACTACATGTAGAGGCACAGAGGCCATGAAAAATGGATAAGGAAATGCTCTCCTTTCCTTTTTCTTCTAGCTTTTCTGACTTCCTGTAAGAATCAGCTCAAATTCTACCATTTACAGGCTTTCCCCCTCCTTGGACCCTTCTGTCTTCCTCTCTGAGATTACCTTCGATATAGTCTAGAGTTATTTGTCCTCAAACTTTTTAAATAGGGGGCCAGTTCACTGTCCCTCAAGCTGTTGGAGGGCCAGACTATAGTAAAAACAAAAATTTTATTTTGTGGGCTTTTAAATAAAGAAACTTCATAGCCTTGAGTAAGGGGAATAATCATCTTCAGCTATCGCATCTGGCCCGCGGGCCATAGTTTGAGGACCCCTGGATAATTTTATATGTATATATCCATTAATTTACATACTATCTCTTACATTAAAATGGAGTCTCTTGAGCAAAGAGACTGCTTTTGGTTTTCATTCTCAGTTCATAGAAAGTGATCTGTAAATGCTCCTTGCCTGGGTTTGATTTAATGGTACAAACTCTAACCATATGATGGGCAAACTGACGAGTCTGTCTTAAAGTGTCTCTCTGAAGTCAATAACTAGACTGGGAAGAAGTTTCTCAGGAATTAACTCACTGATAAGATCATACCTGAATGAAACTAAGAAAGGGAAACATAAAGGGGGTGTGTGTGTGTGTGTGTGTGTGTGTGTGTGTGTGTGTACTGTAGTGTGATTTATCTCTGAGGCTATTTTATTTTTATCTATTGGCTATATGAAGGACAGTGTCACATCAGAGACATTTAGTAAATTCTCTGAATGAGTGAATTACTATGTCATACTGGGTCATCAAAGAGAGCTTTTGGTAGACAAATACTTCACAAAAGCAAGAAATTTCTCACTTTCTAACAATTAGAGATAAATAATCAGCTGCTCACTAAGTTCCTCATTACTATTGTTGTTCAGTCATTTCAGTCACGAAATGTCAAAAAGTCAAGAGCTTTCTTGGTAAAGACACTGCAGTGGTTTACCATTTCCTTCTCCAGCTTATTTTATAAATGAGGAAATGGACGCAAATAGGAATTAAGTGATTTGATAAGTTTTCCAGATTGCTGGTCTCTGGAACTCTATTTATCGAGCCATCTAAAAGTGCTCAAACAGGATAACTGGACATTTGTGGAAATGCTGTAAATGAAATGAGTCCATGTTTCAAGCAAGTAGATCCACTAGATCAGTGGTATCAAAATCAAATGGAAATGGGGGCCTCTAAATTATACATAAGGATCTTTGTGGTTCATGTATTCATTTTAAAATTTTATATTTCTTTTTTATTATATTCATTTATTATTTATAATTATTATATCTTATAATTACATATAATAATTGTGTATAATATATAAATATACATAATTATATTCTTACTAATTATTTGTTTATAAAAATATATTATTTTTATTATAATACATTGACACATAAAAATCACAGAGGAACTACATTTTAATCAGGTACAAACTACACTTGGGGATGTAGTAAATGATGTATGTCACATGGACTAGATGTTCTCTTGGTCATCTATGAACAATCTGAAATTCTGTAATTCAATGAACACTTGCAAATTAATATTTTCATTTGATTCCAGTTAACCTGGTTTTCTTGTTTTGAGAATTGCCTATTAATGTTCTAAGACCATTTATCAACTGGAGTTCAGGACAAGCAGTTATAAGGTGGTCAGTAAAAATGATAACAAGTACACTGTCTCATGGTCTCTCAAGAACTTTAGAATTGATTATATGACATGGGAAATACTAGCACAGGACTGCCCAGCATGTATCTCCCTCGTTAGAGAAGATGCTATGCTCTATGAGCACAACAGAAATGAATTAGCTCAGAAGAAACACAAGATGTGCAAAATTTAGAGAAGCCATCCCAAATGTTCATAGGGACTATGTGTCTGACCTGTAGCAGAGCGTTCTGAGCTCATATTGGTCTGATCAGCCTAGTCAGATACATTGTAACTTGACTCTAACATAGTGATATAATTTTGGTCCTCTTCAAGAACAAAGGACAGCAACCAATCAGGTGGGGAATGGATTTTTTCACATAAATTTAAGTTAGTTCCTAATATTTTAGAAATGAAACCTTATCAAAGAAACTTGCTGCAATGTTCCTTTTTCCCCACCCCAAAATTATTTGTATTTTAATCTTAGCTTTATTGGATTTGTTTGTTCACAAACTTTTAAATTTAATTTTATTCAATCAATCATGATCCTCCCTGTTCCTTGATTGGTTATAATTTTTTCCTTCCTTTTCATAAACCTCTTAGAAATTTTTTCCATGTTTAATTTTATTATTATTTGACTCTTTATCAAGGTAACGTACCCCATTTGGAGCTTATATTTATATAGGTCTAAGGTATTGATCCAAATCTAATTTTTTCTATACTGCTGTTTAATTTTCCTAGTATTTTAAAATAATATTTCCTATATATTTAAAGTGATTAAATAACGAGTCCTTATCCTAGGAGCTGAGGTCTTTGTATATATTGAAAATTAGAGTGCCATTGTTTTGATATTATACAGATGGATGTATACCAAAGAAATAGAGTAATTAGTGACTTCCTGCTCTTACAATTTCTGAAAAAATGAGAAACTCTATAAAGAATGAATATATGAATAACCTTTGGCATAAATAACTTGTATTTGACTGCTTCATATTTACTTTCCATAAACTTATTTTCATATGTTTATTTTACTTGTGTTATGCCTTTCGAATATAAGTACCTTGAGAGTAGAGATTATTTCATTATTTTCCTTTCTATTCCCAGCACCTGGCACATAATAGATGCTTAATAAAATTTGTTGTTATTGTTATGTGGCAATATTTCGTTTGAAATTAGCTTCCTCTTTCTTTCTCTCTGTTATAACTTTCTAGGTGAGAGACCTGGATCTGAACCTGAAGAAGCAAAACTACAGACTGCCAGCAAGCAAATTGTCCAAAATGCCATCCTTCGAGCTGTACAACAAGTTTCCCAGGAGAGTCAACAAAAGGAAGAATGTACCACAACCAGCAGGGACAGACTTCAGCTAGGGGTGGGAAAGCTTACCAAGAAGCATGCAAAGAAATAGCTGAGCCACCCTGGTCTTCTTTTCAGTACTGCTCTGTTTGCAGCTTTCCTCTTAGAATCCAATGTGTCCCACTGTAACATTACCAACAAAGCCAGCCAAAGCGTAATTAGCACCTAGTGGTAGTGTGACACAGTAGCTGACCAGTATTGCTTTCAAGAGCATTAGGTGACCATATCTGTATTTTGGCAGTGCCTCTTAAACATATCAGAGAAAGAAAAGTGACATTGAAATTGCAAGTGTAGTTTGAAGCACAATTTCATCTTGGGGCTTAATACTCTAGCCCCTTCTCCCCACTTTTTTTCTTCCATTTCTGCCTTTCTGCATCTCTGTAGAAATGAGTTTGATTGACCAACTGTGAAGTCCCTGAATATCTTTCTCACTAATTTAGCATCTTTCAGAAATAGACCAAACAAACAACTTTGTGGGAAAGAGAGGGATTATCATTTCAGATTACTTTGAAATAGTGAAAGTTGTACTACAGCAAATTGAAAGCAAAATGCTAGGATAGCAGCCATTTGTAGCCATTGATTCCCATTGGTACCCATGGATAGGTAAACATATATATTTAAAATCACTATTTAAAAACAAATTGAGATTTCCTAAGAGCAAGTCTTTAAGTAATATTTTCCTCCTGAATCACAGGGTGGTGGTGAATTATATTTATCCTCTTCTATGCAGAAATCCTCTGGGGATACCAAAAATTCCTGTTTGCATCAGGTATTCTTGTTTATATCCCTTTAATATCATCATGAACATCAGGCAGAATCCCAGGACTCCCAAGATGAGATTCACCCACAGTAAAATTGGTTCTTTTTAGGACTGGCCCTTGGTCCACATTCTAGGGAGGAGCCCGAGAGTATGACAAATACTATTTGATCATATTGTTGAAATCCCAAGCTACACATCTTCATTAGTACCTCATTCTGGGAAAGATTATTCTACCCGCAAGCCAGCTATGACTTTTTTCTTTAATGTATCATTAAAAATTACACGAATTCTTTCCCTCCTCAAACTCATTTAATTTCCCCTCAATACTTTGAAGCTTGAACACATAATAGGAAAGGCAGCCTTTGTGACTGTATAAGCTAAAGTGTGTGTGTGTGTGTGTGTGTGTGTGTGTGTGTGTGTGTGTGTATGAAATAATTTCTTTTTCAAGCCTTGTGACTCACAGTCAACTTTGGATATGGCAAGCCTTTTCATAGTTCTTATGACTTTTCCATCTTTAAAATTTTAAGATGCCAACTATAAACTTTTCTGTCTCTAACATCCTATGAGAGAGCAAAAAGATGAGATCTGCAGGGGAGAGAAAAGGTTCTTGACCTTTGAGAAAATTTCTCTACTTCACCATCTAGCCTCTTAATAGTAATGTTTCTGTTGTTTAGATGAGATAGCAGAGTGGAGGATCAGCAGAAGAATATGGTAACATATTAAAATTTTGACTCTAGAATTCTAATATGTTATACTTTCTGTGACGGATGGGGTTGATATTAGCAGAAAAAGAAGAGTAATCTCTTCTCCACTCTGTTAGGTGCTTTCCCACTGTGCACAGATGGAATAAAGTCACAGGGGAAGGGATTAATTTAAATGCAGTTTGCAATTCAAAGATCCACAAAATTTTATAGCAGAATGCGTGATAAAGTTTAAAAATATCTAAAGGAAGTTCATATGTATGTTGTGAGAATATATTGAATAGTAGAAATAAAAGTATTTAGGGCAAATGCACATAAATAAATCATTGTTTGTATCCTACAAATAATTGGGTGTGATTTATTTCTCCAAGGGCATCTCCATGTTCACGGTTCATGTCTATCTTATGATTATTAGGAATGAGTCCATCAATCACTTCTCCAGTTTGATGTATACCCATGTTTGTTTCCAAGGCAATTGGGAACATCTCTGTGGCTTAACACAACAGTGCTTAAAATTTCTGTATCTGAATGCTATTTGTAATTAAATACTTTGTCCAGATTGACAACATTTTGTCTTTGTATTTTAAGAAATATCATCACTATGATGTGGAGGATCATTTTATATCCATTTTGTATTTGTAATTCAACATAAAGCATTGTGATTCTGTAAAGCAATCCCCAAGCAGTAAAAATCAGGGTAATCCAAATGTGTCAGAGCATGTGTCAAGAAGTTACTTTATGCTCTTCTAATAAGTTGTAATTAGGCACTTACAAATTAAAACACTCTGTCTTAGGCACTAGGTATGATTTTAAGAAGGCAATATCTTATAATAATGAATTGTGCAAATAACCTAGGAATGAGAAAGAATAATACTCAGGGCAAAGGAAGAAGGGAGAAGAAGAATCAGGAAAATTATGTTGCAAAAGAGGTATGCAATGAAGAGCTTTTATAGTGAATGTGTAAATGGTGGTCAAGAACAGGCAATGCTAGAACTCAAAACATCTAAATTGATTAAAAAAAGAGAATGCATTTGTACACATACATATATACACACATACGTATGTGTACATTTGTGTATATATACATATATTCAGCTGGTAATAGAAACCTATGTCATCCAAAAGGGAAGAAGGAGGAGAAATAAACAATAAAAAAGGGAGATGAGAAAAAAGAGATCAGACAAAAGCAAAACAGCATGTGGTCAGAAGCAAAACACACTTTAGAAGAAGGAAAGGATAAAAAGAGAAAGACAAAAGTAATTGGATGGACAGAAATGCACAGTTTGTAATCATGACTGTGAATATGAATAAGATAAACTCACCAACAAAATGGAAATGGTTAACAGAATGGATTAGAAGCCAGAATTCAACAATGTATTGTTTAAAAGAAACACAAGAAACAGAGAGACACACAGAATTAAAATAAAGGGCTGGAGCAGAATATATTATGCTTCAACTAAAATAAAAAAGGAAAAGCATCGGTAGGATTCATGATTTCAGACAAAACAAAATCAAAAAAAGACCTAGTTAAAAGATATAAGGCTGGAAAATATATCTTACTAAAAGGAACCATAGACAATGAGTTAATATCAATACTAAACATATATGAACCAAATGGCATAGTATCCAGATTCTTAAAGAAATAATTAAATGAATTAGGATATTGTAAAACTATACTAGTCGAGGAATCTCAGCTTTAAAATTTTAGAGCCAAATAAATCTGCCATAAATGGAGAAGAAAGAAGTCAAAGAGAAAAATAGAATTTGAAAAAAAAAGTCATATATGATTGCCCTCTGTGGAATACTGAATGATAATAAAAAGAAGTATAATTTTTTTTCTCAACTGTACATGGCACTTTCACAAAAAATTGACTTGCAGAAGGATATAAAAACCACACAACCAAATATGGAAAAATTATATGAGCACTTTTCAGATTGTAAGGGAATAAAATCACTTTTAATAAAGGACCATAGAAGCAGAGATTAAAAGCTAATTGGAAATTAAGTAATCTAATCCTAAAGAAGAGTGGATCAAAGAACAATTATCATAAAAACAATTAATAATTTAAAGAAAATGATAGCATTCCAAAATTTGTAGGATGCAGCCAAGCCAGTATTTAGGGGAAAATGTAAGTTTCTAAACCCTTACATCAATAAAAGAGAAAAATAGAGAATGAATTGGTTATGTAACTTTAAAAAAAACAAAAAAAGAACAAATTGAAAATCTTGAAAATTGAAGAGATCAATAAAATTTAATATAAAAAAAAACCATTGAACTAATAAATAAAATGAGGAGCTATATATATATATATATATATATATATATATATATATATATACACACACATATATAAATCCAATAAACAACCAATAAGATAAACCATTAATTTGATAAAAGAAAGAAGAAAATAGACGTTCAAATTACTAATATAAAAATGAAAAGAATGAATGCATAACCAAACGGAGACATTAAAACATTTTTAAGGAGTTAATTGTGCCCAATTGTATGTCAATAAAACTAACAATCTAAATAAAGGGGATGACTTACAAAAATCATAAATTGCTCAGTTTAACAGAAGACAAAATAGAATGCTTAAATAACTTAATTGTAGAAAAAGAAATTGAAGAAACCATCAATGACCTTCCCAAGCAACAGTCCCCAGGAATAGATGGATTCACAAATGAAATCTACCAAGCATTTAAGGAAAAATTAATCTATGATATATAAATTATGAAACAAATATGGTTTTGAGACCTGGAAGGGGGAGAGCAAAAACAAAGAAAGAAAACTATAGACCCATTTCCTTAATGAGTATCAATGCAAAATTTTAAATAAAATACTGACAAGGAGATTACAACAATATATAGCAGCGCTATCATTATATCACTATTATCAAGTACATTTTGTACATTTTATGCCAGTAATGCAGGGCTGAGAATCATCAATAATTGAACCTCTAAATAGCAATAAAAATAATATCATATGACCATATTAACAAATATAGAATAAATCTCTGACAAAATACAACCACCATTCCTATTGAAATTTTTAGAAATCATAGAAATCAGTGGAGTCTTTCTTAAAATGATAGATAGTATCTACAACAGAGCAAGCATTATCTGTAAGGGAGATAAACTTGAAGTCTTCCCAGTAAGAGCAGAAATGAAGCGAGGATGTCTATTATCACTACTGTTATTCATATATAGAACCAGAAATACTAGCTATAACAAGATAAGAAAAAATTGAAAGATTTAGAATAGACAATGAGGAAACAATACTATTACTCTTTGTAGATGATATGATGTTATACTTACAGAAGCCTTAGAGGATCAATTAAAAATATTAGTTGAAACAATTAACAACTTCCAACAAGTTGCAAGGTACAAAATAACTTCATATAAATCATTAGCATTTCTATATGTTACCAACAAAACCCATTAAGAAGAGTAGAAAGAGAAATTACATTTAAAACAATTCCAAAAATATAAAATACTTGAGAGTCCATTTCCCAAGACAAGCTCTATGATTATATAAACACATTACAAAACATGTTCTACACAAAAAAGTCAGATCTAAACAAATGTAAAATATTAATTGCTCATGGATAGGATGAGCTAATAAAACAAAAATGATGATTCCATATAAGCTAATTTACTTATTTAGTGTTATACTAAATAATTATTTTATAGAGCTAGAAAAAATTAATAAAGTTTCTCTCTAAAAACATCAAGAATATTGATATCAATTAAAAATGTTAAGGAAAGAAGCTTAGTAGTTCTAGATTTCAAACTACATTGCAAAATGGTAATCATCAAAAATAATCTGGCTCTGGCTAAGAAATAGTCCTGGATTTGTGGATTATATAGATATACAATATATAGTCGTAAAGGTTATAGTAATGTAACATTTGATGAGCCCTCAAATCCATACTTTTAGGGTAAGAATTCAATATTTGAAAAATATTGCTGGAAAAACTGGAAAGCACTTTGTCCCAAACTAGGCAGGTACCAACATGTTACACCATATGATAAGATAAGATAAAAAGGATAAATGATAGACATGAAGAATAATATCATGAATAAATTAGGAGAGCATTAAATATAATGAAATGTATTTCATTATATTTAAAAATATAATGGTTCTCTCTGGGAGCAGGTTTCTTGGGGAGGTTTTCTGGAGGCAGCCTTAGTTTCAGTTCAGAGTAATAATCACTCCAAATGCAGCCAGCTGATAAAATCCAAACTTTTATTTTCTCCTTCCTTGGGCCTGGGTAGCTTTCTTAGAGGCCTCAGCTTTCCTTGGTTCCGAAAGCTCTCATTGCTAGTCTTTTGCCTCTAGCTCAACTCCGAATGTCTCCAGCCAACACTAAGGTGAAAGTTGGAATGAATCTGACTTCACCTCCGGGAGTGGGCTTGTGGGCTTCTGTATCTCTTAGAGTGCTCTGTGTCTGGCCCAGAGTGCTTCTGCATCTATTCCAGAGTGCTCTCTGGCCCTAAGAGCTTCTTGCTTATATGAACTCTCTAAAAGTGTGAACACAAGCATTGTTTCTATCACTTCCACTTAGTACCTTGTTTCAAGTTCTGGCCCATAACATCTCCTTGTAAGATCAGATCAATCATATTGAACCATGCTAAATTAGATAATTATTGTCTCTATCAACTCTAATAAGTTAACACTTTGTAAGGATTCCAACAGAGAATGAAAAAAAGTATATTTGTTAGATGCATGGATAAGGCAAGCATTAATGACCAAAAAGAGACAGAGGAAATTACAGGAAGAAAAATAGATAATTTTGATTATGTGAAATTTAAAAACTTTGGCAAAACAAAACTAATATAGTCAAAATCAGAAGGAAAATAGAAAACTGGGAAAGATTTTTGCAGAAACTTTCTATGATAAAAGTCTCATCTCTCAAATACATAAGGAACTGAACCATTCTCCACTTGATAAATGGTCAAAAAATGTGAAAAGGCAATTTTCAGAAAAAGAAATCAAATCTATTGATAGTCACATAAAAAATGCTCTAACTCACTGCTCGATAAAAAAATGAATATCAAAAATTCTAAAATACCAGCTTTCCTATTAGATTGACTAACATGACAGAAAAGAAAAAATAACAAATTACAAGAGGGGATGTGGAAAAAAGTGCAACACCAATGTTGGTGAAATTGTGAACTAGTCCAACCATTTTGGACAATAATTGGGAGCTATAAAGAGGTGTAAAACTGTGCATATTCTTAGACCCTGCAATATCATTTCCCAAAGAGATCAAAGAAAAGAGAAAAAGACCTCTTTGTTCAAAAACATTTATAGTAGTTCTTTTAGTAGTAGCAAAAAATTGGTGGTGCAGTGGATAGGGCACTTGGGTTAGAGGGGAAGATTCATCTTCTGGAGTTTAAATCTGATTTTACATGCCAACTATGTGACCATTGGCAAGTCACTTAACTCTATTTGCCTTAGTTTCATATTTGTAAAAAGAGCTGAAGAAGAAAATGGAAAATTGCTCCAATGTCTGCCAACAAAACCTCAATTGTTGTCATAAAGAATCAAATATGTCTCCAAAATGACTGAACAGCAATTGGGGAATGACTAAACAAGTTGTAGTATATGATTCTGGTGGAATGTTCTTATATAATAAGAAATGATGAGCAGGATAGTTTCAGAAAAACCTGGGAAGACTTACATGGACCTGATGCATAGTGAAGTGAGCAGAAACAGAATATTGTACACAGTAACAATAGTAATATAAGAATGATCAACTGTGAAACACTTGATCCATGTTGGACAACATTCCAAAGAAAAAATGGATAATTCTCAATGTAGCTTGAAACATATGTTTAAACATTTTGTTTTTCATTGATTGATTTTGTTTGTGTTTTCTTTTGCAAAATGGCTAATATGAAAATATGTTTTGCATGACCTCACATATATAATCAAAATCAAATTGCTTGCCTTCTCAAAGAGGACAGAGGTGGGAGGTAAGGAGAGAATTTGGAACTTAAAACTTAAAAAAAAAGTTTGTTGAAATTTTTTGAACACATAATTGGAGCATATTTCATGAGATAAATAAAACTAATTAATCAATATTATATGACTCATAATAATCACCTTGCAAGTCCATGAGATTTTAAGTACTAGACTCTTTTGGTTTTCACCAAATTAGCAGCAAGCCCAAGAAGGCTACTCTTTTAAAACAAATTTCAGTTTTGTTTAGGTTTTTTATCCATATTGTTTATAATATAAAGATAGTGGGTTTTTTGTAGGCAATATCTACAACATAGAATAGTGCAAAACATTTTGGATTTGGAGTCAGACCTCCAACTTCTATGACTATGGGTAAGTTATAATCTTTCTGGATCTCATTTTTTAATTTTTAAAATGATGGACTAGATGGTCTTTAATTTTCTTTCCATTTCCAAGTCCTATGGTATGCAATGATTTTGAGACAGCTAACTGGCTCAGTAGATAGTACACTGGGCTTAGAGTAAAGAAGGCATGGATCTGAATTCTTTTTCAAACACAAGAATCTGTGTGATCTTGAGAAAGTCACCTAATCTCAATCAGTCTCAGTCTCAGAAACAGCAATAACTCCTCTCTCTCTCTCTCTCTCAGGATTATTGTGAGAGTCAAATGAGATAGCTTATTACAATGGTTTGAAAATCTCGAAGGTCATATAAATGCTTGCTATTATTATTGCTGTTGTTGTTCAGTTACACCGGTTGATTTCTTCTCCCATATCTTGGGAAATAAAGATATAGAAAATTTCTGTTTTAAAGCTCTTTCGGAAAAGAACAGAAAAAAAAACAGAAACATAACTACTAGCTCTTATATCCTTAGAGTAGGTGTCTCTTGCTAATTACTTTGGCAAACAGGTTGATAGAAAGAATGCTAGACTTGGAGTCAGAACTGACCTCAAATACTGATTTTGACATTTAAAAGACATAGCCACTCTTACTCTTTCTTTATTTGGCAAAAGAAAATGGCCAGTTTTCATGACCTATTTCAAAGAGTGCTTACAAGGTTTATACTCTGTAAACACCAAAACTATATACAAATGCTAGATATTATAATGATGACATTGGACCAGTTCAATTTTTGTCTTGAAGATAAGGAAAAGAATGAAATGATATGTCAAAGTCCATTCCACTATTATTCTAAGTCAACTTAAAAGGTCAAATTGTATTTAAGATATTAAAATTTGAGCCACAAATATTGGATGCCTATCACTAGCCTTGAAATTGGTATTTTTTAAATGTTGTTTTATTTTTCTCCTACTGAATTCCTGATTCATGTTTTGGAAATGACCTTGGGTTTGCTAAAACTATATTAGTGAAGAAAAAACCAACAAATATATATATTTGTTTGTTTATATATATAAAGTTTTAGAATACAGGCCTAGTGATATATTGTAATTTAGGGACCATGCTGGCTCAATTCAACTCATTATCATTCTCCCCAAATCCTTTCACTCTCCAATCTTCCCTATTATTGAAGAGGGTAATGCCATCCTCCCAGTTCCTCAGGCTTGCAACCTAGGAATATTTCTGGATTCCTTACACTCACTCCTGATATCTAAGCTGTTGCCAAGGATTATTGATTTCATTTTTGCAACCTTTCTTAAATAATTCCCCTTCTCTCCTCTGCCACTATCTTGATGCGGGCCCCTATCATCTCATAACTGGACTATTACAAAAGGCTGCTGGAGGGTCTTCCTGCCCTGAATCTTTTCCTATTTCAGCCCTTCATTTATTCATCTATTAAAGTGATTTTTCCTAATGTTTACAGAAAGTTTACAAAGAAATTAAAGAATTGATCCCTCAGGCAAGCAGGCACAAGGAACTGAGAGAGATCAATTGAATTCCATGGCCCCACCCTCTGGGGTGATCATATAATTAGAAATATTATATCAAATTAGAAAGTTATATCAAATTCCTGGGATCCACTCTTTTGTAGGGGTCTCCAGCAGTCTCATCTTGCCAAGCCCTGTCAGAAATCCTAGTCATGTCCCTGAGGTTAAATTTTTCCTACAAAATCTACTTATGGGACATTCCATGGATACTGCCTTCTTTTGGGTCAGTCGGCCACTCTGCCTCCTGATGTCTTTCCTTTTCCCCTTTCCCCATGTCATGCAATATCTCCCCTAACTTATGCTTCCCAACCCCACTTCTTCTCCTTACTCTTAGAGTGCTAAGTCTCTTTAGGGTTTAGCCTGCCAGCTAAGGTATACCCCAATCTCATGGGGTGTTTCCTTTCTCCTGGGTAATTGTGAATCCCACTGAGGAATTTCTCTTTCATATGCTTTCCCACTCTATTTCATATTTACCATGGCTGGTGTCTATTGTATCATTTCATTTTGCCTATAATCTATTCACCTAAATAAATCTACCCTTTGCAAAGAGAATGGCTATTGTGATTTTTTTCTTATGACTTAATCCCTGTCTTCATTTTAGGTGCTTACATTTGGTGTCTACATAACCTACTATTTCCTCAAGAAATAAATGCAAAGTGCTTGTTTGGCATTCAAATACTTTTATAACCTGGCTTCTTGCTACATTTTCAGTCTTCTTACCTCTTTGTCTCAAATACATACTCTTTGATTCAGTGACAGCTAGAGTCCTAGCTGTTCCACTGACAAGAACTCCATCTCTATGCCTCAGGGATCCTCTCTGGCTGCTTTTCATGCTTAGGATGCTCTCCCTCCTTTGCTTCAACTAATGAATTCCCTAACATCCTTTAGGTCCCAAATAAAATCCTGTTTTTTTGTGTGTGTGTTTGTTTTTTTAAATAAGATTTACTCAATCCTTCTTAATTCCCATGTCTTTTCTCAGTTAATTATTTTCTGTTTATCCTGTAGGTAGTTTGTATATATTTGTTTTCATGTTGTCTTCCTTATTAGACTTTAATGGGTATAATCTTGGAGTTCAGGTACGATCTTCTGTCATTTTTTTTTTTTTGTATACTTAGTACAATGCCTGAAACATAGTAATAGATGTTTATTCATTGACATAGCATTTGACCAAGGAAACCCATGAAACCACTGATTAAGGCAAAGGGGAAGGACACTTAAGAAATATATTCTGAATAGTTTTTTTTCAATCAGTCAATAAGCATTTATTAAGTACTTACTATGTGCCAGATACTGTGCTAATCTCTAGGAATAAAAAGAAATAAGATAGTCTTTGCCTTTAAGGAGCTCACAGTATAATAGGAAACCCAATATGCAAATGACTAGCTTTCAGGGCATCAGGAAAGATTTCTCATAGAAGTTGGGATTTTGTCTGGAAATTGAAGGAAGCTAGGAAGCTTTTTGTTTTGATGAATAATTTATTATTATTTTGTTTTGATTAATTTTTGTTTTGTTTGGATTAATAATTCTAGAATCTTATCAGTAAAATGGACTTTAGAGATTATATGGCCCAACTGCAACATTTTACAGATGGGTAAATAAATTACTTGCTAAAATCACACAATTAGTGGCAGAAGTAGGATCAGAACCCCCAACCCCCTTCTCTGAAGTCAAAATTTTTTTTTTGGCATTAGGGAATTTTAATCTAATGAGAAAATGAATTTTTTTTTGATAAGTATTTTGATTTGATTTGATTTTTAGTGAGACTAGAAAGACCTTAACAACAATAGAAAAGATGCTTTTGCTAAAGAAACTGATTTTTTTTTCCTGAGGAAACCACTGCATATTATTTTCTTTTATTGGCTTTGACATCTGTTTTCTGGATGTTAAACCTGTGTCCTGTAGGTTTCAGAAATTAGATGACCTGGTAACAGTATGAAGAATATCTGCTGTTCTTAAAGTGGCATAACATTCTTATAATAAAATAAAAACATGCACATTTGGCTTTTAAACTCACCCACATACTATGGCATTTATGAATAGTTTTGATAAGTAGGCGCAAACACTGTCTGATGGGCAGATTGTCTTTGTAAAAGAACAGGTCCTATTTGTCTACAACTGGAGCCTATTTATTATCTTCATTTTCTAAAGTATCACAGGCAACAAGTTATTATTTCTTGTTTATCCTTTAGGGAATATATATAATTTGAAGCCATTTGATTATTTTTGGATTCACATAGTTGTTTATAGCCAATATTGTCAATATTTTTGGCTCAGCAATAATAAAATCCAATGAGAACTATTAAAGTTTCCACTATTTACAAATCATTATGACACACATTCTCAGGATTCAAAACCAAAGGAAAACAAAATAATCTTTCTATTAAAGGAATATCCTCAGTCAAAATATAAATTAACAGGAGACAGCTTCCTATCAATAAATTCCCCATGAACTATGCCTGCATGGTCTCCAGATGACAATGTATCATCTGGCCCATATTTCAAATCTTTATATATATATATATATATATTTATATATATATATAAAGACTTTTTAAATTTATATTTATTTATTATATATTTATTTTAAAATTTATTTTATTTATTTATTACATTTTATTTATTTATTACATATATTTATTATTTATAGAATAATAGCAATTATAAGGCAAGAGGTACAACATCCAATTATTCTTGAGCCAGAAATTGGGAGGAGAATGGGGCTGCTTGTGAATAAATAAATAAACACAAAGACATTTGAACATGTAAAGTAGGCTAATGTATAAGAGCATCTGAAAAGGCTCCTGAAAGCTGTTAGATATTCAATTTGAGACATCATAATGAAAGAGACACTAGTAAAATAGAGAATGTTCATAAGAAGGCAAACAAGATGCTGAAGGGCCGTGAATTCAAGCCATATAAAGTTTGATCGAAGACAATGAATATATTTAATGAATTTTAGAGAAGACTGAGAGGGATAGTATATTATGGACATCTTCAAGTGAGGTTATTTTATGAATGGAACATTAGATTTATTCTGTTTTGTCTCAGAGAACAGAGCCCTGAGTAATAGATTCAAGTTACGGAGGACAATTTAAGCTTGATGTTGAGAATAATATTTGTTTGATGATGACTATTGAAAAGGAAACCACTATTCCAGAGACAACTCATTTCAATTTTGGATAGAAATAATTGTTTAGAAGCTTTTCATTATAATGATCTTTTTTTTTGGGGGGGGGGAATATTTTTTTTTTATTTAATAATAACTTTGTATTGACAGAATCCATGCCAGGATAATTTTTACACAGCATTATCCCTTGCACTCTCTTATGTTTCGTTTTTCCCCCTTCCTCCCTCCACCCCCCCACCCCAAGATGGCAAGCAGTCCTATATATGTTAAATATGTAGCAGTATATCCTAGATACAATACATATTTGCAGAACCGAACAGTTCTCCCACTGCACAGGGAGAGTTGAATTCATTATAATGATCTTAAATCTATCTCCCCATTTTCAAATTTTACCCATTGTTCACAGTGCTGTCTCTAGAATCAAGTAAAACTTCTTTTTCCTTTTTTTATGGTAGTACTATACACATAAGAAAAGTTATGTTCTTCTAGAATCTTGTTTTTTCCAAACTAAACAATTCCAGTTCTCTCAACAATGTTGTTGTTGTTGTTGTTGTAGTTGTTGTCATCTTTGTTGTTGCTCCATTCTTGATGCTCTGGTTAAGAATATTTTTTATCTTGTTTAGCACTGCCTCTCTTATGCATATAGATTTCAAAGCTTTCTTTGTATCCATTTTCTAGCCAATTAAGTTTAAATAAGGTCACTGTGCAATGGCTGAAGCATTTAACAGGTTGCATTAAAAATCTATAAACATGAGAACCTCTGTCGTATTATCCCTAGGTAAAAAGTTTTCTAGCATGATTGGGAGGCTGAGCAAGCCCAGGTAACTATTTTCTATTCAATATGGTAACCACTCTCCCAGGCTTGGTATAAAAGCAGCTTTTATTTCAACCCCTTGATGGCTAGTTTCCAATTTAGTGCAAAAAGTGAAAGGAAATTTTAGTCCAATAGTAAGATCTGACATCTCCTATTTATGTACCTGACTCAGTGCCCCACTTAAGTTTTCTATATTCTTAGGTTAATTTTCCCTACGCTAATAGAATTAAATACTTAGAATAATATAATTACATAATTTTAATGACATGGAATAAAAGTTCAAAGACATGTATAAATTCTTTTGACTATGACAGTACTTTGTTATGTATGAAAAAACATACCCACACACTATCAAAAATAACTGAAAAGGATATTTACTTTTCTGCTTCTCCCATTCTCCCCAAATCTCAACTTAGGTTTATGGATTAAATGGGAAAGTTGGAACTATTGTATTTTCCTGATTCACCAGCCTGCAGGAGCCATTACAGATGGTAAATCTCAGTTAATAATAGGTCTTTATGATTTGTGGTTCTACTTTTCCCAATCTCAGTTGACTGCTCTCATATTCTACTTAAGCTCACTCCTCATGATACTTACTGCCTCTGCCTTTCCATTCTTGATATCAGATATTAGAATTTAACCAAAGAAATTTTCCTACAAATATTTCTCTTGTTAACTCTTTGAATTCTTATTTTTAACTATATTGATTTTGTTTGTAAGAAAACATTTATATAATAAAAATTGTCCATTTTACCTCTTATGATCATCTCTATCCTTTTTTTCCCATTGGGAATCCTACCCCATTCATAATTGTTAAAGTCTTTTATATCTAAGTCATTTTCTGTTTAAAGATTTTTGCATGCAAGATATTGATTTAAACTTAATTTCTTCCAGAATATAATTCTTGATGATTTTTTTCTTAGTAATTAGTGTCTTTGGATTTATTAAACAAAACAGTATGCTATGTTTAATTCTTTTTAAATCTTGTGTCTAATATGATCCATTGATTACCTACTCTTTTTTCAAACCTGTAACAAATAATTTTGAGGATTGTTGTTTGTGATTTGTTACTATGAAGCCCCCTTCCTTTCTATTTAAAAATAGTTTCCAAAATCACTCATTATGATTACATACAAATAAATCTTTCTGAATTTGTCCCTTTCTCTTTACCTACATAGCCAACATAGGACATAGTTACTCTTTCTCCAGGTTCCCTTAGATTTTTACATTTTCTTTTACTCCAGATCTTCCCCCGCTTTTATTTTGTATAAAGGTCTCTCCTTATACAATGCAAGTTACCTGCAGGGAGAATGTATTTTATTTTTGACAGTGCCTGATGCATAAATTATTAATTAAATTATCATCTGTAGATGGTCTAAGTTCTCTCCTTTTCTCCTTCTCTCCCTTTCTCCATCTCTTTCTCCCTCCCTCCCTCGCTCCTTCCCTCCCTCCCTCACTCCCTCCCTCGCTCCCTCCCTTGCTCTCTCCCTAGCTCCCTCCCTCATTCCCTCCCTCACTCCCTCCCTCGGTTTAAACCTCGCTCCCCCTTTCTCTTTCTCTCCCTCTCTCTCTTCTCTCTCTCTCCCTCACTCCCTCTCTCTCTCTCTCCCTCCCTCCATCTCCCTTTTTCTCCCTCCCTCTGTCTCTCTCTTTCTCCCTTCCTCTCTCTCTCTCCCTCCCTCCTCTCTCTCTCTCTCTCCCTCCCTCCACTGTGTCTCTCTCTCGCTCCCTCCCTCCCTCCCTCTCTACCTCTCTTCTTCTCTCCCTCCCTCCTTCTCTCTCTCTCTCTGTCCTCCCTCTGTCTCTCTCTCTCTCCATCCCTCCGTTTCTCTCCCTCCCTTTCTCCATCTCTCTCCCTCCCTCCCTCGTTCCCTCCCTAACTTCCTCCCCTTCCCTCCCTCCCTCCCTCCCTCTTTCTCTCCATCCCTCACTCTCTCCCTCGTTCTCTCCCTCATTCCCTCCCTCACTCCCTCCCTCGCTCCCTCCCTTGCTCTCTCCCTAGCTCCCTCCCTCATTCCCTCCCTCACTCCCTCCCTCGGTTTAAACCTCGCTCCCCCTTTCTCTTTCTCTCCCTCTCTCTCTTCTCTCTCTCTCTCCCTCACTCCCTCTCTCTCTCTCTCCCTCCCTCCATCTCCCTTTTTCTCCCTCCCTCTGTCTCTCTCTTTCTCCCTTCCCCTCTCTCTCTCTCCCTCTCTCCTCTCTCTCTCTCTCTCCCTCCCTCCACTGTGTCTCTCTCTCTCGCTCCCTCCCTCCCTCCCTCTCTACCTCTCTTCTTCTCTCCCTCCCTCCTTCTCTCTCTCCCTCTGTCCTCCCTCTGTCTCTCTCTCTCTATCCCTCCGTTTCTCTCTCCCTTCCTTTCTCCATCTCTCTCCCTCCCTCCCTCGTTTCCTCCCTAACTTCCTCCCTTCCCCTCCCTCCCTCCCTCCCTCTTTCTCTCCATCCCTCACTCTCTCCCTCGTTCTCTCCCTCATTCCCTCCCTCACTCCCTTCCTCGCTCGCTCTCTCCCTTGATCTCTTCCTTGCTCTCATCCTTGCTTTCTTCCTCATGCCTTCCCTTGCTCTCTTCCTCACTCCCTCACTCACTCCCTACCTCCCTTCCTCTCTCCCCCGTGCTTCTGCTCTCTTCCCCATGTGCTTGCACTCGCTTCCTCGTGCACTCCCGCATGCTTCCCTGCACACTACCCTCTTTCCTTCCTCCCTCTCTCCCTTTCTCCCTCCCTTCCTCTCTCTCTCCCTCCTTTCCTCACTCTCACCCTCGCTTTCTCCCCCGTGCCTTCCCTCATACCCTCCCTTGCTCTCGTCGCTCCTTCTCTCGCTCCTTCCTTCGCTCCCTCGCTCGCTCTCTTCCTCGCTCCCTCGCTCGCTCCCTACCTCCCTTCCCCTCTCCCCTGCACGCTTGTGCTCACTTCCCCACATGCTTGTGCTCACTTCCCCGTATGCTTGCACTTGCTTCCTCGTGCGCTCCCGCTTGTTTCTCTGCACACTACCCTCCTTCCTCCCTTCTTCCTTCTCTCCCTCCCTCCCTCGCTCTCTCCCTTGCTTTCTCCTTGGCTCCTTCCCTGCCTCCTTCCCTGGCTCACTCTCTCCCTTGATCTCTTCCTCACTCTCACCCTCGCTTTCTCCCTCATGCCCTCCCTCACTCTCTTCCTCGCTCCTTCTGTTGTTCCCTCCATCGCTCCCTCCCTCGCTCGCTCTCTCCCTTCATCTCTTATTTTCTCTCTGCCTTGCTCCCTCCCTTGCTCCCTATCTCCCTTCCTCTCTCCCCTGCATGCTTCTGCTCACTCCCCCGTGTGCTTGCGCTCACTCCCCCACGCGCTTGCGCTGGCTTCCTCGTGCACTCCCGTTTGCTCCCCGCATGCTACTCTCCTTCCTCCCTCCCCATCTCTATCAATCCCTCTTTCCCTCCTTCTATCTTTCCCTCCCTCCCTCGCTCTCTCCCTTGCTCCCTCCTTGGCTCCCTCCCTCGCTCCCTCACTCCCTCACTCCCTCACTTCCTCCCTAGCTCATTCTATCCCTTGATCTCTGCTTCCCTCTCTCCCTCGTGCCCTCCCTCGCTCCCTCCTTTGCTCTCATTGCTCCCTCCTTCGCTCCCTCCCTCACTCCCTCACTCACTCTCTCTCCTGTGTGCTTCTGCTCGCTTCCCTGCCAGCTTCCGCTCATTTCCTAACACACTCCCGCACAGTTCCCAGCACAGTACCCTCCTTCCTCTCTCTCTCTCTCTCTCTCTTTCTCTCAATCCTTCTCTCCCTCCCTTCCTCTCTTCCTCTCTCCCTCGCTTTCTCCCTTGCTTTCTCCTTAGTTCCCTCCCTCCCTTGCTCCCTCCATTGCTCACTTTCTCTCGATCTCTTCTTCCCTCTCTGCTTCACTCTCTCTTTTGTGACCTCCCTTGCTCCCTCCCTCGCTTTCCCTCGCTCTTTCCTTCCCTTCCTCCCTCTCTCCCTCCCTCTGTTTTTCTCCCTCCCTCTTTTCCTCTCTCCCTCCTTCGGTCCCTCTTTCTTTCCCTCACTCCCTCCCTCGCTCTCTTCTTCTTCTTCTTCTTCTCTTCTTCTTCTTCTTCTTCTTCTTCTTCTTCTTCTTCTTCTTCTCCTTCCACTATTTTATGGGAGAGTTTATCTCATTCACATTCACAGTTAGGATTATATACTGTGTATTTCCTTTCATCTGATTTCCCCTATTTATAATTTTTTTCTTTTCATCCTGTACTTCCTCACTAGTATTTTGCTTCTTACTGCCAACGCCCTCAATCTATCCCTTCTCTCAGACCCCTACTCTTTTCTTTTCTTTCCTCTTTCTATTGCTATATCCTTATAGAATAATCTAGATTTCTCTATCTATGCAATTGTGTGTGTATGTTATTCTCTGAGCCAAATCCAATGAGATTAAGGTTCAAACAAAAAAACAAAAGATTCTGTTTTACCTTTTCATATGATGTAACTTATCCTATTCTGTCTCCCCTTTTCTCTTCTCCCAATACAATATTTTTTCACTCTTTTGCTTATTTTTATTTTATCACATCAAATTCATCTTATAACCACACCTTCTTTCTATGTATACCCCATTCTAACTGCTCTAATAGAGATACAGTTCTCAAGAGTTACAAGTGTCATTTTCCTTTGAAGGAAGTTTAATTTTATTGAATTTTAAATTTACTGAATTTCATTTCCCCACTTTCTTTTTATCTTTTATGTTATTCTTGAGTTTGATATTTGAAGATGAAAGTTTCTGTTTGCCGCTGGTCTTATTAGAAAAGTTTGAAAATTCCAGATTTCCTTCAATATTCACTTTTTCCCCTGAAAGAATATGCTCAATTTTTCTAGGTAGTTGATTCTTGGTTGTAATCCAGACTCCTTTGCTTTCTGAAACATCATATTCCAAGCCTTCCAATCTTTTAATATAGAAGTTGCTAAGTCCTCTGTAATGCTGACTGTGGCTCTTTGTTATTTGGATTTTTTTTCCTAACTACTTGCAGTATTTTCTTTTTGACCTGATAATTCTGGAATTTGGCTATAATATTCTGTGAAGTTTTCATTTCAGGATCTCTTGCAGGTGTTGTTTTGTGCATTCTTTAAATGATAATTTTACCCTTTGGTTCTATGATATCAGAGCAGTTTTCCTTGAAAATTTATTGAAAGATACTGTCCCAGCTCCACTTTTTTTTATCATGACCTTCAGTTTAATAATTCTTAAATTATCTATTCTGGATCTAGTTCCAGGTCAGTTGTTTTACCAGTGAGGTATTTTATATTTTCTTCTATGTTTTCATTCTCTTGCTTTTGTTTGACTGATTCTTGATGTTTCATAAAGTTGTTAGCTCTCACTTGTCCAATTCTAATTTTAGAATTTTTAAAAAAATATTTTCCTTAGTTAATTTTATACCTTCTTTTCCATTTGTCCAATTCTGCTCTCAAAGGAATTGTTTTCTGTAGTTAATTCTTTTGCTTCCTTTTCTATGCTATTGATGCTTTTTCCACAATTCTCCATAACTCTCATTTCTTTTCCCAATTTTTCTTCTACCACTCTTACTTGATTTTAAAATCTTTTTGAGCTTTTCCGGAGGGAATTTTTGGGCTAGAGACCAAGTCATAACCCTCTTTGAGGCTTCACATATAAATTTTGACACTATTGTCCTTCTTTGAGGACTTCACTTTTCCCTATTGCCATAATAGTTTTCATGGTAATGGATTTTTTCTGTTTCTTACTCATGACTTTTAAAGTTGAGCTCTGCTCCTGGGGCACAGGGGTCACTGTCTCAAAATTTTTATGCTGGGGACCAGAAGTCTTGTCACTAGTTTGCCAATCTGGAACTTCAGGTGCTTATGACTTGCCCACTGTGCTGGGGTGGCCTGGTCTATTTGTGCCTGTTTTACTGGGATTCCAAAGCTCACAATTTTCCTTTTGAACTTGGGCTATAGGCTTTATAGCTGCCCTACTGAACCAGAATTAAAGGTCCTCAATTGCTGGTCTGCTAACCTCCCATTGCTCGCCTAGACATTGCACTAAACTTCCTTTTACCCAGGAGAGACACATTCTTAAAGTCCTAATTTATCTCAGACTGGAAAATTGTTTCACTCCATCCTTTTTTGGATTCTGTTACTTCAGAATCTCTTTAGGGACTTGATTGAATATTGTATTAAAGCAAACTGGGAAGAGCCCAGGAGATTTCCAGGCTTCTCTCCACCTTTTTTCTTTTTTTCTTTTGGAAATAATCTCAAGTGTCTCTTTCAGTTACATTAGTACTTTTGGAAAATTGTGTTTCATTTAATTAGAATATACAGTCTGATAATTAATATCTCATCCCCATCAACAGGAATTAAAGTTTTTCCACAAATTTCTCTGTCTTCTAAATTTGGAGTCAAAAGTGAGTTGTAGGATGGAGAGGAGGGAAGAGGAAGCAGAAGGGGAAAGGAGGAAAGTAAGCTTTTATATAGGACCTCCTATGCTCCAGACACTCTGATAAGGGCTTTACAAATATTATCTCAAGAACCTTGGCATTTCAACATTCTGTTCCCCACTCCCCACCCCCATTTTACAGATGAGGAAACCAAAGCAGACAGAGATTAAATGACTCACCCAGAATCAGACAGCTAGTGAATGAGGACAGATTTGAACTTAGGTCTTCTTGACTCAAGGATAATACTCTAATCACTGCATCAGCAGCTGCCTCAAGATTATGTAGTCTTTCTTGCTAACTCAGCTACATACTACTTGTGTGAACTTACACACATTATTTTATTTCTCTGGTCTCATTTTCTCTATCTATAAAATGAACAGTTTGAACAACATTTGGATTAGTGAGACTCCTTCCTATTCTTAATCCTATACTCTTATGATTATAAATCTAGGATACAATCTCCTGAACCATTCTATATTACATTGATATGAACTTGTTCACCTGTACTAACACACTAGTACTTCTGTCATAAATAATAGCAGTCAATTATAAAGTGTTTTAGGACTTGCAAAGCACATTGTGTGTTTTATCTCATTTAAACTTCATAGCAGTTCTCAGAGGTGGGGGCTATTATTTTCTAATAGAGAACTTAAGGCTGAGAGAATTTAAGAAACTTGCTTAGGGTCACAAAACTAGTAAGTATCTGAGACAGATTTGAGCTCAGGTCTTCTTCAATCCAAGTCCAATACCCTTATTAACTATGCCACCTAGTTACCTATTCCTTCAACTTTCATTGGTTAAAAAGCTAGGAACACTTATTAAATGAATATAAGGAAATTAGAGATACATTATTTGGTTTTTGAGATTGATATAGGAATTATCTATGTGATATTTTCTAATTTTCCTTTGTTCTTATTGCCTGGAAATGAGTGGAATGGCTGGAGCAATTATTGGACTGACACACATGCTATTTTATTCTAAATTTTAAAATAATTTGGATAATTATAATTATCACTTTAGTCTTAAATCTATAGTTTTGATAAGAACATCATTTATATGATATAATTGTATGGCAGTTATATCCAGAATCACAATATTTCAGAGTTGGTAGGACCTTAGAGATCAGGTCTAAGCTCCCACTAACTTCAACTCTTTTTTCATCACTAGAGAAGCCGAGTTCCAAAACATATATGATTTTGCTAAGAGACAAAGTCCCACATTTAATTGATCTAACAACAGTGTTTATTTATGGCATACTGAATGATTTAGTGGACAATGCTATGGATGATATATATGGCTGATTATCTGATCACAGAACAGGTTCTGTTCCAATTCTGAGAGAAGGACCATATTTTCTAGGTTCAAGAAACTAATCCTGCTCAGAACTTTAGTAATTGGCTGAGGATAACCCAGATGGGTTTAGAGTAAAAGAAATTTTACACTGATTTAGACAAAAGAAGATATATTCTTTTATAAATGTGCCACTCCAGATTATTCAATCCCCAAATGCTTTAGAATACTCCAATCATAAATAGGGCAGATAAAGAAGAATGCCAGTGTCATTAGAATTCCTTTGGTGTCAGGGGTTGTACTTAATGGACTCATCAGTCACTCTGGTTTTTCTTGTCTACTTTTCCTTCTTCTCTCTCTGGGGAAAGAGTTCAATCAGGCCATAGTGCATCAGCTATGTCTGTTTAATGGCCAAAAAAGTTATCTTGAATTCAGGTGAGACACTGTGATGGGCAAATCCTGATAAAAGGTATACCCATGACCTCCTAGAGCAGCCTTATTGTTACTGACTTGTTGTCTCCTAACATATACAGTGACTTTTAGACAAACCATATTAGTTATGAAGCTAATTAGGCATTTTATTACTTCCTTAGAGACTTAATTTGAAGCTTAATGTAAAGAACATGCAAAGATTCTTCTGAATTTGCTACTTTAAAGACTTTGGCCACAGCATGTAGGTTGGATTCTGGACACTTCCTTTGGGACTTTGGGTTATGATAGGTGAGACTCTTGCTTTGCCTTGATTAACTTGTAATCAGACCTCCACATCACTTCTTAGTTATTCCCAAACAATGCTGCTAGCAGTCTGACCATATTCTTCATTCTCCTTCTACCTGAACTCAGATTCAACATCATTAGAACATGGATTGTCTCACTAATTTGAATCAGTGTTTTGCACAAACCTAATATAGAGTAAGTACTTAACAAATGTTCATTTGTTCATTTTCAATAGAAGGCTGGTGAGCATGCATTTTGACAGACTTTCTGAAATAGTTCTAGTGTGCTGATCACTGGATGGAGAGACAGAACATTATAAGATTTGAAAAATCAGAATAGTGAATGCCAAAGGTCTGGAAACTAGAGTTTATGCTGATATTTGCAAGGGAGACTGATCACAGGTAATATAGCAGCTAAAACAGTGAAGAACTATCTGACTGACTCAGAAAACAACAGCATAGAGAAGAGTCTTTCCATCTCTGCCACATTTAGGAGAAAAAGAATGTTTTATAGCAAATTCTTTAAGAGTGAGCTCACTCATTGTTATATATTTTGAATCTTCCCTGATGTTCTGCTGGGCATGTGATAATATTCTCCTTTGTTTTGTTTTATATTCTTTTTCTGTTTTTTTCTTGTTCTGCTTTTAATAAATAAAATTTCAAAAAAATTTGAAAAATAATAGTCAGAATTTATATAGAGCTATAAGGTATGCAAAACACTTTAAAAATATCCTATTATTTTATCTTGATGACTCTGGGTGATAACTAGTATTATTATCCCTATTTTAAAGACAAAGGAAGTGAGATTAAATGATTTTCCTATGGTTATAAAGTGAGCTCTCTTTCCCCAGAGACTGAATTAAAAGATGGAAGAGTATGATAATGTTAAGGTAGTATTTTTTTTTGAGAGGGAGAGATACTCTATAAAGTTTGTTTTAATTATATTTCGACAATACCTCTCTGTAAAAGTTCATGAATATCAACCATTAGTATTCAACAGTGAGGAGAACATACTATAAGGGGAAAGGAACCAAGCTGGTAGCATTAAACAAGAGATACTCCCATTCCTCATGGATTAGGACCCAGAAGGGGAGATGTAAATATTTTTTCCCTGGGAGGGAAAGTCCATCACACATTCATTTTTTATGTTTATAGAAATGTAGAGAATCATTCAAAGATTAAGCTATTGCTGGGAAAACATGGGATAAAGTTGATCAGCATTTTCATAGTTGTTTTTTTTCCCCCCCCATCCTCAAATCCCTGTGATTGTCACAGAACAGAGAGCCATGATTTTGGAAATCAAAAGAAGTTGCCAAGCTACAGTTTCCTGAAATTCTTTCCAGTTAACTTTCCAGTTAAGTTGAATATTTAGCTCAGGGAATGGGAGAATCATAATGATTAAGAATTAAAATGGGCTTTTGATTTTAAGTCAGATGAGAATTGGACTGAAGGGCTTAAAGAATATAGCAATGATCATTGACCCACTTACTCTAGAGCACTCTGATTGTCAAAATAGTCCAGTCCTTTCACTAGCAGGATCTTTCACTATTACCTTATTGTTGTTGTTGAGCTGTTGACTCCATTTGAACTTTTCTTGGCAAAGAGACAAGAATGATTTGCCATTTCCTTCTCCAGCTCATTTTACAGAGAAGGAAACAGAGGCAAATAGAGTTGTGATTTGCCCAGAGTCATGCAGTTAGTAAATATTTGAGGCATTATTTGAACTCAGGTCCTCCTGACTCCAGGACCAGAACTCTACCCACTATGCCATCTAGCTTCATCTCCACTACTTAAGTGTTATTTATTTAACATATCAAGATTTGAGTCCTAGGCCACCTTATCATCAACCAATTGGTACCTCCCCCATGATCAATTCTTGGCCATACCTGTGGTGTTCTCTTCTTTAAAATATAATGTTTCTTTCTGGGAGCAGGTTTCTTGGGGAGGTTTTCTGGAGGCAGCCTTTCAGTTGACAGTAATAATCACTCCAAACGCAGCCAGGTGATAAAAGTTCAAATGTTTATTTTCTCCGTCCTTGGGCCCAGGTAGCTTTCTTAGAGGCTTCAGCTTTCCTTGGTTCCAAGAGCTCTTGTTGCCTCTAGCTCAACTCTGAATGTCTCCAGCCAGCACCAAGGTGAAAGTTGGAATGAATCTGTCTTGCCTCCGAGAGAGGTCTTCTCTCTGAACTGACTCTGACTGGCCCACTGAAGCTCTATGCTGGGTGTAAAAGGTTGACTCCTCCTCTGAGAGTGGGATTATGGGATCCAAGAATGGGATTATGGGTTTCTGACTTGTAAATCTCATACTGAATACTGACTTGTGAATTTCCCAAAAGTGTGAATTCCAATAAGTACTTAAATGCTTCTTGCTTATATGAGTTCTCTAAAGGTGTGAACACAAGCATTGTATCAATTCCATTGAGTTAACACTAGAATTCTAACATTTCCCTAACCCTGTTAACTAAGGGATCCAGAAAAGGTTGACACTGCCCACTTTTAGCTCCTTTATAAGACTTACCTCCAACCCATTTCAGTAGTGTCTATTTCTGTATCTGAGTCATTTCTTGTACCAAATATATGATCATTGTTTTATCTATTTCTATATAGTTATTGAAGTTCCAGTCCTGGACAAAAGATCCTCTCAAAAGTGCTATCTATTTCCCAATATTTTCCTCAGTGTATATAAGGTATGGGGAGGATGAATTTCATAACCCAAGAGAAGCACTTCTTATTTGCTAAATTAATATGCAGACTGGGAGGCTTGTCCTGAATGAATGGAATTTTTTTTTTTGTTCTCCTTTCCCTGACCTCATAAACAGAGCCAATAGTGGTAGGACAGAGATAATAGGAGAAATAATTAACAGGAGAGTTTAAATAATAGACATGATCCAAGTTTGAGTATCTTGTTACTTGGAAGTAGTTTGGCTTTGTAAAGCCACTGGATAAAGGGGTTGACAAGGATCTATAACTATTCTTAGTAGGAGAGAGGCTTACTAATTATTCTCCCTGCCCCCAATTCCCCACTCCCTATAGAGAACAGAGTATAAGATGATTGGAGCGTAGTGAAAGACTAAAAGAGCAATAGGCCTTATTTTTACTTATTTATTTTTTTGCTTGTAGGAAGGAGGCTTATTAATTACAGCAATCTATGGGCAATAGTTTTGTCATTTTTAAGGCACTGATTTCCAAATAATTTATTTTAAAAAAGAAATTTCAAGTATATTTGGAAGTCTATATTTGTTATATGTATATGTTGCTTGTTAGTTTTTGAAGGATAGTGAGTTTCTTATTCTTACCATAAGATTGTGTCATTCTAAGTATTCATAGTAACAGAGTTGTACATGTTCTTTCAATTACTTGCATAATCTATAGTAATCCATAAATCTTTAAGCAAGATCTTTAATGATAACATGTCTATAACTGTTTGATGAAAAAGATAGTTGTATATTTGCTATCATAAACGTTTCTGTTAAATGCAAATAACTCAATAACTTATTCAATGACTGTCAATATATTGTTGGTAGAATTCAATATTTTTCGTATGCTCCATTCAGAGATGAACTATTTGTACTCCCTTTTGATAAGTTCAGTGTCATGTACCTATTGTTAATCTGTGATGATGCTATTCCACAATTTTTTCTATGAGAGCAATTATCATGTGTTCTGAAAATACCTTCAAATCCTCTCTTCTCCTGTCCTTTTTCTCTCTCCCCCTGAAATGATGTGGTAATTTTTCTGTAACTGCCTTGGAGTTATAGACCCTATTTTGGTTGAATACTTCCTAAATTCTTTGTTTTTCCAAAAGTCTGTGTTAAGATTGGTATTGTATGGGTGTTAATTTAACTAAACACATTTTTCCATTCATCTTCAACTTCAGCATATCAGTGAGTCTTCAGCTATTAAAATCTAAGCCTTTCTCCTTAACAGTTTTATTTGATATAGCTTGCCTAGAAAATACCAAAGAATTTCTAAATATTGTCTTCATCTTTTAGTTTGCTTTCTGGATTCAAGCTCATTGATTCCAGTTTCTATTTTTCCTTGCTATAAATTAAGAATTTTATATGTAGGTGAAACCAAATAATATTATCATATTATTAAAGTTTTCATGAAAAATATTTGTTATTGTAAGTGGTACTTGCTGTTGTAATTATTATGCATTACTGACTTCTAGGATATCCAATAGTATCTTGTATTTAGGAGATAAATGGTGTCTTGCTTTTCCATAACTGATTAGATCAGATGAGCTGAGAAAATTCAGCCTTGGTAAATACTTGACCAGAGGAGTAACACTTAAAGATACAATTCTGGTGAATAAATAGGGGAAATATTTCTGCCTCTAATTCAATATTGACTCAGTTCTCTAGCACAGCACTGTGTCACCTTAGCTTCAGTAAGTGCTTTGCTCTTGAAAGAGTTATCAGATTGAAGTTATCAAATACCCCTTGTCACTCTTCATAGGAAACCAGACTCATACAGTGTTGCAATGGAGACATTTTTCTCTGATCCTTTTGATGCTTTATTTTTGTATGTGTTAGTGTTTCTTCTCTTTTACATATGCTCCAAAACAACATCATTAAGTGAATTTAATTAGATATATATCTTACAAAAAAAGATGTATATCTTACTGTTTTGCTGTAAAGTATTGCTGTATGCTTTAAATTGATTTTTTAAATCAGTAGCAAAATAGCAAAGATAGAGAGCCCTCTATCAATTAAAATTAATCAAGAGAATTTAAAACCTCAGACTGAAGACATTGAAGGAGGGATGCTGGGCTATATTATAAACAAAATACTAAACTTGACATTGGAAATGTATTTAAGCCCCCAGTCCAGCATTTATGAGTAGAGTCACCTTAGACAAGTTGCCTAACCTTTCATAAACCTATTTGCTCATTTGTAAAATGAATGTTGTACAATTAATGCTGCTTGGCTGATGGTGCAATGTAAGGAAAATTCTTTGAAATCTATATATAAATGTGATTTTTAGCTCTTATCTTATCCTGCTTTAGTTCCCATTTTATGAAAGATTGTAAATAAATGTCAAAAGTGAGAATTAAAGCTGTCAGGGCTTTCAGAAGACTAAGAACAATTGACAAAAATACAATGGAATTTCAATTATTGATGCTGTATTATGTTAAATTACCTCTAGTATACTGACACTTTCCCTTCCTTTCCCCCATGTCATTCTCTATCCTTGCTCAAGCTCAGTTCTGTCCTCTCCATTTTGCTTTCTTGCCCAACTTCCGTTTCAATGCTATGGGCTTTATTTTCTATGCCAATCAATAATTTTTATTCTTTTTGTTTTTTCTTTTTGCTGTGATAGACCTCTTTAGAAGTTTGCCAAACTTAACGGACCCCTTGCTAAAAATAATGTTTTTACATCCCTTATATAAAATACATTGAATTTCAAAGGAAACTAATTATATTGAAAATAATTACTAAATTATTGAAACATGTAACCAACATGTATTTATTAAGTCTTTACTATGTGCTAGGCATTATGCTAGAAATTAGAAATAAAAAAATAAAGGTTTAAAAAACCCAGTTCCTGTTGGGAAGGAGCTCAAGAGTATCATGGGGAGACAAAAAGCAAACAATATCCATAGACTTCCTGAAATTTAAATGCAGATACCAAGTAAAAACCCTTCAGGCATAGATGCTTCCTCAAACTCTTGAATTTCCTGTTTTCTCAACTTCTATATGTCACAATCTATCTTTTCATCTCAGCTAAGCTAGATCTTTCCTTCCTACAACTGCTCCACTTTGACATTGCCCTATCTAACCTTAGCCTCCAATTCCATCTTTCTCCTTTGCTTCATGCCTCCTATTATAATAATTCCTTATTGAGAGTTCCATCCCCTCCATCCTTCATTACTTTTTTAGCTTATTTACTTTGCTCTAAGGTTTCTTTTTACTCTTACTAATTTCAGATCATTAGCTAATTATATTAGATTCATGCCCCAAAGGCTATAAACTGTGCATACTCTTGGACTCAGTAATATCATTATTAAGTCTGCATCCCAGAGAGATCGAAGGAAAGGGAAAAGCACTTATATTTACAAAAATACTTATAGCAGCTCTTTCTGTAGTTCAAAGAATTGGAACATGAGAAAATGTCTATCAACTGGGGAATGGTTGATCAAGTAGTGGTATACAATGGTAGATACAGTGTGGGTGATTGGAGTAACTAAGTCTTTCTTAAAGTGGGAGATGAGAAGAAAGGAGATAATTTAGAGTGTGAAATTAAAAAAAAATTAAAAGTTTAAAAATGTAATTGGAAAATATTTAATAAAATAAAGAAAAATATATTTTGAAATAGTTATTCACTACAACCATAAACTTTCCTCTGCCCTTGAGTACCTTTTCCTCATGTCCTATTGCCACTTTTCTCTTGCCAAATCTCAATCCTGGATTTTACCCTATTTAATTGACCTACTTAACTCTTACAAGATTCTAAACAAAGCCAAAAGAAGACTCAAAAGATTGTCAACTGGATACAGTATTGATTCATAATATCCACTTCCACCATTTATTTACATGATCTATATTAATCAAAAAGTCTAAGATATTTAAGGATAAATTAAACTCTCACTAAAAGATTTTTAAAGATAATGTTTGGTCACTGTTGCAAGATTACCTTTTTTATCTTTCTTCATAACACTACTTCATGATACTACTCTTTCTTGGTTCATATTCTACTTGTATGATTATTCCTCAGTCTTCTTTTCTGGCTCATCATCTATATCACAGCTCTTAACTCTGAGTTTTCCTGAAGATTCTGTCTTGGGTCCTTTTTTCCCTCCCATTACATTCTTTCTCTTTATGATCTCATCACCTCCTATGGATTTAATTGTTTCCATGAAGATGATTCCCATATTTATACCCTCCTTCTGGAGTTTTAAGTTCATAGATAAGTTTATTTTCCTGGATCCCTCACCCTCTCTCACCCTGCAAATCCATTTTGTGGCTAAATTAAGCAGCACAACACAACATCAATGACATTTGACCCTTTTCCCTAATCATGATACTACTACCTAACTTCAGGCTCCCATACTTTTCTCACAGATTACTACAACAACTTCCCAATTCATCTTCCTGCCTCAAGTCTCTCTCAACTCCAATCCTTCTTATGCACTATTACCAAAGTAATTTTCCTTAAATGCAGGACTAACCACATGAGTCCCATATGAAACCAATTTCAATGACTTCCCATTATTACTTTTATAGTGAGGGTGATGTCTACCCAAGTACGTGGAGACTTCTGATCGAATGGATAGATGAGAACAATTTGTTCTAACACCCATGAAAGTGATTGAAACAGATGCTGTGGAGCACTTAGAGATTGGGCAGATATTTTAGATATCAAGGTCATCTACTGAATCTCAAACTGTCACCAGTCATTCAGACTTTTGTTTTGTTACTGGCTTTCATGATTCTGGAAAAGAGAGTTAGGCTTATTACTTTGTGCAAGTCTGACTTATTTAAGTTTAATTCACGTGAAAGTCAATATATTACCCTGTGATATCACTGGTCATCTTCAAAATGAAAAACAAACAGCAATTACCTTTGGACAAAATAAAAACTTCAGTATTTAGCTTTGAGAGCCATACATAACCTGGCACCAATCTATCTTTGCAGTTTCACTGGATCTAACTTTTTCTCCATACTCTATGATCCAGTGAAACCTTCATTTTCTCTGTTCTCAAATTGTGACTCTCCATCTCCTGTTTCCATGCCTTTGCATTAGTAGCTTAGGTCTGGATTCACATATATGGCTTCCTCAAAGGGCTAAAGAGATAATTAGTTCATAATAGGAATCAGCTATGAGACAGAAACTCTTTCCTACATTTAAAACTACTCATACACAGAAGACTTTAATTGTATACAAAGCCAGTAAGATAAAATTAAAGAAGCAACAATACTAAATACTGTTTTACTTTGAAAAATTACTACTTTAAAATACTTTAAAATATCTTAACAGTTTGTGGATTTGCTGGTTGGGAATTTCATATTTCATCTCATCTATGCACTGTCCAAATTCTCCATCCATATCACTCAGTATATATGTACTGTCCATAATTCTCAGTTTATATGTTTTGTTAAAATAGGCCAGGCTTGAGCCAGTCCTTTTTTGGACAATTTGTCTTCTCTAAGAGCCTAGAATAGTTATCAGGGACTCCTCTTGTCATCATTTAGCTCTGACTAAAAGTACTCAAGGCCTCTGGACATTTTTAACTCACTAGATTATCTTTAAGCCTGGACATTACTGTCCTGGAAGACTTATTCACTTAAGATCAGGAAAGAACATACACAAAAGCTAAAAGACAACTCAAGAGTAACTTGGTCTAATTGAGTCTATATGCACTAGCAAATTCTTTATTTGTAAAATGGGGATAATAATAATAGCCCCTAACTCTTAGGGTTGTAAGAATCAAATGAGATAATAATGTTAAAACAATGAGCACAATACATGGCACATAATAAGCACTAATAAATATTTTGTCATTGCTATTGTTGTTACTATTTGCCAACAATATCCATGGAGTTCATCATCTTCAATGCACTAAAATTCTGAATAATCCTGTAGTCCTTGGAAGTTTCTACGAGAAATCTGGGTTCATATTCCTTAAGATGTCCCCTATAGTCCAATTAAATCTTCTACATATCCTTTGTTGATTATCTTTGACAAGTGTTTAGTACCAGAATTCCTGCTTTCTATCACTGACCATTTTCAGGCCAATCTTCAGAAGATGTCCTTTTGTATCAATTCATAAAATCATAGACTTGTAAAGGGAGAAGAGGTATTGAGTAGCATGCAGTCCACCTCCTTTAGCACGGATAAAGGAATCCTGATATAAAATGATATAACTTTGAGAAGTCATAAGGTTGGTGGTGGAACAAAGGGTCCAGAAGTTCTGATTCTTAAGTCCATTTTTTTTCTTTGCTACATCACACTGTTTTATGGAAAAATACAACAAATTTAGTAAAAAGAAATGTATTCCATTGCTGGACCACCTTTGCTGGTATTTGCCTTTGTTAATGTAGTTGGTCCAAAATTGACAAATTAAATTCGTACTTGCCTACTCTTGAAAAGTCACTCACTTGTGGAGTGGGAGACTAGCCATCAGCCAGGAGTTTGCTATGTCTTCAAGTGACCTTCAAATAAAGATTTGAAATCCCACTGCAAAGTCTCTCCAGCTCCTGTTTCCTTAACACTGCTTATCTTTCTTTTCCTTTCTTAAAATGATAGATTTCTTCCCACCAGAACTGGGAACTAGAGAGCCCTTGACACCAATTTCTCACTAAGCAGAGTTTTTACCCCTAGTTAATTCTCATATCCAATTTAGAAAATCATTTTAAATAAAGGAAGCTATGAAATTTGCTCTCCCTTGATCAATTCTTAATAGAGTTGTAGTTTTAATTGCTCATGATTTCACTCTTTCTTTGGTATTTACAGATTTTCACTTATCCTTTTTGAATTTTGCATCTGATTTATAGGCTATATTTCTTCGCTTCTGGGAAAATTAGATATATTTACTCTTTTCAACCTATGATATTTTATTCATTGCACTTGTCTGAAATGAACTGCAAGGACTTCAATGAGGGTTCTTGCCAATTTACTTATTACCTTAGGAAGCTCACCATCTGGACCTGCTGTTTTTATGACTTTTATATAGTATATAATCACATTTCCCAAACATTCTTGTAATCCTCTCTAGCAAGGTATTTCTACTTTGGATTTTTTGAGATAAAAACAGCACTGTAATATAAGCCTGTAGTCCCAAGTCTCCAATTAATTCTCTATATTAGTAGTTACAGAGAAACATTCCTGATAACATGAACCATAGTGCTGACTGAGCTATAAAGAGTTACTTTAATGTTCTTACTCTTTCTCTGTCTCTTCCCTCTTGATTCCTCCTGTTTTCTCTCCTCTCCCTGTGTCTGTGAAATGTCAAAAATGCTGCCTCCAACAGATTTTTGGATTGTGTTCTCTGGCTGTATAATCTAGGCAGTCAGTTATTTTCTCTGTCTTTTACTTGCCAGGAAAATTCCAGACAAATGGGATAAAGATTAATTTTGTAAAATCAATGAAGCTTCTTTTATAAAAGAATATTTTCTAATCTAAAGAGCAGTAGATATGGAGGAGTTGCCACTGAAGTGGTTTCAAAGTTCAACAGGCGTATTTAACCTAAGGAAGTCTCATTGTGCTACCTCAGTTATGCACTCTGCTAATAAAAGAACTTCTTTTGGTTCTAGGTCATCAGAGCAGTTTCCCTTGATGATTTCCTGAAAGAAGGCTCTTTTTTTTTAATCATGGTTTTCAGGAAGTCCAATAATTCTTAGATTGTCCCTTCTAGATCTATTTTCCAGGTCAGTTGTTTTTCCAATGAGGTATTTTACATTTTCTTCTATTTTTTTTCTTTTTCTTTTTCTTTTTCTTTTTTTTTTTTTTTTTTGGTTTTGTTTGACTGATTCTTGAAGTCTCAAGTCATTCACTTCCATTTGTTCAATTCTAATTTTTAGTGAAATATTTTCTTCAGTTAGCTTTTAATCTCCTTTTGCATTTGGCCAATTGAATTTTTAAGTGAGTTGTTTTATTCATTGGATTTTTTTCCATTTCACAAATTTTGTTTTTCAGCAAGTTGGTTTCTTTTTCAAATCTATTTTGTGAGGAATTTTCTTTAAATATTTTCTGTTTCCTTTCCCAAACTCTCTTGCAACTCCTTTTCCCATTTTTCTTTTAACTCTCTTTTAAGATCTTTTTTGAATTCTCCCAATAGAGCCTTGTGAAATGATGACCAATTCATATCACCCTTTGGAGCTTTATCTAGAGACAATTTGCTTTTAGTGACGTCAGAGTTTGAGACCTGTTCTTCTCTTTCTTCATAAAAGCTATCTGTGGTTTTTGCTTTTTTGCTCATTTTTTAAAAAGTTGAAGTCTGCTCTTTGGGCAAAGAGGAGCTTGTTCCATACTTCCTCTACCGGTGACAATGGCTTTTCACTGCCTTGGGTCTATTCTGCTGACTTCCTTCCTGTGCTGGGTGAACATGGCCAAGTCCCATGTTATTATTCTGAATTTCAGAGGCTCACTATTTGCCTTTTGTATTTGTATTGGATGTCTCACAGCTAATCTGCTGATCCACTGGCTTCCAAACCAGGAGAGTAGTCCATGGTGTTATATTTTGGCTAAGAGCCTCCTGGTAGATTCCTCAGCATGCATAGTTATACTATCCTGGTTTACTGTTCTGCAGTGAGCTCAGCCACCTCCCCTTCTCCCACTGCCCAATTTAAACAGACCTTTTCTGAAGTTCTTCCAAAATATCTTCTGCTGGGAATTTGTTATATTCAAAAGTATGTCTTAACTTTTCTGAAAGTATCCAGGATATTAACTTGGTCCTCACACATGGGTAATTTTTCAACAGTGACCCTGGTAAAACCTTTTGTTCTAAATTTTCCCGTTCTTTCCCCCACCTCCTCCCCTAGCTAGAAGGTAGTCCAATATATGTTAAATATGTTAAAATATATGTTAAATCCAATATATGTATACATATTTATACAGTTATCTTGCTGCACAAGAAAAATCAGATCAAGAAGGAAGAAAAACAGAAAGAAAACAAAATGCAAGCAAATAACAGCAGACAAAGTGAGAATGCTATATTGTGGTCCACACTCAGTTCCCCTGGTCTTCTCTCTGTGTGTAGATGGCTCTCTTCATCACTGAACAAGTGGCACAAGTAGTGCTAGTTTGAATTATCTCATTGTTGAAGAGAGCCATGTCCATCAGAATTGATTGTTGTAAAGTCTTGTTGTCATGTACAATGATCTGGTTCAGCTCATTTCACTTAGCGTCAATTCAGAGCATCAGAGTAAGTCTCTCCAGACCTCTCTGAAATCATCCTGGTGGTCGTTTCTACTACAAAAAGGGCTGCCACAAACATTTTTGCACATGTGGGTCCTTTTTCCTCCTTTAAGATCTCTTTGGGATATAATCCCAATAAAAACATTGCTGGATGAAAGGGTAGGCACAGTTTGATAACTTTCTGAGTATAGTTCCAAATTGTTCTCCAAAATGGTTGGATCCATTCATAGTTCTACCAACAATGTATCAGTGTCCCAGTTTTCCCTCATCCCCTCCAACATGTGTCATAATTGTTTTCTGTCATCTTAGCTAACTCACAGGTATGTAGTGGTATCTCAGAGTTGTCTTAATTTGCATTTCTCTGATCAATATGATTTGGAGCACCTTTTCATATGACTACAGTTTCAATTTCTTCATTTGAAAATTGTCTATTCATTTCCTTTGACCATTTTTCAATTGGAGAATGACTTGAACTAGTATAAATTTGAGTCAATTCTCTATATATTTTAGAAATGAGGCCTTTATCAGAACCTTCGAATGTAAAAAATGTTTTCTCAGTTTATTGTTTTCCTTCTAATCTTGTCTGCATTAGTTTTGTTTGTACAAAAACTTTTAAACTTAATATAATCAAAATTATCTATTTTATGATCAATAATGATCTCTAGTTTAAATGTAGGTCAATGCCTAGTTTCAGCCATACTAGTTTCCAATTTTCCCAGGAGTTTTTTTTTGGTCAAATAGTGAATTCTTATCCCAAAAGCTGGGGTCTTTGGGTTTGTCAAATACTAGGTTGCTATAGTCATTGACTATTTTGTTCTTTGAACCTAACCTATTCCACTGATCAACTGCTCTATTTCTTAGCCAGTACCAAATGGTTTTGATGACTGCTGTTTTATAATATAATATAATATAATATAATATAATATATATAATATAATATAACATAACATAATATAATACAATGTAATGTAATATAACATAACATAATATAATATATTTTTAGATCTGGTACAGCTAGGCCACCTTCATTTGCTTTTCTTTTTGTTAATTCCCTTGAAATTCTTAACTTTTTCTTCTTCCAGATGAATTTTATTTTATTTTTTTCTAGGTAAGTAAAATAATTTCTTGGGAGTTATAATGTTCGGGCTATCTCCCAGGAAGGCCTCAGGATCAGAGTCAGGATAAATCAAAGTCCTTGGTTTTTAAAGAGAGAAGTGAAGGAGGCAGGCAAGCTGCCACGCAGTTTGCCAAAGATGTATCCTGGATTCTGGAGTCTGGATTCTCCAACCTCTCTCCTCCTTGTCCTGCAGTCAAGTGAGACTGACCTCTCTCCCTCAGCCCTCCTATCCTTGCCTATGATTACCTCACTAACACCCATTTATCAGGTGCCAATCATGAGGAAAGCCATCACATTACCATATCATCTAAATATATATGTATAGAGCCATTATTTTACATCCAATTTACTTTATTTTCAATATGTGGGATAAAGCACCACAATTTTAGGAAGGATATTGCTTAGCTGGAAAGTGTTCAAGAGGATGACCAGATGGTCAAAGACTTTTAGATCATGGATAAAAGAACTAGTAATATTTATCATGGAAAAGAGCAGAGTTAAGGAGAAAATGATAAGTGTATTTAAAGGTGAGAAGGGTTGCAAAGTAGAAGGAGGAATAGATATATTTTAATTGGTCATGGAGGCATATGAGTGAGAATTGCCAAGAGGCAGATTAACATTTGCCACAATAAAAATCTTCCCAATAATTAGAGCTTCCTGAAATGGAAGAAATTATTTCTGATGATATTGTATCCTTCATTCAAGTTCTATAAGCAAAAGGCAGATGACTACTTATTAGATTAGTTGTATAATATAATTCATTGACTATATGATATCTAATGCACTTTCTATTCTTGATATTCTATGATTTTGTGTTACTTCTTCCACTCTCCCTTATTCAGTATATTCTTCATAATGTTGCAATCCCTATATTTCTTGTCTATAGATTCTTCTAATCTTCACTGGATATGGCCCATGGAGTAAAATTCAAAATAATTTGTCAAAGATTCAAAACTTTCCATAATCTGTCACCAGCCTGCCTTCTCAGAATTATCTTATATTACATATTACCCTAGTATTCAATTGAGACTACTTTCTTTAAAGATATTAATGGTCTATTTGCCAAATACACTGATTCCCTCCTCATTTCCTCAACATTTATGATTTCTCTGTAGCATTTGAGATTATTGACCATCCTCTTTTCCTGGACACCATCTCTTTAGTTTTGTACAACACTTCTCTTTCTTGATTCTCCAAAATCTCTGACTATTCCAATATTTGCTGGATTATCATTCAATTGTAGTTGTACCTCAAATCTATGTTTTGCATATTATCTGTCTCTATTTGTCTGTTTCTCGCTTCTGTTTTTTTCTCTCTTAGTGTCCTTATCAACTACCATGGGTTCAATGGACATCTCTTCATAGATGGATGCCATTTCCATCTATAGTTTTTCTCCTTAGTTCCAAGTCCATGTGAAAACTTGCCTGTTGATCACTTCTAATTTGATGTCCCATAGACAATCAATATGTCTAAAAGTGAGCTTATTTTCATTTTCTCCTAACTTCTCCTTCCAAACCACCCTGATTCTATTTAAGGAACTGCCATACAGGCACTAGGTTTTGTTCATTCTATTTTCACAACATCTCACATCTGTCCCTTTCTTTCCCCAGGTATCCCCAAGGACTGCCATCCTACTTTAAGCTCCCATTAACCCTTTACTATATAAATAGCATCCTAATTGTTCTTCTATCCTTAACTTTCTCCAGTTTAATATTCTTTCTACACAGCTGCTGAAGTTATATTCCTAAAATGCAAATCTACCTTGTTACCCCCTAACTTTCAATAAATTTCAATGATTCCCTATACTTGATTACAGTTTAAATTTCTAAGTTACAGCATGAATTCCTATTTGACGTTTAAAGCCTTTTACAATGTATTTCCAACTTCCTCCCCATCCTGATCATACATTATTCCTTTTTACATAATATATAATCCAGTCAAACCGGTATTCCTGGAATTTCTTACACATTTTTTTACATCTTCTTTATTCATTCCCCTGTATGATTCTTCTCAGTGTTGGTATATTCCCTCTTGATTTCTGCTACTTTAAATAGACTCCAAGATTTAGCTCAGATGCTATCTCCTCATGTGATACTTTATCCCCTCAAATTCTAGCTCCTACTACCAAAATGATGTTTTATACACAAACACACAAGTGTAGATATAATATATGTACATATGTTTTTATTTATATATAACACAAAACAAAATATGGATCAATTCTCTGCTGCTTGTGCTAATTTTGTCCTAACAATTAACACCCAGAAGACAGAGGTACCCCAACAGTCAACACTACATACTCCATATGTAGAAGCATTGGTTACCGCAAATGGAGAAATTTTGAATGCTGCAGTTAAGTTTTCTTTTTTTGACAGTGCATATGTTCCAATATCTACATTAATAATAAGGTTGACACATATATTGCCAGAACTAGCTCTGTATTTGAGAAGTTCTGAAATAAAAATCAGGATAGAAAAGGTATTAGACTGACTACTAAACTGAAGGTCCACAGAGCCAATATGCTGACCTCATTGTTGTATGTCTATGAAAACTGGACAGTATAACAACACTATTCTAGAAAACTTTATCACTTCCATTTGAATTAATTTAGGAAGATTCTGAAGATCATCTAGCAGGATAAGATACCAGATAATGAGGTTATTTTTTGAACTAAACTGCCAACCATTTAAACTTTACTGCAGAGAGAGCAACTCCATTAGGCTGGCTATATTGTTTGAATGCCAAATGTACATTTGCCAAAAAAGACTATTTTATGAAGAAGTCCCACAGGGCAAGGGTTCATAAAGTGGTCAGAAAAAGCAATACAAGAACATGCTCAAGGTCTCCCTCCCTCTCTCCTTCCTTTTCTCTCTTTCTCTCTCTCTCTCTCTCTCTCTCTCTCTCTCTCTCTCTCTCTCTCTCTCTTTCTCTCTCTCTCTCTCTCTTTTTCTCTCTCTCTCTCTGTCTCTCTTTCTCTGTCTTTGTCTCTCTGTCTCTCTCTGTCTCTATCTCACTCTTTCTCTCTCTGTGTCTCTCTCTTTCTCTCTCTCTCTTTCTTTCTTTACTTTCAAGGAGCTTGCAATTAATTGGACATGGTTAGTTTGAAATAAAGGCAAAACATCCAAGTGAAAATGATTAACTCTTAGTTAATTAGTGAAGTAGAAAGTTAGATTTTCATAACTGAGATTTCATTTTGCTTCCTAGAAAAAGAACTGAGCAATAAAAATTGAAATTTCTTTTCTTTTCTCTTTATTATTTCTTTTTTTTTTTTACTTTTCCTTTTCTTCTAATTACCATTATTATTATCACTGATGGGTATCAATATTATGCAACAATTTTTTAACATTTCTTTTTAAAACTTTGAATTCCAGATTCTCTCCTTTTCCCCCAATCCCAGTCTCTCTTAAGAAAGCACATCTGAAGTTATGCAAACCATTTTCATAAGTCATGTGAAAGAAAATACAGATCTCCCTCCTAAATATACCTTCAAAAATTAGAGAGAGAGAGAGAAAGAGAGAGAGAGAATGCTTCAGTTTGTATTCAGACACAATCAGTTTTTTCTCTGATATGATTAGGATTTTTCATCATAATTCCTTCATAATAGCTACAAATCATTGTATTTCTAAGAATAATAGTCATTCACAGCTGATCATCCCAGAACATTGCTATGCTTTGAATACGTACATTTCACTTTGCAATTCATGGAGGCCTTTTCAAGTTTTTAATGAGGGCATCTTGTTCACCATTTCCCCAGTCTCTCCTAAGAAACTTAGAATTGATTACATGACATGGGAGACACTGGCACATGACCACCCAGAATGGTGTGCCCTCATCAGAGAAGGTGCTGTGCTGTGAGCAAAGCAAAACTGAAGTAGCTGAGAAGAAATATGCGTTGTTTAACTAGAGAATCCAGCCTAAAGTTCATATGGACTATTTGTGTTCAAGCTGTGGCAGGTCATTCTGAACTCATCTTAGTCTGATCAGCCACAGGCAGACACATTTTGTCTTGCCTCTAACATAGTGATGTCATTTTGTTCCTCTTTGAGAATGAAGGATAACAGCCACATACATTCATACATACATACATACATAGATGTATATTGTGCATGGATACAAATGCATCATCTTCTCTCAATAGAGTGTAAATTCCTAGAGGCAAAGATTTGTTATTTATGTCTTTGTGTCCCCTGCACTTAGTATGAGAACTTGCATAGAATACAATAAATAACTAGTAAATGTTGATTGGTTCATTAGTGGTCTTTCTTGTTCACCAAAAAAATGAAATTTATACTAAATTTGTTCTTCTTCTGTAAGGGGAAATAAACCCCAATTCTTCCTTATCACACCAGTCTACAAAAGAGAATCTGTTATTCTAATAGTCTTTGAAATTAAATTGCTACGTTTTGGAGTACTTAGGAGAAGAGTTGAGTCTAGAAAATATTTGGAATGTGAATCTATAAAGAATATAAGCTTTTAAAATATGTTTCTGATACATAAAGTACTTTACATATGGCATTTTATTTAGGTTTTACAATAATGACACGAGGAAGGAAATATAAATATTATTGTTTCCATTTTATAGGTTGATAATCTGAGGGTTAGAAAGTACACAAATGTTAAGTTATATAGCTAGGGACTGTGCAAAGTTACATAGATAATAAGTTTTACAGCTAAGACTCAACTCCAGGTTTTCTAATCCCAAATTTAAAAAGTACCACAGCTGCTTCTCAATCAACTCCCTGGACCCAGCAGTTGCCATCTTACATCCTGCCACTGATATTTTGGATCTTCTGAAGTTTGGGATAGAAGTTCTAGGGTAGAAAGCTTTTAAAACAAATCTCCAGCTGAATACTCATCTGGTGCAGGTTCTCAAATGACAACTCTTCCCTAAAGATTTATGACCCACAGATGTTCATGCTGTGTTCATCAAGGACACAACTCTGTGTCATGTTAAATTGTTGGCATCCTATCATTGATTCATTCATAGAGTGTAGGAGAATTTGAAATAACCCAGAAACAGAGGGCTTAAGGTCCTGAATCCTTCCCTGTAACTGCAGGAAAGGCAGTAGCAAGATACAATAAGGAAATCACTGCTCTGGTAGTCAGAGGCTATAGGTTCAAATATTTTTTTAATGCTTACAATATGCCTGATCTTCCTGGAATTCAGTTTCCTCTTCTTTAAAATGAAGGTATTGAATTATCTAACGATATCCCTTCTAGATCTTGATCTATGATCCTTGGCTACTTGGGTGAGCTCTTATTTTAGTCCTAGACTTAGTAACAGAGGACTTGCTTTGGTAATAAGTAGGAGCAAGGGCTTTAAGAAAGGAGGAGGAAACAAAGAAGAGAAATCTTTAGGAATCACATTTGCATATGTGTCACCAGCTCTAGCAATGAGACCAAAAGAGATTTCTACCCTTTGGTTTCTGAGTTCTTGAAACCTGATGAAGGGTAGCAAGTGGGAGTGGGAGGAAGCTTGAAATAGCCCTTGATGGGCAAAAAATAGTGGTGATACTTTTCATTAGTGTTCTAATTCAGAACAAACAGTCCTTTTTACAGCTTACTTTATAAAATTTGTGCCTGATTAGTCACCAAAGGTCAGATGAATCATCTCTTGCTAAAAAAAAAAAAAAAAAGTCTTCTTTTCCTTTTGGGCACTATTATGGTCATCTGTGTTTAAGCTGGAGGAAGCTGAGAGTAATGAAATTTTCTTTTAAATTTGGTGTCTCAAACTTAAAATAAAGAACAGAACTGAAGATACTTGGGGTTCCAGTAAGGAGAAAAAGGAAGAATATGCTAGAATAGATGGGAGCATTTTCTGAAGACTCAATAAAAATTATGAAACTTTCAAAATTGTGAATATGTCATTTCTTGCTTCCTGTCTTGACTGATGATAAAACTTACTCATATTAGATAAGCTTCTTGAGGGTAGGGTCTGCATTGTTCTCCAACTTTATTTTCCCATTTTAGGTGACTGCATTACCCATACTGCACTAAACTTTTGTGTAATTGAATTGAATTAAATAGATATGCTCAGGCATTGTCAAGAAGAGAGTTTTTAACATATAATACTCCTGACTTCAACAGAGCCAGATTAAAATGTAATTGGGAAATATTTAACAAAATAAGCAAAAATACTGTGAAATATAAATAATAGTACATTAAAAAAACTTTCAATATGTTCTTTGCAGGGATACTTATGTATTGGATTAGTAGTCTTGTCGACCCCATTGGTACAGGGTCTTTGCCTCATTGATAAGGGTTTCATTCTAAATCTGATGACGTCTATATACATAAGGTATAAAGTCTTATAATAGTAGCTCTATGGACAATATATTTCTATTATGAAAGGAATGTTGTTATTAATCCACCAGTGGTGCCGATTAAGAGAACAATTTATACAATAATAGCATCATTGGTAAGAAGAACTACTTTAAACAACATAAGAACTCTGATCAATGTGATCTGATTATAAGGGGACAATTTACTTACGATATTATCCTTTATGTCTAAGTTATGTTTGATTAGGAGCTTGTCTTGGTATATAGTGTGAGATATGGTCTACATCTAATTTCTATTTAGACTACTTCCAGTTTTCCTAGGGCTTTTAATTGCATTTTTATTCCAGTACTTGTGGTTTATATAGGTTTATCAAACATGATGCTACTTCAGCAGCTCCAAAATGCTTATTATGTAAAGAGCGAGAGAATTCCAGAATATTAGAGCTGTCAGAGGCAGTGGTGATGATTTAGTCCAACATTTTCATTTTACAAGTAAAGAAACTGAAACCCAGAAAGTGGAAGTAATTTGCCTCAGGTCATCCAGAGCTGGTAAATGTCTAACAACGCATTCTCTGGGGTAAATAGTATGTAAGATACATTCTTAGGTTTAATCTGCATTATTAACATTTTCTTCATCACTTTCTTAGTCCAGACAATAAAAATCAAATCAAATCAAATCAAATTCTGGTTTGCAGCAGCCGCCAATTTCTAAACACTAAAAAGAGAACATGACAGACAGTGTGTTCTTAAGGAAATTAATAAAATAAGAGTATCTGGTGATGTGATAATTCCTGCCAAAGGACATAATTGTTATCATGGAAAAATATTTCCACTCAAAGACCAGGATAGACTTTAGAAAAACACTTATCCCCTGGCAATTTCTACAACTTTAGGTGGCCTGTTATATGGAAGGACATTATTGCCTCAGTATTTTGGCAAGTTTTTTGTCGGGAGAAGCATCAGAGAAGAGATTGCCTCAGATGTTTCCAAGCTAAGAAAATGCTGTCAGAGACTCCTGCTTATCCACTGATCAAACTCCACTTGGAACCACTGGAGATGCTTGTGTTAGTCTAAGTAGAAGCACATATGCCCAGAAGGGCAATTCAAACAGACAGAATGCTTTCTTTACAAATCCACACACTACTCAACATTTGTTCATCAGGAGAAAAACATGGGGCATGCCTGGAAAATGTCAGCAGTGTGTAGCTCAGCAGAGCACATTGGGATTCGTGGTGAGGTGCAGGGAAACAGAGCAGAAGATAGGTCAGCAAACACCCTCCAGCCAGAGGCAGTCAAACAAGCAGCTATCATCCCAAGCTGTCCAACTTACAGCCGCCTCAGTGAGGACCTCAATTAACTCCCTCATTGCTGAATGTTGATCTAAGAGTAATAAAGAAGTCAGAAAGAAGTCAGTATTTTGTCTTTGGACTCATTTAACAATAACCCTAAAAGGGCCTATATTTATACAAGTTTAGAGTACAGAGGGAAAAGAACCACAATGAAATTTGTTACCATTTCAACCCTAAATATACTATCCTTCTTTTTACTCCTTTGCCCCACCTTACACCTGGCCCACTCTGTACTACAGATGTAGCTTGCTTCAGCTCTGCTAATCTTTGGTCTTTTAACTTGATTTCTAAGGCCTCAGCTTCCTCACTTGTAAAAATGGAAATGTTGGATTAGATGACTTCAAGGTTCTGAGTAACTATATCAGTTACTTCTCAAAATTCTTCAATGCACTTCCATTGCTTCTAAATAAATTACATAAGTCTCAGCATGGGATACAAAATTCTTTAATCTATAACCCCAATTGATTTTTCCTTATTTATTTCACATTACTCCCTGTATAGTCTTTGCTTCAATCAAAATAGCCTGCTAGATGTTTCTAGGATACAAGTATATCATCATTCGTTTTCATGCCTTTGTATTTATAAGTCTCCCATGTCCAAAATGTGCTCCTTTACTTCTCCTTCTTAGACTTCCAAAAATATGGTGGAGATAGGATAACATATGCAGAGATGGGAAGGGTCTTACAGACCAGTACTAATTTTCTCAATGAGAGAATTGAGGCAGAAAAAGATTTTTTACTCAGGGTACACAGTTAAACACAGATATTCCTATCTCCAAATCCAAAGCTCTACACAATTGTTTGAATATGTGCAATGAGAGTGAGTCAAGGATAACACTGGGTGAGATTATGAATCTGAGGGACTTGAATTGATGGTGCTTTCAACAATAATAGGAAAGTTCAGAAGAGGAGGGAGTTGGGAACAAAGTGGGGAAGAGAATGAGTTCTGTTTTGGATATTTCACATTGAAGATACCTATAATATATGTTTTTCAAATGTTCAACAGGTATTTGATGATGCAGAGAGTAGGTTTAGGTATAGATGCATGCAGATTATCTGCAGAGAGATAATAACTGAATCTGTGGAAGTTGATCCAAGTAAGAACATGTAGAGAGACAAGAGAAGAAGGCATTGGACAGAACTTAGCAGCATACTCCTATTACTTATATGTCATATATGACAATCCAACAAAGAACTTCAAGATGGAGTAGCTTAAAAAGTAAAATGACCCAAAGAAAGCAATGTCATAAAAAGCCAGAGAGGTATGCAGGAGGATTGACTGCCCTAAAAAATCAAGAAGAAAGAGGACTGAGAAAGATTTTGGTGATTAAAAGATTCTTTCTCAATTTGAAGAGAGTTGTTTCTATTGAGGGGTAAGGTTGGAAGCTCCATGGTTAAGACTTAAAAAAAGGAGAGGGGAGGAAGTACTGAATATATCTAACTTTTTCTAGGGACTTGCCTAGAGACATAGAACAATAGAAATGTGAAATACAGAACACAGAACAGTAGAACAATGGTAGCATCTAGTGACGTTTTCTTTCTTTCTTTCTTTCTTTTTTTTTCTTAAGATATGAGAAATTTGGGCACACATGAAGGCTGCAGGGAAAGAAGTATATATTAGGGAAAGAATAAATGGGGGAGAGATAGAAAGGAAAAGAGAGAGAAAGAAAGAGAAAAAAGAGAGAGAAAGAGAGAGAGAGAGACAGAGAGAAGGGGGAGAGAGAGAGAAGAGACAAAGAGAGAGGAGAGGGAGAGAGAGAGACAGAGAGAGACAGAGAGGGAGGTAAGAAGGGAGGGAGGGAGAGAGACAGAGACAGAGACAGAGGCAGAGACAGAGGAGACAGAGACAGACAAACACACAGATATAAATTTGCTGGAGAATAATTGGTTACATGCCTGAATACCTATAAAAGAAGTTTGTAACTTATGTGAACTAATGGTATTTGAATAATTAGACAAAACCCTACAATTGTTCATTTTATTAGAGTCTAATTATGGGATTGAATAGAGATGTGTTTCCCCCTTTGCTCCATCTTCTTTTTTAAAATACCCTTTTGTAAAGACTATTAATCTCATTTCCATATAAAAGAAAATCTTATCAGAAAGAACAAAATAAAGTTTTTATGCTAGCTTCTTTGGTGAACCCAAAGCCAAATGAGTGGTCACTAAGTCTTACTTAATGACAAACTGTTTTACATTTAAACAAAGCCCCAACTCTTGATTCAAGCATCCAAATTGAGAGAGAAAAAGCAAACATGAGGGTAAAAAAAAAAGGCAGATATATTAATGTGAGGCTTTTTCTATGTCTGTTATTGCTTTTGAATAGCCTCATTTTACACCCCCTCTGGTTTTAAATAGAGCCAACCCACCATCTCTGTCTCTGTCTCTCTCTGTCTCTGTCTCTCTTTCTCTGTCTCTGACTTTCTCTGTGTCTGTCTTTCTGTCTCTTACTGTCTCTGTGTTTTTGTCTATCTCTCTGTCTCTGTCTTTGTCTCTCTGTCTCTTTCTGTCTCTGTCTCTCTGTGTGTCTGTCTGTCTCTCACTGTCTCTGTCTCTCTCTTCTCTCTCTGTCTCTCTGTGTTTGTGTCTATCTCTCTGTCTCTCTCTTTTTCTCTCTCGCAGGAGGTGTATGGTGCTATCTTCCTGGTTTGTGAATGATGAGCTCATATGTGATTCTGTGTTCTAGACATAATGGGATGGTGCTTTATGGCTTTTCCATGAAGAAAAACCATGATATAATATTTTTGGTACTGTTAGTCCCAGAGATGCCATTGTCCAGAGCTAACATTCAGAAGAGACACTTATAAATTATTAACCCTGGGCCTATATTTCCCTGAATTGGGTGGTTGCTGAGAAAACAAGAGATCTCTTCAATAGTGAATCAGTGTGGGGTTCAGTCTTTAAAGCATAACACTGACCAAAAAAAAAAAAAAATAGATCCAGGAATTCTTTCTTTCTTCCTTTAAAAAAATTTTTTTTTATTTCTTAAAGGACATTATCTTTAAAGGCAAGGACTGAGTTGTAAATTGAGACAGATTGAGACTACAGGACAAGAGTTTGAACAAAAAACAGAAGACCCACGTTGCAGTCTTTGCTTAGTTAATTAACTAGCTGAGTGACCTTGTGCAAATCACACAACTTTTCTGGAACTCAGTTTTCCCATCTGTAAATTGGATTTAATGACCTGGAAGTTCCTTCTAATTCTAATAGTTTATGAGTAATATTCATAAGATTATTCCTAAGAAGCCCAAGATGACCAATTTCTCAGGAACACAGGATTTCAGAAATAGGAGTGATCTTTCAACCAATCTGATCCATACAATCAATTATCTGGTCTCTGATTGAGGAATGAGGAGGAATCCACACCAAGCCCCCAGTTAGGATGTTTTTCTTAACCTCAAGCTTTAATTTTACTTTTATTTACCAGGAACTATGTTTATTTCCTTCCTATTTCCTACTCATAATGACTTATTGGCATTTTGATTTCATATATGTATATGACACACACACACACACACACATTCACTCTTTCTCACACACACAAACCTACAAAAAAGATAGAAATTAAATCACATTCAAAAGACATTCTGGGTGAGCAATGAGATATAGTGGCAAAGAACACTGGCCCTGGAGGCAGAAAGCTTTCCTGCCACTGAACTTTACTCCATTTGTGACTTTGAATGTGAAATAATCTCTCCCTGAGCCTTATTTTCCTCATCTGTAAAATTATAGGGCCAGACTAGGTGATTTCTAAAGAGCTTCCAACTTTAATATATGACCTATGATCCTTGATTGATAGCAGAAGGAAAGTTAAAATAGCGAAAGAGCAAAGATACACCAATTTTCCTTAGGACCTAGGCTTTTAAGCAGTTGGCTTGGTTACTAAAATGCAATCAAGGGAAGTCTATCACTATGAAGTACGATGCTGTCACCTGGTGACCAGATCCTGAATTACAAGAACATTGCCTTTTTCATTTCCACTGTGATCTTTTGGAAGAAGACTTGGACAAGAACCACAGAAGACGAGAAATCATGGATAGGAGTACCCACAATGATGAGACTGAAGATTTGTTGCAATATTCACATTTTAAGACATTTAGAGATGCTAGAGGGAAAGAGATTCTAGAACTTATCTCATTCTACTCTTTCACTTTAGGGAAGATCTTAGAGATGTAAAATGAATTTATTCAAATGTTATTATAAACTGAGATGGCAAAAAAACAAAGAGTAGAATGTACATTTCAGGTGGTCTAAATTGGGTTGCTTTCCTTAATTGCACCATTCTTCCCATGCATTTGGTTGGAGGTTAAACAACCAAGGACTCACTGATTATAGTCTGAAAATAACTTAACACCTAAACTGGGATTTGCCTCAGAACTTAATTTCTGGCCCTTTAGTTTTCATATTTCAGTAATTCTTGCCAACTTAACCTATGGTCAAATAGGCTTCTGGGAGGGATTGTAAGAGAGTCAAGGGAAATAAATCTTTTACTTACTTGGATTACTTCTGTTTTGATTCAAATGTCTTTATTTTTATTATATTGCCTTTGTTTCATAATATATCCCTTCCTTTTATTTTACCCAGAGATAATCAACATTTATAAAAACAAGTTAAAAAGTAAGGGAAAAAATAGCAATCTAGCAAAATTAAGTTAAATATCAACTAATTTTGACAGTGTATTCAGTGTTCTATATCCATAGAGATTCCTTTATACAAAGACACGTATACTCTTGTATACACTGTGACACAGTGAAACAAACCTCTTGGCTGGTCCATGAACAAGACATTTCATCTTTTAGTTCCAGACATTTTCTCTTTATGTTCCTTATGCCTCAAAAGCTATTTTTTTTCACTCTGCCGATTGACTTCCCTGGGTTCTTTTAAATCTCAACTAAAATCCCTCTTATTATAGGAAAACTTTCCCAATCCTTCTTAGTTCTAGTACTTTCCCTCTGTTAATTAATTATTTATTCTGTATATAGCTTGCTTTGTATAAATTTGCTTGCATGGTGCCTCTCCTATTAGATTGCAGCTCTTTGAGGTAAGGAATCATCTTTTACCTTTTTTTTTTTTTTTTTTTTTTTTTTTTTTGTATCCTCAGAACTTAGCACAATACCTGATATATAGTAGGAACTTAATAAATATTGATTGATTGTTGGGTCTTTGTTTCCTTATTTGTGAAAGGTGAAGTCTGGGCTAGATAAGGTCACTTTTAGCTCTAAATCTATGGCCCTACAGTCTTAAACTGTTAGTTATCTTTTCATATTTTGACATCTTCCATTGAAATACACAGGAAGCTCCTGGAAGACAGGGAAAGAATCCTCTATCTTTATATTCTCCTATAGAAACAGGACAGTGTCTTAGAAGTAATAGATAACTCAGAATTTTTTGTAAATGAAGCAGGTAAGTGCCTGCTCTCTAACAGCATGACAAAATGTTTAATGTATGTTTGAATGCATTTATAAGATTATGTTTGCCTGACTTATCCCATAAGCTCCTTGGAGAAGACACTTGCATTCTGCATAAATGTGAAATAAATTGTGTGAATACAAGCAGCAGCTCCCATTTTTGTTCAAGTACTTGGAAGTCAATAGTCCCTGCCATGTTGCCTTTCCTTTTTCTGCTCCCCACTGGTATGAATGTGTGGAGATGTAAGGAAAACTCTCTTTCTCAGAGAATTGGTTATGGATCTACAAAAAGCAACAATTTTGGCAAGATAGGAATAACAGAGTTATCTCTCTGTTCCTTCTCTGTTAATGCATTCAGATGACTTTAGGTCACCATCACTGTCATTTTTACCCTAATTTTTGGACTCTAGAAAGATAGAAAAAAAAAAAGAGGACATAGGTCAGAACTTTAGGGAAGATTCACATTCCCATATTTAGAAGCACAATATGAATGTTGAGTCAGCAAAGGAAGCTGAGGAGAGGTCATATAGTTAGTAAATGACCTACTATACTATTAAGTACTCTCTCCTTTAGTAATTAGTGTGTTTAGGTGGAAACAAAAACATTATTCAGAAAAGAGGAATGGTCTTTTGTTCTTTAGGGAGATGCTAGATATACTCATGAAATCATATGTGTATTTCAACTCATTTATCTCTTTCTCTTTCTGTCTCTGTTTCTCTCTTTCTTTCTGTCTGTCCCTATGTTCTGCCTCCATCGTACTGTCATAAATGAAGGAAATGCCCTCCATTTGGAAGGCTGTCTTACCACTTGTTTGATTTAAATTCTCTAGTGCCTTTTCAGAAGTTGTGCACACACACAAAAAAATCTCATAGGTAAAAAAAAAAATCCAAAAAATGCACCTCTTGCCAATAGTTCCTTTTTTTTTTTTTTTTTAAATAGAAGCTCTGAAATACATTTAAAATTGGCTATGGATAAAGGGCATCAATCTTCTTCCTGTTGCATCCTTTTGATTAGGAAGTGTGGGAGTGAATAGTTGGTGTTGGCGCTTGTGACCATGATTCCGATGAGTGCTGATGTTGGTTTCATAAATCATCAAACCTTCGAGCTCCATTGATTTCTACGGGCAATGTAATATACATTCAGCACTTAAAGGCTTCATGCTTTAACTAGATTCAGGCTGGTGAATCATCAATGTCTCTTCACATTCCCATAGGATATATGAATTTGATAAATAATTCACATCCTTTAATATGCTAATAACAGCATATTAAAATTTACAAAAAATCTTAATAACCTAGGAGATAGGTATTTAAAATATTACTGTACCCATATTATAGATGCAGTCACTGAGGCACTAAAGGGTTAAGTGATAGGATCATAGATTTGGAGGTCATCTAGTCAAACATCTAATCAAAGTTCCAGAGAGGCTGGGAGTCTTGCCCAACAATACATAAGCACTGTCAGTCAGTCAATATACATTTATTAAGCATCTACTATGTGCCAGGCAGTGTAGTAAGCACTTGGTGGCAAAGCCAGGATTCAAACCCATATCTTTTGGCTCCAAATCTAGCCCTTTCCACCATGTTATGCTGCCTTTCCTAACTTGTTGGAGTTCACAAAATAGTAAATGATAAGAGTTAGATAGTGGGTAGCATTGTTTAATTCATATCCCAAACTGATGTGTTCTATACTGTGATATTCCATCTTTCCTCTTATCCCCTGTAATGTCCTTTTGCTCAGATTCATTCCTGGACAGCTACTACAATATCCATCATTTACAACTTTGGACTTAGTTATCTTCAGCTAAAAGAGTCTGGTGCTTTGTTAGGAAAAGGCATTGACCCATATCCTAAAGTTTACTTTTCCAATTCTGTTTCTCTGCAAGATTCTCTGCAAAAATGTACTTTTTTTTGGCAAGGCAATTGGCGTTAAGTGACTTTTCCGGAGTCACACAACTAGGAAGTGTTAAGTACCTGAGGTCAGATTTGCATTCAGGTTCTCCTAAATCCAAGGCCAGTGCTCTATCTATTGCATCATCCTAGCTGCCCACCTGATCATAACTTCTTTTGCTAAATTTGATTTCAAGGGTTGATACTTTCTCAATGGAACATGCAGCAAAAAAAAATTAATCCTATAATAGGAGTGCTGAAAACCCATCTGGCTCATTTCCTTGCCTCGAGGTGTATACAATTTACTTGACCTAGATTTTGATTCAATTTAATGAACATATATTAAGCCAATATTACATGCAATATATCAGAGAAAGTATTGTGTGTGTGTATTTGCACACACATACATATATAATCACACACATATATGTTATATATATACATACACACATTTATATACACATGTATATGTTTTATGTATTTATATATATATATATATACACATATACATGTATACACACAATATTCCCTGTATTAAAAGGATTTATATTTTACTTTTTAAATACTTTCTTCTATTTTGAAAGACTAGTAAGGCAATTCCCCAAAATCCACAAATTAATATCCATAGAAAAGGCTTTAGATGGTTAATGATTGACATATATAATAAAAGTTTATATAGACAAAAACGTTAGACTTTCAGACTGCTAACTTCTCAATGTCATTATTGTTATTCAGTTGTTTTCAGTTGTGTATGATTCTTTGTGATCCCATTTGGGGTTATCTTGGCAAAGATACTGGTGTTGTTTGCCATTTTCTTCTCCAGCTCATTTTACAAATGGGGAAAGAATCAGAAAGAGTTAAATAGAATCACACAGTATTTGTATTTGAAGTCAGATTTGAACCCTGAAAGATGAATCTTTCTTATTCTAAGTCTGACATCTCATGATTGTCACCTAGCTGCTCCAACTTCTAGATACTTAGTTTGGTACTAGTAGAAGTTGATACCTAGTGGATGGTTATATCTTGATTATGTTCTTTCTCAAGGTTTTGGACAATTAGTATTATCACAGTTATTTATTTCTTTTATTCATTGAACATATATTTATTTAGTGCTTACTAGATAATCTTGCTATGTACATAATCAATAAATGGATAAGGAGGTGACCCTTGGCAGGGTCTTAGAATTTTAAAAGAGGTGATTGTTTAATTGATTCTTGCTAGGGGTCCTATTTTCAGATAGTGGTAGCCTATTTGCATATGGCAAAATATAGAGCATTGGAATAAATGCACTACGGAGTTTGTTTCAGTGATTTGTACTGAAGAATTTGAGAACTTTTAGGTTAATTATTGGGAAAATCTAGAATTGTATGAATGTAGGGTAAATGGATAGCATAAATCTGATTATAGATGGAAGATTAGAATTTGGAAGGGATCATTTATAGAGAAGACTCAGCTGCTAAATCAAGAAAAGATTATGGGAGAAAGAAATACAGAAATGAATTCTTTGGAAGTGATATCACTTATTATTGGGGCAGATTAGCCCAAGGAGAGTCCATCATCTTCTCTTCTATCACCTGTTGCTGAGAAAAAAGAAATAGAGAAAATAAACTCTGATTATGATGACAATGATGATGAAGATGATATTGTTGTTGTTTTTGTTTTGTCATCAGGCATGTCTAACTCTTTGTGACCTCATTTGGGGTTTTCTTGACAAAGATACTGGAATAATTTGCCATTTGTTGCCAAAAAGATAGACAATCATTTTTCTGCATTGTTGCCTGTTGTCTCTAAGTTGTAGAAAAGAAAAAGAATCTTGCAGAGAAACAGAATTGGAAAAGTGAACTTTAGGATATGGGTCAATGCCTTTTCCTAACAAAGCACCAGACTCTTTTAGCTGAAGATAACTAAGTCCAAAGTTGGAAATGATGGATATTGTAGTAGCTGTCCAGGAATGAATCTAACTGAGCAAAGGAACAGCTTGGAAACAAAATCAGAGAAATGCAGATGAGCCATTAGTTCAGCTGAGATTTTGGGTCCACTGAAGAGTTAGTCTCAAGTATAGCTTAGGTTAAAAGTGGAGGAACTTGTTCCATATAGAGGATCATCAGATCTGGGAACTTTAAGGATAATTCATCAGAAAATACTGGCCTACAATTCCAAAGTTGTGAGCTGCTCAGGCTACATGTGTTTTCTACATGTGTTTAATTTTAGGTGTGTCATCATCTTCCCTATTATGTTGTGCATTGGTGGAAGAATGCAATTGACCTTTATGTATGTGATGTTATATAAATATTGTGTAGTCAATTTGAATTTTGAATGCTGTAAATGATTTGGTTAGGATTATTTGCCAGTGACTGATAGGTACTATTGTTGGGAATACTCACCTGCAAGAAGTATCCCTAAGATCCTGAGAGTCGAGTAGTAGCCAGAAAACCATCTCTTTAGAGAACAACTGACTGACTGGCGTGGCTAAAATCAAGAGAAGAGTGCCAAATCCAGGCCAAAGAAAGAAAGAGTCTGGGGAGAATTAGAGATTTTTGCCATACCTGGGCTTTAAATATATATAAATACATATATAAATGGCTCACTCTCCTATTTCTCTTCTACCTGTCTGATTACTTATTCTTAATTTTCTGTGCTGAATCACCACCCTGCTCTGAACCACTAAGTAGGGAGAGTAAGGATTTAATCTCATCAGCTGTCATGGGTTGTTATCATTTCCATGCAAATGCTGCCCAAATCAAAATATTTTGCTGAAATCTCTCTTGATCTCCAATTCTGTATCATAGTACACCCAATGGACACTTGCCCTTTTATGTTTGTATATAGCTCCTTGACAATATGTCCATAGGAGTGTTCATTATCCTCCCATCTCCTTAAACCATTCCTCTTCTCCAAACTTCGTTATTTCTGGTGAGGACACCATCATCCTTCCAATCATTCATATTAAATACCAACTTTTTAGCATTCTTATTCCTTAGGTGCAATTGATTTTCTAGTTTTTCAATTCTACCTTTACAAGATCTCTTTCACTGATTCTCTCCTCCAGCCCCACTCAGTTTCAGTACCTCCTTCCCTTTCATCTATAATATTAGTGCTTCATTTCCTATGTCCCTCTTTTTCTATTGATCTTCTAAACAGCTGCAACATTATTTTTCTAAGGCACAAACATAACCACAATACTCCCCTTTTCAAAAGTCCCTAGTAGTGCCTTATTAGCTCTTAGATAAAGTACAAACTCCTAAATGGCATTTTTTTTAAATCATATTTTATTTTCACCCAGTTATGGGTAAAGATATTTTTTGACCTTCATTAAATTTTTTTTGAGTTTCAAATTTTATCTCTTCTTCTCTCAATTGCTTCTCAAAGGTAAGCAATTTAATATAGATTACATATGTTCAATCATGCAAAACATATTTGGAACTGAGTCTCCCTGCCTTAAATTGTATTCTTCACCTTCAAAGTAACTCTCAGTCTTTCAAGAATTGCTAAAGCTGCTTTTCTCTTGTGTTTTAATCTCATTGCTCGGATATTTTCCTTCAGGATTGTGAAAGTTGTGTAGCATTAGATTGAGGAGAGAAACTATTCCAAGTAGTTGCTAGTTTATGCTCTCTATTAATTGGAAATTATGAGTCCTGATGTTAAACAGTCTAATACTAGTCATTCTTATTATAATCCTAATTAAATCCAGTAGAGAACCTTTTCAATAGCACTTACAAAAATATACCTCAAAGGTGAAGGCAAGGGGAAAACATTGATGTGATTTCTCTATAGCAGCAAAAGCTGGGCAGGAACCATGCAAATTAAGCCCAATGAGATGCAATCTAATTAATTCAGATGTGGATTGTGATCATTCCCACTGTGATTGGGCTGGTTTTCCTTTGCTATCAATTTGTTTGAGCAAATCACATTTTCATAAAGGAAACAAGCCTGTCTTTAGGAAGACTCTTTTCCTTCACGATCATTTAATCATACAAGTCATGAGGTATTTACAAATCACTCTTACCTATTTCTTAAAGCAGGTTCCCTAAGAATTTCTATTAGGGAAGACAATGTTATCATTATTTGTTTGTGGGATTGAAACTCCTTTGCTTTGACAATATCCTATTCTTATAGAACTTTTGCTATTTTTCTTTTAATTAGTATAGTAGTGAGGTTTACTGTATTCATGGAAAAGTGGATTTGAGAAAATATTGATACATGTATATAGTATGACATGAGTCATTGCCTAGAAAACATGAACAATGTTTTCTTCCTCAAAAATGATGTGTTTTACTTTAATTAGTGCCAGACATTTAGAAGTAGTAGGTGGTGTAGAGAATATAGAACTGAACTAGGAAGGAGTCAGAAGAAAGATATGTTTGAATTCTACCTTAATTTAGATAGATAACATCTGTGGTATCCTGGGCAAATTACTTAAACTCTTGCAGTCTCACTTTCTCAGCTATAAAATTAGGTGATTAGACTCAATGACCTCTGAGGTTCTTTCCAGATCTGCCTGTCATCCCATGACTTCAATTCAATTACCTCCTTATGTCCTACTATTTCAAAAAGTCCTCTTTGAAAAAGGATCTTCTTGAGGGAAGATTGAGTGTTGTTGTTTTGTACTTTGTTTTTTTAGAGGACCAATGACATCACTGGGTGATGTCTTGACTCTTGTAGTAATTAAATGAGGCAAAGTTATCAGCCTCATTGTCTCTTCCCAGAGTCACCAAAGTCCAATGGCAAGATAAAAGTCAGGAAAACAGGCAATGGCCTGGGATTTAGTGGATGACCTTGGTGTCTGTGATATCTGATTAAACTCTAAGCCCTCCACAATGCCTGCTTCAGCTGCCTTTATGACCACTGTACAAATTGTTCTCAATTACCCATTCTTCAGGGAAAGTCTTCACACGCTTGAAGCTGACATCTTCTAATCCACTGATGGTTAAGGTTAAGTGTATGATTTCTGCTAGTAACTTTATTTTGTGCTTTAAGGCTCACACAGTTCCTTACATGTAATATCTCATTGGAGTTTTACAATAAGCCTATGATGCAGGTGCTATTATTTTCTCCATTTCACAGATGAGAAAAGTGAGGCTGAAAGAGATTAAAATACTTGTTCAGAAGTCCACAAGTTTCAAGCATCCAAGGTAGGATTTAAATTCAGGGCTTCTTGATTTGTATCATGTCCATTAAGCTCTCTAGTTACATTTAGTTTTGTATGCTAACTGAGCAAGCCTTGGTCAGGAGCAAACTATTCTTTTAGGGTTTGATCTCTTGATGTATGGCCAATTATGGCACATGTCTATGTCTTTAACCTCAGCACCGCAATTGCACATTAATCCAGCACAGTATGGTATCCATTAGCACTATTATCAATCCATCTATCCCTGTTTTTGGCATGAACCAACTTGGCAATCATCCAGTATATGTGGGTTAGAACTCTTATTATCTTATTATTATGAGATGAAAAATGACCTTTGTCTCATAAATCTTTCATAGTTAGAACCAAAATGTTATTATTATATATTTTTGTGCATACAAGGGAAGAGATGCAATATGATTAAATAATGTACTCTATAATAAAGGGTCTTTTAAAATCTTCCAAAGCCTTTTCTTTCATTTCTTTTCTCATTCCTTGGTATAAAATTGCTAGGACTGACAAATATATGCTTCTGGCCTCTCCCCATATTGTTAAATAACAACATAGTTCAGTTTTTAGAAATTTTTGTCCATGAGTGGGGACAGATCCAGTCATATTTCAGGAATAATGCCAGATTCTTAGCACAGTATTAATTGAGATTGATTATATTTACTATACTTATCAATTTTTCAGATAACAAATAGATGAGATAGTACACAGTATTATAGAGTCAGAATTAAAAAAAAAATCTTGATAATTCAGATTAAATAGTTCTCATAATGTTGCTCAGAGATCCTTTACATGGGGTCCACTAGTCCAGTTACTTTTATAATAATACTAATAAGATATTTTAATTCCTAATATTGTGAATATTGTATATAAAACGGATATGGCACATATAAATAAGGTATTTTATTTTTAAGAGTTTAAAATGGTCTAAAATCTGGTCTCAGACACTTAATACCTCCTAGCTATGTGACTCTGGGCAAGTTAATTAATCCCAATTACCTTACCAAAAAATGGTTTTGAGACCCCCCAAAATTGGTTTTGAGACCAAAAAGTTTGAGAACCATTGGGTATTATGGGCCAGAACTTGAAACAAGATACTCTAGATTAGCATGGTTCAGTATGATTGATTTAATCTTACAACAAATAATGGTTTCCTAGTGATATAATGATTGGTTTATACTCAGTGTGGAGCATATAAACAGGGACTGAGAGCCACAAAGGAGAAGCTGACAGAGGCAGAGAAGACAAAGGACTGGAGGCAGAGAAGACAAAGGACTGGAGGCAGGAGCTTAAGCTCTCAGAACCAAGGGGAGAAATTCAATTTGATCTTTGATCTTCCTGGTGACTGGCACTTCCCCACTGAGACCAAGGTCAAACTGAAAGGTTCTCCAGAAAGCTGCCCAGCATCAGGCAAGGAGACAATAAAGGATTTGGACTTTAACATCTGGCTGCTCTTGTGGTGAGTACTGTAAGTGAAATGAAAGCTGCCTCCAGAGACCCCCAAGGAAATCCACCAAAGAACATTACAATTGGGCTAGACATGAGGCTGCATCCAATAAGATAAATATGATTAGGGATAAATATAAGCATTGCAGTTGGGATCAGATATTAACTTCAGAAGTATAATATAGTGGAGGAATGATTAGAAAATAATTTATTTGAAGAAGATCTGTTTTTTAGTGGGCTAAAAAAGTCTTCTTAAATTGTGGGTCATGTCCCTACAATGGATCACATGTTTGAACGTGGAGGTTGTGAAAAATTTGGCAACAGTAAAAAGTATCAAATAGTTCCTCCAAGATTTAATTTTTTATGAAAAATAAACAGGAACATCCATCTTATTGGTATACAAATCTTCATCTTTCATAAATAGTAAAATTATGTATATACCAAATAATTGTTTTAAAATACATTTCTTTATAATTTATTATCAGTAAATGTTTGATTTGTATGCTTATTTTATACACTTCTATACCTTGGTTTTATAAAAATTTCTTCAGCAAAAAAAGGATTATGAATGAAAAAAGTTTAAAAATCTCTGGGCCTGAAGACCAATATAAGACAATGGTGTGACAAGGAAGCTAAAAAAAAAAAATGTAATTTCAGGTGTCATTGAGAGGCATCATGTTCAGGAGACGGGATAAGCTAGCTCTTCTCTATTATGCTATGTTCCAACCATACCTAAATTAAATGGTACAGTGGATAAAGCAGCACTAGATCTAAAGTCAAGAACATCTGAGTTCAAACTTGATCTCAAACATTTACTAGATGTGAAATCCTGAACAAGTCACTCAATCTCTATTTGCCTCAGTTTGGGCATATATAAAATGGAGAAAATAAAAGCATCTCCCCACCAGGATTATTTTGATAAGCAAATGAAATCATGATTACAAAGTGCTTAGGACAGCGGCTGAAACATGGTAACTGCTGTATAAATGTTAGCAATTATTTATTTATTTATTGTTACTATTATTAGCTCCATGTCTTAGAATTAGATTGAGAAGATGAAAAATGTTCAGAGAAGGCAATCATACTTAGCTGTCCCTAAGCTAGACCAGACTAAACCCTGCATTACATTCCTTCTTGACATCTGACTTAGCACATCTATTTCTTTGTTTCTCGGCAGGAAAACTAGCACTCTGAGTATGAAATTTCCAGATAACATGCCCTCAGTCTTTGAGGATATTACTAGGATGTTTTACTACTCCTGCCCTGAAATTTAGCTATATTAAATAGTGAATAAACAGGTGAAAACTTGCATAGGCTGCAATGCAATATCTAGCCCACACTTCCCATCCTACCCAGGTACTCACCAAGACCATGTTGTCATCTTTTGTGCTATTACAGAAGTACTCTTCCCCTTTTAGTTTTTCACAACTTCCCACCTTTTGCTCTGAATGCAGACAAATGATGTCATTGCTTTTGGAAAGCAATGTCAATTAACTGTCCTATAGCTCAATTAAACATTTCTGTGAGTCTCAAGATGAAAAGTCCCTTCCCTAAGCCACTACTTCCACATGTGTTCCATATCCTTAAAGAATTGTCTCACTGTCACTGTATACTAGTGCTGAGTACTGTGTCTGTCACATAGTATCCATTTAAGAATGTATGTACACTTTTTCATTTATTCATTCAATGAGGAATTGGAAGAACTATGAGGTTCTTCCTCATAGAAGAACTATACTATATGAATTATGAGGTTCTTATGTAATAAAAGGATAGCTAGTTTTGACAAGGGAAAAAAAAAACCCTAAAGGAAACATGATAGCTGTCTTTAAGTATTTCCCATGTGGAAGACAGACAGATTTTCTGTTTTAGAGGGCAATCAATGTGAACAATGAGGAAAAATAGCGAAGGGGCCGTTTTCTTTGATGTTAAGAAAAAACAAACAAAAGTAGAATGAGTTACCTTAAGTGAATAGTGGAAGGGGAATGTCATGTGTTCCTTCTTCATTGGAAGTCTTCAGATATAGGTCATTTCTCAGATATATTACAGAGGAGATTCTTGTTCAGGGACTTGTTAGATGGCCTTTGGGGATCCTTTTAATCCTGAGAATCTATGTAATACATTTTAATATTATCATCAAACAGTTTTTAAGAAGCTTGAAGCAAGTCACCAAACTATTCCTCAGGTTACTCTCTGGTGATAAGTAGGTCATAGTTTTATATGTAATAAATTTAGAGAATGGAGTGACCTTAGAAGTCTTTCCTGCAACCCTTTTATTTTACAGATTTAAAAAAATGAGGCTCAGGGAGGGTTTCACTGCTTGAATCTGATATATTATCATTTTCAATTAGTATCCATTGAATACTCATTAAGTAGCATAGTCAGCAATCCTTTTTAAGTATGCAGAAGCTAAACCAGAACACTACAAGTGTGTATATTCCTTCAGGTAAATATAAAATCAATTAAGTTACCTTCTGATTTAGATTGTTATAACTAGAAAGATCTTTAGAGATCATCTCATCTACTTTCTTCACTTTATTGATGAAAGAACTGAGGTCCAAGTATTAAATGACTTACTTGCTGTCATGGCTCTTATTAATGGCAATTCCTTGACCTTTTGACTCCCAGTTTGTTTCTTTACCTTCCTGAATTGGCTCTGTGTTTAGTTATCTCTCTATCTCATATCTATCATCTAAGTATCTATCTGTCTGTCCATCCATCTACCTATTTACAATCTATCTATTCTATTTATTCTATCCATTCATCTATCCATCTATCTAAGGAGGAAAAGTAATATATATGTATTAACCTACTTCCCAGTAGAATAAAAATAATTGGATGAAACTCACATAGAATTCCAGCTCATGAAAAATTATTCCACTTGAATTAAATACAGTCTCTTTGTAGGTAAAAAAAATAATAGTGTGGAAACAAAACCACAGAGGCTAGAATTTCCTTTTTTAAAAAATTAAAGGAAGAAGATAATAGGTAAGACTCAAAAGAAAATATTTACTGCTTTAAAGAAAAGGAAGAAATTCTTGCTATTAATTTTAAGATCATGCTCATTATTGTGTTTCAGTTTCATAGTGAGTACCTGTTCTTTATAAATCTGGAATACAACTTTAATGAGATAAATGTCAACTATAGATTTCAATTGTATGATCCAAGGGTTCTGATAAGGGCCTCATTTCTAAAATATATAGAAAATTGACTCAAATTTATAAGATTACAAGCCATTCTGCAATTGATAAATGGTCAAAGGGTATAAACAGTTTTCAAATGAAGAAATTAAAGCTATTTTTAGTCATGTGAAAAAATGTTCTGAATCACTCTTGATTAGAGAATTGCAAATTAAGACAACTCTGAGGTACCACTTCACACCTCTCAGATTGGATAAGATGACAGGAAAAGATAATGATAAATGTTGGAGGGGATGTGAGAAAACTGGGACACTGATACATTATTGGTAGAGCTGTGAATTGATCCAACCATTCTGGAGAGCAATTTGGAACTATGTGCAAAGAGCTATAATGCACTTTGATCCAGGAGTGTCTCTCCTGAGTCTGTATCTCAAAGAGATCAATAAAAAATGGAAAAGGCCCCACATGTGCAAAAATGTTTGTGGCAGCCCTCATTGTATTGGCAAGGAACTGGAAACGGAGTGGATGCCTATCGGTTGGGGAATAGCTGAATAAGTTATAGTATATTCGTGTAATGGAATATTATTGTTCCATAAGAAACAATCAGCAGTATGATTTCAGAAAGGTCTTAAGAGACTTACAGAGATTTACAGATAAGAGACAGACAGGATACTAAGTAAAGTGGGAAGAACCAAGAGAACATTGTTCACAGCAGCAATAAAATTATGTGATGATCAATTGTGATGAACTTGAATCTTTTCAACAATGAAGTGATTCAGGCCAATTCTAATAGACTTGTGATGGAGACAGTCATCTGCATCTATAGAGAGAATTATCCATAGAGAGACTGAATGTGAATCACAACATAGTATTTTCACCTTTGTTGCTGTTATTTTTGTTTGCTTGCTTGTTTTTTCTTTATAATTTTTCTCTTTTTAATCTGATTTTTCTTGTGCAGCATGATAAATGTAGAAATATGTTTAGAAGAATTGCACATATTTATCCTATATTAGATTGCTTGCTATCTAAGGAAGGGGGAAATGGGAAAGGAGGGAGAAAAATTTGGAACACAAGGTTTTGCAAAGGTGAATGTTGAAAACTATCCTTGAGTGTATTTTGAAAAATAAAAAAATATTATTGAAAAATGCAACTGTTTAGTTCTTTCTTTGAAAAACTGGCTTTAAGGTTTGGGATCATAATTAAGGTTGGAATTAAGTTTGTATTCTAAATACAGCTCCAGGAAGATACTGAATGACCTACATACAACATTACTTATTCTTGCTTTGTTGGGCAGAGCTATATTACAGAGCATTTTCCATTGTAAGATGGGTTTAGAAACTCTATAAGATTGAAAATTTATATGAGGTTAGAGAATATCAATGAATTATATGGTTTCTTGCCCCAATCTGAACTTATGATTTTGGGGGGATAGATAACTCCCCTTATTAGGAACTATTAATGCAGATCAGAAACTGATCATTAATTGGGAACACTGATAGGTCATACTTTGTCTTGAATGACATAAATTGTTGGCATCAGAAGAATTTGAAAAAGAAGTCTATCTGAATCTAAAGCCTGCTCTCTATCCACCACAAGCTATACCTCAACTTTTTATTTATTAGAATAAAAAAGATTTTATTACAATTATAGGCTCCACAATGATTACTATTTTCTCTAGCTGGAATCTATCCATTTTTGAACAGAGAAATTTATTTTGTGATGCTTAATTCTCTATTATGTTTCTTTGTGGATGGAGCATAAGATAAATTATGTTAATAGTGTCAATTTGGAAAAAGATGAGGGGAAAAGAGGAATGAAATTCTAACCTAAAATCCATAAATTGAATAGTGAAGGATTTTTAAGTGTTTCTCATTAATAAAATGCAGCTAAATAACAGGAAAACAATTCTTTTAGAATTTCATAATGATTTAAGATCGCATAGTGTGGTGGGTAGAATATTAGATATGGAGTCAAGAAGTTTAAATAACATATTTCATATACATAGAATTATAGATCTAGTGATAAAATACGATCTATTTTGCACATGTCTCTTTTTAAAGATGAACAAACTGAGGCCAAAGGAGGTTAAATAACTTGCTTGAGGTCACATGGGTAACGAGCATCAGAGATAAGAGCTGATGTTCTCTCTTCTGATTCCAGAGTTATTACTCTTTTTTGTAGTTTCAAATAATAGGAAATTGAAGAGATGCTCACCAAATAAGGAATGGCTAAACAAATTGTGGCATATGATTGTAATGGGATGCTGCTGTATTATAAGACATATTGAGCAGGCTGATTTCAGAAAAACCTGAAAAGATGTAAATGAACCAATGAAAAGTGAAGTGAGCAGAATTAGAATATTGTGATGGTTATAACGGAACAGTAGTATTGCATGATGACTTAGCTATACTCAATACTACACTGATTCAAGATTCTGAAGGACTTAGGATGTAAATGCTATCAACATCCAGAAAAAGAACTGATGGAATCTGAATTCAGATGGAATCAAGCAATTTTTCATTTTCTACTTTTTAATGTATTTTTTCCATTTGGGTCGTATCTTCTTTTACAATATAACTAATATAATAGAATGATTTATGTGACTGAATGTATATAACCTATATAAAATTGCTTATTGTCTCAAGGAATCATTAAGGAGAATAGCAGGAGTCATCAAAGAGAGATAAAATATCAGAAAACAAGAGACTTGTAGAAATGGTCAAGGGTATAAACAGTTTTCAAATGAAGAAATTAAAGCTATTTTTAGTCATGTGAAAAAATGTTCTGAATCACTCTTGATTAGAGAATTGCAAATTAAGACAACTCTGAGGTACCACTTCACACCTCTCAGATTGGATAAGATGACAGGAAAAGATAATGATAAATGTTGGAGGGGATGTGAGAAAACTGGGACACTGATACATTATTGGTAGAGCTGTGAATTGATCCAACCATTCTGGAGAGCAATTTGGAACTATGTGCAAAGAGCTATAATGCACTTTGATCCAGGAGTGTCTCTCCTGAGTCTGTATCTCAAAGAGATCAATAAAAAATGGAAAAGGCCCCACATGTGCAAAAATGTTTGTGGCAGCCCTCATTGTATTGGCAAGGAACTGGAAACGGAGTGGATGCCTATCGGTTGGGGAATAGCTGAATAAGTTATAGTATATTCGTGTAATGGAATATTATTGTTCCATAAGAAACAATCAGCAGTATGATTTCAGAAAGGTCTTAAGAGACTTACAGAGATTTACAGATAAGAGACAGACAGGATACTAAGTAAAGTGGGAAGAACCAAGAGAACATTGTTCACAGCAGCAATAAAATTATGTGATGATCAATTGTGATGAACTTGAATCTTTTCAACAATGAAGTGATTCAGGCCAATTCTAATAGACTTGTGATGGAGACAGTCATCTGCATCTATAGAGAGAATTATCCATAGAGAGACTGAATGTGAATCACAACATAGTATTTTCACCTTTGTTGCTGTTATTTTTGTTTGCTTGCTTGTTTTTTCTTTATAATTTTTCTCTTTTTAATCTGATTTTTCTTGTGCAGCATGATAAATGTAGAAATATGTTTAGAAGAATTGCACATATTTATCCTATATTAGATTGCTTGCTATCTAAGGAAGGGGGAAATGGGAAAGGAGGGAGAAAAATTTGGAACACAAGGTTTTGCAAAGGTGAATGTTGAAAACTATCCTTGAGTGTATTTTGAAAAATAAAAAAATATTATTGAAAAATGCAACTGTTTAGTTCTTTCTTTGAAAAACTGGCTTTAAGGTTTGGGATCATAATTAAGGTCGGAATTAAGTTTGTATTCTAAATACAGCTCCAGGAAGATACTGAATGACCTACATACAACATTACTTATTCTTGCTTTGTTGGGCAGAGCTATATTACAGAGCATTTTCCATTGTAAGATGGGTTTAGAAACTCTATAAGATTGAAAATTTCTATGAGGTTAGAGAATATCAATGAATTATATGGTTTCTTGCCCCAATCTGAACTTATGATTTTGGGGGGATAGATAACTCCCCTTATTAGGAACTATTAATGCAGATCAGAAACTGATCATTAATTGGGAACACTGATAGGTCATACTTTGTCTTGAATGACATAAATTGTTGGCATCAGAAGAATTTGAAAAAGAAGTCTATCTGAATCTAAAGCCTGCTCTCTATCCACCACAAGCTATACCTCAACTTTTTATTTATTAGAATAAAAAAGATTTTATTACAATTATAGGCTCCACAATGATTACTATTTTCTCTAGCTGGAATCTATCCATTTTTGAACAGAGAAATTTATTTTGTGATGCTTAATTCTCTATTATGTTTCTTTGTGGATGGAGCATAAGATAAATTATGTTAATAGTGTCAATTTGGAAAAAGATGAGGGGAAAAGAGGAATGAAATTCTAACCTAAAATCCATAAATTGAATAGTGAAGGATTTTTAAGTGTTTCTCATTAATAAAATGCAGCTAAATAACAGGAAAACAATTCTTTTAGAATTTCATAATGATTTAAGATCGCATAGTGTGGTGGGTAGAATATTGGATATGGAGTCAAGAAGTTTAAATAACATATTTCATATACATAGAATTATAGATCTAGTGATAAAATACGATCTATTTTGCACATGTCTCTTTTTAAAGATGAACAAACTGAGGCCAAAGGAGGTTAAATAACTTTAATTTTATTTAACAACAGGGAAAAATCTTGTCTCTCCTGTAATCAGAGATAAGAGCTGAGGTTCTCTCTTCTGATTCCAGAGTTATTACTCTTTTTTGTAGTTTCAAATAATAGGAAATTGAAGAGATGCTCACCAAATAAGGAATGGCTAAACAAATTGTGGCATATGATTGTAATGGGATGCTGCTGTATTATAAGACATATTGAGCAGGCTGATTTCAGAAAAACCTGAAAAGATGTAAATGAACCAATGAAAAGTGAAGTGAGCAGAATTAGAATATTGTGATGGTTATAACGGAACAGTAGTATTGCATGACGACTTAGCTATACTCAATACTACACTGATTCAAGATAATTCTGAAGGACTTAGGATGAAAATGCTATCAACATCCAGAAAAAGAACTGATGGAATCTGAATTCAGATGGAATCAAGCAATTTTTCATTTTCTACTTTTTAATGTATTTTTTCCATTTGGGTTGTATCTTCTTTTACAATATAACTAATATAATAGAATGATTTATGTGACTGAATGTATATAACCTATATAAAATTGCTTACTGTCTCAAGGAATCATTAAGGAGAATAGCAGGAGTCATCAAAGAGAGATAAAATATCAGAAAACAAGAGACTTGTAGAAATGGTCATGTTTGGGTTTCTGCCACAAATGATCAATACCTTTTTGAAGTTGAGTCCATTAAATCATGTCCAATTCTTTATTGATCCCATTTGAGACTTTCTTGGCTACTGAAATGATTTGCAAATATTCTAGAGTGATTCATTGTTTCCTTCTCCAGATAATTTAAAGATGAGGAAACTGAGGCAAACAGTGTTGGTGACTTCCTGGAGTTACATAGCTACTAAGCATCTGAGGCAAGATTTGAGCTCAGATAAGTCTTCTGACTCCAGGCCTGATACTCTTATTAACTCAACTTTTGTCACTTGAGTGACTGTCAACTTTAAATTGTTTGGGGATCCTGGAATTCTGTGACTTATAGTGAAATTGTATGAAGAGGAAATGATATTAAAAAGATGAGCCTTTTTTTCAGAAAGAAAGAAGAATGGTATCATTAGTTGTGTAATTGTGTAATTTCCCAAAGTTAATTTGTCCCATTTAACTCCTTACCAATTCTGGGTCTATTTCATTATCCAACATATATATTATAATGAACTTTAGATATTATATTATCCATAAAATTCAGGTTGATCTTATGAACAGGACAAGGTGCTTTTGTTCTGTTCACCTAAATTTATCTGAAATCATGAATAGTTTTGCTTGATGCATGATAGAAAATTTGAGGTTTCTCTGTGAAGATGAAGATTAGGGTCAGTTAGATCTGAGAGAGACTTCAAATGTCATCTAATTAAATCTATCATTTAAAAAAGGAAACAACATTTAAATGATTTTCTCAAAGTCACCAAGGGAGTAAAAGGAAGAATCGATTTTGAACACAGAAATGCAAAGCCAATGCTCCTTTTGAGAGAGGTCAGGATTGTGACAATGATTTTGTGGAAGATAGAGGCAAGATAGAGTAGTGGAATGTGTGTTAAATTTTCTATCAAAGAGACCCAGTTTTAATTCTTACCTTAAAATTTGTACTAATTGAGTGGTCCTGGGCAAGTAATTTTCCTTGATGTACCTCGGTTTTTAAAGTTGTAAAATCGGAGCACTATCTAAAGAACCTAGTTCATAAAGTTATTGTAAGGAACAATTGGGATAATGCATTTAAAATAGTTTTTGCATCTTTTTCAGTTGTTCGGTAGTCATGGCTGTATTTGAAATTTTTTTGGCAAAAATTCTGAAGTAATTTGCCATTTCCTTCTCCAGCTCATTTTTACAGATAAAGAAACTGAGGAAAACAGGGTTAAGTAACTTACCCAAGATCACATACCTAGTAAGTGTCTGAGGCCAGATTTGAACTTAGGAAGATGCATATTCTTGATTCCAGACTCGGCTTTCTATCCACTGTCCCACTTAACTGCTCTTTTGTGACTGAAAACAGAGCTTCTTAAACTTTTTTTCCACTTGTTTTTGCCTGAGGAATTTTTATATGACCCCAGATATATAGGTATATAAAATAGGTATACAAATTAAATATTTCATGATAATAATTCATAATATTATGAGGCCCACATTCAGTTATGAGATCTCATGTAAGTTCATGAATCGCAGTTTAAGGTGAAAGATTTATATGATCTGAAAAGAAACCAGACTATATGAACCACAGTTTAAGAAGATGTGACTTAAAAGAACTAAAGAAATGGCATCTATTATTACCTCCTAGTACCCTGCTTACACTATTTCATCTGTTCTCCTTGCCTCAAGACACTGACAGATATGGGAAAAAAGAAACACTGATAGTCATTGAGGAGGGATATGTATACCTTAGCCCTTTTCTCCCAGGAGCTGAGGTAAAAGTAAGTGCAAATGTTCAGTTTTTTTTGGCAAATGAAGAGTACATCTTGGTGGACTACACTGCAAAGTCTCAAGCCCCTAATTAATATCTAGAGTTTCCTAATGTCTACTGTAAATTTGATATTTAAGAGAAGCATCACTTAACATCTCTTCCCTTTTAGCTGGAAAGTGAGCTTTACCTTTCTCATGGGATGATTTATGTATTAATTCTTGTTTGTATAATCACATGAATTATGTACTACAGCATGGTGGAATATTATTATTGGGTTGAAAAAATTAGACCCAATTTTCCTTCAGGCATCTTAAATTATCAGCTATTTTGATATATTCCTTCCATCAGAACTCAATCTCAATCCTTTAATCTTTCAGGTACCCCCTGATTTATAGCAGAAATGGTGATTTTCTTTTCAAAGGATGAATTTTCTTGCCATCAGAGTTATGCACAATAACCATTTATTATTTTTTTATTGTAGCTGTGCCATGAAGAATAAATAATTTTTTTTAAAGAAAGGAGGTATGATCTGTGGATATTATTTAGGGCATAGTGTTGCCTCTTACAAATAACATTATTTTCAAATGGAATTTGTAACACTCCCTTTCTGGAGAATGAAATTTTTTTGGGAAGGACAACTATGATAAACTTTAAGATCTGGCTTGAAGGGATTGGCATCTTCAAATGACTATCACCTCAAGTTTTACTTATTAAATGCTCGACCAGTAAAATGGGAAATAGCTAATATTTTTAAGATTTGTAAGACACTATATTTATGTATATATATACACATACATACATACACATATGCATCTATATTTGTCCCATCGTCCCTCCATCCATCCATCCATCTATCTATCTGTTTATCTATCTCACTTGATGCTTTTAACAACCCTGTGACAGACTAGTAGGCTTTCTAAATAACAATACTTAATTGCTTCAAAAACTACTTTGGGCTAACTGTATCAAGCAACCATTGGGTACCAAAAGGAGCTAAACTGGAGCTCATAAGGAGCAAAACCACTAGCATTGCAGTACAGTGCCCCCAGGCATACATAATATTAAGGAACTTATTATGGAGTTTGAGGATCTATGAGCCCTGTGCTTTGCTTTTCTTTCACTCAATCCTCCTCTTTGGCCACTTAAAGGCAATTAACACTTCCAATGGAAGAAGAGAAGATGAAACTCAAACCAGTTAATTGACCACTTGTTAGCTCTGATAAAAGGTTTTATTGGGAAAGGAGTTTGAAACTGCTAGATAAGATATTTGTGGATTTCAATTTTCTGTAGTATTGCAGTCCCCAAATGCCACGTATAATTGTTTGCTGAGCTTCAAGTCCACTGTAGTTTGCTTTGATTGTTATTAAATGAACAAGGAATGAGAACAGGGTCAGACTTAGATGCACATGAAATAGGATTAAGGAAGACACTTTAGTTCATTTAACTCTTTTATTTTATAGAGGCTCAGAAGGATTAATCATCTTGACTAAAGTTACTTCAGATGATTTCATTAGTATAGGTACTCCACAATTTCAGAATGGAACTCCACATTACAAGGTGTTTGAGGGATTTTGTGCCTGAAGACCAACCTATAGTTTAAAACCCATAATAACTTAGCTCCGTTCTAACTTCCCAGGTCTATTATAAATACTTCTCCTTCACATCCTCTCTTAGTCCAGCTAAACTGCCTTTCTTGTTTTCCCCACAAGATGCTCTGTCTGCTAATTGTGCCTTTGCACAAGGTTTTCCCTCATGCTGAGTATATACTTTCTCTTAACCAATTCCCCTTAGAATCCCTTTTCAAATACTTAGCTTAAACACACACACACACACACACACACACACACACACACACACACATACCACATACACATTTGTGTCAGTGGTAGCCATAGGATGGAAAGTGAAAAAAAAAAAAGAAAAAAATTTACATAACTTTACTATATATTTAATAATAATAGCAAGTTGCACATAATAAAGTTGCAGTTTCATGTGTAATCATCTTTTTATTGTACTATGTTATGGAAATGCTTTTTTATTCCATAAATTTAAAATAAAAAAATCAAAGCAAAAAATAGAATAAAGAATACCTAGTTTCCTTCAAAGCTTTGCTTTTCCTGAACTCTCTGACTGTTTATTTTTGCTCCCAAATTAACTTTTACTTATATAGAAGTACAGATTTTGTCCTTTGAAACGATGATAGGAATTTTAGTTTTTGCATTTATAGTCCTAGCCTTTAGCTAATTTCTTGGCATGTCCTAGGTGCTTAATAAACGTTTGTGACTAATCTATGAGATCTTCTAAGTTAGTCCTCAGATGACATACATCTGGCCCAAAGGCAAAGCAACTTAGCTTGCTTAAATCTACCACAGTTTATCTTCACCATAATAATTCTTGGAACTCTAGGGTATCATAGGTTCCAGAAAGAACCTATAGAAGAAAATTGTCTATAATCCTAAAGATGTTGGGAATTACCTCTTACTCATTTTAAAAAAGAAAACAAAGAAGATTCCCCTCTACCAATCCTTTTATAGGACATGACCTAAAATCCATTTTTGTTTACTTTTTTGATTTTTAATGAATGCATTTTTTGAATGAAAACATTTTTCTCTGTTTCTTCCTTTTCTTCCTCCAAACAGGGAATGAAAAACCCATTCCTTATAAGAAATACATATAGTTGCACAAAACAAATTCTCACATATCCAAAATATTTATATTTCATTTTCTACTAAGTGTAGAGAACACTGTATTTAACCTTTTGATTTTGAAGGCTGCTATGGGAATGTAAATCTTTGTTGATGAAGGTAACATAGTAATCAGATTTGTTGGCTAATATATTCCTTGTGATTCTTTGATGTATGTCTCCATTGTTTATGCTCCTATACAATACAATTATCATCCAGGAAAATTTTAAGCAACTACCCAGTCTTTGTTACTCTGCGATGGACTTAATATTTACAACGTCTCTATCATTTCACCTGGTGAACTGGGGTGTCCAACGTACAAGGATACATGAATGTCCCTTTTTATTATTCTCTATTGACCTCTTTGAGAGTCAAAAAAGCCAAATTCCTACTTTTCCCTCTTACCAAAGACACATTTTTTCATTTGAAACTGATCCATGATCCCTTACTTCTCTTACCAAAATCTACACCAATCCTTCTCTTTTTTCCCCACCTCCACCCATTCCTATTAAGTCTTAACTACACTTCTCAAACTTGAGCTTTTTCTCTAGATTTTTTTCCCTATTGTGGGTCCCTTCCCCAAGAAGATGACATTGGGAAGTAAAGAGGGATCCATATTATTCTTTCCATATGACTTTCTATTCTAAGCCAAATGAAAAACAGTGGTCTCCATGAAGCTACTTGTAGGAATTATATCTGAACCTCCCTGACTAGTGAAGAGAAATTTAATGGGAGGCTTGAAGGAATAAAGAAGAGGTCCAGAAGTTGGTCTCCTTTAGATTTGCCTTTTCCTCACTTTCCATTTAGAAGTGAGAAACCATTGCACTAAGCTTAGCATTATATAAAAGGAAAGAACAGACAGATGAGAGAAATTAAACAGATAACATCATGGTAATTTTCACAGTTTTGACTAACACCTCGTGGAAGGCCTGCCACGAGCACTGACAGATGCTGCAGACTCTATGATAGAGGAAACATTTGCAAAGGGAGCAGCCTTCATAATGCTCACAGGAACCTCTAGTGCCCAGCTTATCACCCAGTCTGCAGAAAGTAAGCCAAAAGAACCCCACAGCTAGGTTGATGAAATTAGCCCACATGGGTTTTATTTAATCAACTGCCAGTCAAATTTTATTCAGGTTGGCCAAATTTATGCCTAGTGAAGTGAAAAATTTATTAATATTTACAAAACTTTGGCCTTTAAAAATCACATTTTGGCCACAAAATAGAGTAATATTTTTTAAATGACTGATCTATGCTTACAATTTCCTTTAGCCTAAGGAATTTGTTCTCTCAGTGACATACAAGGTAATAGTCACTAAAAGAAAAAAGAAAGACTTATGTTGGCCCTTGGAGAATAAATTAGGTATTTGTCTGAACCACTCAGCTCTCTGAATTTAAAGGCATAAGTGCTTAATGTTTGCTTTCTCCCTTGCAGGAATGTAGATTCCTATAAAAACGAATGATTAAGAATTGATGTCCTACGGGATCTCTGGAAAATGCTGTTTTTCATAGTGATTGTAACAGACTCTGGCAAAGTGTATTTGTTTATGATAACACTCTGTTGAAAGAAAAAGATTAGAAATTGGGAAAAGTCAGTAGATTAACTCCTTTTAAGATCTCTATCAGTCTCTCTTTTCTTTCTTTGCTATTTCCTTTAAATATCTTCATCACAATGCTAATGATTCTCAGAACTACTTAGCAACCTAACCTTTTAGTTGACCTCCAGTTTCACATTTCCAACTGTCTGTTATACATCTTGAGCTGAATTTCCCATATACATCTTACAATCAACATGTCCAAAACTAAACTAATCATTCTTTTCCCCAAATTCCCCCCTTTCGAACTTCTTTATTACACCATCTTCTCGGTTTCTCAGACTTGCCCCCTCAATTCCTCACTATCTTTTATTCTTACTCCAACCCATATCCAATCTGTTATCAACACAAGTTAATTTTACCTTTTCAACAACTCTCCAATATGCTCTCTTCTCTTCTTGGTTATTTCTGCCTCTTTGGTTCAGGCTCTTAGTTCCTCAAGCCTGTACTATTGCAGTGGCCTAATGGATTTTGTTTGTTTGTTTGTTTGTTTTTTGGCCCTGAACCAGTCCTCTCAGCCATCAAAGGTTGGCTCTTCTTAAAGTACATTTTCAATGATCTCACCCTTCTATTCAATGAATTCTAGTGCCTCTCTCACCTCCAGAATAAAATATTAAATCCTTTGCTTGTCATTTAAAGTCCTTCATAACACTGGGAAACAAATGTGAACTATTTGCATTTCTGTTTTTCTTCCCGGGTTATTTTTACCTTCTGAATCCAATTCTCCCTGTGCAACAAGAGAACTGTTGGGTTCTGCACACATATATTGTATCTAGGATATACTGCAACATATCTAACATATATAGGACTGCTTGCCATCTAGGGGAGGGGGTGGAAGGAGGGAGGGAGGGGAAAAATCGGAACAGAAGCGAGTGCAAGGGATAATGTTGTAAAAAAATTACCCTTGCACGAACTCTGTCAGTATAAAGTTATTATAAAATAAAATAAAAAAATAAAATAAAGTCCTTCATAACCTACCTTCCTACCAGTTTTTCAGTCTTCTTATACTTTATACCTCCCCACACTCTGTGCATTTTTCTATCTAGTGTTACTAGTCCCCTTTGCATTCTTTAAATGAGATGCTCCCCCTCCTGACTTCAGGCATTTCTCCTAGTTCTTGCCTATGCTTGAAGTGCTTTTTTTTCCTCAGCTTGGTCTTCTGGCTTCCCTGGATTCCTTCAGTTCTTAGTTGAAATCTCACCTTCTATAAGAACTCTTTCTCACTTCCTCTTTATTCTAGTGTCTTCTTGCTTTTGATTATTTGTTATTTTTCTTGTATATAGTTTACTTGTGCATAGTTGTTTGTATATTATTTCCTCCATTAGACTGTGAACTCCTTGAAGGCAGGGATTCCCACCTCCCCACCTTTGTATTTCTAGTCCTTAACATAATTCCTGGGATAAAGTAGGTACTTAATAAATTGCTATTGACTTATTGATCTATATTTATCATCTCTCTCTCTTGTCTGTCTCTGTCTCTCTCTCCACACACACACACACACACACACACACACACACACATACATTTATGTATGTTATCTATGTTGCTAGGTGGAGTGATGGGTATGGTGCTGAATCTAGAGTAAGAAAAACCTTAGTTCAAATCCAGCCTCAAATACTTATTAGGTGAAACCCTAGGCAAATCACTTAACTTCTTTGTGCTTCAGTTCCCATAACTGTAAAATGGGGACAATAGTATCACTTATATAATATAGTCATTGTGAGGATGAAATGAGATAATATTTATAATGGAATAAGAGCTTAAGAAATAGTTGTTTCCTTCCTTCCTTATTTCCTATATAAATTTCAAACAAGTATAAGGTCAGTGTGAGAATGTGACTTACCTTATTTGTATTTCTGACTTGGTGCATTGGAAAGAGCAATAGATTAATGTCAGAGAACTGGGTTCAAACTGGACTTTGGCATTTACTATGTAACCTTTGATAAGTTACTTTTACCTCAATGAGTTTGGATTCAGTGATTTCTGAAGTCCCTTTCAACCCAAAACTCATGATCTTATGACTTGGCAGGATAATAATTACAATCAAAACTTTAAAAGTAAGTCATGCGGAAGAAGTATTAACCTTAGACTAATAGATATTACAGGGGAGCAGAGTTGATCCAAAATGAGGAAAGACTTTCCATTTATGAAAATTATCTAAACATGGAACATATGTCTTCAAAAAGTAATTTACTTCCAATACTAGAGATTTGGAGTCTGGGTGATCTCTTTTAGAGAACACTATAGATCGACTCATGATTCATGTAGGTCATTGGGTAAGAGACCATGTGAGGTAGTAGAAAGAACATTGGATTTGGGGATCAAAGGATTTAGGTTCTCTTCCCCATTGACTTGGAAATTCTCTCCTATTTCTTCTGTCTGAGTTTTCATTTCTTCAAGGTATAGAACCAAATATCCAAAACTTAATTGTGTGAGACTATCCTTATTGATGGAAATTGATTATTCATTGCTCTGGGATTTAGGATTAGATATCCTGAGAGAAGAGAGATCTTTGGTCCTTTGGTTTCCAGTTTTGAAAAGGAAGATATAGTTTGAGAGATTCCTGAAAAGAGAGAAAGACTTTGGGAAGAAGCTGTTGTGTAGAGGATCCAGCATCTTGATCATTTTCCTAACCCCAGTTGAGTCCTCTAGAAACTTTAAGGAATTTCTCCTTGCATTAGATCTCACTCTTGGTTGAACTCCCAGTGGGAGTATACTCTTTTCTGCACACTATTTTGTTTTCTGTTTTCTATTGACATAAATTGTCTTTTTAAAAGTTATTCACCAAAGAGATCATAAAAAAGGAAAGAGAATTTACATGTGCAAAAATGTTTGTAGCAACTCTTTTAGTAATAGCAAGGAATTGGAAATTGAGTGGATGCCTGTCAGTTGGGAAATGACTAAATATAATGGAATCTTATCAATCCATACAAAATTATGAGCAAGCTGATTTCAGAAAATCATGGAAAGACTAATATGAATTGATGGTGAATGAAGTAAGCAAAATCAGAAAAACACTGTACACAGTAATAGCAAGATTATGTGATGATCAAATGTATTTGACTTGGGTCTTTTCAGCAATGTGGTGATACAAAAAAATTCCAATAGACTTGGGATGGAAAATGTTACCTGTATTCAATGAGAGAAATATAGAGATTGAATGTAGATCAAAGCATAGTATTTTTACCTTTTGTTTCTTTGCCTTTTCTTTCTCATGTTTTTTCCCCTTTTGATCTGGTTTGTCTTGTATAATATGACAAATAAGAAAATAAAAAGGATTGTACATGTTTAACCTATATCAGCTTGCTTGTTATCTTGGGGAGGGGGAAAATAAGGGAAGAAGGGAGAAAAATTTGGAACACAAAATCTTGCAGAAATGAATTTTGGACAAAGCCCAGCAGCAAGAGATAAAGAAATTTCATTTAAAATAACTATATGAACACAATTACAAAATACTTTTAAACAACTAGCAAAATATAAATTGCTCATGATAGGATGAGCTAATATAATAAAAAAACTTAACACTTACTAGCTGTGTGACCCTGGGTAAGTCATTTAACTTCAACTGCCTCACCAAATTAAAAAAAAAAAAGCGAGCTTATTAAGAAAATTAATGGGGAAAAATGCAAACGATGGTGGCCTAACTGTACCATACCTAAAACTTTATTATAAAGTAGCAGACATCAAAACCATCTAGTACTGGCTAAGAAATAGAGTAGTAGATTAATGGAATAGGTTAGATTCACATGACAAAACTATGGTAATCTGCTGTTTGATAAACCCAAATACTCTAGCTTCTGGGATAAGAACTCACTATTTGACAAAAATTGCTGGGAACACTGGAACATAATATGTCAGAAACTCAGCAGGGACCTACATCTCACACCCCCAAACAAAATAAGATCAAAATGTGTATACAATTTAGACATAAAGGTTGATACTATAAACAAAATAGGAGAGCAAAGGATAGTTTATTTATCAGATTTTTGGAAAAGGGAGAAATTTATAGCCAAAGAAGATCTAGAGAACATTATGAAACACAAAATGGATAATTTTAATTGCATTAAATTAAAAATTTTCTGTACCAATACAGCCAAGAAGCAGAAAGCTGGGGAAATTTTTTAAAAATCTTTTTTATTTTTAAAACATATGCATAGTTTTCAACATTCACCTTTGCAAAATCTTGTGTTCCAAATTTTTTTCTCTCTCCTTTCCCACGACTCCATCCTAGAGGGCAAGTAATACAATATATATTAAACATGTACAATTCTCCTACATATGTGGGAAAATTTTTTTATAGCCAGTGTTTTTGATAAAGGTCTCATTTCTAAAACATATAGTGAATTGACTCAAATTTACAAGTCATTTCACAACTGATAAATGATCAAAGGATACGAACAGGCAACTTTCAGATGAAGAAATTAAAATCATCTATAGTCATATAGAAAAAATGCTCTAAATCACTATTAATTAGAAAAATTAAAATTAAAACTATTTTGAGTTACTACCTCATACCTATCAGATTGGCTAAGATGACAGGAAAAAATAATGATAAATATTGAAGGGGATGTGAGAAACCTGGGACACAATGCATTGTTGATGGAGTTGTGAAATGATCCAACAATTATGGAGAACAATTTGGAACTATGTCAAAGGGCTATAAAACTCTGCATACCCTTTGATCCAGATACCATTACTGGGTCTGTATCACAAAAAATTGTAAAAAAGGGACAAAGATCAACATGTGCAAAAATGTTTCTAGCAGCTCTTTTTGTGGTAGGAAGAAACTGGAAAATGAGTAGATGCCCATTAATTGGAAATGGCTGAATAAGTTATGGTATAAGAAAGTAATGAAATATTATTGTTTTATAAAAATGATGAACAGGCTGATTTTAGAAAAGCCTAGAAAGATTTACATGAACTGATGCTGAGTGAAGCAAGCAGAACTAGGAAAACATAGCAAGACTTTGTGATGATCAACTATGACAGACTTAGCACTTTATCACTCCTTTTGCCATATGTACTCTCTAATTGCCCTAACTCTATAGAACTTTATAGACATGTCACATACTTTTGAGGTAATATTTTGTACCCATTGTTCTTAATGTAACACCTTAATAATTTATTCCTCTCTAAAGGTACTTAAGATTGGTGGAGTAAACTATTCTCAAGAAGGGAAAACACCAGTGAGGGCTTGAGGAAGTCACTTATGACTTCATAAGGTTTCCTTGTAGAAACCAAAGAGAAGAGATGTATCTGACTTAGCTCTCTAGGAGCTTGATTAGTCAATGGAAATGAGAGCTGGGATAAGCATCTTCAAAGCTTACATGGATCACATTTTATATTTCACTAGTTTTGCATAATAGCATCAACTTCTTAAAGAAAGAGACCATGTCTGATACCTTTTCTGTATCCTTTGAAACTCTGAACACAATGTTGAGCAAATAGAAGATACACAGTAAATACTTGTTATTTGATTGTAAAGAAAAATTGAGTGCATTTGCTGCCAGAAGCAATATTCTTAGACCTTTTTTTTATTTTTTATTTTCTCACAAGCAGCAAGAAGAAAAGTTAGGAATAATATGAAACAGATAAGAAAGAACAAATTCTGTGTGTGTGTATGTCTTCAAACAAGTGTGCTAACCAATATCATTTATATTTCATAGCTTTGGGGAGGAAATACTAAAAACAGCTTATTAAGATAGACTTATTCTTCAAAAAAACTACTTTCACATATTGCTTTCTGTATCATCTTTACAGCCATGGAAGTTGAGGAAGAATACGGTTTTAACCTCATCAATATTGTCCATTAAATTTCTACCCTGGTGGATGTTTCAGGATGGATGTAGAGGTGATTTAGATGATCAAAAGCTCTTCCAGGAGATCCCAAATTCTGACAGTTCCTAACAATTTGAAAAGGGCTCACATAGGGAGCCAATAAAGGACTCTGAGACTAGTCAATCAACTTTCCGATTTTGCTTTTTTTTTTTTTTTAATTAATTAATTTAATAAGGAATTCCAGATGTTATCTTGCAAGCAAGGAAGATGTTTGGAATGTTGGGGAAGCAGAAATGATAACTAAGCCTTTTCTTTATGCTTAAATTTTTACATGCTGTAAAATTGGCTACTCTGAAGAAGTACTTTTTAAAAAGTTAAATGTATTTAGTTTTAAATTTATTTTAATACATTAAAAATTATTTATTTACTCTTTCCCCTCAGTTACGTTATATGTAAGACAATTTTTTCATTTGTTTTTAAAATTTTTGTTTTAGAGTGCTAGAACATGAGGGGAAAGGAAAAGTGGGAAAAAAATCCCTAGACCACTATCCACAGATTCTGCAAGGAAAACACATAGGAATATTATAGCTAAAATTTGAAACCCCCAGATCAAAGAGAAAATATTATGAGAAACAAAAAACAATTCAAATATGCTGAAGTCACAATTAGAATTGTACAGCTTTTATTGGAAGCTACCATAAAAGACCACAGGTCCTGGAATAATATATATTGACAATATAAAAAAGTAGGTTTGTGGCCAAAAGTATCAATATTTTTTTTTCATGAATTCTCTTAATACTCTTGACCTTTTGTTCTTCCAGATCAATTTTGTTATTATTTTTTCTTGTTACAGGGGTCCTCAAACTATGAACTGCGGGCCAGATGTGGCAGGTGAGGACATTTATCCTCCTCACCCAGGGCTATGAGGTTTCTTTATTCAAGGCCCACAAAACAAAGTTTTTGTTTTTACTATAGTCCAGCCCTCCAACAGTCTGAGGGACAGTGAACTGGCCCCCTACTTAAAAAGTTTGAGGACCCCTGTAAAAAATAATTTTGGCAGTTTTCTTGTTACATAACTGAATAAGTACCAAAAATCTGCAAAGGAAAATGCTTTTGCCATGCTAAACCTAAAATTATATTATAAAGCATCAGTCATCAAAGCTATTTGGTACTAAACTTAGTTAATTAGTAGCAAATAGAAATAAAGTGGTGAATCAGTATGTGTGGAATGGAGAGATAGAGTGAAGAACTTACAGGAATGTTTAAATTCTTTTTCTGTATTTTTTTTATTATTTCTATGTCTCTATGACCTGCATAAGTACAGTGTGTGCAAGCCAATATTTACTTAAAACTTTAGATATATTTACTTAACCAGAAATGATGACATTTATCCTTGTTCAATGTTATCAATATTTAGATTATTAAATGCCGTCAGCTCAGTAATCTGAAGTTTGAAGGTTTGACTGATGATTCCTCTGGGAATCAGGGAAACAAAGCATTCTGTTCTAATCTGCCTTTGGCACTCATGTTTAACATTCAATTAGGGGAGAGGGCACCTATTTCTCAATGCTCCCCAACCTATGATGTAATCCTTTGTAACCAAACCTATAAAAACTGTTTATCGTTCCTAAATCTTTAGCCCTTCTACTGCAAGCTTTCTCTCTTTCCCTACTCACAGTGGGATTGCTCATTCTCATGAGAATTTGTTAATAAATAACTTTTCTGCTTTCTACTGAGTGATCTCTGAGTAGTCATTTTGGGTAAGGATCTTCTTCATCCCTCACAAGTGGAATAGATTAAGTATACAAGATACAATAGTAAATGACTTTAATAATCTGCTACTTGATAAATTCAAAGATTCCAGCTTCTGGGATAATAACTCACTATTTGACAAAAACTGCTTGGAAAACTGGAAAGTAGTATGGCAGAAACTAGGAATAGATCAACATCTCATATCCTATACCAAAATAATGTTGAAATGGGTACATAATTTAGACATAAAGGATGAATCTACAAACAAATTAGTAGAGCAAAGGATAGTTTACCTGTCAGATCTTTGGAGAAGGGAGGAATTTTGGACCAAATAAGAATTAGAGAACATTATAAAATGCAAAGTGTATAATTTTTATTACATTAAAGTTTTTTTTTTTTTGCACAAATAAAACCAATGCAGGCAACATTATAAAGGAAGTAGAAAACAGGAAACATTTTTATATGTAGTATTTCTGATAAAGACCTCATTCCCAAAATATAAAGAGAATTGAGTCAAATCTATGAGAATACAAGATACTCCCCAATTATAAATGGGGGATTATCAAAGGATATGAACAGACAACTTTTGGATGAAGAAATTAAAACTATCTAGTAGCTCTAAATCTTGCTTAGAGAAATTAAAATGTAAAAATCTGTATGGGATCACTTCAAACCTATCAGATTGGCTAAGATGATAGGAAAAGATAATGATATGGGTTGGAAAGAATGTGGGACATAAATGCATTGTTGGTAGAGTTGTGAACTGATTCAGCCATTCTAGAGAGCAATTTAGAACTATGCCCGAAGATCCAGCAAACTGTGTTTATTCTTTTGATTCAGCAGTGCTACTACTGGGTCTGTGTCCCAAAGAAATCATAAAAGAGGGAAAAGAACCCAAATGTGCAAAAATAATTGTAGCACCTCTTTTTGTCATAGCAAGGAATTGGAAGTTGGGTGGATGCCCAATAATCAGGGAATGGCTAAATATGTTATGATTTATGAATGTAATGGAGCATTGTTGTTCTATAAGAAATGATGAGCAAGCTGATTTCAGAAAAGCTCAGAATGATTTATATGAATTGATAAGTTTTAAAGTGAGCAGAACTAGGATAACATTGTGTGTAGTAAAAGCAAGATTATGTGATGATCAATTGTGATGAACTTAGCTCTTTTCAGCAATGCAATGATCTAAGACAATTTCAATAGATTTGGGATGGAAAATGCCATCCACGTGCCGAGAGAGCTATGGAGATTGCACATAGATCAAAAAAAACTATTTTCAACTTTTTTTGGCTTGCTTGCTTTTTTCTTTGTGGATTTTCCTCTTTTGTTCTGATTTTTCCTTTACAACATGACGAATGTGTTTAATTTAATTTTATATTTTAATTTTAACTTTATAATTTAAATTTATATACATTTAAAATTATATAAATTTATAATCTATATCAAATTGCTTGCTGTCTTGGTAGGGGGAGGTAAAAGAGAGTGTGAAAAAATCTGGAATTCAAAAATCTTATAAAAATGAATGTTGAAAATCCTCTTTATGTGTAACTGGAAAAATAAAATACTATTGAGAAAAATGTATTTAAATATTGTATGTAAATACTTTAGTATCATGAAATGGAACAAAATACTAAATATGCAAAAAACAATTTAAAGAATAACAATAACCTAAAATGGACAGTTTTGAAAGACATAAAAACTATGATCTACAAAAACAATGCCATAATTCCAGAGAATTGATAATGTCCACTTCCTAATAGAGAGGGAGTAATCTAAATATATTGAATAAGATATTCATTCTGGGACATACTTAATTCATTAGCTCCTATACTGTTATGTGGTTCATTATGGGGTGAAGCTGACCTTGATTTCTCAAAGGCAATGCCAACAAAATACAAGTTGTGTTCTTTAAAGAATATTCATTTAAATTTTAATTTATGGAATTTATTTATGTTGTGTTCTGCCAAGTTGGAAAAGTCTTAGAATTGATTATTTCAATATTGGTTTATATCTATGTGGCTTGACAACAAGCCTAGATAAATTTGCTAAATCTATCACAATATAGGTGATATATAAAGAATATCAATTTTTTTATTATAGCTTTTTATTTACAAGACATATGCATAGGTAATTTTTCAGCATTGACAGTTGCAAATCCTTTGTTCCAACTTTTTCCCTCCTTCTCCCCACCTTTTCCCCCAGATGGCTGGTTGACCAATACATATTAAATATGTTAAAGTATAAGTTAAATACAATATATGTATACATGTCCAAATAGTTATTTTGCTGTATAAAAAGAATTGGATTTTGAAAAAGTGTACAATTAGGCTGTGAAGGAAATAAAAAATGCAGGCAGACAAAAATAGAAGGATTGGGAATTCTATGTAGTGGTTCATAGTTATCTCCCAGAGTTCTTTTTCTGGGTGTAGCTGGTTCAGTTCATTACTGTTCTATTGGAACTGATTTGAAGAACATCAATTCTTAAAATCCATCTCCAAAATCTTGGAGAGGTTCTGATCTGCACAAAGGGAACATATACTCATACCAAAGAAATCACAACTCCTTGAAGTCTTGAAAAAGTAATAGAATATAAATTTAATCATCAATGAAGAATGGAAGAAGCATCTCTGGGTTGTAGAAAAACAATTAATTTCCTCACTGGAGGTAATCATGATCTGAGGAAGCCAATTATTAGTAAGGTTTTGATTTTCATTTTAAATTGCTCAAAAATAAATTTTAGAGTAAAGTAAAGCAGAGTAAAGTAGAGGCATAGCAGTTGTTAGGATTCTAAATTTGGAGTCATGAAAATTTGAGTTTAAATCTCCCTTCTAACATTGAATAGTTGTGTGATCCTGGGAAAGACACAATCTCTATGTGTCCCAGGCAACTCCCTAAGCCCTGATTGCATTTATAATGTCAATATCAATAAATATTTATTAGATGCCTGCTATTTGCCAGTTACTGGGCTAAGTGCTAGGAATACATATATACATATATGAAAGCTCCTGCTTTTGAGGAATTTATAAAGCATTGGGGAAAGACAATACACACAAAAAAGATAAAAGTGGGTAAAAGGAGGGACATGAAGTGATAGAAAAATTATTGCAGTTATAAAAATGAAAAAAAAAACCTTAAAATGAGTGCAGCTGGGTGGGAAATGAGGAGGGAAATGAAGAGATGAGTGTGGTATGACAGAAAGATGCTTCGATCTTGCAGAAGGATGAGATTTCTCATTGGTGGCGTTCTAGGGGCATGGGGGGGAAGTCAAAGAAGTTCAAAATGAGTGTGGCTAGAATAATTAAGATATGGAATCTTTTAGTTAGAGAAATCATAGATCTCTTGTTCCTACAGTCTTCAATAGTTGCATAAAGGCTATGATAGTCATGGTGAGTGATCTCAAGATTTTAAGTTTTCATTTTTAATTTATTCAACTTAGATATTGCTGGACATGATGGCTAGAGAACCAGACTCAGACTCAGTCCTACTTTTTGTTCCATATTAGCTGTGGGAAGCCATCCATGGACAATTTATTTAATATCTCAATGTACCCAGGCAACTCCTTAAGACTATAAACTCCAGACATGTCTCAGTCTGCATTGGTAGAGGAAATTATTTTTTTAATAGGAGCTCATGAATTTTTTACACATGTGAAATCATGGGTTGGTCAAATTTCAAGACAAAAAAATTGATTCTCAATAGTGTCCTGTTTTGATTACTACAGTTTACTGAGAGGTACCATGGTATAGTAGAAAGGAAGACCTAAATCCAAGACACATCGTGACTTTGTGTTCCTGGACAAGTCATTTAATTTCTCAATGTCCCAGACATTGCTCAAAGACTATAAATTGCAGAGCAGTTATGGATATGTATGAGGAAAGAGATTTCTCCATCAGAGATTCTATCTACTAATGAATCCACTTAAAAAAATTCTAATATTTAACAAAAAATGTATTTCCCTATAAGTGATCATAGTAAACATTTTTAATGACAAATACTAAATTGTAAGTTCCTTGAGGGTAGAAATATCATCATATGTATAGTCTCTTGAGTTTTGCTCACAGTAGATTCTCAATAAATATCTATAGTATTCAGTTAAAATTCATTCCTAGGTTTGAAATTTAAAACTGCCAAGGAAGAAGCATGCCAAGTTGTAATTTAAAATGATTAAAGAAAATAGCTAGACTTGAAGCTTCTAACATATCAACGCTTGGAAAGCTTTTGCAGACATTAACCATTCCGTAAGTAATGTGATGGAAGAGTAATGTAATGATGTAGGTATTGCACTGAATGAAAATTATTGGCCATGTTTACTGGGAATATTAAAGACAATTATATCAGCAATCAAAATTTCTGAATTTCCCAGCCAAATTTTCCTCTAGAATCACTTGGCAACACTCAACAAAATGATGTAGGTAGAAAATAGACTGAAATTAAGCTTTGTTTTGATGATAATCAAATTATCCTGTAATTCTCATTCCACACCCCTCTCCCAGTATCACCTCCCTAGAAAATGTTGGCAAGTCAGTTGTATCCACATTGATAGTTATGTTCTTGGAGCCTTAGCCAGGAGGTGGAATAGGCAGCCATCTAGGTTGTATGATCAGCCCTGGAAACTATAACACAATATCAGAGAGATGCTCTTTAACTGGCTAGTCATCTCTAGCAGTAGCAGCAACATTACTCTTTCATCCAGGAAAATCTGAAGAATTATTATATAGGTGATGTAATGTCTCGACACTGATTCTGTTGAGAAAAATGGATCTGATCTAATTGCATCTTTTTGTATTACTAAATGACATCATAGCATTCTTATGACTATAAACTGATACATACATCCACATGTGTATTTGTGTATTTATGGTGGCATTAGATCACCTAAGAACAGATACCAGTCCTAATAGAGGGAGGATAACGTCAGTTTTAATCATGCTAATTTTAACCTGGCAAGTTCTCCCATTCCTCTGGTAATTCTATTTGTAATGTATGTACTCATCATAGACTCTAGATCCTTTTCTTCACTCTCCCTCTGCCTTCTAATTACTTCTTAGAAATCTCATTTTTAGCAGCAGAAACTGCATGTAGTTCATTCCAGTGCTTCATCACCTTTGCAAATTGTTCTGTTTCCCAAAAGGCTCATTTAAACCAAACAAAAACAGAATCATCATTGAAAGAGAACTCAAGGGTTGGGTACAGCCACATTGAAATTGTGAAATGTTTGTGAAATCACTTTGTGAGCTCTAACATAATATTGAAATGTGGTAGTTGATTGTCATAATTAGTGTTGTATCAAGATCTTAATATCTCTCTTGACAGAGAGACAACATGGTCAAAGACAAAAATCACTGGATCTGAAAGCAGAGGACTTTTGATGTTTACTGCTTGCGTGACTTTGGACAAATCCCTTAGCCTACCTGAGCCTTGGTTTACTTATTTGTAAAATGATGAGATTGGGTATCAATAACTTCTGAACTAGTCCTGTTCAGAACTAATCTGATGTTCCTATGATCATAATATCATTTATTATAGCTTTTTATTTACAAGACATATGCATAGGTAATTTTTCAGCATTGACAGTTGCAAATCCTTTGTTCCAACTTTTTCCCTCCTTCTCCCCACCTCTTCCTCCAGATGGCTGATTGACCAATACATGTTAAATATGTTAAAGTATAAGTTAAATACAATATATGTATACATGTCCAAATAGTTATTTTGCTGTATAAAAAGAGTTGGATTTTGAAAAAGTGTACAATTAGGCTGTGAAGGAAATAAAAAATGCAGGCGGACAAAAATAGAAGGATTGGGAATTCTATGTAGTGGTTCATAGTTATCTCCCAGAGTTCTTTTTCTGGGTGTAGCTGGTTCAGTTCATTACTGTTCTATTGGAACTGATTTGAAGAACATCAATTCTTAAAATCCATCTCCAAAATCTTGGAGAGGTTCTGATCTGCACAAAGGGAACATATACTCATACCAAAGAAATCACAACTCCTTGAAGTCTTGAAAAAGTAATAGAATATAAATTTAATCATCAATGAAGAATGGAAGAAGCATCTCTGGGTTGTAGAAAAACAATTAATTTCCTCACTGGAGGTAATCATGATCTGAGGAAGCCAATTATTAGTAAGGTTTTGATTTTCATTTTAAATTGCTCAAAAATAAATTTTAGAGTAAAGTAAAGCAGAGTAAAGTAGAGGCATAGCAGTTGTTAGGATTCTAAATTTGGAGTCATGAAAATTTGAGTTTAAATCTCCCTTCTAACATTGAATAGTTGTGTGATCCTGGGAAAGACACAATCTCTATGTGTCCCAGGCAACTCCCTAAGCCCTGATTGCATTTATAATGTCAATATCAATAAATATTTATTAGATGCCTGCTATTTGCCAGTTACTGGGCTAAGTGCTAGGAATACATATATACATATATGAAAGCTCCTGCTTTTGAGGAATTTATAAAGCATTGGGGAAAGACAATACACACAAAAAAGATAAAAGTGGGTAAAAGGAGGGACATGAAGTGATAGAAAAATTATTGCAGTTATAAAAATGAAAAAAAAAAAACACCTTAAAATGAGTGCAGCTGGGTGGGAAATGAGGAAGGAAATGAAGAGATGAGTGTGGTATGACAGAAAGATGCTTCGATCTTGCAGAAGGATGAGATTTCTCATCGGTGGCGTTCTAGGGGCATGGTGGGGAAGTCAAAGAAGTTCAAAATGAGTGTGGCTAGAATAATTAAGATATGGAATCTTTTAGTTAGAGAAATCATAGATCTCTTGTTCCTACAGTCTTCAATAGTTGCATAAAGGCTATGATAGTCATGGTGAGTGATCTCAAGATTTTAAGTTTTCATTTTTAATTTATTCAACTTAGATATTGCTAGACATGATGGCTAGAGAACCAGACTCAGACTCAGTCCTACTTTTTGTTCCATATTAGCTGTGGGAAGCCATCCATGGACAATTTATTTAATATCTCAATGTATCCAGGCAACTCCTTAAGACTATAAACTCCAGACATGTCTCAGTCTGCATTGGTAGAGGAAATTATTTTTTTAATAGGAGCTCATGAATTTTTTACATATGTGAAATCATGGGTTGGTCAAATTTCAAGACAAAAAAATTGATTCTCAATAGTGTCCTGTTTTGATTACTACAGTTTACTGAGAGGTACCATGGTATAGTAGAAAGGAAGACCTAAATCCAAGACACATCGTGACTTTGTGTTCCTGGACAAGTCATTTAATTTCTCAATGTCCCAGACATTGCTCAAAGACTATAAATTGCAGAGCAGTTATGGATATGTATGAGGAAAGAGATTTTCTCCATCAGAGATTCTATCTACTAATGAATCCACTTAAAAAAAATTCTAATATTTTACAAAAAATGTATTTCCCTATAAGTGATCATAGTAAACATTTTTAATGACAAATACTAAATTGTAAGTTCCTTGAGGGTAGAAATATCATCATATGTATAGTCTCTTGAGTTTTGCTCACAGTAGATTCTCAATAAATATCTATAGTATTCAGTTAAAATTCATTCCTAGGTTTGAAATTTAAAACTGCCAAGGAAGAAGCATGCCAAGTTGTAATTTAAAATGATTAAAGAAAATAGCTAGACTTGAAGCTTCTAACATATCAACGCTTGGAAAGCTTTTGCAGACATTAACCATTCCGTAAGTAATGTGATGGAAGAGTAATGTAATGATGTAGGTATTGCACTGAATGAAAATTATTGGCCATGTTTACTGGGAATATTAAAGACAATTATATCAGCAATCAAAATTTCTGAATTTCCCAGCCAAATTTTCCTCTAGAATCACTTGGCAACACTCAACAAAATGATGTAGGTAGAAAATAGACTGAAATTAAGCTTTGTTTTGATGATAATCAAATTATCCTGTAATTCTCATTCCACACCCCTCTCCCAGTATCACCTCCCTACAAAATGTTGGCAAGTCAGTTGTATCCACATTGATAGTTATGTTCTTGGAGCCTTAGGTGGAATAGGCAGCCATCTAGGTTGTATGATCAGCCCTGGAAACTATAACACAATATCAGAGAGATGCTCTTTAACTGGCTAGTCATCTCTAGCAGTAGCAGCAACATTACTCTTTCATCCTGGAAAATTTGAAGAATTATCATATAGGTGATGTAATATCTCGACCCTGATTCTGTTGAGAAAAATGGATCTGATCTAATTGCATCTTTTTGTATTACTAAATGACATCATAGCATTCTTATGACTATAAACTGATACATACATCCACATGTGTATATGTGTATTTATGGTGGCATTAGATCACCTAAGAACAGATACCAGTCCTAATAGAGGGAGGATAACGTCAGTTTTAATCATGCTAATTTTAACCTGGCAAGTTCTCCCATTCCTCTGGTAATTCTATTTGTAATGTATGTACTCATCATAGACTCTAGATCCTTTTCTTCACTCTCCCTCTGCCTTCTAATTACTTCTTAGAAATCTCATTTTTAGCAGCAGAAACTGCATGTAGTTCATTCCAGTGCTTCATCACCTTTGCAAATTGTTCTGTTTCCCAAAAGGCTCGTTTAAACCAAACAAAAACAGAATCATCATTGAAAGAGAACTCAAGGGTTGGGTACATCCACATTGAAATTGTGAAATGTTTGTGAAATCACTTTGTGAGCTCTAACATAATATTGAAATGTGGTAGTTGATTGTCATAATTAGTGTTGTATCAAGATCTTAACATCTCTCTTGACAGAGAGACAACATGGTCAAAGACAAAAATCACTGCATCTGAAAGCAGAGGACTTTTGATGTTTACTGCTTGCGTGACTTTGGACAAATCCCTTAGCCTACCTGAGCCTTGGTTTACTTATTTGTAAAATGATGAGATTGGGTATCAATAACTTCTGAACTAGTCCTGTTCAGAACTAATCTGATGTTCCTATGATCATAATATCATTTATTCTTAGTTTTTCATTTATAAAATAAAAGGAATTGGGTTTAGTGATCTCGAAGATTTTTTTTTTTTTTCTAGTCTCAACCTATCATCCTATGAACAGTATTGTCACCTGGAATAATTGTTGCCTTTCATTATCTCAGTTCTATAAGATTGATGAGGGGAAAAGTGGAATCTTATTTTCTTTTTTTAAATGTGTGGAAATGGGAGCCCAGAGGGATTAAACAAATGACTTCTAGGTTGTATTCCCAGTATCAGAAAGTGTTAATGCTCTCTGATGGCCTGCTGGCTTATTTTACTTTGTGTCACGGGATTCTGTTGTGGATTTTTCAAAGTCCCAAATCCATTTGAAATTTAGATTTGGATTGGTGAAATGAAAAGGAGGCTAATTGATGGAAGAGAGATTTCCAATTCTCGTTGATAGTGGATGGGGAAGGGTGCCTTAAAAATGACATAAAAGATCAGGAGGTTTTCAAAGTCCCTTCAGAGGACTTTTTGAGACTTTTAAACATCAAATGGTTCTCATGAAAAGAATATAATTTGAAGCTGAAGGTTAGAGAAAGGAGAGTGAAAAACAAGAACTATTGCCAGAGGCCTCTTCTATAAAAATGTAGAAGAGCATGTGATTAGAAGCCTGAATTACTTTAGAATGTTTTAATCCACACTTTAAAATATTTATATGGTAACCTTTTGTTTTTTCCTTAAGGTGGTTTAAAAAATTGAAACTACCCAGTTCTTGTTTCCTGAGTGCATGTATAAGTTATGCATGTATAAGAACAATAATGTTCATTTATATAGCACTTATCCTAGGATAACTCTGAAAGAGTTATCCACAAAGAAGCCTGAAGTTATGTACTTGTATATAACTTAAAAGTCATACAATTAGAAAATGTCAAGGCCAAGAATGAAATCTATATCTTACTTAAAATCTAGTGCTTTCCCCCATTATATTATGTTGAATTTAATGTTGGCATCAGATCACAATTCAACATTGCTTTAATTATAAAAGGTGCCTTTCAATCCTCCTAGACAAATATTGTTCCCTCCTCTCTCATTTTACAGATTAAAAAAAAGGAGGGCAAAGTGACTTTCCTAGAATCACAAAGCATATGCTAGATCAGTAACTTGAACTTTGAACATCTGAATCCAAGACTTTCTCTTCTTGTTGTCATTTTTCAATCATGTCCCACTCTTTGTTACCCCATTTAGGATTTTTTTTTTAAGTCAGTTTTAAACTTTTTTTTTTTTATAATCACTTTTTATTGACAGAATCCATGCCAGGGTAATTTTTTTTTTTTTACAACATTATCCCTTGCACTCACTTCTATTCCGATTTTTCCCCTCCCTCCCTCCACCCCCTTCCCTAGATGGCAAGCAGTCCCATTTAGGATTTTCTTGACTGGAGTAATTTGCTTTTGCCTTCTCCAGCTCATTCCACAGATAAGAAAACTGAGGCTAATGGAACTAAATGACTTGCCCAGTGTCACACAGCTAGTATCTGAAACATAATTTGAACTCAGGTCTTCCTTCCTAGAGATTAAGTTGTATCCATAAGTCCACCTCACTCTTCACTACAACCAATTAAAACCACTAAAAATACCATTTAAATATTACTGACTTTTTAGAAATTTCATTTTACTGGGTCATAGCCTTACCAAGTAAGCTTATTTTCTTCTAGTTAATATGTGACTATAAATTAAGATAGCCTATTATTGAGATTCTATTAAGTCTTCTAGATTTCACCAACATATAGCTAAATGAAAAACACAGAGGTATACATGGAATCAAGGTGCTTTCTCTCATAAAAAATCCATTTTAAAATTGTTATGCCAAGCCATTAAATAAAAAAAAAATTATCCATTTCTTTATCCATGCATTCATTGTAAGTTTTATTGTTGCTTTTTGTTTTTATCAATGCCTTTTGTCTGTCACTTCTGAATATCCCAGAGAACCTTTCCTTATCACAAAGAAAAACAGTTCAGCAAAGTCAGCCTACATGTGACCATGCCTAACAGGGTATATAATATGAGAAACCTATACCTCCTTCTTTCTTAAGAAGATGGAAGATTTGTATACATCTTTCTTTCATTCATTCATTTATTCATTTTTAATACACATTGCTTTATGAATCATGCTGGAAAAGAAAAATCAGAACAGAAGGGAAAAATGATGGGAGAGGGAAAAAAAAAAACAGAAAAAAGAAGCAAACGTAGCATATGTTGATTTACATTCAATCTTCATAGTTCTTTTTTTTTTTGGAAGCAGATGGCATTTTCAGTCCAAAGACAACTGGAATTGTTTTGGATCACAGAACCACTGAGAAGAACCAAGTCTTTCATAGCTGATCATCACACATTCTTGCTGTTATTGTGTACAATGTATTCTTGGTTCTGCTTGTTTTTCTCAATATCATTTGGTTGCCTATTCTTGTTATCAGCAATAGCACTAGGATTGCAATCCCTTTCCTCTCCTCTCCTTCCCTCTCAATATATGTAACTATTATCCTTTAGAGAAAACAATCTCAGATTCAAGCTACTCTGGGAGTCAAAGCTACTCAAATCATAGCTTATAAAGTCATAGTCATCCATTTATATCTACAAGCCATCTAGAGAACACGAAGAATTCAAAGTTACATTTAATTAAATAGCAAACTGAGAAAAGTAGCAATAGTACATTTTTGAAACCAAAATTAAAAAAAAAAATAGCAGACTCGCCTAAAGCAGACTTATGCTGCTCCTCCTTTCACCTTCTACTTTATTTTATCCTTTTTCTACCTCTTTGGAGGTATCAGTCTTGACCTCAGTGTGAAAGGCTCATTGAGGCGCCTTTGGAGGTTTCAATCTTGACCTCAGTGTGAAAGGCTCATTGAGGAGTATCCCTCCTTGTTTCCACTACTTGCTGTCTTGAATATCTCTAGTTAGTCCCTTTGGTCTGCTTTTTTGAACCTTCTTTTAAATTTCCCAGATAAAACAATGTTGGGTTTTTGTGCTGACTAGCTCATCTGAAGACTTTTGTGAAGCCCTTTAATTTTTGTAGCAGAACATGAAACAGTGATTTTGAAAAAAGCAGCTAAGTCACATTACTGATTACTAAATCATTATGGTTGTTAGAATTGGTTGGTTTATTTACTTATCCAAATCAAGGGGCAAATATTTTATTATAATGGTTATGTTATAGCAATTAACAAAGGGGAAGACTAGTTCCCTAGCAATAATCAGGAATAAGATACCATAAGGTGGGATTATACCATTGACTTATGGGTTAAATTCATAGAGAAGTTTATTGAAGATCTACAATAAGAGCAGATCTTTTATAGGAGAAATATAATCCTGGACCTTTCACATAATAATTTGGCTTTCTGACTAGATATAGTAAAGGTACGGTTTCTAAAGACCTCCACCTGGGGTGGGACTGTACAATATGTTGATTTAAAAATCATAAACTGTTGATTTGAATTAGTGTCTAGTCATTGACTGATGAAGGTTGGCAAAGGTGAAATGAGTTTCTTCCTAATACTTGTAAGTCAGATTGAATTGGTCTATTTGGTGACATTGAGAATATAGGAAGGAAAGAGAAATCGTTAATAAAAGTTGGTATTTTCTTTGCAGTCCCAGAATGTTGCTTGGTACCAAGGATATAAACATGTGCAACATAACTGATGATTAAATAAAAAATTGACCAATGTTCTGAGCCTGCAGCAAATATCTTGCTTGTCATTTATTCCTTCCATTCAGGGGTTTCATTTTGATGCTATAGCCCAAATATTCATCTTCGTGTTTTGGGAAAAAAGGAGTCACTGATTTCTTAAACCACATCATACTATCCTTTTTTGAGGCAAACTAAAGGTGGATATATTTAAAACAAACAGAACACCTCAGTCTTTGAAAGAATTTCTTGACTACTTAGTTATTTTTAGCTAGAATTGAGATATTAAATATTTGTTCATTTAGTACTGTAGTGCTGATCTTCTAAGACTGAGTAAGTACGAATAGAATGCCATCATCCATGAGAGACCTATGCAATTGAAAGGTCTCTAGCTGGAAAAGAAAATTGCATCTTAATAACAGATATATTTGTGTTACATCTTAAAGAGGATCTCCTTGACACTGAGGAAATTAAGGAAAAGGGTTAGAATGAATGTTAAATGGGGAGATTTGCATGAATTGATGGAGAATGGGATAATAGAATTGGAAAAACAATATACACAATGACTACAATAATGTAAACAGAAAAGATGACTAGAAGGATGTGCAATTCTGATTAATTTAAAAAAAAGCAATTTGGGGCTTGGGGAACAGATAATGAAACGTATTTCCTTCCTCTTGGCATAATTTTGCATGTTATGTCAGAAATAAATATTCACTGTGTTTGTTTTCACTTAACCATTCTTTTGTTTATGAGGGAAATTCAATTCTGTGGTATGAAGGGCAAGAGTAGAGGTTGAAATAGGCCCAAAGACTGTGTGACATAAAAACAAAGGACTTTTAGAAAGCATTAAAAAAATCCCCCAGTATGAAATGTTCAAGAAATATCATCAGACATTCTGGCAGACCAAGGGATTGCAGTGGGGTGGAATATGCTTATAAGGAGGGAGGATAAGAAGGAAATCAAAAAAATCTTAAAGGTGACTCTTTAGTTAGGGATGTTACTGTTTTGCACATAAACCTTAAGCAGCAGAAGTAAGAGTTATAAGTTACCTTGTCCTTGATGTTAAAGACTAAATCCTTTCCCTTAAGGTTTCTTATTTATTTCTTTCCCTGTTGCTACTAGTCTACTTCAGATTTCTGAGGGAATTTAAATATGCTCTTTGAATCTTGGGCAAAATGCGATTCATTCTTCTCACTGCAATTCAACTGAGAAATGCCCAGGTTTAGAAACTTTGCTAAGGAATTAAGGGAAAATAAAAAATGAAATAAAATTATACATAGAAGCATAGAATCCTCAAGTTACAAATATATAGAAAACCTCCCTTTGTTTTACTTCTAGCTATAACATCTGCTTTGCTTCCTCAGCCCATAGTTTTGGAGCATACTCTCTAGGCACAGATAAGAATGACTTATCACTTAGGTAAAGGTTAGCTACTTTACTGCTAAATAGTGTGACAGCCTAAGATATATTCAGTCAATGCGGCCTAAAAACTATTTTTCTGTTCAGGCTTTTATGTAGTACTTTGTCCTGTGGACAAAGTTTCCATACCTTTCCTCTTCCCACAGATTGTGGAGATCAAAATTGACTCCTTTCTTTTCTAATATTTTATCTCTGAAGCACCCTAAACTTGCATGTGAATCCTTTAAACAAGAGTACCCTAAGTTCAATCTTTCCAAAACAACTCAAAACTAAAGCTTCTGAGCCCTGCTGATAGATTTTCTTTCATTAGTTAGCCAGAGCAGTGGTGTCAAATTCAAAGAGAAACATTGACCATTCATCTATGCATATGGTGTCATATTGGTGTAATTTAAAAATGTAATGTTATCAATATTTGATTGCATTTTTATTTATTTTTGTTCACTATTTCCTAATTACTTTTTAATCCAGTGCTGGCAGCACTTGGGAGTATTGTGGTCTACTTTTGACTACAGGGAGAAAGAAAGGGTGGGAATGAGCATTTATAGTTCCTACTATGTTCCAAGTACTGTGCTAGGCATTTTATAAAGATTATCTATGAGTGGTAAGTATGCATTTAATGACATATCCTAATTAGAACTACAGCAACAAAACATTTTCTCCATTAAGCTGAGGAAATATTTTATTTTTTCCCCTATTTAATAATCTCATTTATTTAGTATTTTATTTTCCCTTAGATGTAAAACAATTTTTAACATTTATTTAAAATTATTTGAATTCCGAATTTCATCCATCCCTCCTTCCCTCATTAGTTAGTTATATTGTGAAAAAAAACATAGATGAAAAACCCCAAGAAAAATAAAGTAAAACAAGTATGTTTCTATCTGTATTCAGGCTCTATCAGTTCTTTCTCTGGGGGTGGATAACGTTTTTCATAAGTCCTTCAGAGTCGTTTTGGATCTTTGGGGAAATACTTTCATTGAGATACTTTCTGAGGGAAGAGAGATTATGTATATTGAAGTTACTCACATAAGGACACATGTGCCCAAAGCATAAACAGAGTGAGCAGGAGGAAGCACGTGCACACTTGTGGAGGGGCAAGTCATGTCTCTGCTGTTGTAAGGCCACGGATGCTTTTAGAGACATAACCACACTGTCCAGTGGGCAGCTCACTAGTCCTCTCAGATGGTAGGTATCCCCACCAGATGCACAGCTATTGCCTGATGCATTCTCTCTTTTTGAGTGTTGCTCTGTGATAGCCTTTAGGGGCTGTTGCACAGTCGTTCTGCTGAGTTCTATAGTTGCTACTGCTTGCTGCCAGGCTGAGCTTCACTGGTATGTTTTTATGCTGCTTCTCTCTACCAATTTCTGGCTTCAGTTAGAGTCCTTGCCTAGGATGATGTCATTACTCCTAAAAGGCTGGATGGGCTTTTCTATATTCTTTTATATTAAAGCCTCGAGGCTTTCTTTGACAAAACTCTACTAGAAAGAAGAAAATAGTTCCATTTACCTGATCACTGCATTAAGAAAAAGTAAGTAAACAAAACCTTCTTAGGCCAGAAAAGCCTTGTCTTTTTCTTCCTTCAAATATAAGTCTATAGCTTTCTCAAGAGCTTTGATTAGAAGATGTTTTCCTCTCCAGGACAGTCTTTGCCACAAGGACTAACACAAGCACACAGAGCAAATTAAAAAATTAAAAAGCCTTTGTACAAACAGAACGAATGCAAACAAGATTAGTAGGGAAGTAACAAACTGGGAAAACATCTTTACAGTTAAAAGTTCTGATAAAGGCCTCATTTCCAAAATATATAGAGAACTGACTCAAATTTATAAGAAATCAAGCCATTCTCCAATTGATAAATGGTCAAAGGATATGAACAGACAATTTTCAGATGATGAAATTGAAACTATTACCACTCACAATGAAAGAGTGTTCCAAATCATTATTGATCAGAGAAATTCAAATTAAGACAACTCTGAGATGCCACTACACACCTGTCAGATTGGCTAAGATGACAGGAAAGAATAATGATGAATGTTGGAGGGGATGCGGGAAAACTGGGACACTAATGCATTGTTGGTGGAACTGTGAACGAATCCAACCATTCTGGAGAGCAATCTGGAATTATGCCCAAAAAGTTATCAAACTGTGCATACCCTTTGATCCAGCAGTGTTTCTATTGGGCTTATATCCCAAAGAAATACTAAAGAAGGGAAAGGGACCTGTTTGTGCCAAAATGTTTGTAGCAGCCCTGTTTGTAGTGGCTAGAAACTGGAAAATGAATGGATGCCCATCAACTGGAGAATGGCTGGGTAAATTGTGGTATATGAATGTTATGGAATATTATTGTTCTGTAAGGAATGAATAGCAGGATGAATACAGAGAGGCTTGGAGAGACTTACATGAACTGATGCTAAGTGAAATGAGCAGAACCAGGAGATCATTATACACTTCGACAACGAAACTGTATGAGGATGTATTCTGATGGAAGTGGATTTCTTTGACAAAGAGACCTGAGTTTCAGTTGATAAATGATGGACAGAAGCAGCTACACCCAAAGAAAGAACACTGGGAAACGAATGTGAACTATCTGCATTTTTGTTTTTCTTCCCGGGTTATTTATACCTTCTGAATCCAATTCTCCCTGTGCAACAAGAGAACTGTTTGGTTCTGCATACATATATTGTATCTAGGATATACTGCAACATATCTAACATATATAGGACTGCTTGCCATCTAGGGGAGAGGGTGGAGGGAGGGAGGGGAAAAATCGGAACAGAAATGAGTGCAAGGGATAATGTTGTAAAAAAAATTACCCTGGCATGGATTCTGTCAATATAAAGTTATTATTAAATAAAATAAAATATAAAAAAAAAAAAGAAAAAAGAAAGGAGTAAAAAGAGAAGGCTGGAATTAGCATGGGGATCCTGACAAGTGTAATTGATCTATTTTGTGATCATGAAAGATAAAAGTGTGTTGGAACAAATTCTTTGGAATCGTCTAAATATCTCAGTCTGGAACAAATCCCTTAGTCATTCTTCCTAAGTTACTTACATCTTTGTAATTATCTCTAGGTTATAATTTTTCAAAAATTTCTGTTTTCATATTCTTCCATCAAATTCTTTTATATTACCCCCTCCCTCTTTACCTTCTCTGGTCTTTGTGAAGAGGATGAAAGTGGAGAAAGAGAAGTATTATGATCAGTACTTTTATTCTGTAATTGAACTGATGCGCTGTTATTCTTCTGACCCTCCTCTATTCACTTAGCCCAAACCTAATCTGTTGGCTATTATATATTTTTCTTTTTTTAATAAAAACACTGTTCTTTCTTTATAATTTGCTTGCCAAAGTTGAAGTTTGTTTTGGTTTCAGTTTATTATCAGACTGTTGAAACAAATACATTTCTCTCCCATTCTTATTTATGTGTTATTTTATTTTCTCTAGTTACATATGAAAATAATTTTCAATATTCATTTTAAAAATTGAGTTCCAAATTCTCTTTCTCCTCCTCCCCCCTTTGAAAAGGTGAAGCAATTTGATCTATAATATACATGTGGAGGCATGCAAGACATATTTTCATATTAATCATGTTGTAAAAGAAATATAGACCAAAATTAAAAACTCAATAAAGTTGAAAAACAGTATGTTTTTATCTATATTAAGATCCCACAAGATGTGACTCTTTCCAACAATGGGATGATTTAAGCCAGTTCCAATGATCTTGTGATGAAGAGAGTCATCTACGCCCAGAGAGAGGACTGTGGGAACTGAACGTGGATCACAATACAAGATTTTCACTCTTTTTGTGTTTGCTCGCATTTTGTTTTCTTACTCATTTTTTTCTTTTTGATCTGACTTTTCTTGTGCAGCAAAATTATTATAGAAATTGTATTTAACATATATTTTAACATGTTTAACATATATTGGATTACTTGACAACTAGAAGGGGGAAGAAGGGGAAAATTTGGAACACAAGGGTGTTTTGAAAAAAAAAACCTTAATAAAAATATTTTTAAAAGAACTCATTAGTTCTTTCTCTGGGGATGGATAATATTTTCATCATAAGTCCTTCAGAGTTGTCTTGGAGCATTGTATTACTGAAAATCACCAAATCATTCAGAGTTTATTGTCTTGGTATATGGTGTTCATATTGTCTTACTCATTTCATGTCAGTTTATGTAAGTTTTTCCAGGTTTTTCTGAGCACATATAACTTATCATTTCTAATAGCACAATAATATTGTATCACATTTATATATAACAACTTGTTCAACCATTCCCCAATTAGTGCGTATTCCCTCAATTTATGATTCATTGTAATCAGAAAAGAGCTGCAGCAAATATTTTTACATGCACACGTCCTTTCCTTTTTGTTTTATCTCTTTGAGGAATACAAACCTAGTAGTAATGTTGTTAGATCAAAAAGTATGTATGATATTATAAGCCCTTGGGCACAGTTCCAAATTGCTCTATGTAATGGTTGAATCTGGAACAGAGAAATTTTAGTAGCAATTAATACTAATGACTTTCTCTAGGCTTAAAGATCCTTTTCTTGGAATTGGTAGTAAAGCCATCCTTATTGTTTTTCCCTTGCTTCTATCATTCATTCTCCATGGTCAGGGAACTATGACAGCATGAGGACTTGGAAATAGTAAAAACAACCTGCTAATGCTCCAAGAAATATGTGTCCAAAGCCTGTTTTATAACAATACAAATCTTGTTTTGTAAAATTTTTGCTGCTAAACTGCTACTATATGGCATCCTCGATTTCACTATCACACTGTCACTTAGCAACAACATATTCTCTACCACTACTTCTGGAAGCCCTACCCAGAGTTCAGTGTTCCAGCATCCTGGAGTCGAGGCTGATCATGTACAACTCTTTCTCATACACTTTGGACTTTAATTCTACATTTGCCCCCTTCCTTCCACCTCCTCACCTCCATGGTTGGAATGCTCTTCTTCTAGTTGTCTTTGGAACCTCTGGCTCCCTCCAAAGCTTAATACAAGTATTATCTCCTTTAAGAATGATGATTTGGTGATTCTCCTAGTGATTAATTGTCCCTCAATTCTCAAATCATTTTTTGTATAGATTCTGTTTTTATTTCGTTGTGAGCATGTTGTATTGTTTCCAGTGAACTGTAAGGTCCCTGAACTTAAGGACTTTTAGCTATGTGTCTCCAGAGCTGTGTGTGCTGCACAGTAGATAATTAATAATTGTTGATTGATTAGCTAGGCAGAGGCAGTTCAACCTTATGAAAAATTAGCAAAGATAAAGGTTGAGAGAGAGAGAAAAAAGACTGTTTAATGGTTTATATTAAATAAAAGGACCCTGGTCATTTTGACTCATCACAGAGCATTCATTTATTAGAAACCTAATTGTGTTAGGGTTTATATGGAGAATTACACAGTTCCATTTAGGAATTTAATAACATAGATATAGACAAATATACAAAAGATGTAATGACAATATGAAAATATTAAAGTAATTCATCAAAATGCAGGAGAGTTCTCATAGCCTATATAGACCAGGGATTAATATATTTTCAACAAAACAAGCATTTATTAAACACTTATTTTGTATAAGTCACAACACAAGAAGGCAAGGGGCCCACAAAATCAGAAACAAAAGAATTTTTGCTTCCATTTGGCAAAAAGGGTGCCGTAGGTAAACGGAAAAAAATGCAAACAAAATTCAGAAAGGAAAGAGCATTAGTAATCTTGGGGATCAGGAAAGCATGAGATAAATCCTCAAATGGTAGACATCAGAGTTAAATGTGACCTTAGAAAAAAGTATTTAGAATATCTTTCCACATTTGGTATCCACCTGCCTTCCAATTCTCACCTGTGGCTCCAAGAAGTTATAATATGTGCATCAGTCACAGTTTGGCAATTGTTTTGGCAGATGGGCTAAACCAGATTGAGGGTAACTGATGGGTCTCATCATAGCCATTGGTGAGTTAGGTAGGTATCTATCACAAGGATGGGAAGATGTTCTTTGATAGAACAATGGATATGAATAATTTGTTTCAATGGCCATGAAGATGTCAGAAGCAACTGCTGTGGGTTACTAGGAACTTGGTTAGTGTTATGGGCCAGAACTCTGAACTTGAAATAATGGGTTCTCACAAGGTACTAAGTCAGTGGAATTGATAGAGACAATAGTTATCTAATTTAGCATGATTCAGTATGATTGATTTAATCCTACAAGGAGATGTTATGGGCCAGAACTTGAAATTAAGTGGAATTGAGGAAACAATGGTTAAATCTAGTTTAACATTGATTTAATCCTACAACAAATAATGGTTTCCTAATGATATAATGATTAGTGTATACTCAGTGGGGCATATAAGCAAGAAGCTCTCAGGGCCAGAGTAGACAAGTGCACTAGGAGCTCTTGGAGCCTCAGCCAGGATTCAGTCAGGGAGATTCAGAAGCCAGAGGAGGCAGGCAGGAGCTCAAGCTCTCAGAACCAAGGCCAGACTGAAAGGCTCTCCAGAAAGCTGGGCTGGGCAGAAAGGAGATAATAAAGGATTTGGATTATAAGAAAGCTAATTGGGCTGCAGGAAAGGAGACAAGACTTGGAAAGAGACAATAAAGGATTTGGACCTTAATCCCTGGCTGCATTTGGGGTGATTAATGAACTAAAAGGAAGGCTGCCTCCAGAGACTGGAAGAAAACCCCAACAAGAGAATATTATATTTTAGAGAGAATAATACAGGTTAGAATCAAAGTTGCCAAGGTCATCCCTTGCATTCTGAGCCATCAGCAATTGCACTGACTTTTGTCTTGCTATTAGACTCTGATGAATCTGAGGGAAAGAATGGGGCCAAGTTGGAACAACTCTGACTCACTTAAATCCAGTTTGTGTACAAATCAAAAGCCAATACCCATACCATTTTACCATTTTTATCTACTTCAGAGTCCTGTGGTGACAGACAAATGACAAAAGAGCAGGTGTGGACACATTGGGAGTTACAGTAAAAACCATGCACACTGGTAGCCCAAGCAATAGGTCACCTTCTTAATGGACCATAGGAGCAGCAGGCTTCTCAGCTCCCTGGATGTCTGAGCATCCATCTTAAAGGCTGCACTGCTCCCCTCTTGGTGGGAGGAAGGAGTTAGAAAAAGAGCCCTAAGTATCTGCTTCACTTAACCTGATTTTGGCTTGATTACTCTGGGAGGTGTACATCCTACTTCAAGGCTAAAATATACACACAAAATAATACTTATGAAGATGATTTACTCACCACTGATACATGGAATGTGTATATACTTAAGGAAAACAAAAAATTCAGTAGGCTTTGAAAGATGAACAGCTCTTGTTGTGAAAGTGATTCCACTCACCACTGATACATGGAATGTGTATATACTTATGAAAACAAGAAATTCAGTAGGCTTTAAAAGATAAACAGCTCTTGTTGTGAAAGAATTCAGCAGGTATCACATATAAATAGCATTTATGAGTGAAACAAGGCTGGAAAATGAAAGTTAGCTTAGTAAAATCAGAGCTAGATCCATATTTTTCTGTAGTGCCTGTTGTGATGGAGAATGCCATGAGGCTGGCAAAGATTTCACAACTAAAAATGATCTAGTCAATGAAATATATATTTTAAAAAGTTTATATTTTAAACTTGAAATATATTGATGGGACTAATAAAAATAGATCATAGAGATTTGGAAATACTCCTAAGATAAAGTAGGATGAGGGAAATTTAGGAGTAGAGTAGAAAAGATTTAATCTATTTTCCTGGAGAAAATTATTGCTTATAATAAAAGCTTTGGATATAACGTTTTGTATTCAGTATTTTGTATTTAAAAAAGCAGCAAATTTTGGCCTACCAAAAGGAGTAAACAACAAGCTCATGACAGTGCAATTGCCACTTGCAGGAAAATGTCATACTACCATTACTATTGCATATGCTCCCACCGTGATAAACTCTTGTGAGGTCAAAGAAAAATTTTATGGAAACCTAGAGATTTTCATCACCAATGTGCCAAAAGAAGATAAGCTTGTACTTCTAGGTGACTTTGATTCCAGAACGACTACAGATATGGCAGGGAGAAATGGAGTTGGAAATAGCAATAACAATAGTCATGAACTACTGCAGACTTGTGCATCTCGTGATCTACTCACTAGTTGGTCCTTGGGTCAGTGCAGTAGCTTTTCCCTACAATTTCTACCCTGATCACTTGTCTGTCAACTGAATTTATGATCTTGCTCTGGAAGAAAAAAAAATGACCCATTTTTCTCTCTTGGCATTTCTGGAGCAGTTCTAAGAGGATGTGATTTTACAGTTTCCTCCAACTCTGACATCTGTGTTGTTTCCTGTTTAAATTTTCTTTAAAGCCTTTACTTCTATAGCTTACTAACCTGTCTCTATGAGATATTCAGAATAATATAGGATCATAAAGTTAAGAGCATGAAAAAATTTTTAGATGATCTACTTCAACCATTCATTTTATGGGAGGAAGGTTTAGGTATAAGTAGTAATTGACAAAATGGATAATGGATCCCAGGTCCTCTGATTTCAGAGCCAATTCTTTTTACAAGATACCATCTTGTGTTGCTTTTTAAGTTATTGTCTAAACACAAAAGTGGTTATCAGCACAGATTTTCTAAGGACACACTCACAGAAAGACACACACACACATACAGGAACAGAGAGAGTCAGAAAAAGAGAATCAGAGAGACAGAGACAGAGACAAAAAGACAGAGAGAGATACAGAGAGAGACAGAGACAGAGAGTCAAAGATAAACAGAGAAACATAAAGAGAAGCACACACACACATACAGAGACAGAGAGAGAAAAGTAATTAAACTACATGAACTAATCATTGTATTCAGAACTCTACAAGTGAGGTTATCCTATTTTTCATGTCCTGTACTAGTTCATTTGACAGAAATATCTCTGGACTAGATCAGGGAAATGGATCTAACTACCTTGGATTGATGGAAACTTCCTTTAAGACAGTTTTTCCGAAAGTAATTTGGCCACAGAACACTTTTAAACTTGAAATATATTGATAGGACTAATAAAAATGGATTTGAGAGATTTGGGAATACTCCTAAAATAAAAATGGGATAAGGGAAATTTAGGAGTAGAATAGAAAATATTGAATCTATTTTCCTAGAAAAAATTGTTGCTTATAATAAGTGCTTTGAATAAAACTGTTTTATATTCAGTAAAAAGGCAGCAAAATTTTCTCATCAAAATTCTATCCACCTTGTCTTTTCTCCAAGTATTTTCATAGTTTGAGAAATATTGCTTGTCCTAATAATAATAATGCCTTAATATATCAAAGGTCCATAATTTTATTGGTGTCATGAGTGTCATTGGCGCGAAAATTTCTTTTACTAAAGTATATTGTAATCAATCAGTGAGCAAGCATTTATTAAGCACTTATTACATCTCAGTCCCTGAAATATCTTTTAATCCATCAGCATGTGGTTTAATCAGTTATTATGGCCAAGAATATTTGTCAGTTTGTCAATTTTTGGGTAACAATCTTCTGAAATAAGTTAAGCAAGTCTTTGGAAAACATAGAGCCCACTTCTGAGCTTTGTACTTGCCAGAGTGGTACAATCTTCTTAAACAAAGGAAGCCTTCTTGGACTTGTTTTTAAGAAGGATCTACATTATGATAAGGTACAAATGATATGGTACTTTAGTACATTAGGTAGAAATGGTTGGTGACAGAACAAAACGGAGCCAGAACCAGAACCCAACCTTCCCCAGGGGTCCTCAAAATTTTTAAATAGGGGGTCATTCACTGTCCCTCAGACTGTTGGAGGGCCAGACTATAGTAAAAACAAAAACTTTGTTTTGTCGTCCTTTAAATAAAGAAACTTCATAGCTCTGGGTGAGGGGGATAAACGTCCTCAGCTGCTGCATCTGACCTGCGGCTGTAGTTTGAGGACTCCTGTCCCAAACCATAACCAAAACTTTAGGAACCATAAGGGCTTATTGAGTTTGTCAGCAAGGGAGCCATGTACCATGGGCAGAATCTCTGAAGGAACAAAAGGACAAAGCTTATATAAGCTTCAATTTAGGTGGGAAGTAAATTGAGTGTGGGATATTTCAAGATTGGACAAGTTCTGTTGTTGGGGATTTAGGAATAGGTGATATGGTTGGTATCCCCTGATTGGACAGAGCCTGGTGCTGAGGCTAGGAATAGGAAATACTCTTTTTCAGGTTAGTTATCTCTTGTAACCTCATCCTAATAAGTGGGACTGTTTTTGCTGCTTCAGCAATAAGGAAGGAGAGTCACCAACAAAGTGGGGGTTGTGATACAAGCAGGGTCAGGGACAAGATAGAGAAAATGAAGACAAAATAGTGTTAGTTTAGCTTTCTCTTCTATCCACTGGAGTAATAATGAACATCATCAACTATTATAGTAACTATTATTCCTTTTCTTTTTGGACAGGGATGTTTATGAATTCATGGAACCTCTTGATGTCAACTTCTACACAACTACAGTATCAGCTCTTATTCTGCAATATATTCTCTTAGAGAATTTTTTCTCAGTTAAATAGATTTGTCCACAGTTTTACAGCCATTATCTATCAAAGGTAGTAACTGAGACCATGTCTTCTTCATTCCAAAATGCTCTTTTTATCTTTTATCACACAGTTTCTTTATCACTGTTATTAATTCTAGGAGGATTACTAGCAGATGATGATGATGGTGGTGGTGGTGGTGGTGGTAGCAAGTAGGTGGTGAGTACCTGGACTTGGAGTCAGGAAGAACTGAATTAAAATATGGTCTCAGAGGCTTATTAGCTGTGACCCTGGGCCTGTCGTTTAACCTTGATTTGTCTTAGTTTCCTCATCTGTAAAATGGGAATGGTAATAGTATCTATCTCTCAGGGTAGTAATGAGGATCAAATGAAGATTTCAAAAACTTATCACAGTTCTTGGCATCTAATAAGTGCTAAAAATTGTTAGCTATTATAGTATTATTATCATTATTATTAACTTATGGTTCTTTCCTCACAAGAACCATATGACACAGAGAGGCAGTGTGTTATAGGGCTGGACTTAGAATCTAAATTTTTAAAAAATTAATTTAATTTTTTTTGTTGTTGTAGTAAGTTTATTTAATTTTAATGCCCATTGCTTTGTGAATCATGCTGGGAAAGAAAAATCAGAGTAACAGGGAAAAAACATGGGAGTGATAAAAGAACAGGAATAAAAAAAAAAGAATTGAACATAGCATATGTTGATTTACATTCAGTCTCCTTAGATCTTTTTTTGGTTGTAGATGAAATTTTCTGTCCCAAGTCTATTGGGATTGCACTGAATCACTGAGAAAAACTGAGTCTTTCATAGTTGATCATCATACATTCTTGCTGTTCTTGTGTACAATGTATTCCTGGTTCTGCTTGTTTCACTCAGCATCAGTTCATGTAAATCTTTCTATAATCAGCTTGTTCATCATTTTTATAGAACAATAATATTCCATTACCTTCATGAACCACAGTTTGTTCAGCTATTCCCCAATTGATGGGCGTCCATTCCTTTTCCAATTCTTTGCTACTATAAAAAGAGCTGCTACAAACATTTTTGCACATGAAGGTCATATTCCTTCCTTTATGATTTCTTTGGGATACAGATCTATATTAATGATACTGCTTGGATCTAGTTACAGATTGCTCTCCAGAATGGTTGGATTGAATTAAATTTTTAAAATTCATTAGTTTCTGACAATTATTTTTATAAGATTTGATTTTCATTCTTTTCTCCCTTCCTGCACTTCCCCTTCTTCTTCTCCTTCCCCAAGACTGCAATCAATATGATATAGATTATACACATACAATCATATTAAACATATTTTCACATTAGCCATATTGTGAAAGAAGAATCAGAATTTTTTCCCTTCCTGACCAGATTCAGGCTTTATTTTTTTCCTGCAACACAGTAATGGGGATTGTACAAATATTGTTCTCTCCATTTTGCAAATGGCGAACTGAAATTCAAAGTGACCCACAAAATCACCCATGAGAATAGAGGCTGCTCTTGTCTTAATATTCCCAGCTTTTAGCATAGAACTGTACACTTAGTGGGTTCTTAATAAATAGAATTAAATGACTAACCATCAAATTACACAGCTAGCAAATATTAGATTAGTCTATATTTTTTGAATGCAGCATCCAGTGCTCTTTACATTATCTGAGTGATGATAGACTAGTGTGATAAAGTGAGTTATAAAGAGCTTTGAAAAATTTGTTGTTTAGTCGTGTTCAACTCTTCATGAGTCCATTTGGGATTTTCTTAGCAAAAAATCCTGGAGTAGTCTGCCATTTCTTTTTCCAGCTCATTTTACAGATGGGGAAACTGAAGCACCCAGGATTAAGTGAGGGACTCAGGGTCATAGAGATAGTGCATGAGTATCTGAAGCCACATTTAAACTCAGTCTTCCTGATTCCAAGCCTGACACTCTCACTGCACCCCTTTGCTGTCCTTGAAAACCTTAAAGAACTTGATGATAATGTCACAAATTCTCTAAAACTCAATTTATCTCATCTATAAAATGAGAACAAGTACTTGTGTGATCTTTGCTTTGTAAATCTTAAGGTGTTGTGGGATTATGAATTGTTCTAGTTATTTACACTGCACTGCCCCTTATTTTGATTGGAAACATAAATTAAACTTCTTGAAGATCAATTCCAGATATGACTTTTTTTGGGGAAAGCTGTTTGGCAGCTCTGGTACAATGTTAAATTAATTCTCACTAAAGAGGCCTTGAATCTGAAAGGTGGGGTAGACCTGCTCAGTTTAAACCTGGTCATTATGCAAATACGTGGGATTTGCAATGTGAAATGACAACAGCTTTTTGAGAGGGAAGAATGAGCAGAATATAGATACCGAACTGTCTTGGTCAATGTAGATGTTCAAAATGCGCTCTCTGGAAGAAATGAAATCTCTATACAAGTTGTAGTGTTGTTTAGTAGTTGAAGAAATCTGTTTTGTTCATGGAAGATTCCAAAAGAAGCTATTAGAGTAATAGACCACAATTTATAGGGCAATCCCTCAAAGGGTCCATACATAGGCAATTTCTCAGATACTTCTACCAGCCCCATTTTCCTCAATTTACTGGCGGGGCCAAGAGGGATGCTCAAATACATGAGAGATTTTTGTGTCTGGATGGTCCATTTATAGTACTATAGCATTGTTGAAGGACTCGGGAAATAGGCAGTACATGAACCAGGGCATTACCACCAAACTCCCAAGTTATTTCCAAGTCAGTTAGTCCCTTTCTACTATAAATTGAACATACAAAAACTGAAAATCTGACTAATGATCGTCTAAGAGGAACCTTTTTTTAGAGTATCTCTTTCTAATAACTTTTCCCTATTTTTCTTTTATCCAAAACACTCAAATAACCTCATTATATGAGTAGAATACCATGTTCCCATGACTTTTGACACTGGAATAACAGAGAGAATTGGAAATGACTTTAAAAAAAAAACACTTTCAACTACACAGTAATTGCTGATTTTGTGGGACATATTAATCACTGCCAAAATTTTTCATGGTCTTGGTACCTGAAACATTATAGACTCTAAGTCTATCACACACAAAAAAAGTTCCAAAGACTTTCATAATCCCAGGGAATACAAGGATACCCATGGACAAAAAGGATACAGAAACATCCAGGAAAAGCCCTCCTAGCACACTAAAGCCTTACTGCTCTGCAAAAATAAAATAAAATAAAATAAAAATTCTGGTTTAGCTTGTTTTCTCTCTCCAATCATTCAGAACGAAACAGTTCTATAACCAAAATAAAATGGGCTATTCCAGAATACCAGCCTAAAAGTTTTGCTGCTTCTTATTTTTATTAGTTTTAGCTGGTAGCTAGAGTCAGCCCTAGTGTGGGAGAGAAAATGGTGCCCTTATTATGGCTATTGGCAGCAGCTGTTGCTTTCTTGATCTGTGTTTTTTCTTATTGTGATTATTAAGAGAAATATCAGGCTACATCCCTGGTTCCCCAAACAATGAGTCCCAAATAAAAGACAAGCTGGTTTTTGGTGCTGAGTGCAGCGCCTGGGAGAATTAAATAAACATAAACGCTTTAGCTGCTTTCTCCTCTCCCTTTCACTTGTCTCTTAATTTCTGTAACAATTTCTTATATAGAAATTATGACAGACAATCTAATTTTTTTTGTTTGAAGGTTCCACTACAGATAAATATATTCCTTAATTATATGAACCAGCCTATGGGACATGAGGTTGGGGCTAGAAGGCTACTTGGTGATGAGCCTCTGTGAATTTAGTTAGTCTAGTGTTCAATCATAAGTTATAGATTCAAAAGGTTTTCCCTCTTGGTAGGACTTTAGTGATCTGTCAGTGGAGTATTTGGCAAACTGAAGAGAAGGAGAAACTAGAGATTGGGATTGGATATAGGGGGAATAGGGATGGATAAATGGGTATAGAGCTAGGCAAGGCAAAAAAAAAAACACAAGTCATGTTAAAAAGCATTTATTTTTTTATTTTTATTTTTTAAAATAACTTTTTATTGATAGAACTCATGCCAGGGTAATTTTTACAACATTATCCCTTGCATTCACTTCTGTTCCTATTTTTCCCCTCCCTCCCTCCACCCCCTCCCCCAGATGGCAAGCAGTCCTTTACAGTAGGACTAGGTTACAGTATAGCCTAGATACAATATACATGTGCAGAACCGAACAGTTCTCTTGTTGCACAGGGAGAATTGGATTCAGAAGGTATACATAACCTGGGAAGAAAAACAAAAATGCAAGCAGTTTATATTCATTTCCCAGTGTCCTTTATTTGGGTGTAGCTGCTTCTGTCCATCTTTGATCAATTGAAACTGAGTTAGTTTCACTTCCATCAGAATACATCCTCATAAGTATCATTGTTGAGGTATATAATGATCTCCTGGTTCTGCTCATTTCACTTAGCACAGTTCATGTAAGTCTCGCCAGTCCTCTCTGTATTCATCCCGCTGGTCATTCCTTACAGAACAATAATATTCCATAACATTCATATACTACAATTTACCCAACCATTCTCCAATTGATGGGCATCCATTCATTTTCCAGTTTCTAGCCTCTACAAACAGGGCTGCCACAAACATTTTGGCACATACAGGTCCCTTTCCTTTCTTTAGTATCTCTTTGGGATATAAGCTCAGTAGAAACACTGCTGGATCAAAGGGTATGCACAGTTTGATAACTTTTTGAGCATAGTTCCAAATTGAAAAAGCATTTATTTCTAAAGTATATACATGGTAGAAAATAGGATGATGGGAAATACAGAGCTGGTAATCATAACTGTGAATGTGATTGGAATGAACTCTCTTATAAAACAGAAGTGAAAAGCAGAATGGATAAAACAACAGAATCCTACACTATATTGTTTCAAGAACCACATTTGCACAGAAAGAGACACATACAGAGTAAAGGTAAAAGGCTGAAACAGAATTTGTTATGCTTCAGCTGAAGTAAGAAACACAGGGGTAGCAATTCTGATCTTAGATAAAATAAAAGGAAAAATAAATCTTATTAAAAGAGATAAGGAAGGAAAGTACATCTTGATAAAGAATACAGTAAATAATGAAGTAGTAAGGATACTAAATGTGTATGTACCAAATAGTGGAGCAGCCAAATTCCTAGAGAAGATTTTAAGTCAGTTGCAAGAAGAAATAGATAACAAAACTATATTAGTGGGGGTATCTCAACCTTCCTCTCTCAGAATCATACAAATCTAAGCGCAAAATAAGCAAGAAAGAAACTAAGAAGGTTAATAGAATCTTAGAAAAACTAGATAAGATAGGCCTCTGGAGAAAATTGAGTAGGGACAGAAAGGAGTGCACCTTTTTCTTGGAGTACATGGCACCTTCAAAAAAATATGATTATGTATTAAAAGCCTCAGAATCAAATGCAAAAAGGCAGAAATAGTAAATGCTTTCTTTTCAGAACACAAGGCAATAAAAATTATATTCAAGCAGGGAAAGACAGACTAAAAACAAATTGGGATTTAAATAATCTAATTCTAAAAAAAAAAGTGAATCAAACAACAAATCACAGAAACCATCTATAATTTCATCCAAAAGAATGACACCAATGACCAAAACCTATAGGATGCAGCCAAAGCAGTTCTTAGGGGAAATTTTATGTCTCTAAATAGCTACATAAATAAAATAGATAAATAAGAGATCAACGATTTGGGCATGCAACTAAAAAAGCTAGAAAAAGAACAAATTAATCCCCCCAACTAAATACCAAATTACAAATTCTGAAACTCCAAGACAGATTAATAAAACTGAAACTAAGAAAACTATTGAACTGATAAATAAAATTAAGAATTGGTTGTATGAAAAAAACAAGAAAATAGATAAACATTTGGTTAGAAAAAGGAAAGGGAAAAAAAACCAAATCACCAGTATCAAAAATGAAAAGAGTAAATTTACCACCAATGACAAAAGAAATTAAAGCAATAATTAGAAGCTATTTTGCCCAACTGCATGGCAGTAAGTCTGACAATCTAACCAAAATAGATGAATATTTACAAAAATCTAAATTGCCCAGATTAACAGAAGAGAAAATAACTGATTTATATAATCCCATATTAGAACAGGAAATTGAACAAGTCATTAATGAATTCCCTAAGAAAAAAATCAACAGGGCCATATGGATTCACAAGTGAATTTTAGCAAACATTTAAAGAACTATTAATTCCAATACTATGTAAACTATTTGGAAAAAAATTAGGTAAAGAAGTGGTTCTGCCAAATTCCTTCTATGCCAAAAATATGGTACCAATGGCTAAACCAAGGAAGAGCCAAAACAGAGAAAGAAATTCATAGACCAATCTTCTTAATGAGTATTGATGCAAAAAATTTAAATAAAATATTAACAAAGAGGCTACAGCAACTTATGAACAGGATAATACACTATGACCAAGTGGGATTTACACCAGAAATGCAGCGCTGGTTCAATATCAGGAAAACTATTACTATCATTGACCATATTGATAATAAAACCAACAGAAATCATATAATAATCTCTTCATATGCAGAAAAAGCATTTGACAAAATACAGCACCCATTCTTAAAATGCTAGAGATCATAAAGATAGAGCTTTCCTTAAAATAATAAGTAGTATCACCCATTATCACTAGTATCATTCAATGTTGTACTAGAAATGTTGGTTTAGTAATAAGAACAGAAAAAGAAATTAAAGGAATTAGAATATGCAATGAGGAAATAAAACTATTAGTCTTTGCAGATGATATAACGATATATTATATATTATATAAAATGATATATTTAAGAGAATCCTAGAAAATCATCCAAGAACTTACCAGAAACAATTCACAGCTTGCAAATATTGCAGAATATTAAATAAACCCACACAAATCATCAGCATTTCTATATATTATTAACAAAGCCTATCAACATGAGATAGAAAGAGAAATTCCATTTAAAATTATTGTAGACAAAATAAAACACCTGAGGGTCTATCTGCCAAGACAAATGTAACAATATGAACACAATTACAAAACTGTTCTCACACAAATAAAGTCAGACCTAAACAATTGGGAAAATATCAATTGCTCATGGGTAGGCTGAGCTAATATAATAAAAAATGACAATTCTGCCTAAATTGTTCTACTTTTTCAGTGTCATAACACTCAAACTCCAAAAAATTATTTTATAGAACTAGAAAAAATAATAACAAAATTCATCTGGAAGAACAAAAGATCAGGGATATCAAGGGAATTAATGAAAACAATACAAAGAACAGTGGCTTAGCAGTACCAAATCTCTAACTATATTATAAAGCAGCAGTCATCAATATCATTTGGTACTGGCTAAGAAATTGAGTGGTGGATCATTGGAATAGATTAGATATCTATTACACAGTAGGAAAGGCCTATAGTAATTTAGTATTTGATAACCCCCCAAACTTTAGTTTCTGGAATAAGAATTCTCTATTTGACAAAATTTGCTGGGGAAACCAGTAAATAATGCCGGAAATTCAGCATAGAACTACATCTCACACCCTATATCAAAACAAAATCAAAATGAGTACATGATTTGGGCATAAAGGATGATATCAGAAATAAATTAGGAAAGCAAGAGATAATGTACCTATCAGATCTTTGGAGAAGGGAGAAAGGAGAAAGAAGAACTAGAGAACATTACAAAAGGCAAAATGGATAACTTTGATTACATTACATTAAAAAGTTTTTGTTCAAACAAAACCAATAGAAACAAGATTAAAAAAGAAGTACTAAGCTGGAAAAATCTTTACTGTCAGTGTTTCTAATTCTAAAATAAATAATTGTGTCAAATTTATAAGAATACAAATCATTCCCCAATTGATAAATGTTCAAAGGATATGAACAATCTTCAGATGATAAAATTAAAGCCATCTATAGTTATATGAAAAATGCTCTAAATCACTATTGATTAGAGAAATACAAATTAAAACAACTTTTACATTTCACACCTTTCAGATTGGCTAAAATGACAGGAAAAGATAAGGATAAATGTTGGAGGGGATGTCAGAAAACTGAGACAGTAATGTATTGTGTTATTGTTGGAATTGTGAAATGATCCAATTGCTCTGCAGACAATCTGGAGCTATGCCCAAAGGACTATAAAATGGCATACCTTTTGACCCAGAAGTACCAAGACTGGGTCTGTATCCCAAGGAAATTTTAAAAGAGAGAAAAGGACCCACATGTGCAAAAATGTTTGTAGCAACTCTTTTTGTGGTAGCAAAGAATTGGAAAATGAGTAGATGCCCAACAATTGGGGAATGGCAGAATAATTCATTGTATGTGAAGATAATAGAATATTATTTTTCTATAAAAATGAACAAACTAATTTTAGAAAAACCTGGAAATATTTATATAAATTGATGCTGAGTGAAATAAATGGGATGAGAAATACATTGTACACAATAACAGCAAGAATTTGCAATAATTCAACTATGAAAAATGATTCTTCTCAGTGTTTCAGTGTTCCAAAGCAATCCCAATAACTTTTGGACAGAAAATGCCATCTCCATCCAAAAAAAGAACAAAGGAGACTGAATGTAAATTGACACATGCTATGTTCACTTCTTCTTTTCTGGTTTTTAAGAAAAATCTCTCCCATGGTTTTTCCATTTTGCTCTTATTTTTTTCTCCCCACATGATTCATAAAGTAATGTGTATTAAAAATAAATAAATTTACTAGGAAAAAAAAAAGAAAATGGTTTTATGTGGAGGAGGATTAGCTAGGAGGCAGTTGATTGAATCTGTAGATATACATCTCATGATTGGCCAATTCTACCTTGGTGTTTATGTGTCCAAATAAGCTGCTTGGTTCTGTCTACAGACATAAATCATGAGCTAGGAAAATGTATCTAAGCAGCTCCTGAGATACTGCCTTTAGTTGAGATATGCTGCAGTAGAAAGAAAAAGATAATGAGATAAATAGATCTGAGCCTGTCTAGACTTCTGTTGCAATGGTGACTCATTGTATTGGAGATGCTTCCCCATTCTTTGATTTCTGTATAATCTTTAGCTTGTAGTTTCTGAATGATGGGTAGTTCTAGAAACACCTGTGACTCCTCAACTTCAGGCTCTCTCTTTGAGCTGGATAATTATATCTCAGCAGGTAACAGTAGGTGGGCTTCCTGGAGCAGAGACTGCATCCTTCAGTACCCTATTGCTACAACTTTAGACCTGCTCTTTTCACTGCTTCTGACTTTAGCTTCAGTTGTTTAGTCAAACAACAAATCACAGAAACCATGTATAATTTCATCCAAGAGAATGACACCAATGACCAAAACCTATAGGATGCAGCCAAAGCAGTTCTTAGGGGAAATTTTATGTCTCTAAATAGCTACATAAATAAAATAGATAAATAGGAGATCAATAAATTGGGCATGCAACTAAAAAAGCTAGAAAAAGAACAAATTAATCCCCCCAACTAAATACCAAATTACAAATTCTGAAACTTCAAGACAGATTAATAAAACTGAAACTAAGAAAAGTATTGAACTGATAAATAAAATTAAGAATTGGTTGTATGAAAAAAAAAAAAAACAAGAAAATAGATAAACATTTGGTTAGAAAAAGGAAAGGAAAAAAAAAACCAAATCACCAGTATCAAAAATGAAAAGGGTAAACTTACCACCAATGACAAAAGAAATTAAAGCAATAATTAGAAGCTATTTTGCCCAACTGCATGGCAGCAAGTCTGACAATCTAATCAAAATAGATGAATATTTACAAAAATATAAATTGCCCAGATTAACAGAAGAGGAAATAACTGATTTATATAATCCCAAATTAGAACAGGAAATTGAACAAATCATTAATGAATTCCCTAAGAAAAAAATCTACAGGGCCATATGGATTCACAAGTGAATTTTAGCAAACATTTAAAGAACAATTAATTCCAATCCTATGTAAACTATTTGGAAAAAAATTAGGTAAAGAAGTGGTTCTGCCAAATTCCTTCTATGCCAAAAATATGGTACCAATGGCTAAACCAAGGAAGAGCCAAAACAGAGAAAGAAATTCATAGACCAATCTTCTTAATGAGTATTGATGCAAAAAATTTAAATAAAATATTAACAAAGAGGCTACAGCAACTTATGAACAGGATAATACACTATGACCAAGTGGGATTTACACCAGAAATGCAGCACTGGTTCAATATCAGGAAAACTATTACTATCATTGACCCTATTGATAATAAAACCAACAGAAATCATATAATAATCTCTTCATATGCAGAAAAAGCATTTGACAAAATACAGCACCCATACTTAAAATGCTAGAGATCATAAAAATAGAGCTTTCCTTAAAATAATAAGTAGTATCACCCATTATCACTACTATCATTCAACGTTGTACTAGAAATGTTGGTTTAATAATAAGAACAGAAAAAGAAATTAAAGGAATTAGGATATGCAATGAGGAAATAAAACTATTAGTCTTTGCAGATGATATAATGATATATTATATATTATATAAAATGATATATTTAAGAGAATCCTAGAAAATCATCCAAGAACCTACCAGAAACAATTCACAGCTTGCAAATATTGCAGAATATTAAATAAACCCACACAAATCATCAGCATTTCTATATATTATTAACAAAGCCTATCAACATGAGATAGAAAGAGAAATTCCATTTAAAATTATTGTAGACAAAATAAAACACCTGAGGGTCTATCTGCCAAGACAAATGTAACAATATGAACACAATTACAAAACTGTTCTCACACAAATAAAGTCAGACCTAAACAATTGGGAAAATATCAATTGCTCATGGGTAGGCTGAGCTAATATAATAAAAAATGACAATTCTGCCTAAATTGGTCTACTTTTTCAGTGTCATAACAATCAAACTACCAAAAAATTATTTTATAGAACTAGAAAAAATAATAACAAAATTCATCTGGAAGAACAAAAGATCAGGGATATCAAGGGAATTAATGAAAACAATACAAAGAACAGTGGCTTAGCAGTACCAAATCTCTAACTATATTGTAAAGCAGCAGTCATCAATATCATTTGGTACTGGCTAAGAAATTGAGTGGTGGATCATTGGAATAGATTAGATATCTATTACACAGTAGGAAAGGCCTATAGTAATTTAGTATTTGATAACCCCCCAAACTTTAGTTTCTGGAATAAGAATTCTCTATTTGACAAAATTTGCTGGGGAAACCAGTAAATAATGCCGGAAATTCAGCATAGAACTACATCTCACACCCTGTATCAAAACAAAATCAAAATGAGTACATGATTTGGGCATAAAGGATGATATCAGAAATAAATGAGGAAAGCAAGAGATAATGTACCTATCAGATCTTTGGAGAAAGGAGAAAGGAGAAAGAAGAACTAGAGAACATTACGAAAGGCAAAATGGATAACTTTGATTACATTACATTAAAAAGTTTTTGTTCAAACAAAACCAATAGAAACAAGATTAAAAGAGAAGTACTAAGCTGGAAAAATCTTTACTGTCAGTGTTTCTAATTCTAAAATAAATAATTGTGTCAAATTTATAAGAATACAAATCATTCCCCAATTGATAAATGTTCAAAGGATATGAACAATCTTCAGATGATAAAATTAAAGCCATCTATAGTTATATGAAAAATGCTCTAAATCACTATTGATTAGAGAAATACAAATTAAAACAACTTTTACATTTCACACCTTTCAGATTGGCTAAAATGACAGGAAAAGATAAGGATAAATGTTGGAGGGGATGTCAGAAAACTGAGAAAGTAATGTATTGTGTTATTGTTGGAATTGTGAAATGATCCAATTGCTCTGCAGACAATCTGGAGCTATGCCCAAAGGACTATAAAATGGCATACCTTTTGACCCAGCAGTACCAAGACTGGGTCTGTATCCCAAGGAAATTTTAAAAGAGAGAAAAGGACCCACATGTGCAAAAATGTTTGTAGCAGCTCTTTTTGTGGTAGCAAAGAATTGGAAAATGAGTAGATGCCCAACAACTGGGGAATGGCAGAATAATTCATTGTATGTGAAGATAATAGAATATTATTTTTCTATAAAAATGAACAAACTAATTTTAGAAAAACCTGGAAAGATTTATATAAATTGATGCTGAGTGAAATAAATGGGATGATACATTGTACACAATAACAGCAAGAATTTGCAATAATTCAACTATGAAAAATGATTCTTCTCAGTGTTTCAGTGTTCCAAAGCAATCCCAATAACTTTTGGACAGAAACTGCATCCTTCAGTACCCTATTGCTACAACTTTAGACCTGCTCTTTTCACTGCTTCTGACTTTAGCTTCAGTTGTTTAGTTTTGTTTTAAAGGCCCAACCTTTACCCTACCACAGGGAAATTTTATCTATTTTTTAAGGTTGCATCTATTAAAAACATAAAGCTGAGACCTTAGTTCTAGAAAAGAATGATAAAATTAAGATTCTATGATGCTGATCCAATTTATCACCAAAGATGTCCTGAACCTTGAGTCAGGAAGACCTTGAGTCAAATCCAATCTTAGATCCTTAGCATTATGACCCTAGATACCCTTCAGGGCTGTTATAAGGATCAAATGTAATATTTTTAAAGCACTTGCCACATAGGAGACGGTATATAAATGCTCATTTCTTTCTCTTCCTCAAAGAAGGAATTGAAGTTCAATGCTCTGGATTTAGAGGATTTGAGTTCAAATTCTATCACTCATATTTGATACCTATGAAACCTTTGGTAGATAATATAATCTGCCTGTGCTCCAGTTTCCTCATCTTTAAAATGAAAGAATTATTTTTGTTGTTGTTCAGTTACTTTTCAGTTGAATCTGATTTTTTGTGATCCCAGTTGGGGTTTTCTTGGTAAAAATACCAGAGTGTTTTGCTATTTCCTTCTCTAGCTTTTTTTTTTAATAGATGAAAAAACTGAAGAAAATAGGGCCAAGTGACTTACCCAAGATCACATAGTTAGTGTGCACAGAACTCAGGAAGATGAATCTTCCATGCTGCAGTCCTTGCACTCTGTACACTGCACCACCTGGTTGCTTAGAGAGTTGTACACAAATAGTTTCAAAGTTGTTTTCCAATTCTAGCTCAATGAGCTTATGGTTGCTTGAGCTGGACATTGATGAATAGAATGTTTGAGGTAGCACACAAAGATGTATATTTAAATCCCTAAGTAGAAAGATAATAATAAGACTGGGAAGAAATACTGAGTCAGGTGTTGAGCTCTGTGAGATGGAAGGGAACTTAGAGTCATGACCAGTATCTATCTATCTATCTATCAATGGATAGTATAGATATAGATCATATATATATTGATAGATATAGCTATCTATTGATAGTATATATATAGATATTAATAGATAGTTTAGATATAGCACATATATATATATCTAGAGAGAGAGAGAGAGAGAGAGAGAGAGAGAGAGAGAGAAGAGAGAGAGGAAGAGAGAGAGAAGAGAGAGGAAGAGAGAGAGAGAAAAAGAGAGAGAAGAAGAGAAGAAGGGAGGGAGGGAAAGAAGAAAGGAGGGAGGGAGGGAGGAAGGGAAGGAGAGAGAGAGAGAGAAAGAGATTAAATAATACATCTAGATGGAATGTACAAAAATCTTTCCCCTGAAATGTGCTGATTTGCAGTGTGACTACCTAAATCACTTACAGGGATGGCTATGCTTTTGATTTCAACATCATGGATAACTTGTCAGCATTCCTGGTCCAGAACACTTTCTTTCAGAACCTTCCCAAATTTTTCTTTCAGATCATAAGCTCTTCTCCTTCCATCTTCTCCTATTTTTTCTTTCCTCCCTCCTTCCTTTCCCTTCCTATCTTTCTTTTTCCTTTCATTCTCAGTCCATTATTGCCACTCTGGCCTCATCTCACTGCAGAATATGACCCTTTAATTATCTTATTCATTGTTACACAGCCCTGTGCCTTTCAGTCTTTTGCCCCTTTCCTAATCATCTCTCTTGCCTTTTTAAACATTAAAATTTGGATCATCCTCACTATGGTCTATTCTGTTCCTACTTAACATGTTTCTGAATGACAGTAAAAGTTATGCTTGTATTATCAATATATTTTATTTATTCTTATAGAATGATTGATAGTATCCTGGATTTGGAAGTAGTGAACACTTCAGGTCCTTCACCAATGCCCCTCATTCTTATGAAACAATTCTCATAGGACCAATTTGAACTAAGGCCTTTCAAAGGCAGTCAGATATTTCCACTATCTCATGTTGCTTCCTTAACTGGATCTCCATAGCTGCATTACAACATATGAATCTCTTAAGACTAACTACTTGTATATTCCCTATAACAACTGTTCCAAACTGTCTCCTCTCCATAATTTATCTATGCTTTTCCCCTCATTCTCATAAGAGATTTTTACCTCATACAAACAAAAGGATTAAATATGGCAAGAAGAGGATCTTTCTCAAAAAAGGAGGAAATAATAGATATTCTCACAAGTTTTGAGATAAAATTATGGAGAAGATGAGGCTCAAGATTCTTGGCTTTTATTTGCTCAGTAAAGTATGAAATAAGGTCCTGTATTGAGGAGGGGGAAAGGTGGTAAGTGTCTTGAGAGATAATAAGGTTTAGAACAGCTCCTTTGGAGAGAGGCAATCTGCAAAGGCTAAAGGTTGTTAGGGACCACTTGGACCCAGTCAATATGACTCAAAGACTTCCTTCAGTGACTTTCAGGACTAGTGGATTAGACACAGGGAAGGGTGATGTTGGGAAGGCTTGGATTTGCAAACAAACAAGCTGTAATAAGACAAGGGAGCAGAGGACCATGAAGCTGAACTATTTAACTAAAATCAAGATCTTGAGAAAGGCCATCCCCCCTGCTGTGGCTTTCTTTTCCTATGAAAACAGGGAATGGTAGAATTATCAGAGGAGCTGCTATTTTTCTTCTTCTCTAGACTCTGATCCTGACTCTCAGACTTTTTCTGCTATGCCATTGCATTCTCATGTTGGAAGTTTATTTTCCCCCTACTAAGATGATCTTGATGAATGGAGGGGTTAATTCTGATAGGAAGAGAGTGAAAAAAAAGTGTTGATTTTTTTTTTTTTTGTCATTCTTCCCCCCACATCCCAGGGTTGATGAAAGGGAGGACATACTTGGGAAAAGCACATTAAAAAACTTGGCCCTTTGAGCAGGGATGTGTGTTCCAAACAAAGGTATTTTTTTGATCTGTGGAGCAAACTCTTAGAAAAATTTTATCTTTTAGATTGAAAAATATATTTTAAAAAATATCAAAAATATGTTTAGCTCTTAGGGAGAGGAGGAAAAGGAAGAAGAAGGACAATACAAATGCTGTATTCACTAGAATGAGGCATCTAAGTCAATCACCATTGATTCTGGACACTCTGTTTGCATATCCTGTCTTTAAAACAAGAGAGAAACCTCTCCGTATTCTCATTTTTCTCCATGCTAGGAATTTTTCCAGCTAAGAATCCTTCAAGCTGACATCCTGAAGGACAAAGTATGTGTGAGACACAGTGGGAAGCACAGAAACCAGATCATATTCTGTGTAACCTACTCTAAATCAGAGGACACAAATATCCCATGCACTGGTTCATGGCAATGACTTCTCTGCATAAGAAGATCCAGGCCGAGCTGGAAAACCATGAACAGACTTTTGGACACTGCTGGGGAGAGACCTCTGGCAGGAGTTGTGGTATGGAGGGACCATGAAGATATATCCCAAAAATATTTGAGGGAAAAATTCAGGAATTAGTGAAATATATGAGGATGGAGAGGGACACTAAGAAAGAAAAAGTCTTTACTTACTCTGATGAAGACCAGTTAATCAATAAACAGTGTCTACCATGAACCAGGTACTCTACTAGGGGTTGGGGATATAAAATGATAGTCTCTGTGCTCAAAGAACTCATATTCCAATGTGAATGTGAGTCTTAGGTGAATAAGAAGATAAATGAGATGTATTCTGGGCCAAGAGAGGTAATGTTCCCTTACTCCCCAGCAAAAAAAAATAATAATAATAAAATAAAATAAAATAAAGAAATAATCAGCAAAAGAAGGAGTTGTGGGTATATGTTAGGGCATGATTTCTTCATAGAACAGAATGATGCAAATGATTACTGACCTTGGAAAAAAGAGACAAACTAAATGCAGAACTGCTGTAGAACTTGACAGACAGATTGGAAAGGAATTATCCAATTCAGAGTCTAAATCTTTAACTTATTCTGAAAATGGATAGATTTTATGTGACTGTGACAACCAAACTGTCTCAAAAATCTGGACTGTTACAAAGCTGTGATTCCTATGGACTCTTTGAAGCTAAAAAGAGAACCATGACATCTGTACCTGGCTGCTCTGGTGAGACATATGGTGTTTACATTATAGAGAATATTCAAGCTGATGTTGCCCAGGTAAGAATATTCATACTAAGAACTTGGTCCCAGTATAGAATTTTTTTAAAGTTAGTTTTGCTTTATTTTTAGCTCTATACTCTCTCATTCTCACTCCCTTTGAGAAAGTATGGAAAACAAAACCCCTTACAAATATATGTGATTAAGCAATACAAATTCCCACCTTGGACATACTGAAAAACAAATGCCTCAGTCTGCACTCTGAGTCAATCACTTCTCTATCTGGAAATAGATAATGTGCTTTATCATGAGTTCTTTGGAATTATGCTGGGTAATTGTATTGAGCAAAATGATCAAAAAAAATTTTTTTAAAGTTTTTTTGTTTTTAAAATATAGAAATTGTATTCTGGGTTCTGCTCACCTCACTGTGCATTAGTTCATGTGATCTTACTACGTTTCTCCAAAACTATCTCTGTTATTGTTTTTTACAGCAAAATGGCATTCCATAACACTCAAAAATCATAACTTATTCATTCATTATTCAATTAACATGTTTCCCTATCAATTTCCAAATCTTTGTCATTACAGAAAGAGCTGCTATAAATATTTTTTGTATATGTGAGTTCTTTTTCTCTTTCTTTGGTATCTTTGGGGTATGGGATATAGGAACAGGATTGTATCACAGTTTAATAGCTTTTCACAAATAGCTCAAAAACAATTCCCAGAATTGCTGGATTTGTTCACACTTCTGCTAACAGTGTGAATGTACCTGTTTTTCCATAGCTCTGCCAACAATTGTCATTTTCCTTTTTTTTTTGGTCAACTTTGTCCATCTGATGGAAGTTGTTTAATCTGCATTTCTCTAATTCTTAGTGATTCAGAGTACTTTTTCATATGCCTAATGATGGCTTGGATTTCTTCCTCTAAAAACTCTGTTGATATCTTTTGACCATTTATCATTTGAAAAATGGCTCTAATTCTTATATATAATTAAATTAATTTAAGTAATATTGTCATTTTTATTGCATTGGCTCAGTCTCCCCATGAGCAATTAGAATAATTTGTATTCATGCTCATGTATTTCCTGTGTCTTAGCAAATGAACTCCCAAGTAGTTTAAACTTTTTATTGTTGATTTAAGGGAGATTCCTCTCTCTCTCTCTATCTCTAGGATTCTCTAAGTGAAATATCATTTCATCTTCAAAAAAAAAAAACCAATTTTGTTTCCTCTTTGCCTATACTTAACTCTTAATTTATTTTTATTATTTTATTGCTGTAGCTAGTATTTTTAGTATTGTATTGAATAATAATGGTGACAATAAACATGCCTATTTTATTTTTGCTCTTAAAGCTTCTTGTGTGTTCCCATGATAGATAATGCTGGTTCTTGGTTTTAGATAGATACTACTTATCATGCTAAGAAAAAATTTCATTTATTTCTATGGTTTCTAGTTGTTGTTGTTGTTTTTTTAAATCTTGTCCTATTCATCTCCCAGTCTAAGTGGGGCATTAGGCTATGTGCTCCTGGGCAGACCTCATCTTCAGTATTCCTTGTCAGACCCTGTTAGAGTTCAAATGTTGGAGTTTGTTCTTCTCAAAGCACAGCCGGTTTAGAGGCTTGGAGCCCTTCGGATGTCTCCAAATCCAAAGGTTCTGTCCTTCAGCCTCTGACTCTGCTTTCTTCTGCCTCCAACCAAGACAGAGATGGAAGGTCTCTCTTATCTCCTTCTGGGGAGCCCAGCCACCAACTTGCCGCGGAGAGAGGGCTTCTGGCGTAGCTCCACTGAAATCCGTCAAAGTGTTCTCTGCACCAGAGTCGTTCCTCTCGAGTCCAGCGCGATCAGCCAGCCAAGAGGAAAAAATGTATTCTGCCATAGATCTCTCATCGCTGGCTTTTTATCTGCCTCTTCTGAGAGAATGGGATTATGGGTTTTCTCCCATAGTGCTCTCTGGCCCAATGACTTTAAGGGAGGTGTGAACTCTCTTGAAGTTAGAAAGTGTACTTTGTGAAGCTAGCATACTTGTGGTCTCCAATGAGTAAAGGTGTGAACACAAGCCTTGTCTTAATTAGTTCTACTTAGTACCTTGTTTCAGGTTCTGGCCAAAACATCTTCTTGTAAGATTAGATCAACTCTAATTACTTAGCAGTTAGTAAGGATTCCAACAAGACCCCATCTGCCTGTTTTGATCCAACAATCTAGATTGGGGAAAACAAATTACTTACTGATTTAAATTTTTTTTTCTTGTAAAGATTTGGTCTAGTACATTTTCCAGATTTTTGTGGAAGAATTATGGTAAGGAAGCCTTGGCCATCATAATTATTTACTTTGTTCCCCAGGTTAGAATTTTTGAAGAGGAAGTATACTAAGGAATATTCATCAACTTTAAAATTGCCATTTTTTGAAGTGCAAATTACCTTTTAACCATCTTTGTCACCATTAGAAAGAGAGGATGACCAAACAGAGTGTACCATGGATCATGAGTTTTTCTGGATGATTTTGGAACTCTTCTATTTTATAGTCTTCAAATCTTTTCAGATACTCATGTGTAGTTTTTTTCATCTTGGGCAGATCATAAGGTCATATGATTTAATAGGATAATAAATCTAAAGCCATGAAGATTAGAGAAGATTTTAAGAAAGTGGATGACAACAGGAAAGCATTTATTTACTTCTTAATGTTTCTTTATAGATATTGTTTAAATGCCAGACTTGTGTACTTCTTTACTCCGCTGGATTCATTAAATATGATATCCTAGATTATTTTATTTGATATAGAATCCAATATGTTTAGCCTAACCAAGAAATATTCCTGATGCTCTATAGTTCCCTAAATTGTTACCCTGAATGGTAGAAAGTTATTTTCAAAGCACAAATTATATGATTATCAGGTTGTTTGAGAACTCATTTTCTTATGGAGAGGCCATCTTATATATAAATTAAGATTTATATATACCTTAATCATTGAAAATTCACTCCTCCAATTTTCACAGTCCAGAATCTGTTTAAATTTGGTCCCAGGGTAATAACTGAAGACCAGTATTTCACTGATCTCAGTGGAAATATACCAACTACATGAGAAAGGTTTGTATAGAAAAAAAAAAACTGAACCAAACCAAACCAAACCAAACCAAATAAACAACAAAAAACAACAACTCTGAACTTGGAGTCAAGGAAAAATCCATATTCAACCCCTAATGCCAAGATTTAGTAGATTCTATAATCCAGGATAAATCCTGGGTCCTGATTTCCTGCTCTTACATTTTCATGAAGTTTGAGATATTTACCTCCATTTTCTGCACTACTTCATACATAAAAGATACTTCACTATGTCAACTTGTTGATCTGAAAATGGAGATAGGCCAGCACTATTTTCATTTTTTCTAACACAAATATATATATATATATATACACACACATATATATATTCTTATATATAGACATGGATATATGCATATGTAGTTGTTATTCAGTTGTTTTAATCATGCTCATCTCTTTGTGGCCATATTTGGTGTTTTCTTGGCAAAGCCACTGAAGTAGTTTGCCATTTCCTTCTTCAGATCACTTTACAGATGAGGAAACTAAATCTAACAGGGTTAAGTGACTGGTTCAAGGTAAATATTTGAGTAAATGGCAGATTTGATCTTAGGCATCCTGACCTCAAACTTGGTGCTCTATCCATTGTACCATATAGCTGCCATATTGATATATCTATGACCACACATGTATATGTATGTTGATATGTATATTGTATATATATTGATGTATTAACACATACATGTATATATATATATATATACTTATATCTATTCATATACATACACACATAAATGAGACATAAGGGAAAGACATTGTAATTAGATCTATCAATAGTGTCTAAAAGAAGAATTCAGCCTGATACCCATTTTATTTCACTTGTGTAGGTTGAGGAATTTGCCTTTGCAAGGAGAAGGGTCATCTTTTCATATGTGGGAAAGAGGTTATAGTGTAAAAGGTGAAGCAAAGTGTTTAGTTGGATGTAAGGGAAATGGAGAAGGTATGAGTGATTTGAGAAGGGATGAAAAGAGGTGGAAAAGTGTTTTTTATTAGCAAAGCATAAAGCATTGTCTTGTTGCAATGTGGGACCAGTTGAGATTATGTAACATAAATCTGAAGTAAATTCAGACAAAATGGTTTTATTATTTGTCTTCCTTGTCATTCAGAAACACATTAGTAGAAGAAAAGATGGTGAGAGTAATCCAAGAGTGGGTGGGGTTTGACAGAGCAAAATTGGTCTCTGAGATGTGAAGGCAGGTGGCTTTAGAGAAAAGATTAGTATAGAACTTCACTGTTTTACTAACAGGTCAATATGGAACAAGAATAAGAAACAAGAATTTTTCTAAGAAAATAAACTGCAAAAATGCCTCATTAGACTTTTTACTATGTAAAGGTTAGGTGGCAATTGACCAAAGATGTGTAATCTGTAAAGAATCTAAATGGTCATCTTGTTAAATTTCTTATTAAATTATTTCTGCAAGAGTCCCAGAAAATAATCATCCTACTTCTTGAATACTACAAGGAATTGTAGTTTCACTACTTTTTATATGAACCTATTCTTTTTTTTTTCTCAGAAAAAATCCAATTGTTAGAAAGATTTTCCTCATAGTGAAATGAAATTTTCTTCCCAATATTTATTGCCCTTGTACATTTGTTCCTCCAATTAGTGTTAAGCAAAATAAGCCTAAATCCACTTTTAGATGTGATTCTTATAATATTCCAAGGTAGTAATAATGTACTATATGCATCATCTCTTTTCCAAGCTAAACATGCCCAATTCCTTGAGTCAATATTCTAATAACAAAGCTATGTACATGTTCTATGTACAATAGAGCGTGGGCTCCCTGGGGAAAGGAACTCTTCTTGCTTTGGCTTTGTGTAACCAGTACACGGGAGGGACAAATTCATATTCATCTCTTTTGCCCTAACATTTATACCAGAGCAGGGAAAGTGTTTATTTGATGCACATCACACTTTAGCTGAAACGGCATTTCTCAGATGTGCTGAGTTTGTTGAACGGCACAGGCCTCCTAAGCAAGGGTGAGCAGCAGATGCTACTTGCTAATTTTTTTTTCCTTTCTCCTGGTGAACCTGGATTATATCTCATTATAGAACAGCTTGTTGAGATTCTGTTAAATCCCCATTATTACCCCTTCCCCCTTATTGGAAGCTAAATCATGCTCATATTCCTATATAAGAGGAGGCATTTAAAACCAATTCAGCTCTATTCTTAGTAGTAAAATCCCACTTAATTAACTCAGAATATTAAAAAAGGAATCTCCCCCCCAGCTATATAAAGTACAATGTTATGTTGATAGTGTTCCTATTAATGGCTAAAAGCATTAAGTAAAAGGGATAACTATCACTTCTAGTCTTTATCCTATCTAATCCATATTCTTAGGATTTTCCCTTTTGTTCTGTACCTCACATGATTTCACATCTGACCTATGAAAGTCAATGAATAAAGGTCAGACTTAAGCTAGGTTTCTGAAAGTATTTACTATACCAGTCACTTTAATTGCTGTTATTGTATTATTGGAAGCTTCCCAGTATAATCTAGTTTTCTCATGATTGATCTAGGAAGCTCTAGGAAGGAATGATATCTAATGATATCCAACTGGTACTGGGGGCAATGGAAACTTATTGAGTTTTTCTTGAGAGGGAAATGAACTACAATCTTAATTTCTTTGTTGAAAAGTGTTGTCTGAGGAAAAAAAAATGGGGTTTACTTAGTTTGTCATTGTCAGAGCTGCTTACTTGGAAAGGGGAAAGAAAGAAAGAATGGTGTTTCTTTGCTATCAAAGAAATTTTTATGATTGCCTTTTCTATCTGAAAGTGTTTGGAAACCCATTTTGGGGGCAAGGATGTAGCTTATGTTACTGTGACAAGTCAAATGTTTGATTTATTCTGTTCACCTGTGTCTTCTGTCAGATTAAGTATCTAGTTCCTAAACTATACTCAATGGATTAGTTAGGTTTCATGTTGGTCTATTTTACTTGTCACTTTTTGACCCTTTGAGATTCTCTTCAATATACAAAGTGCATTTCCTTTGAGTTATTTGGCTTTCCCTTGTCCTTCATTTATCACATTGGAATTCCAGTCACATTCAGGTGATTTCTTAGAATCACCTTCCTCAGCATGAGTATCATTAAGAAGGAACCATTTTTCCAAATCTTGAATAATTTTTTAAAAAGAAGTTACAATCCATTAGATTTGTTCCTTTTAATTGTACAGGTTCCAAGTCATTAGAGTATTAATGTCTGCAATGGAAAGTGTTCTGTGGGCTTTGCCAACATGGACTTTTGGTTGTTAGATGATTGAATGACAAGGACTGTTAGGTAACTGATTTTTCAAGGTTAAAACCTAACTTTTGACTTCCTTTGATGTTCAGTGAGATATTTATGTTTATTGATGGTTCACAGACCACCATTTCCTATTTCTCTCTGAATTAGTTATTCATGCTAGTCTTATCCCTTGGATATTCCTACCAAATTTTCCTGCTCCTCTTGTTATGACTCTAGAATGTCCTTTCTAATGTTAATTGCTCTTGATTTTAAACTTATATTCTCCTCCTAGAATTTCTCTCTCTCTCTCTCTCTATGTGTGTGTGTATGCACATATATATTATATTTTAAAATATATTTTATTTATTGTTTATATTTATTCATTTTATATATATATATACATATACATATGTAATCTATTTTTATGTGTATATTATGTTTTCTCCCATAAAATACTTCTTCACTTCTTGTTGATGACAAAGACATTGATTATGTCTTTGTAACCCTAATACCCAGAATGGTTCTTGAAATATGGTAGAGACTTTAAATGCTTGATGAATCAGCATTGTACAATGAAAAGTTAAATGAAAATAACTAGCTTCAAATCCTAGTTTTGCCATTTACTCTGTATATATCTCAGGTGGGTCTGTTTGTATACCTGAACTTCACTTCTCTGCACCTCAGTTTACTTGTTTGTAAGATAAGAGGGTTGTGTTTGAAGACCTTTGAAATTCTGTTAGCTGGGAATAAAATATTTTTACTAAATAAAGACATCCTATTTAAGCCTTTGAAACACACCAATTGCTTTGACCGCAGCTACTTTTTATAGTCCAGAGGGGAGCCAGCATTCACAGCTGTGGAAACTGAGATACACTCACAGATTTAACACTCATTTGGATGTTCCCTCTCTCTTTACAGTGACTTCCTAATTTCTGTCACCTTTTACCTCAGTTCAATCTCATACATTTCCTGGCTGATTCTATACATTTACCATCTGGCCAAAGATTGAAGTTTCTGTCTGGTACTAAACAAAGTTTCTTTCCATTTCTATGCTTTGTCATCACCATCCAGGACAGAATTTTTCTTTGATTTTCCTTTACATTGCCCTTCAAAGATTTTCAGTCCTGGGAATGATTGCTCCTGGCTACTCTAATATCTTAAAACTCCATCCTTTCATTCCTTCCTTAATTAATTCTAAAGCATAGCAATGGGATTTGCCTTATGAAAGTGACCTGGTCAATCGTTTTTAATTTTACCTTCTCTCTTGTCTTGGAAGGAGCAGTATAACTGTCATTTTAGTATAACCTCCATTAGCCTTCCTTGGTTTAACAGAGTACTGAGTAAATTGAAAGGATCAGGTCAAAGATTAGAAGACAAATGGAGAGTTTCCCATCTCTGTTTTCCTTACTCCCAGGGATGTAACACTTTTCATACTCCTGGGAACCTGTTTTTGACACGTAAGGCTTTCTTACTTTTCAGGTGTCACAGGAAGAATAGCCAGCTCACTGAGTTTTTATCCATCTTTATCCCCTTTCTCTTGGCTCATCAGTCATCATTTATTTTCACCAATGAAGGTTCTGAACTATTTTGTACTCTGTGTGTGTTTAAACAAGGAGAATTATTTTCTCTCTCCCTCTTTTGCAACATTTATTAAATGTTTTCCCAGTGGCAGACATGCTGCGAGTATAGTGAGATTTCCTGGCTTATTCTAGCACAGATTCCCACCTTTCCCTTCCTAATTCCCATCCTCTTTTCTTATGACAATAAACACTTTCTAAAAGCTGGAAAGTATGAGTTAATTCACCCAAACCCAACATGATAGTTATCTTCACTTATTGTCTGAACTCTACTTTGAAAGAATTAAAAAATGAATGAAAAAAAGTTTGTAAATTATTACTAATGAATAAAGTACTGAACCTAGCCCTGGTAATACAAATATACAAGGGAAAAAAATCCTGCCCTTAAAAAGTTTATATTTTTTAAAAAATATTAGAAATTCCTTTTTTAAAAATTATTACCTAGAGAACAATATACTTCAGTGAAGGAAACTGAGTCAGCATAACAATGATAGAACTTATTCTAACAAAGGAGATCATAAATATAAGAGAATAATGGTTAGGGAAGGATATTTTGAATTAGCAAGTCACAAAGAGAAGAGTTAAGTGGAGGCACCAAATGTAGATAGTTATCTTAAAAGAATTTTTCTGGAAGATATAAAATTGATTACTACCAGACATGGTGGGTTAAAATGAAATTATTTTTTTTAGTGATTTCTGTGGGTGATTTTGCTTTTCTTTATCAGAACTGAAAGAGCAGGTAGATGAGATAAAAAAAAAAAAAGAGTAGGAATGTAAAAGAAGGGAGAGTGAGTGAAGATAATTTGTTGGAAAAAAGGAGGAGGTATAATCAAGGGTGCATATGGAGGTATTCACTTTGGCAAAGAGAACCTCCACCTCTTCAAGATAAGAATAAAGAATGAAGTGGAGGGGGGTGGTGGTGGCTGAGTGATTTGAGATGAGGAAGGAAGATGGAAGAGCTCTTAGTGAATGCTTTATTTTTTCATGGAAGTATAAGACAATGTCCTCAACTTAAGAAGATATGGTTGGGAATCCTGTGAGAAGCATGAAGAAATAGGAAAAAGTTTGGAACAGTAGTTATGGAGAGTGTGATCATGAACTGATTAGAGGAGAATGATTTCCTTATTGCAGTGAGGGCAACTGAGATTAAATAATATAAATTTGTGATGAACCTAGTCAGCAGGACTTCAAAATTCCCTTTAGTTCGTTCAGCAGCATATGAATAAGAGAAGAAATTAAATGAGAAAAGTAATCCAGGAATAAATTCCTGCCTCCCTTCCTTCCTTCCTTTCTCTCTTCCTTCCTTTCTTCCTTCCTTCTTTCTCTCCTTTCTTCCTTCCTTCTTTCTCTTTCTTCCTTCCTTCTTTCCCTCCTTTCTTCCTCCTCTACATGAATTGATTTTGATGAATGAGGCAATTATTTTCATGTTGGCTTATTTATTTGTTTGATTTAATTTTGTGAATTCAATTTAACTTTCTAAAGATTACCTGCAAGCCATCCTTTTATTTATCTAGAACTTCCTTCTGGTTTTTGTTTGGTACACTAATGTCAAAAATGGAATGATACAGCTCTTCCAAAAACATTTCCATTTATTGGTAATTGGACAACGCTCTTCCTTTTTAGGTTTTTGTTCAGTACTTTTTCAGTGTCATTCAACTCTTCGTGACATTATTTGTGGTATTATTGGCAAAGATTTCTCTTGGTGTGATTTCTCTTTCTTTCTCCAACTCATTTTATAGATGATAAAGTTGATGCAAACAGAATTAAGTGACTTGCCTAGGGTTACACTCAGAATGTATCTGAGGCCAGGTTTGAACTCAGTAAGGCTTAGGAACAGGATTCTATTCACTATTAGTTTTCAAGTACAAGCAGTCAAATTAAAATATTTTGACAGTCTGCAGGGTATCTGCTTCTTAGCCATTTGCTGTGCCTTTTCCCACTATACTATCATCATCACTTCAATGATGGAAGCAGAATTCATAGGACTGAGGACTACTTTTTAAGTTTTTGCTATATTTGCTAAGTATTGCTGTAAAGAAATAGAGAAACTGAGCAAGACAGAGATAAAATCAATAGTTTATTAAATGGAGAGAGATACTGGGACCAATGGATCCATGCTTGGTCCCAAGGCTGGAGGAGACTATCATCTCAGAATCCAGCCCTAAGTATCACAGAGCAAGCTCTTTTATAGGATAACAAGAACAATGACATAATGGGGGAGGTACCTGGGATGACACAATGGAGGGAGGTACTGGAGAAGCTCCTGATATTCTAATGATGTCTAAAATGGATAATAAACCTTTATCCTGCCAAAGATTAAGAAGGAATGTCTATAACCTAAAGATATAAAACCTTTATCTCATCAACCATTTAAGAGGGAATGATTATAGCCTGGGGTTTTGGAGCAGAGCAACTGAGATAGACCTTTATCTCATCAAACATTAAGAGGGAAAGGTTATAATCTGAGGCAGAATAACTAAATAGGATAATTAGGGAAACTAGGTCAGGACATTGCTATAGCCAAAAAATGTTTCAACACGACATGGCCAACCTACTGACAATATACTTCTCTTATTAGTTAGGTTGATACTAGGAAAAAAGAACATTCAATCTAATCCAGGCACCAGACTCAAAGTTTTCACAAGATGGTAGAATTTCACTTCACTTAGTTAATATAACCTTCAAGAAGCAATGGTCACCTCCATGCCAAAATTAGGTATTGGAGTGGAACTTTTTGGAGGCACACAATAGGTATTTTTAATGTATGTATAACAGGTAAAGGTTTGTTGACTGATTTATAGATTGACTAAAGTTCCTCCAGAAATGAGTGGAGTGTACAGGGTATGTGCTCCCCCATGAGGCACCTCTAAGCTGCTTTTCACAGATTCTATTTCATTGGATTATATTCACATGTGCTTCATGTGCTGGATATAGCCAGGAAAACTTGGAATAGAAGCTATGTGTACAAACACTTGTAAAGAAAGCCACAATATTTAGCTCATTACCTAAATAAACACATTATTAGTATTTTTGCTCAGGAAAAGAAAAACAGTAATCTTGTTTCTCCACCAAATCTCAGGAAATGTAGCTTAAACTCTTCACATATGGATTTTATTTGAGCTGATTTAAAGTCTTATCTGGGACCAAGGAAATCTAATCAAGGGTTTTCTAAGCATATTTCTACCCCTAATCCAATCCTCCTCCTGATTCAATTAAGAACAAAGAAGAAAAAGGATTGTGAGTTCTTAAAGGAACAATCCACAGGGTGGGAGCAACTCAAACTATTTTGTTGTTCAATCATTTCAGTCCTATCTGACTCTTTATGACCCAATTTAGAGTTTTATTGGCAAAGATGCCGAAGGGCCTGTCATTTCCTTCTCTAGCTCATTCCACATTTGAGGAAACTGAGCTTTAAGTGACTTGCCCAGAGTCATACAACGAAAAAGTGTCTCAAGGCATATTTTTACTCAGGGAGATGAGATGACTGGGAGTCAGGAATCAGTGAATCAGGCATCAGTGAATGTATATTTTCCCCTGGCTTCTCCTGTCTTTCTGGCCTTTAGTAGTAGTGTGATCATCTAGATAGTATAGTAGAGTGGCAGGAATAGCAGACATGGAATGACAAATGCAGGATTTAATTTCCAAATCTCTCAATTAGTTATGGCTTACCCAAGTTTACCCACTTTATGTTTCCCCAAATGAAGTTTTTTTAAAAAAACATTTGACACTAGAAAAGTACTTTACTAAAGTATTATATATAAATTATATATTTATATCATATAATTTATTATATAATATTATGTTATATAATATATTATATAAAATATTATAGAAATTTATTATTCACTGATGTGTTATTATTCATGGATCAGTAAACTCACAGATATTTGTATGATTTTAACTGCCTATAGGTAGGAAGCTGGAAGTAATAGTCTCTAAGATTCCTTCCAAGCCCACAATGATGATGTTAAGACATAAATAAAAATACATTATTAAAAAGGTCAGAAGAATATTGGAAAGTCAAAAGCAAGAACTATTGAATTTCCCTTTTTCTTTCTTATATCACTTTAATTCTAAATAGATTCTTGCTTTTACAATCCAGTTTTTACTTTTTTTTTTAAAAAAGAAAGCATGAAAGAAGGGAAGGGAAAAGAAAGTAGGAAGGAAAGAAAGAAGAAAAAGAAGAGGACAGCAGGAGGAAAAAAATTCATCATTGGCAATGCCTATTAATTTATGCTGTATTCATGGTCTCTCATCTATGCCAAAAAACAAAACAAAACAAAAAACAAACAAACTAGGAAGTGAATTTTCTTATCTCTTCTTTCATTTTGTCAAAATTTTTGTTTATTTTTTATTCATATTGTTGTAATCATTGTATATCTATTATTTTCCTAGTGTTGCTTACTTAACTGCATCAGTTTTATATCTTTTTGTGCTTTTCCAAATCCTTCACATTCATCCCTGTGGTTTATTCATTTATGCTTCAATGGTTCCATGATTATCATGTACCAGTATTCAAGTAGTAATTTCTCATTGATAGACATCTGCTTTGCTTCTAATTTGTTACTAAAATAATTGCTGCTATGAATATTTTTCTGTGTGTAGAGTAAAAGTATTGTATTTCACTATTATATTCAAAGCTATTATTTCATGGATGACAAACAATTCAAGGACTATAAAGGATTATTACCATGACTTCCAATTTCTTTGCTATTAAGCAGACTTCTTTAATGCTTTTATTCCCAAGTCCCACTGGCTGGTTTTCAACATATTTTCAAAGACCAGGAATGGTTCAGTGTCACTTATTTGTTGCATAAGGCCAGGACACTCCAGAAAAGAAAATCCAGAGTGTTTTTTTTTATTGCATTTATGACAGTGTGAAGCAATTGTCATAAAACATTACTCAAGTCTCTGAGCTCATTACTGGGCATCTGCCCATGTGTGCCATTTGGGAGATTCTCTAAGCTGAGCCAGCTGTGACACTGGAGATGTGTCATGTCCTTGCTTGCCAGAGCCGAGAAAAAAAAAAAATGACCCATTTCCACCTTACCAAAGAGTAGCAGCAAATAGGATACAATGATGGCTTGCATTAACAAAGCACATTATGGTTTACCAAGTACTTGGCTTTGTAAGTTAGGGAGTGTAAATATTATCATTTTACAAGAATATTGAACCTCAGAATTTAGAGTTCAGAGTTAGGAAACTCAGGTCCAGGTTTTACCTCTGCCACTAACTAGCTATATGATAAAGGGCAAGTTACTACTCCTTCTCTATTCACACTTCCTTGACTTGTAACCCTTAGTCAGAAAACCCAAGAAGAAACATAAATGTTATCCTTTAGTATACCATTTTACCACCAGGTGGGGCTGTTAGTTACTACCTAGATTCTATTAAAAAGGAAAATTCTGGGAGAAAGATGCTCCAATGCTCGATTTTGTACATTCATTCCACTGGATAGAGGTACTGAGGAAGTTCTGAGTTCTGTATTCATCTGAGAAAAGTCAGCAAACTTTCTCAGCTTCAGCTCTCTCTTTGTCTGCAGGGAGGAATAAATCAGCTCTCAAAGGGAAATAGATTATTGTGCATATACCCAATTAGAAATTAACTCTCCATCCTTCATCTCTGACAAAGCCAACATCTTCTCTGGGCAAAGGATGTTCCTGAGCCATAGTTATGTGACTTTGACCTTACAGAGCTGGGTCACCACAGAAGTAGACAACATGACTGACTTCATCCATATGACGTAGATTTGGTAAGAAAATAAACCACATTTTACACTTATGAAACAATACATTAAAAATGTCTCCTGAGAGTCTATACTCCTGTTGTTCTCTCAGCAGAATTCAGACAATACATAAACTACTTCAAATTTATTAGTTCTAGGAAATGTATATTCAGTTTGCTTAGTGCCCTCAGGCCATTCATCCTGCCAATGGGAAATTTATTATAGAAAATAAAGTACAGTTGCTAACTGACGTTCATCTCACATATGGGGGGCCAGAAGGGTGGGAAGAAGAATAATTTTGAAACATTAGATGATTACTAAATACTTGAAGGATGAAATAAGGAAAGAATGTGAAACTGACAAACATTCCCAAAGTGGATAATGGCAATTGCATAGGGAATTATAGAGGCAATAGAGTCAGGTTGGAAAACAAAGAGTGCATACTAAAAGAAAGAAATACATTGTCAAGCAACAACAACAACCCACCCCTCCCCTCAAAAAAAGACAAAGTCCACCACCATATTTTTTATTATGTAATCAATAGCTATATGATACAGTAGATAGAATATATGCTACATATATAATTTCATTTAATTTTTACAACTTTTTCTTGCGATAGGAATTATGGTTGTTATTAGCCTTTACATTTAGTAGAAAAGGAGATTAAAAAATTAGAAAGATTGGATGGTTTGCCCTTATCATACAACCAGTATGTAACACACATAAGATTAAACCCAGATTTGAATAATTCCAAGTCTAAGGCTACACTGCTTGTGATCATCATTTTCTTAGCCATCTAAACTCAAACCTTAGATATTTAATGAACTCCTTCCTCTCTTTTGACTTTATCTCTCATTAGTCTTATATTAAATTTTCCTTTTCAGTATCTTTTATTTCTTTTTCTATTTCTTTCTTTCTTTGTTTCTTTTTTCCAGTTACATTTAAAACAATTTTGTTGTTGTTCTTAAAACCTTGAGTTTCAGATTCTTTCCTCTCTCTTCCATGCCACCCATTAAGAAGGCACACATAAAGTTATGCAAAATATTTCTATAAAAGTCATGCTGTAAAAGAAAACATAGATCTCCACCTGCCCCACTTCCCCCAAAAAAACCCTCAAGAAAAATAAAGTTAAAAAAAAAATCATGCTTCAATCTATATTTAGACACAATCAGTTCTTTCTCTGGGCATAGATAGCATTTTTCATTATAAGTTCTTCAGAGTAGTAATGGATCAGTTGTATTGCTGAAAATAGGAATGTCATTCACAGCTGATCATCCTACAACATTGCTGTTACTTTATATGCAGTACATTTTACTTTGCTTGAGTTATGGAGAACTTTCCAGGTTTTTCTGAGAGCATCATTTTCCATAAAATATTATTCCATCATAATTACATACCACAATTTATTCAGACATTCCCTGATTGAGGGCATCACCCTCAATTTTCAATTTTTTTTTTTTTTTTGCCAAAAAGAGAGCAGTTTAAATATTTTTGTATACCACTTTTTAAAAAAAATCTCTTTTGGGATTCATGACTAGTGATGGTACTTTTAGGTCAAGTGATATACATGATTTTATAGTCCTTTGGACATAGTTCATATCTTTTAATCATTTATGAATTGGAGAATGGCTTATTTTTTTTAGTTATAAATTTACCTCAATTCCTTTTACATTTGAGAAATGAGGCCTTCATGAGAGAGAAACTTGCTTCAAAAAATTATTTTATCAATTACTATTGCTAACTCTATTTCCCCCCCTGTTTATTCTATTCTCTCTTTCCTTTCACCCTAATCTTCCTCAAAAGTCTTTTGTTGCTAATCCCTCCCCAATATATTCTCTCTTCTATCACCTTCTCTCTTCCTGTATCCCCTTTCCCTCCAACTTTCTGTAGGGTAAGAGATTTCTATACTCATATTAAGTCTGTATGTTATTTCCTCTTTGAGCCAATTCTGAGGAGAATGACTCACTCATTCCTTTTCCTCTTCCTCTTCCCCTTCCCCTTCACTGAAAAAGTTTTTCCTTGCTTCTTTTATGGCAGATAATTTTTACCATTACCCTTCTCCCTTTCCCTTTCTTCTAGTACATCCCTCTCTTGCCTCTTAATTTTATTTTTAAAGATATTATCCCTTCATATTTAACTCACATCTGTGCCTTCTGTCTATATATACTTTCTAACTGCCATAATAATGAGAAAGTTCTTATGTGTTACAAATATTATCCTCTCATGTAGGAATGTAAAGAGATAAATCTTATTAAGATCCTTATGATATTCCTTTCCTGATTTCTCCTTATGCTTCTTCTGAGTTCTGTATTTGAAAATCAAAATTGCTGTTCATCTCTGGTCTTTTCATCACAAATGATTGAAAGTCCTTTATTTCATTGAATTCTATCTTTCCTCCTGAGGGATTATACTCTGTTTTGCTGGTTAGGTGATTCTTGATCATAATTCTAGCTCCATTGCTCTCTAAAATATCAGATTCCAAGCCCTCCTGTCCTTTAATGTAGATGCTGCAAAATCTTGTGTTATGTTTATTGTGACTCCATTATCCTTGAATTGCTTTGCAATGCTTGCAATATTTTCTCTTTGATGTGGGAGTTTTGGAATCTGGTTATGATATTCCTCAAAGTTTTCATCTCAGGATCTCTTTCAATAGGTGATTTGTGGATTCTTTCAATTTCTATTTTAACCTCTGGTTCTAGAATATCAGAACAGTTTTCCTCGATAATGACTTGAAAGATGATGTCCAGGTTCTTTTTTTCTTTCTTTTTTTTTTTTTTTGATATGACTTTCAGGTAGACCAATATATATATTTTTATTTACAAGTTACATGCATGGATAATTTTACAGCATTGACAATTGCCAAACCTTTTGTTTCATTTTTTCCTCTCCTTCCCCCCACTTCCTCCTCTAGATGGCAGGCTGACCAGTAGATGTTAAATATATTAAAGTATAAATTAAATACAAAATAAGTATACATGACCAAACTGTTATTTTGCTGTACAAAAAGAATCAGACTCTGAAATATTGTACAATTAGCCTGTGAAGGAAATCCAAAATGTGGGCAGGCAAAATATAGGGATTGGGAATTCAATGTAATGGTTCTTAGTCATCTCCCAGAGTTCTTTCGCTGGGTGTAGCTGGTTCAGTTCATTGCTGCTCCATTGGAACTGATTTGGTCATCTTATTGCTGAAGATGGCCAGGTCCATCAGAATTGATCATCATATAGTATTGTTGTTGAAGTATGTAATGATCTCTTGGCCCTGCTTGTTTCACTCAGCATCAGTTCGTGTAAATCTCTCCAGGCCTTTCTGAAATCATCCTGTTGTAGACCAATAATTTTAAAATGATCTCTCCTGGATCTATTTTCCAGATCAGTTGTTTTTCCAATGAGATATTTCACATTGTTTTCTATTTTTTCATTCTTTTGTTTTTGTTTTATTGTTTCCTTATTTGTCCCTAAGTCATTTTCAAGGAATTATTTTCCTCAGTGAGCTTTTGTACTTCCTTTACCATTTGGCCAATTTTTCTTTTTAAGGTATTCTTCTCATTAGCTTTTTGTATTTCCCTTTGCCCCACTCTCAATTTTCTTCCTAATTTTTCTATTAATTCTCTTAATTGATTTTCAAAATTCATTTTTCCCTCTTCCATGGCCTGAGTCCAATTCTTATTTTTCTTGGAAGGTTTGAATGTAAGAGTTTTGACTTTGTAATCTTCTGAGTGTGTGTTTTGATCTTTTTGGCCACCACAGTAACTTTCTATAGTCTATGGTCTATGGTTTCTATTGTCGGCTCATTTTCCTAGCCTATATCTTGGCTTTTAACTTTTCGTTAAAGTAGGGCTCTGTTCCCAGGGTGGAGGGTGCGCTGTCTCAAGCTTCAGCTGTTTTCAGAGATTCTTCTAGAAATCTGACCACAAGTGCTCTTTTCTGCTCTGGAACTATGAGGAAGGTCCTCACCCTTCTGTAGTTGCAAGATCTAGTGTGGTAAAGAATTTTTCCTCACTGCTGGTAAAGAGATTTCATGTGGGCTGAAGCCTCCAGAAGCTGCAGTTGCCACCAGTGCTCATGCCCACTCCTGGTTTGCTGATGTCCCAACACCCTTTCAACCTACTCTCCAACCTTTCCTGCTGACCTTTCCAAGTCTTTGGTGCCTCTGGGCTGAGAAGTCTGGAAAACTCCAGTGCTGTTGCTGATTCATGGGTCCCTAAGCCTGGTCCAGCTTTTCTGCTGCTGGAGCTGGGCCCCAGACCAGGGTTTCAGTTTGATGGCTGAACCAGGACTGCTTGTTGGGCTTCCTTCCTGGTGCCCCCAATCTTTTTTGTTGACCTTCTAAGTTGTCTTCAGCTGGAAAATGTTCTAATTAATTTTTTAATTTGTTCGGACACTCTAAAATTTATTTAAAGTCATTATTTAAAGGAATTAGGAGCAATTAGAAAAAGAAATCAATGAATGCCTACCTTTATTCTGCCATCTTGGGTCTGTCTCCCCTTCCTTTTCTGTATCTTTATGAATCATTTGTTGTGAATTCACAATCACCTAGTATCTAACTATTGCAAAAAAAAAAAAAAAAAAACCCTCCTAATTCTATTGGAGGAACCATTATCCAGAGTTGGTGTTGGCAAACATTTTTCTTACTCAAATCTTTCTATGTTGATCCTATGTTCAAAGCCTAATGTGACCTAGTGATTAGACAGATGCCTTTAGAGTGAGGGAAACCGGGGTGGCCAAGGGTACATGGTTTAATCTCGCAGTGTCCCAGATAACTCCCTAAAATTGTAAGTTACTTTCTAAGGCTCCTTTGGGGCTCCCTGTACTTATGATATGGCAAGATTGACTAAGAAAAATTATTAAGTTCAAAATTTTCATATGCTTTGGTGCAGAACTCATAGGGAGAAACAGATTCAGAGCTTTAAAAATATCTTAAGAGTTTAGTGTTTTGAAGAATATAATTTTAATTTTAATATAATTCAAATTCAGTTTCTTTTAAAAACTAGAAAAACATGTTGGGGAGGAGTGCAATTTCAAAACAAAATAGAACATTAATAAAACAAGGAAGAAACAGAAAGGTGCTTTTTTAAGCCTGATGATGATTGCTATTTTTGTACAAATGATTTTAAATTAATAAAATCATTTTTCCAGTATCTTATTAGCAAAATCAGAGATCTCGAACCTTGAGTCATCTCTGAAGATTCAATAACAGATGTCAGTTTTTCACCCAAGATGAAAAGTAATTCCATCACATATAGCAATTTAGAGTGTCTAAAAAAAACAAAAACCTTAACACAATTTGCACTTCTTTTATATTTCCTAATAGAATCCTAACATTTTAAACCCAAAAGGGGCACTAGCAATTAGTTCAATTCAATTTCAAAAGATTTTACTAAATGCCTGTGATAGAAAATATATTTATCAGATTTTTGCCTATTCTTTATTCCCTTCCTCCCTGTTCCCTGGAAATGTGAGAAAGCCAGGTAGGAGAAGGGTAAAGCTTAATCTCCCTAGATGCTATATTGATCATGGCCTCCTGGTCCCTCATGGCATAAAAGTTCTAAGATACTTGTTTTATGGACTTTTCAATATGGTGAATTGTCTGATAATCATTTAGCTCATCATTCCTTACCCTGCTGGACAGACTTGTTTCCATATACAGATGAAAGGTGCTACATCTATAAGAATTAAATGCCACTATTAATGTGGCATACCCTTACTATGTTAAGCCTCATTAATTTTTCTTTTGTTAATTATTCAGTGATTTATGATTGCTTCATTTTGTCCCAACATTAAACAGGAACTAATAGGGTGTTAACTTGTATCAGGTACTCCCCTAAGATTATTTTTTCTTTTTGTTTTAGCTTTTTATTTTCAAAATATATGCAAAGATAGTTTATAATATTTGCCCTTGCAAAACCTTGTGTTCCAATTTTTTTCTCCCTCTCTCCCCACTCCCTCACTTAGACAGCAAGTAATCCAATATATGTTAAATATATTTCTTCTTCTATACATATTTCTACAATCATGCTGCACAAGAAAAATCAGATCAAAAGAAAAAAAAAGAGAAATAAAACAAAAGACAAGCAAACATTCACAAAAAAGGTGAAAATACTGTGTTATGATCCACATTCAGTCCCCATAGTACTTTCTTAGAATGCAGATGGAGTTTTCCATCATAAGTTTATTGAAATTGACCTTTTTAAGAGTCACGTCCATCAGAATTGATCATCACATAAGTGAAATTATTTCTGCAAAATAGTAGGCTATGTTCAGGACACAAAGACAAAAATAAAATAATACTTAACTTTTGGAGTTTGAATTCACTCTAGAGTATAAAAGGATATTAGAGGATTAGAGTATAATATGGGGATCATCAATTAATGGTAAAACAAACACAATGTTTTTGTGAGATGGTAGGGAGTACAGCCATAACAACAATCCGGAGAGTGGGATTCTGGGAATGAGAACCATGATCAGGATTCAACTGGCCAACTGGACCAGCATATATCAATGATGTATATGAGGATGTATCCTTAACATGTCCTTGTCAAATAACTCAGCTGTGTGGAGATCCATTCATAATCTTATTATATGACTCAACTGTGTGAGTAATTCAACTACCTGAAATGTCTAATGGTTGTTTCTTCTAGTAGGGAACACTTCTGGGAAGCCTATGGGGATACCTGTACTTAAGAGTCTTCAAAGGTTTTTGGTAAAATTCTCCAGATTGAGAAAATTTCAACTTCCAGGGGAGGTTAACACCAATATTCTAATAGCTATGTAGCTGTGATTAGCTGATGCAAGGTGTTAGCTTGTTATTCCCATATCTTGTAAGAAAGGAGTAATAAAAAAAAAAAATTCTTACCCAGAGATATTTGAAGAGAAAATCATTTAGTATTGGAGTATCCAGTGAAATCCTACAACAGTGTGATAGAAATAGCTGGTGGACAGATTTGGAATAAACACTGTGTATTTTCATAGAGAACAACTCAGGGAAGAATAAAAAAGATTGTCATACTCCATTGAAAATCCAGCTGAGACTAGATAGCATAAATATATAAGGGACCTTTTCCCTCATATCTAGTGACATATGCATAGAAACACAACAGTTAAATGGTAGAGATAATACATTGCTGGGGCCACTATTACTGATGAGGAATATAGTTTGTTATAGAAATTATGACAAATGTTCTATTTTCCATTTGGAGCTCACAAGTCAATTCCATTTATAGATATTCTAGAGATGAGCTGTCATAACACTTGGCTCTCATTTCAAACTTTTTGTGAGCTTCTTTTAATCTCTATTTCTTTCTTCTGTTTCAGAATACAATGTTGATCAAGATCTTTTACCTCTATCTTCATAGTGTTTAATGAGTATATTTTGAACTGGTATCACCTTAGGCTCTTACCTCTTAGCTTGACAAACTCAAATATTAAAGTATTGTGTTGAATTCAGGATTCTGTTGTTCAAAAAGTACACTAATAAACTGGAAATTGTTTCAATAAGAGACACCAGGATGATGAATGGGCCTTTGAGATCATGTTATATGAGCATTAAGTTGAAGGAACTAAGTTAGTTTAAACTAGTGAAGTGGGTTTTCTCCTCATTATTTTAAATGTACTTAGTTTGTTCCTAGCTATCATTTTTTGAGCATTTAAATGACTGTTGTATGAAGAGATTAGTATTTCATTTGGACTTAAAGGGCAGAATCAAGAGCAATATAGTTGCAAAAAGACAAATTCAGGCTTGATGTTTGAGAAGGGAAAATGTCTTAATTAAGGCTATCCTTCATCTCTTCCTCTCTTCCACTACTGGATATTTTCAAAAGAGATTGGACAACTACTTTATAAATATGTCGAAGTTAACATTTCTTTCTATATTCTATATTTCTATAGTCTATTGGACTAAATGGCTGCTGAAATGCCTTTCATCTTTCAAATTCTGTGATTCTGTGAAATATTTACTGGTTCCACATTTGCCATCATCTTATATCTTCCTTATAACTGCTTATTTGAATCAATTAAACTTCTGTAGAAGATCATGATAAGCAAAGTTCATGTCTTTACTTCTTTCCATTTCCTAATTTTCAACATCAAAACTTTTCAAATAGGTAAGGTTGAAACGGTTGCATTTGTTTACAATGTCTTTTTCCTGTCTTTGATTTTTGCTCTAATCACAATCTATTCCATTGATGCCTTTTACATCAGTTACTAATCATTTCCTGTCTGTAAGATATAGTCAGTTCAATTTTAATGTGTATATGTTTCTGTTCAGTACTCCTAATGTCCAGCACCTTCTAATTCTCTTTTTGAAATGTTCTCCTTCCTCTTTCTCAGAAATTTAGAAATAAATTATATAAATTTTGTTTCCTGAGAAGTTAGCCCAGTATTTGGATCAGAGGAACCATTTAATAATTGAATATTTTCTTTCAGTATCTGAAGAGCAATGTCTGAGAACTTGAACCTTGAATTATCTCTGAAAATTCAATAAAAGATGTCAATGTTGGTTTTTCTTCCAAAGTGAAAAATGATTCCATCAATGAAGCTTTTAATTCTATTAAAAAGATAAAATTACATAAAGAAAATTATGTAAAAGAAAAAAAATGTGTGGCTAGTAAATATCTTCCCCCAAAATTATCCAAAGCAAGAAACATACATGCATGTTCACTGTAATATTATTTGTGATGCTAGAAACAATAAAATGTACCTGATAATTAAGAAAAGGCTAAAACATATGTTGTATATGTATGCAATGAAATGCATTCAATGTACAGTAGTACAATAAAAAATGACAAATAAGAATAATTTAAAAATTTGGGAAAACTAGTGTGAATTTATAGAGAGTAAAAAAAAAATAGAACCAAAAGAACAATGTAGACTAAATATACATATAATAAGTTAATTGGGGGAAAATTCACAAATCTCTGATCAAATATAAAGGTTAATACTAATAATAGCATTGGTAAAAAATTAATACACCTGTCCTTTCCTCCTATGTATAATCAATAAACTAATTGATTTTTACAGAAAATTTATTGGGAAATGTCTGTTGTAAAAACCAAAATGTAACAGTAAATTTAACAAAAAATAATTAAAGTAGCTCACATTTTCTCAATACCTAAAGTACAGAATAATTTATTTGGTTAACAGGAGGTTGATTTTATTTTTTTATTTGAGGAGAAAAGGACACCAAGAATCATAGTTTTTAGATAATTTAGAATCATTACCTATTAAACTATAAACATGACATTTCCCTCCCGAATTATGTGACACAATTAGAAGAATTGAATCACATCAAGATTGATGCCTTTTCAAGAAATTAAGTTAAAAAACAATGTAGGGATAGTTTGTAAATTCTCCTTATAAAGTCAAAGAAGTTGCTTGAATTATTTTATTATGTATCTAAAAATCAATCTTTAAATAATTTTTAGTTTATTTAATAAACAAATCATTTCATGGGATATCTAGTCATTTTCCCTTGCATTAATCATAAGTATTTAAGTAAAAGGACTATGCTGTGATATCACAATTATAGTTCATGTATCAACATCTGTTTTAGAGGATGACATTTTTTGAAGAAAAATTAATCAATTAGTATTTGTTAAACACCTACTAGATCCATATACATATATAAATACAACAAATGAAACAATCTCAACTTATAAGGAAGTGGTTTACATACTTAAAATCATTAATAGCTAAGACTTTATTAAGAATTGCAAGGTCCTTTAAATATATTATCTCTTTTCATCTTCACAACAATCCCATGACATAGATGGTATTGCTCACCCCCCCTTTTCCTGGCTAGAAAATGGAAGATGATTAAATGTGACTTGTCTGGGGTCACATAGCTAATGTCTATGAAAGGATCTGAATTAAGTTTTTCAAAATCCAAGTTCAGTATTCTATCTACTGTACATCTGTTTCCTGCAAAGAACTTTAGTATGTATTTGGATTCTTCAATTTGATTGTGTGTATAAAGAATAGTAGCATTTTTTTTTTTTTAGAAAATATGGCTTTTCACAGTAAAAATAGTTTTCTAAAGAAGAAATACACACTATCCACAACCATCTGAAAAAATGTTCAAATTCACTACTAATTGGAAAAAAAAAAGATGACTTAAAGGGATCACTTCACATGCATAAAGCTAAAAATGTAAAGATGAAAAAAGATGAAAAAACTTGTTGGATATCTATTTAAATACTGGAGAATGGCATGAATTCCTTCCTGGTGAAATTCATTATATAATTTTAAAAAATTAGTATTTATAAAGAAAGTTACTAAGGGCCAATATATCCAAGAGATTATTAATAAAAAGAACCCACAAAAATTATACATATATAAACATGTAAGATCTTTCCATATTTCCCTGAGTTATTATTTTTTATGCTTTAAATTACAACAGTCCATTTTATTCACATAGAATATATCATTCAGCCTTTCCTTGATTGTTAGATACATTTTCTATTTGTTTTTAGCTTGTTATTATCAGTAAAATCAAAACAACAATGTGGACTTCTTACTTTGGTTAATTTTTCAGGGATATAGTATCAAAGTTTATAATTCTATTTTTTAAAACAATTAATTATCAGTAAGGAATTAGTATTTTGTTTTTAGTTTTTAAATGGAAATTCAATGATGATTTTCCCCATCTTTTAGCATCTTTACCTTTTTAACTTTATGGGTATAAATTGATACCTCAAAGTCATCTTTATTTGTACTTTTCTTACTGGTAATGATATTGAACATTTTGCAGATGGCTGTTGAAAGTGTGATTTTCTCCTTTAAAAACTGTTACCATTTTTATGTTTCTACTGAAGAATGATTTATAATTTTGCATCAATTTCCTATAGAATTTGGATGACATGCTTCCATCAGAGTATTTGATATAAAAATATTTCCCAAGTCATATAATTTCTTCTCATTTTAGTAGCATTAATTTTATTTTCACACCGTTTTAAATATCACATGCTCAATATGATGGCTCTGAAAGTGATAATTGATGGGCACATAGACAACCTGCAATGATATTCTATGGAAACCAAAATACAGCTTTTCTTGTATATTAGACAGAATCCTTGGTTGAAATATTGTAAGGACATGGATGAATATAACCAAAAAATGGCCAAGTATAGATGGGTCACAATCTGTATCATCTGAGGGAATACCTATGAGGGAATCCATACACAATTTTGCCTTTTTTAAATCTTTTTTTTTAATTACATATCTGACTTGGAGTTCTTGTTACCATTCCATTCTGCTTTTCTAGTATATTCTAGGTATAATAAATATAGAATTATGCTCTTCTTTTTATTGTAATTTTAGAATCCTAGAGCTAAAATGAGCCTCACTATTCTGTCAATTAACATGCATTTATTAATTGCTTACTGTGTGACAGGCACAGTGCTAACTACTTGGATGAAAATATATAACTTATTTATGTAATATATTAACTATATTCTCCCACATATGTTAACTATTAATAGTATCAATAAAGATGCACACACAATTTCTTTGTTATAGCAGGTTTTTTGTTTGCACATTGATTTAATCTCTCTACTTTTTTCCCCTCTGGAAATTCCCTTATGGGGATTTCTTTTCTTTCTCCTCTTTTAGTTATTCCAATTTATTTGACATATTTCTACTTATTTCAAAGTAATGATGTAAAGTTGGATTTATATATACCCCTTTCTCTAGTCAGTTCATCAGAGTATCTCTAAGCTTCTTTAAAAATAATCCCTGGTATATTATTAAGGGTAAAATCTATGTATTTTGTGAATCATAATTTCTCTGTCTGCTCTGTCTTCAGACAAACTCAGTTGTTTTTAGCTTCTCTTCTCCTTTTTTTTCTCCTCTCTATGCTGGAATTAGGTGATTCATTGTATTCCCATATGGGCAAGCCAAATCCCACCTCAGGTGTGATCTGATGGCTTGTAACTTATCTTCACATATAATGCATGTGTTTTCTAATTAAGGGAAAAACTACAAGCCCCAGAAGATATAACATATAAGATATAAGAAAAACAGTAAAGCTAGCTCATAAATGGTAATATTGTACAAATGCATATATCTTTGGAACTGTTTTTTAGAATCATAGAGTTAAAATAAATTCAGAATCTGTCAATCAATATACATTTATTAAGCAATTACTATGTGTCAGGCACTATGCTACCACTAGGAATACAATGGAAAGCAAAATCGTAGTTTCTGTTCTGAAGGAACTCTCATTTCAATGGAAGAAATAACATAAATAACTATTTACCAACACAATATAAACAGTGTGAATGGAAGATAATCTTAAAAAAAGTCACAGGATTCTGAAAAGTCTGTCTTCCTCCTCTTGGTTATATTGAAGGAGGAGATAGTGGAAATCTTATGAGAACCAAGAATTGTGCAAATGTGCTGAGGGGTGGATATCAAGAAGTCCAGAAGTATCTGAACAATTATCAAAGAGTTTAACTGATACTGAAGTTAGCTACTGGGGGAAGGAGGGTAAAGTGTTCTAAGAAATTGAACTTAGTGCCAAGGAAAAGGTGATTATGTGATATCAAAACAGAGACTGGGTAATGCCTACTTTTATATCCTTAATTTTTCATTTTCATATTTTCAAGGGAGAGACAAACTGTTTCCAAATCTTTGCTCCTTAAGAATGTCTTCTTTCTGTCCCATTCCCCCTTTCTCCCCTTCCCTCCCTTGGGAGCCCTTTTCCTGCACGTTTTTACAAAAACCAGTTTGTCCAAACTAATGTGCTTATTTATTTTTTTATTTGGCTAGCTTGTGCATGTGTGTTTCTTTTGGAATTGAATAGAGAAGAGAGGAAACAGGGAGTCAATTGAATAGAATAAAAAGATACCTAAAAGGCATAATGATTAAAGTTAGAAGGTATTCTCTGGCATAATATGGGGGCTCATAACTATATTGAAAAGAGGTATTACTGATCCATATTTTAAAATATCTCAACAACAGAGGAAAAGCCAAACTATAAACCCAGGCAGAGTCTGAACCCAAAGCAGCCTGTTTTGTTTAAAACAAAGCAGAACTAAATCACCTCTTCAGAGACCAGTTGCTTTAGGCATGTTAAGTACTTGTCTCTCCTTCCACACATTGTTTCCCTCTACACTGAGAGCCTTGGGTTTTGGCTAATAATATAGAAACATTAGAAACTAGGACTTCTACTTCTGTCTGTTTTGATTATATATATATATATATATATATATATATATATATATATATATATATATATATGTATATATATATATGTAAGTATGTATGTATGTGTATATATACATATGTATGTGTATGTATGTATATATACATATGTATGTGTATATGTATATATGTATATATATATGTCTGTATGTATATATTGTCTTTACTTCTCTGTGTCCTTATTATATTATCATCCCCATAAATATTCCCAAGGAATATGAGCTCTTTGAAGACAAAATTTGTTTATTTGCTTTTGGTATTTCCAGCACCTTTAATACAAGTTCATATAATTGAACTGAATTAGTTGCTGCTTATTTTTCTGGCACTTCTAACCAGCTAGAAGGCTCTCTAAGATGAAACTCTTAGTTTGAGTTCCTTCTCCTGTTACTCAATTGCAAGCCTCAAATGAGCTGGGGTCTGAGTTGGAGACTCTGCTCTGAAGTCAGAGCTAAACAGCTGCCATTCACTTCTGCTCTTGTCACAAGTCCATTAAGCAGCCTCAGAACCATTCACCATTGCTCATTGCCCTGTTACTCTAAGGGACAGGTTCAATTTTTAATCCACAGTTTATCTGTATGCCAGCTCTTATGTGTATGTACAACAAAGTTATCAGCGGGATCTTATTCATTCTCCCTGCACAGCTGGATTTGGGACCTCTTTCTGCCTAGGGCACAGAAGCAGGTTTCAGTTGAATTCCCATGCAGGAATACTCATGTGTTTAGTGCCCTTATGGCAGAAATAATATAAGACCTTCTGTCTTTTGTTTGTTGACTACAAAAAAGTTGTAGATTCGAGAGAGAAAAATGTCATCTTAAATACTCTCCTTAAAGAATAAGACAACAATAACTAAAGGACAGGTCCACAAACAATGTTTTTGAAGAGTCGTTTTTTATATATTGAAATGTTTACATTTATTGATGGTGTTCAAATTACTAATACAAATAAAATTTTTCTAAAGATATCACTTCTCTTGTATATGTTAACACAAAAATCCTTGATAAATGCAAGAATGATACTCTAAAACATGTGTTCTTAACCTTTCTTTTGCATCACAATTCCCCTTTGGCCATTTAAATGAAGACCCCTTTTCGGAATATTATTACTAAATGAATAAAATAAAATGTACAGAATATTAAGACAATAAAAATAAGTAGTTCATATACCCAAAGTTAAAAATCCTTGTTCTAAAGTAAAGCCTAAAGCAGGGTAGGCAAAACAGTAAGAGGAAGTGTTCTCCATTGTCTCAGAAAAAGTCTTGCTCAGAGTATCAATGGAAGATGAATATTTTTTAAAATAGATAATAAGTTTCTCCATATGATCTCAATTGTATCCAATATTGAAGGAATTGCTTCAGACTGATAATAATACAGGGCTTCCTCAAGGGAATGCATGGCTCCTCGACAGAGTCCATGTAGGACAATCAAATGGATAAACTATTTATTTTCCAATTATGACATTCAGTTATATAACTAGTCTTTTAAATTAGTATATCAATGCATAAATCCAGGACAGGTAAAGAAGGAACAAGAAAGAAAGATGAAAAAAAGAAAGAAAAAAAGTGTTAAGGATCACACCTAAGTGTGAAGGGGCAGGTCAATTCTCCAAAAGCCCCCAGAGCTGTAAATTATAATACACTTGAGGGAATTGAAAATCAGACTTTACTGACACAGATGTTGCTTGTGAATTGGGAATGAAATAAATCGGAGGCAAGATGGAAAAGGAGAGAGGTCAGAGAATGCAACTACTTCTCAGTCTCCTTGTATCGTTACCATCCTCTCACATGAAGGGATCTATCTTGCTGGTCAGAATTAGATACCCAGCAGCCACTAGCAGGTTGCTCCCATAACAAAAAAGGGAAATAGCTTGCTTCAGGTTTTATTCAGACAGTATGAGTTCTTTCTCTGGAGGCAGATAATGTTTCATCATTAGTTCTCTGGGATTATTTTGGATCATTGTGTCGCTGAGAATAGCTAAATCAAACAATACTGCCACATTGTTTACAGTGTACTGTTTCTTCTCACCTCACTTTGCATTAGTTCAAAGTCTTTGCAAGTTTTTTGAAATAATTCTGCTTGACATTTTTTATAACATATTATTCCATCACAAATATATGGTTTATTAAGCCATTTCCCAACTCAAGGGCAACTTCTCAATTTCCAAATCTTAAGCCATCGCAAAAAAGAGCTACTATGAATATTTTTTGTACAAAAATTTTTCTTTTTTTTAATCTATTTATATCCTTTGATCATTTATCAATTGGAAAATGACTTCTATTCTGATAGATTTTAGGCAATCCTCTATATAGTTTAGAAATGAGGCTTTTATCAGAACCCTTGGATGCAAACTTTTCCCCCAGGTTTTTTTTTTTTTTTTTTTTTTTTGCTTCCCTTCTAATCTTGGCTACATTGGTATTGTTTGTACAACCCCTTTTTGATTTAATATAATAAAAAATTATCCAGTTTTCATTTCATAATCTTCTCTAGTTCTTCATTGACTATAAATTCCTTCCTTTTCCACAGATCTGAGAGGAAGACCATCCCTTGCTCTCCTAATTTGCTTATAGTACTACTCTTTATGTTTAAATAATGAACCTTATTTTGATATAGGGTGTCAGGTGTTGGTCAATGCCTAGCTTCTGCCATACTATTTTTCTAATTTTCCCAGCAATTTTTGTGAAATAGTGAGTTCTTATCCCAGAAGCTGAAATCTTTGGGTTTATCAAACACTAGATTAGTATAGTCATTGACTATTCTATCTTATGAACCTAACCTGATCTACTATTCTGTTTCTTAGGCAATACTAAATTGTTTTGATGACTGCTTTATAATATAGTTTTAGATGTGTGGTATGATCAGTTCACCTTTGTTTGCATTTTTTTTCACTAATTCCCTTGAAATTCTTGACCTTTTGTTCTTCCAGATGAATTAAAAAATTTTTTTTCTAGCTCTATAAAGTAATTTATTCACAGTTTGATTGGTAAGTATCTAAAATACTTTAGATTTATTTAGGAGAATTGGCCTTTCAATGAACATTGATATTCTTCTACTTGTTTAGATCTAACTTTACTTGTGTAAAAAGTGTTTTGTAATTGTACTCATATAGTTCTTGGCCTTGTCTTGGGAGATAGACTTCCAAATATTTTATATTATCCACAGTTATGTTATTTTATTTCAGTATTTTATTTTATTTTTTTAATAGCTTTTTATTTACAAGATATATGCATGGGTAATTTTACAGCATTGACAACTGCCAAACCTTTTGTTCCAATTTTTCCCCCTCCTTCCCCCCATCCCCTCCCCTAGATGGCAGGATGACCAATACATGTTAAATATACTAAAGTATAAATTAAATACAAAATAAGTATACATGACCAAACTGTTATTTTGCTGTACAAAAAGAATCGGACTCTGAAATATTGTACAATTAGCCTGTGAAGGAAATAAAAAATGCAGGCAGGCAAAAATATAGGGATTGCAAATTCAATGTAATGGTTCTTAGTCATCTCCCAGAGTTCTTTCACTGGGTGTAGCTGGTTCAGTTCATTACTGCTCCATTGAAAAAGAAATAATGCTTCAATCTATTCAGACAAAATCAATTCCTTGTCTGGATATGGATAGGATTTTTCATTATAAGTGCTTCAGAGTAGTGGTGGATGATTATACTACTGAGAATAGCAAAGTCATTCACACCTGGTCATCCCAGAATATTGCTATTTCTTTGTATATAGCATATTTCACTTTACTTGTGTTTGTGGAGGACTTCCCAGGTCTTTTCTCCCCTGAGAGCATCCTGCTCTTCATTTCCCATAGAACAATAATATTTTATCATTAAGATATACCCCAATTTATTGAGCCATTCAACAACTGAAGTGCATTCTTACAATTTCTAATTTTTTTTTTGCCCTGAGAAGAGAGTTGCTATGAATATTTTTTGCATATATAAGTCATTTTCCTTTTTGTCAAATCTCTTTTGGTATTCATGCCAAGTAGTGGGGCTATTAGATCAAAGGATATGCATGAATTTATAGCCCTTTGGGCACAGATCATATCTTTTGGTCACTTATCATTTGGGGAATGATTCTTATTTTTATAAATTTGATTTAGTTCCCTCTGTTTGAGAAATGAGGCCTCATCAAAGAGCCTTTGAAATTCCTCAAAAGTGGTCAAAAGACCATTTCCTCCCCCAATGTCCATCTTCCTTTCTTCCCATATCACATTCCCCTTCTATTTTCCTGTAGGGTAAGATAGGTTTTTATACCCCTAGTGAGTATGTGTTATTTCCTCTTTGAGACAATTCCGAGGAGAGTAAGGTTCATTCTCTCACCCTCTCCTCCAGTGTAAAGGCTTTTTTGCCTCTTTTTTTATGGCAGATAATTTGTGCCATTCCATTTCTGTCTTTTCCTTTTTCCCAGCATATTCTTCTCTCATCCTTAATTTCATCATTTAAAAAAAGATATTATCTCTTCATATTTAACTCACACCTGTGCCCTCTGTCTATATATACTCCTTCTAAATGCCACAGTAATGAGAAAGTTCTAATGAGTTAAAATTGTCATGTTCCCATGTAGGACTGTAAACAGATAAACATTATTTACTCCCTTATGACAACCCATTTCCTGATGATTTCCTTATGCTTCTCCAGAGTCCTGTATTTGAAAACCAAATTTTCTATTCAGCTCTGCTCTTTTCATCACAAATGTTTGAAAATCTATTTCAATGAAAGTCTACCTTTTCCTCTGAAAGATCATACTATACTCAGCTTTTCTGATTCTTGGTTCTAATCCCAGCTCCATTGCTCTCTGGAATATCATATTCCAAGCTTATCAGTCCTTTAATGTAGAAGCTGTGAAATCTTGTGTTATCCTGACTGTGACTCCACTATATTTGAATTGTTTCTCTCTGAATGCTTGCAATATTTTCTCTTTGATCTGGGAGTACTGAAATTTGGCTATAATGCTCCTGGGAGTTATCATTTTGGTATCTTTTTCAGGAGGGGATTGGTGGATTTTTTCTAATTTCTATTTACTCTCTGGTTCTAGAATATCAAGACAGTTTTCCTTGATAATTTTTTTTTTAATGATGTCCAGGATTTTTTTATCTTGTCTTTCAGGTAGAACAATAATTTTAAAATTATCTCTCCTGGAACTATTTTCCAGGTTAGTTGTTTTTCCAATGAAATATTTCACATTTTTTCTATTTTTTTCATTTTTTGGTTTTGCTTTATTGTGTCTTGATTTCTTATAAAGTCATTAACTTCCATTTGCTCAATTCTATTTTTAAATTTTATCAAAACTTTCTATTTTTAAAACATGCATGGATAATTTCTCAACATTGATCCTTGCAAAATCCTGTGCTCCAAATTATCCCCCACTTACTTCCCTCTTACCTAGATAGCAAGTAATCCAATATATGTTAAACATGTGCAATTCTTCTATGCATATTTCCACAATTATAGTGTTTCTATCCATATTTTTACAGCTATCACATCAAAAAGGAAAAAAAATGAGAAAGAAAACAAAATACAAGGAAACAACAACAAAAAGAGTGAAAATGCTATGTTGTGATCCATGGTCAGGTCCCACAGCCTTCTCTCTGAATGTAGATGGCTCTCTTGTTCACAAAATCATTAGAACTGGCCTCAATCATCTCATTGTTGTAAAGAGCCATCCTATCAATCATACCTATCAATCAATTCTATTTTTAAAGGATTTATTTTGCTCAGTGAACTTTTGTACCTCCTTTCCCAATTGGCTAGTTGTGCTTTTTAAGACATTCTTCTCCTCTTTAGCTTTTTGCATCACTCTCAATTCTCTTCCTAATTTTTTCTCTAATTCTTTTACTTGCTTTTAAAAATCTCTTTTTTCCTTCTTCCATGGCCTGAGCCCAATTCTTATTTTTTTTTTGGAGGCTTTGGATGTAGGAGCTTTAACTTTGTTATCATCTCTTGAATGTGTGCTTTGATCTTCCTTGTCACTTTAATAACTTTCAAAGGTCAGAAACTTTATTTTTTAATTGTCTGCTCATTTTTTTCTAGCCTATTGCTTGACTTTTACTTCTTTGTTAAAGTAGGGCTCTCTTCCAGGTGGAGGGTCCATTGTCCCAAGATTCAGAGGATTTGTGTAACTGTTTTCAGAGATCCTTCTAGGAACCTGACCACAAACATTTTCTGCCTTGGCACTATTAGGAGTGTCCCCACTCCATTATAGCTGTAAGATCTAGTGTGATAAATTAGTAGAGTTCTGCTTTGCTGATGCTGGGGTCCCAAGGTTGGGGCTGGGGTTGTGCTGGTGAAGCCTGTACTGAGACTGCACAACAGACTCCCACCCATTGCCATAGACCCTCTCTGCTGACCTTTGAGTTTTCTCTGGTGTTCCCAGCAGAGAAGTCCAAGAGCCTCTAGCATTACTGATAATTTGGAGGCCCTGCCTTGATGATGCTGGGATCTTGACTGGGGGGTCAGGATAGAGCTAGGACTGGCTTTATGGCTGTTTTGGTGAGGTTTGCACTGGGATAGCAATCTGAAATCCCACCTTAGTGTCACAAACATTTTCTACTGATCTTCTAAATTGCCTTTGGCTGAAAAATGTTCTAGCCCATTTTTTTGGATGTTGTGATGCTCTAAAATTTGTTTAGAGTCATTATTAAAAGAATTTGGGCAATTTGGTGGAGAGGTTGGGCCAGTTCCTGCCTTTACTCCACCATCTTGGCTCTTCCCTTTTCTTCAATGCATTTTTAAAGAAGCTGAACTTTCTAATTCCTAGAAACACAAAATAAATACATCCTGCTAAATGCCCATTTATTTTCTTGAATACTGTAAGTTTGATGAAAGATGATTAGGAATGTTACTTGAATGAAAACAAAAACTAGAGAATATCTCAATGCCAGAGTTAAACTGTAGTTTCAAAATCTCTAATGATGTTACTCTCTGAATTATAAACAATTCTAACCTAGGTTCTTCTATTTTAATTTGCTTCTTGTCATTCACTCCTATCCTTGGTCTCAAACCATATATTTCTTCAAAGTCATTCTCTACCACTGTAGTTCAATTTATTTAATACTTTTTGAAAGTTCTCAGTGGATATTCAACAGAATTTTCCTTTTCAAGGTGATGGGAGAAGCTAGGCCTGTTACTTTTCTTTCTTAGGATATTAGGATCCAATTGGATCTAATAAAAATTATATGCCAGAGAAATATATAATCACAGGGAACTGGCATAATGTAATGGAAAGAATGGTAAGCTTGGAATCAGGAGAACTGCTATCTTGATAACTTCCTTCTGTATCAGCTCTATATTCTCTGAATTCATTAAGTTCCTTGTAACTTTCTTTTCTTTTTTTTTTTTTTAATTCTCACTTTCTAGGAACCAAAGATATTTCACTGTATTCAAATACCATGATTTCTTCAGCTATATTCATTTTATTAGCCTTTCATTCTAGTTTTTTACTACAACAAAAAGGTCTGCTTGTAATTATGAAACTTTCCTTATATCCCTAACTTCATTAAGGTCCATATCTAACAAGAGGGAATTATTGTTTAATATTATTTGCCAAAATGGTTAAATAAATTCATAATTCTACCAACGGTGCTCTAATATGCTTACCTTAGCCTATTTCCTCTTTCTTTTTCTCTTTCTCTCCTTCATCTTGATCTCTGAAACCTCCCAAGATATCTTGGGGTTTATGGATGAGATTTCTTTATAAAGGACCATGCCTTAAACCCAAATCACTCTGTCCCTTACGATTGACCAACAATAGATCCAGACCAAGCCCAACTTGGTTACTGTTTGGGTCCCAATCAGCTCAGAATAAGTGTAAATAACAATTGGTTTTGTTTAAGCCAGAAAGTCTGAGGGTCTTCCTCTCCCAGATTGGATTTTTTTTTTTTTGGACTATGTAAAAAGAGGCCATTTTCTGCCTCATTTCTTACCCAGCCTTAATCACTAATAGGTATTGCCTCAGTTAAAGTGAGACCTGATAAAGACCTAATCTTAAAACAGCCAATGTTTCCCACTGCATCCAGGGCCATCTCTAGCCATCCTGATCTTGCTGCTGGACCCAGATAACTCTAGAGGAGAAAGTGATACTGGGGACTTTGCATAGCTTTCCCTCACTTAAATATAATTCACTTGCCTGTTATAAATCACCTTCCTGAAGTTATGGTCGTTCTCTTCAAAATTGAAGGATAAACAACAAACAATAATCCCATCTCCCCTGACAATTACTGCTTTCTTCTTCTGACATCTTTGCTATTCTAATAAATGTGAGGTAGATTCTCAGAGCTGTTTTGATCTGCATTTTTGTTATCATTAGTGACATGGAGTTTATTCATATACTTTGATTACTTATCTTCAGGGCAATGGTTATCATTTATATATGTTATATACATACAAATGTAGCATTACATTTATATTTGCATTTGTTCTTTATATATCTTGTTAGCCTTTTATCAGAAAATTAACTGCTTACCATCTGATTCTAACTGAATTGTGAAGTTTTCAATTTCCTTGTGAAATTTTTCAATTTTTGTATTCAAACTGTTCTGATGTCTTTGATCATCTCTATCTTATTTATTTAAGAATTCTCTCCCAGCTTCATTATGAAAGTGGTCTTTCTTTCGTTATCTCTTTTTTGAGGCAGACATTAAGTGTTATAAATTTTTTGAGGTGCCTGATTTATGACTTCATGTGTTTAAGGAATGGCCACTAATTTTCACTTATGCACATTGGCAACTTTACTATCTTAGTGAATTGCCTGGGGAATTGCGAGATTCAAATACATCCTCGTGGTCATAGGGTTAGTACATATCAGAGGCAGGAAACCTGTTCTTCCAGCATGTTTTGTGCTCTCTCTCTTCCTACTTGTTAGCCCTTGGGCAACCTCCTGGGAACTCAGTTTCTTTAAGATGTACCATGAAAGAGTTGAATTGAAAAGTATCTACATTCTAATATCATCTCCTATATCTCATTTTATATAAGTGAAAATGAATATTACAATGACTTTAAGGCCATCTAAAATTAAATTGTTCATACCATAAATGAAATAACTGATTCAGAAACTTTTCCCACATAAGCAATGACAGATGTCTTTTGATGCTCAATTCAGTGAAGAATTTGGCTTTGTGGCTTCCAAAGAAACTCAGAGCTTTTGGTTTTGTCATGGTGTCTTACTGATTGGCTTTTCAACCTCAACTTCTTTCTCTTCAAATTGAGAATTAAATATTCATCAATCAACACTCATAAGTATGTTTGGAATAGTCACTGAGAAGCTGGGACTTTTTGGGAAAATACCTGAACTGGCATCATAGAATCATAAAGCCAGAGCTGCAGAATATTCAGAGGCTATGTAATCCAAATCAATTATTTAAATATGGAAAAACTAAGGCCCAGGGAGGCTGAGTGCACTGTCCAAGGTCACTCAGGTTGTAAGCATCAAAGGTAGGATCCTTTGATCTAAAACTTGAAGTTGAAGGAATTGGCAGTGAAGATTACAAAAGAATGGGACAGAAGGAGGGGAATGGAAGAATAGGATTTTGGATAACCCTCCACTTGGCTACAGAATTTTAACTTATAATATGTTTCTAAGCCTGAAGGTTTTTGTTTTATTTTGTTTTTCAGATGTACAGTGACAACATCTTGAATTTAAGACACATAGATTCTAATAGTTTGCCCCCTAACTCATTGTATGATCATGAGCAAGTTTCTCTCTGAGACTCAGTTTCCTGAGGAAATGAAATGAAATGAAGAAGCTGGATTAAACACTCCCAGAAGGCTCTTTCCAGCTCTAATATCCAGATATTTTCAGAGTTTTGTATTCATTGTGCCTATGAGACTTTCTAGTGGGATTTCAGAATCCTTCCACTAAAGACAGATTTCTGCTTGTTCCCTGATTCATTGTAATGTTGTTTTCCTACATACTGTTAGTGGTATCTATCCCTTTCTAACAATGAATAATAATGATGTCATAAAATCAGGAAGACATTGTACTCCTGGGCAAAGAGACAAGGACTACTAGTACAAGTGCCCGTTCAAGCATATATTCTTCCAGACTTAATTCTGCTTCCTGGGTTCCAGTTATATTTTTACAAGAGAGTCTTTAGAACAAAAACAAAACTAAACTAACAACAAAAGAAGCTGTCTAATGGCTTTGAACCAAAGGTCTCAAAGCTGCTTCCACTCATAATATATATTTCAGATCCAAACGAGAGTATAAATAAACCTGTTCCAAATCAATCTTTGTTATAATCTATAGCTGTATATAATATGAGATTGTATATAATTATGTGGATATATATATCTATAAAGAGATTATATTTGTGTATATATATATATATATATATACACACATACACATACACACACACACACATATATAATATATATCCAAAAGATACTTGCAATGTAAGACAGTGATATCCATCTTCCTACTCAAAACTATGCAGGTAGTCAGCTGGCTCTGGAGCCTGACACTTAATGCATCTCTTTTAGTCACAACTGTTCTGTGTCTAATGGGTTTATTAATATTGAAAGCTGTAGATCATTTTGAACTGAAAGGGAAGAGGCTCAGGCCCTTGGGATGCAGGACCATGAAAGTCAAGGTCAGTAGCAGCAGCTGTGACCATGTGACTTTATTTAGAGCAAGACAAGGGACCCAGAATCTTATTCTGAGGCTAGCCACTAGACCTACTTAGAAACTCTCTGCTGACCATGCTGGCATTTGTCTTCATTCCAGCTATCCTTCTCCCTGTGGTTTTCTTGCCTCAGGATCAATCTTCCAAAATGAACCTTGCTAGTAAGTAAGGATGCTCTGGCAAAAGGATGACTGTACATCCTAATAATTCCAGGCTTTTTTTTTGCATTTGTGATTTCCCCTGAAATAGTACTTTTGACCTGCTGGCTTCCAATACCATTTAATAACAGCTAGTATTTGTGAAGAGCTCACAGCTTTGCAGGCAGTTTTTCATATTCATCATTCCATTTGATTTTTATAACAGCTTTGTGAATTAGACAGGTAATGAAATTAATAGTATTCTCTTTTTTTTTTTTTTTTATAATAAATTTTATTTTTATTTAATAATAACTTCGCATTGACAGAATCCATGCCAGGATAATTTCTACACGACATTATCCCTTGCAATCACTTATGTTTCGTTTTTTCCCCCTCCCTCCCTCCTCCCGCCCCCAGGATGGCAAGCAGTCCTATATATGCTAAACATGTTGCAGTATATCCTAGATACAATACATATTTGCAGAACCAAACAGTTCTCTTGTTGCACAGGGAGAATTGGATTCAGAAGGTAAAAATAACTCGGGAAGAAAATCAAAAATGCAAATAGTTCACATTCATTTCCCAGTATTCCTTCTTTGGGTGTAGCTGTTTCTGTCCATCATTTCTCCAATGAAACTCAGTTAAGTCTCTTTGTCAGAGAAATCCACTTCCATCAGAATACATCCTCATACAATATCGTTGTCGAAGTGTATAATGATCTCCTGGTTCTGCTCATCTCACTTAGCATCAGTCCATGTAGGTCTCTCCAAGCCTCTCTGTATTCATCCTGCTGGTCATTCCTTACAGAGCAATAATATTCCATAACATTCATATACCACAATTTACCCAGCCATTCTCCAATTGATGGGCATCCATTCATTTTCCAGTTTCTAGCCACTACAAACAGGGCTGCTACAAACATTTTGGCACATACAGGTCCCCTTCCCTTTTTTAGTATCTCTTTGGGGTATAAGCCCAATAGAAACACTGTTGGATCAAAGGGTATGCACAGTTTGATAACTTTTTGGGCATAATTCCAGATCGCTCTCCAGAATGGCTGGATTCGTTCACAACTCCACCAACAATGCATCAATGTCCCCGTTTTCCCGCATCCCCTCCAACATTCATCATTGTTTTTTCCTGTCATCTTAGCCAATCTGACAGGAGTGTAGTGATATCTCAGAGTTGTCTTAATTTGCATTTCTCTGATCAATAGTGATTTGGAACACTCTTTCATGTGAGTGGTAATAGTTTCAATTTCTTCATCTGAAAATTGTCTGTTCATATCCTTTGACCATTTATCAATTGGAGAATGGCTTGATTTTTTATAAATTTGAGTCAGTTCTCTATATATTTTGGAAATGAGGCCTTTATCAGAACCTTTAATTGTAAAGATGTTTTCCCAGTTAGTTACTTCCCTACTAATCTTGTTTGCATTCGTTCTGTTTGTACAAAGGCTTTTTAATTTGATATAATCAAAATTTTCTATTTTGTGATTGGTAATGGTCTCTAGTTCATCTTTGGTCACAAATTTCTTTCTCCTCCACAAGTCTGAGAGATAAACTATCCTATGTTCCTCTAATTTATTTATAATCTCGTTCTTTATGCCTAGGTCATGGACCCATTTTGATCTTATCTTGGTATGTGGTGTTAAGTGTGGGTCCTTGCCTAATTTCTGCCATACTAATTTCCAGTTATCCCAGCAGTTTTTATCAAATAATGAAATCTTATCCCAAAATTTAGAATCTTTGGGTTTGTCAAACACTAGATTGCTATAGTTGACTATTCTGTCTTGTGAACCTAACCTTTTCCACTGATCAACTAATCTATTTCTAAGCCAATACCAGATGGTTTTGGTGACTGCTGCTTTATAATATAATTTTAGATCAGGTACAGCTAGACCACCTTCATTTGATTTTTTTTTCATTAATTCCCTTGAGATTCTCGACTTTTTATTGTTCCATATGAATTTTGTTGTTATTTTTTCTAAATCATTAAAATATTTTCTTGGAAGTCTGATTGGTATAGCACTAAATAAATAGATTAGTTTAGGGAGTATTGTCATCTTTATTATATTTGCTCGGCCTATCCAAGAGCACTTAATATTTTTCCAATTATTTAAGTCTGACTTTATTTGTGTGAAAACTTTTTTGTAATTTTGCTCATATAATTCCTGACTTTCCTTTGGTAGGTAGATTCCCAAATATTTTATGCTATCAACAGTTATTTTGAATGGAATTTCTCTTTGTATCTCTTGCTCTTGGATTTTGTTGGTGGTGTATAAGAATGCTGAGGATTTATGGGGATTTATTTTGTATCCTGCTACTTTGCTAAAATTATGAATTATTTCTAATAGCTTTTTAGTAGAATCTCTGGGGTTTTCTAGGTATACCATCATATCATCTGCAAAGAGTGATAGTTTGGTTTCCTCATTGCCTACTCTAATTCTTTAATCTCTTTCTCGACTCTTATTGCAGAGGCCAGTGTTTCTAATACAATATTGAATAATAATGGTGATAGTGGGCAACCTTGCTTCACTCCAGATCTTACCGGGAAAGGTTCCAGTTTTTCCCCATTGCATATGATGCTTACTGAAGGTTTAAAATATATGCTCCTAACTATTTTAAGGAAAAGTCCTTTTATTCCTATGCTCTCAAGTGTTTTTATTAGGAATGGCTGTTGGATTTTATCAAATGCTTTTTCTGCATCTATTGAAATGATCATATGGTTTTTGTTTGGTTGGTTGTTGATATAGTCAATTATGTTAATAGTTTTCCTAATATTGAACCAGCCCTGCATTCCTGGTATAAATCCTACTTGGTCATAGTGTATTATCCTGGGGATGATTTTCTGTAATCTTTTTGCTAATATTTTATTTAAGATTTTAGCATCAATATTCATTAGGGAGATTGGTCTATAATTTTCTTTCTCTGTTTTCAGCCTACCTGGTTTAGGTATCAGTACCATATCTGTGTCATAAAAGGAGTTTGGTAGGACTCCTTCAATCCCTACTTCTTCAAATAGTTTATTTAGCATTGGAGTTAATTGATCTTTAAATGTTTGATAGAATTCAGATGTAAATCCATCTGGTCCTGGGGTTTTTTTCTTAGGGAGTTGATTGATAGTTTGTTCTATTTCTTTTTCTGAGATAGGAGTGTTTAGGATATTTACTTCTTCCTCTGTTAGTTTAGGTAAGCTATATTTTTGGAGGTATTCTTCTATTTCATTTAAGTTGTCGAATTTATTGGCGTAAAGTTGGGCAAAGTAACTCCTAATTATTGCTCTAATTTCCTCTTCGTTAGTGGTGAGTTCTCCCTTTTCATTTTTAAGACTAACAATTTGATTTTCCTCTTTCCTTTTTTTAATCAGATTTACTAAGGGTTTGTCTATTTTGTTGGTTTTTTCATAGAACCAACTCTTAGTTTTATTAATCAATTCAATAGTTTTTTTACTTTCAATTTTATTGATCTCTCCTTTTATTTTTTGAATTTCAAGTTTAGTGTTTGATTGGGGGTTTTTAATTTGTTCCTTTTCTAGCATTTTTAGTTGCAAGCCCAATTCATTGACCTTCTCTTTCTCTATTTTATACAAATAGGCCTCTAGAGATATGAGATTTCCCCTTATTACCGCTTTGGCTGCATCCCATACATTTTGGTATGGTGTCTCATTATTATCATTTTCTTGGATGAAGTTATTAATTATGTCTATAATTTGCTGTTTCACCCAATCATTCTTTAGTATGAGATTATTTAGTTTCCAATTATTTTTTGGTCTACTTTCCTGTGGCTTTTTATTGAATGTAATTTTCAATGCATCATGGTCTGAAAAGGATGCATTCACTATTTCTGCCTTACTGCATTTGAGTTTGAGGTTTTTATGTCCTAATATATGATCAATTTTTGTATAAGTTCCATGAACTGCTGAAAAGAAGGTGTACTCCTTTCTGTCCCCATTACATTTTCTCCAGAGATCTATCATATCTAATTTTTCTAGTATTCTATTTATCTCTTTGACTTCTTTCTTATTTATTTTGTGGTTTGATTTATCTAATTCTGAGAGTGCAAGGTTGAGATCTCCCACTATTATAGTTTTACTGTCTATTTCTTCTTGCAGCTCTCTTAATTTCTCTTTTAGGAATTTAGATGCTACACTACTTGGTGCATATATATTTAATATAGATACTTCTTCATTATTCATTCTACCCTTTAGCAAGATATAGTGCCCTTCCTTATCTCTTTTGATTAGATCAATTTTTGCTTTAGCTTGATCTGAGATCAGGATGGCTACCCCTGCTTTTTTGGCTTCACCTGAAGCATAGTAGATTTTGCTCCAACCTTTTACCTTTAACCTGCATGTATCACCCCGCTTCAGGTGTGTTTCCTGTATACAACATATTGTAGGATTCTGGCTTTTAATCCATTCTGCTAACCGCTTCCTCTTTATAGAGGAGTTTACCCCGTTCACATTTATGGTTAAAATGACCAATTCTGTATTACTTGCCATCTTGTTAACCCCGGTTTATGCTTTTCTCCCTTCTTACTCCCTTACCCCCTCCCTTACCCCCTTCCCAGTATTAAGCTTGTGAGCTCCCCTTGCTTCTCACAGCCCTCCCTTTTTCAGTATCCCCCCCCCCCTTAGAGTTCCCCCCCCCCAACTTACCCCTTTCCCTCCCAGTTACCGTATTCCCTTCCACTTAGCTTATTCCTTCCTTTTTCACTTTTCCCTTCTCACTTTTCAATGAGGTGGGAGAAGTTTCACCATAGATTGAATATGTCTAAAATTCTTCTCTTACTGCCAATTCTGAAAGCAGTAAAATACTCACTATTTTCATTCCTCTCCATTCTTTCTCTCAGATTTACTAGGTTTTCTTTGCCTCTTCATGAAATGTAGTACCCCCACTTTCCCTTTTTTCTAGTACAATGTCCTTTCCACAACTAGTTTCTAGAACAAGGTATACATGTATTCTTTATACATCTTTATAGCCGAAATATAGTTCCCAAGATTAATCTTTACCTTTTTAGATTTCTCTTGAGTTCTGTGCTTGTAGATCAAACTTTTTGTTAAGTTCTGGTTTTTTCATCAGAAATAGATGAAATTCGCTTACTTCGTTGAATGTCCATCTTCTTCCCTGGAAAAAGATGCTCATTCTCGCTGGGTAAGTTATTTTTGGTTGCATACCAAGTTCCTTAGCCTTTCGGAATATCATATTCCAGGCCCTTCGATCCTTTAATGTGGATGCTGCCAGATCCTGGGTGATCCTTATTGTGGCTCCTTGATACTTGAATTGGGTTTTTCTAGCCGCTTGCAGTATTTTTTCCTTTGCCTGAGGGTTCTGGCATTTGGCCACTATATTCCTTGGTGTTTTGATTTTAGGATCCCTTTCAGTAGGGGATCGATGAATTCTTTCAATGTCTATTTTACCTTCTGTTTCTATGACTTCTGGGCAGTTCTCTTTGATAATTTCCTGGAAGATAGTGTTCAGGCTTTTTTTTTCATCATACTTTTCTGGAAGTCCGATGATTCTCAGGTTGTCTCTCCTGGATCTGTTTTCCAGGTCTGTTGTCTTCCCCAGAAGGTATTTCACATCCTTTTCCATTGTTTGATTTTTTTGGATTTGCTTGACTGATTCTTCTTGTCTCCTCGAGTCATTCAATTCCAATTGTTCGACCCTGATTTTCAGTGAGGTATTTTCTTCACTCACTTTTTTAAGATCTTTTTCTAATTGTCCAATTGAGTTCTTTTGTTCTGTGGAATTTTTTTCCATTTCGCCAATTTTGTTTTTTAGAGAGCTGTTTTCTGTTTCCAGTTCACTAATCCTATTTTTCAAGGATTTGGTTTCTTTATCCACTCTCTCTTTAACTGACTTCTCCAGGCTCTTTTGCCAAGCCTCCCTCTCCTTTTGCAGAGCCTCCCTCTCCTTTTCCCATTTTTCTTCTAGCTCCCTTGTGAGAGCCTTTTTAATTTCCTCCATGAGATTCATCTGTGCTGAGGACATAAGGTCTCTTCCTTCGGGGATTCACCTGGGGACTGTTTGTTTTTAGTCTCCTCAGGGTTTGGAGTCTGCTCTTTATCTGTATAAAAGCTGTCCAGGGTTAAATTCTTTTTCAGTTTCTTGCTCATTCTGTCTATTTATCAAAGACAAACTATCAAAGAAACAGAAGGAAAAAAAACCCCTTGAATGGAGGCTGCTTTCTTTGGGGGAGGGGCAGGGTGTTCGTGAGGCACAGGTCCTACTGTGCTATGGCGCCTGCGCACTGAGATCCGAGCGGGCTAAGACACTGTGGGGGAGGGGTGGCCAGGTCCCGAGAAACTCCAGCTGTTTGGGATTGTATTCTTCACTCCCGGTGTTTTTAGCTTCTCTGCTGGGCTGCTGACTTGCTCCTATAGCAAAGCTCTCGCCGCAGAGACGGCTGCGATCGCGTCCTACCCCCTTTCCGCTCCACCCGGTTCTGAGCTGCTATCTGTGCTCTGGTTGCCGCTGCTGCCCGCAGACTGCTTCCAAATACCGTCCCCGCCCTCGCGCAAAAACAGACCTTTCTTGACGAGTCTCAAGGATGGTTTCTCTTGGTAAGTAATTGTATGGTTTTTTTTCAGTCGAGCATTAATTCAGAGGCATGAAATGAAATGAATAGTGAGAGAAAAACACGGAGATTACACAGAAGTGTATTTCCTCTCCGCCATCTTGGCCGGAAGTCCAATTAATAGTATTCTCACTTTACATATGAGGTCATGGAGGCTTGGATATATACATAATACATATGTACACACACATACACACACAAATATACAGTGCTGAATAACTAATAAATGATGTGGAACCAGGATTTACAAGCAAGTGCTCTAGCTCCAAGTTCTGTATTCATCCTATCATAACATTATAAGGAAATTGCTTTATCCAATTTTAGATGCAATAATCATAATAGACATTTACATAAGGCTCTAAAGTTTGTAAAACCTTTTGCATGCATTAACTTATTTGAACATCACAGCAATCTTGTGGGTGAGTGCTATTTTTAAGCCCACTGTACAGATAAAAAGGCTGAGGTTTAGAGTGGCTAAGTGGCTTTTTCAGGATCACTCAGCTAATAAGTGCCTGAGGTAGGATATCTGTACTTATTGTCTCCTGTCAGGATGCAAATTCATTGAGAATTGGGATTGTTTTATTCATTGTTTTTTTAAATTTGTTTTTGTTTTTTACTTTCAAACATATGGATGATTCAGAGGAGATCCTTAATTTACTGTTTTAGGATATTTTTCCATAGAAATGTGCATGTCCTGTGACTCAGTTGGTACAGACAGGTACTTTGTGGACCTCTTGCTAAAGAATTTGTGCTACAATTTGAAGAGATGACTGTAGTAAGCACTTATTAATCCCCATGCCTAAGGATTGTATCAAAGAGAAGGGGCTGCTGAATTTCATAGAAAATAGATGCTTGTGTGGGATCCTCTCCTTCAATAGTTTATAAGAAGAACAAGAAGAAAGTGCTTCTAGGTTCTTCCTAATACTTCTTTACGACATTTTTAATGCTTACTCCCTCTTGAACTTCCATCCAGGAGCATGTGTAATGGTAGATAGCTGGAAAGTCTTTTGTTTTCCCCTAGTATTTCTCATATGAATTGGCCTTCTGTTGGATCTGAGATGATCACACACATATAAACAAAAACAAAACAAAACAAAATAAAATATGCATGATAGTGATTCTTTATTCTTAGATGGGGGAATATGTGGAACTGATGAAAATAATTAGTGACAACCTGTGATATCTGTGATGTCTGTGAACCCTTGCTCTTGTGGGATGCTGATGCTGGTGGGTTATTTAAACTCTGGAGATTTGAGGTACAGTAGAATTAAAGCAGATCAGGTGTTCACCATAAAAATGATGTGCTCCCTGGAGTGTATGGGTACCAGGTTGTCTTAAGAGGGATGAACTGGCTCTGGATGGGAAAAGCTTTTGGGAGATGGTCAACATTGGGCAAGTTTGACACAAGATCTCAAGTTTCTGGGAACCTCTTTTATTTTTGTTTCCTGAGCACAGGTTACTGAACAGAGAATCTGAGAAATAGATAGCTCTAGCTTTACAACTTGAGTCTAAGAATTTTTGGATTTCTGAGTTCATGAAAACTGCCAATGGGAAATATTTTGTACAGCCATGCTCTTTCTCCAAGGAGATCATTAAAGAACTGACTGGCCAGAAAATGACTTGCTTACCTTATGATTTACTCAGGACAGGTCTGAGGTGAATATATAACATACATTTCATTGGCCTAGAAAGTTGTTTTTAGCTTGTAAAAAAAAGATAATAGATGTGAAGATTTATCATTTTATCTGCTGAATATTTTTAATGTAGTCTAATGAGTACTTTGTATTTTAAACAATTTTTTTGACTCAGGAAATAGTTGGAGCCATAACTGATGTATATAAAACATGCTATTAATTCCCTTTTGGGAAAATCCTTGATAGGTTATCATCCATAAGTTTTGTTTAATGATTCTTCTCACTCCCAAGTCCCATTCCTTGAATGGGATGTAACAAAATAGAAAAGATAATTAAAAAGCAAATAAATTCTTTTGGGGATTAGGTTTTTTGAACAATTGAACAATAGTCTATATGAATCTAGTGCTTGAGCTCTTGGAAAGGCCCATGGCTGCCAATTAGTTTCAGAGGCCTCTTTGTGCTTTTGCAATTATTTGTTGACTCTCATCAAGATTCTTATTGCTATTATCTATCACTCTCCAGGCCATTCACTTCCCTTTCTCAAGGAATTCTATACTTCAAGCATAGCTTTTCTCTAAACCTAAAAATCCTATTGTCATAATTGGAGACGACAATTATATTGATATGCCTTCAAGTCCCTAACTTCACAGTTCCTTACTCTACTATTTTCCATAGACTTCCCCTCTCCAATCCATCTTCCACTCAGCCAGATCAAATACAAAATGCTCTGGAATTCAAAATCTAGCCCTCTCCTAATTTTTTACTCTTGTTATACTTTATTTCCCGACATGCAGTTCTTCATTCCATGGACACTAGTCTCCTGGCTATTCCATGAGCAAGACATTATACCTTTTGACTCTGGGCATTTTATTTGACTTGGCCCTCATACCTGTAATGTTTTCCCTCGTCAATTCCACCTCCTGACTCCCCTGGCTTCCATTAAATCCTAATTAAAATCAATTTTTTTTGCAGAAAGCCTTTCCTAATTCCTCTTAGTTTTAGGGCTTTCAATCTGTTAGTTATTTCTTATTTATCTGTAGTAGGAAATGTCTTGTTTTGTAAATTTTTGATTTGTAAATTTTTGTTTACATGTTTTCTTCTATACTAGATGGCAACTTTCTTTAGGGTAGCAAATTTCTTTTGATTCTTTTTGTATCCCCAGTGCTTAGCACAGTGTCTAGTGTAGAATAAATAAAGTGTTTAATGTTAAATTGAGTGAATAAACCAATCGTAATTACACATAGAAATGGACACAGCTTTAACAATATTTTCACCCACATATATTCCATTGCTATATTTATGTATTCTTAAATTTATTTATCAGATATGTTCTTTTATTATTAAATCTTTCCCTTTATGACATATATATATCTTGTATTTACATTACTATTTTCATTTCCCCATTAATGTAAGGGCTACCTGAAGACAGGAGACTTTTCTTTATTCTTTCTTTGTATTTGCAGTGTTTGGAGTAATGTCTAACATGTGGTGAGTATTTAACAAATGTTTGTTGACTAAGTGACTGTGGCTCAGCAAGATCCTGACTTCCCCAAAGCCACTTATTTAGCAAACATTAAAGGTAGGATTTGAATTCAAGTCTATTCTGACTCCAAATGCATCTTTCTTTAACTTTATGACATGATTCCTCTTTGAAGAAATCTTTTTAAATGTTTTCATTTTTTTAAAACAACCAAAATATCAAATGAATATTTACATATATTTTCTCTAAGAATATTCCCCTAACATTAATTTTTAAGTGCTCAGCTCAAATGAGATAATATATGTTAAGTGCTTTCCAAAGTTTAATGATATAAATATCAATTCTTGTCATCAACATCATCACCACCATCTCAGTAGGTTCAAAGAAATTATGTTCTGGGGCAACAATAAAAAAACAACTTCCATTTGGAATATTTTAACACAATGACTATTATATTTTTATTGGTAAATATCTGAGTGAGTACAGAAGAGATACATATAGATGTATATTATATAAACACATATGTATATAAGAGAGAGAAGCATTCATGAAGCAAATATTCAAATAATATTAAAAATATATACATATATGTACATACGTAATTCTTTTTAGTATTATAAGTTTTTCTTGGTCATAAGGCCTTTTCCTTTTATCTATTTGACTTTATGTTCTGAGATTTCTTTCATTCAAAATTTTTCCAGCATTATTTGCTATCATTTTAGTCATAGGTCCTAAATACATAAGTTCTTTTTTGCTTTTCTCAGCATTTTTTCTTTAACTATGGAACTATGGATTTTGGCTATATCATTTCTTGGTATTTTCATTTTTTTTCCAGAAGGTGATTGGTTAATTCTGTTTTCACTTTGTGCTCTGGTTTAAAAGAATCTGGTTTGGTTTCTTTTCTGATTTCTTGAAGTATCTAGTTTTTCAATTTCATAATGATTTTCAGGGATTCTGGTGATTCTTAAATTATTTTTCCTTAGTCTGTTTTATAGGGCAGTTGTTTTGGATAGCACATCCCTGACATTTTCTAATTTTTCAGTCTTTTTTATTTTACTCTATTTCTTATAGTCTCATGAAATCTCTAAATTCTTTTTGCTAAAATTGATTTTTCAGGAACTCTTAACTTAGATATGCTTTCCCATCTCTTTTCTTTATTTTTCCTCGAAATATCTAATTTCATCTTTAAAATCTTCTGCTACATTTCTTTTAGTCACTCTCACAATCCTTATGCCTAAATCATTCCTATTTCAAAAGCTTAACTTGTATATGTTTTGGATTTAGATATAATAGCCAATCTAAAAGGTGTGAAGTAGTATCTCAGAGTTGTTTTAATTTGCATTTCTCTAATTAATAATGATTTAGGGAATTTTTATATGACTAGAGAAAGTTTTAATTTCTTTTTCTTTGTTTACATCTTTTGACAATTTATCAATTGGAAAATGACTTTATTTTTATACATTTCACTAAGTTCTTTATATTTTTGAGAAACAAGGCCTTTATCAGAGATACTTGTTCTAGAAATTCCCTTCCTGTTTTCTGCTTTCTTTATAATTTTGATTGCTTTTATTTGTGCAAAAACTTTTCATTTTATCTAATCAAAATTATCTATCTTATATTTTTAAATGCTCTCTATACCTTGTCCTAAATTCTTCCCTTATCCATAAATCTGACAGATGAAATGTTTTATATCTACTTATGGTATCACTTTTTATGTGTAAAATCATGTGCTCATTTTGATCTTTTCTTAAGGAATACAATATGTGATGTTGGTCTATAAATAGTTCTTGCCATACTGTTTTCCACTTTTAATTGCAGTTTTTTTGTCAACTAATGAATTTTTCTTTCAAAAGCTTGTATTGTTGAATTTGCCATATACTAGGTTACTACTTTGATTTACTATATGTGATTTGTATTTAATCGATTCTTCTGACTCACCAATTTATTTCTTAGCCAGTACCAGATTGTTTGGATTATTACTGTTTAATGTAAATTTGAGATCTGCTACAGCTAGACCATTTTCCTTCACATTTTCCTTGATTCATTTTATATTCCTGACCTTTTGTTCTTCCAGATGAATTTACTTATTATTTTTCTAGCCCTTTAAAATGATTTTTTAATAGTTTGATTGTATGGTACCAAATAAATAGATCAGTTTAGATAGGATTATTATCTTTTAGGATTAGGTTATTTAATTTCCAATTAGTTTTTAATCTCTTCTTCCATTTTCCATTATTGAATGCAATTTTTATTTCATTATGATGGGAAAAGGATACATTTAATCTTTCTGTTTTTCTGAATTTGGTTGTGAGGATTTTAGGGGCTTATATACATGGTAAAATTTTTTTAAGGTGCCATGTACTACAGAAAAAGATGTGTATTCTTTTCTATTCCCATTTGGTTTTTTCCAAAGATCAATATATCTAACTTTTCCAGAATTTTATTTATTCTCTTTATTTATTTCTTGTTTATTTTGTTAGATTTATTTTATTCTGAGAGGGGAAAATTCAGGTCTCCCACTAGTATAGTTTTACTATCTATGTCTTAATTCATGTAACTCATTCGACTTCTTCAAAAAATTTAGATGCTATACCATTTGAAGAATATATGTTTGGTATTGATATAACTTCATTGTGTGTGGTTTCTTTCAGTAAGATATCATTTCTTTATATTTTTAATTGAATCTTTTTTTTGCTTTTGCTCTGAAACCATAATTACTATGCCTGCTTTCTTTGCTTCAATTGAAGCATAATAAATCCTGCTCTAACCCCTTACTTTTACCTTGTATGTATCTCTCTTCTTCAAATATGTTTCTTGTAAACAAAATATTGTCGAATTCTGATTTTTGAGCTAACCTTCTATTTACTTCTTTTTAATGTGTGAGTTTATCCCATTCACAGTTATGGTAAATACATATTTCCTTCCATGCTATTTCCCCCTTATTTATTACTATTTTCTTTTACCCTCTCTCCCCCCACTATTTCCTTCCTCACAAACATTTTACTTCTAATCACCACCTTCTTCAATTTATCTTCTCTTTTATCAATCGTCCTTTCCCCTTCTATAATCTCATCCGATTTAGTTGGTTTGTAGAGGGTGGAACTCTGGAGAAGTATACTTGAAACAAGGTGTTAACTCAGTGGAATTGATGAGACAATGGTTATCTAATTTACATATACTTAGTACTTAGCATGGTGATGTAATAGTTGTACAATTGATGCAGTTGTAATAGGGTATTTTAACTGGGGCCAAAGTCAGCCACAGATATTCTATCTTTGACCTTCCTTTTGGTGGCTCTCCTGCTTCCTGCACTAAGATCAGACTGTCAGAATGCTGGCAGAGGAGACTGGGTCAGACTATGACAGATGCAGATTGTGAAGGGGACAATAAAGACTTTGGACTTTATTCCTGACTATTCTCGTGGTGATTATTCTGCTGAGATCAAGGCTGGTCTCAAAGCCCTCCAGAAAGCCAGTGGAACATTACATTGGTTGGTTGTTATCCTTAGTTCTAGAAGAAGAATGAAATGACATCACTATGTTAGAATGGAGTTACAGTATTCGACTGTTGCTGATGAGACCAATAAAAGCTTGGAGTTCTCTGCCACAGGTTGGACACAAATAGTTCATATGAACATATAGGGTGGCTTCTCTAATTTCTTCTGGGATAATGCTTTGCTATTTTTGTTGGCTCTTTCTTACCATAACTCATTTAACTTCTCTGAGAATCTAGATGTTATACTACTTGGTCCATATATGTTTTGTGTTGATATTATTTCATAGTCTATGGTACCTTTTAGCAGGATGTAATTTCCTTCTGTTATCTCTTTTAAATAGATCTATATTTGCTTTTGCTTTGTCCGAGATCAGAATTGCTACCCCCTTCTTTTCTTTTTTTTCTTATTTTTTTTTATTAACTTCAGCTGAAGTATACTAGATTCTGCTCCAGCCTTTTATATTTACTCTGTGTATATCTAACTTCAAATGTGTCTCTTGTAAACACCATATCCTAAGATTGTTTTTTAATCAACTCTGCAATCTACTTCTGTTTTATGGGAGAGTTCATCAAATTCACTTTTACTGTCAGGATTACGTACTTCCATCTTATTTCCTCCCATTTATACTTTTTTCTTTTATCCTATCCTTCCTCACTAGTGTTTTCTTCTGACAACCACTTCCCTTCCTCTGTTCCCCTCCTATTAGCCTCCCTTTCCCTTTCCCTTTCATTTCCCCTTTTCCTACTCACCTGCTTACCTCCCCTGCCTACCTACATGTGCATATTATTCCCTCTTTGAGTCAATTCTAATGGGAGTAAGGTTCAAACAATGTTCATCCCTTTCCTTCTTTCCCTCTATTATCATAAGCCTTTTGGACCTCTTCTCCTTACCTCTTTCCTTTTCTTTCAGTACAATCTTTTTTTATCTCTCCTTTTTAATTTTTTTTATATCATCACATCAAAGAAAACCTATACTTACACCCTTTCTAACTGCTCTAATGAAGATGTAATTCTCAAATTGCAAGTATCATCTTCTCATGTAGGGATGTAAATAGTTTAATCTTATTGAATAACTTTTTTTTTTCCTTTCCTGTTACCTTTTTACATTTCTCTTGAGTCTTGTATTTAAAGATGGAATTTTCTGTTCAGTCCTGTTGTTTTCTCCAAGATAGTCTGAAAGTCCTCTATTTCTTTAAATATTCATCTTTTCACTTGAAATATTTTATTCAGTTTTGCTGGAGATATGATTCTTGGTTGTAATCTAAGCACCTTTGCCTTCTAGAATATCATATTTCAAGCCCTTCAGTCTTTTAATGTAGAACTGCTAAATCCTGTGTAATCCTAATTGTGGCTTCTTGATATTTGAATTGTTTCTTTCTGGCTACTTACAATACTTTCTCTTGACCTGATAAATCTGGAATTTGGCTACAATATTATTTGGAGTTTTCATTTTGGGATCTCTTTCAGTAGGTGATTGGTAGACTCTTTCAGTGACTATATTTTGTTTTTATAGCCTTAGTGACTTAATATGTCATTTTCCTCACTCCTCCCTAGGAAATCATTCCTTATAACAATTGATATTTGAAAAAGCAAGATAAAAACTAGAGCAGTTCAGCAAAATCAACCAACACATTAGTTGAGTCTGACTGTATAGAAAATATTCTACATGTCATCCCCAACCTCTGAAAAGAAGGAAAGAATTTCCCCATCCATTCTCCAGAATAAGTGTGATTATTATAATTACAATGTTCAGACTCATGCACCCTTGATTTTTTTCAACTGCTTCTTTGTATTTTGTGAAGTGATACTGCTCATATTCTTCATATTTTTCTCACATTCTCTATATTATTTTACAAGCAAGTTTGTATTCTTCTCCATTTTGATTGGCTGCCAACTCTTTTCATTTACCATGGGGATCCCATGCTTGCTGGTTAAGCCAGCTTCTAGGCTCCTTTGTTCTCTTTGATAAAGTTGGGCAAAGTTGCTTAGGAAATAGTGACAATCTTTTAATAATTTAATTTTAAAGCCAATAAGTAATTAGCCTTAATTTCATGACAAATTTTGTTATTTTTCTCTTTTATTCCAGCACCAATTTTAATCTCCACTTACATGTGGGTATGGATAGATATCTGAATTTTTACTTTACTTACCTACCTACTTACCTGTCTGATTCAGAAATGGCTCCCACATTGAAAACCAGAAGTTTCCTCTCCATTAATGAATCTGTCTCTCAGTCCCACCCTGACTGAGTTTGTCCCAGCTTACATGCTCTATTCTAATTATATCATCATAGGTGTGAATCTTGTGGAACTATATCATCATAGGTGTGAATCTTGTGGAACTATATTAAGTACTAAGTACATATATTGAACTTGCGAGCTATTAATCACCGTGCTAAACTAGATAAACATTGTCTTATCAATTCCACTGATTTAACACCTTGTAAGAATCCTTGTTTCAGAGGTTTGGCCCATGACAGACAAGGATATCCCATTTATATTATCAATAGTAAAATCCAGGTTTTTTTTTTTTTTTTTTTTTTTTTTTTTTTGTTGTTGTTGTTGTTGTTATATTTAGATATATTATAGAGCATCTGTCCTGGAGTCAGGAAAACCTGATCTGAACCTAATGTCAGATACTTGCTAGTTGTATAATTCTGAGTAAACCACTTAATTTGCTTGCCTCAGTTTCCTCAACTATATAATGTATATAATAATATCTATCTCACTAAGTTGTGAGAATCAAATGGGATATTTGTAAAGTGCTTAGCACAGTGCTTGGGCCATAGAAGATACTTACTAAATGTTCCTTTCCCCCTTACCTGACACTTAGTACTATCTACCCACTTCTGAAATTTTGCTGCAATCATTTCAGAAACAAAAAAGAACTGGATGAAACAGAGAGCCACTTTATTGATTTCTTTGTTTCATAGTTTGCTGTGGACAAAAAATTCGCAACTGATGATCCAATCAATCATTGATAAGCATCTTTATGTTTAATTAGGCTAGACCCTATTTGGAGCATTTCCAAAAGGGCTTCTGAGGATTATATTTAGCAGGTAACTAGATAAGATGAGTTGCTTTTCACTAGGATGAGGTATCAGAATAGAGTACTGAGGGTTATCAGGATGAAAACAAGAGAATGTCAAAGAAGGAGGTATTTTGGAAAGAAACTTACTATAGGGTCATGGGAAGAAAATTAATGTCCAAACAGCATTTATAAAACAGGGAAGAACAAAAGTATTGCAAATACTATGAGGTAAAAGTCTGGTAGAGGAGGCAAGGAATTGGACATGATTATGATTTTAAAGTTAAAAAGTGAAGACAATCCTCTTATTTTACAGACAAGAAAACTGAGATTCAGAGAAATTAATTGACTTGTCATATATAGGTAATTAACACCAAAGGAAGAATTTGAACATGAGTTCTATGAGTGAATTATTATTTTTTTTTTGCATAGTATCATAGTATATGGAATCATATATCATCTCATAGTAAATGGAATCAGACAGAATCTGTCCGAGTTTAGATTGCTGGAAACAGAATAATTTCTTGTAAGACTTAGTCATGGTTGAAATTGGCACTTTCTTTCTTATACTGATTTAGGCTTTCAAGTGTGACCTGTGTGCATACCCTTAACTCCTCAAGTATGTGGCTCACCAACCTTCTCCTTCCAATTCCCAGATTTCAAATCTCTTGTACTTTCAGATCTGCTCCCAGTATTCTCTGCTCTTTACTACTGACCTCAGGAGTCAGGAAAAGCCATTATCACGATTTCCCACATCAGCCCCTGTGACTCCAGTTTTCTTAAATGTCTGCTTCTGGCTTCTCAGTTCCCTGACTTCCTTATAATTGATTTTGTTCATTTGTGGAAGGTTTTAAGTAAACAGAGTGTGACCATTTGCAATAATGCAACCATGCAGGAATAAAAACACTTCTGAGGCACTTGGGACCATGAGGTGCTATAGGAAAGTTTTAATAATGAGAGTGACTCATCTAGGTGAAGTTGAAGCAAAGTAGAGAAACCACACTACACAAACTATTTTCCCTATTTTCTAATGCAAAACTATTACTTATATGCCATACCCTTTCTCCACAACTTGGCACTGCCATTCCCTTTCATAGCTTATGAAAATTGAAGCTATTTGTATATAATTTTTTATATTTATAGAACTTTCTATATGAGAATTTATCAACTTGACTACACCACTCATCAGCATAAAAAATAATCATAGTTTTCAAAATATATTATATTGTTTCTATCCTATCTATCTTCCACCCACCCAATGGATTGGAGACGTTCTCTCATTTTTAAATATTCATTGCATATAAATGTAGCCTTGAGGATATTAAATTGTTCAGAAAGGTAAAAAACACAGGAAATAGAACACCAGACTTGTAGTCAGGCAGGCCTGGGTTCAAAACCTGCTTCAGACACTAACTTTGTGACTGAGGAAATCACTTAATCTCTCTCATTCTCAATTTCTTTATTTGTAAAGTGGGATAATTATAGCAGTTATCATACAAGGTTGTTATGTGGATCAAATAAGATAATAAAAGTAAAATATTTTGCAAACTTTAAAGCACTTTATAAGTTCTAGCTATTATCACTATTACTGTACTGCATGATCAGTCATTGATCAATCTATCAATTAGAATTTATTAAAAGCTTAATTTTTTTTCCAGATGTTAGATGCTGGGAATATTTCCTGTCCTCACTGAAGTGAGAACCAGCTTGCATGTTCCAGCTTGCAAGAAGCAGCATCCCAAAGCCTGAAAGTGAATGCCCACTAGCCATTGCCAATGAATTTGCCTCTCATTCACTTCTACTTTGTCCAGTTTTACCACTGATAGCTAGCAAACCATAACGTTTAATTCTCTCAGTCTCAGGAATACTCAGCTCTAGTTGTTTATGAGTAAAATAGCCCCATCCTAACCATCATGTACCATTAATATTTTAATTTTAAAATTTTTAAATAATAATAATAATAATTTTTTAAAATAATATTTTTATTGACTTCAATCCTACCTTTCTAATGTTCCATTCCAGACCTGCCCATCCTTTACACTCATTGTTTCCATTTCTTCTTTAAGAAACTTCTCAACATTCTAGACTTTTAACTCCTGTGCTATTTCCATATTCTGGCACTCACAGAGAATTGGTCCTTTTCAGATGCCATGGCATCCCTAGCCACCCTTTTCAGTATTTGTTAAATCTTTTTATATGTCCCTCTGACTTATATAGAGGGGAAGCCAATATATTCCCTTCTTCTTACTATAACTTTTAGATTCATCAAAATCCTCCATTCTCCAGCAACAACCTCTCTTCTCTCCCTTTAAGGGGTCATTATCCAAATTTATTGTTAATCTATATCCTTAGAGACAGTTATCTATAGTCCGCCAAGTAGTTTTCCTTCCTTTCTTAATGACTCAATTCCAGGGTAACAATCTTCTTCTCCACCCAAACTTCTCATATTCTGTTGTACACTGCTAAGGTCTTAAACATACACTGATATATTTTCAAAAATCCTAATTTCCTAGTTTCTCAGTCTATTAAATTCACATGAGCTATTCTTCTATCCATTCAGCCACACACAGAGGTGATTAAACCCTTTGTGTTGCCATCAACCACAAATGTTTACTTTTTTTGGTATTCTTTAATCTTATGATAACCCCCTAACATAACATTATTCTTTGCCTTATTCATCCTAAATTTACTCATTACTATCACTCTGACCTCCTTTCTCTTCAACCCTCCATGCTCTAACATTCCTTTTCCAGCTTCACTTCTATTCCTCTCCAGTCTCTTTTCAGGTAACCAAATTTACTTTATGTTATTTTTTATCCTCTATAGAATACAATGGTTCTCAAAAGTGATTCAGGATTCTTTGGAGATTCCTGAAGCCCATTCCAAGTGTCTTTTGTGAAATCAAAAAACTGTTTTCATAATAATATTGCAACATTTAAATTTTTACCCACAATAAATATTGATAGATATAATACACATAAAGAAAAAAAATTTTAGGAGAAACTTAAAAATTTTTTAGTGTAAAGGGATTTCCAAGACCAAAAGGTTTAAAAACTACTACTATAATATCTAACTGTAATGCTCCTTTGTCTTATTATCAATTGCATCTTATGCTTGCCCATTATTGCATATTAAAACATCTTTTTAAAGTAAAATAACATTATTGCAATCTCTAGTTACTTTTCCCACACCTTTTGAAGTGCTACTAAACAGTGCCAAGAGAAGTCTTACACCTGAACCTCACACAAACAAGACTATTGCATTCGCTACCAAATGATGTAACCTATTTGTAAGTGGCCCATCACAGGAGAAAGGAAGTCTTTTTATTCCTTTTCTGATTTTCTATCCCATTTCAAACAACAACTGTTTGAAAACTTTTCTCTTCACAAATCTTTCAAAACATTCCCTTCCCCCAACCATTCAGCTCAACTTCACTAAGGACATAAAGGCACTGGGCTATGAACCCCTTCTCGGTTTCCTTTTTTTCCCCACTTATAACCAATGGAAATAATGCTCCATTTTTCCTCCTGTCCCCAAGTCTTCAAATATAGGTCCTTTATACATCGTCTTATCCTACCTTTTGAATGAAGATAATCTGGATTCTCCAAGATTTGAATTCTCATCTGCCTATGTATTTTACATATATCTATATCTACATCTTATTTTGTCTAACAGAACATAAACTTCTTGAGAGCAATTTAAAAAAAAAATTACCTTTGCCCACAATGCCTGTAATATAGTAGGTACTTAATAAATGACTGGTGATAAATTGATTGACAAACATGAATTAATCTCTGCTCTAAGTAAAAAAGTTAAATATATCCTTCTTAAGTTAAATATATCATAATTATAACTTATACACCATTTCTTGTGAAGAATTTGTTTAGATATGAAGCTCCCTTATGTCAACTGTATTTATCACCCATTGACTTAGTCTAATTTTAAGTTTACTGTCATCGTGCTGTTCCATGATTCTTAAGCAAGAAATATGAAATTAAAAAGATTCTTGATAAATTCTTGTTTATTGCATTAAAAATTAGCTTTTGTGGCACCCAGTCATTTACAATTATTGAAATTGCATCTAATTTTTTGAATATAAATTATCTGATTCCTTCCCCTTCACTTTTATGATTTTCCCCTTGTTTGCCTTTATGTAGTGATACTATATATCAGGGGTCTCTAAACTATAGCCTTTCCCTGCTTTATTTGGAACTAACTGCTAAGAATGGTTTTTACCTTTTAAAATACAATAAAACTTTATTTTAAAAAGTCTAAACTATTCTTAGCTTATTGGCCATGTCAAAACAGATGGCAGGCTGGATTTGGCCCACAGGCTGCAGTTTAATAACCCATTTATAGATGAAATGACTATCCATGCAACTTTGTATTATAGCTTCTGTAATATGCATTCTTTGTTCATGTCATTTATCCCCCTTCCCCTGCCATGGTTGGGCAGACCTATTTTGAGATTTAAAGGTTATCTTTCTTTTTAATCTATTGATAGCTTAGAATTTTTTTAAATTAAAGTCTTTCCTTTATAAAAGATATGCATGGGTAATTTTTCAACATTGATTCCTGCAAAACTTTGTGTTCCAAATTTTTTCCTCCTTCCCTCTATGCCCTCCCCTGTATGGCAGGTAATCCAATATATGTTAAATATGTTAAAATATATGTTAAATTCAATATATGTATACGTATATATGTTTATACAGTTATCTTGATGCACAAGAAAAATCAGCTCAAGAAGGAAATGCAAACAAACAACAACAGAGAAAGAAAATGCTATGTTGTGATCCACACTCAGTTCTCTCAGTCTTCTCTCTAGGTATAGATGGCTCTCTCCATAATAATTTTTTGGAACTGGCCCGAATCATCTCATTATTGATGAGAGCCATGTCAGAATTGATCATCATATAATTTTGCTAATGCTGTGTACAATGATCTTCCCTAGTGAATACTGATGCAAAAATCTTAAATAAAATATTAGCAAAGAGATTATAGCAAGTTATCCCCAGGATAATACACCATGACCAAGTAGGATTCATACCAGAAATGCAGGGCTGCTTCAATATTAGGAAAATTATTAGCATAATTGACTATATAAATAACCAAACTAATAAAAATCACGTGATTATCTTAATGGATGCAGAAAAAACATTTGATAAAATTAACACCCATTTCCATTAGAAAACATTAGAGAGTATAGGAACAAATGGAGTTTTCCTTAAAATGATCTGTTTAAAACAATCAGCAAACATCATATGCAATAGAGACAAACTAGAACCATTCCCAATGTTATTGGGGTGAAACAAGGTGGCCCACTGTCACTATTGCTATTCAATATTTTATTAGAATGTTAGCTTTGGTAACAAGAGAAGAAAAAAGATTAAAGGAATTAGAGTAGGTAATGAGGACACCAAGCTATCATTCTTTGCAGATGATATAAACTACTCGAAACAATTTACAACTTTAGCAGCGTTGTAGGATACAAAATAAATCCATATAAATCATCAGCATTTTTATATATTACCAACAAATTCCAATAGATACAAAGAAAAATTCCATTTAAAATAACTGTAGATAATATAAAATATTTGAGAAGATACCTGCCAAGGCACTATATGGAACTATATGAACACAACTACAAAACACTTTCCCCACAAATAAAGTCAGATGAAATCAATTGGAAAAACATCAAGTGTTCATGGATAGTTCAAGTGAATATAATAACAATGACAATATTACCTAAATTAATCTACCTATTCAATGCCATGCCAATCAAATTTCCAAGAAATTATTTTACAAAGCTAGAAAAAATAATAACAATATTCATCTGGAATAATAAAAGGTAAAGGATTTCAAGAAAATTAATAAAAAAATGCAAATGAAGGTGGTCAGCTATACCAGATCTAAAACTATATTATAAAGCAGCAGTCATCCAAACCATTTGGTACTAAGAAATAGAATAATTGTACCATGGAATGAGTTAGGTTCACAGGACAAAATAGTCAATGATTACAGTAATTTAGTGTTTGGCAAATCCAAAGATCCCAGCTTTTGGGATAAGAACTATTTGACAAAAACTGCTGAGAAAATTGGAAATTAGTATGGCAGAAATTAAGTATTGACTCAACCTTAACACCATTTACTAAGATAAAGTTTAAACTGGTTCATGATTTAGACATAAGGATAGTTTACCTCTCAGGTCTATGGAGAAGGAAGGAATTTGTGGCCAATGAAGAACTGGAGTACATTACTGAATACAAAATAGATACTTTAGGTTATATTAAGTTAAAAAGTTTTTATACAAACAAAACTAAAGTACACAAGATTAGAAGAAAAACAGTAAACTGGGAAGAAATTTTTTACATTCAAAGATTCTGATAAAGGCCTCATTTCTAAAATATAGAGAGAACTGATTCAAATTTATAAGAATTCAAGCATTCTTCAATTGATAAATTGTAGAGGGTCACAGTCAGTGGGCAAATTCTAGGTAAAGTATAAGACCTTTCAGCCCAGAGGGAACCTGCTAACAATATCTAGTTCGGCTCTTTAGCTCCCCAGGTCCCCTAAGGGCTCTTGGCCTTCTTGAGAAGTCAGGGAATAGTGGCAACCTGTGTTGAGATTGAAGCAGAGTGATAGCTGGTGGAAGAATGATACCAGGTGGCAAACTGCGTACAATAGCAAGTTGTTTATGTGGTCCTACATACTCAGAGTTTTTTTTTTTTGTTGTTGTTGTTGTTACATTATAAAAAGGGGAAAGTCCTTATAAATGGACTCCATTTTTCCACCATCCTTGGGAGTCCCACCTCATCACTTCTCCACTAGGAAGGTATATTTAATCACCCTGGTGTGGGGGCTCTAGAAAGCAACAGTATATTTTGTCACTCCAAGTTGGGCTCTAGAAAGCAGGATACACCAATAAATGGTCAAAGAATATGAACAGACAATTTTCAGATGAAGAAATTGAAGTCATTTCTAGTCATATGAAAAGGTGCTCTAAATATTGATCAGAGAAATGTAAAGTAAAACAACTCTGAGGTACCACTACACACCTCATAAATCCTGCAAAAGTTGTAGGATTTGTATCCTGCAACTTTGCTAAAGCTGTGGATTAGTTCTAATACTTTTTAGTTGATTCTCTAAGATTCTCTTGGAACACTATTATATCATGTGTAAAGAGTGATAATTTGGTTTCCTCATTACCTACTCTAATTCCTTTAATCTTTTTTCTTCTCTTGTTGACAAAGCTAACATTTCTAATACAATATTGAATAGTGTTGGTGATAATGGGTAACTTTCTATTATCCCTGATCTTATTGGGAATGCTTCTAGTTTGTCCCCATCACATCTGATGCTTGCTGATGACTTTAAATAGATGCTACTTATCATTTTAAGGAAAAGTCTATTTATTCCTATACTCTCTAGTGTTTTTAATAGGAATGGGTTTTGGATTTTATCAAATGCTTTTTCTGCATCTATTGAGAGAATCATCTGATTTGTTAGTTTGGTTATTGATATAGTCAATTGTGCTAATAGTTTTCCTAATATTAAACTTGCTCTTTTGGTATAAATCCTTTTTGGTCATGGTGTAGTATCTTGGAGATAACTTGCTGTAATCTCTTTGCTAATATTTTATTTAAGATTTTTGCATCAATATTTTTTTTCTGTTTTTATCCTACCTGGTTTAGGAATCAGCACCATGTCTGTATCATAAAAAGAATTTGGTAGCATTCCTTCTTTCTCTATTTTTTCAAATAATTTGCAAAATATTGAAATTCATTGTTCTTTAAATGTTTGGTAAAATTCTCATGTAAATCCATCAGGTCCTGGAGATTTTTCCTTAGGGAGTTGATTAATAACTTGTTCAATTTATTTTTCTAAAATGGGACTATTTAAGTAATTTATTTCCTCCTCTGTACCTCTGTTCTTGAGCAAAAGCTAAAATCAAATAATGACACAAGAATGGGAAGGAGAACTGATTGCCTAGAACAGATAATGGGAAAACCATACTCAAGAACTGAATATCTTGAAATTTAGACTTGGTCAGAAGACATATCAACAAGACAAAAATAGTTAAAACACAATAAACACAATAAAAAATAGTTAACAATTAAAAATAAATAAATAAAACAAGAAAATGTAAGAAAAACAACATGTTTAAATAACCTGAAAAAATAAGTCTAAGAGAGATAAATGAGAATTATTGGACTATCTAGAAATCATGACCTCAAAGAAGATTTTATATCTTATTTCCTTGAACAGAGGGGGACCAAACTTATAATTTCATTAATGTAAGGAGATGGTAGTAGGAAATTCCCTTTATCAGTGTAGGCTGGATGCTTCTCTGCAATTCACAGTCTTAGAAAATTGATGAGATTTGTTTTTTTGATTTTTTTGATTTTTATTATACATTTTTTATTATAGCTTTTTATATGCAAAACATAAGCATGCGTAATTTTTCAGTACTGACCCTTGCAAAAACTTCTGTTTCAACTTTCCCCCTCTTTCCTTCCACCCCTTCCCTAGATGGCAGGTAGTCCCATACATGTTAAATATGTTAAAGTATATGTTAAATACAATATATGTATACATATTTATACAGTTATCTTGTTGCACAAGAAAAATTGGATTTAGAAAGAAGGTAAAAATAACCCGAGAAGAAAAAACAAAAATGCAAACAAACAATAACAGAAAGAGTGGAAATGTTATGTTGTGGTCCATACTCATTTCCCAGTGTTCTTTCTCTGGGTCTAGCTGGTTCTGTTCATCATTGATGAATTGGAACTGGAAATTTAATAGATTAAGTAGTTTTCCTGGGGTCATATGATCAATATATTTAAAAAGTAAGACTTGAACTCAAGGTGTGGTGGCTTTGAAGCTAGTTCTTAACCCACTGTTCTATATTGTCTTTCTCTTTGTACCAACTATGCACTGAACAAATATTTAATGGAACTAAATTGAATCTTTGGTTGCATTTCTAGTGGAATCTGTTAATTATCTTAACATATGTATTAGAGATACTCCTGGATGAGGGCCTTAAAGCTTACATTTTGCTCATATTGAAGCTCATTTTTTATTTTTGTTTTAAATTAGCAAACAACACAGAAGGGTTTTGTATTTTCTTTTTGGCCCCTCTGCAGTAGAGATATTCTTGAATCCCTCTGGAGAACAGGAGAAGGAATGGCATAAATAAAGCATACTATTAGGCCCTGGAGATGCTCAAACTGAAAAGCAGACAGATGTGTGGGAAAGGCAGCACTGACACACAGCTGTCCACAGTTGTTAATTATGTCGGCAAATTCCCTGGTTATTTAGGCATTGTTGTAATGTCTCTATGATGGTTGTGAATGCTGTTTGACAACAAATGCTCATGTTTCCTCTCTTCCTATCTCTCCCCTCATTCTCCATCAGAATGTAAGCTCCTTGAGGGAATTTTTAAAATTGCTTTTTCCTGGTACGCATTAGAAGCCTAATATATGGTATTTAGTTGATTGATGGATAATTATAAAAGATAGACCCCTTGGTTGTGGATTACATAGTATGTGAAAAATATTATTCATAGAGCAATTTAGTATCTTCAGGTTTTAATAGAGGAAAGCAGTAGGAGATAAATCATAGTAGTTTTGAGTGTATTTGTAACTGAAGGGCTCTGAGGTCTAGATATTAGGAGCCTGATGGTTTCTGAGTAAACATGGATCTGGACAAGAGAGAGACTCATATGCCCTCCTGAATTTTGAATATTGAGATTGTGTGTAGCTCTGGGAGCTGGTACTTTATAACAGACATTCATTGTCTGAGAGAAGAGAAGAGTAAGCCTTAAGGGTTCTATTAATAACAGTTAGAACTTGGAGACTGACTGTGAAATATGTGAGTAAAAGTGATCCCATAATGCTTTAGACTCTTCTAAAGGAAGTGCTTGGGTTCCCAGGTGGTTAAACTAGGTAAAGGTTGTAATGAGCAAAGTAGACCTAGATAAGAACTGGCTCATGTCCACAAAAGGTAAAGTCTGAAATTGTACCAGGAAACTTAAAGGGAAATGTTTAAGATATATTCTTCCATCGCCTCCCCAAATTCTCACTTGATTGTATGTGTGGAAACACTGTTTATTTGGGCAAATGAGTTTAAAGAAGAGAAAGAAACTTTGGGAAAAGATAAAGAATTATAGCTCTAATATATGAGACCTGAGGCACCCCTTTCCCTCACGATTTTATGTCAGCTACATTCAGACCCATTTTTCATTTACATTTTATCTTCCATTCTAATCCACAGTTGCAAACTTTCAATGAATTTCACCAGATCAAACTAGAAAAAACATAACTTCAAAGCAAAAAAGTATTTACAATAAAATTCAAATTTGTTAATAAAATAATTTAATATTTTTAATATCGTTCCCAAATCTATTCTTTCTCTATGGATATTGTCAATGGAATACTAACCATTTTGTTTCCCCTGTCCCATAGGAGAGGCATGTATCAGTTTACTTGCAAAAGATGCTAGGGAACTTTGGGATTTTTAGTATAGGGCTATAGGCTAGATCCCAGAGCTTATAGCATTAAAACTAAATGATCACTGAAACTTGGGACCACAGTCAAGATCAAAGTCAAGATGAAAACCTGGAGCTCAAGACATTGGTACTAGTCCCTGTGTGCTAGCTATCCTGAAAAATCAATGTCTCATCAGCTTCTACTTGAGGGATGATCTTAGTCTCTTGCACATTGAAGGCAGCCCTAATCAATTATCACCAAGCTGAGTAAACATCATCATAATGTGGATACTAAAAGCAGTCTGGGGAGAGAATAGAGTCCAGACATTCTCTTAACAAGTGAAGCTTTCACTTATTCCCCAAATCTTCTGGGAATTTTGAAATCCTAGAAAGAAGATACCTAATTATAGATTATAAAATTAATCTTCTGGACTTGGAGACTGAAGTATATTCTTATTCTGTATTCTTTCTGCCTGTGACCAACAAAAAATGATTCTGGGCAAATGATTTCCAAGTTCTAAGAACTTGGGAAGCAATTGAGAGATTCAACAGGAGATCTGTGGTAGGAAGGAAACCAAAGAAGCTGTAACAAGGGTGGGTTTTATATGAATACTATTGTGGGGAATGATTTCTAGGAGGAGAACATTCTTCCTGTTCAATGAAATATTTTAGCCAAACCAGATCGTTTGTGGAGAATGAATGTTTGTTGCCTTTTCTTTTCTTGGTTCTGGCTTCAGAGTATAGAATAATATAGGGATCTGATTTTTTTTTTTTTTTTAGCTACTAGCTAATAGTATGGGAATAAGGTTGCAAAACAAATCATAGTTAAATATTCCATCTCTACTCTTATCCTCTGAAATGCAGAACCCCATATTTATGACAAATTTCCCTCCCTACTCCAGATTATATCTTCAAAGTCCCTTCTCTTAGGCTCCTCCTTAAAATTTATCCAAAGACCCAAGATGTCAACCTTTGTTGTTGAGTTATTAAAATACAGGAACCTAGCATTGTTCTGTACATGATTGGTTGAAGTTTTAGGGGATATACTCCTCTGACATCCTAGTGATAGCCTCAGCATGCTTCTGTATTGATGCTCAGTTCACCTACTCCCTCAGCGTTGACACTTATTTCATCCCTGCATCTTGGATATTCCAATGGCTTTTTAAAGGACAATTTGCCTCATTGTGTCATGCAGTGAGTTTAGTCTGCATCTTCCCTGAGTCTTCAAGCACTATTCATGTCAGCACCTGTATTTCTTGAGATAAAATCCTTGAAAAAAATAATGAGGCTAGAAGTCTTTAAGATAAACCAGAGCTAATGAGGCCAATCTTTAAATACTATAAAGGCTCATCCTTGAACTTGGGCCAACTGCTGCCTAAGCCCTGTCATTCTGATCTTTTCTTGGCTCCTGATTTCTAACCACTTACAAGATTTTCTTTAACTGTTTGGCAGCCATGACAATGTATATAAACAGATTTTTAGAAATATAAGTCAACTTACCCGATCATTTTCAAGAATCTCTAATATTAGGAGCATGAATAGCAGATTTAATAGTATTTATTCATAACATGCATGATGGGTTAAACTTCTGAATAGCCTCTAAGCCTTTGACCCTCTTTATTTCTTAATCTTGAATATATTTTCCATCATATTTTTGAATAGCAGATTTAATATATTTGTTCATAACATGCATTATGGGTTAAACTTCTGAATAGTCTCTAAGCCTTTGACCCTCTTTACTTCTTAATCTTGAATATATTTTCCATCATATCTTTTCATAGTTCATCTCTTTCCTTATCTTTGCATTGAAGCAGCCTAGTAATAGGACACACATTGACATAGTTTTGGGGTAAATTTGTCAGTTTCTTAATAGAATTTCTTTAATTATTTTACTTTAGAAATAGATGTTGAATCATGATGGAATTTCAGCTTATATTCTTCATGAGCCTTACAAGTCATGATGTTCTGGTACTTTCTAAAATGATATTTGTGTTCCCTTTGGGCCTATAATGAAACTAAATCTACCAATTCTATAATTTGCTGCTCTCAGGAGAACCTGTGAAGTGTCCTTCCATTTCGATCTAGCTGTATGCCTTTAGGGTTCATTTAAAGGAACAATATTAATTTAGATGTGATTTAATTCCATTGATAGTGTTTTCACTCATTGCTGGTTGGACAAACATGTCACATTGAGTACCAATGATTAAATTAATGTGTTCAGAAAGTCTTAGAACTGTGATTGTTAGTACCTTCTGCCCAATATTTCACCAATATTTCAATCATTGCAGAAGTAGAAGGTAGATACATGGGATTGAAGTTTACTACTCTTTTTAAATTAAGCATATTTGCATGAGTTTTTAAAAATATTTTAAATTGTTACTTTGGAATGGGGAAGAGAAGGAAGGAGGGGAGAAGAGAAAAGAAGGAGGAAAAGAAAGAGGATGAGGAGAAAGAAAAAGAGGACAGGAAAGAGAGGAGGGAGGGGGAAGGAGAATAAATGTCCATTAATTTAAAAAGGTTTTGCATGTGCATAAATGTGTATGTGCATATATGTGTGTATTCAGAAGATAGAAGCAGGATGAAAGCAGAAGTAGAGGAAGAGAGATAAAGGGAGTCACTGATGCTACTGAATATAGAAATGACAAGTGATTCAGCTTTCATATCTACAAAATTGTTGTTTCTTTCTCTTAGGACTCAGATGAGTTCTCAGAAGACTTAATCTCTGGTAGAATTCTATGTAGCTCTGGAGCTTATTTCTAATGAATTTGCTATTGTCAAACCATCATTGGAGGAAGGGATACTTTTGGAGTTGCCTATATGGTGCTAGTACATCTAACCATCTGCATTCTAAACTTGATATGATCCAGTTATATCTTCTCCAAGGACTCTTATCTTGTGTAAGAAAAAACTAAAACAATGAGTAGATCCAGATAGTGCAGATCTAGAATGTGGTCCTATTTTTCTTGTTCTCAGCTGAGTCCAAATGGAGATGAGTAAGTCCTCATTAGAACTGAAACAAGATTGACTACTGTTTTTGAATGTAGAGTTACATGATTTGAGATTTCAAAACAAAACAAAACAAAATAAAACAAAACCTGGCAAGTCTCATTGGCCAATATTCAAAAACCTATTCAGGGCATCCTTAGCCATCTGTACCCTCCTTTCAGCTTGACCATTGCTGGAAGGGGAAGGCCTGGTTAAGGTTCCTGTGCACATATTGTTTACATTCCACTGAGGCATTTGCAGTCCCATTATCAGAAATGATAGCTTCTGGCGATGAGATGCACGTGTGACAGCTAACTAGGACAGAGCTGTGTGTTTTCTGAAGCTGAGTTTGGGGATAGAAATAGTATTTAGAAATATTTTTGAGAATGTTCTTGCCATCATCAGATTTCCTAGAAGTGTCTTGAAGAGGTAGCATTTAATCATAATTGTTAATTTCTGTATCACAGATTTAAGATTTTCAGAGTTCTATTTTTCAAAGTTCTTTTATTTCATCCTCACAATAATCCATGGAATTAGGTGTTTTTATTATCTTGCTTTAGAGATGAGGAAAATAGATTAGAAAGGTTAGTGACTTTTCCTGGGTTACATAACTAGCAGAAGTCTAAAGAAAGATTTGAACTCAGCTTCCCGTCTACAGGGGCCAGCATTCTGTCACCTGCACCACCTAGCTGCCTCAAGAATATTAGTCATGCTATGAAAAGTATGGGTTTTGGATGAGCTGCCTTAAAATGGCAGCTTCCAATATACTCTGGATAGAATTTCAGATCACCAGACATAGCTTCTGGTTAATTCTTCCATGCACTTTTCAGATGTGCTATTTGTATTCTGGCCAAGACAATGTGACAGCTATAATAATACTGTAATTTTCCCTAACAAAGGCATCTGTTACAAAATAACTTGATTTGATGATTCATGAATAGGTTTAATTATTTAGGCAGTTTCTCTATGAAACACCCCTCCATATGCATTTTAAGACAAGAACTAATATGGGATTTCATGTAGTTGACAATAGGACTAAAAATGTAGGTCAGAAAAGTCTTTTAATTTCTCCATTTCCAATGAAAATAGTGCAACATTATCTGAGAATAGAAGCAGCATGCACTTCATGGCAACTGTATTAGATATCTTCCAGTCTTGTAGACAAAGGTATGATAAACAACAAATAGAAGCTTCTGTGTCTGTATACATGGTAGGCAATTAACATGATGTCCTAAGTCCTTTCCTAGTAGAGCTATGAATTGGCTCAATCATTCTTTTTGAAGTGGAATCAAAAAGACTCATCTTCAAATCTGGCCTCAGACACTTAATAGTTATGTGACCCTGGGCAAGTCACTTAACTCTGTTTGCTTGGTTATTCAACTGTAAAATGAGCTGCCAAAGAAAATGGCAAACCTCTTAATTACCCCTTACAAGAAAACTCTAACTAGGTCATAGAGAGTCAGATGTGATTGAAAAATGACTTAACAACAAAAAATTCTTTTTAAGTGGAATTATGTAAGAAAAGTTACTAAATTGTTCATATATTTTCAGCTATAGAGTCTCTTATAGTCCTGGGAATATATCCCAGGATGATAATTAACAACAAAATAAATGAAAGTGATGAATCAATGAATGAAAAGGCACTATTATGCCTTTTGACATACAAGTACAAAAGAAAGGACAGCCCTCACCCTCAAGGACATTATGGCATTATGTTGTGATGAGAGAGGCAACTCAAGTGGAGTAGTGTCAGGGGGCACATTTTGGCCTAGAAAGTTATAGGACTAGATTGGCAGACCCCTTCCAAGAACAATATAACTTAATTTGATCAGCATTGAAGCAGTCTGTGTATGGGGGGGAGGGTAGGAAGGGATATGGAAATGTAATAGAACTGCAATAGAGTTGACTACACTATTGAAGAGATGACCAGGGATGTTGCATCTGGGACCCTTCCTAATAATGAGCAGGAGAAGAATTCACCTGTCAGAAGAGTGGGGCTCCAGGACACAGACACTACAGGTCAAAAACGTTCTGTACAGAATTTTTCCCCTTAACCAAAAGTGAGAAAATGAATGTGTATCCAATCAATGAGAAATAATTTAATAAATTATATTATTTGAGTATAATAGAATATAAATCATGACATTTTCAAGGAGTTTAAGTCTTTAAATTCTTATAAAAGTACTAATGATAGCTTCTAAACCAAATTAGTCAATACTTACCAATATCCTTTCGAGTACTTAATGATTATAGATTATATTAAACTAGACTTCCACCACAAACAAATGAAATCTTTCTTCAGCTGTATCAAAAGGACATCTGGAGCTGATAAATCCAAAATTCTTAATGCAATTTGAAGCAAAAATTGACTGAAGACTTCTGATTGGAATCCAGATATCACATAGAAACAATGGATAGAAGAAATATGTGATCTTAATGTACACTTTTGGAATTGTAAAATGGACTGCAACAAACATGGAAAACATTCAAACAAAAACACTATATGATATTTAGACAACATAGGTTCATTACTCTGAGGGACACATGGAAAATTAAAGATTTGTCACATAAAAGAAAGAAAAAAGATTAATAGATATTCCAATATCATATTTAAACAAATAAAAAAAAATTACATAACTACTTTAGAATGAGCAAACATTACTATTTCACCAAGCAACAGTAGAAACTGAAAATAGGTACATCCTATTGATTAAACACAAGCAGAATGATTTAGTGTGCTTCTAAAATGATCTATGAAATGGCCAATATCTAAGAATAGAATCAAAAAGCTTTTCATGTACATTTTATGAACTTAGCCAACATCTTGACAAAGAAGAGTTGAACAAAGGGCTGATGCAGTTATTTGTTTATGGGAAAAATTTATGTGGGCAATTTAGAAACATATCATGGGCCACTTGAAATTATTAACTTTTAAAAGTCTAGATGCAATAATCAATAATAGATTATGTAAGCAAAATTAGAAACATATCATTATAGGTTGCAAAGATGTAGCATCTGCCAAAAAATCTAGCAAGATTTTAGACAGAAAAGATGACCGGAATTATTGTATATTAGGAACTTTTATCTATTGTAGACTAGATCCCAAATTCCCATATTATAAATACAAATCTCAAAATATCCTAAAGAAGTCAACCAATAAGCTATTATCATGATCTGTTGCTTACAGAAATCCAGACATAATTTATCCCAAAATGCAAAATTTAAGAACCATTTTAATAGATTTAAATTAAATCCTTAAAATATATAATCTACATGGAGCAAAAAGTTTTGAAACTATAGGGACCCAGAAGATCTCCAAATTAAGAATAGGAATAAATGCATATGATTCCTGTTTTTTTTTTCCTGTTACTAGAATTATAACAAGATGTGTTTAGTGAATCCAGGGGAAATAAATTTGCATCCTACTATTTTGTTCAAATACAAAAAATTATTTTATTAAACTAAAATGTGCAATAATCAATCCATAGAATATTAAATAGAAAAGAATACTAGCAAGATAGCTCAATCCCAGACAATTTCTGTCTGAATTCCATAAAATGATGAAATGAATGAAATAATAGTAATATGCTCATTATGGAGACTCTTAACATCATGTTTTCTATTTTTTAAAAGTGTTTTTATTCTAAGATTTACCCTTTCTGATTTCAGCTTTATTTTTAGAAATAGCTTCATTCCCAACCTTCTTCCATACATGCCTAATTCATGCTCTTAGGACAGGTGGAAGAAGTAATTCCTCTATTGGTAACTATACTACTTATATGTCCTTTAATTTAATCATTAGCCATCTTTACCTAATTTCTAATACTTTGATATTTTTATAGTTTTCTCATGATTGTACTATAAACCAACCTCCTAAGGAATTGTGTGAGGAAGGATTGATCCCCATCTATTGTTTCTCTTTTTATTAATTGAGACATAATTCTTGTAAAAAAGTAAGGTTTTGCCTTTTTAAAGAGAAAGTTGAAGCTAAAAAATATCATTGGAAACACTACTGAGGAGACTTTTTGTTTTCCATCATTGAATCTATCTCATCCTGCAGATTGCTTAACCCCTTCACCACTATAACAAATCAACTATGAAAATATGGAAGCAACACAGAAGAAAATTACAGACTTGGATGACAGATATGATAGAAAAAAACCTTAGAATTTTGATTATAATAACAATTCTAATAGTAGCAAACATTGGAAGGAAATCTGATTAATGTTTTCTAGGAAAATTTTCAAGAACATTTCCCAGAACAATCAAAAATGACATTCTACAAATAAAAAACGAATGGTAGCTCATATTACCCTCACAGCAGAATAAAGAGCAACAGAAGAATGTTACCAGTGATTAAAGTTTATATCTTGGGAATGACTTAACTGAATATGAAGGGCTATTGCCTTCCTGTGGAGGGAAAGTTGGATTTTGGTTATGTTTGCCAAACAAAATTGTTCTTCATTATTTTAATGATTATTATTGAAATTATTTTAGAAACAAGTTTTATTGATTTTTATTGATTTAACATAGGGAGAAGGGAATAAATATTTATTAAATATCTTCTATGTGACAGGCACTATGCTAAGTGCTTTACAAATGATAACTTACATGATTTCATTTGATTTTCACAACCATCCTGTCACTGACATCATCATTGCTAGATGTATGCCTTCTCATACCAGTTCTTGAAATTTAATCCTTCCTTTTTATAAAGTCAAGCAAAAACATTTGCTAAGCAAATATAAACAATACATCGATCAAATATGACAAAAGGGCAACACTTTGACCATGCAACCCATTTCTTCATTTACTTTTTGATACCAACACTAGTTCTTGGAGTTCAATTTCTTCTTAACATTTTCTTAAAATATTATACCATTATAGCATTGTAAATATTTTTCTGGATTTGTTTATATCTCTCTGTAGAGCACATACAGATTTCATTCTCTTGAAAAATTTAAGTTCAATAATATTCTGTTTAATTCATACCATATTTCCTCAGTCATCCCTAAATTGATAAAAAAAAAAGGACCTTTATTTTTACTTCTTTCCAACCACAACAGTGTTGCTATGCATATTTTGGACACAGAGGGCCTTGTTTTCTATTTTCTGATCTTTTGGGAATAAATCAAGCAGAGAAATCTGTAAATCAAAGAGTATGACTAGTTTGAATTTACATATATACCATTGTGGAAAACATTATGGAATTTATAAATAGACATTCATATTTTGAATTATAAATATTACATATGCATATATGGGCATATAAGCATACATACTATATGTGTATATCTATGTATATGTCAATGTAGTTATGTATTGCTTTCTGGAATGATTGGTCCAATTCACAGTTTCTCCAACAATATATTAATATTCCTGTCTTTCCACTGTCCACCAATGTTTCTCTCTTATAAGATGCTTGAGAGTAATAATTTTATTTTTGGTTTTTATATGCTTAGAATAGTGCTTAGTATATATTAGTTTTAGGATGGAACTGTAATTTCATTAGGATAGAGAAATCCCATGTAAGAGATACTTCCTCTACTTGTATAACTCATTACCTTTTCTGAAATTTGAAACATCATCTGAAATTCTGCTCTTTTTGCTTGTATTTATCTCTTGGCTTTCTTGAAGTTGAACCTAAATCTCGCCTTCTCTAGGGAGCCTTTCCCAATCTCTCTTAATTCTAGTACCTTCCCTTGTCAATCACAACAATTTATTCTGTATATAGCTTATTCCAAGTTTTCTCTCATTAACTGTGAGTGCTTTAAGAGCAAGGACTATTCTTTTCCTTTCTTTTATAGCCCCAGCAGTTAGTACAGGGATTGGCACATAGAAAGTGCTTAATAAATTCTTAATGACTGACTGAGTGAACTTATAGTTTTAGTGATTTGCCTATTTAGATCATGAGGAAGTTTAAAAAGTTAAATTGCTCAAATTCATATAGAAAATCATGAGCCCAGATCTTCCTGACTACAACTCAATTGGCTATGTCATTCTCTCAGAAAATGTTTAACAAACAATTCCATTAGACTTGGGAAGGAAAATGACATCCACATCTAGACAGACAAAGCATGCATTTTCACTTTTGTGGTTTACCTTTTTTTTTTCTTCCTTGTGCTTTTTTCCTCTTGTTTTTATTTTTCTTTCACAACATAACTATTATGGAAATATATTTTAAATGATTGTACATGTATAATTTATATCTCATTGCTTGCTATCTGGGAGGGGAGGGAAGGAAGGAGAAAAACATTGGAACTCAAAATCTTTAAGATCAATTTGCTCTTTTATGGTAAAACTTTTAGTTTTTCTTACTGGTTGCCTAGATATTTTATGACATGGATTTCAATCATAGCTCCTTTTCTTTCTTGGCTTATTTTTTTTGTCAACTTTTGAGTATCTTAGATGTTTTCTTTCTTTGATTCTTTCTTTGAAGAGCTTTAATTGTTAAACCCTAAATTAGCCTATTACTTTGATACATTGCTCCCAATTCTACCATCTTAGAGAAACAGAAGCCTAATACACTTACATGTGAGAACACTAGAAAGATTGCTATTGTATACCTTCTAAATCTTTTCTTCCCTAACTAAACACATTCAATTCCTTCAATTGTTCTCATAAGACAAATCCTCAATATTTTTCATCATCCTGGCTACCATGATGTAAACTTACCCTAGTCTGTCAGTGTCCTTTTTAAACTGTGGTACTCACAATTGAACATTCCTCCACATGAGATCTGGAGGAATGGATTATAGTAGAATTTTTATCTATTTATCCTAGAAGCTGTGCTTTCATTAATATAAATCAACTCTATTCTTGGAATTTTTGACTGCTATATCACCTTGTTAACACATTAAATCTGCAGTTCAATAAGATCTCCAGTTCTTTTTCAGAAAAACTTCTAACCATGACTTCTCTTACCTTGTACAGGTCATGCTAAATTGTTATATCCAGATGTAAGGTTTCCTTTTCTACTAAATATATTTATCTTTATGGAATTTCACTTTATTGCATTCAGCCCAGTGTTCAGTTTACTGTCATGTTCTTGTTGACTCTGTCACTCACCATGTTAACTATTCTTATATTTTCCAGCTATGTTTGCAGAAGGAATGAGCATGTCATCTCCTTTTATCAAATCATTGATAAAAAACTATTAAAATATTACCAATATTAACTAGTATAAGATAAAGCACAGTGACCTGAGGTTCTATATTAGAGACATCCTTACATTTGTCATTGAATCACTAGAAATTGCTCTGAAATTCGTTATGTATCCAATTCTAATTGTCTAATTATTATCTTTGAGATTGGTTATGTATCCAATTCTAATTATCTAATTATTATTGGTTTGTTCATATGTCTCCATCTTTTCCATAAGAATAATATAAATAATATAATATTTAATTTAATCATACACAATAAAAATTTTATTAATAAAATAAATAGTATTGCTATTATTGATTATTGTTAATAAAAAGAATAATATGCTAAAATATAGGTAAACTATAGTCACAGCATTCTTTTCATTTACTAGTTTAATAATTATGTCAAAAAATGAAATGAAATCACACTCACTCTTTGTAAATGCTGCTACCTTTTCTAGTGTTCTCTATTGTTCAACAACCATCTCTCGCTTTAATGGTCTGTTCTAGAACTTTCCCAGGGACAAACTATCCTATAGCTTTATAATCTGTTTTTTTATTCTTTCAAAATCTCTGTTTTAAAACCCAGAAGTACTTCCCCTGATTCTTTTTTTTTTTTTTTTCATTGCAGTACTTCCTGAATTTTATCCAATTGAAGAGTCCATGGAGTTGTTTTTCAGGAGATTTTAGCTATTAATTAGTCATTTTCAATATAAGAATTATTTTCCTTTGCAGAGAAAATGGAAGAAAAAATTCAAGAGAGCATTTCTGCTTGCTTTATAATTTCAAGTTATCTTCCAAATATATCTAAAGAAATATTTTTGTTGCCCTTAATTTCTAATCTTAGCTTATTCCAAAAGTTAGTAATCCTGATGCTGTTTTTTATAGGACTATGCAATCCTGTTTAATTAATTCTTAGTTATCTGACCTTACTTTCATATTCTGTATGTTTCTTTTAAAATTTAAATTGGATAGTGAATTCTTTGTGTATCTACATAAGCAACTTCAAACAAACTTTTCCCAAATGAACAGAAATTTTCTTTCCTTCAAACATTTTTCCTCCCCTGTTGAAATTATTTTCCCTTGTATCTTTAGAATTCCTTTCTAGAGCACTTCTTATCTTGTTTTGAGCTAACTTCCTCTTTCACGTATTTGTCCATGTGATCCCACCTGTTTACTTCCATATTTTAAAGTATAAAATGATTATGAAAATAAGAAAAGTTATTTTTGCTCTGCTTTTAGCAAAGAAGATATCAGAATGATTAAATTTTTTTCATCACTACTACTTTTTGCCGCTATGACAAACTTGTGGTACATTTTTCAAACCACTTATCTATTTCTTCTTTCTGATTAAGTGATCTATAACATATTTTAATTACAAAATTATTTCTATTTCTCCCTGCACAAACTCAAATATTCTGCCACATGTTGATGTGGTTCTTATATCTCTTCAAATGAATATATTTTCTTAATATATAATACTATCTCCTATTTTTACCTATTCAGTTAATTTTGAATAAGGTATACTGATCCAAAATCATGAGTTTCATTCCACCAAATCTGAAAGATATCTTTAACGTCAAATTTGCTCTTTTATGGTAAAATTTTTAGTTTCTCTTGTTTGTTACTTAGACATTTGATGCCATGGATTTCATTGAAAGCTTCTTTTCATTCTTGGGATTTTTTTTTTTTTTTGTCCACTTCTGAGTATCTTAGATAATATTCTTCCTTCTTTGCAGTTGTTCTTTATTGTTCCTAACTTGGAAGATATATAAAAGCAGTCTTTTCTCTGACCTAGACCTTATGAGTAAATTTCCAATACACCTAGCCAATACATTCTTACAGACCTTTGTTATTTTATTAAATATACACCAAATCTGCCAGAAATCTATCACTCCTGTATTTCAAATCAAATAATTACACAAGTCCAAATCCTATTCTAAAATACCACCTTCTATCCAACCATTCAATTCCCAAATTATTTTTATGCTCTGGATTCCTTACTCTCAATGAGAAAAACATAACATGGGTCTCTCTGGTCTCCAATTCCTTGCTAAACCTTTTTAAAATCATAATTACTTTTAGTATTATCATTATATTTTTGTGAGTTACCAGAGACAGATAGTTGGCCTCCATTTTGATAACTTGGTAAGTTCTTAAATATGTCTTGAACTGATGCCCTAGGAAGACAGCAAACTTCTCTGGTATTATGAGGTTTAATAAAAAAAAAGTTATTTTAGTATTCCTGGAAATAAATTTCTTTACTAGCAACCCCTTTTTTCTTTTTCTTTTGATTCTTATGGGATGATCTTTCACACGATAGTTACTTTGACAATGTCATTCTTGGGAAGACAAATAGTTTCTTCCAACTCTGACTTGTATAACTTCTTCAGGAAAATCCTTAAATCTGTTTATTTCTTAAGATTTCATTCTATCTTAGGCTTTGCCACCCCCCCCCCCCACATATACTTTCATTCCTTTTTTGGTCACCCTTTTATATTCCATTATCTTTACATGAATTAAGTCTTTTTTCAGATTTTGATTTTTGCCATTAAATACCTATATCTAGTTCCTTTAGAAATAATTAATTTTTCCTAGTGACCCAGATATGAAGAGATATTCTTTGAGTCCTAGGAGAGATATCATCTCTATACTTGGAAGACATAACAATAATTTGGCTATGGCAGAAATATAAATAACAGATACTTATTACAATTCCTTCTATACTTTTCTCTACTTTCCTTAATGATTGAGTTTTTTAGTTTTAAAAATAATCAAATCACTTGGTATCTACAGCTCATCCATAATTATCTAGTTAAAACTTTTACAACCTATGTTTTATATCTCAATAACTTGCCAAATCTACCTGTTGTGAGAATAATATTCTAAAAATCTTTACCATTAGGCTAGTTTATCTGTAAAAGGTATTGGGTCTTGAAGGGAGGGAAAGAATTCCAAGTAGTGAGTTTTGAGTGGGTTGTGGTACTTAATAAATATTCAGTGTCTATCACTGATACTGGCAGCATCCATCTAACTGAAATTTTAAAGTGAGGTAGTTTAATTAATGTCCTTGAGCAACTCACTGATTATAGTAATTATTTCTTCCATTTATAGGAATAAACCTACTGCATAAATTAGGATTGAGAAGGAATAGCCTACCCTGTCAACTATAACACTCATCAGATATAATCAGCTATGTTCTTCCAGTCATTTGGAAACAGCTCCATGGAGTGGCAATCCTAAGGTGGCAGGTAAAGATGTTCACTCTTCAATTTATAAGACATTTTGCTTTGAGTCTCAGTTACTCCTTCATAAAATAAGGATTTAAACAACACAATCATTGATATTGTATAATTTATTTTATTTTAATTTATTGATATTGTATAATTTTATGACTCTTTAAAATGAAATAATAAAAAAAAAATCATGGTTCAAAGAGTGCAGACTGGGCATAAGGAAATCTGGTATCATGACTGATACTTCCTAGCTGCCTGACTATGAAAAACTCGCTGAACCTCAGTTTCCCCAATTGCAAAAAAGGAATGATAATTCTTTTTTTTTTTGCAACATTGTTGCAAAACATAAATTATACTTTTTAAGCATTCAAGTGTTAGAGAAATGTGTCCTTTTTTTTTTAATTGACCTATTCTTAGTTTTTTTATCTTAGCAAAGTTTAAAGTTGACTATTTCAAAGTGAACCATGACCTTGATGTATATCCTTCTGCTGTCTCACTTTTCCTGGATTACAGACTTTCTTCCTCTTCTACCCATCTGCCTCATACAGAGAATGAGGATTCATAATCATAGCAGAGTATACTTAGATTGGTATCAGTATAAATGAAAATATTTCAGTCCGTTCAGCCACTAATTTCTAATTAGATTCCCTCTGACACTCTGAATCAGGAGTATAGTTGTTTTGCTCTTGTGCTGTCCAGGCTAATTAATGAACAGAGTCCTTCATAAGTAGATTAATAGAATTCATCCCATTACCCAAAGTTATTTCCGTCAGGGTTACATTGCACTTCATTAGGGAAGCATGAATTGAGGCAGCTTTCAATTAGAAAACAAAGCTAATATAAGTGTGAGCTTCTGTTTTTCAGAGCTGCTTATTTGTTTTTCTTAAACTTTAAGAAGGGTCTATTGGGTTTTTATGTACTGATTAAATTCCCACATGAAACAAGTTTCTATGAATAATAGTGCTGCAAAAAATAAGGACTCATTTCTATAATATTAAGGAGAGCCTTGAAAGGCAATTTGTTGTGAATTATAGAAATGCTCAGATATGGAAGGTATTATGCATAATGGAGTCAGGAAAATCTGAATTCAAGTGAATGTCTTATATTGGCTTTCTCTCTCAGTATCCCAGCTATAAACAACCTTCTAAGACTAAGAGTTACAGAAATATTGCCCATAATCTTTGGCACAGGGAGTTTCCCCATTGGGGAATCCCCATTGAAATTCTAGGTGCAGTCCAATTTTTAAATGCCATATGCAATTAAATGACCATCAATACATTTATTTTATGCATAGAAAATATATTATCCTAGATCCTCTGGAATAGGTACTGCTGGTCAGGATTGTCCTTGAGTAACTTACATTCTCATTCAGATAAGATAGCTATTTGACAATGGAGATAAAGTTATCCGGTTGTATTTTTATCTTTATATAGACACACGCTGTATTTACATTTTCTTCCTCAATCCAAAAACCAAAGCAGTGTATATATACTGCTGTGTGTGTGTGTGTGCGCGCAGGTGCAAAGCAAGTTTAAGGTTTAAATCACTTTATTTTAAAATAATGCAACTATTCATGCTTATTTCAAGGAGGTGTTTGATCTTCAGAGCTCCCCTCCTTAGACATACACTAAATCTCTAATTTACCTTATTCAATGTTTCATGAAATGGGTTTTTTGAAAGTTTCTATACCCTTGTTGTTAATCTGGAAATTAGCTTCTCAGAACTCAAACAATAGACATTAGAGATAGCTTCCTGGTGTAGTGGATAGATAAATCTTTGAAGACCTATAACACCGAAATTTGGCCTCAGATACTTATTAGTTTTTGTGACTTTGAGCAAGTCACTCAAGCAGGTCTGTTGTCTTCAATTTCATCAGCTAATAATAACATTTACTTATCAGGTTTGGTGTGAGCACTAGATTAGCTAGGTTTTTTTTTTGTTTGTTTGTTTGTTTTTTGTATAGTAACACAATGTCCAGTATATAGTAAGTTTTGCTAGCTTGTAGAGTTGTCACAGCCCACTGATTTAATCTTCAAGAACTTGGACCTACCTCTGTGCCAGGATGTGGTATTGGAGTGGGCCTGCAGCAGAGAGTATCTATTTTTGTACCAATAAAATATATTTAAATAATTTCTGAACAATATATTTTTCAAGGGACAACATTCATTTTCTAAGAAGCTTAATGGGTTGTGGCCAGTCTTTAAAAAGCTTTATGCTTTTTACTGATGGTAGTTACTGAGAAATGAGGGTAACTTCTAACCATGATGAGATATTAGAGTGAGATTTTGTGGACTATTCAGAAATCAGGAAGACAAATGAACCAATGCCTGGACAACTATCACCACACCATAGCACTGTGGATGTCTTATAACTATACAGAGCAAGTTAGACCTGAAAGAGACCTGAAAAAGATCATCTGATTAAACTTACTCATTTTACAGATGTGGAAACTGAGACTCTGAAAGATAAAGTGAATTGATTCAAGAACACACAGCTAGTAAATAACAAGCCTGGACTTCTGAGTCCATTTTCTCATGTAGCATATGTCATTCATATGATGGAGAAATTTTTTTTTCTTTAAATCAGTAACCAATGTTTTTATACTTAACTTTTTGAACTCTAGAAAGGAGAAAAAAGAGATAACATCAATTAATCTCAGTCTGACTCATTTAATTTTATCTTTTCAAGGTCATTTTCAAATAAAATAATCCTTATGCATTAAAACCCTTATGGGTTAAAAAAATTCAAAATAAAATTCCTTCCTTAGCAGAAGCTGAGCCCTTTAAATAAATAAATGGGGGAAAAAAACCTTACTGTGAAAACTCCAGCAGATAAATAATGATAATAGGTTATATGTAACCAGCAAAGTATCTTAGAAAATACTTAGCCCAATAAGATGCTGGCTCATTGCTTTACTCAATTTTCACATAATAATGAAGAATACCCATACTGAGATCACTCCATCCATAATACCAAGGTGAACCTAGTTTTTTGAAACTGCTGTGAGCTAGATGTGCTCTGGTTCAAATGGGAAATGAGCAGTTGTGGTGATTTAGCAGAACTGTAGTTACGCTATTATCAGTGGAGATCACCTTGGGTTCATGGAAAATGATCCAGCCACTTTCAATGCCTGTTAGAAACCTTTCCATTTATTCTAAAATACACTCTGGGTCTCAATGCAGCTTTCTACTGAAAATCTCATCTTATCAGCTTAAGCCATTCTATAGATTGTGCTCACTTTCAACATTCAGGTTTCATCAGCCAGAGAATGAGCTGTTTCAAGCTGCAAGACATTAAAATTCAGGTATTGATGAAAACTAAAAATTGTCTTCAGTGTCTTCGTGTTTGCCCCCACCACATTCTCTTTTATTGACTTACAAGTATAATTCTATTTCAATTTACTAAAGAGCAATAAGAACCGGCTAGCCCTGTTTCTGATATTTTACATTTTTTTAGGGTGCTAGGTTGAAACAAAGGTCTTGTGAGTCTTGAGTGACAGCAAGGGATACAAGAAATCTTGGACAGTGGTGTTGAGCTGGGGAATGCCTAATGGTCCCCATTTTCTCTATGGCTCTGCAACCATCAGGTCTACCTATGTATTTTGCGCTAATCCTAGAATTATTGTTTTGACCTGAGCACCTGCTGAGTAAATTCCTCGTCCTGGGTTTGGGATGCAGAACTGGGAAGGTGAGTAAATACATGATTATTTAAAGTTTCAAGTGCTCTATCCTTTACATGTTCAAGTACTGCTTCCGTCAATATATATAATCTGTGCAATTCTATGTATAGAATGTTATACAAAGAAATTGCATTCCAAGAAAAGTGTGCTAAGACCATGTGTTAAGGACTAAAAATCTGAGGGTGGGGAGAAAGTAGAATGATTATAACCCCCTAACAGAAGGAGGTCTGTTCCATTTAGTTACTACTAACTGAAAATATCCAGACATTTTAAGGATCATGTTCACTCATACAGATGAGAGATGAATGAGGTCTCCTAATAAATATGTTCTTGTCCTATAGCTCTACCCAACTTTGTCTTCAGGAGAAAATGTAATAGGTAACAACTTATACGAGCTATTTGTAATACATTTGTGAAGAATATTCATCATCATTTCATTGTGTGTAATAACTTGCTCTAAAACTTAATGCTATTCTTACTTTTCAATTCATTTAATTCAACAATTTGTGAATGCCTAACAACTTATTATCTTATCATAATATGGATTTCATCTTCAGCTGTTTTGTTTTTCTCTTCATATAACACCTTGTTTTGAATCCTGGCACTCAGCACAGGGCCTGACACCTAGTAAGTGCTTAATAAATGCTTGTTGATTGTTTCAACACTTATTACTGTAACTGTGGGACTCTAGGGAAGTCACAACTTCTCTGAATCTCAGTTTCTTCACTATTACTGTGATTGTCATTAGGCATAGTTGCTGTTGTCAGGGTCATGGGAGCTTTCATTATGAATCAGAAATATCAAGAATTAAAATAATATTAGAGATCAATATATGATCAGAACTAGAACTAGAAAGGGAGATTTGGGGCTTAATAACGTTAGGATCAAATCATTTTTTCAGCTGAAGAAACTGAAGCTTATAATGACTGACTTGAAACCACACAAAATATTTGCAGTAGGCTCCAGATAAGAAGCCCTTTCCAAAATGCATTGTTAAATTTGTTAATTTCTAGATTCTGGAATTCTAACTCAAGGTCTTATGTTTTATTTTTTTCTTCAATATTTAGTAGTCATAATAGCTATGTCAGTAGGAATTTAATGCATTTGTGATAGTATTGCCTTTAATCTAAAATAGTCACAATCACATGAGATTTCAGATATGTGTGTGTTTGTGCATACATTATTAATATATATACTTCACACACATGTTTGTTATATATATGCAGTTAAATTGTATTTATTATTGTAGGGGAGCAATTGCATAAATGATTCAAATGCTATCTAAATCCCAATTTGTGCTATCTTCATATTATCCTTTGTTTAAATTTTGAATGAATTTGTAGTCCCTGAGCACCAATCAGTATGGAGGAGAAGGGAGTGATGGTGTTATAGAAGAATCATTTCCAATTATCCAATGAGTATCTGTTATATACCAAGCAATAGGAGATGCCAAAAAAACATGGACTCTGTTTGAAAGGTACTTATAATTTCATTGGAAAGCTTTTAAAAAATGGCCACAAAGCAATTAATGTCTAAGTATACATGGAATGTTGTTGATTGACATGAATAATGGATGTAACAAGGATTTTAAAAGGGAGAAATCAGTATTAAATAAACTCATTAGGAAATATATCACAGCTGGTTCTGTTGGGCTATAGATTAATGGAAATGGCAAAATCATTAAAAATGATTGATGATCATGATAATGATATCCAGCATTTATAATAGTTTTTAAAGGTTTGCAAAATGCTTTCCATATATTTAATTATTTGTTCCTCACAACAATCCTGTAAGACGAGTGCTGTTATTATTCCAATTTTCTTGATGAAGAAACTGATGCTGACAGAGGTTAAACGACTTGCCCAGAGTCACACATCTAGTAAATATTTGAAACAGGATTCACATTTTAGTCTTCTTGATTTCAGGTTAATTGTTCTAATCAATGCTTATAGATGCTTGGTAACAAGAGTTAGAGAGGGAGTAAAACCAATTCATATCATTAATGAAAGGTTCATATTGAGCTATAGTGGAAGATAAGTCCACCTACTTACCTTATTATAAAAGTAAAAAGAACAGCCTTAGATAGTAATGAGCTTTTCTACTTTAGAAAGCTTTATTTGAAGTCTGTATGACCAATTTACTGAGCATATTGTAGAAGGGATTCCAAGTCAGATATGGATTGGACCAGATGGCCTGTGAGGACCCCTCTAATTTGCAGATTTTTTAATTCTGTGAGCCACAAAACTCGTTTGTGCATATTCTGTGACCACGCCCAAACTATTTCTTGCTCCTTAAGGAAGTATCGTATTCTGCATATAATCTTTCAGGTATTTTACCTTTTTAGAGGTAAAGATTTTACCTTTCAGAAGTAAAAAGAAACGTTTAAGACCATTATAAATAGTGTCACTTAAGGAAGCCTTTAACATTGAATTAAATTTAGAATTGATTCAACAGAAAATGGAGAACAGTTTTTTAAGACTATTCAATCTCTCAATGACCATATATAAATTTTGAAAAATATAATCTTAAAAGTTAAGTGAGAAAATGCCTTATAGGTCACCTAATCTATTGTGCTTATTTTACTACTATGACCTGAACCATCAATTGATATTTCCTATAAACTTTTTTTTTCTTAAGAGACCTACTGCACCATAGGGCTTCACATTGGAAATCTTCCATTGACTTATCACCTTATTCTCCTAGCTTACAGGATTATGCAATTGGAACTGAAAGAGACCTTTGAGTTTATCCTTTCCAAATTTCTCATAGTTTTAGGTGAGAAAACTGTGGTCCAGTGGTTTACTTGAGTTGCCAGTCATATAGATATTCAGTGACAGGGCAGGCTTATAGACCGGAGTCCTCTTTCTTCAGATTCAGTGGCTTTTCCAATATAACCTCAAAGATTTAGGTAAAAAACAAACAAAAACCTTTCAGTTTTATATTGTCAAGTAGAGAAGTATATTATTACTATCATCAACACTAGCACTGGCAGTAATACTAATAATCAAAATAAAAATAACATGATGTTTAAATTTACATTTGAACAAGGAGTTGATTCTTTGAGCTATCTTCAAGAAGACGTATAAAGGCATCTTAGCAAAGTCATTTTCAAAAGTTTCTCCATTGACATCTCTTGGAGCTGCATTATTCAAAAGAGATTTATAATTACCAACACCTTTTACATTAAAATTTTCCTAACTATTTACAAGTGAAGAACTCTAATTATTTCACAATTTCTGCTTATGATATTCAGCAAAAATGCAAAAATTCATCCTTTGCCAATCTCTCAGCAGTCTTTTAGTTCCTGTGATGACTTTGCTAACTACTGACTTTTGTTTTTTTGCAGTTGGGTAGACTCATTATGCAAAGAACTTCTTGGAATATTAATCTCATTTTTATGTATTTTCTGGATAACTTTTGGGTTCATTTTTCCTTGCTATAGGTCAGATGCAATGACTTCACAAACTAGTAATGGTTTCATAGAAACAGCAGGCAAAATTATAATCATCTTGGGTACATTACTTATCTGAAAGAGGTAAGCAATATCCTGGCGTTACAGTAATCATATGCTAATGAAAGACTATTAACCACAGAAAATCAACAATCCTTTATTTCTAAAAATCACATCCACTACAAAGTACAGCATCTAAGGAGGATGCAATCTGAAAAGATGCTCAGGATGACATCCTGAAGAGTGATTATAAAAACTAAAACTATTTTATACATTTATAAAATTATGAACAGATACTAGGGCTCTGCTGAGTCAATTTATAGCTACTATCATTTGTCTGTAGAAATTCCTACTTATTCACATAAAGTTAACATTAGAATCAATCTAATCAAGATTTCAACTTTCAGATAAATTCATTTGTATTCTCCCCCAATCCCTACACCACTCTGAAAAGTTCTTCTAGAAAAAAGTGAAGAAAACAAAATATATTTCAATTATAAAATAGGGAAATATTACTTGAATGAATCTTTCAGGTTTCTGAGTTTTGACTCAACATAAAACATGAAATATTTTTCTTTGCTCATCCACTTAACTTCAATAGGAACATTTTCAAATACCCTACAGATGCTAACATTTTAATGAGGTTCAGTCAAACTTCTCTGGCATCTGGAAAAAAAAATCTTCTCATAGTGTAACTTGGAAGAGAATGTTTACCAAGCACAAATCTAATTAGTTTTTATTTTATTTTTCCCTCATCTGATATTTTCATGTATTAATTGTACCAATGTAACTTTACTCCCTTCTGAAATAAATGACTACCATGTGTACATGTACCTACAGACACTTTCAATATCAATATCTATCTATACATACATATATATGTATGTGTGTAAATAGCTAGATATGTACAAATATACATACACACAACATATATATATATATATATATATATATATATATATAAATATGGAGAAAGAGGCATATACATATACACATACAGAAAGAGAGAGAGAGAGAGAGAGAGAGAGAGAGAGAGAGCAATACAAAACAGATTGGGCACTATTAAAATTCATAGTCATAAAGCCTGTGGTGTTTTGTCATATCCTCATCATATACTAACTGAACTGTCAAGCTATTTTTCAAAAAATTCAAATATCTCAGGAATAGCATATAGGTACAGAATTGCTTGTAGACTGGGAATGACCAGGCTGGGCTGCTAGCTCAGGTTTGATGTTGGAATGGCTCACAAATCATTCAATAGTTGATAAAAGGAAATTTACTTAGTCTTAACATCTAGCAGATATTCATCAGGCTGTAGTACTAAGTTTAGGTAGATGTGGGTGGGACTTGATTCCACACAGAATATGTGAAAAGATATAGTCAGTGAAGGAGGATATAGTGAGTCCTGCAGCCTTGGATTATCTATAAAGTTGAAAGTTCCAAATTCCAAGTGGGCAGACTTCTTGGATATGGCTTGGAATTTCATCTGTTTTTACTTATGGGAAGAGTCACTTCCCAGAATCATAGAACAACTAAGACTGACTAGCACTAAGGATGAACCCCATTTGCACTGCATATTTACATTTTTAATGGAACCAGTGGTCATATTTTACATGTTTACAACTTAAAGTAGTTCAAATTCTAATAAATGAGACCATTGCATAGGATACATTAATGTACCAATCAGGATCTAGCTGTTTTTGAGGATGGGTGAGAATATCTGCAGCATGTAGTCCAATATGTACATTAATGGAATAGAATTTTAAAAAATCCTCTAAATCCTATGATGATGGTGATGATGATGATAACTGTAAGAAATGTTCCAATTTGGATGAAATGATATGAGAAAGAGGGACTTTTTTTTTTCTTTTCTTACTCTTTTTTTTTTTTTTTTTTTTTTTGGCTAAGGCAATTGGGGTTAAGTGACTTGCCCAGGGTCACGCAGCCAGGAAGTGTTAAGTATCTGAGGTTGGATTTGAACTCACATCTTCCTGACTTCAGTGCTCCTCCTACTGTACTACCTAGCTGCCCCAAAAAAGGGACTTCAATAGATGTAGAACAATACTTATCAGATACTCAGCAAGCAATCAATTCCATAGGCATTCATTAAACACTTTTTTTGATGTACCAGACACTGTGTAGTGTTGGAGTTATAGTCAATTCAAGTAAAAAAATATTAAGTGTTTACTATGTACTATGTACTAGCCATTTAACTATGTTAAATGTTAAGGATAGAAAGAAAAGCATCAAAACAAAATAAAACAAAAATACACATTACTTTTAGGAGCTCACAATAAGAGAGAGAGAGAGAGAGAGGGGTGGGGGAAAGGGGAAAAGAGAGAGAGAGAGAGAGAGAGAGAGAGAGAGAGAGAGAGAGAGAGAGAGAGACAAAGACAGAGAGACAGAGACAGTCACAGAGAAATCCAGAAACACATCCAGAGAGACAGAGACAGACATAATGAGAGACAGAGACACATACACAGAGAGACAGACAGACAGATGAAAGAAAGAAAAAGAAAAAAAGAAAGCCCAAAAAATGAAATAAGGAGATATTGAACTTGACCTCAAAAAAGTTATATGTTACTAGGAGAAATTAAGAGATATAATAGAGGATCACAGTGATGGAGACTTTTTTTTCATTTCACTCTCCTCTCTCATTAGAACTCTCTAGAAACCTTTGCATTTAAAATGGAGGATACATGTTTTTAATTCTCCCACTTCCAAGTATTTCCCCCAGTATCCTTCTCTCATGTGTCTTTCCTTTGCTCATCCAATTTGTCACATTTTTTTTCTTTGAACCTGAAGTAAAATTGGATGAGAAAGCACAAAATTATGTGTATTCTATATCTACATGTAGATATAGACTTGCAGGACTAACAAAAATAGAAATTTCATCTATTAAAAATAACCACAGCTGCACCAAATCTCCCTGGCAGAAAGTACTACTTGTACAACAGCAAAATGTCATCATACAAATGTTCCCTTCCACTGTGCAATGATCAGGGTACTCTCTTTCAAGTAAAGCTGACCTTATAAGCAGGCAGAGGAGGTAGCTAACTGTCTGTATGATGTGATGTGAATGCCTTCCTTCCCCTCCCATCTTTCCAACCTTCACTCTCCTCAAAATCTTTTACTAGGTTTTGTCTGGTACCTGAACTTCACATAGCTCTCAAACCTATGGTTTGAGCTATACCCAGTCTCTTTAAAAATATATGCTTGTTAGTTTTTGAGAGACAAAATTCTGGGTCATTGTGATTCACCAATTTTAGTGCAAAATAGTTTCTTACATGACTTCCTAAGAACCAAGGAGGATCCTGAAAAATGGGGACTAAATCAGATAACTTTTTTTAATTGGGAGAATTTGGTTTCCTGGCTAATATGAGAAGACCTGATAAGAGGCTGTCAAAAATCAAGATTTGACTGATTTTATAATTTTGCTCAAGGCTGGCCTGACTTGATTTTATGCATCTTTCAATAGCTTCAGTTTAACATAAAATTCAGTCAGCAACCATAACCTAGATTTGTAAATGCACTCTCCAGAAGATTATGGTCCATAACGTAATTAATGATTCTCAATAATCTACTGCTGATTTTTAAAAACTGTAGCATGTAGTAGAGCTAATTATCTTCCCTGAACAAGGCAGCTGATTAGAATTGAGTAGTTTACATTACAAACATATTCATTTTATTTAACTATTGGAATTTTGAAACTGTTTCTTCTCATAAAAAGACTCTAGCACTTGTGCAATGCAGCAAGGATACCTTCATAAGCCAGACATATTAACAGACATGCAAAATTGGTTTCCTATGTATTCAGGTTTCATCATGTCACCCTTTTTTTCAAAAGTCCTGTTGGCTTCCTGTTCTTATTGAGCCTAATGTGAGTTATTCTGCTATGTCTCATCAAGATTCTGGCCTCCAAAAATCTAATCTTATCTATACAACTTTATTTCTTTTATTTCTCTCCATTCTCGTTCAGTCAGTATGTACAATTAAAACCAATACATATTGATTGAGCTTCTATTGCATAGAAGATAGCGTGCTAAGTGTACAGTATGGAACATGAAGATAAGCAAATATAATACCTACTTTTAATGAGCTTAGAGTGTGGAAAACACAAATAAAACCTCACTGACTAAAATACAAAGCAAACAATAGCCTGTTTTTCAGACATTTCTATTCCCCACACATACATTGAATAATTGTTAATTAAGTCATTCATTTATTTATCATCTATGATAAATTATTTGTAACCTAGTTTTTTATTAAAATTTGCAATGGTTAAATAATGGTGGCTATTTGATATAGTTAAATAGATTTGGGATGGAAAATACCAATCATATCTAGAGAGAGAATTATGGAGACTAAATGTGGATGGAAGCATAATATTTTTATTGTTTTGTTTGCTTTTTTCTTTCTTTTGGCTTTTTCCTCCTTTTGGTCTGATTTTTCTTTCATAACATGTCAGATATGGAAATATGTTTAAAAAAATACATATTTAATCTATATCAGAACTTGGTGTCTTGGGGAGGGAAAGGCAAAGGAGGAAAGGAAGAAAATTTAGAACACAAAGTTTCACAAAAATGTATGTTGAAAATATCTTGCTTGGTCCTCATGACAACTTTGGGAGGTAAGTGCCATTGTTATTCCTACTTTCCTTTTGAGGAAACCGAGGCAAACAGATGTTAAGTGAGTTGCCTATGGTCTTACTTTAAGGTGAAATTTAATTCATGTCTTCCTGACTGGAAGCCCAGTGCTCAATCCAAAGTACCACCTAGCTGCTTTGTATACATAAGTATATAAAAACTCAGTTTTTTTCTGGAACTAAATTAATAATATATTATTTGAAAAAGTATATATTGAGTTCTTATGTAAAAGACACTAAGTGCCATGATATATAATGTCATTTCTACAGTTATTTTTAAACAAAATCTAGAGAATTATAGTTGAAATGAAACAATTTTCATAGATTCTGAATAAATGAATTTATCTTTCAATAAGCATTCACTAAACATTTACTATGTCTCATGAACTGTGCTCTGCCTGTGGAGATATAAGCAGAAATTAAATTCCCTCCTAGAAGGAACTCACACTCAGTTGTGAGAACTGGCATGTATAAATATAAATACATACAAGATATATACAAAGTAAATGCGAGGTAATTGGCTGCTGGGGGAATCATAAAGGACTTTCTATAGAAGGTGGTACTTAAGCTGTTTTTTTTTTTTTTTTAAAGGAAGCTAGTTATTCTAAGAGGTAAATTTGTGAATATAGTACATTTCAAGCTTGGGAAACATACATTTACAGAGACTGGAATTACAATAGGATATGTGACAAATAGCAGTAAAGTCAGTCTAAGCAGACCATAACATGTGGAAAAGGGAATAATGTATAATGAAGCAGGGATCAAGTTGTGAAGGAATAGAAATATCAACTAGAGGTTGATCCTAGAAGCAAGGGAATTATTGGAGTTTATTGAATAAGAAAGTCATGTGATCAGACCCTTGTTTTAGGAAGAGCTCTAGCAGCATTAAATCCTAATCCCATTGAAGCATGTCTAATTTGCTTTATAAAGTTTTAAAGTAATGAGCAATCTGCTCATTTAGTTAAGAGTTAAAAAGCAGGGAGATGATAGATCCAGCTCAAACTGTGTCATTATAAATATTTGTGTTAAAAAATATAGGCACAAAGTTCTGAGCATGATTTCTTTATTAATATAGCTAAAACTGCTAATAAAAGATATCAATGGCCAGAATAAAAGAGATCAGACAGAGATGCTTCTGGTAATTGGAACAACTTTTTATACATTTGGTTACTATGGTTTATACAGTTGCAAACTAAACTAAAACAGTGATTGGTCTATATCAGAAGGAAGAGTGAGCCTGTCTCACAAAAGGGGATCTCTAGGTCCCATGGCAATGGGGAAAACACAGAGCTGTTTAACATCTTCTGGAAAGCCCTATGTGAAGCAATCTCCCTTACTATAGAGTGATCTGATGCTAGACTTATAACCAGGTATAATATCTTATGACCACATTGACTTATCCTCCTTCCTCCCTTCTGGAGTAATAAAGATTGAGTCCAGAGAAATGAGGAAATTAAACTCTTATAAAATCTAATACTTGGGTCTGTAGAATTAAATCTAACTCTAATTCACAAATAGTGATTTTGCTGATTAGATATACTTCTCAATCAGTAATAATAGATTAATAATATAAAATAAACTAGGGTATCAATTTTTAAATTCACAGCTGGAAAGTTGATTGTCACATTTTTCAATGAAAATTGTGGTGAGCTTTTTCTTCTCAAAATGCAGCCAAGTGATAAAAGTTCAGATCTTTTATTATCCCAATATAGCCCGGTTAGCTTAGAGGCCTATCTCTCTGCTTAGTTCCAAGAGCTCTCTCCAAATGTCTTTAAATCCAAAGGTCTGGTCCTTCAGTCTCTGCCTCTGCTGTCTTCAGCCTCCAGCCAGCTCCAGTCTTCATGTCATTCCGGTGAAATCTCGACTTGTAGCTTCTTCCTCTCTGAAGAACACTTCTGCCACCAGCCAGCCAAGTGGAAAATATTCTGCCTTGCCTCGGAGAGAGGGCTTCTGGCGTAACTCTACTGAAATCTGACCGAGAGCTTCTGTCTGTTTCTTTTATCCAAGAGGGAGGAATTGTGGGATACGAGAGAGAGGGATTATGGGTAGTTCTACTTAGTACCTTGTTTCAGGTTCTGCCCAAAACATCTTCTTGTAAGATTAGATCAACTCTAATTACTTAGCAGTTAGTAAGGATTCCAACATCTCCCCCTTTCTTTTGTTTTAAAACATAGGGGGTTTCTGAGGGGTACACATAAATCCATCAATATGGGCCAGAACTTTGTAACAGATATACATGGTATACATAAATCCATCAATATGGGAGGCATTATACATAATTTACAAAAGCACACAGCAATATAACACAGGCTAGTGGTAATGTAACAAATAACATGAATCAACATGAAAATTTAACTACTGCAAAAGTCTCATCAACAATCTCTTAATCTCAGGGTCGTGGGTTCGTGCCCCACGTTGGGCGCCAAAATGTGGTGAGCTTTTTCTTCTCAAAATGCAGCCAAGTGATAAAAGTTCAGATCTTTTATTATCCCAATATAGCCCGGTTAGCTTAGAGGCCTATCTCTCTGCTTAGTTCCAAGAGCTCTCTCCAAATGTCTTTAAATCCAAAGGTCTGGTCCTTCAGTCTCTGCCTCTGCTGTCTTCAGCCTCCAGCCAGCTCCAGTCTTCATGTCATTCCGGTGAAATCTCGACTTGTAGCTTCTTCCTCTCTGAAGAACACTTCTGCCACCAGCCAGCCAAGTGGAAAATATTCTGCCTTGCCTCGGAGAGAGGGCTTCTGGCGTAACTCTACTGAAATCTGACCGAGAGCTTCTGTCTGTTTCTTTTATCCAAGAGGGAGGAATTGTGGGATACGAGAGAGAGGGATTATGGGTAGTTCTACTTAGTACCTTGTTTCAGGTTCTGCCCAAAACATCTTCTTGTAAGATTAGATCAACTCTAATTACTTAGCAGTTAGTAAGGATTCCAACAGAAAATATTTATACCTAAAAAATTAGCAAACCCACTGTAAAACTCGAGGCTTGATTTATTGTTTTATTGATTGTCTAGATTTAAGAAAATAATGGAGAAAATAATAATACAGGTTAAAATTTAAAAGTGTATCACATATTTTTGAAGAATTGGTTGTTAATTTAATTACTAGCACATCGCAAACTCTATGTGAGTACCTCAAAGAAGGCAGTTTTCACATTCTATTATGGAGATTTCAGAGTTAGACTTACATCCTTGTATATCCTTGTACAGGCAAGAAGGTAATTTTGAGTTAGGCATGAAATGCAGCAATGCCTAAAGTAGTCCCTCTTACATCACCCCAGCACTAAATTATGGTGAAATGGCTAAAGACTATGCCATATAAAGAGCAACTGAAAGAATTAGAGAAATAGCCTAAGGAAAAGAAGGTCTAGAGGGGACATGATATAGTTATAGATGGCACATGTTGTTTCCCCAATAGAATGTAAACTCCTTGAGGGAAGGAACTGTTTCATTTTTTTGTCTTTATATACTGCTTAGTATATAATACAAATAAAAAGTATTTTTTTAATTGATGTATTTCAGTGCTTAGTATATAATACAAATAAAAAGTATTTTTAATTGATCTATTTCCTTTGATGAAAGCTATTTTTAAAATATGACTAACTTAAACTTTATAAATTAAGGAATATTTCATGGATATAATTAATGGGTATTGAAAATGCATCACGAAAAACAGTGGTGATTTCAGATTTCTCTAAGAACTTTAATTTTTGCTATTTTTTGGCAGGAAAATTATTAATGAAATATTAAATCTTTTTTTTTTTTGCATTCAAAATCCTTGCTAGTTTATTTTTAAAAGAGAAGGTGGGAAGAACAGAGACTGTACATAGCTATCCACCTCTGCAAAAAAGAGCGGCATGAAACTACAACTACATGACTATCAAAATACTGTTTTTAAAACTCTACAGTTAGAGGAATAATTATATAATTCAGAATGTCCATGGAAACCTCATACTGTGTGACTAAGACCATTCCACCATATTCTTTTACTTTATATGTTGCATTCAAAAAATTGAGTTCTCCCTTTAATGTCATTTGGGAAAAATTGGAATGGGAAAAGTAAAAATTCTGACAGGAATTCTCTTCAGAACTCTATCGATGTATGTGTCTTTTTATGTACAAATTCTTATTATAGAATCCCATGTGATGAATAACAATAACTTACTCTTATTTTTGTGGGGTTTGATTCCTAGAGGACAACTTCTATAAGGCACACTAAAAAGGGAAACATAAAATAAATAAAATATAGTAAACGAAATTTAAATTTTATTGGTTGGCGTGGTTGCCATGATTAATAATTCTGTCCATAAAATTACAGATTTAGAGATGAAAGGATGAGGTCATATACACCAATCCCATCATTTTACATTTGGCTCAAGGAGATTAAATTTCTTGGCCAAGATCACAATGGCAAATCCAGACTTTAAGCTCAAGTTCGTTTGTTCCAAATCCTAGACTCTTCTCACTGTATCAGCATTTAAGGTTGAAAAGAAACTTGACATAGAGCATCTAATTTTAATCTCACAGTTCCCCTGAACATGAGTTGCTACTAATCTACCATTTTACAGAAAAGGAAACTCTGTCTTAGAAAGCTAAATTTACTAGCCCAAGGTAATCCAATTTGCAAGTCTTCAATGTGGGATTTGAAAGTGGGTCTTCCTGACTCCCAGTTTACCACTTTATTAGACTGCTGCCTGTTGAAAGGGGAGGGAGATATGTCAGCACATCAGATTATATATGACAAAACTTTTCCATTTCCTCATTATTTTATATCTAAAGTCCTCAGGGTGATGCATAATTATGCAAGTCTTTTCATTTTTACATGAGTTCAAAACTGGGTAGCTGTTGAAGCAAGAAAACAACAAATGTTGTAAATGTCAAACAAGCATGGTGTTAAGGATGTATTGAATTAGTTGGCTGACTTTAAAGAAAAGATTGTTCTTTATCACTTTATAAAATAATAAAGTTGTTTTCTTTTAAATAAACATTCATCCCATCTTACCTCTGCTTTGTTTCCTTGGCCTCCTTTTTGATTCAGCTCAAATCCCATTTTCTAGTGGCCTTCCCTAGTCTCCAAAGCTACTGATAACTGTTCCTTTGCAATGAGCTTCCATCTACGATGTGTATATTTTGTTTGTATCTGTTTGTTTCTGTATTTTATCACCTATTATTAGAACATGAGTTCCTTATCATTTGATATACAGTATGGTAGAGCTTCCATATTGTAAAGGATAGGGATAAGCATATTCGGTGTAAACCCCAATATAAAAAAGCAAAATGCTGTTGTTTTCAGATTGTGTTTTGTAACCTTAGCTTTATTTGATTACAATTGTATCTATGTTCATAAAAGAAACCTATGTTAGCTGATATAAAGTTACAAATCTTCATTTAAAGCTGACAATTCAATGAAACTTTAAAAGATACAGACTGTTAATTAATAAATAACTACCAAAGAAAAAGATCATTAAAGATTTTTAAATTAAAAAAAAAGTATGTGAGCTCCTTGAGATCAGGACTGGTGTCAACTTTTTTTTTTTGGTATCTTCATACTTAGTACCATACATGACATAGAATAGGTGCTTCATAAATGTTCATTAATTTATTTTTTAAAAAGCTAGACAGTGAGGCATTGTGGTATAATAGAACAGTATAGCAGAAAGTCAGGAGAACTAGGACTTAGTTGTTTTTTTTTTTATTATAGTTTTTTATCTATAAAACACATGCATGGGCAATTTTTCAACATTGACCCTTGCAAAACCTTTTGTTCCAACTTTTCCTCTCCTTTTCTCTCCTCCTTCCCCCCACATCCTCCCCTAGATGGCAGGTAGTCCAACACATGTTAAATATGTTAAAGTATATGTTAAATCCAACATATGCATATATATTTATACAGTTATCTTGCTGCATGAGAAAAATCGGATCTAAAAAGAAAGAAAAAACCTGAAAAGGAAAACAAAAATGCAAGCAACCAATAACAGAAAGAGTGGAAATGGTATGTTGTGGTCATTTTCTTTTAAGGGCTCTGAGAGCCTCCACAGCTGTGGATTATAACATCTGAAGGAGTTGCAAGGCAGCCTTTGCTGACACAGTTGTTGTGGACTGGGAATGAAATAAATTGGAGGCAGAGGGAAGAGGAGAGGGTCAGACAACTCAACAGCCTCTTGGTCGGAGAGGTCAGAGAGCAGCACCTGCTTCTCAGTCTCCTTGTATCATCCTCTCACAATAGAAGATCCATTCTGCAGTTCTGGTTTGGATCTCCAGCAGCCACTGTCAGGTGGCTCCCGTGTATTCCAACAGCTTCTAGTAGCACAACAATTTCCCATAGTTCTCTCTCTGGGTGTAGCTAATTCTCTTCATTACTGAACAATAGAACCAGTATGGAATAACACAGATATAAATATATACACATATATATATATATATAGTTTTTGGCATCTAATGATAGCCATCTCTGTGATGGGGGAGGAGAGAAGAAAAAGAAGTAATTTACATAATAACTGCTTTAAATTTGGAAGGAATAGCAAGTTATATTTGGTAGATTTGCAATTTTTTGTGTAATCATCTTTTTATTGTACTGTCATGAAGATGTTTGTTTTGTTCCCTGAATTAAAAAGTAAAACACAATGCTTATTTTCAAAATAAAAGTTATAGGGTATGACTTGGATAATGAACAAAGTAAAGGAGTGGTCAGATAGGGAGGAAGACAATCAGAGGAGATGAAAACTCAGAGAAAAGAGAGTAGTAGGAGGAGAGGGTTGTCTTCAGTGCCAGATACTACAGTCAAGAAGTGCTAGGTCTCTGAAGAGACAATCAGATTTGACAATTAAGAAATGGTCGGTAACATTGGAAAGAGCAGTTTCAATTGTATGAGGTCAGACAGCAAAGAGCTGAAGAGTAAGGGAGAGGAGAGAAAATGTGGTAAATTTTTCAAGAAATTTTGCTGTAAAAGGAAGGAAAGATAAAAGGAAGCTGGAGAGAAAATGCTACAATCTTGTGACAGCTTTCATTTTAAATAAATGGGAGGATTTGAAGGTAGCATAGAGACTGGCCTCTGCTATTTATCAGGCTTGAGTTAAATTTATTAATTCTTGTTAGAGTCTACACCTTAGTTTGTTTCACTGGAAAATGAAGATGTTGAACTAAATGATCTAAATCTCTAGTCCTTTACACTGTGCACTCTATGATCCAATGGCCTTTAGAATTGAATTATAAGCATATACTTAGTAATTATTGATATTTAATAAGTGTGAGACAAGGCATGCATATAATTATTCAAGTGTCCATTCATTAATTCTTGAGACACGTTGTATGGCAGAACATTGTATGAGAGACACAAAGTTTAGTTAGAAAGTTTTCTTTATTTCATGTAGCTTCGTTGGATCCCAGACACAATACATAAAATCATGGGATGAATAACCAGTTGAACTGGTTCTATTACTGGTGATATTTGCTGTGAGGAATGCCAACACACTATCAGATAATGAAGAGATCCCAAAACATGATTGTAAACATTCAGTTCCACATGGTTGAAGGGGAGTTAACACATGAACATTTAACTGCAAAGTTAAGTTCTACACCACTAGTGCACAGGGACTCCATTACAAATGCATTAGGAATCTCCAAACATGCATCACTCAATTCCCTTCTGACTTTAAGAGTCTATGATAGGAATCTATGATATCAATCAAAGTGGAAATGTGGCCAAAAAACCCCCCAAACAACAACAACAACAACAAAAACCAGGTTTACTATGGCATTTTGGAGACATTGTCCCATCTCAGGATGGTTAAGGCCTCAGCTGGAAATACTCTGTTCCCCAGATTGTCAAGTTTATATGTATTATAGGTGTGGTGTTCTTTTTTTTTTACATAATATAAGATTGTTCTCTCTGTGAGCAGGTTTCTTGGGGAGGTTTTCTGGAGGCAGCCTTAGTTTCAGTTCAACGTAATAATCACTGCAAATACAGCCAGCTGATAAAATCCAAACATTTATTTTCTCCTTCCTTGATCCCAAGAGCTCTTGCAGCTTGTCCTTTGCTTCTGCCTCCGCTTTCTTCAACCTCCAGCCAGCACAAAAGTGGAAGATGGAATGAATCTGATTCCACCTCCAAGAGTAGGCATGTGGGCTTCTGTATCTCACAGAGCACTCTGTGTCTGGCCCTGAGAGCTTCTTGCTTATATGCTGTTCACTGAGTACACACCAATCATTATGTCACTGGGAAACCATTATTTGTTGTATGATTAAATCAATGCTAAACTAGATCTAAACATTGTCTCCTCAATTCCACTTAGTATCTTGTTTCAAGTTCTGGCCCATTACATCTCCTTGTAGGATCAGATCAATCATACTGAACCATGCTAAATTAGATAATTATTGTCTCTATCAACTCTAATGAGTTAACACTTTATAAGGATTCCAACATATAGGCAGGTGTATAAATCAATGAATTATTTAAGGTATACAAGAGGGACCCTATTTATGACCAAAAGCATTATATATTCATATGACATATCATGCAATGGTTAAAAAAAAAAGATAATTGTATTTTAAATGGAAGATAGTTTCCTCTGGAAAGGTGGTGATGGTGATGGGGAAGAAATAGTTATTAAATGCCTATTATGTGCCAGATATTGTACTAAACACAATATTTATAATATTGTACTTAGCTAAATACAAATATTACCTTACTTGGTTGTATATCTATGTATTTAGGCATATATATATACTTTTACACATATATTTATTTGCATATATACACTTATACTTATGCACTTGCATATGTATGCTGGCATATATATGTATACTTACACTTACTTAAACATCTGTATACATGTCTTATTCATACATCTGCATTTGTATATATACTTATACATATAAGTATGTGCATATAAACACTTAAACATGCAGTTGTATATATATTATTGAATACATATATAATATGCATACACTTACATGTCTATATATATACTTTATCTATACATATATATATATTTGCAATATGTTTATATATATAATCATATAAAATAAATGACATATTTGCATTTTCATATACAAATATACAAAAATCCACATAGATGCATGCATGCATATACATGTCTTTTTGGGTCCCTAATATAAATACTTTTATCCTCATAACAATCCTATAAGAAAAGCATTATATGGCATCTTATCTCTATTTTACAGAAGGCAAAACTGGGATTCAGAAATATTGACTTGCCCAGAGAGATATAACAAATAAGTGGATGAATAAAATCCAGATTTTCTTTTTCCCTCCTTCCTTCCCTCCCTCCTTCACTCCTTCCTTCCTTCTTTTTTTCCTTCTTCCTTCCTTCCTTGCTTTCCTCCCTCCCTCCCTCCCTCCCTTCCTTCCTTCCTTCCTTCTTTCCTTGGGCAATTGGGGTTGTGATTTGCCTGGGGTCACCTAGTTAGGAAGTATTAAATGTTTGAAGTTGGATTTAAATTCAGGTCCTCCTGGCTCTAGCACACTGTGGCTTTAATCCATTGTGCCATCTAGTTGCCCAGACTCATATTTTCTTAACTTTATCCATTGTGCGAACACATTTCTTATATAGAGCACATTCTAGTCATGGTAGTCACATGTAGAAGTGTAAGTTTTATAACCACACTGGTCAGATCACTCTTCTGCTCTTTTAAGTTGAGCACATGCCTGCTATATAATATTCTCACCATGTATATCTTTGAAAATGGAATGCATATATGGAATGTTGTACATATGTGCATGTTTGTACACCCTCACACGTCTTGACCACTAAATATTAACCAGGAATGAATAATAGTCTTGATGGACCTATAATTGGCAACCAAAGATATAAACATTTCTCATAGTCATATCCAGTTATAGAAATCTGCTTAGACAAACAGAATATTTCAAAGTTTCATTTTCTCCAGAATAAAGAACTTACAACAATCTATAGTTCCATTAATTATCTTATTCCTTTTTTCAATTGAAGTTTAGAACCTACCTGGCTCTCCATTCTTTTTTTTTTTTAACAACTAAATTAATCCCTTTAAAAATCAAGTTGCTTGTTGATTTCCCCCCTCCCTATTTAGCAAAAAAAGGAATGATACTAGAGTATAAGACATAAGTTTGGACTAACACATATTATTCATACTTCAACTCTCCCAGCACTAATAATTTCATCTGTCTGGGTACTTCCTCCAGTATTTACAAACTATACTTCATGATAAATCCATCATCTAATGACTAACTTGGTGATATGTAAAGGGTTGAAACTATGAAAAGGTGCACTTGAATCAGACAACTGTACACTTAAGGCTAATTACCTATTTGATATAAGACAATGACCCTATTAGCATATGTTTGGGAAAATGGCCCTTCTCACCATTGGTGTTGGCTCAATGTTTGAGGTTAAGATACTTGTAGGCAAGGATTAGAGGGTGGGATGACAGAAGCCAGAGATTCACTTGACTGCAGGACAAGGAGGAAGAAGGTGAAGATTCTGGACTCCAGAAACAAGAGGAGATCTTTGGCTAAACTCCTGGCAGTTTGCCTGCTTCTCCCACTAAAGACCAAGGACTTTTACTTATCCAGATTCTGGCTGATCCTGAGACTTCCAGGGAGCTAGTTTGGACTTAACAGTGATAGACATATTTAGATAACTAAGCTGGTCCTCAAAAACCAGATGATTACTGTGCTCATATTTATAGCCTTTGCCACTTAACATGACCTTCCAGAGCTTCCTCATTGCTGGAATCATCTTTAAGAATAGAGCTTCTTCTGAATTTGAACAAGAGAAAAGATCTATATTTCCTACTCCAATGATTGAGGCTATTTATTGTCAAGAAAAAATAGGAACATATGTACCTCAGCCAGCAGTCAGTCCTGTCTGTCAAACAACCAAAAACTTGCATAAATCATATTATTATTATTATTTTTTCTTTTTCCAATATAACATAGATGAGAAAATAATGGGAATGCTTAGGTAGATGGCTTATTGACACTGTTATAGTTTTTGGTAAATTATAGCTTTCAGCAATGTTACAATGTGATCTTGGGTTTACCTTCAAGAAATCTTTTCTGGCCTTGGCACAGCTTTGGAACCATAGTTTTGAACCACCAGAGAAGTAATCCACAGAAGCATGCATTGCATAAATTTTCAAAGCTGTCTCTAAAATGAGAAATTTCTGGGGCAGCTAGATGAAGCAACGGATAGAGCACTGGCCCTGAAAATCAGGAGGACTTGAGTTTAAATGTGGCCTCAGACACTTAATACTTCCTAGTTGTATGACCCAGCAAGTCACTTAACCCCAATTGCTTCATCAAAATAAATAAATAAATAAAATGAGAAATTTCTGACAATTATATTGCAAAAAAGTTAATAACATCAAATTTATCAAATTTAGCAATTAATGAGAATTTTGAATTTTGAACAAATCAGGTTATAGAATTTTTAGGCAATGATGACATGTATGTATGTTAGAGTTTGAACCCTGATCACAATTTCAAACCAAGCATTCTTTCTTCTAGACTGAATTGCTCTCAGATGAAAAGATAGAGATAGAAAAATAGATGCATGGATAGATAGATAGATGAATGGATCTCTATATCTCTTTTCCACTAAAACGAGTACATGATATAAGTATTATACACATTTATGATATATGTCATATATTATACATATGATTTATAAACAAATTATGCTGGCTTGTTAATAATTACTATTATTGGCAGAAATACAAAGCTTACTGGCCATATTTATATAAATTGTGTGTATGCATACACATGTCTCTGTACACATAGATACACACAAAACATTCTTTTAGTAAATATGACAAAACTGAACAGAGGTTCCGTATGAAGGAGAATCTAAGAATGCTTCTTTTTGTTGTGAAGCATCTACTGGACTAAAGAGGAAAGAGTATTTTCCTCCTAAAAAATATCCAACCCGATAATAAAACAAAGATCTCAACCAGAGGAACCTAAAGCATTTATTACATGTGACTAATCTCCAAAATTTCCAAACAAGAGATGGGAACTATATACATTTCCTTTAGCAACTCCAAACTGTCTCATGTTTGTTATTCAGTCATTTCAGTCACATACAACATTTTTTGTGACCCCATTTGCACTGGGTTTGTCATTTATTTCTCCAGCTTGTTTTATAGATGAGCAAATTGAAACAAATTGGGATAACTGACTTGCCCAGAGTCACCCTGCTCATGTTTCAGGTTAGATTTGAATTAAATTTTCCTGACTCCAGACCCAGCATTTTATCCACTGTGTCACTTTCCTAAGAATTGAAGGACCCAGCTTCTCTCTGGGTCTCTCTGGAATTGAAGACCCAGCTTCACATAACAGCTCTGGACATTAAGGCTCACTTAACCTTCCTGGGCTTCAATTTCATTATCTGTTAAAGGATATGGTTGGACTAAATGACCTCTAAAATCCCTCCCAACTGTGGATCTGTAATCCTCTGTGATCTTGTGGCTCACCTCTTTTGAGTATATGGAGTGAGGAAAAGGAATGATTGGTTTTCTGTTCCTAGAAGAGTCCCATTTGTGAACTGAAGAGGCATTGATTGCCCTTTGTGGATAAGTATTTGCACTAACTTTGTCCACCAAGTTGTGCCCTCATTCTGTCTAAAAGGAGAATCTCCATCCGGTGGGATGACAAAACAGACAAGGCAACATAATTGTACCCTCCACCCTGTGTAATTGCTTCTGTGAGGAGTAATTTGCCACTTTTTACACAGGTGCACATTATTCTTCTTTGAGACACAATTCCCCCAAAGCTGCCAACAAACCCAGGAATACCAAAGGAAAAGCAGAGCATCTCCCTCCCACAGAGCAGTAGAAAGCTTGGGCTTTTGCAGATCCTGTTTCCCTTTCATCACCTGTCAATTTGTTGGAGGCCTAAAGAGACACACCTCCTAACCCTCATTTTCACAACTGCCAAAATAAAAAAGAACAAAGAACATTAGTGATAAAATAATCGGCCAATCCTTCAGAGAGAAAAGGGAAAGAAAATGTACTTTCCTGAGGAAATAAAGTCTCCTATTTGGAGTAAATTGTCATGTGGCCTAAAAAAGGAAATTTACCTCATTTGAACAAGTAATTGACTTTAACTCACTATTTTATTAAGATTTTGGGTGCAATATATTAAGTAAAACTACTCCTGAAATTTTAAAAAGCATAGGATTTGGGATGGGAAAAGAAAGGACAAGACATAGGGAATTGTGATTTTCAATTGTATTTCTTTTAATAATGAGTTTTATAACTTTGGTGAAGACACTTAGCAGCATATCAGGACCTCAGTATCCTCATCAGTAAAAATATGGAAACTGACTTTGCTAATGGCAACTAAATGTATATTTCTCTTGTACTTTTATATTTACAAAATAGTGTATGCTCCAAAATCCTGTGAGGTAAGTAATAGAAATTATAATAATTTTATTTCACAGATGAAGAAACAAACTGAGGCTCAGAGAAAAGAAAGTGTGTTCATGGTAGTCAGAATAGAATTATTGGTCCCTGTCTTTTGATTCCAATCTTGGTACTAGTTGATCTTTAAAGTTTACCTTAATTTGCCTAGAGGCAAATAAAGTTAGAGTACATGGCCAGGACTCTGCAAGATCTGAGTTGGGATTCAGTTTTATAAACTTACTGGGGATTCTGGGTAAGTCACTTAAACTTTGTTTACCTCAGTTTCCTCAATTGTAAAATGAGTATAACAATAATACCTACCTCTCAGGATTGTTGTGAGGATTAAATGAGATTATATTTGTAAAATTCTTGGCATTTCTTGGAACATGGGTACTTAAAAATGCTTGTTTCTTCCCTCCTATTAGCTTTTGAAGTCTGTTTTATCTTCTTTTAGAGAAAATGGGACCAAGATGAGAACTATTCACTCAACCATTTTTGTTGAATTTCATTTTTAAAATACTGAAGTTAGTTCAGATAAGCTTTTCATAAGTGCATATGGTACTGTATCTATACCATATAAAATGGTGTTACATGCTACCATGTAGTAGTTCCATATCAGATGCAATATATCCCTCAGAGTTTGAGAATTCAAATGAGCAATTCATTTTTATTAAAAAATACCTTCAGGTATAATAAGTTCCCAACGCAGTGAAAAAGATAAAAGCAGGTAAAAGCTATTAACAAGATGGGTAAAAGCAATGGACAAATAAGTTTTCTGAGATCTCCCTGCTAGAGTCCTAGAGATGTCTTTATAGTCTCCTTGCCCCAAAGCCCTGAATACCAAATTTGGATACCAGATCAATCAATCTGGGGACAAAGTTTCAAAGTGGCAAATGACTTAAGCTGTGGTAGAAGCCTTAAAGTAGAAGATCACACTGAAACTGCCTCAGGCTTACTCTGTAACTTCTTTGCTCATCACAGTCCTAGCTGATGTTTAGGAGTGTGAAATTAACTCAAGTGTCCCCAGCTCCAGAAATATTTTGATCCACAACACAATATAACTAATATTCACTTGGTTGTTTGATTTCATATTAAAATAGTCTTATTCTTCACTCCTTAAAAGCCTCTACTGTAAGGCTGCTAGATGGTGTAGTGGATAGAGTACCAGAGGACCTGAGTTCAAATCCAGCCTCAGACACTTAACACTAGCTATGTGATCTTGGGGGAGGCATTTAACCTTATTTGCCTTGCCAAAAATAAATGAATAAATAAATAAATATAAGCCTCCTGCCAACTGTAAATGTGTGTGTGGATCTCACTGATTTCAAGAAAATATTTTAGAAACAACCATACTTTCCATTGAATGGATTCCACGATAGTATTGATAAAAGGCAAATAGATAGGAAGTGATAGATTATTATTTGAGATAGATGATGAGATATTTGAAACTAAGCCTGAGAAGATCCTATTTTAGGTACTCTCAAATATTCAAATGGATCTTTGTTTTCACAGATTTAGAAATTCCCTCCAGTAACACTGGTCAGAGAATTTCCCTTCTGCCCATCATGTATTATCCATATATTATTTATGTTTCCATGAATTCATCACAGTGGGCCAATACAATATGCTGGAGACCTCCTATTTCCTTTTGATATTGCAGTTATACCCATGGAGTACAGTGGCCTGTCATCCTTCATCCTTGTCACATGACCAGCATTTCACTGATGACATTTTTATCTTTTGTTCTCTTAAGTTAAATAATGTACACTGCTTATGCTACATATGGCAAATGCATATTGATTCCATACTAAAAAATTGCATCATCATATCAAAATTAGGTGGTTCAGAGTTTTCCTTAAATATAGTCAAGCTTAAGTTTTCTTCTGTAATAACTTGCATATCTCATTGACACTAAATCTATCCAAAATTAAACCTATTCCTCCTTTCAACTTTTCTTTCCTTATTTGTTGTATCAACCATCCTTTTATTCATCTTATTTACACATCAGAAATTAAGTCACTTTGGAGTCTTCTTTCTTTGTTTTTCTCTTCTGTCTTTCAGTCTCTTTGATTTTCTGTCACAATCATTTCTCTGACTCTGTGTCCCTTTTTCTGTCTTTTGGTCTCTATTTCTGACTCCCTGTATATCTCTCTTTATTTCTCTGTCTCTATCTCTCTTTGCCTCTGTTTCCTTTTGTCTCTGTCCCTCTCTCACCTCTAATCCCACCCAGTTAGTAAGTTTCTAGGTTCAATTAATCATATAACCATAACATCACTAATACCCATCTCTTTCTCTCCATTTACATGGTCACTACTCTTATCACATCATCTTATTCTGACTATGGTAACATTAACTAGTCTCTCTCCCAATAACTCTTCTTTTTAACTCATCCTTCACACAGCAACAAAAGAATCATTTTAGTTCACAAGCTTGACCATGCAATTACTGGATCAAAAATTTTCATTACCTTCCCAGTTCTTAGAAGATAAAATAAAATAAAAAGACTCTTTACCCTGAAATTTAGGGTCTTCTTTAATCTGCTTCTAATCTGCCTTTTGAGTTTCATTTCACTATTACTCTCTTGCATTACATTATATATTATAACCAAATTGAACTAGTAACTATTCCCTAAATTAAACATGTTATCTCTTATTTTTGAATATTCCCATGAGCCATATCAGGTTCATTCATATCCCCCTTTATTATCTCCATGAGTCTAAATCCTTTCTTTTTTTCAAGACCCTTCTTAACCTGCATTTTCATGATCTCTTCATCCAAATGTGTTTTCTTTCTTTTCAAATTTTTCTGAGCCATTTCTTCATGTGTTTTATGCCTCTATCACTCCCTAAATTTTATTATACCCACCTATAAGTATTCATATTCCCTTCAATGAAATATAAGCTTCCTGAAACCAAGGACTGTCTTGTATTTTAATATATACAAATGCTAGCACAATGCCTTGTATAAAATTAGCATTTGAGAAGCATTTATTGAATGCATACAATACATGGTAATAGATAAATCATATACATATGTTCATTTGTTGAAAATTTTAAAAAATTTAAATACAGAGTTGAGATTTAAATCAACACACCGGCTTCTCATTTTAACTATGGGTATAATGGCTCATATCAGCCTCAGGGATTATCAACTCCTCTTAGGCAATAATCAACTATCTTAAGAAAGATTGATTTAAAATATGATTTTTAGAGGACCTTTGAAGGTTTCATCTATGTATGTAGTAAATTTATGTTTCTATGGCTACAGTCTGTCTACATCTCTTGAAGAATGATTGAGGAAATCAGAAAACCAGAGACAAATAAATAGCCTTAATTATTAATTTAAAAAAATCTCTATAAGCAATTGAAAAGTATAGTAAGATGACTGAAGAGTTCATATATTTTATACCAACATGACACAGAAATAACTGATTAGGTATGAAATGCTAATTCTAATTATAGTAATGATAACTGAAGATGAAATTCTGAATATTGAATAGCTGGGAGCCTAGTTAATGATACTAAAATTCCGATTGCTTAATTGGTTCATTTTGATTCTAGCATCAGATTTGGACAGTGGCTATTTTAAAAATCAGTCTAGTAAAAAGAGTGTTTAAGTGTTCTATAGCTGTTTCATTTGGAGCTGTCATGATCAAATACACATAAAGCATTCCACCCAGAAATTGATGTACTACATTTTGAGAACTGAAAAAAATCATATTACAGGATTTCCATAAACCTATTGACAAAACTATATTAGAAAGACATTTGTTGCCAAGCAGAAAGTTAATGAAAAATCAAAGCATTTCCCCTCCTCCCCCAGCATTTCATCAGAAGTTTCAGATCTTGCTCTTAATTGCTGCCTTTGCTCTCTCATTTTCATTCTAAGATCCCACACCAATCAACACCCTAAACCAGTGTGCAATCACTAAAAGACTTCAGGGAGTCAGTCTTGACATCACAGGAGGAAACAGCTGACTATATTCATCAACACATGCAATCTACTCCATGAAAATGAAGATAGTGAAATGTCTTCTCATTTTTTTGTGACCTTGTAACTGGTTTTGCATATGTTCTTATGTAGCTTGTTTTAGGCCAGAATGAAATGTTGCTCCTACAAAACATAATTTATTGATATTACCATTTGGAGGACAAAACATGTGCCCTTTTGTTTCAAAGTGATGCATAGTTTAAACTATTACAAAGTGATAGAAGCATTAAAGAAGGAAAACATATTCGATATTTAGATTGTGACTGAAAAAGACATGTAATTTGTCTGTATTTCCTATTTATTTATCTGCATTGTATATATGAAACTTAAACAACAAAAACTACTATGGTAGATGTAACCCATTGACTCACCTGACTTTTTAGTATAATCTGTCAGTGCAATCAAAAAGCTTTTTGTAGAAGGTTCTGTACTGCTTAATGCATTCTCAAAGGCAAAGTAACATTTTTAACACCATCTGTATTCTCCTATCTTCTATTACAATATCATGTATTTTTCATCAGTGATTCCTCTTCCCCCCCGCCAAAAAAAAATCAGTTGCATTCTAGAAGAAATTAGATGGCACAGTGAATAGAGCAGTAGGCCTGGAATCAAGATGTACCCGAGTTCAAATTAACCTCAGATACTTTCTATGTAACCCTGGAGAAGTGATTTACCTTCTGTCTACTTCATTTTCTTCATTTGTAAAATGAGAGTGATAATACCATTGATCTGCCAGAGTTATTTTAAAGATTAAATGAGATGAATTTTCTAAAATTAAAGTGCTACTTAGATGGTAGCTACAATTATTAATGGATTTATTTAAACCTTTTCTTGAACCTATTTATATTTGCTACCTATACTGCCTCTTTGAATAATGAGCAGAATGAGCTAACACTGTTACTGTAACAAGTAATATTGAATTATAAATGTTTGATAAATGTTTAAACAGAAACTCTCCAAAATGTATGCATAACAGACTATCTTGCTGTACAGTCTTTCAGTTGTTCAATCCTATTCCTCATGACCCTATCAGGCTCTTTTATTCTCCACTATCTCTCAAAATCTGTCCAAGTTAATGTTTATTGTTTCATGACAATGTCTGTTCATTTCATCCTCTGCCATTACCTTGTGCTTTTGCCTTCAGTCTTTCCAATGGGTTTTCCCCCCCAAAGTCCTGTCTTCTCATTATGTGGCAAAAGTACTTAAGTCTCGGTTTGAATATTTGCCCTTCCAATGAATTAACTTATTTTAAGTATTGACTGATTTAATTTCCTTGCTGTCCAAGGACCTTTTAAAAGTCTTTTCCAGCACCACAGCTCAGCTTTCCTTATTTGTCAGCAAGGGAATGTCAATGCTTTTTTATACACTTACCAGATTTTTCATAGCTTTCATTCTAAGGAGCTAGTTTCTTTTAATTTCATGCCACAGTTGCTATCTTCAGTGCCTTTTGAGAACAAGAATTTAAAATCTAATGATGCTTCCATTTCTTTTTTCGAAATGATAGAACTGGTTATCAAGATCTTAGTTTTGTTGTTGTTTTTTAATGTTCAGCTTCAAGTCTGCCTTTCAAACTCACCAAGAAGCTTCCTAATTCTTCACTTTCTGCTATTAGAATAGTATTGTCTGTTTATCTGAGATTATTGACATTTCTTCCAGCAACCTTAATTCCAGTTTCTGATTCATCTAACTTGACATTTCAAGTAATGTGCTATGGATAAATTAAATAAATATGGTGATAATATTCAGCCTCATATCCCCTTTTCAATGTTAAACTTATGAATTGTTTCATTTTCAGTTCAAGTCACTACTGCTTCTTAATCTCCATACCTGTCCCTCAGGAAACAAGTAAAATATCTGGTAGTCCCAGCTCTTTTGTTGTGATCAACACAGTAAAAAATTTAGTGTAATTAATGAAGTAGAAGAAGATATTTTTTCTGGAACTCCTTTGTCTTCTTCATAAATTCAGCAAACACTGATAATTTTGTCTCTAGTTCTTCATTCTCTTGGAAAGCCAGATTGCTTTTCTGATAATTCTTGTTTCACATATTGTTGAATACTAGCATAATATTAAACAGAACCTTGTTGGCATGTGGAATTAACATAATTGTTCAGTAATTTGAATTTTCCTTGGCATTGCTGTTCTTTAAGATTGGGACATAAACCAATCTTTTCCAATCTAATGGGCACTGCTGAGTTTTCCAAATATACTGACACAATTGAGTGCAGCATTTTTATTTGTTATTTAAAATTTTTAGAATTCTATTTCTATTTTTTTTAATAAGAGCCCTCTATTTTAAAAATACATGCAAAGATAGCTTTCAAAATTCACCCCTATAAAACTCCATGTTCCAAGATTTTCTTCCTCCTTTCTTTCCACTCCTCCTCTAGACAGCAAGCAATCTGATATATGTTAAACATGTGCAATCCCTCCACACAAACCACCATACCTATCATGCTGCACAAGAAAAATCAGATCAAAAAGGTAAAAAAAAGAAAGAAAAAAGACAAGCAAATAGCAACAAAAAAGGTGGGAACACCATACTGTGATCCACACTCAGTTCCCAATATACTATAACTTATTCAGCCATACCTGACAAATGGGCATCCACTCACTTTCCAGTTCCTTTTGGAACTAGAAAAAGTTCTACAGCAAAAAGGGCTGCTACAAATATTTTTGCACATGTGGGTCTTTTCCCCTTTTTTTGTGATTTCTTTAGGATACAGATCCAGTAGAGACACTGCTGAATCAAAGGATATGCACTGTTTGATAGACCTTTGGGCATAGTTCCAAATTGCTTTCCAGAATGGTTGAATCATTTCACAATTCCACCAACAATAAATTAATGTCCCAATTTTCTCACATCCCCTCCAATATTTATCCTTATCTTTTCCTGCCATCTTAACCATCTTAGCCAATTTGAGATGTGTGTAGTGGTTCTTCAGAGTTGCCCTAATTTAAATTTCTCTAATCAATATAAAGCATTTTTTTCATGACTAGAAATGGTTTTAATTTTTCATCTGAAAATTGTCTGTTCATAGCTTTTGAACATTTATCAATTGAAGAATGGCTTGTGTTCTCATAAATTTGAGTCACCTCTATATATTTTAGAAATGAGGCCTTTATCAGAATCCTTAGATGTAACATTTCCCCCCACCCCCAGTTTTCTTCTTTCCTTCTAATCTTGGCTGCATTGTTTTTGTCTGTATAAAAAAACTTTTAAATTTAGCAGATCAAAACTATCCATTTTAAATGCAACATTTTTAATAGTATTATCTTTTAGAATTTTAAATAGCTCAGCTGGAACTCTATCACTTCCACTAGCCTTATTTATTCTAGAATGTCTAGCTCTTGATCAATGGACCAGGCCATTGTAATTATCAGTAATGTTAAACTCTTTCTTGTATAGGTCATTTGTGTATTCTTGCTACCTCTTCTTAATTTCTTCTGTATCTGTTAAGTCTCTAACACTTTGTCTTTTGTCATGTCCCTTTTTTGAATGAAACATTCCCTTAATATCCCTAATTTTCTTGAAGAAATCTCTTAGCTTTTTCATTAGATTGTTTTCTTCTATTTCTTTGCATTGCTATTTAAGAAAACCTTATCTCTCATTGTTCTTTTCTAAACTTCTGCATTCTATTGATATATCTTTACCTTTCACCCTTCTTTTTTGTTTTCCTTCTTTTCTCAGCTATTTGTAAGGCCTCATCAGATAGCCATTTTTATTTCTTGCTCTTCTTTGTTCTTTAGAATTTTTTGTGTGTGACTACTTCCAATACAATATTGTGAACCCTTGTCCATAATTCTTCATTCTATCTACTACATCTAACCCCTTAAATCTATTCTCTATTTCCACTTTAACTAAATCTTTATATCTTCTTCACCTTTGGCTGCCAAATTTATAATCAGTATCATATCTATATATTACCTTCTGATGATGTTCATATATAGAGTCATCTTTTGGTTGATTGAAAGAGTGTTTGCTATGACCAGTGAATTATGAATGTCTTCCCTACTTTACTTTATATTCCAAGGCTAAACTTGCCTGTTAATACAATAATCTTTTGAATTGCTACTTTAGCACGATAATCCTCTGTTTATGAATGTTTCAAAGTTTTGGTGTTATTTTTAGAAGATGTAGATCTTCACAGAATTGATCAAATTGACCTATCTAGCATGAGTGGTTGGAGCAGAGACTTGTAATAGTGTGATGCTGAATGATTTGCCTTGGATTTAATGAACAAATAGGTGTTATTTGGTCATTTTTGAGATTATATCCCAGTACTGATTTTCTTATTCTTTTATTGGCTATGAAAGCTACTCTACTTCTTCTAAGGGATTCTTGCCCACATTATACACACACACACACACACACACACACACACACACATATATGTAAATGGTTGCTTGAATTAATCTTGCCCATTCATATCTATTTGTTCACTGAAACTCAAAATATCAATGTTTAATATTTCCATTTTCTGTTTGACCATATCTAACTTACCTTAGTTCATAGATCTTAAATTCCATGTTTCATATGCAATATTGTTCTTAGCAGTATTGAAATTTCCTTTTTTCACCAGACATATCCACAAATGAATTTCCTTTTGGCTTTAGCCCAACTGCTTCATTAGTACTGGAGCTATCTCTAGTTGTCCTCCGTTCTTACCTTACAGAGTATTGGACAACTTCTAATCTGAGGGGCTTATCTTCTGATGTCATTTCTTTTCATAATTTTAATATAGTCTATGGGGTTTTCTTGGCAAAGAAACTGGAGTGGTTTGCCATTTCCTTCTCCAGTGGATCATCTTTTATCAGAATTCTCCACTGTGACCTGTCCATTTTTGCATAACCCTGCACAACATAACTCATTGAGACATGCGAATCCCTCTGCCACAACAAGGCAGTAATCCAGGAGAGAATGACATACCATAACTTTCTTTATTATTAACATTTTCTACATCACTTTTCTTAAGTTTAGTCAATCAACAAAATAGTAACTAATTTCCTGATTTATATAGTATTTGACAATTTCTGAGATATAAATGCTCATACTGACAATTAACAACTGGATCTTTTTGAAGCTGACTCTAGCACATCCCTGATTTTAGTATAATTGTATTTGTTGAATTACTCCATGCTTGTATACCCTGTAAGATGTTATAGACTTCAAACATAGCTATTCTCCACTTTCATCTTCCCATACAAAAATTCCCTGATTTAAAATCTGTTATTACCTAGCAGTTTTTTTTTTAATTTTCTGCATCACTTTAGTTGGCCTTTATTTAATTCTATAAATGCCACAAACTTGTAAGAAATTATTATATGTAAAACTACTATATGTACAAAGGTTCCATGACTCTTTTCTCCTCCTAAGACTCTAGAAAATATCTGAGAGAGTACCCTCCAACTTTTATAAGTTGAAGCTAACAGGTTTTTCTCATAGAGTCTGGTGGCCAGAAATGCTCATGGAATTTCAGGTGCACTTCATGCTCATTCAATCTTGCAAGAGATCTTTATTAAAGAACATTGAGACTGTTGGATGATTTCATTTGCACATCATATAAACCGCATCCTGTATTGCATGGTAATATGTAAATATTTCAGATGGAAAACAAAAAAGACTAGTTTCCAAGAGGGCCAGTCAGTCCATCAATAGCTTTGCCACGTGGCACACCAAGAAACAGCTTGAGAACTGGCAACACAGCTGTCTGTAGTACATGCCAAGGAAACAGATGGTGCTAATGCTAGAAGAATGCTTTCCATCACTTGGCATCAGGATCTTGTGCTTGCACGCCAAAGAGAAGAAAGAATAGATAGGCATAAGGATGACTATATGCAGGTCATAACAGAATTTTTTGTCATACTGAATATTTTAAACACAGAGTGATGAAGAACCATTTGTGATCTGTTTACTTCTTTTAAGCAAGTGAAAGGGCCTAACAACTAATGGTCTAGGTGGAAAAATTGAAGAATGAGAAGATGCAGATACAGGATTTTGTGAGAGTCAAATAGGGCCCAAACAAAAGCTTTAACATATTTCCTCTTGTATTAATGTATTTTTCCCTATCTAAAAGAAGTTATCAAAATAGCAAGAAGCAGAACTTGCAGATGTTTTTAAAAGAAGGCCTATTCTTTGTTTACACTTTAAAAGCTATTTAGTCATGGAATTTAAAAAAAATCTGTTTTAATGCTATTTCATTAACATATGATTCAATCTGGTTCAGTTAGTTTTCCATTCAAATTTCTTAAAAGAAGAAACTCTTCTTTCTGTAAAGAAAGAAAAGAAAATTTCTGCAATAGTACAACTTTTTTAAAACTCAGTGACTCAAGTTTTGAATATACTGTCCCTTCTAGACCTCAGAGGAAGGTTCCTTACATCGCCTTCTGAAGGATGGAGGATAAAATATGTTTCTATTTCTATTTGTCCTGGAATCTTTATCAAAGATGCTTTATAATCAACTCCAAAATGATGCTACAAAGGACAAAACTAAATCCATTACCCTGTTACTGATTCCTGGGGAATTTTAAAACAAAGAATGGATGCAGAAGAGGTAGATGGTACAGAATGGGATCTTATATGACAGTTTTTTTGCTACAAATTCAAATTCAGCTAGATAGGACTTAAAAATTGCTTTTCAGCAATGAAACAGCTTGCCTTGTCAATGAACAACCTCTTCATCACTGGAAAGTGAAGATTATTCACTTTATTTATTATTTAAAGAAGATTATTACATGGTACATGATACATAGGAAGATAGATTGGGTCAGAGGTTAGACTAGGTGATGTCTAAATTCTTTTCCAGTTCTAAGATGGATTTTAATAACATGACTTTGAATCCATTGTGAAATCTTGAATTGCACCATTAATCTTGAGGGAAGGAAGAGAAAAATAGTAGCAGAAATCAAATCCTCAAAGGTTGAGTTAGAGGAGTATATAGTGATGTTACTCTCCATTTAAATAGAAAGCTTTTTGAATTTTAATTGTAGCCAATAAAAATAAATACTACCTGTCACTCCAAATAAATCAGAAAAAAAATTTTGAGGGATCCTCATTAATTAGGTTCTGGATATACAAAAAAAAAAAAAAAGAATCCAAGAAAATATTTGGCTCTCCAGTCCAATTCAGTTCAATTAAATAAATGTTTATTAACCACATACTCTCAATAGAACACTTTGCTAAGTTCTGGGAGAGAATGGACACTATGGCTTTATTAAAATAGGCTATTTTTTTCTTTGTTTGACTGCTGTCAGCTGTCAGCTGTCAGCAAAAAGACCCTAGGGTCTTTTTGATAAGACCTATTGTCTAGCCACACCTCTATTATGGTATACTTGTACTGCCCTAGATCAAAATGTTAAACACAAGAAGTTTCAACTCAAAAGATAGGTGAATAGTAAAGGTGGGATGTAGGATTCAAAGCTAAATAGGTTTCAAAAGTACACTTCAACATTTTCTACTCATGCATGTATTTTATACTCATTTAAAGTATATTATTAAAACTGATTAGCTCCTTCATGGTTGATGTTTTTAGACACAATTATTTTCTCATATTTTACTGTGTGCTACTGTAACATGGTTCTTGGACTTCCCAGGGGAAAAGATTTGTACTGTACACAGGAACCAAACAAATCTAGAATGCCAATTAACTACAATTATAAATTATAAGTGTATGTGTATGTACAATTCAACTATGATTTCTAAATTGGGATTTCTAAATGATAGACTATCGCTAATAACTGTAGTGTGGGAATCAATTCTCTCACAGTGATTGAATCTAGTAATTGTCCTCAGTCCTGTTGAGCCTCTCAGTTCTCTATTTAGCCATTCAGCAGTCACTTAAAGGTTACAAAGGCTTGAAAGTGTGAAATTATGTGTCTCTAATTTCTAGAACCATTTTAGATTTAATCTAATATTCAATCCAGATAATAATTTTTCATCTTCTTTGAAGAAAGGAAACAGGAAAAATCATATCATTTAGTTCTCATCCTCTATACACCTATCAGTGGTTGAGTGAATTCATCCAGAAATCATAAGAATGAATCAATTAAGAGGAAGGGGGGGGGGGGAGTAAAAATTACATAGCAGAGAACAAAAGAAAACCAATAAGGAAGCAAAGAAAAGGTGGGCAGCTTTGGAAAAAAAAAATGTATAGTGTTTGTTATAGAGGTTTTCTTGAAATGGGAATTTATTTTATATTGAATTCTTTGTTTTTTTTTTTTTTCTTTTAGTCTTTTCTCATTTTGTATCTAAGTTAAAAAAAAAAACCCTAAAAATAAATAAATAAACACAGTTTTTAAGAAAAATGAACCAACAAGCTATGGTTTATAGTTAATCATAGAAAGAAGCATAGTTAGAGCATGTATTCTTAATATTTTGTCCTAGACCTCTTTGGCAGTCTGAAGATCCTTTCTCAGAAATTTTTAATTAATAATACAAAATACATAAGATTACAAAAAAGTTAATTATATTTAAATAAAAGTCTTTTTAAATCATAAGAAAACTTGACAGAAACTAGTTGAAATCTTAGAGAACATCTAGTTAGCCCTCATTTTTCAGATGAAGAAACTTGGTACAGAGGGGGAAGTTTATCCAAGGACTTAGGTCTTAAATAGGAAACCTGTTCTTCTTTTTCCACATCTAGTGGTGATCTTTCCATTCTGTTATATTGCTTTGACTGATAATTTTATGTGGCAGATTTGTAAAATCTGTATGAAGCAACCAAGCCACTTCACAAGACATTTGAAATATGCTCTAAGAATCTTTTCTCCAGAAACACCTAACTATTGATAAACCTCCCTCCATAGCATGAAGTCTAAAAGCGGTCACAGCTTTCTGCCTGATGGAGCCATCTAAATCTCCTGTGGACAATTGTTCCTACCTTTGGTGTGGTACACAATGGATATGTCATCACAATCATTAACCACCTGAAGACTTTAGTTCAGTTCAAGAAATGTTTACTAAGATGTGCCTTGCACAAAGCCAGATTAAACTTTGTTTATATATTTCCCCCATATATTTTTGAGGAGAAAAACTATTTGCTTTCCCCTTATCATCTCTGCTTACCTCCTGCTCCTCAAATTAACTGTACAATTAAATATTCTTTCATCTGTTTTTGGTGTTCAGAGCACTGTACTAGTCTGGGTCATTGAATGGTCTCAATACCTGGTGGTCAAGAAGTTAATGGCAATAAGAGAGTTGTTAAATATCTCCTTTAAATCAGCTGCTGCTGGTTTAGGAGAGAAAGAATTCACTCATTCCCAAATTATTAGTTGCAAAATGAAAGTTTATTTTTGGATAGAAATCAGTTTACAAGGGACTGATTTCTATAGTGGCAGAGTTCTATTAAGGAAATGGAATTTTGGCATTGAGAATGTTTTCTCAGTGGACAGAAGGGTCCTGGCGGCTGAGCAAGCTACCTAGAGCCATCAGCAAAGACTTTAATTGAGGGAAGCTGTTATATTGGGTATCTTGATGGGGGCTGAGACAGCCCGAGCTGATCAGAGCAAGATTCCTCATTTGAATGAGAATTTAGAATTTCTATGGGAGTTTATTTGCCCCTGAATAGTATTGCATCTCTTATCCTGAAAGGTTTGGGCTCTGTCTCCACTTCTTGGAGCTTGGGAAATCCTGATTAAAGGGGACACAATCTCAGAGTGATAATCTAAAAGGGAACAGTTCCCATCCCCCTTCATGGGGATGATGCAATTTAGATAAAACACAACCCTAGACACCCTGGAGCATATAGAAAGATGACACTAACAAAGAATTGTTAAAGTAACAAATGATATTTGCTTTAGGGAGCTACAGATAAAGTGGGTTGTGAGCTCCAAGGAGGAAAGTCATCAAACAGAAAATCAAAGAAAGCTTCCTGGAGGAAAAAGCATTTGAGTTAAGATAAATTGGCTTTCACTGTGAACTCCAGATATTTGGGTTTTCTAAAGGACTGGCCAGATTTTTGCTTATTATCTTACTGTAGTATCTATGAACTGCACATGCCAAATTCTGCTAATGTTTACCCATTCATATTATTTAGAAAGTTGTTATTTATGTTCTGGCTGCTTTGTAACTTTGAAGACTTTGCTAATAACAGTGGGGTATTTTCTCATTAATCAGCACGGAGGAGCACTGTTCTGCCAAAATTTTTGACATAGCTTGAATTTATGGCAAATGGGTCTTTAAAAGTGATCATGTTCGTTTTCACAGTCTGTGTGTGGGTATGAATATATATGTGTTTTAGAACAGATCTAGCCAACAAATCTTTGAATTTTCCACTAAATAAATAGTGATAGACTTTCGGGAGCAATAAAAATATACTTACCCATATCCTGTTTTCAATGATCTCATAATCAAGGATTTTAGATAAAAAGACATATGTATATGAAAAGTTAAATAACCATTTGTTTAATCATCTTTTTGATCATGTTCAATTCTTTATGACCCATTTTGGGTCATTCTTGGCAAAGATACTGCAGTAATTTGCTATTTCTTTCTCCTGCTCACTTTGCAAAGGGGGAAACTAAGGCAATCAGACAGAGTTTAGTGACTTGCTAAGGGTCACAAAGCTGTTGAAGTGTATGAGACCATATTTGAAGTAATAAAGATTAGTGTTCCTGATTCTGGGTCCAGCACTCTATCCACCCCATCATCTTGCTAGCCAAATAACAGTATAGCCGGATGCTATTTACTCAGTATCTTTGAAGAATACAATTCTCTTATTTAAATCCAAATCATGAGCAAATCAAAACATTGCCCTCATGATGCCATTGTTCCTCTTTGACAGTGAAGGACAAACTACAACTATAAAAATAAAAGGGTGGAAGACAAATACAATATTTTAGATAGTGGAAACATCACATGATGTGCAAATATGCTTTCCTTTATTTTAAAAGTTTTAATGGACATCTAGGAAGAATTACTGAGGCTCTTAATTTCTTTGGCAGAATAGTGCTCCTCTGTGCTGACTAATGAGAAAATACCTCACTGTTATTAGCAAAGTCTTCAAAGTTACAAAGCAGCCAGAATAATAAATAAAAACTTTCTAAATAATATGAATGAGTGAACATTAGCAGAATTTGCACATGCAATTCATAGATACTATAGTAAGATAATAAATAAAAATCTGACCAGTTCTTTAGAGAGCCCAAATACTTGGAGTTCACAGTGAAAGCCGATTTATCTTAACTCATACACATTTTCCTCCAGGAAGCTTTGCTTTTCTGTTTGATGATGACCTTCCTCCTTGAAGCTCACAAGAACGCAGAATATAATGTAAGCATTGTTTGATCACTCAGGTCCATTGTTAGCAACTTAATTAGTGTAAAGAGAACTCTTGGGATCTGTTAAAATGTATAAAGTTACACTACATGGATGATACAAAATCATTTTGCTTTTTGAGTTCCTATAGACTTTTTTTGGGTCTCTTCTACATTTTTCTTCACTCTAACTTTTAGAATCATTACTTTTTTTAGTTAATGTGCTTGCCTTTCACAGTACATCCTTTAATTCAAGTATTAAGCATTGCTGCTTCCCAATGCCATTTGGAATTTGTACTTTCTTATTTACTCTGCCTTTGGAAATGAAATTACCAAACATGCTAGAAGCATATGTAAAGTAATAGTAAACAGGTTCTGAATGAGGCACTTCAATTGTGTTTATGGCTTTAGTGCATGGATTTTGTGTATTTTTTTGTCTGTTAGTGTTAATAATTGTTTATTTCAAGATTTTCATATGTTAATAATTATTGAGGCTCCTAAATAAAAGGCCTCCAGACCAATGAAGTAGGGTTTTACTATGGAAAGGAAATTCATGTCATATACCAAGTGAAATTAAATCAGTAAGCATTTATTAAATACGTAATAGGGACCAGACACTATGTAAAGCTATGGAATTATAAAAACAAGGAAAGATAGTCTCTGCTATCAAGGATCTTACATTCTAATGTGGGAAGACAACACATAAAAGAAAGCTGAAAAGATGGACAAGGGAAGAAATTGAATGGAGGGGATGGAGGTGGAAAAGACCAAAGAATGGCTGGTCAAAGTCCTTTCCCAAAATGGAAATTCTCAAGGAAATTCAATGAGAGAAGGGGACCAAAGGGACATAGAAAGAAGGTATATGAAATATGAATAACCAAATAAAAAGAAGAAAGGAAAATTATGTAGAAACTAAAGGAAAGAAAGAATACTAGTAGCTTATACAATAACTAATAAGAAAATTATATAACATAGTGTAATTGCTTATATTTCAATGTTTTCTCTTTGTTCATTGATATAAGAATAATGGATAATGTAATACATGAATACTAATAAAAATGATTAAGTTTGCCATGTTGTTACAATACTTACTTGTTGTTGTTGACTCATTCCAACTCATGTCTCATTCTCGTGACCCCATTTGGTATTTTCCTGGCAAAAGATATTAACTTTGCCATTTCCTTCTCTAGCTCATTTTACAAATGATGGAATGAGGTAAACAGGGTTAAGTGACTTTCCCAGAGTCATACAACCAGTAAATGTATGAGATGAGATTTGAACGCAAGTCCTCCTGAGTCCAGAGCTAGTGTTCTATCCTCTATACTACTCAGCTTTATACTTTATTTTTCATATTCATACTTTATATTTAAAGGATTAATGCTGTCCCCAGTATGAATTTTCTCTTTCTTAAAACAGCTTTCAATGCTCCTGCATCTTAATAAATCATCTTCATTAGTTACTGTAGGCAGTGATTAGGTAGGAAAATATATAGGTTAGAAAGATAGATAGATGGATGGACGGATGGATGGACAGAGGAATGAGCAAATAATCAAGAAGATAAATAGAAAGATAAACAAATAAATAGTTCATATAGATGGTGACCAACCTTCAGTCACTCAATCACTTGAATCTATCTAGGCTGAATCTTGAACAACTGACACATAGGCAAAATCTAGGACTGTATATATTTTTAAGGGCCTATTAGAACTTGTGCTTCACTAATGTGGCCTTTAAGAAGCCAAAGTTATATCCATGCTAGGATATAACATTGGAGTACTTAGTGGAAAGTCTTTCTAATGTTTAAGAAATAATGCCTAGGAAATAGTTTTTAAAACACACAATCAATGGGCTAATTCTATTCTGTATGAAAAATTGATAGGAATCTATGAGAGTGATCCACATATAATGATTTAACATTTATACAGATAAATTTATATAACATTTATAAACACTTATAATACAGCCTGAAATAATACAGCCAATATGTCCTCTAGCAAAGTCTAGGAGGTGATTATTTCAATTAATCCTTAAATAAGGCAAAAATATATGTTCATCCAAAGTGTTACTATTGAAATGGAAAAGGTTTGTTATTGGCTACAAATGGAAGAGAAATCCCCCATAGATGGTGAGGTTTTCCCAGATATTACTGTTGATGAATAATATTGACCTCGTTGTTGTCACTGATTTCAACAAATCTGGGGAGAGACAGGAAAAGGATTATTCTAGGCAGCCTTTGCTTGATAACACAAATATACAGTTTCCTTATTTTGACATTAAATCTGCATTTTCAAGTAAGTGAGAGTTGATCTTTGATCATCCCACAGCATAGAAAGTCTGGAATGTAACCCTACTAGATACTGATGAAGTGCCAAATCAAATGTAAAGATCTTATTGCTTGACCTAGATAGCACAGTGAACCTAGAGTCAGGAAGACCTGAATTCACATATAGTCTCAAATGTTTACTAATTATGTGACTGTGGGCAAGGCACTTTGTCTCTATTTGCCTCAGTTTGCCCATCTGCAAAACAGGAATAATCAATACCACCTACCTCCCAAGGATGTTGTGAAGATCAATGAAATATTTGTAAAGTGCTTACCACAGGGTCTAGCCTATTGTAAGTACCACATAAATGTTAGTCATCATTCAGTGATCCTCTTATGCGGAATGAACACCTTTTTCGGATCAAAATAATTATGGAATACACTTAATGAGCAAACAAAATAACCATTGCACAGGGCAGGGGGGCTTATAAATCTAAGCCTCGGGGAGATCCCAAAAGACTCCAAGTTGTAGCCAGAAGTGGAGGAAAAACCAGTGGAAGGAAGATATCAGTAGTATCATGGATCCATTGAAGATGCATTGAAGCACAAGATATAATGGACAGAGGCATCTTTCTGATGTTAGAAGCTGATTTTTCATTTGAACTAAGATGGAAGAATCTGCTATTTCTAGATACCTATGTTTTTTCCAGAATGTCTTACCTCAAGTGTCAGAACAAATTGGAACAAAGACCAAGTTGATTTCACCTTTCTACCTCTAGGGCTTTGATTAGTCTGTAGAGGCTTTTCCTTCTTTTTCCTAGATTCCAGCTGGCTCTTTTCATTTTATCTGAAAAAGAGCTGCTTTGCTGAGGCAAGCATACAGTGAAGTGAAGCAGTGAGAAAACACACATCTGCCCAAATATAAAATAAGCTTTGAAAGTCTGAAACATCTACATCTGAAAAATTCTGCATGCATTTATATCTATCTATACATATGTGAATATATATATATAGATAGATAGATAGATAGATAGATACGTATACATATATACACACATACATACAATATGCTATTTCTTGACTAGGATTCATATTCCACAGTTAGACCAATATGTTCATGTGTTTATCTCTTCATATGAATCTATAAACATAAATATACATACACATACACGTTCTCTTTTTAACTAGGACTTTATATTTTGTCTTTTCCCAGAGTATCAAGATGTATAATACTTCAAATCAAGATAACATATTTTTATAACACACTTACCATGTATATTTGCTGTGTAACATTGGGCAAGTCACTTAATATCTCTTTGTCTAGGAGATAGCCAGATGGCCCAATGGATAGAGCTCTGGTCTTACAGTCAGAGTTCACATCCAGCCTCAGGCAAGTCTACCATTGGAGAAGGAAATGACAAAACATTCCTGTGTCTTTGCTAAGCGAAACCCATGAACAGTATGGTCCACAGGGTCATAAAGAGTTGGACATGACTAATCATATGAACAACAACAACAATCCTAGGGATCAGGAATATAAATACAAACAGAAAAATAACCCCCATTCACAAGAACGTCACATTTTAAAGATGAAGATAACATATAAAAGGAATCTGAAAAACAACAGGGTGGGTGATGGGGTGGGCAGAGACATGATAGAGAAAGTCCTGAGAATCAGGAATGCAGCTTTGGAGAAGAATGAAGATATAACTATCCGGAGGTTCTGTGAGGAAACAATGTTAAAGAAAGAGGCTTACAAAGAAGCATCTAAAAAAGAACTGAAACTAATATACACCAGAAACTTTTAGCTAGAAAGGACTTTAGAGATCAAGTTCACTTTACAGAGGAAGGAACAAGCCCAGAGTGTTTATGAGCTGCCGCCAGTCATAGAGCTAACGAGGGGAAGATCCAAGATTACAACCCAGATTTCCTGACCTCCTTTTTCTCATTATTGTCCCCATCAAAGTCCTAAAAGGAAATAAGTCACAAAATCTTTAAATCAGAACTTGAAATGTGTGAAAGCCTTATCAGAGCTTCTCCCTCCCCATTAAAGTAAGTCTTCTGAATATATTATCAGGAGATAAGTTTGGTCTATACCAGGTCTCAAGATACATATGAGAAGAGTGTACCCAAAGGACAAAAGTGATTTTTAATGATTTTATTTTGGGTCACATGCCAATTCAGCCAGTATGATCCTCTCACTTTGTCATTGAAAACATCTTGGTATACTCTTTTTCTTAGGGTCCTAGAATTAGGGTCCTCAATCCCCTTCCTTTTTGCCAGAGCTGTACTGTGTTACAGCAATACCAACATATTGCTTCTGCCTTGCGTAAACGGCATGTTGACTGAAGTGCTGATCGGGCACACATCTTCTGTTCCAGTGATGCCAGAAATATCACAGGAACAGAAGGATGAGCTCTGCCTGTTGCCAAATTTATTTTGTATTTTCTGCATGTTAAAAATGAACACCCACATGACCAGGAGCACTCATTCTTGTGACAGGAAGTGCTGGGAAGGATTGAGCTTGTGGTTGAAAGCAATTAAAAAAAATGTCCTTAGGAGAATAAACTACATTTGGCTTAAATTACTATCTAGATGCAATGTTCTCTCCCAGGACCTCCTACTTTTCCTTTCCCAAAAGGGAGATCAGGGCACAGACAAGTGAGAAATAGAAAGAAGTGTCATTTTTGTTGTTTTTGTTTGGAAAGCAGGAATAAGAAATAAATTAAAGTATGGCAAAGATAATACAAAAATGAAAGTAGAAAGTTGAATTTATTCCTTAGTATGTCTACATTTTTCTTGGAGTATTTTATAGAAGGTAACTGATTAATTCACATAGCATTGCTCAAAATCAGTATGAGCAAAAAATTCCCATTTTGCAGAGTAGCAAAAGGTAGGGTATGATAAGGTCCTCAAGGCAAGGCTCAAAAATCGGGTTGATACCTCAAGGTTCATTGATGAGAGCAGAGAGTATTTGGGGTCATTCAACATGGGAGTGAGAGGAAGACACAGATTCAATGATCCAGATGAAAAAGGGCTGCTTGAGCATGAGAAGGAAGTATCTGAGAAGAGGGTAGGCAAAAAGAATACTAATATGATGAGGACAAGGATCAAATCGTCTTGAGAGTCATAATGAGGCTCTTGTAAGAGGTCAAGATCAAGACAGGCAGACCTTAATGAAGCCTTCTTACAATAAAAAACCTTTTCAAAAAACAAATTAATTGTTTCAAAATATTTAAATATTAAGAAGTTATGAACCAGGCAAATCCACTGAGTTTGTTGCTACTTTGCATCAGAAAGATGATATAATTGATCTAAGGAGAAAAATGCTGAGCACTATGAGTATTAAAAAAGGTAGGACTGGGGTTTGGGGAAGAGAAGTTTCACTTTCCTGAGTCCCTTTTCACAATATGATTTCATCATTTTGCCAAAAGTGCTCCAAGTTTCTCCACTACTGGGTAATAGTTTCAATACTGGTCAAATCAAATGCTTTCTTTCTAAAAGTTTCTAGAACTGACAAAAGCAAGGATCCTGTATTTCATTAGCTTTCCAACTCCTCCAGTGCTTGATATAGTGTTTAGCACATAACAAGAACTTGATAAAATTTTGTTGAATGGGTTGATTGTTGGCTGATTTTACTTGTGTTTCTGTAGCATGAATATGAATATGTACTTATATTTGTAGCTATATTTTGGAGGTTCTCCATAAGGTAATAGAGTGGTCCATGGTGTGTGTCAACAAGCTATTGCATATCATCAATGAAGAATTATATAAGGATTGTGGCTCAAAGGATAAGAATATAAAATAAGAACAGAAAATAGGATAGTGGAAGTAAGGGATGACTAATGGAAAGTTTATGTGTTCCAGTGGTATATACATATATCAGGACATCTAGAGTAAGACCCCCCAGTCAATAATGTAGCTCATACATAGAGAATATATAGAAGAACAGGTGAAAGAGCCACTAAAGATAAAAGGCATGGATAAATTGTAATCTGTAATTCTGGAAGGCATAATTAACTACATTAATGAAATCACAAATCCACATGGCAGAAGAATTTAAATACAGATCATTTAAAATTATTCATGTTAATTTGTGACTGTGAATGTATTTACATATATCCATTATATATATACACATTCCAGTAAAGCATTTTGGTAGATGGAATAAACCATGTTGCGAGTAACTGAGGGGCTACAGATCTATCAGTGAGTTAGTGACTGTGTTTGCCCCAATCATGTAAAGATTTCTACCAGTGGAATGGGCAGATGAGAATAATTTGTTCCAGGGACTATGGAGGCAGCTAAAGTAGGTTCTGTGAAATGCTTGAAGCTTGGTCAAACATTGAAAATGTCAAGGTAATTGCGGTATTCCAGGCCACTGCCATTATCCTGACTTTTGTCTCCAGTGAACTTTGATAATTCTGGAAGAAAGAGTGAGGCTGATGACTGTGCAACTGAGCCTCATTTAAACTAAATTCCACCATGAATTGAGACATTACTATGTGATGCCATTGGTCCTCTTAAAAAATGAAGGACAAACAACAACAATACATATATACATACATATATGTGTGTATGTGTATATGTATGTGTTTGTACATGTGATATATATGGGGATACACAATTCAAAAGATAAATTAAGAGGTCATTATACAAAACTAACATTTTCTAGGCAAGCACCATTTTTCAACTCTTAGAATCTCCAAAGCAGATATAAGTGTCAGAGATATTAAGGGGGATATTGAAAGGTAATTTTGATTTTAAAACTACATTTAAAATTTTAACATATTTTGGAATAAACTAAAAACATCCAATCTTACAAATAAAACAGCTCAAGAAAATGTATGTAGAGTTACTAGTAATTAAGGAGAATTTCTTCTTGACCTCTAAATATTTTTTTAAAATATCTTTTTGGCCAAGTTTGTAATTTCAATACTTCTTAGATTGATAGCATCCTATCCATAATGCTGAGTGTAAACCCAAGCAAGACTTGGATCATAGCAATGGCAGTAACAGAAGCAGAAGCAAGAGCTTATTTGTCCCAATAAGTGGTTCTCCCTCTCTGTTTCTTTCTTCCTCCCTTTCCTTCCCTTCCCCTCTATCCTGTTTCCCTTTCTTTTCCCTCATCTCGCCTCTTTTCTTCTCTTCTCTTCTCTTCTCTCCTCTTCTAGATGAGGCTAGGAGGCAACATAAGTAGATAGATTTAAAATTGTTTAATGACTTAAAAAAAGGTCTTTAATTTTCAACCTGGAATACTGTTTTCTCTTGTCCTTCCCCACCCCCCACCCCCACCTGAGGATCTATTTTCTATAGTTGCTCAACATATCTTTTTACTGACAAAAGAAGGTGTAACTAATATGATTTTGAAATTTTAAGAGAATACAAAGTTAGAGAAGAGAGAGTTTTATACACTGGCCATATTACTGAGCTAGAACCAATACTTCTCTAATCTGATGGCTTTTTTTGACCTCATTTTTCTTGATCTCTGCATTTTTTGACATTCTCACCCAACCTTTCCTGGTGGTTACTCTCTCAAGTTTTCACATTGCTGATTTTCCTTGGTTCCTCCTCTGTCTGTCAAGACCTCCTTAAAGTATTCTTTTCTGGATTATGATCCATACTATGCCCCCTATTTGTTGGTGTGCTCCAAGGTTTTGTGTTGTGCCCTCTTATCTTCTTCATATTCTTCCTTGATTTATTGCATCAGTTCCCTTAAGATGAACTGTGCATTTTGCTTATACAAATGGAGTCCTACAGTTATTTTCCTACCACTCTGCTGTTTCCCAAGCTCATTGCATATCCACTTATTAGACATTTCCAACTAGATGTAATGTATGAATCTCGAATTTAACATCAGCAAAACATATTTTATGTTTTTCCCCCAAACCTCCTATTTTCCAAACTTCCTTTTTTTCTATTGTGACCTACATCTGTTTTTCTAATATTCAGGTTCACTATCAAATAGTCATCCTTGACTCTATTTTTTTTTTTTTGCATTTCCCTGACATTCAATCTGTTGTTATGTCTCATTGTTCTGTCTCCACAATATTTCTCTACTTTCCCTTTTCTGTTTTATCAAAACATTTCTACTCTAATACATTATGTAATCATTTATCACCTGGACTATTTATTGCAATGGCCTGTAGTTTCCTGGCTGCAAAACTCTCCTCTCCAATTAGACCATGATTTCCTTGTAAGTGGGATTTTTTAAAAAACTTTTTTGTATCCTTAGTATTTATCGAGTTGTCTGGCCCACAGTAGGCACTTAATGATTGTTGACTTGACTTTGTTTTTTTTCAATATATCCTCCAAATAGATGCCAGAATGATAACCTTCATATATATCTAATTGTCACTTCAAAACTTCTAAGGACTTTCTATCGCCTTTATAATAAAATACAAACATCATTATTTAACATTTAATATTCTTCATAATATGATTCCAACCTACCTTTTTAGACTTATTATGCATTACTTTCTATTCATAATGTTCTCATTACATAAGCTCTATGTTCCAGTCACACTAGTCTATCAGTTGTTGCATAGGAAACATTCCATCAGGTCTAGATTGTACTCTCTCCTTTGCTTTTACTTTATACAATTTCTAATTGTTTTCAAGATTCAGTTAGAATACCACTTTCTACCCTGATTTTCCTATCCCCATTACTATTGTATTGATTTATCTCCACTCATGTTTTTTCATTTGATAAAATATAAGTTTCTTGAAGACAAAAATTGTTTTGCTTTTGTCTTTGTATCCCCAGTTCTTGGCATACAGTAAGTACTTAATAAATGCTTGTTGGCTGAATAAATAAATATTATAAGGGAGGATTCCTATTCAAGCGTAGGCTTATCTGAATGACGAGAGATCCTTATTCTTCCTAAGAATATGAAAGAGCATGAAAAAGAAAGTTAAGTTCTCTTAACTTTCTCCTGCCATAAAACTTTATAAAAATAAGTTTTACATGTTACATTTGGTTACTTTTCTACTATATTTACTCTAACTTTTAAATAACTGTGCTAATATATAGAAAATACTGTAAATAATACAGAATCATACAAAATTATTATTTGGAATGTATCACATTACATAATTGTTTAATTGTAGCTTTCTACATATGTTTTATGCTGGGTTACCTTTTTAAAATGTTAATTTCCTGGGTGAAGTCACTTAGTTGCTGGGCAAAATATTCCAAAACCAGTTGGAGGAGGATGAAAAACAAATTGTGAAACAAAAGTTTACTACAGATACTCAGTAAACTCTAAAGTCTACCAAATGGGTAAATCAAAGGATTTTTTTCCACAGAGACCAGTTTGGATTTAGTGTCTTCTCCATTATAGTATATATTTGATAAAGAAAGTTTAAGAATATTTTACACCTGAAGACAAGGCATCTAAATACACAAATTATAGACCCCTAACTTGTCATTCTGGTGTCTGTGTCAAACTTCAAAAAAATATAACCAAGGAAAACAGTCTGACAATAGCCCTTGAATCTACTTTTTTTTTTTTTTTTTAAAGCATATTCATTTGGGAATTGAAATAAGAAATATAAGACTTCATTGCATTAGCAAATGCTAAACCAATTGTTGGGATGGGAAGGTGGTGGAAAGTTGGCAGGCAAGACAGAGTCAAGTTTTCCTGATGTACTAATTGTTTTTGTTAAATAGCTGCTCATCTCAGTAGTTTTTGAGATGGCCAAAGAATGAAATTGCTGTCCATGATCTCTGAATTTCAAGGTTCTATAGCAAACCCCTGATTGCCCCACACTAGTTATGGCTGTGCAGCTAAACCATTTGTATTATATGTTTCAATTTTATGAAACTCTTTGTCATTTTCATCTATTTGCCATGATCACCAGTCATTTTATCCCCTTGGTGACATCCCACTCTGTATGAAATATTACCTTGTCCCTTCTACTTTATGACTATAATAATAGTCTGCACTTAGCATCAGAGTTCAATAGAAATAATCAAGAGAACAAGGTTGTTGTTCTGGCTGTCTTATATTGCTTTGAATATGATGATTCTCCTTTGCCTCAGTTTCCCATCAGTAAAATGTAATCAATTCAGCTTTCCTATTTCAATCATAGATATAAACATCTACCAATTAGTCCTTAGAAATTATGGGAGACCTTTAGTAGGTACTCAAAAACTATTAAATTCCATTCTTATGTATCTGTGTGCATGTGTGAACATCTAAGCATGAATTCATTGCAAAATGATAAGAGAACACAATATAATAAAACTCATTCAGACGACAACAGTGTGCAAATATTTAAGTTAATATTCTTGAGCACTTTTTACCCAACAACTTAAAGCACTTTTTATTCCTTGGTATGATTAATCTCATTGTAATTTGTGGAAGAAGACAGTAATGAATGCAATTCTACAAGAGTTTCTTTTTAGAATTGTGTAGAAAAATAATTGGCTTGGAATTTGGGTAAATGTATCTTGGATCAAAAATTCACTACCTAGGCAAAATTAGGCCATCAGGAGGATATAATGAAAGAAAGGACCTTTCTAAAATGAGCACTGTCCCCTCCCCACTTAATTTTCAATGGTATTTTATTTTTCCAAATACATATAAAATACATTTCAACATTTATGCTTGCAATGTTTTATGTTCCATTTTTTTCTTCCTCCCCTCATTACCTCCCCTCCCCAGGAAGTAAACAATCTGATAAAGGTTAAACATATCAAATACTTTTATACATGTTTGTACATATAATATACATTATCCATATTTATCATGTTGTGTGAGAAAATTGAATAAAAAGTGAAAAAAAAAACCCAAGAAAGAAAAAACAAAGAAAGGTGGAAATACTATGCTTTAATCCATATTCAGTCTCCACAGTTCTCTCCCCGGATGTAGATAGCACTTTCCAACCCAAATCTATTGGAATTGCCTTGAATCACTGCATTATTAAGAAGATCCAAGTCCATCACTTTTGATCCTCACATAATTTTGTTGTTACTATGTACTCCATTCTCTTGGTTCTGCTCACTTAATTTGGCATCAGTTCTTGTAAGTCCTTCCAGGCTTTTCTAAAATCAGCTTTCTTATAAGAACAATAGTACTCCATTACATTCATATGCTAGAATTTTTCAGTCATTCTCCAACTAATGGGTATCCACTCAATTTCCAGTTCCTTGCCACTACAAAAAGAGCAATTTTGCACATGTGGGTCTTTTCCCATCTTTTATGATTTCCTTGGGATACAGGCCCAGTAGAGACAGTGCTAGATCAAAGAATATGAATAATTTTATAGTCCTTTGAGCATAGTGCTACATTGCTCTCAAGAATGGTTGGATCAGTTCACAACTCCACCAACAAAGCATTAGTTGTCCCAATTTTTCCACACATCCTTCAACATTTATCATTTTCTTTTCCTATCATTTTAGTCAATCTGAGTAAAGTGGTACCTCAGAGTTGTCTTAATCTGCATGAAATTCAATGTCTGACTAGCAAGTGGTGTTGCTTGGTTGTAAGCAGATTGGAAGGAGCAGGGTGCAAGTAAGAGGAAGCATAGAATAGGTATGTCCAACTAGGATGTAGATAAATAAAGTTGAAAATTGTTGAATGTTGAAGCGGAAAGGAGTGGGGAACTTGGACTGAGGCCTTACATGGTGAAGTGATTTGCTCAAAGTTAAAGAGAGAATTAGTTAACAGAATGGTGACTATAAATCAAGAATTTTAATTCTTCACTGTTCTTTATATTGAGATCAAAGCAAGATCAAAACATGATCCCAACACACTGTTCAAAAATCAAGCAGATACAGAATGGCAGAATGCAGTTGATTTAGGTTTTTGAATCATATTATTATACAAGAATTACATGTTTAGGGATAACAGACAGACATTGGCTAAAAAAATTGCCTCAACAATCCACTGCTCAGAGATATATTTATTTAAAAACTCTCGATTTTCTATTTCCTATTAGGAATAGATTGGTATACTTTTCACATTGGAATGAGGAAGTAGTACATTTTGGATGTGAAAGAAAGAAAGGGCTTCATAGGCCATTTTTTTCCTACAAAGTGAGTCTCAGAGGCCAGATGGCCAAAGTAAGATTCTAGAGGAGTTCTTAGAGACTGATTATCTGAAAACTGAAGGTAATAGTTTAATATGTTTCTGGGTGTTTTTTCCTCTATGGGGGGAGAGACTGAGATATTAAGTGAGAGTAGGGGTTTTGCTTGGGGCCATATCGTACAGTGCATCCTCACTTACATATAGAGAAATTAATATCTCAGTAAATTTTCTTCCCTGGTATGTAGCAAGCTGTTTTAATTATGTTCCTTTAGGCTCTGATGATTAGAAATATGCAACAGAGACAGTCTGGCTTGCTATAGGTATATAACAAAGTGTCTAACAATCTAACAAGCTAAATATCTTCTTTATAATATATGTTATTGTACAGCTTTATACAGCATGGAGTTAAAGGGTTTATAGGACAAAAGACAAACTTATAGAGGAATCAAAAAGCAACTGCTTAATAAAACTTCCTCAGCTTTTTTTTTTTTTTTAACCTTAAATCTGTTTAAAAAGAATGAAGTCATCATGGATGAATGTGTGACTCATGCTCAGATTTTGGTTTGTGAAAAGTTTTTAGTGTTAATGAGAACTGGCCACTCAAAAGAAAAGAAGGAATGAACGGACCTTGGACAGCAACCCCCAGCAGGAGGAAACATGATGAGCCTGACCAGCAAAAGAAGATGGTAGTGATTAAAACCACAGTCAGGATAGATGGTATAAAAAGCAGAACCAAAGAAATCACAAATATTTCTCCCTGAGCATCAAGACTGGTAAAATAAGTGGAGCCCTGCAGGATTTGTTCAGGCTTCTCTTCCAGTAGAGCCTTGCTTCCCTCTTGCTAGAGCTGAACTGTGACAAGAAACAAATAAGCAATGGGTTGAATTGCTGTAGTTGTCATATTTGTGACTATATTTTTCAGACCTCTCAGACCTAACACGTAGGAACCCCAAGGAGGTAAAGGAATATAAAGGAATGATCATATAATTTGAAAAATGAACTTTTTGGCAGAGAGAAGAATGACCTATTTCAGACTTCTGCCCTTTGGGAGGTGGTTTATGCCATGGAACTATGTAGTGTGGAAACTTCAAATACTGGAGCTGGCAGAGACCTAGGAATTCAAGAATCACTTGCTTCCCTTTAGGTATCAAACTGAATTCTAATTCATATAATAACCTTAGCATTCCCCACATTTTTTTTTTTTTTTTATTTACACTAGTTAGCTTCTTCAAGATATTGTCAAGGGAATTCGTCAAAAAAGCTTTTTTTTTTTCATAACAACGTTGCATTTGGGTACATATTGCTCTACTTACATTGTTCCTTGCAGTGATATCCGCCCTTCTCCCCAATCTCTTTGCCAGTCTTTCTCTCAAACACCCCCTTCCACACCCCCACTCTCATTTAAATTTCCCAAGAGCAATGCAAATGCAGACTTTTTCTGAAACTGACATAGGAAAGGGTCCTTCACTTTATCTAATGCTGAGGTATCTAATAATGGTCTTGGGATCTCATATATTTGATTCAAATAAGTGGAATTCATGCTTTCCCAAAGGGTGTGTGCTTTCTGGAATTATTCAAATCATTAATGCTGTTTCAACTGAGACTGTATATCACTTAATACACAAGGAAAATTGCATATCAGAAGATAAGGAAATCAACCAATCAATAAACAGTTATTAAATACCTACCATAGACTCTGGGGATACAATTACAAAAAAAAAAAAAAAAAAGGAACATATATTCTAGCCGAACAATGTCAAGAATGAAAGTCTTGTTGGTATTCATATTGATTGAATTAATTTCCCTCCACTATTTTTAGAAATTTGGTGCTCTTTTGATAAGAGTTGCAAGAATTTCAGAATCAAAATAGTTCCTTCTCTGTCATCAGTCCTTAGGCTACATTGAATTGACCAAAAGAAGAGATGGGGTTTTAACATTTATTTTTAAAAAATTAGAATGTGACCCCAAGAGCAGGAAAAAATACTGCAAGGGAATGGTAGCTGGGCTTAACATTGATTTGAAAGAAGACAAATCAGGTGTTTTAGGATTTATTGTTCATCTCCTAAGCCTTAAAAGGCTGTATCTAGAAGGGATTCCAGAGATTATACAATCCAAATCCCACATTTTAGAGGGGAAGAATCTGAGGCCCAGGGAAATTAAGTGATTTTGCTCAAGGCCTTATAGGTAACAAACATCTGGAAACAGATTTGAACCCAGATTCTTGGATTCCAAAGCACATGATGTAACCCTGTATCATGCTGCCTCCCCTTAGACTATCATCCTCTAATATCAATAATTGCATCAAATGTGTGTGGCTGTTTATGTGTGTTTCTGGGCACAGACTCAATAGACCCATATTTGCATTTCTATAAAACTTTTCTTCCAAATAGCCAATAATGAATGAGGAAGTAAGTATTTTTATCTCAATTTTCCAGAGGATCAAGTGGAATCAGACCAAGATACATACATATATATATATATATATATATATATATATATATATATGTATACACACATGCATCTACATATATGCATATACACATATAGGTTCCCAAGTGTGTGTATGTGTAATGGGCTGAGGCTTGAGTTGATGCACTGAGGTCCCAAGCACATGAGGCTAAATAGTAATTGGACCATACTCTATTAATATATAAGCTTGGAGAAAGAATGGCCCCCACCCACTCTTTGTGCAAGTCCTGATGTGTTGTATAGGAAATGACGATTTTGGTGGGTGGAGGCAGGGGAGTGGAAAAGGAAGGGGAGGAGAGACTTTTGGGATTGCCATTGCCACGGTTGGCTCAGCTCACATCTCTCTCTGTTAGCTGATTTGTTTCTCTTCTTCTTTTTGCTTTTGCTGCTTTCGACAATTTTTTCTGTTTGTTAAGTGTCTGAGGCTGGATTTGAACTCAGGTCCTCTTGACTTCAAGGCTGGTGCTCTATCCACTGAGCCATCTCCTCCCCTTCCTTCAGCTATGTATAATTTGTAGTATCTTAGTGTTTCTATGGTCTTTTGTAGACATGCTTCTAACATTTGTTCCTCAGGTGCACATCCCAATATATCATCCATATAATGTAATAGTATAACTTTTGGAAATGCTTTTCTTATTGGAGCAAGAGCAGCAGCAACATACATTTGACACATAGTGGGGCTGTTTTTCATTCCCTGTGGCAAAACTGTCCATTCATATCTTTTATAAGGCTCAACTAAGTTAACGCTGGGCACTGAAAAGGCAAATCTTTTCATATCCTCCTTATCCAGAGGGATAGAATAGAAACAATCCTTAATATCGATGACCCAAAGAGGCCACTCTCTAGGCAATTGAGTAGGAGATGGAAGTCCAGGCTGAAGAGTTCCCATAGTTTCCATCTGTTCATTTACTTTTCTTAAATCAGTGAGCATCCTCCATTTTCCTGATTTCTTTTTTACAACGAACACTGGGGAATTCCAAGGACTTAGAGAAGGTTGTAAATGTCCTTGTTCAAGCTGTTCCTGTACTATATCTAATAAGGCCTGAATTTTATCGCTACCCAAGGGCCACTGTTCTATCCACACTGGTGTATCAGTTTTCCATTGGATAGGAACAGGTGAAAGTGTTGGCAGGCCTTCAACAGCAGCCCTGCTTAAAAAACCGAAGTTTTTCCACTCCCCTGCCTCCACCCACCAAAATCGTCATTTCCTATACAACACATCAGGACTTGCACAAAAAGTGGGTGGGGGCCATTCTTTCTCCAAGCTTATATATTAATAGAGTATGGTCCAATTACTATTTAGCCTCATGTGCTTGGGACCTCAGTGCATCAACTCAAGCCTCAGCCCATTACATGTATGAATGTATATGTATGTATGTATATATACATTACCTATATAACATAGAGAAATAGATTTACTTAGAGTATCTCTATCTCTCTGCCTACCTACGTTTATACATACATACGCACAAAACAAAATTAGCATAATCAATAAAAATCTGGCTTCTGAGTCATGAATACTTAACTTTAAATTCTGTATTTGCCACATAGTGTCTGGAACCTCTTGGTGCAAGACATTTATATCCTCCCCTTCCCAGCTCTAAGACTATAAATTGCAAGTGGTTGCTTAACTGCCCAATAGAGGGAATTTCCCTACCTCAGTGAAATCATGAATACATAGATTTTTCTGGAGGGTGGGATGGAATCAACAAGTGATGGAGGGGAATCCAAATATAAATATAGCTCTAAAAAGTTTTCATTTTAAATAAATACTCTCTCAGAAATATCATTTTCTTCCATGAAAATATTTTAAAAGTGTGTACTATGTACCTTGGAAATAGTCACCTTTTCATTACATAACATGGAGGGGGTAGTATGATACAGGTACTAGAAAGTGTGCCTCAGAGGAGAGAAAACCCAAATTCAAGTTCTTCTTTTAATACATAATGACTGTATTCATGTGTGTGTACATGTATACAAACATATAATATATATGTTAGATATGCTTATATGCACATCTGTGTATATATTGATAGATATATATTAATGTATATGTGTGTATTTGTACATATGCATGCATATATGTATGTGCATACAGACATGCCTATATCTATAATTATACACTAAGAATAGTAGCACTTATGTATCTCTTTAAAGTTCACAAAGTACTTTATGAATATTATTTTATTTTATGCTCACAACAACCCAGGACGAGAGATAGCATTCTTATCCCCTTTTACAATAGAGTAAATCGAGGCAGAGAGAGGTTAAATGTTTTGCTTAGAGTCATACAGCTAGTAAATACCTGAATTTGAACTAAGGTCTTCTTGACTTCAGGTCCATAGCTATAAACTAGGGTTTATAGGATAAGAATTGGAAGGAAATCCTGGAGCCATCTAGTCTAATTGTTTTACTATACTATTAAGGAAAATTACATATACAACTGTACACATGTATTTATTACATACTCATACATAAATATGTTATATATACATATCCATCTATATACATACAGAGAGACATACACACACAGAGACAGAGACAGAGAGGAGAGACAGACAAACAGACAAAGAGAGCTAGACAGACAGAGATTGAGATTGAAACTGAGAATTCCTCATTCTCAAAGAGCACCAAGGATATCATGAGAATGATGTTTTGACTTTGACTATAAATTGGATTTAAGTGAAGCAAAATTAACAAAATCATCAGATTCACTGAGACACAGACACAGACAGACACACATAGAGAAAGACAGATACAGAGATAAAGAGAGACAGAGAGAGAGAGAGAAGAGAGAGAGAGAGAGAGAGAGAGAGAGAGAGAGAGAGAGAGAGAGGAAACTACCTCTATGAATGAAAGTTTGCCACTGAGATTGTGATTGATATCCTTGGAGAGTTACTCAGAGGCTCTTAGAGATAAAAAAAAAAAAAAGTGTTCATATTCACATAGCTAGTATGTGTTTAAGACTTTATTCAGTAGTAATAAATTACTCTCTTTCTATGTCTCTTCTCTCTTCCTTCACTGCCCTACTGAATGAAAATGAAATATATAGTACAGAATCTTTTTAAACTTTTGCATCTCTATCTCTCTAACTTAAAAGTTTTTTAAAATATGAAAACATTTGCTTTTGTTCATTTTACAAAATAGATCCCAATTCTTATCTGCCTCTTTAAAAACAGAATATTTCCAATTCATATGACTCAAAAGAGTGAATAAATATACTTGGGATCAGAGGAGGAGGTGAGTTCCAGGAAGGAACGAGCTGTAACTATTTTCTCATTACATGGCATCTGGTTAGGAGTGAAGCACATTGATGGAGTGATAATGCAACTTATTAAGAATCCTCAAACTTGAATAAATCTCTGTTTCTCTCTCTTTCTCACACACGTGTATGTATATGTATATGTATATGTATATATACTCATACACATACACTCAGACATATATCATCTGCTGTTATTTCTACAATATAATAATTATTCCATTAGCATCTTTTTTAATTGGCATTTGTTAAGTGCTTACAAGATGAAAAACACTTGTCTAGTCAAGAGATTTATCACACAAAAGATATAACTAGGCTCTCTTCTCCCCTAGAAACTATCCCATAATGAGGAATGCTACAATTTGAAACATATGGAACAGAAAGAATTAGAAACTTTACACAAAGTCTCATCAAAGGGCCACACATGCTGATAAACTAATGGAAACAAAGTGGAATTAAGATAGTGTATTATAGCTGGATTCTTAGGAAAACTTTCTTAAGTAAGGCCCTAAGGGTCATAGCCATATGTTGTCTTCGGAGTAATCTGTCATGATGGAGTATTGTATTTGCTTCCAACTGCTATCTAAAAAGCCTACAACTGCTTTGTAATGAAGAACATTAGCTATCAAAACATATTTTAGTTCAATGCCTTAAAAAGGACATTTATCTTATAGTCATAACACAAAACTGTTTATTTTTGCAATGCTATTTTTTCACAGTCCAAAATACTTTATTGGTCATCTCTAGATAGATATACAGTGTAAGTAGTTTTTGTCCTTCCTACTTCCTCCCTCCCTCCCTCCCTCCCTCCCTCCCTTCCTTCCTTCCTTCCTTCCTTCCTTCCTTCCTTCCTTCCTTCTTTCCTTCCTGCCTGCCTGCCATCTTGCCTTCCTGCTTGCCTTCTTTTCTCCTTTATCTATTACTTGGAAGAAAGAACATGGCACTAAAGGAGTTTGGAAAATATGACCAGGAAAAATGATTCTATGTCATGTGATTAATAGAAGTTTTGACCATTTTTAAAAAATCTTATTATCTAGTAGCAAGACCAGTGATCAGGGAATAATTGATACATTTTTTTCCCAAAGGGGTTGGGCATGAAAGGAACAAATGTATTTATATAAAATGATTTCACTCAAGTATTGTCCTGAATCTTTATGTTCCTTATAAGGCCATTTAAAAAATATTGATTATATCTTTGCAACAAGGTGTGAAGATTGACGTTATGCTAATATGAATTCGTGATTTTTCCTGATTACTTATTGCTCCAGAGACTACAATAGAGATGACACATAGATAATTAATGATTAATGATTGATTAACAGCCAGATCGTGTACCTGATAATGTACCCTTAATTTGTGTATGTGCGTGTGTGTATATGTGTGTGTGTGTGTGTGTGTGTGTGTGTGTGTGTGTAATTTTTTCATGTTGTTGCCTGTAGTAGATCTTGAGTGAATTTTCCATGGACAGGGATGACTTTCTTTGTATCCTTAGTATTTAACAAAATTCCTAGAGTATTGTAAATACTCAGTAAATGTACATTGAATAATGGATTTAATCCTCTCTCACTCTCAGTTTCTTCATTTGTAAAGTTGAAAGTTACTATTAAGACCAAATGAATACTTTGCAGATATTGACTCACCAGGTCAGTGCCAGCTCTTAGTGAGAACTTCCAATACTGAGTTCAGTCCTTGCAGACCCAGAACTTTAGTAATTGGCCAAAGATAACTTTTTTTTTTTTAAATAACTTTTTATTGACAGAACCCTTGCCAGGGTAATTTTTTTTTACATTATCCCTTGCACTCACTTCTTTTCTGATTTTTCCCCTCTCTCCCTCCACCGCCTCCCCCAGATGGCAAGCAGTCCTATACATGTTAAATAGGTTATAGTATATCCTAGATACAATATATGTGTGCAGAACCGAACAGTTCTCTTTTTGCACAGGAAGAATTGGATTCAGGAGGTAAAAATAGCCTGGGAAGAAAAACAAAAATGCAAGCAGTTTACATTCATTTCCCAGTGTTCTTTCTTTGGGTGTAGCTGTTTCTGATTATCTTTGATCAATTGAAACTGAATTAGCTCTCTTTATCGAAGAAATCCACTTCCATCAGAATACATCCTCATACAGTATCATTTTTGAAATATATAATGATCTCCTGGTTCTGCTCATTTCACTTAGCATCAGTCAAAGATAACTTTTTTAAAACAATTTCCATAATAGTACCTTAAAAGCCTAAAAGAGTGAAAACAATATTCAATATCTCTAAGTATTTTCCAGAGTATGATATAGGAAAGAACAAATAATGGTATTCATGGACACACATAAATGCATGTTGTCATCATCATCAGTAAGTACCTTCATTTCTTCAAACTTGCTGTACCTTCCCATTCACTTTCTGCACCTCCCCTCTTATCTCTTTCTCTCCTGTAATGGGCTGAGGCTTGAGTTGATGCACTGAGGTCCCAAGCATGTGAGGCTAAATAGTAATTGGACCATATTCTATTAATATATATGCTTGGAGAAAGAATGGTCCCCGCCCACTCTTTGTGCAAGTCCTGATGTGTTGTATAGGAAATGATGATTTTGGTGGGTGGAGGCAGGGGAGTGGAAAGGGAAGCGGAAGGAGAGACTGCTGGCTGGTTTCTTGTCACAGCTGTTCGCATTGCTATTGCCCTTCACTTTCAATTCTCCTCTGCTAGCTGGCTTCCTGTCTGCCCATATTGCTATCGCAATCCTTCTTCATCTTTACTGAGAATAAAGATTGGAGATTTTCCTCTTAACCTGAATTCCTGACTCCGGCTGATTTTAAATAAATGATCATCACATTTGGTGCCCAAGTGTGGGGACCAAGGACCCTATTTTCACTGAAGAAGTCTCCAATGACTAGGAACTTAGGTGAGTATTCTAATAGACAAACAGGGAACTTATTTTCTTAAAGACTAAACTAGTAACCTTTTTTGGCTGAAATGTGACAGATCCTAGCTAGAGATTCTCCATCCCCACCCCCAGCCCCACCCAGGAGTGGTGCTATAGAAAGCATGCTTAAGCTGATAGAAGATCATATATAACTAGGGAACTGACAGCTAGACTTCTTGGTACATTAAAACGCGCCTCCCCTTGGTTCTTAGAGGAAGAGCAAATCTCTCCAGATAATTGGACATTAATTGGGCAACAGCTCTCCGCATATTACAATGAAAATGGTCCTCATTCAATTTCCATTGAGGCATTCTATTTATACAATATAATACAGTTGGCCTTAAGAAACCGTATAAGTTATAGAAGAAAAGGAAAAAACTCTAGGAATAGCCAAATGGGGAAGCCTGAAATAAAGGAGGAAAACAAAGACCAGATTAATGACCATATCCCCACAGGGCATGGAGACTTAAGTGAGGCTCAAGGGTGTGGTGAATCTGAGGCAGCTTCAGCCCCACCTAAGGAGCAGGTAATTGACTCCCCTCCATCAACTCCACCCTCGGGGATGGAGGGAGGAGGGGTAGTGGGGGAGGCAGTGACAGCACCAGCACCTCCCCCCCAGCATCCAGCCACTCCTATGACTAGATTGCAAAAGGGACAAATTAAGGCCAAAGTGGAAGGGAGAAATGTATTGGAATTTCAACACCACATTTTTCCTGTAATTCAACAGTTTAATTCTTCAGGTCAAGAAAGTAGAAGATGCACTCCTTTTGATATAGAAATCCTCAAAGACCTGAAAAAGGCTTGCACTCTTTATGGGGCTACATCAGCTTATGTTAAGATGTTATTACAGAATTTGGCTTTTGAAATCTTGACCCCTAATGACTGGAAATCTATAGCAAGGATATGCCTAGAACCTGGACAAAACTACTTGTGGCTTTCTGAATATAGTGAGCTCTGTAGGATACAAGCCCAACAAAATAGTCAAAATGGAGTTCATGCTGCAATCACCTGTGATCTACTAACAGGTGTAGGTTCTTTTGCAGACATCACAGTACAGATTAATTATCTTATAGCAGCATATGAGCAAATTGCTACTAATGCTATCAAAGCGTGGGCTTCTCTCCACAATAAAGATGACAAGGATGGGGCCTTCACAAAAAGAACACAAGGGCCAAATGAACTCTTTGCTGACTTTGTGGGACATTTGCAGACAGCTATCACAAGAACAAATGGGGAAAATGCAGTAATAGACATTTTGATAAGGCAACTTGCTAAGGAAAATGCTAATGAGGTTTGCAGAAGAATTATACTAGGACTGCCCAAGGATGCTCCTTTAGAGGAAGACCAGACAAGATATACACCTTTTATACCAATACACAAATTAATGTGTGCTGTGAGACCATCCCAGAGTGGCAAATTTTATTAGCCATGGCTCCAAATTTTACACATGGGTCTCCATTAAAGATAACCAGACTTTTACATAATTGGCAATGGATTCTTGAAGAAAAAGTTTCTAAAGTTCCTCTTAAAGGACCAACTATCTTTACAGATGCATCCAAACATAATATTTGTGCTGTATACTCTCATGACTTAACTATAAAGAGAGTAGTCAGAACTCCTTTTCAGTCCACTCAGCAGAACAAATTAAATGCGATCATGCTAGCTCTCATTTATTACCCAGGAGACATAAATATAATATCTGATTCAGCCTATTAAGTAGGTGTGGTACAAAGAATTGCCACAGCCCAAATAAAATTTGCAGCTTCTAATATATATCAGCTCTTTAAGGAACTTCAAGAGCAAGTGAAAAAGTATCCAGGAAAGATTTATATCTTGCATGTCCACTCACATAGTGGACTTCCAGGTCCTATTTTTGATGGAAATTCAAAGGCAGATAGTCTTCTAACTATGTTAGCCAATATGCCTTTATTTCAGGAGGCCCAAGAATCCCATTCTAAATACCATCAGGCTGCTTGAGCTTTGTGTTTACAATTTGGGATAATGAGAGGAAGCTAGGAACATAGTAAAAAGCTGTACAGCTTGCCTTCCTTTCCACCCTCCTACGCTCCCTCCAGGGAAGAACCCTCGTAGTTTGAGACCCAATGAAATCTGGCAAATGGATGTGACCCATTATAAATGTTTTGCTGCTATATATCTTTTATCCACGTTGTAGTAGACACCTTTTCAGGATTCATTTTTGCAATACCAGCAGCAAAAGAGACAGCCCGAGTGGTCACTGAATTCCTCATTCAAGCATTCGCAATTAGGGGTGCCACAAGAAATATAAACAGATAATGGACCTGCATATACCTCCAAACATTTTGAACACTCTCCCACCTCTTTCTCCTGTCTTTCTCTGTACTTCTGTGTCTCTGTCTCCCTCCTCCCCTCTCTTCCTCTCATTCTTTCTTTCTCTTTGTCTGTCTGTCTGTCTATCTCTCTCTCTCTCATGTACACATACTCTCCCTCTCTATATATACCCACATACATATGTATATACAAATTATTATATATTTATATACTACTTGTATTTATATTTGTATATGCAAATATATATACACATATACACATTTGTATATATATATTTGCATGAAGCTTTAAGGCTTATGAAGTGCTTTGTACCAAGAACCTCATGAAATATATAATTTAAATGTTAGTATCCACATTTACAGGTAAAGAAAAAGCTCAGAGAGGTTCTTAAAGTATTATGTAAATATCAGTGCAGCAACTGATCTGTCAGTCTGTTACTTTTCCTTTTAATTCCATGATTAGTCCACCTCCTTTTCCAGTCTTAAATGTTCTTGGAAATGTCTCTTGTGCCAATTGTGGTAACATTAGGTTATGCTGTTTATCATTCCTTATGGTATGCTTTTAGGCATAGTACACAGGGCTCAAATCTCAAACAACAGATCAATTGCTCTCCACTCCCAATAAGTGTTCCTGTGCAAACTACATCTGGAGTCTGAGCTTCTGTGCTCTCTGTGACTTGTAATTTTCAGCTATCTAATACAAGCAATCTATGCCATTGTAGGGTTTAATCAATGTTGAACCAATATTCAAAACTCTATTGTAGAAAGTGGAAGAAAAAAAAAGCTTATGTTCATATAGTGCTTTGTACTTCCAAGTGCTTTATATAAAATACCTCATTTGATTACAGTTTAAATCTGTGAGGTAAGTGAACTAAGCATTTTCTTGTTTGTTTGCTTTAACAGGGAAGCGATTTAACTTGTATAGGGAACTCCTGATGAGAAAATCCCTTTTCCCAGTGCAAGTTGCCATCTACTCTGCAACTTAAAGTCCAAGACAGAAATGTCAAACTCACAGAAGCTGCAAGCAGCCCACAATGCTTCAAACTATATTAAAATGTAGTATATGTACTATATTTAACATAATTTAAAAAGTAATATTTAAATATCTATAATATTCTAAGATAATATGCAGCTTGTAGGAATATTTATATATGCTTTCATGGCCTTTATTTCTATTTGATTTTGATACCACTGATCTAAGAGAATTGCCTAGACCACTGAAAATAACTTGCATAGTATTGCCCAACTGGTTTATATCAAATGTGAGAAAATCCAGGTTTTCTATGCTTTAAGTTTGGCTCTCTATCTCCTGAAATACTGCCTGCTTCAGAGAACATGCATTATTCTCCCTATTCTATAAATGAAGAAACTGAGGCTCAGAGAGATTAATCAGTTTTTTATTTTCTTCCTTTTTTTTTTTTTTTTTCTTGTGAGGCAATTAGGGTCAAGTGACTTGCCCAGTGTCATACAACTAGAAAGTGTTAAGTGTTTGAGGCCAGATTTAATTCAAGTCCTCCTGATTCCAGGGCTGGTGCTCTATCTACTGCACCAATTAGCTGCCCCTGATAAATCAGTTTTTTTTAAGAGAAGCTGCCTGATTCAATAGGTAACTGGCAATGTGCCAATCACCCTCCTAAATCCTAGGAACATTAATACAAGCAAAAAAAGGAAAAAGGAAAAAAGTAGTTCCTGCACTCAAGTAATTTACATTTTAATGGGGGAAAGACACACAAAAAAGGAGCTGAAAATGTAAGTGGAAGCTTGAAGGTGCTTGCTTGCTTAAGGTCATGATGCTGAAGTTCAGAAAGTCAGAAATACAGTTATATTGGCCAACTTGAGCCCCACTTTAAAATGGAGATTCAATGAGGAATTTACTAAAGGAGGAGGAGAATGACACAGAAACTAGCTACTTTGGGAGAAGAGGCTTCAGGCACTTTGGGAGGTCATCAGGGTGCTCAAGAAGCTTCCCCATAGGCAGGGTATGGCTTTTTTGTGGCTCTATAAATCTGTCTTCGCAAAAATCAGTCTGTTCTTGGATTTCAGTGCCAAGACTGACTCAGGCCATTATAGTCCTCAGGGTACCAAAAACAAGATGGGAAATCCAAAATCCTATGAATCTTCCAAAGTTTCCAAGGTCCTTCTCCAGGCAAGGGGAGAGAGAAGACTGAGACTGAGGCTGAAGAGAGGGTAGTCACCTTCTCATCCTTGAAGTTCTTCCTCTATTGGGGATTTAAAAAAATAATATTCTCCTCTACCAGCATCAATCTAGAAAAACATATTACCTCTAGACCTAGAATAACTTGTGTATTTCCTCACTCCATACCATAGATTCGTAGGGGTGAGAAACAGAGAAGGAAGATAAATAACAAAGCAATACTTCTTGTGCTATAATAAGAATCTAAAAGATAGAATTTTAGATTTGGAAGAGACCTTTGAGGTCCAGCTATTACTTGAAAGAGAAATTATACTTGAATATTCTCTGAAAAGTGCTCATTTAGTCACTGCTTGAAAACCTATAATGATAGTGTCCTAGACCAGGGTTGACACAGACCAGTGGTTTTAGCGGGGGAGTGGAATGAAAGGCATTATCTAGATACCATATAATATTTATCAAAAAATGCTTACTTAGTAATAGCATGGTAAAACTACTCAGTATATTGCGATGTTCCAAGTAGACTGCAATATCTCTTGTCTCAATAATGAAATATATCTGATCAAATTAGTAAATTTAACTATTGGCCTTTTCTTGGAAGAAAATCCTAGACATGTTTTGACTTCAATTCACATCCATTATGTTTTGATTTTTTCAGTTATTTTCAGTCATGTTTGACTTTTGACGATCTATTTGGAATTTTCATGGCAAAGGTACTAGAGTGGTTTGCCATTTTCTTTTCCAGCTTATTTCACAAATGAGGAAATTGAGGCAAACAGGGTTAAGTGGCTTGCCAAAGGTCAGATGGTTAAATGTCTGAGACCAGATTTGAACTGGAGAAAATTCAGTCTTCCTGATTTCAGATTCAGCAATCTATATACCAAACCATTAACTTTATATAGATTGGTCTTTTGTATGTGCTAAATTAATTTTTAACCTGTAATTTGTGTAACAATTTTAAAATGATCTTTTCTTTTTAATTCTACATATATTATTTTATGTTTTTTAAGTAAGTATACTAAGAAAAAAATATGACCACTAAAGTTATAAAATTATTGAAGTTTTCCTCTGATGCAAAAATAATTTGCCTGTGATGAAATACAAATCCCATCTGAGTGTTTCAAATCTTCTGGACCAATGAATTCTTGAGTATAGATTCTTGTTCTTTTAGGTATCTTCTATTCTAGTCTACATGGACCTAATTGATAGTGATTGCAGTATGCAGATAGGGAACACACTGATCCTCAGAAGTAACCCAGGTCATATTTAACAAGCTCTAATATTTAGATACTCACCTTCTAATCTAATATTATAACAATTTGGAAAAAACATTGTGTTATTTGTTCAATGATTTCTCAAGAAAAAACAAATATCAGAAAGACCCATTGGCAATGGAGAAACTTTTCTAATGAGTTTTTCTCCCAGATGAGCTATAATGAATGATCAAAAAAAGGGATTAAAACAAAAGTGAACTGACACATGACATAGACCTATGTATCTGTACAAGCATATCCAGAGAAGTGTAGAGTAAAATGTCATCAAACTAGCTAAATCAGGGATGTTTTAGCAGTGTACATGTGTCTCATAAATCGCCAATAATTTAACAGACATCTAGGAAACACATATGACTATCATAATAGTCAAACAAAAATTCAGGGAAGAGTGATATTGATTTCATCTATATTGAAATTATGGGAAAAATCAGCTCTCCCTAAGCATGCTTACAAAAACTATATTTTGACTAATGACTTTAGGGATTAGAGCTATGAACTTGCTAGACAAACACCATTTTGCTTGCACTTTTTATGATTAAAAAAGATATCAATTATCAGCTTTTTCTCACTTGTTACTAGCAGAATCTATGTAATGATATAATAAGTATTTTGGTAGCAATTTCTTTATTCTTTTTTAAGCTTCTTATTTTCAAAATATATGCATAGATGGCTTTCAACATTCACTCTCGCAAAACCTTGTGTTCCATTTTTTTTTCTCCTTCTTTTCCCCTATCCCCTCCCTTAGACAGCAAATAATCCAATATATGTTAAACATGTGCAAATCTTCTATACATATTTCCACACTTATGCTGCACAAGAAAAAGTAGATCAAAAAGGGGAAGAAAATGAGAAAGAAAACAAAAAGCAGGCAAACAACAACAACAAAATAAAAATAACATGTTGTCATCCATACTCTGTCCCCACAGTCCTCTCTCTGGATGCAAATGGTTCTCTCCATCACAAGTCCACCAGAACTGGCTTGAATCACCTCACTGTTGAGCCATGTCCATCAAAATAATATTCATCATATAATAGTCATTGTATCATATTGTTGTTGCTGTATACAATGATCTCCTGGTTCTGCTCATTTCACTTAGCATCAGTTCATGTAAGTCTCTCCAAGCCTCTCTGAAATCATCCTGCTGGTCATTTCTTATAGAACAATAATATTCCATAACATTCATATACCGTAATTTATTTCACCATTCTCCAAGTGATGGACATCCATTCAGTTTCCAGTTTCTAGCCACTACTAAAAAGGGCTGCCACAAACATTTTTGCACATTTGGGTCCCTTTCCCTCCTTTAAGATCTCTCTGGGATATAAGTCCAGTAAAAACACTGCTGCATCAAAAGGTATGCACAGTTTGATAGCCCTTTAGGCATAGTTCCATATGGTAGCAATTACTTTGAAGAATTATCCAAGAATTGTTTATTATTGGCCAAGTCAAAGATATTCCGTTGCCTGAGAGCTCTCATTTAATTGGCAGAAAGGTTAAATGGAATTAAATTATTCAATTTTATTTCTACAGATTTCACTAATCTAGAGAACATTTTTTTTTTTGTTTCCATATCTTTTTGATCCTGACATAGAAATGCACAAAAGAAAATACTGACACAGGCATCTGGGCAGGCTGAGTTTATTGAGATTTTATCTTTTTAAAGAAATTCTATGTATTCTTAAATTTTCATTCATATGCTATCTCCTTTGGGAAGTCTTCTTGAAAGATCTCTCAGACTTCACAGCCAACTTTATTTTATAATGCTCTAATGCATTTATCATGTAATATAATTTATTATAGCAACTTCCCTATGAAAAATCCTATGTAGATGCTTTATAGGAGGTAGAAAAAGCAGAACTCCAGAATCTTGAAAATGATTCAGAATTTCAAGTAACATATTGACAACAGATAATATCTGATTTCTCAGCAACAATCTAGTTCTTCGTTGTGAGAATCATCACTAACTAGGCTGATCATTTGGTGACAAATTCTCAGAGGGTGATAAGCCATGAAACAAAGAAAAATAATACTTCCTTTACTCCTCCAAAGTCTATTTCTGATTCTATAAAGATGGTACAAACTGACGGGAAAGGAGACAGAATATGCTAAGCATCCTAAAGTTCTTTTAAATCACACATAATCATTAACTTATAACTATTTGTATTATAAGTGTGAATCTCTTGCTCAGTTACATAGTGGATATATTACAGGATAAATTGAATCATATTGATATTGATGTTGATGTGCATTAGGTATTGTTCTAGTTAATATTTTAACAATGACTTACATAAAATTGTATATGATATAGCTATTAAATTTGTATACGCCAAGAAGTTGAAATGAATTGTTAAAATTCAATGAGATCATAACAGGCATTGGAATGAATCTAATAAAATGTAGCCAATAGGGATAAATATAAAATTTTGCACTTGACTATGAAAAATCAGTTTCATAAGTATAAGACAAGAGAGCTATGACTAGATAGATGTTCCTTTGAAAAAGGCCTCTTTGGTATTAGTAAACTCCAAGATAAATAAGTAAGCAGTTCATGATAGCAAAAACAAAGAAAAAAAAAACAAACAAAAATTCTTTAATATATCTTTGGCTGAATTAAGAGGCTTTCACACAGTTTCTGTACTTTGCATGTCTCTCTATTCTAGGTCTCATCTGATCTCATCTAGAGCAAAGCTTTCTAAACTGCATGTTGTGACCTCATATGGGATCATGTAACTCAAAGTGGGAGCCATAAAATTATGACTTATCAGTAAATATGTGATTTGTATACTTCTATATTCAGAGTTGTGTAAAAATTTATTGGACAAAAAGGGGTCAAGAGAGGAAAAAGTGGAAGCCCTTGTCTAGAGTATTGCGTTCAGTTCTGAGCATCACAATTTAGGGGAAATAAGCTGGAAAATGTGTAGCAAATGGCAGCAAGCTTGGTTAGAGGACCTTCTATTTATTTCATATTACTTGAAGAAATGGGCAATGTTTAGCTTTGAGAAGCAACATTTCAGAGGGAGCATGAAAGCCATATTTAAGTATTTGAAGAATTGTCATAAGGAAGAAAAATTAAAATTAGGGTTAGAGTTTTGCCTCAAAGGGCAAAACCAGAAATGATAGGCAGAAGTTGCAAAGGGTCAAATTTAGGAGCAGATTATATTAAATTAACAAAAACTGTTGTTACAAGTCCCTCCTTTGCAAACTAGAGACCAGTGAGTGCTAATGACTGCAAACACAGAGGAAGAATTTAGAGATGTGGAAAAATGGTCATTTTAGGACAACTTTAGGGAATGAGATTCTGCATGACAAAGAAGTGTTATTTGTGTTCCCTAGAAAGGCTTCAATCCTAACAGCCCATCAGAAAGCTATTTCTAAAAGGAGTTTTGTGAAAACTTTAGAAAGGAGGAAAAAAAGACTTTCTAAGAACTGGGTGTTGTGAGTTTGGCTTTTGACCATATATGTAATTCACTATTATTTTATTTTTAAGTTTGAGCCTGCCTTACACAGGTATCTCATTTGTGCATTAGGATAGTCTATATTTAATTTAGGGGTATTCGTTTATATAAATTATTCTTGCTATATCTTTTCAGCAAATCCTTTGCTAAAAGTTAGTTATTACTACCTGCTGATAATCAAAAGGAAGCAAAAATACTAGAAAACTATACCCTTAGGGCTATCCCCATATATCTGAATACAGTGTTAGTCACTTATCTTCTGGGTACTCAACCTGCAAGTTCAAGGTCAGATTGGGGCAGTGGGCCCTGAGAGAAGTCCTATATCTCTGAAAATAAGATACTAAATGTTTGACATCTTCAAAAGGTGGATGAGGCATTATTCTGAGAAATAAAAAGAGTCTGCTTGCTGAATATTGTTTAATGAAATTTTATAAGCCTGCTAACTTGCCTCTAACACAGATTGATGTTATTTTAGTTGGGCCCTAATTGCTGCATACAAGTTCTTTTGCTCTTCTCTCATTGATGTTATAAATAAGTCTCACACTGTTCCAGACCTTCTGGGGCATTGGAAAAAGTCCTGAATTTGGACTTAGAGAACCTGAGTTTAAATCCAGACTCCTGCCACATACTACCTTAATGATCTTAGGAAAGTAATTTTATCCTTAGGGTTTGTTTATTTATCTGTTAAATAAGGGGGATGTTCCACTATCGTTTCAAAATAAATACATGATATCAATATGAAAGGACATATCAATAAAAAATATCCAAGATCTGATCCTTTTACAGCTCCAGTGAGGAGAACATTACTAACTAAGCATGGGATAAATATGATCACAAAAGAAAAAGAGGTAACTTCAATTTTTTTGAAATCATGAAACTTTTACACAGACAAAACAGCATATTTGGTATAGGAAGGGAAGCTATTGATTGGGAATGGAATTTCTCCATTCAATATCTCTGATAAGGATATTATAATGAAAACATATAACAATACAAATATGAAATACAAAAACCATTTCCAGTGGATAAAAGATCAGGAAAAGTCAAATCAAGAATTATGTATAAAATGACATAGCTTCTAGGCTTTATACTAAGTACCAAAAAATGCAAAAAAGGGCTAAAATGGTCCCTTTTTTTCTTCATGGAGCTTGCAATATAATAAAAGATGATATACATAGGACTATGCACAAATATAACATAATATAGAATAAACTGGAGATAATGAGCTAGCATTAAGTGGAGTAGAGCAATGTAGAGGGCAGAACTTTGGAGAAATATACTTTGAAAGAAGTATACTTGAAACAAGGTGTTAACTCAGTGGAATTGATGTGACAATGGGTTATCTTGTTTACATATACTTAGTATTTAGCATGGTGATGTAATAGTTCTACAATTGATGTAATTGTAATAGGGTATTTAAACTGAGGACAAAGTCAGCCACAGAGATTCTACCGTTGACTATCCTCCTGGTGGCTCTCCTGTCTCTCCTGCATGATGAGGGAGACTGGCAGACTGGCAGACTGCTGGAAGAAAGAAACTGGGGACAGTCAATCAGATTGTGAATCAGACTGCTGGAAGAGACTGTGGAGTAGACTGACTGGGAGACTGAAGAAGACAATAAGGACTCTGGACTTTATTCCTGATTATTCTCATGGTGATTATTCTGCTGAGACCAAAGCTGGTCGGAAGGACCTCCCGAAAGCCAGTGGAACATTACAGAGCAAGAAACTGATTTTTGTATGTTTATTTTTTTGTAGGCGGAATTTTAGCTTAACACAAAGAAAGCAGGGAAAGCCAGAGAGAAGAAATTAGGGGAAAAGAGTTCCAGATAAAATGGGTGTTGAGATCAAAGGATATGAACAAAGAATTCTCAAAAATGGGATTGCATAATTGTAGCAGTCATATAAAATATTTTTCTTATTCATAAATACAAAAAGACAAATCAAAGAAACTAAGAATTCACCTCATACTCAGAAATTGTTACAGTTGATAAAAGATAAAAGAAGACAGGCAAACTTATACTCCATTGATGGAACAGTAAATTGTTTAACCATTCTGAAAAAACAATTTGGAATTAAACTAAGAAAGTGATAAAATGTCCTTGTCATTCATTTGAGAGTTTCCATTTCTAACGATATAGCTCAAGGAGGTGAAATACAACAAGAAATAGCAAAATATTAATAACAGTGTTTTTGTGGAAACAATGAATTAAAAAAAAAGTTCATCAATTGGGGATGGCTAAAAAATTCTTGGTATGTTTATATCATAGACAAAATACAATCTATATGAAGAATTTAGAGATACTTGAGAAAATTTCTATAAATTCATTGAAATTTATCTTAGCAGAACCAGGAAAATAACATATAATAAAACACTAAAATATGTAAAAGACAAGAACAAAAAGAAAATTGATTTAAAGTTGTATAATTATAATGACCAAATTTGACCACAAAGAAAAGGTATCTTACTTTCTCCTTTGCAAAAGAGGTGAACAATGAATACACCATAGTTGGTTGTTGTGTTATATGGTTTTAATGAACCTTTTCCTCATTTTGTTATTAATTACAAGGGTTGGACAATGGAGGGAGGGGGGCTATCAATGTAGAAATGAAAGTGAAGTGAAAACAAAAGATATCAGTAAAGATTTTCATAATATATTAGGATGGGAGCCTTACCAAACTAAGACATCAAATCAAAAATTACTCTTATTTGCTGTGAAGTGAGGTAGTTAGGTGATACTGTAACAAGAGTGCTGGATCAACAGTCAAGAAGTCCTATCCAGTCTCAGATTCTTACTTGCTGTGTGTGAACCTGAGCAAGTCACTTAATATTTGTTTGCTTCAGTTTCTTTAGTCATAAAATGGAGATAACAATAGCACCTAGTTCTAAGGGTTATTAAAACTATCAAATAAGGGTAGCTAGGTAGTACATATCTAGAGAATCAGCCCTGAAGTCAGGAGGGCCTGAGTTCAAATGTAACCTCAGATACTAAATAATTCCTAGTTGTGTGACTCTGGGCAAATCACTTAACTCCAATTGTTTCAGCCAAAAAAAAAAAAAATAATTGAACTTCTGTGTATTAACCTTCTCTATCTCTGTATTTGTTGTTTAGATCTTCTAAAGCGTACTACATTCTTTATACATACTAATCTTATTATTTTTTACCCTAAGTTATAATTAGTTAATAACATTTTTCAATGCCCATTGTTCCCAAAACTTTAATGGGTGCTGTCAGAGACATAACCAAAATATAGTCTTCCAATTCTGTGATTATTATTTGACTTTTTAAAAGAATAACACCTCTTCATTTTACCATAAATTTCTGTTTTTTTAAACTTATTCTCACAAGATGAACTTGATGGACAATTTTAGGACAACCCAAGCCAAGCCATAAAAGGTCTCGAAGGGGTGAGTAAAATTGCTGCAAAGAGAAAAGAAGAAAGAAAGGCAAAAGTCAGAGGTCAGTTATATGTCAAAAGTGTCAGAAAGGTCCTGAGAAAAAAGCAATTATGAAATAAAAAAAAAAAAAACTGCTATTAGTGTAGCACTGATCTTGGCACATAAGGAATGTGTTTGCTATATTTTCAATGTCAAAATTCTTGCTAATTTTGGATTTTTCCACCTGAAGTTAAATTGTACTTTATGCCAAATTCCAGTCTCATACCCTTTGCCCAAGAGAGGAAAGTGAAACTGTTACATCTGATTAGCACTGCATAATATACTTCTCAGGTTGTCAAGGATATCAGCTTAGAGAAGCAAAATCTGCCTGATTTATCATCGGGCAGGTATACAACAAATATAAAATCTGTTTACTTAGTATTCCTATTGTAGATTGGTAAGGTGGAAACTGTGTGTTCAACTATTTTGGAACTTAGACTGTCCTTGACTAAAGAAGGCCAAAGGATTAGAGACTTGTACCTTTATAGGTCACTGAGTACAAACTACTCATTTTATAGATAAGAAATTAAAATCACAGAAAGATTAAGTGACTTACCCAGGAATGAATATATATATATATATATATATATATATATATATATATATATATATATATATATATATATATCAAGACTGAGTCTTGATAAAAAAAAAATAGGAGGAAAAGATGAACCACAAATAAATAATTAATCATTATATGATAGTATAATATTAATATCTCTAATTCCTCCTTCGATATACCGAGAGACACTGTTTACTGTATGAATCACTAATTGGTATGACAAATACTTCATCAAAGGTTTTTATAGTTTACCTGTCAAATCTATTGAGGAAGGAAGAATTTAGGACAAAACAAGAAATAGAGAGCATTACAAAACACAAAATGAATAATTGCTACTATTAAATTCAAAATGCTTTGCACAAATAAAATCAAAACATCCAAATTAGAAAGAAAGCAGAAAACTGGGGAGAAATTTTACAGCAACTATCTCTGATAAATTTCTCAATTTCTCAAATTATAGAGATTTGGACTGAGGCCAATTTATAAAAATACAAGTCATTCCTTGTAGAGGGTTACAGATAATGAGGGAATTCTGGGTGAGGTATAAGACTCTCCAGTCCAGCAAGGGAACCTGCTGACATGTCTAATTTGGCTCCCCATTCCTTCTAGGGGTGGTTCAGCCTTCTTGTGAAGTCAGGGGGTGTGACAATCTATGTTGTAATTAAAGCAGAATTATACTAAAGTGGCAAGGAGACATCTACACACAATAGCAAATTGTTTATGTGCTCCCTATCGTTAGCACATATGCAGTGAGCTATAGTTTCGTAAGAGTATTAAGGTATATAAGGCTGAGAGAATTTTGAATAAATGAATTCCTATTTGAGCATCTTCAAGAATTCTGCTCCTTCACTCCTCATCCATAATCAGGATTCTGGAAGGTACCAAAATCCTTTAGTGAGCAGGTCTGGACAATTCTCCAAATAACAAATGGGTTAAAAGATATGAACAGTTTTTAGACAAAGAAATCAAAGCTATCAGTAGACACATAAAAATCTTCTAAATCATTATTAATTAGAGAAATGAGAAATAAACCTGAGATACTACCTCACACCAATTAGATTGACTGATTTGATAGAAAAGGAAAATGATAACTTTTTGAGAGAAAACTGGGATATTAATGCACTAATATAGAGTTGTGAACTGATCTAATCATTGATTCAATCATTTTGAAAAGTGATTTGGAATTTTGCCCAGAAGGCCAGAAAAACTGCATACCCTTTGATCTAATAATACCAACCTTAGGTCTGTATCCAAAGAGATTAAAAAAAAAGAGAGAAAAAAAAAGAAAAGAAAAGAAAAGAAAGGAAAAAAAAAAACCTGTTGATACAGAACTATTTAGAGAAGTTTTTTTGGGGGGAGCGGGGCTAAGAATTGAACATTTAGAGGTTGCTCATCAATTGAGGATAGCTGAACAAACTATGGTATATGATGTAATGAAATTTTGTTGTGTTTTAAGGAATGACAAGCAGAATGACAAGTAAAACTCATAAAGTCTTAGATGAACTGATGTAGAGTAAAGGAAGTAAAAAACATTGTACATAGTAAAAGAAATATTGAATCATGAACAACTGTGAATGACTTAACAATTCTTAGCAATACAATGATTCAGACAATCCCAAAGTACTCATGATGGAAAATACTGTTTTTCTCCAGAGGAAAAAAAAAATGATGGTGTTTGAATGCAGACTGAAGAATATTATTTTTTCCTTTTAAAAATTTTGGAGGTTTGAGTTTTCTTCCATAAAAATGACTAATCTGGAAAGATGTTTTACATAATTGCAAATGTATAACCTATATCATATTGCTTACCCTCTAGGGTAGGAGTAAAGGAGTGAGGGAAGGATAGACTTTGGAACTCAAAACTTTTTGTTAATTGGACACATGCTGCTTCTTTTCTTTTTAAAAAGCTTTTTATTTTCAATACATATGCATAGTTTTCAATATTCACTTTTGCAAAATCTTATGTTCCAAATTTTTTCTTCCTCCTTTTCCCCCACAGCCTCCCCTAGACAGCAAGTGATCCAATATATATATTAAACATGTGCAATTTCTCTATACATGTTTTCACAATTGTTATTCTGCACAAAAAAACAGATCAAAAAGGAAAAAAAAACTGAGAAAAAAACCCAAAATGTAAGCAAACAACAACAAAAGTGAAAATACTATGTTGAGATCTACACTCAGTCCCACAGTCCTTTTTCTGGGTACAGATGACTCTCTTCAGCACAAGATCATTGGAATGGGCCTGAATTAACTTGTGGTTGCAAAGAGTTGTGTCCATCAGAATTGATCATCACATAATTTTGTTGTTGTGTACTTAATTCTTTTTATTCTACTCACTTCACTTAGCATCAGGAACTTAAATTTTTTTTTTTTTTTCTTTTTGGCTGAGGCAATTGGAGTTAAGTTACTTGCCCAGGGTCACAGAGCTAGGAAGTGTTAAGTAGCAAAAACTTTTAAAAAATGGTAAAAAGGCTTTTATATGTAATTGGGCAGAAATGAAATACTATTTTTAAAAAAGGTTTCTAACTGTGAGGCTAAGAGTTTTAATATAATAGGAAATAATGTGAGGAGAAGAGGGAGAGAGATTGGCAGAAATATTGATAGGAGCCACTGAAGCCAGTATCCTTCAGCTACCACTCCTTACAAATAAAAAGCTTACATGGAGAAGAAGAGAAAGGGAATGGCAAACAATCTTTTACTCAGTAACCCACTCTTATTGTCCATTTCATCATTTTATCATATCTAAGAGATAAAATGTCTCATACAGCTTTCTGGTTTCTGAGAGTATCTCCTAATGCAGTTGTCTGCCTTTTTGGAATTCTCTTGAGCATTCTGAAACGGGTGGGGTTTCAGTGCAGCTTCTTCTAGTTGATCTGCTTCTTATTTCAGGTCACCTGGAGACATTTTTTTTTCTTATAAAATCTCTTGCAAAATAGATCTTAATAAAATTCAAACTAATAACTTCAAGTTTGCCTTGCCAATAATCAGGTCATGTAGTAAGAGCAAACTCAACCATATGGCTCTAATAAGAACATCAAATTAGGAACCACTGGACCACAGAATTTACATTTTTCCATATTCCTTGCTGCTCCTGTCCTTATCTAAACTAAATACTTGATTAGATGCAACCCACAACCAGCTGAAGGAAGAATGTAAAAGAATCTAAGAGGATCTGACTTGGGAAAGAGCCTTTTTAGTTATGGATTTGATATTTACCTATGTAGTTATATAGGCTAAGATCAAAAGGGCTTTTTGAATTGATATTTATTCTATCACTATAACTTACAGTATTTATCTTTTTTTCTTGATTCACCACATATTTAAGTCTGATAAAGGTATAAAACTTTAGTTTATTACCTATGTAGTCTTGCGATGTAAAGTAACTAATTGTCATATAGATATATTTGGGGAATTCAAATAACAAAGGAAAAATCAGATGATTCTGAACTCAATTTTTATATTTGACACATGTAATTATCTAACCTTATTATTTCTTAAATAAATTTTCACCAAAAGCAAAATTTTAATCCTAGCTTTTTTATCTCATTATTTATTCTAGTTATTTACTTTTTACTGCTGATTTCCCCACTTAGCTTCAAAATAAAATTCTGGTCCTATAGAGGAGTACAAAGGTAACAACCCTCTCTATGAGTCACTAACAAATGAGACATTGTTGTAACCAGTTGTAACCAAAAGGTGTGATGGGGTGTATTCCAAATTATATCAAAAGAGCTGCCTATCGTAAAACATGTTTAGCTACTATCTTCAAATGAATTAGGTATTACTCTAACATAGATCCCTACATAGATGCTCTCAAATATTCTTTAGAGTCTTGTGTAATTCACTTGCATTCCACAGCATGCTCTCTATATAAATCTTAGTACCATATTAAATAATAGTCCAGAGTAAAATTGGATATCTTTTTAAGATAACAAAAGACAAAAGTCCTTGACCCTTTAGATAGCATAAAAGTGGGGTTCAAGTTACTCCCAAATCCCATTAATAGATTACATAAAGGCTTGACTGCCTACTTAATACATTTTTTTTGAAAAATGTTTTTCAAATAAAAATCATATTCATCCTCCTTTTTATTCTGCTTCTTTTTACAAACCAGGAAATTTAGATGAACAGAGATAAAATAATAGCTAATATATTTCTGCAACTTAAACTGCTACTTGGGGAGGAAGAAAAGAGACAAAAATTGGCTTGCACTTTACTAACAAAAATATATCTGTAGAAAGGAAAGAGAAAAAAATGCTTGGACTATATAAATCTGCTTCTTTCCTTTCTTAGCTCTAAAACAATAAATCTGCCTGTAAGTTATGTAGTTGTTTTTTTTTTTTTTTTTTTTTTTTTACTTTCTAAAACAAATTTCAAAATGTGATAATTTGGGATTCACTACAATAATTAACCATGCAACACATAATTTAGAGAAACCTCACTAATTTTCCATCAGTTTATGATGTGTCAAATTTCTATAAATTGGAGAAAATATCCCCTTCTCTGTCTTTTTATTTTGGCCACAATCAAAAGGCAAAAAGAATCTTTTTAAAGTTTTCTCTTTATTTCTCCTTTAGAGAAAGAGGAAAAAACTTATTATAAATAACATGAGAAAAGAAATGCAGAAATGCCTTTTGGCAAAGTCTTGCTGGTCAAAGTGGTTTAAGACTCTTCTCTATATCTAGTACAAATGAAGCCATACAGAAACACATACCAGCAATTGGGACTGATCTTCAAGTTTTACACTATAGGCACACAGAAAGAAAAAGAAAGAACACATTCAGAGATACCAAGTCTCAGTGAATAAAACTAAAAATTACTTTTCCTAATTAATTCTTTTGTTCAAGGAAGAATTTTACACACAGTTGTCTATTTGGTCAGAACCATTGTTGACCATTGTTATTGGTTGTGATGGTTTTGTCTTATTAGGCTTTGTGCTGAAGTACTTAATCTGACAAGAATCTACAGGGAGACCTATTATCTGACTCAGATTAATTGATTTAAAGTAATTTAAAAGTTTTTTATAGACTTCCTTGTGAAGGCCCATATTTTTCACAGATCGGCAGCTCACTGTTATGCAGCTTGTAGTTCATAGACAGAACCTCACAAAAAATCAAATACTGATGTGGTTAGAGATTCTACTTTATCTCCCTGGTCTTCTTCTGAAGATCTTCATCACTGAGAATATATTTAATTGATGAACACTTTGCGAGAATAGCTAGTTATTAAAACCTGTAGCATAGAGAAAACTCAGAATAGACACAGAACACATACTTCTCAAAAGAAGATCTAACAGTTGAGAACAGTGAGAGAATGGATCTACAATCATAACACAAAGTCCCTCCTCCCTTCCCACCGTGGACAATTTTCCAATGGGCCCAAAAAGATATGGTAGACTTTTCTGAGGAGCATCTGAGGTACAGAGTACAGATACCTTTGTTAGTTGCCAAACTATAATAAAATCCAGAGAGAAAGAGTTTGCAAGTAATTAATAATCAATGTATTCATCAGGTTAGCCAATAATCAATAAATTTATGGTTAGTAGTTTTTCTCTTTAACCAAAGACACCAAAGGAGACTCTGAAACACCTAAAATCAGGTGTATGTCTTCTGAAAAAGATCCTGTCCCCACTCAAAGTGAAACTCAATTCTGATTGGTGTATATTTAATGAGTAAATGAGCTAAAAATCTTCAACTTCTACTGAGAACATGTTTTTATCATGAGACTCATTTTCCTGAAGGCAGTGGACATGGAAGCCATTTTCATCTGGACCTTTCTGCTAATTTTCTCCTTCATGAGCTGGGTCACTTTAAACTTTAATGGAGGGGCTCAAGGACAAGGAGAGGGGAAATTTATCTGAATAAATAAAAAAACAAAACAAAAGAACTAACTAGCAAGAAAAAGGGTCTCAACTCTTAAAATAAAAGCAAGTGTACCTGCTCAGGGAGACAGTATAAATCTGAGATTACCTTATTCAGTTACAACTTTTAGAGATTGAGTGACCTTTTTAGGAGAGAGGTCTTAACAAAATAACAGAAAAAGGATGTCACAAATTAATAGTTATTAAATGATAGTATGTTTTAAATTTTTCTTAATATATAACATTTATACATTTAACACATATAATACACACACACACACACACACGTATATTTGTATATATACCTTTGGGTACATATTTCTGTATTTGAGTGTGTGTGTGTATGTGAGAAATGCTCACATATATGTGTATATGTCTGTATTTTGGACAGATAGACTATTTCTGTGAGCCATATGAAAATAATAAATGGATAACCATTTTGTGAATTCCAGAGAAAGAAATTATTACCATATTTGAAGCCTTTTAGGGTTCTCATATCTTTAGGTAATAAGCAAAATTCCCCCCTTCTGCAAACTGATTCAGGATTTATAATTATATCTTGTAGAAGTTAATATGCATTTCTCTCAAGCCAGTAATGGAGCAGGTGGTCCAATCAAGGGAAGTATCCTTTGGTATGTAAAGTAGAAGTTCCTCATTCTTTTCCAAAGTACCTTTCATAGCCCAAAGGATTTCCAAGGGGACCTCTTCCAAATTCTCTTCTAATTCTAATGATATTTGTTGCAGTTTTTGGACTTGTGACAATTTGTTCTTAATCTTCTTGAGTTTTTTGCCAGGATGATAATGAATTCCTAGTCCAGTTTTTGCAGGTGTAGATTTTCTTCCTCCCACAAGAACTGATGTATTTTCTCATATTCGGATATTATTAACTGTTTAAAAACATGTGAACCTCCTCATACTTTGCCTCTCTTTCTCTCTCATATTCCAATTTGACTTTAAATTCCTCTTCTTTTCTCTGTAATATATTCAATGTTTCCTGGAGCTTCTCCTAGTACTTGGCAGCAATAGTTTCCAAGTGAAGTAGTTGGAGATCCTTGTGCTCTGGGACCGATAATAAGACTCACAAAGGAGTCTCTAGTCTTCCTCACAGAAAAACTTCTTTTTTTTTTTTTTTTAACTTAATTTTATTTAATAATAACTTTGTATTGACAGAATCCATGCCAGGATAATTTTTACACAACATTATCCCTTGCAATCACTTATGTTTCGTTTTTTCCCCTTCCTCCCTCCTCCCCTCCCCCCCAAGATGGCAAGCAGTCCTATATATGTTAAATATGTTGCAGTATATCCTAGATACAATACATATTTGCAGAACCGAACAGTTCTCTTGTTGCACAGGGAGAATTGGATTCAGAAGGTAAAAATAACTCGGGAAGAAAATCAAAAATGCAAATAGTTCACATTCATTTCCCAGTAGTCCTTCTTTGGGTGTAGCTGTTTCTGCCCATCATTTATCCAATGAAACTCAGTTAAGTCTCTTTGTCAGAGAAATCTACTTCCGTCAGAATACATTCTCATACAATATCGTTGTCGAAGTGTATAATGATCTCCTGGTTCTGCTCATCTCACTTAGCATCAGTCCATGTAGGTCTCTCCAAGCCTCTCTGTATTCATCCTGCTGGTCATTCCTTACAGAGCAATAATATTCCATAACATTCATATACCACAATTTACCCAGCCATTCTCCAGTTGATGGGCATCCATTCATTTTCCAGTTTCTAGCCGCTACAAACAGGGCTGCTACAAACATTTTGGCACATACAGGTCCCTTTCCCTTTTTTAGTATCTCTTTGGGGTATAAGCCCAATAGAAACACTGCTGGATCAAAGGGTATGCACAGTTTGATAACTTTTTGGGCATAATTCCAGATTGCTCTCCAGAATGGCTGGATTCGTTCACAACTCCACCAACAATGCATCAGTGTCCCCGTTTTCCCGCATCCCCTCCAACATTCATCATTATTTTTTCCTGTCATCTTAGCCAATCTGACAGGTGTGTAGTGATATCTCAGAGTTGTCTTAATTTGCATTTCTCTGATCAATAGTGATTTGGAACACTCTTTCATGTGAGTGGTAATAGTTTCAATTTCTTCATCTGAAAATTGTCTGTTCATATCCTTTGACTATTTATCAATTGGAGAATGGCTTGATTTTTTATAAATTTGAGTCAGTTCTCTATATATTTTGGAAATGAGGCCTTTATCAGAACCTTTAATTGTAAAGATGTTTTCCCAGTTTGTTGCTTCCCTACTAATCTTGTTTGCATTCGTTCTGTTTGTACAAAGGCTTTTTAATTTGATATAATCAAAATTTTCTATTTTGTGATCGGTAATGGTCTCTAGTTCATCTTTGGTCACAAATTTCTTTCTCCTCCACAAGTCTGAGAGATAAACTATCCTATGTTCCTCTAATTTATTTATAATCTCGTTCTTTATGCCTAGGTCATGGACCCATTTTGATCTTATGTGGTACAGAAAAACTTTTTTTCTCCATGTTGATCAGCGTGGTCAGTGTTGATCCAGGTGGTCAACACTATCATGTTCTGCAGAAAATGAGGTCTGAGTGTTTTGCCAGGAAAAGATTCTGCAGGTTTCTGTTGAGCACCAAATTGCTGTATTTGATGAAACCTCTGTACTTTGGGCAGGTTAATGTTGCAACAACTCACTCCCTCTGATTCCTTCCTTCCCAGATAGTCTTCTCAAGACAGGATAATAATGCTAGCTCTTTCCCTTGAGTTCTTCTATCAAAAGCATTTAGCACTGAGTTGTTCTGGCTCTTTAAAGGATTTCTTTTTTGATCTCCCCCCTTTCTCTGCCCACAAATGTTGTGAACACCTATGTCCTTAGAGGCTTTCAGTCTCTGCCCTGGAACTGAATTGTCACCTTTCTACTTAAGGGCACAAGTGACAATAATGTATAGTCTAGGTACTTTAGACAAGAATTGTCTTACCCCTTATTTCATCTAGTCAATGGGGCCTAGGTGCCAATGATTCAAGTTTCATTATAGACACTGTTTACAATATGGGCATTATTTTTCTTCCCTGCTTCCCTTATTTGTTTATTTACTTTTAAAATTTTATTTTATTTAAAAAACAGAATAAGAAAATAGAAAAACAGAAAAGGAATACAAAACGAAGTGAAACATAAAAAAAGAGAACATGGTCATGTGCCCAGCAGAACATCAAGATGGATTCAAAATATGTAACAACAAATTTCCAATTCATAAAAGTATATATATATATACATATTAGTAGAAGAAATTATATTTATGTGTCCATCTTTTCTTCCTTGCAAATTGTTCTTTTTTTTACTTTATTCTTTCCCCCCTTTTTCATGTGTACTCCCTCAGAGACTATAGTTAAGAAAGGATATATTTCTGCATACATATATAAATAAATACATATCCATACATACTCTCCTCCATACACACATATCTTTCCTATACCTGCTGACCTTTTGTTTAAATTTTGGTCCTAATTAGCCTTGCTATTACTTAACCTCTCCCCACCTATGGATCTCTGCTTTGTCTTCTTCCCTCACCTTTTTGCTTCCCTGTCTGCCCTTCCCCCCACCCGCACCCCCTTATTTCTTCACAGATTTTGGAGGATGCTATTCACTTCATGGCATATATATAGTGTTGCCTATTTAACCCATTCCCAATGTAAATAGGTTTTCAGAACTACAAGCTTTCTTCCCCTTCTAATGCCTCTGTGTCTATTCTTCCTCTTCACCTCATTTATATAACACAATTATAATTTTGACCTTAATTTTACCCCAATCTTTCTTTTGAGCTGCCCTATTGCTAATGTCAATCTTAAACATATGGTATATATTTCCCATGTATAAAAACTAATTTATCCATATTGAGTTCTTTGAAATTGATCTTTGATTTGGCTCTTATGTGTTAAATTTTCTAATAAGTTCAGGTTTGGTTTATAGATAGTCTTGAAAATTTGCAAGTTTCTTGAATGTCCATTTTTAAAAATCATTCAATCTTATAGATAATTTTGCTGGATATAATATTTTTGCCACAAGTCTAATTCTTTTGATAATCAGTAGATATGATTCTAGGACCTGTGATCTTTTATTGTGACTGCTGGTAAATCCTGTACAATTCTAATTGCAGCTCCACTGTATTTGAATTGTTTTTCTTGTCCTTGCAAAATGTTCTCTTTGTTCTGGGGATTTTGAAATTTGGCAATGATGTTCCTATATGTTTTCCACAAAGGATCTTGTTGAGAGATGATGGGTAGATTTTTTCTATTTCTACTTTCCCCTTATCTTCTATCACTCCAGGAAAATTTTCTTGGATTATTTCTTCCATTATTGTGTCAAGGTTCTTTTATTTGAGGCAATTCAATTATTCTTATATGTTCTCTTCCTGATGTCCTACAGATTTGTCTTTTTTCTTATGTTTCACATTCTGTTCTATTTTTTCATTCTTCATTATCTGTTTTATTATTTCTTGATCTCTCATAGCTTTACTGGCTTCCGCTTGCCCAATTCTAATTTTCAACAAATTATTTTCATCTTTGAGACTCTGTATCTCTTTTTCTAATTATTTAGCTTTTTTTATAATCTTGTTTTTCTTGGATGGTTTTAATTTTTTTTTATTCATTCATTCATTCATTTATTCATTCATTTATTTATTCATTCATGTATTTATTTGTTTGTTTATCTATCTATCTATCTATTTATTTATTTATTTTAGTTTTTCCTCGATCTCTTATTTGATTATAAATTCTTTTTTTGAGTTCTATAAATTCTCTCTGGGCAGGGAGCCATTTCACATTACTCATTGGGGTAGAACCCCCTTTTTAAAACTAGTGTCCTCCTCTGAACATGAACCCCAGTCTTCCTGTTCCCATAGTAAGTTTCTATGATGGGGCTCTTCTTTGCTGATTTATTTTTTTAATGAGAGGAATATAAGCACTTCTAATCCTGGGGTGATGGGAAGTTGGTGCCTCTGGCTTTACTTCAGCTTTCTCCTCTGAGCAATTCCAAACCAAGAGGTTCCCTCTCCAGCAAGTATCCACAGCCAGCAGCATCCCTACTCCATCCCTCTGCACTCACCTAGTCTGCTGGTTCCTTCCTGCCCAGAGCCAAGTCCCTGGAGCTCAGTGTGGGGCTGGTGTTTCTAATCAGCTGCTAAGGATCACTCAGTCTTCCTGCACTCAGACCTCAACTTCATATACTGTCTCTAGGAGGGGAAAGTTTCTGTAGTTCCTGCAGAAGCTTCAGCTGTCCCTACTTTTCTGGAGAACTAGCCCAGAGACATTTGTAACTTTACACACATTAATCCAAGGCAGGAGATCTGGTCTTCTTGTTTGTATCGGGAGGATCCCTGTTGTGCCCCAAGTCTTTTTGATTTTTCACTAGTCTATGTTCACTGTGAGGAACAATTTGTTCTATTTGTGGGGGAAATCTGGAAAGCCTGAAATTTACCAACTTACTCCACCATCTTCCCAGAATTCTCCTATAGGCATTATTTTAAAATGCCTTCTTTGATTTAATAGCTCTCTGGAAAAAAAGAAAGGGATGTCTATATGAGAACAGGAGTATAAAAACAGAAAGTAGCAATAAAAAAATTATTTTCAACAATATCTTTCTTCAGTCTATTTCTTTTGCACTTTCCTGTTTCCTTGCTTGTATTTATCATTTATTTATTAGTTTATTCATTTATGTGTTTGCTTATTCACTTTATCCAACATCATTATTAGGTGGTCAGTGCAACAATGCCAAACTAAACAATAGTATTAGTAAAAGAAGTCCATCCAATTGCAGCTCTAAACTTCAATGTAAACTTCAATGTCTCTGTTATTACCTGCCTGCAGACAGCTCCAATATTACAATGGGGTCAGGCCTTCCCAGCTAGTTTTTGGGGCCTAGAAGAATTCAGTACTTTCTCACTCAAGAGTGGAAAATTTTCTATTTCTTCTTCTTTTTTAAAGATAGTATTTTTTCCAGTTACATGTAAACAATTTTTAACATTCATTTTAGAAAATCGAGTTCTAAATTTTTCTTTCTCTCTCCTTTCCTTCCTCACTCTCTAAATTGGTAAGGTAATATATGTTGCACATCTTAATTAATATAGCCTATTTATTAATAAAATATTTTTCTGTGGTAGTAGGACTTCATTGTGACTAGTATGGTCTTCTAACAGTTCTTCAATCTGGATATAAATCTTAAGAAATGCTGTTGAATGGAATCCATTTCAATATTAATTGAATTTGACTGTTCTAGTGCCTAGTACTCTGATCAGCTTTTCAGAAAGGGAATGGGATACAAGTTCAAGGCAGTCTTCTGAGTGATAGAGAACTGTTGGCTTTTTGTCATGGCTTCAGCAAACTCTGTGAAGTTCTGGGCAACTATTACAATAATCAAATTTCTATGAGTGGTGAGGGTAGTGCTGCAGGACATGGACATAAAGTCCCCTAAAGTCATAAGGTAAAATAAGATGGGAAATGTTTCAGATTCCAGAATTATATCACTTTAAACAAAACTGCCCAGAAAGGGTTTTATTCTTTTTCATAATTCAAGGAATTCCTGTCCTCATGGAGCTTTTAATCTGTCAGAGGAGACTTGAGACAAACATTACATAAGAAATAGAGTACAGCATGCTACACATTAAGCACACAAAAAAGTTATACTTATAGATGAGAAGGAAAAGGAAGGGAAGTGCACTTCCAGGAAGAAAGAACAATCTGAAAGATATGGACAGAAATAAAAAGGAAGAAACAAAGAAATGAATGAAGAAAGATAGATAGAGAAGGGGTGAGAGAGGGGGAGGAAGAAAGAAAAAAGGAAAGAAAGGAGAAAGAAATAAAGAAAAGAAAAATTGGAGAAAGGGGAATAAGGAATAAAGTAAAAGAAAAGAAAGAAGAAGCAGAGAGAAAGAGGACAAGAGATAGAGAGGGAAGTAGAAAAGTCACTAAGAATTTTACAATTATTTTCTCATTTGACCCTCAGAAAAACCCTAAGAAGTAGATGCTATTATTATCTGAATTTTAGCAATAAGGATACTGAGACAAACATAATTTTAGGACTTTCCAAGAGTTACAAAACTAGTAAATTCCCAAGATTGCATTTAAACTCAAGTCTTTCTGTCTATGACTTCGACCTCTATGCACTGTCCTCCAGGAAGATTTGATTCCATGTGTTTTCCCTCTCCAGTACCTTATATGCTTCTCTAAGACTGTAAGTTTCAAAGAAATTGCTGACTTGCTGTGGTAGGAGTCCCTCACTTGAGAATTCTCTCCTCCAAGGAAATTGTAGATCCAGTTCCCCTTGCTCTCTGTTTCCCTGTCCCCATACCCATTCTAATGCCAATTTAATCTGAACTATACATTTTTTAATCCATAATACTTTGGGTCACATTGGACACTTATGGTCACACTGTCCTACAGATGGGAGAAAACCCACACTAGTATTACCAGTGAACAGACGAAGCACCTTGAAAATTGCCTGTGTGTGGTTCATTTGAAAAAGAATGTTGTTAAATAAGCTACAAGCTAAATCCAAGTCAATTGTGTGTTTTATCTTTCTGACAATCACTAATTCAGTTTTGGGCTTCAATAATAAAAATATTATTTCCAGAATAAAGGTGGCAATGTCCCATCATAGTTTTTCCTGGTCAGGTAACATCTGGTGCATAGTTTCTGATGCTGAATTATATTTGTGATGTTAAACCAGAGAACATGTGGAAAATGGTGATGGGCTTCAAGACCACATGAATGGCTATCATTGAAATAAACTATGTCTATTAAGCCTGAAGAAAACATGGTTGGGCAAAGGAAAGGAAAGTAGAGTGCATGATAACTGTCTTTAAAATATTTAAATATCTTAATAATTAGAGCTGTCCAAAAAAAGAAATTGGCAGCCTCAGGCAATAAAGAGTCCTCTTTAATGGAAACATTAAAACAGGCTGGATGACCATTTGTCAGGGATATTATAATTTATGTTTCATGCCAGAACTGAATTAAGTGATCTCTAAGGCTTCCTTCACACCCTGGGATTTATGATATTATGAGTAATAGTGGTATTTGCATATGATACAGACTTAGGAAGACTAATAGATATGACAAATGATAGAATTTGGCTTCAAAAAGATCTTGACAGGATAGAGCACAGGAACAAATGGAAAAAAAAGATAAAAATGTATAGTCAAAAATCAATTTCACAAGGAAATAATTAGAGAAGACAAGGCTAGATAGCAACTGATCAAAGTAGAATTTAGGATTTTAATGAACAGCAAAGTCAACTGAGAGTCAATAATGAAATATAGCACCCAAGTAGACTAACAATATCTTCTAGTTAGTGTCATGGGATAAGGAGACAATAGTCCCAATGTTTATACCACATATAGATTTTTTGGGAGTTTTTGATTTTATTTTTTGGTTTATTTTTTTTTGGGGGTAAACATATAGAATGTTTAAGAAGGATATTGACAAGCTGGAAGATAATCAAAATGGTGATGAATTGACAGAATGTGACAAATGAGAGTAGATTAAAACAGGAAACATTTGATTTGAAAAAGCCATTGCTAAGAAGTACATGATATCTGTCTTCAACCATTTGAAGGGTGATTATGTGGAAAACAAGATTAGACATATTCCATAAATATTCTTCCATTTCACATAAGTTGTTAAAATTATTGGTACACAAAAGGACAAAATAAAATCCTTATAATTGCTTTAATTTCATGTTTATTAGTGGTATGTTCACTCTTTTCATTTTTGATATCAGTGATTTGCTTTTCTTTTCTCTTTTTAAAATCAAATTAACAAATTATTTATTTTTTTTCCAGAAAAATAACTCTTAGGATTTTTTATTAATTTAATGGATTTATTACACTCAATTTTATTAATCTCACCTTTAATTTTTGGATTTCCAATTTAGTGTTTAATTGCTTGGTGTCAAAATTAGAGCAAGAAGCAATGTGTACAATTTGTAGGTAACACACTTACAGTAGCTTCAAGAAAACAAATAAAATTTCTAGAATTAGTGGTGTCCAAATATGGAATGCATTGCTTTAGGTAAATGATAAATTTTTCCTCATTGGGACATCTTCAAGCAAAACTGAGTGAATTAACACTTGTCAGATATAGGGACTTTAGTACAGATAGGATGCTTTGTTTGCTTGAGGGTTGCTTAGGCTAGGTGGCCACTGAGATTTTCAACTCTTAAATTTTCTATGAAATTTCAAGTTCTGTTACCTGTGGCAGGTTAATAAAGAAAACCCTATCATGTATGTAGTCATCTAATTTTGTCATCTGTTGTGAGCTAGCTGAAGAACAACAATGTTTTGCTTACCAATAATTGTAGTCACATAAAGGTTACAAAGTCAGGCCATATTTTTATGGCCTAGGAATAATATAAAGAGTTGGTATTAAATAACTTCTACTTTCCTTACGCAGTACAATCTCTTGGGAGAAACCATGAAGAATTACACAATAAGAATTAGAAAAGCTATTCTGCCTTTGTGTAATCTATCATTAGGGCTATATCCTAAGGTTGGTATAAAAAAAGGGATAAAAATCCATTCATACAGTGCTTTTCATTGCACAAAACTGGAGAGGAAAAGGGGAAGTGCAATATACCAATGTGATGGAATATTGTGGTAATGTAAGAAATGACAATTCCAAAGAAAAACAGACATATGGAGAGATGTTTATAAAGGGTTGTGGAATGGAAAAAGCAGACTCAGGAAAAAAAAAATCCTAAAACAATGAATACTCAGTACAACTGAAAACCAATAATAATTACAACAATGAAGTTTGAAAAGAATTCAGACAAAAACAATATTAGAATGTAGATCCAAATCCAGTGTTGGCATTATTTCTTAAAACAAATTGTAAATAGTTCAAGGTTTATAGTTTTATATATGATCTTGTTTTTGAAAATATTTATTTCTTTTTTCTTGGTAACTACATAATTTCCCTCTCTTTTCTCTCTACCAGTGATTAAATGATCCTTTAAATGCCATTTTGAAGAAATAGATTCTTTCAAAAAATTTGAATAAAGTGATCATCAGCTCGTTTATGACTTATATATAGCATTCTGATTATGACACCTTCCATCCCAACTTCTCAAAAGTGCTGAGATATAAAATTTCCTCTAGGGGTTCTTAACCACCATAAGAACTTATTGTTTCTCAATATTTTATAACTATTTCAACACACTTTTTTGGTAATCCTCTATATTTTATCTTATAGATTTAAAACTTATTCTGAATAGGTGTCCAAAGACTTCACTAGACCACCAAAGTGGTCCATTTCTTCCTCTTTAAAGTTATGGTTTTGAAAACTGTTAGTGACTCTCCCTATCCACATGTCCAAACTTACTATTTCCTTCTATCTAGTCTGTGTCCTGAATGGGCTTATTTAAGTGGCCTTCTCATTAAAATATATGATCTTGGTAGACAGAACATTTTAAAATTTGCTTTTGTCTTCCCACTTGGTAGCTGCATTTCTCCCTCTCTTCTCCCTTCCCCCTTGCCCAAGGCAGCAGTCTGACAGAGATTAAACATGTTCAATTCTTCTAAATGTATTTCCATATTCATCCTGCTATGCAAGAAAAGTCAGATCAAAAGGAAAAAAAAAATCCAAGCAAACAACAGCAAGAACAAAGGTGAAAATACCATGCTTTGATCCACATTCAGTCTCCATAATGCTCTCTCTGGATGGGAATGACACTATCCATGACAAATCTATTATAATTGCTTTGAATCACTCCATTGTTGAAAAGAGTCAAGTCCATCACAGTTGATCATCATATAATCTTGTTACTGTGTGCAATGTACTCTTGGTTCTACTCATTTCACTTAGCATTAGTTCAGGTAAGTCTTTCCAGGCTTTTCTGAAATACTATTGACTTAAAAAAATTTTTCATGGATACCAATCAGGCTTGAGACTGGCCATCTATTATACTTCTTCCTCTCCACATGAAAAGCCTCTATTTTTGTGGTCATATATACCAATGATACTTTTTACTTCATTTCTTGCATGCAAATCATGCTTGGTAATCTGTTGGCATCCTACTCATATTTTTTTATTTTTTGATTACTTGTGATTATGATTCCCTTCAGATCATGGAGTTCCATAGTTGATAAGTATATATTATCACCAGGAAGGAGTTGGTTTAAAAAAAAAGGCTTTGGTGGAGCCATGCCAATATAATTAAAATGATGTTAATAACTAAATTAATTTAGATTTAGTGCTATCTCAATTAAATAACCAAAGGGATACTAAGTAGAACTGAACAAAATTCTTTAATAAAAAATAAAATAATTAGTATGGAAAAAATAATGTAAAAAAGTAAGAATGAGAGGGAATAGATCTTCCATATCAACTTTACTTTTACTTCACCATTTGAAGAAAGGAAAGGAGGAAGGGGGGGAAGGGAGAAAGCAAGTAAGGAAAGAAAAAAGAAAGAAAGAAACAGAAAAGAAAGAAAAGAGGGAAAGAAAGAAAGAAAGAAGGAAAGAAAAGGAAAGAAGGAAAGAAAGAAAGGGAAAGGGAAAGGGAAAAATGGAAATGGAAAGGGAAAGGGAAGGAAGAAAGTTAGAGAGCAGACATAATTAAACTCAATAAGCGACTGTTTCATTAACCTAAGAACACAAATTACTTGGGAAAGAAATGGCACTTGAAATGGATTGCTGAAGTTTGGAAGAAATTAAATTTAGTTAGACATTTACCACATTAAGCTCAAAATGGATATGTGAATTTTAAAGGTCATCTCATGAAAAAGAAGTTGAAGTGAACTATGTCAAATACCTCCTACATCTGTGAGTAAGGAGAGGATTATTAGGCAAACAAGGGATAGAGGCACTCACAAAAGAAAAAAAATAGGTGATTTCAATTGCATGAAGTAGAAAAGATTTTGCATGAGCAAAACTAATACAATTGGAAGTGATTAGGAAAAAAAAAATCACTGGAAGAGAAACAAAGACCTAAACAAGACCTATTTGCATCAAATATCTCTGACACTATAGTCTGATATCTGAGATATATAAACAAGCAAAAGAAAAATAGAAGACCAAAAGTCATTCTCCAGAGGATAAAAAGTAGAAGGATGAAGAAATAATTTTCAATACAATTTCAAACTATTAACAAATAAAAGATGAATCCAAATCACTAATGATAATGACAATTCATAAAATTCTGAGGATTCATCTGATCCCAGTGAATTGGCCAAATATAAAAAAAAATGAGAATAGCTAATATTGGAGTATTTGAAGAAAGATAGATAGATATATGTGTATGCTGTTGTTGGAGCCCTGAATTAATTCAACATTTTTGAAGAGCAACTTGGAATTTATTTTTTATTAAATTTTATTTTCATTATAGTATTTATTTATCCAAATGCATGCAAAGATTGTTTTTAACTTTCACCTTTGCAAATCCTTGTGTTCCATTTTTTTTTTTTCCTTTTCCCCATCTTCCTCCCCTCCAATACAGTAAACTATCTTACATAGGTTAAATACGCACAATTCTTCTAAACATTTCCATATTCCTCATGCTGCACAAGAAAAATAAGATTAAAAGAGAAAAACAAACAAACACAATAAAAAGGTGAAAATCCTATGCTTTTATCCACATTCAGTCTCCATAGTTCTCTCTCTGGATGTGGATGGCTCTTTTTTATCACAAGACTATTGGAACTGCCTTGAATCACCACATTGTTGAGAAGAGTCAAGTTCATTCCAGTTGATCATGACATAATCTTGTTACTGTACAATATTTCACTTGATTCTGCTCAGTTAGCATCAGTTCATGTAAGTCCAAGCTTTTCTGAAATCAGCTTGCTCATCATTTCTTATAGAATAATAATATTCCATTATATTCATATTCAGTCATTCCCCAAATGATGGACATTCACTCAATTTCCAGTTCTTTGCTACCATAAAAAGGGCTTCTATAAACATTTTTGCACATGTATGTCTTTTTTCCTCTTTTATGATATCTTTAGGATACAGTCCCAGTTGAGACACTGCTAGATCAAAGGATATGCACAATTATATAGCCCTTTGGGCTTAATTCCAGTGATTTGAAATTTAAATGTTGTTATTATTGTTATTACAATTGTTAATATTTACATAGTATCTTGAGGTTTACAAAACATTTTGCATTTGATGCTTAAAATAGCCCAATGAATCAGGTGATATTATTATACTTGTTTTACAAATGAGGAAACTGAGCAGAACTATATAACTAGTATTTGTCTGAGGAAGGATTTGAATTCAGATCTTCCTGACACCAAATCCTCCATTCTTTCTACTATGCCTCTTATCTGCCTCTAATTATGCTAAGAAAATGATAGGAATTTCCCTACCTTTTGTTGCAGAGATGCCTCTGCTAGGATAATAATAATATTTTAAAGTTTACCAAGCATTTTAAAAATATTTCCTCAACTTATTTACACATTTATCCTCACAATGACTCTAGAAAATTGGGGTTATTATTATCTCTATTTTACAGTGGAGAAAATTGATGCAGAGAGTTTGTGTGACTAGCATAGCATCACACAGATAGTAAATATCAAAGGCAGGTTTTAAACTCAGTTTTTTCCTGACTCCTATTTGCAGTATTAACATTCACTGATCTATCTAGCAAACCATACCTCAGGATGGTCACAGAAAGGGCCCACAGACACCAACTATAGTAGCATTTTTTGTTGCAACAAAGAATTAGAAATAAAGCAGATGCCATTAAATGGGGAAAAGCTCATCCAATTGAGGTACATGAATGTAATTGACAACTATTGCACTTGACAACTATTGCACTAAATAAATTATGCATATGAAAATTTCAGGGAGGAATGGGAAGACTTAAATGATGCAAAATGAATGAGCAGAGCCAGGAAAACTATGTACCTAATGACTACATGAAGAAATGGAATGAATAAAAACAACAAAGTAATTATAATTGAACGAAAATTTGGTAAGTAGGTTTTTCCCCAAAGAAGAGAAAATCTTCTTTGCAGATATGGTGTGTGTGTGTGTGTGTGTGTGTGTGTGTGTGTGTGTGTGTAGGGAGGGAGAGAACTATGAGAGTGAAACAGCATAAAATGTTGGAGTAGGTTGATTTGTTGGTGGATTTTGCTGAATTGTTTCTTCCTTTTTAAAAAAAAAATCTTTTTGTAAGAGATGGCTGTCTGAGAAGAGGAAAGGAGAAGGATATATAGGAATATAGGTTATAAAAATAAAAGCTGTAATGCCAGAGAAACTGAGGCAAGATAGAGATTAGAGAGTTTTTAATATTTTATTTGGATTTCTAAGAGGGAGAGATTTTCTGCGACCAAATGATCCATTTTGGACCCAGCATTGAATTAGACTTTTGTCTCAAAGAATCCAGCATCAAATGTGAAATTCCAGAAATTCTTCTTAGGGTTTTAGTGATAAAGAAGAACAATGACAGAAAGGGGGGAGGCAGAGTGAGCACTGGTCATTCTGATAAGTTGGGAAGGTTTGGAGTCATGATGTCTAAGATAGAAAGTCTTCCTCCTTATCTGGAATTAAACATTTACAGTCTATAACCTTAGAGTAGCCAGCCCTGAGTTATATCAGTCCTAATGGTCAGGAGGGAGGGTGTTGCAACCAAGGGGACTGAGGCAGAACAGGGAAATTGAGTTAGAACAATTGGGGAAACTGAGGTAGAACAATCAAAGGAAACTGTGGCATAACAAAGCTATCATAAAAAAATTAGATGGGCTTAATGACCAGGAGTAGCTTTGGATCATCGAAAACCCACATCACTTCCCAAATGTGATCTATTCCATTCTTAGATTACAGCCCTCACTCACCTGATCATCTTCAGTGCCTACTCAAGGTACTTTTGCTAATGGATTAAATCAATAGGCTTTACAGATCCTGTCATTGACTGGATAATACACATTTTTATTCAATATTTTTCTCTTACTAGATTAGTTTCTTTTGCTCAACCATAAATTTTCATTCAGCTCCATGGGTCAGGATCCTACTCTAATCTTCCTGAGTTCAAATATGGCCTTAGACACTTACTATGTGATTCCGGGCAAATCACTTAATTTTGGTTGCCTCAGTTTCCTCATCTATAAAATGATCTGGAGAAGGAAATGGTAAACCACTCCAGTATCTTTGCCATCAAAACCGAATTGAGGACCCAAAGTCAGATTTGACTGAAATGATTCAACAACAATAAAAACTCAACTTATTGACTGGACTCTTTGTTATTGGACTGATGTAGTTAGCATAATGACATATGCAATAAAGAATTCCAAGAAAACAATGCCATTTCTAGGAAGTACTCTTTGGATTTTATATAGGACACCATTCATGTTAGGGATAAACATTACTGTCTGTCTCCCTGGATATTCATTTGTTTTTAATAATAAATTGTTTTAGTCATGTTCAACTCTGGCAAATATATTGGAGTAGTTTTCTTCTCCAGTTCATTTTACAGATTAGGAAGCTAAAGCAAATAAGGTTATGTGATTTGCCCAAAATTGCACAGGTAGTTAAGGTCTGAGGCTAGATTTCAACTCAAGAAAATGAGCCTTTTGAGTAAATTGTGGTATATGAATGTTATGGAATATTATTGTTCTGTAAGAAATGACCAGCAGGATGAATACAGAGAGGACTGGCGAGACTTACATGAACTGATGCTGAGTGAAATGAGCAGAACCAGGAGATCATTATATACCTCAACAATGATACTCTTTGAGGATGTATTCTGATGGAAGTGGATCTCTTCGATAAAGAGAACTAATTCAGTTTCAATTGATCAAGGATGGACAGAAGCAGCTGCACCCAAAGAAAGAACACTAGGAAATGAATATAAACTGCTTGCATTTTTGTTTTTCTTCCTGGGTTATTTATACCTTCTGAATCCAATTCTCCCTGTGCAACAAGAGAACTGTTCGGTTCTGCACATGTGTCTAGGATATACTGTAACCTATTTAACATGTAAAGGACTGCTTGCCATCTGGGGGAGGGGGTCGAGGGAGGGAGGGGAAAAATTGGAACAGAAGTGAGTGCAAGGGATAATGTTGTAAAAAATTACCCTGGCATGGGTTCTGTCAATAAAAAATTATTTTAAAAAAATAATAAAATAAAATTAAAAAAAAAAAAAAAAAGAAAATGAGCCTGTTGACAAGGCTTGGTACTCTATGTACTATGTCACCTGGCTGTCTCAGATATTGATTAACAGAAATAATATTTTTTAAAAAGTTATTCCATAGAAGAGAGAAAATTTATCTCTCAGTAAGTCAGTGAGTAAATAAGCATTTTAAAGCATCCAGCATGTGTCAGGCCTGTGTTAAGCATTGGGGATACAAAGAAAGTCAGAAAAAGTGTCTGCCCTAGAGGGCAGGTTTTTCCTCCATTATAAAACATTCTGTTTTATAAGAGATGTCTGAATGGGTGGGAACACATTTGGAATATTGGAAAGCTATATATAGTGAAATAAAAATTATATAAAAAAGAAAATATAAATCTGAAGAGGCCTTGTGAAAGACTGGGCTGGGGCACTCAAATTGAGCCCATTCTAGTGACTCCCAGTTTCAGGTCTATTGCCAAATGAATTTTAACAATTAGAAGTTCCTCGTTAATCCTTGTATGTCACCTTCATTAGGGGTTCTATCGAAGATGATTGGTAAATTTGGTAAATTGCCTTTTTACCTGGGCGGGAAGAATCACCTACTCAATGGACTTTAAAAGATGAAACAATTTCTAGTCTCATTCTCTCTTCCTATCTTTTGAACAACATATTTTGGTATTCTAGCAACTTTCCCTTGGACTTCCTGAAAGTCAAAAGGAAGTTTCTCTTTCTTACTATTTACTTATCTTACCATTAACTCCTAAGGTTGCTATGCACAAATGAGAGTGTGTACATGTTCTTGTCTAGGTAAGCCTGATACTGGATCTCAGGTCATTAGCTGACTCTTATTTTGTGTGTTTCTTTATCTGAGTATAAATGATGGAACAGTGACCCTGAGATTGCTCTTCCTAACCCTGATGGCTATGCCATCAGTTCCAGTGCGTGGTAGTTTCCCAGGTTGTGAATGAAGTCTGTAGGTGCTTTCCGCAAATATATTCATCAACAGAAGGATGGGCCAAGCAGACTTGGTTGGCCATATGATTTGGACCTGTATTTGCTGTCCAGACAGTATAGACTGAGAGGAATGAGAAGTCTGTTTGGAGTTAACACAAGCCTCCTGAGGGTTTTTATTTCTTGGGAGTCCATAATACAGGTGAAGAGATGATGTCTTTCGGTAATGATTTCTGGATTTCTGTGAGTGCTTTGGAACATAATTCTCTTAAAAGTCTTTTCTATCTTCAGCACTTCAAAAATTCTGGATTTTTTTGGTGTGGGTACTCACTTCATTAATAAAAATCTTCAACTCTCTAGATCACAAAACATTCTGTGAACTAAGACAGTAAAAATTTGTAACCTTGCAACCAATCTAATGATAAGCCTCTTATAATTGCATTCAGGAATGGTGTAAGAAACAAATAAGAAAAAAATCCTTTGTGTGCTATTGTTCATGATAACCATTCTCATAAAGGAGATTATTTGATTTCTCAGTTAAATCAGTATTTAAGAAAGAGAAAGAAAGAAAGAAAGAAAGAGAGAGAAAATGAAAGAAAGAAAGAAAGAAAGAAAGAAAGAAAAAGAAAGGAAGGAAGGAAGGAAGAAGGAAGAAAAGAAGAAAGAAAGGAAGGAAGGAAAGAAGGAAGAAAGAAAAAAAATCTAAGATGTCTATATGGTATCTCCTTCCAGTTTCTTTTACTAGTTAACTCCCTCTTTCTGGGAATGAAATTTAAATATCCAGAACTCCCGAGGGGAAAGACTCCCCTTGAGTAAAAAGGTCTAATATAAGACAAAAGTCTATGATATAAGAAAGACTAAACTAAAAGGCAGAATAGGTCCAAACAAAATTCACCTTGAATTTCAAGTGCAACAGATAAATAAATAAAATAGGTTGGAAACAAATAAAACAGAGATACACATAAAGCCAAGGATGTTAGCTCAGAGTCAAAGAACATACTACAAAGGGGACCACAATGATTCTGAAATGTTGCTTTTTTTTTTTTTTTTTTTTTTTTTTACTAATATTACTGTTGGGAATATTAAAAAGGCAAAAAACAGTCCCTAACGTCTAAGAATTTACAAATATATACATACACACACACAACAACAACAACAACAACAACAACAACAACAAGCTGTATATAGGACAAAAATGAAATAACTAACAGAGGGGAAGACCTGGAAAAGTATGGCAAGTAGAAGAAAAAAAAATAAAAGGTTGAAAAATTGTTATGGCAAGAAAACCTTTTAAAAACAGAAAATTGCACAGCACTAACCTATAGTACCTGCAAAGAGTAATAATATACAGACCTAGAATCACAAAATTAGTATTCCCTAAGCATAACAGTGAGAAATTATGGTACAGAAAAAAAAAAAAAAACAAAAAAAACAAACAAACAAACAAACAAACAAAAAAAAACCAAAGCTGGTTCTTTAGTTAGATAATCTGGGCTCAAGTTTTGGTTGCCCACCTCTAGTTTGGATCAGTCATTTGCCTTTACTGGGTCTTAGTTTTCTCATCTGCAAAATAGAAGGATCCAATTTAAATGCTCTACTTCTCAATCTATGAGGGATCCTATAAATAATGCAATGGATAAAGACTGTCCTGGGGTAGAGAAGATCTAAATTCAAATACAATCTTAGACATTTTTTAGTTGTATGATCCTGGACAAGTCACTTACTCCTGGTTCACCTCAATTCCTCATCTGTAACATGGGAATACACTAAAGAATAAAATGGTAAATCATTCTAGTATATTTGTCAAGAAAACTCTGTGGACTTGTCTAGAGGGTCAATGGAGTGAGAAAGACTTAACAATAAATAAACTTTCAACAGCTAAGGATCCAAAATAATGAACTCCCACTCATTAGCTACCTTTAAGCCCTAGTTAATTAGGGACAATTCTTTGGCATAATACAGAGAGTTTTCTTTTGTTTTAACACAAATATATGTGAACCAGCACGGGTTGCTCCTTTCTCCTAATCCTACTGACTTCCTTTCTAGGACATAGCCTGTCCACTCCTTGCACTCCATGTTATTTACTTCAGTGGGTGGAATTTGTAGCAAGGTCTCCCTGTTAATCTTTGTCTGATAGAATTTTTCTTCCCAACAATTTTCTGTGCAAAGTGCTTTTAGTTTTAAAAGGGATAGGTGATAGACAAATGTCTGTGAAGTTTGTATGAGCTCCAGCTACAATTCAAAGTCATCATGGTCAGTTTGAGAATGTATTACTTAATGTGCTGTCCCTGATCACAAGGTCATCCCCTTAATACAGCTATGATTTTGTGATACTCACCAAGATAATGAGAAAGGTATCTGTCTCATCTCACCTTTGTCCTTTAGAATGACAGGATCTTAGAAACTTAAGGTGGAAAAAAACTCTCAAAATTCATCCAAGCTAAGCCCTACCTGATACAGGAGTCTCCCATATCCCATTCCTATCAAATGTCCACATCCTCTTCAGGAAACATATAGTTTCCAATAGTAACTATGAGGAAGAAAGCTAGATTTAATAGATAACTTGTTTCAAGACAGCTGTCAATAGTTGTACTTTTTGCAATCACTTTTTTTTCTTTAGAAAAAAGAGCCATATATATATCACATAAAACTTACCAGTCATAAACTAAAAAAACTATATTCATAATACCAGAATAAGCTAGTGAGAAGTGACCTACCTGTTAATAAAACTGTTCAAATAGAAGTTGTTAATTTGAACTCATGGATCTGCAAGTAAATAAATTCAATCTGAATTTATTTTTAACTTTAAATATTTGTATTTTAATTTCCAGATTCTTTTCCTCCCCCATACATTACAAAGGCATGAAATAATAATGTCCATTTTATAATAAAGGCATGCAAATTTCCATATTAGCCATGCTGCAAATAAACAAATAAATGACAATAAAGTGAAAACAAATATGCTTTAATCTGAATTCAGAGTTGATCAGTTCTCTGCCTGCCACTGAGTAATGTTTTTCATCATGAGTCTTATGGAATTATTTTTCACAGATGATTATCATTACAATATTGCTGTTTATTGTGTAAAATGTTCTAGTTTTTATTTCACTTTGCATCAGTTTGTATGAATCTTCCTAGATTTTTCTGAAACTATTCCTCTTGTTATTTCTTATACATTAGTATTGCATCATATTTATATACCACGTTTTGTTTAACGATCTCCCAGTTAATGGGCATCCCCTAAAATTCCAATTCCTTGCTGCTACAAAAAAAGAGCTACTATACATGTAGTACATGTAGGTTCTTTTTCCCTTTATATCTTTGTTTTCACTAAGACATCACAGTTAACTTTTGAAAGGGCAATTCTAGTTGACTGGTGGACCTTGAAACTAGATTAACAGAGATTAGCATGTAAATGGAAGGTAAGAAAATGGAAGCAATGAATGTAGGTGACCTTTTCTCCTCCTAGGAACTTTAGATGAAGTCTAGAATTCCCTCCCCTTATTTAAATACATTCTGAAAAGGGGTCCATCGAATTTATGAGACTGTCAAGTTGTCCATGGCACAAAATAGAGTAAGAATCCATGAATTAAGGATGATCTTACATCAGGGATATTATAGGAGGGAATTCTTTTATATGAGGGCAGGAATGGACAGGAGTGAATCTCAACAATAAGACTATTATTCTTGATTCTAAGGCTTAAATGACTGGGCCTCCTTTTAAAAATTTCTCTAAGATACTACTGTCACAGTCTTTCTCCCCTGCTCCCAAATTAAAAAATATTTTTTCATAATCCCTATTGCCTCTTCCTTTGCTCCAGTAGTTAAAAAAACAAACAAACAAACAAACAAACAACAACAAGAGGGGAGCATTCTACTTGCCAAGGTAATCCCCTTGCAATATCATCTTGATTCCATTTTCATTTATCTCCTTTGGTACTTTCCACTTTGAAAACACATTTCCTGGCACAGAGTAGGTACTAAAAATGTTTGCTGTTTGATCATCCCCTCTCTTTCTTTTAGTCACTTTCTCTTTCCTTTTCACTTACAAATATATCCAGGCATCCTCCATCCTTAAAGAAATTTTATTTGATTCCAATAGTGTTTTCGGTTGTCATTTTATAACTCTTCTCTTTTTCACAGTCAAATTCCTGGGGGGGAAAAGGTCATCTGGACTCATTAATTCCATTTTCTTGCTTTCCATTTACATGTCAGTAATCTAGCTTCAGGCTCCACTATTCAATTGGAAGTGCCCTTTCCGAAGTTACCAAAGATTACTTAATTGTTAAATCCTATTAATTTTTTTGAAGTCTTCATTCTACTCAACCAATCAACAAGCATTTATTAAGCATTTAGTATGGCAAGGTATTATACAAGATTGTTGTTGTTGTTATTTGGCCTTAGTTCTGGAAGAGGATCATACCATCAGGCGGAGATGCTGTGACATACAAGTAAGACTGGACTGTGCAAGGTCACTTGCCTCACTTTTCCCACCAGAACCATGTGAGTCCAGTGACCAGATATATCTCAAGAGGACTGGAGATAGCCCTGGATGCAATGAGAGACCTCAGCCTTTTTAAGTTAAGGTCTTAGGCAGGTCTCAGTTTGACTGAGGTTGCACCCATTCAGTGATTAAGGCTAGATAGCAATTGAAGCAAAGAATATCCTCCTACAGCTAGCCAGAAAAAATCTATATAAATAAAAAAATTCGATGTTCAAGCAAAAAAATTGAAAAAAGAAACTTATTATCAAAAGGCTTCTTTTTGGTTTACATTCTAATGAGATTGTTAAATACATATTACAGACACACACACACACACATATATATATATGATATGTCTACAAATATATATGGGCAGCTAAGTTGCTTAGTGATTAGAACACCAGACCTGAAGTCAAGTAGACTTGAGGCTCAAATCCAGCCTCAGACAATAGCTGTGTGATCCTGGGCAAGTCACTTAATCCTGTTTGCCTCAGTTTCCTCATATACTAGAGAACTGATCAACTCTGAATAAAATAATTGAAGAAGGAAATGGCAAACTGCTCCAGTATCTCTAGAAGAAAGCCCCAAATGGGTCACAAAGACTCCAACACACCTGAAATAAATGAGTAATAGCAATACACATGTATACATACATATGTATGTATTTACATATATATACATTCATATATATGTATATATCATTTATAAAGTTAAACAAATATGAATATTTATAAAATGATAATTAAATTAAATATAATTAGGGTGGGAGGGCACCAGCAATTGAAATAAGGACAAGGAATGGTTCATACAGAAGATGATGATTTATCTTCATCTTAAAAAAAGAGAGGTAGTCTATGATGTGTAAGTAAAGACGATGGTATATTTTATTCTAGATGCAAGAGCAAGTAAGTCACATGATTAGATTTGGGTTTAAGGCAAATTGACAAAAAAAAAAATGAACTGGAATGAGGAGATACCTGAAGTAGTAAGACCAATTTAGGAGGCTATTGCAATAATCTGGATGGGAGTTGGTAAAGGTCTGAACTAAAATGGGAGCTGAAGTGAAGAAAAAAGGAAGTTGTATTGAGAAATGTGAAGGTAACAATGACTATCAAGAATTAATTTTATACAAATAGACACAGTCACTGTGGGCCCTGACATGGTAGCTCAATCAGTGGTATGATCCAAATTCCCCTTGTATGAGTAGTGGTACCTAATGATAAATAGCTGGGTGTATATGGATTTTATATGGGACTACCATCCTACTTTCTGAATTACCCACTGTTCCCTAGAACATGGAAAGTTTTATGCTCCCCAAAGAGCTAAGTGGAAAATATTGGCACTGCCTTTATATTGAGACAATCTGGCACAAAGTTCTTAAGGAGAAAAAAAGATTAGCAGGAAGGGTTGTGAGAGAAATTATTTATCTTGGGGTCATAGCATTATAGATTTAGAACCAGAAATAACATTAGAGATCATCAAGCACAAACCTTTCATGTTACAGAAAATTTTGAGGCACTGGGAATTTCAAAAACTTAGCTAGAATCCTATAGTTCATAGGATCATAGATAAAAAAAGGAGAAGGGACCAGATTCTTCATTTAACAAATGAAGAAACTGAGGCATAAAAGGCTCATAACTATTTAAGGTAAAATTTGAACCCAGATATTCCTGATTGTAAACCCTATGCCCTATCCATTACACCATTCTGTTTCTCACTATGCTCTAGTAGATAAGTTTGTAAGAGTCAAAGTTCTTGTATGTAGTAACTTAAGCAGAAAAGCAAAGTAAAGTAAGATAAAAATGAAAGAAGAGAAGAGAAAAGATCAAAGGAAAAAAAAAAACAACAAAACTCTCAAAACATGACTATGTGCCTATCATCAAGTAGAAGATTAGCCAAAAAAAATCTAATTTTATCTCCTCCACAAATTCTAAAAAATTAGAATTCAAAATAATCTTGAAAGGCTATAAAACTAAGTGAAAACTAATGAAGGAAAGCTTAACAGAAATAAATGCAAAGTCCTCCCCTTGTATCCAAACATTCAACTGCACAAGTGCAGCATGGGGAACATGTGGCGGGAAAGCTCTTTGTAGGAACTGTAAGCTAATGGCAGTCAGAAGAGCTTGCATGATTCAGACTGCTTTAACAGAAGTTGTACCTGCTCTATTATGTCTTGACCAGAACATATCTAAAGAGTTATGTTCTATTTAACATGTATTGGTCTACCTGCCATCTTGGGGAGGGAGTGAGGGGAAGGAGGGGAAAAATTAGAACAAAAGGTCAATGTTGAAAAATTATCCATGCATATATCTTGTAAATAAAAAGCTATAATAAAAAAATAAATAAAAGAAAAGAAAAAAAAGAGTTATATTCAATTGATGTTTTAGGATATACTGGAGTACATGACAATGGAACTGACCCCAGTAGTGAGGGAACTAATAAGTATGCCATGCTAATGTTATTTAAAGAAAATAGCTTGTATTTACATATTCACAATATCATCTTCAAATATTTAAAGGATTGTCTAATGAAAGGCAGAATCTGTATGCTTAAACCCAGAGAGAGGAATGTAAGTAAATGTGATAGGAAAACTGATTTCAGCTCAGTATAAGAAATTTTTGTCTCAACAATTAGACCTGTCTAGAAGTTGAGTGGACTCACTCAAGGATTATTGATCCCCTTATAACTAAAAATATTCATTGAAAAACTAAATGATCAGTTGTCAGGGATTCATGCCTTATAGGAAGATTCAAATAGAGAACTTCTGAGATGTCTTCCACCCTTATGATTCTATGATTGTAGCCCTAGCATATGAGATGCTCAAACTCTGGAGAGCTTCCTGAAAAATGATATATGATTTGTTTCTCTATGTGTCTCTAGAATCAATTTTCCCTTTCCACTTATAATCATTTAGTACACTTCCATCTGCCATTCACATCTTTTCATAGTACCTATATGGTAGATGAGATTTTCTTAAAGGATATATGACAGTTGAAATCTGCAATTGCATTAGGCATTCAACTTCCAGCATAAAATTTAATGACCAAGCAGATGAGCAAAGAGATGATTTTGTTAGAATAAAGCACATAGGCGCTCACATCCTAATTGCACAGCCTACTGTACAGCATAAGCAATTCATACAAACCAGCTGCTCAAAGCAGAGCCAAGGATGCTTCTCTGATGCCTCTGGTTATCAAGTGCTTTGTGCTAACAATTATCCATCAATACACACTTGATTTTGATTGAGATCTTCTGAATACATCGTTTGATAGGACACTTGGCACTATCACACTTTATCCTTTCAAAATGCATTATGTTTGTTGATTGATCAAATTACATCTGTCTCTTCCCTACTGCAAGAGTAGATCTCAATTTTACAGATGTAGCAAGTAAGGGAGAGACTGAACTTAAGTCATACAATAAGCTGGTACCAAAACTAGAATTATAGCCAGGGAATGAAGTGGAAAATATTTACTGTGGGAGCCCTGATATAATTATCATTAAATTGCTCATGTGAGGCTAATGCTACATTTGGCACTTCCGTTTACCAACCCCTGACCCACATATTGGCCTGGAAAAAGCAATGCGGAGAGACATGAGGCAGCAGGAAAGGGAATCAACCAAGTGTGTTAGCAAAGGAAATAAGCCAAACCACCACCACGATGAAGAAAAATCTGTTCAAATGTTTTCAGAGCACACATATATTTTAAAAGTAGATACAAGTAATTTGTGGTACCATAATAAAAGGGAATATTATAATGTAATTTAAATAGACAAGTATAAGGAAATCTGGAAAGATGTGGTTGAAATAATCCTAAAGAACAGAATGAAAAGAAAGGAGTCATGTGAATTAAGTTTGCAAGAATGAAAACAGAATCCCTATGGGAACAGAAACTGAAAAAACATCATAGTACTTGAGTTGAAGTTAGGTAATTTAAATAGGAATAGTTACTAAGCAAGCTTAGCTATTTGTGCTCATTTTCATAAAACATTATATATCTAATAAGTAAAAATCTAGTGATTGAGTGTTTTTAAAGATTAGTAGAATGAAATTGGTTGGCACAGAAGGAAGCTCTACAAAACAACTAGATATTATAATAACCTCATCAGCACTATTTTTCTGATTATTCAGGATTTCCAGCGTCAATGGCATCCTCAGTCCCTCACTCTTATTAATCTTTCAAACAAGTTGGTTTGAAACTAGTTAATTTGGTAACTAGTTGGTTTCCAAATCTTTTCTGCTTCTACAATATCACTTGAATGTATCTTTCTCTCTCTACTAACAGAGTCACTACTCTAGTTCTCATCACATTTTGCCTGGGCAAAATTTAAATTTCTTTTCTCTAAAACACTTCTCCCTCACAGGAAAAAAATGATTTTTAAAAAGTTCAGATATCAAATCCAGCAACTTATTATTTTTAGTTTATAGCTTCTCTGTTTGGAATTTGAAACTCCTCACAACTTGGTCCCACTCTAAAGAATACTCATTATTCTTTTCTATTGCTCTTCTCCCACTCCATAACTCAGCTCTACCAGCTCTTCCATGTTCCTTACACACGGTGCTCTATATCCTATCTCATTACCAATGTACTGGCTGTTCTCTATACTTGAAATGTTCTTCCTCCTCACCTGTCTCACTTGGAATATTGGATTTGTTTCAAACTTGGCCACTATTTGGGACCACTTTTTATATGGGCTATTTGTGGTTGGTAGATAATAACTACCAGAGTCTTGATTGGATTCACCTCTATTCCTGAGTGATAGGTAGAACAGGAAGAATCTGGAAGAAACAATAGGGAACATAGTTAAAATATAACCTCTACTGGAAAGAGTGATCGGGAATACCAGGTCATCAAGAGGGAATCAGTTCATAATAAAAGCCAGATGTAGTGAATGAGAAAAGATAAATTTTAATATGAAGGCAAGTAACTGATAATTTGAGAAGCTTTTGAACTAAAAAAGATCTCCAGAGCACTGGAGAAGGACCTGAATCAAAGTTGAAGGCCAGACTCAGGCAGTTTGGATAGGAGATTGACTTCAGAGTGAAGGGGGTCACAGTCCAGAGGCCTGGATCCAGAGCTTATGTAGGAGTACAGGAAATAACAATATTCTTTCTCCCATCGGTACCTGGCTTAAAATCTCTATTCAAGTTCATTCTAGGGGCTTCAATATACATATTGATAATTTCTCAAATACCCTAATTTCTTGATTCCAAAATCTATTTAGTTCCAGTGGCTTGCTCTTTTTTTTTGTAATTGAAGCTTGTTTGTAATTTTTTTCTTTATTTCTTCTTATTTTATTTATTTTAATTTTAAAAGCTTTTTGTTTTCAAAATATATGCATAGTTTTAAACACTCATCTTTGCAAAACCTTGTGCTGCAATTTTTTCTCCTTTCCTTACCTCCAACCCCTTCCATGGATTCTCAGTCTGATATATGTTATACATGTGCAATTCCTCTATACATATTTCCACAATTATCAGGCTGCATAAGAAAAAGCAAGTCAAAAGAGGGGGGAAAAAAGGAGAATGAAAACAAAAGGCAAGCAAATAACGAAAAAGGTGAAAATACCATGTTGCAATCCGCACTCAGTCTCTAGAGGCCTCTCTCTGGGTGCAGTTGGTTCTGTCCATCACAAGTTCCAATGGCCTATTCTTATAATCTACCTTAACCACACATAGAAATTATCATATTCTTGATTTTCTGTCATCCATAAGAATTCCATTTCCTTGTTCATGAAATCCCACATTCTTTTATCTGATCAGCACTTTCTATTATTTCATCTTTTCCTTTGCCTCAAGACTTATAACTTTCTTCTTTGTCCTCAATATGACTTCAAGTCTCTCTGTCCCATGATTCTTTCCCAAATCATCACCCCTACCATGTCTACACTTTCTTGTTCTCTTTCAATGTTTGAGGAAATGACATTGCCAGATATGTGATTTAAGAAGATTACTTCATAGCTGAGTGAACAATGGACTAGAGCTGGGAGAGACTTAATTCAGGGAGACCTACTACATAATAACAGTAGGCCAATAGTAAAATAATGAGGATCCAAGAGTTTGACAATGGAACTTGTGTGAGTAAAAAGAAGGGGATGTATAGTAGAGATCCTATGAAAATAGAAATGACAAGATATAACAATAGACTAGAAATGAGGGGTGACTGAAATAAAGGCATCCAAAAAATTGGTATTGCCACTAAATACCTCATTTTGAGCTTTAACTTCCTCAACTATAATCATTTTGTAACTCTTTGACTTCTATACCTCTGGATATCTCATAATCCTGCAATATCCAATCCACACTGATACTCTTAATTCATCAGGATAAAACTAATCTCTATTTAAGGGGGGATCCTGGGAGAGACAACTCATTTCATTCCTTGTTGCACTCATTTTGAACTTCTTTGACTTTTCTGGCTGCACTTATTTGGGTTTTCTTTGTCTTTTCCACAATGCCCTAGTAATATATTTTCTCCCCTATTATGCCCTTTCAACTGTATTTTTAAAATTTTCTTTTCGTTTGCATTGTCTTTACTCGTTAACATTGTAAGTTCCTTATTTCTAACATTTGTGTTCTTACTATTAACCACAATGCCCAGCACATAATAGGTACTTAATAAATGTTTATTGACTGACACTAATCTCTTGGTGAATCACATCAAATTTACATTATCCTCTACACATAAGTCTCTTGTGCACTTGACAACCTTAACCTTGGGTTACTCCTATGGTTCTTCACAGTTATTATAAAACCTTTAATCCCTCTACAACCCTCATATAGCACCCTTCAACTTCTCAGCTAAAGATTTTGTCTCAGACTTCACTAAAAAAATTAAGGCAATTTTCCAAGCACTTTTTCTTTTCTTCACATCAAATCATTCAATTAATTTTCTTTTCTCAGCAGCCTACATGCATCCTTGATTCCATTAGACTCAACAGATTACCATCTTTATTATCCCAACTCTCTTACTAATCTTCAATCTCTCCCTACCTAGTAGCTGCTTTCTTTCTGCCCATAAACATATCCATGTTTCTTCCACCCTTAAAACACCTTTACTTGATACCATTACTTCCATTTGTTTCATCTTACATCTTTTCTCTCTTTAATCACTAAACTCTTTGAGGAAGTCTTCTGTAGTTCCACATCCTCTTCACTTATTCTTTTCTAAATCTCTGTATTCTGACTTCCAATTTCATCTTTCAGCTATAAATACTCTTTTCAAATCATTTAGACATGGGGGGATGGCCAATAAAAAGACACAAGAGAGTGGAGATGGGGTTCAATGAATAGTCAGATGGCTAATATTGCTGGATCACAAAGTGTGTCAAAAGGAATAAAATCTAAAAAGTTTGCAAAGTTCTGAAGGGACCAAGTTCTGAAGGACTTCAAAATCCAAATTTCTAGTTGATCCTGAAACCACTGGATGGTAACAGGGTACCACTGGGAGTTTATTGAATGAGATAACAATATTGGAGGGGATGCTATTGTCAGATCTGCATTTTAGAAAGATTATCTTGAAAGCTGAGGTAACAATAAACTAGAATTGGGAGAGACTCAAGTAGAAGGTTATAATAGTAAGCCAAGAGTAAAGTAATAAGGGCCCACAAGAGATTCACAGTGGAAGTTATGTGAGTAGAAGGAGATATATAGAAGGGATACTATGAAAGTAGAAGTGACGAAATGTGAGGACAGATTAGAAATGAGGTATGACTGAGCTAGAGACATTGGGGAAGACACTGGGGATTATAAACTCAGAAAACCGGAATGGTGGTGACTCCTTCTTCAATAATACAGAAGCTTCTAAGGAAAAAGGGCTTGGGAGGCAAAGACAATGCCAAGATTTCATATAGCTATTAATTAGGAAATGCTATTACTGTCAAGGTGAATTTATGTCAATGTGAATTATAATCTTATCATAGGGAGAAAATAAAAAGGAGATACCAAGAATATGATTATGATGAAGCAATCAGGCTGTAGGTCATCTTAGTTCCATTTTTGTGAATGTGTGTGTGTGTATATGTATATACACACACATATATATAAATATATATATATATATATATAAAAGGCAATGTGTTTTTTGAAATACACTGATCTCTTTGGGATGTAAGTCAGGAAAATAAATAGTATGTATATTCTCCACCCCCCAAGGGTAATTAGATGGTATAGATAGAGTGCTGGCCCTATAGTCAGGAACTCCTGAATTCATATCCAGCCTCAAAAACTTTATAGCTGTAAAAGTCATTTAATCTTATGTAGTTCAGTTTCTTCATCTGTAAAATGAGCAGTAGGGAAATGGCAAACCACTTCAGTATCTTTGCCAAAAAAAAACCCAAATGGGGTTACAAAGAGTCAGACATGACTAATCAACAAAACAACAACAATGAAATATCCTCCCTCAATACAGATTGTTTCGTGTGTATATGACTGAGTTTACATGTCTCTCTGAGGTCTTCTCTAGAGTTTGGGCACAGTCAGTGGCAGACATTTAACAATTGTTTGTGATAATATGCTCCAGGTTCAATATAAGTTTCTTACCTATTAGAGCTATCTGATAATATTCTTGCCAGTGAAGAAAACTCAAAAGTGCTGAGAGCAGGGCTGCTGTCTACATGCACCCTTCATCCCATTAAATCCAACAGATTACCACGTTTATTATCCCGATTCGCTTACTAATCTTCAGTGTCTCCCTGTCTACAGCTACTTCCCTTCTGCTCATAAACATATCCATGTCTCTCTCATCCTTAAAGCATCTTTTGAGACTCCTCTGAACTAGGATGTCCCCCAGCAATCCCGGACCTCTTGGGATGTTGTCCCAGGCTAATTCCATGCTCAAAATGGTATCTAGATCCAATTTCACCTGAATTTCTGCATTCTAGTTTTCTGTTAGAGCAGCAACTAGCAATTTTTGCACTTGAGGTAAGTTCAACAGAGATGCGACCACTCTGGGGAGGAAGCCTGCCTTGGGATGTCATGAGCTTTGCAAGCTGCTAAAAGTAGCAAATGACTTTCTCGGTATATAGCCTAAGTGACATTGGAAATGAGGGACATTTGAAGGATGGAAAGAAAAGTGATGCTGCACTCTAAAGGAAATAACATTGTCTTAGAAGTCAAGAAAATAATTCTAAACTAGCTGTAAAAATAGCTGTCACTCAAGAGGGTAAAGTGATGAGGGTCAGTTTCCCTATCTATGAAACAACACAAGAGCTGACATTTCTATCTTGCAACTGAGATCTATCCCTCAGAAGTAGGGCCTTTAGAATAGCAGCCCCGGATTCAAAATATTTCATGACTCCACATTCAGCTAGCTAGCCCCTACCATATATTTGGGTTTTTCTAGAATTAATCATATAATATAATTAGTTCAAGGTTTTTTAATGAAATAGCATAATAATAACAGAAGCAAAGAACAGCTTTCCTTCTGTAAACCTGGAGACACGTTCACATGGACAAGAGTGGGTACACATGGACATATCCCATAGAGAAAGATGTGACTTGTTACAGCTCTGGAAAGGAACTCACGCTTCTGATTGTTGGGAAGTCACTAGTATCTTTTGGAGATGTCACAAGTTTTCTTGATTGACTTGCTTCCTACTAGATATGAATTCTCCATTGGAGGTATTGTTCTACTGGCCCTGTTAAATGAGAGCAATTACTGCCCTCATAGTCTCACCTGAATTGTTCTCTCCTAATTTTAGATGGTCTTGTATTAGCCCAGCATCTGTTCTCCACGGGGCATTGACTTCAGAGACCAAAGTGTATTAATCTTTATCTTGATGGTGATTGAATTTTAATTCTTTAGGAATATCTGCCAGTCATCCTGGGTTCAGTCATCCAGTGTATATCTACTCTGTCTATATCTACATATATGTTTCTGTATAGAGAGATATATAGGTATAAATATGTATTATATGTACATATATTTATATATATACCTGTGTATGTATGTGTTATATATACAGGATATGTATATGTGTTGTACCCTATTTATACAGTTATATATACACATAAAAGTTTATAGCATATATATTGTTTATATCTATGAATATGTATGCATTTGTATGCATACACATGTGTACCATAAGTAGACATTACTTATATGTATATTCATGTATTTATGTGTATACACAGACATATACATATATGCATATGTACATATACATAAATACGCATATATGATAGGCTAGTCATAAAACTTTTCACCACTAGAAGGCTAGTAATTCTTGGATTGTACCTTCTAAATCTAGCTAACAAAAAAACAGATTAAGTCAGAATAAGATTAAGTATTTTCTTTTCATCTCTATATATGGGGAAAAATAATAATCTTTTGTCTGACACAGTCTGTTTCAAAACCAACCAGAAAATTCCAAGGCCCACTCATGAATTTGAGGGCAGCTAGTTGATGCAATGGATAAAGTAGAGCAGGAGTCAGGAATGCTCCGTTTCCTGAGTTGAAAATCTGGCCTCAGACAATTACTAGCTATTTGACTATAGACAAGTCACTTAACCCTTTAGAAGTTGATGGAGATCTTGACAATTGGGAAAATAGATTGTTGTTTGTTTGTCCTTTGTTCTTAAAGAAGACCAATGACATCACAAGAGTGATGACTTGACTTTAGAGTGGATTGGATTTAAGTTAGGCAGAATTGCTCAAAGTCATCAGGCTCTTCTGCAGAGTCATTGGATTCCAATGGCAACACAAAAGTCAAGACTACTGATGATGCCCTAGGATGTAATGGGCAACCATGGCCTTTTTAAATTGAGGGCTTTGGGAAAGTAATAGAAAATGATTCTAGACCAATATATCTAAACTTTAGTAACTTTCTCTTGGTGTGGACACATATAAGCCCATATACACAAAGCTATGATATACAAAATATACATCAGAGAGAAACATAATGCTTCCCTTCCACATGAGCAGAGTATAGAATACTTTTGGCAGACAGAATTCTAATGATTCTACTGACTTTTTAAAAAGTGATTCATAAATAAACAAGCAGAAAATAATAGAGAGTTAGTAGCTGTAGCTGATGAAATCCAGCCAACTGTGTTATATCACCATAGCAACCATACATCCTAAATCTGTACTGGAAATAGCTGAATTGTCTTGGATATGAAACGTCAATTCTTTTTTTAAACCATCAAATTAGAGAAATTGGAATATGTTCCTTTTATAAAAGAGGAGGGAGAAATTCTATATTTTATTGATGTAAATCCTTAAATTAATAGTTATTTTGTGATTTTTGTATATGTAATTAGCTTATTACTAAGATAACCAAATAAAGGATTAATATGATAATATCTATGAAGAATTATTTTTTAAAAATGACATTGTTTTTTCAAAGAAAAGGTATATTTAGACAATGTTTTCTGTTATTTGTCAAGACAAATGACAATTACAAACCATGTACTGTTTCCCTAGATAATTTTATTAAAAATCTAAGTACAATTGAGAACAACATTTAAGTTCTGTTCTGTAGGACAGAAATGGTGTCGATTTATCTTTTGTAAGAGTCATAGAGATCCGTGATATTTACAGTTTGATAAGTGAAATTGATGAGAAGCTTGGGATTTTAAATGAAGCATGTTTTCAGAAACAATTGTCCAAATTGTTATACTGTTTATTGGTTGATGGTTATATAGGGATGAGAGAAAGAGAAATTGGCAGCTCTTTTATACTATGTTTGCCATTTGGATGTCCCCTGAGTATCCCCCAAGGAGAATACATTATATAATATTCTATTGTCTGTTAATTTTTAATAATGAATGCATTGATTTGATGAATCAGAATTGAAAGATAAATTAAACAATTAAAAAAAAAAACATTCACAGCATCTTGAAGTTAGAGTTAATGATCCTTAAGAGTCCAACAAGTCTTAAACTCTTTCTTTACAGGTAAAGAAACTGAGGAGCAAAGAAATTATATAACTTGTCCAGGGTCATACAATTTGTAAGTTTCTGAGATGAGATTTAAGTCAAGTTATGATGTCTCATAGATTACAATAAAGAAATTGAATTGTTTTTGATTAGATCTAGAACAATTTTACAGATTATTCCAAAACTTTATTTTCTACATGAAGAAATAGAAATAAGAAACATTCTTTAGTTAAACTATTTGCTATAATCGTTAATTAGCTGCTTATATTAAGAATGCCTTATGGGTCTGTGGAATTTTAATTTGTTGAAACATTTTTACATCTATTATCTCATTTTTTTCTACATATAATTCTGTGAAATAGGGAAACTATAGAATGTCTCAAAGAGTATTAATGGCTCATGTAGGGATGCACAACTAGGTTTAAAGTTTAGAATTCTTAATTTCCAATTTGAGTTCTTTTCACTGGATCAGATAACTTCTCCATCACAAAAACAGCCACCATATTACTTAGAAGTTTGAAATGATCATTTGTATTTTTCTGGGTAGCTAGGTGGCAAAGTGGATAGTTAGGAAGACTCATCTTCCTGAATTCAAATCTGATTTCAGACTCTTACTATCTGTGTGATACTGGCCAAGTCACTTAAGCATGTTTGTCTTAATGTTCTCATCTGTAAAATGAAGCTGGAGAAGACAATGGCAAACCACTGTGGAATCTTTGCCAAGAAAACCTCAAATGGAGTCATGAAAAGTCAGATACAACTAAAAACAGCTAAACAATAACACACAGACACATGTATATATAAAATAAAATTCACATCCCAGATACAATTCTAAGTTTGTCTTTTGCCTCTTACCCACACTTAGTCTTTTTCTCATTCAGCCTTTAGTCTTCTTTTGGGAGTCTTCCTCAATTCCTTCAGTAAAACCATATTCCTTCCACTACCAAAACTTGCTTCTGGAAAGATTCTTTTTAATATCTTTTTATTAAACATTTATGCAAAACTAGCTTCTTCAGATCTCATTTTCTTAATCTATAAAATGGACTGCATTTAAGAGATTTCTACACCACAAAGACACAAAGACAATATAATGAAGTGGATGGAGTTCTGGACATATGCTCAAAATATAGCTGAATTCAAATTCTACCTCTGATGTGTATAAGTTCCGGCCAAGTTATTTCAACAATTTCCCTTTCCTTGTCTTCTTTTTTAAAAAAATAGGGATAATAATAATAGCACCTTCTTCCCAGAGTTGTTCTTTTGAAGAAAGCCTGAGACAATATTTGTGAAGTGCTTTGTATACTTTAGGATACTATATAAATGCTAACTTTCTTAATCATCATCATCAATAATTAGGACTGTCCAAAAGGAAGATAAACTATGTTGGAACATGGTAAATATCTCTCACAGGTCTTTAAGTAAAGGCTGATTTGGATACTTGTCAAGGATACTATAAAACAGATTTTTTTGCTTGAGAATGACATTGAAATAATATGATATTATATGATTCTGGAACTAGTGAGCCTTCAGGACTTCACAATTTGGGTTTAAAAAAATTATAATGTGAAACTCATTCACAGTATGATTTAAAAGCTGAAAAAGCCTCTAGTTCTATCCTTCCTAGGAGTATTTTCATTTCAATCCAATACAAAGCAATAGTAAAGGCCAAACTGTAGAATCTCAGGCATTGATCAAGGGGAAAGAAATGTTGAATTTTTTGTCTGTTTGTTTTTTATGGTTGGGAGAAGGAATCCTTTCCAATCACATTATCTTTGCATTTTCTTTTTCTGTCCATATAAAAGTATATGTACTGATCTTTAAAGTAAATTTCTCCAATGTCCCATGCCCCTCCTCCACAAGTTTTAATAGGAGGTCTTATTCTTTATCCCAGAATCCTGGGCAACCTTATAAATGGCATTCTTGACCTACTTTATGGGTTAGATCAAGCACATCCTTTTTCTAGTAGTGAACATGCTGAGACGTTAGAAATGGTCTGCCAGATGTGTCCCACTTTGGTAATAAAGCACAACTCTTCCTGCATAGAGTACTGATTGTGCCCAATTAGCACGTGTTAGAAAAAAGAACTTTGAGGGAAATCAAGTACCTCCAGCAAATACTTCTGAATTCATCATTGTCAGTGTAGACATTAGATTTTTTTGGTTGAGAGGAAAGAGTGAATAGATGTAGAGACTTAAAGATCATCAAATTGCTCTTATTTCCTTCAGTCACAAAGATAGAGCTGGGAAACTCTGGTCTGAGATGCTTGAAAGAAATAAGATGGAGAGAGAAAATTTACTCTTTAAATTCATTCATTCCCCTACCTCCCATGCTTTCTTCTCTTACTATAATTCAACCAAGATATCTTTTTATTACTCTGTCTTTAGTTCTCTGAAGTCTGAGTTTTATGGGACAACCATTAGAATATATTTTTGCTGATGATAATAATAACTGATATTTATATAGTGCTTATAAAAATAGGATGTCACTGTGGTGAGAGCATAGAGTACATGAAAAACATAAATATATATTATTTATAAGTGTAGATTGAAAGGAAATAGTGTAAGCCTCTGAATGCTAAGAGTTTAATTATTCAATAGATAATGGGAACCACTATGCTCTTTTGAGTTGAAGGATGACATGACTACAGTCAACTCCAGATTCTAGTGTGGGCTTGATTTAAGTATAGAGTTAAATTCTCTTCCTAAAGTTAGTTTTAGTTTTTCTACCAGAAGATGAATGGGGACATTTGAACTAGGATACTTCTCATGATTGTCAAGCTAATATTGTTTTCTCATTGTTTTAAATCTTAATCAAGGAGAGACAGAGCCAAGATGGTGGAGTAAAGGCAGGAGCCTCTCCCCCAAAGTGTTCCAAATTCCTTTAAATAATGACTCTAAAAATTTTAGAACATCAGAACATCCCAAAAGATGGAGTAGAACATTTTCCAGCCAAAGGCAAATAAGATCAACAGAGACTGTCTGTGACATGAGGGTGGGAGTCCAATGTGCAGTCCGGGTACAGGGTGCAGGCCCCAGCACAGCCCCGGACCCTTCAGCCCCAGCACTGGTCCCTACCTCTGAATCAGCAACAGTCCTGGTGGCTTCCAGATCTCTCAGCCAAGAGACATCAGAGAGGACTTGGAAAATCAACAGAAAAGGGCTGTGGGACCAGAATGGGAGCCCAGTGTACAATTCCAGAGTAGACTGTGCCAGCACAGCCCCAACCCCAAACCCAGTTTGGCCCTGGTCCTGGCCCAGATCGCAGCTCTAGAAGGTGAGACCTCTGCTTTAGCAGCAATGCTGGGGACTTTTGAACCTCTCAGCCTGGGAACACCAGGGAGGATGTGGAAAGTTAGCAAAGAGGGTCTGTGGGAATCCAGTATACAGTTCCAGCCCAGGCTGTGCCATTATAGTTCCTGACCCAATTCTGGTGTTAGCAATTCAGGACTCTGTGACTTCAGCACACTAGAATTTACAGCCACGTAGAGAAGGGGATATTTCTAACAGTTCCAGGGCAAAAAAGAGTGCTTGTGATCAGGTTCCTAGAAGGACCTCTGAAAACAGCTGTACAAAACTCCTGATGTTTGAGACAGGGCACCCTCCACCCTGGAAACAGAGATCTACTTTAACAAAGAGCTAAAAGCTGAGTAATAAGCTAGGAAAATTAGCAGACAACAAAAAAAGTTTCTCACCATTGAAAGTTATTATGGTGACAAGGAAGATCAAAACACAGACTCAGAAAATAACAAAGTCAAAGTTGCTACGCCAAAAGCCTTCAAGAAAAATAAGAATTGATTCAGTCCAAAACCTCAAAAGGGATTCTGAAAATCAAGTAAGAGAGATAGAAGAAAAATTAGGAAAAGAATAGACTGTGATGCAAAGGAAATTCAAAAAGGCTAATGAGAAGAATGCCTTAAAAAGCAAAATTGGCCTAATGGGAAAAAAGGTACAAAAGCTCACTGAAGAAAAAAATTCCTTGAAAAATCTAATTGAGCAAATGGAAGTTAATGACTTTATGAGAAATCAAAATACAATAAAGGAAAACCAAAAAAATGAATAGAAAAAATGTGAAATAACTCATTGGAAAAATAACTGATCTGGAAAATAGATACAAGAGATAATTTTAAAAAATATTGGTATGATTAAAAAAAAAAAAGAGCCTAGACATCTTTCAGAAATTAACAATGAAAACTGTTCTGATATTATAGAACCAGCGGGTGAAATAGAAATCAAAAGAATCCACTGATCACTTCCTGAAATAGACCCCAAAATAAAAACTCCTGGGAATGTTATAATAAATTCCAAAGTTTCCACATCAAGGAGAAAATATTGCAAGCATCCAGAAAGAAATAATTCAAGTATAGTGGAGTCACAGTCAGGATTACACAAGATTTAGCAGTTTCTACATTAAAGATTTGGAATATGATATTCCAGCAATGGAGCTAGGATTATAACCAAGAATCACCTACCCAACAAAAATAAGTATAATCCTTCAGAGAAAAAGGTAGAAATTCAATGATAAAGAGAATTTCCAAGGATTCATAATGAAAAGACCAGAGCTGAAAATGATGGTGGCCTACCATACTAGCCCTAAAACTTTATTATAAAGTAGGAGTCATCAAAATCATTTGGTACTGGCTAAGAAATGAGTAGTTGATCAACAGAACAACTTAGATTCACAAGTCAATGACTATAGTAATCCAGTATTTGATAAACTCAAAGACCCCAGCTTCTGAGATAAGAATGTACTGTTTGACAAAAATTGCTGGGAAAATAGAAAATTATTAGGCATTGACTCACAACTAATACCCTATATCAAAATAAAGTCAAAATGGGTTCATTATTTAGATATAAAGAGTGATATCATAAGCAAATTAGAAGAACAAAGGATAGTCTACCTCTCAGATCTGTTGAGAAGGAAGGAATTTGTGAAAAAGAACTAGTGTATGTTATGGAATACAAAATGGATAATTTTCTTTAAGTTAAAACTTTTTTTTATATATACAAACAAAACTAATGTAGACAAAATTAGAAGGGAAGCAGTAAACTGGGGAAAAAATCATATCCAAGGGGTCTGATAAAGGCTTCTTTTCTAAAATATATAGAGAATAGATTCAATTTTATAAGAATATAAGCTATTCTCTAATTGATAAAAGGATATGAAAAATTTTCAGATAAAAAAAATTAAAAACATTTCTAGTCATATGAAAAAATGCTGTAAATCACTGTTGATCAAAGAAATGCAAATTAAGATAATTCTGACATACCACTATATAACTCTCAGATTGGCTAAAGTGACAGGAAAATATAATGATGAATGTTGGAAGGAATGTGAAAACTGGATCACCAATACATTTTTGGTGGAGTTGTGAACTGATCCAACTGTTCTCAAGAGTAATATGTAACTTTGCCCAAAGGGCTATAAAACTGTCCAGTAGTGTCTTTACTGGACTTGTATCCCAAAGAGAACATAAAAAAGGGAAAAGGACCCACATCTGTAAAGATGTTTGTGGCAGCCCTCTTTGTAATGGCAAGGAACTGGAAACTGAGTAGATGCCCATCAGTTGGAGAATGGCTGAATAAGTAATGGTATATGAATGTTATGGAATATTATTGCTCTGTAAGAAATGACCAGCAGGATGAATACAGAGAGGCTTGGAGAGACTTACATGAACTGATGCTAAGTGAAATGAGCAAAACCAGATCATTGTACATGGCAACAGCAAGATTATATGATTATTTCTGACAGCATGGCTCTATTCAATAGGGAGGTGATTTAGGACAGTTCGTGGCACTTATTAGTTATGTGATATAGCTATATGTGATATAGGGCAAGTCATATAGCCCTGTTTGCCTCATTTTTCCCATTGTAAAATGAGCTAGAGAAGGAAATGGCAAACTTCAATATCTTTGTTGAAACAACTCCATATTAGAGTCACAAAGAGTTAGGTCTAAATGAAACATCTGAATAATAAAAACAACAACAATCCTTTCCAAACTCTTCTTTCTTAGAAATCAGGGAAGAGCCTAGATTTCCCTTTTTATCCCTGTAAATATCTTCACTTTGAAGTTAAAATCTAATTTGGGCTCCTCATTTCTAAGGTCTAAAGCTTGTTTTGCAGCCCATAAGAAAATCTCTAGAAAGAGTTTTTAGTACTCAGTGCAATTATTGGAAGAGCAATAGAAAAAAAGATCATTAGCTGCTATAACTGTTTGAAAGTACCATTCCTACAAAGGCTATCAGTGTGGAGCCCTGAAGGGGATATTTAATAGGATTATTGAGATCTCAGAGGTACTAATTTAGTCTCCATTGTATTTTATTTATTGTGTTAGTACCACCTTGTATGTAGGGAACTCATGTTTAGTAAGGCTGACCTGTTCAGAAAATTATCTCTAATTTAAAATGATAAATGTGAATTAAATTTCTATGATTCCCAAGGAAGCACTGTGAAAGTAAAAGAAAGATCATTAGACTTGGAGTTGGAAAGATCTGAGTTCAAATCCAACTTCTAATGTTTGCCAGCTGCATTACCATAAACAAGTGACTTAATGTCCTTATCTAGAATAGAGGAAAAATAATGTTAGTAATGTGCCATAGTGGAAGGATAGTTAATTTGGAATCAGGAGATCTGGGTTAAATTTTCAACTGTGACATATCATAACTGTGAAAATGTGTACAATTCCTTTGACCAGAAGGTACTTCTGATGATTAGGATTATGCTTTAATAATAATAGTTCCCATTTATGTAGTGCTTCTTCTGTACTAGGAACTATGCTGATTTTTATAATTATTATCTCATTTGGTCTTTGCAACAAAGTAGGTACAATTATTATCCCTGTTTTACAGTTGAGGAAACTGAGGCAAAAAGAGGTTAAGTCATATATCTAAAGCAGTGGTTCTCCAAGGATGGGCCAGAGAATCCTGGGGATCTCTGAAAACTTTTTAGAAGGTCTACAAATTCAAAAATAGTTTTTATTTCCAATATGGTAAATCTCTATAAATATAATCCAAATAAACAAAAACCCTTTGGAGAGATCCTCAATAATTTTTAATAGGATAAAGATACTGAAAACAAAAGTTTGAGAACTACTGCTCTAACGTCTAAGGTCATATATCTAGCAAGTTTCTGGATTTTAACTCAGGTCTGGCACTCTGTCCGTGGCACAGCCCAGCTCCCCCTATTGCAGATGAGTTATTAATCTGCACTGGCAGAGAGAATTTTTTGATAGGGAATTAGTGAAGCTGATGAAATAACAGGTCTACCCCCCCATACACACACACAAACATACACACACATAATCACAGGCACACTCTCAAAAAAGATACCTATTACACATGGGTTTTTGTGAAGAAAAAATGGTATAATATATATGAAGCATTTTATAAATTTTAAGACACTTCTTAAAAACTAGTTATTACCTCTTAGGGGAGAAGCAAAAATGAGTAATAGTAATTCATTTACTTTATTGATATAGTACTTAGGGATTATTAAGCATCTTGTTTACAATGGGCCTATTGAGTGATGAAATTAAATGCTATTTTTCCATTTTCTGGGGCTTAGAAAGGCTAAATGTTTGCCTCTTATCACATAGTTGGTAAGAGGCAGGTACAGGGTTTGAACATGCCTATTGACTTCAGGTATCATATTCTTTCCATTATACCACTGCCTTAGAAAAGCTGCCAATCAAAAAAAGGAGAGAGGTAAGAGACATGGTTATAAATAATATAGTTCCTATTTTAATTTCATTATCTTTTCTACTACAAGAGTTGCTGATCTAAGTTCAATATTTGAAAGGCAATTTAACAATTTCCAGCATCTGGGAAGACCGTATAGCATTCTTATTTTGTATAGTCTGAAAAAGGCTAATATAAGTCATATCTATGAGTAACCAATTTTATGTCAAGTCAGTATTCAACATTTCAAGTGATTTGGTTAGATATTCAAAGTGGTGGAATATTCAAAGAATTGGGATCGAAGGACTCAGACCACTTAGACACGTAGAACATATTTGTTCCAAATGGTTTGTTTTTGTTTTCTTTCTTATTTGGCTGTGGGTATGCAGGCACGTTGCCTAGATTATGGGATGCAATTGCATGGGCAGCTGATTGACTTGAAATATCAACATGTGTCTCTTGAACAGTCATTGTTGATGGATGATGATCTGGATCCTGAATTGGATAGGAGAAGAGGATCAGGCTGAATTGTACTTGGGGTATTCAATAGTATTTTCAGTGATTTATACCTGTTCTGATCAGTAAAAAAACAACTTCTTTAGACAAGTTTTCTCTCAGTGATTCCAAAAGGCTACAAATCATAGAACTTCTGGGAAGAAACACAATTTCAGATGATGCAGAAATGGATTAAAAGATGAGCTGTACTTTTCCCCCTTGTATTTCTAGTAGCTAATAGTTTCAAAACATTGTATTACTTAGGAAAATCAAGTTAAATAAAAGCTTATTGAATGAATGAATGGATGGATGATAGAGTGAATGAATAAGTAATGTTCAAGTAGTGACGTAAAAAATCACCAATAAGGAATGTGTATGATTGGCAAGGGAGAGGAGTGTATCATCTAGTAAGAAAGTATGGACAGTCTTTGTGCTGTACTGGTACTGGTATATGGATCAGAGAAAGTCCTCTATTATACCTAATGGATTGCCAATAGAAAATTTGCAGAAAAGACATGGATAAGATGCTAAGGATGAAAAGATATGAAAAAGTTTAGATATTTATCAATAGAGGAAGTGTTCATATCAATAATATTACAGATTCATTGAAGCATCAAAATTCATACATAGGTAGTAGTCTGAAAAAGAACACAAGGACAAAGTCCATGAGACCACAGAAGGGTATTTTTCAAATAGACCTTGGGAATGGAAAATATGGCATAAAAAGAAAAAGAAATCATTCTGTAATAGGGGTTAACCTTTGAACAGTTCTAGAATACATATCTCAATGTAAAAATCATTGCTATGATCAATTAATTCATTAAAAATATTTATTTTAGCAAAATTGATTTTTCAACATGGCCAAAAGTCTATTACCAGACTTTTGGGCTCATTTGTAGCTTGTCAATATAAATTTCTAGATCTGTTATACATGAACTTGTGTTAAATCACATCTTTCACATCATACAATTTATATCTTTATAACTGAGATATCAACTCAAATTAATGACTTGGGATTTAAATTAAAATTTATGTTTAAGGTTTCCATGTAATCGCATATAATCAATGAGTCTGGCCTGCCATGATGTTTCAGAATTCTGATTTTTTTCCAGACTTTTGGAGCTAAAAGGGAATTTATGTTTCACCTAGTCCAACATTCCTTACTTGGCAGATCCTGAGAAATTTAGTGAGTTGTTCAAGGTCACACAATTAATTAGTATCAAGATCATGACTATAAAACACATTAACTGAATTCCAGGACAATGAAATTTCTAGTATATCAGTTCTACTTGTCAGCTTTGTAACATTAGTACATTTGATAAATGTGTCTTTTTTGTCTTCATCCATCAGAAGTAAAAACTTGAAACAGGACAAGTTTTGAATTGCCACATAACATAAATCTCTTTCTTTAGAATGATGTAAAGCCATTGGTCAATACTCTTTAGTTATAGTTCTTCAATAAACTTTTAAGTTACCAGTTGATATTTCTCCCTTTTGTCAAAAGGAAGTCATGAAAGGCTTTGCCAAATGCCTGGAAAAAATTCAGATGGAGATTTATAGAAGTAGATGAATGTACTAACTAATCTGTAATTCTAGATGAAAATAATAAACAAAGAAATGGTTTTAATTTTGACATGACTTTGTCTTAGTGAACTCAGTGTGGTTCTCAGTAATCAATAAGTTAAGAGACTCAACAAATTTCTCCTTTTACAAAATCATAACATTTACTTATATTCAGTGTTCTGGGATTCAAAACCTCTTCTATTATATAGAGTTCATTTAAAAAAATCACTAGCAGAAGATTAACAACATCTGCAAGTTCTGCCAATATTAAATGATATACTTTTTCTGGGTTTTAAATACTCAATTGATTTTTTTCTAGATATATCTTCTCACAATCTTTTCATAAATATTAGACATATATTCCTTTAAAAAAACTGTATAAAAATCTTTCCTTGATACAGAAAACAAGTAAAATAGAACTCAAATAATTTTACTTTCTCTATTATTAATTAATAGCACATCAAATTGCTCCAAGCCATGATCCTGTCCTTTTATTAGTTATTTTTTTTGCTCCACACAAGATGCAAAAGATTCTCTTAAATTATAAAATTAAAATATTTCAAGTCAATTAAGCATTCATTCATCCGATGAACATTTATTAAATCACTACTGCATACTAAATGCTATGCTAAGTACTTGCAATACAAAGACAAAAATGTTTATTCCAAAAAGAGCTTACATTCTACTATAGGAAGGAAGAAGTAGCATTTGCATAATAAAGAATGTGTGTGTGTGTGTGTGTGTGTGTGTGTGTGTGTGTGTGTGTGTGTGTAAAGCCAAAGGAACTGGATTCAAATATCTCACACTTCTGCTAATGCTGTATAAGCTTAGACAGATCTCTTAATTCCCTTAGAACTCATTTTTCTCATCTGTAAAATAAAAAGACTGGACAAAGGGGTCCCTATGATCCTTTATAGGGGCTAAATCTATAATCCAATGATTTAGTGTCATGTATAAGGCATAGTTTAGGCCATTTTTACTGATACACAGAGTATACAAAGGAGATAATAGAAAGAGAAGATGTAGCCAGATTATGAAAGGCTTCAAATGCCAAATAGAGAAAGGGCATTTGATCCAACAAGCAAAAAGGAACCAAAAGAGATCCTCAAGCAGGAAAATAACATAGCAGCTGGGTAGAGGATGTACTGAAGAGGTAAGAGCCTGGATACAAAAAAGTCCAATTAGAAGCTATTACAACAGCCCAGGAAAAAAGATGATGAGGATCTGATTTAATGCGCTTCTGGTGCAAGGCCTGAGCAAGGACAAATGTGAGAAGTGTACTGTAGAGAAAATTGACAAGAGTTTGCAATTGAATGGATATGGAGAATAAGGGAGAGTGAAAGAATTAAAAATGACTCTGAGGTTGTGGAACTAAGTGAAAGAAAGGGTAGTGATTCTCTTAACAAAAATAGGAAGGGCAAGAAAAAGGGATGAGTTTGTGGGACAGGGTAGAGGGAACAAAAACTAATGAATTCTGCCTTTGAAATTTTATATTTGAGATAAATGCATATGTTCCATCCAACTGGAAATGTCTAATGGGTAGTTGGTGATGATATATTAGAACTGAAGAATGAGGATAGAATGAAGACAATTGAATCTAAATGAGATGGGAAGGAGAAAGAAAAGGAAAAGGAGAAGGAGAAGGAAGGAGAGGGAGAAAGGAAGAAGAATCTTGGACAACATCTTGGAAGATACATAGTATGAGATGTGTGGAAAGGAATGATGATTCAGTAAAACATCATTGGGTGATAGATTTAAAGGTAGATGTCACCTCAGAGGTCACCTATTATAACTCTTTTTACCCCAAATGAATGAAGTGAAGGGAAGGGGGTTATATGACTTATCAGGGTTACACAGTTAATAAGTGATAGAAGCAGGGAGTGAGCAGAAGGGGAGAGAGACAATTCGGATAGAGAGAAGGAGAGAGAAGAGAGGTGGAGGGGAAACTAGAGACATGTCCTAAATCAGTGTGTCCAGGTGTAAAGTAGCATGTCAGCAACAAGAAGGCATGAAGATAGGAGGATCAAAGAGGAATTAGCGAGGTTGAGATCCTGTGCTTCACAAATTGGCAAGTCAGAGGGACCAACAATAGCTACTCCTTCCCCCTGACCTCCAATAATCTGCTGCTATGTTGGGTATTTGTGAGGATGATTCAAAACTGGCTGAATCAGCATTTACAAAGGAGTTCAATAAGGATATACAGTATTTTCACAATTACACAAAATGGTCTTAGGGTTATTCTAGTGCTCTTTGACTGGAAAAAAAAAAACAATTATGATTAACAGCAAACAGTTTATGCATTTGCCTTTTGCAGATTTATATCTTTTTACATGGACTGCCCTGAAGCTCTAAGAAAAGCTTTTGCAGCTGTACAGTACTTTAACTGATTAGCTTAGAGAAGAAATTCTATAAACAAAGATGGATGGACTCTGTGCAGAATATGACATAGAGAGAGAGAGCTTCACACATCTTGGAATTATATCTTATATGTGTATGTTTGTGTTTATCTATATCTATTTATTGTATATTATTGCATATATTGTATATTCTTATAAATGTGTATAACAATATGCATGCATGTATGCATGTATGTATATATGTGTATATATATGTACATATTTGCTTATATATAAATATACAAACCTTAAATGTAACAATAAGGATAGAGAATGGGCCAGATAATTGTTTCTTCCAGAATTATTAAGTTTCACTTTAATCTATTCAATACAAAGTTGATATAGGTCCAGGTATGGATAAATTCCCTTTTCCATTTAGTTCAGAAGTTCATAACCTGAGTCAGTCCATGAATTTTTTAAAAATAAAAAGTTTGGTCACTGAAATTTCATTTATATTTTTATTTTAATATAATCATTTTCTTCACAATTCTATGTAGTTTATTTTATATATTTAAAACATAATTCTGAGAAGTATTTTCCCAGACTGGGAAAGGGTGCCATGACACGAAAAAATTAACAACCCCTAATAGAGATCAGTTTGGAACTTTTCAATTGAATCTTCATAAGGAGACTTAGAAAAGTTTTTAAGATTCAAAAGTATAGAAATAAGTTTGCAGAGAACAGTTTGTTTTATACTCTAAAGTAAAGTGTACGTTTAGATTGCCTTGGCTCACACAACTCATAGGATACCATGGCCCAGTCTATCTTGTCTTGCTTATTAAATAAACCTAGTATAAGGGTTCTAGTGTAAGACAGCTTTAGGTAGAAAGAGTATTGTATGTTGTGGGCAGCAAAGTGGTGCAATCTTCTTGAGTTCAAATCTGGCCTCAGACACTTAATAGCTGTGTGATTCTGGGCAAATAACTTAATTCTATTTATCTCAGTTTCTTTATCTGTAAAATGAGTTGGAGAAGGAAATGATAAACATCTCCTTTATTTGCCAAGAAAATCCCTAATGGGGAAACAAATAATGGGGGATGATTGAACAAGAACAATATTTATGATATGTCCAAACTCTACTTTTTAGTCTTCAGGTAAAGGCTCATAGTGGAGGATACTTATATTTGAATCACAAGTATTTATTTTCTTGACTTCAAGCCATCCTCAATGGACTTTTAAGTTGCCTTTTTTCTCCTATCTGGACATTCTTAAGGCTCTATATCTTGTGAAATTCTGCTCAAGCATCTGGTTGCCTAAATGGAAAAATTGAAATTCTTTACCAATCTGATCCTAGTTTTTTTCTGAGCTTCAAGTCATTGTATACTGACTTTGATGACATAAGTTTCTCTCTTCCTTGATGTCTTTGGGACTTCTGTTCCTGGAAGCCCTAGACTTCCCTCTAATTCTTTAATTTCTATCCTGGACAGTTGTTCTTTTTAAAAAACTGTTTCATCTTCATCAATATACCCCTTCCTCCTCCCTGATCCATCAAGTTATCCCTTTGAGCTAACATGAATCATGTATTTAAAACATAGTCATTTGCTGATTATTAGTGAAATTTAGTTTTTTTGCTTGTTTGTTTGTTTTTTTTACCAGTTGGTCTACTCTAGTCTCTTGATCTGGGCATAGAGTTAGCTGAAAGGCTTTTTCATCTTTGTAACCTGTCTGCAAAAGATTAGTTGTCTCTAATAGTTATCCTTAGCCTGACATATTTTCCTATTCCTGAGCATATGACTTTTAAATTTCCCATAAATTCCTGTTTTTTCTCTGAAAGAATACTTCTAACACCCTGTGATTTACACAACAGTGAAGACTAACATAGCCTGAACCCAATGATTTATCACATCTTTTTTGGTTCAAGTTGCCAGTCCTTTCACTTCTTCTTAACAACTCAATAAGGTACACCATCCTCACTTCTTCCCAACCTCATACAACTAGGGTATTGAATTTTCCTGTTCTAGATGCTTACAATATTTTATCTTAATTATATCATTATAGATGGTTCCCACCAATAGTAAAAGAAGTGGATGCTTATTCTTACAAGCAGAAATGACAAAGTTAAATTATACTAACTAGAATCTCCAACTTCATTAATGATCAGTTATCATTCAGGTCCATTGGTAACTTAGGCTTTACAATGAGAATCAGCCAATCAGTTAAATTTCTCTGTTAGCTACGTGTGATACAGTCTGTGCTGCAAAATCCATATATAGTTTTTAAATTTTGTTTTCACCTTTCAAGAAAAAAGGAACAGCCTGTATCATTGCTGCTATAAACCTTTTTGGAGCAAGCAGCACACTGTGACTGAACAAGAGGAACAGAGCAACACTGGGTGTGCTAATTAGAGTTTTGCCACCAGTGATTGTCACAGCTATCATTAACCCTCTTCTTCCAGGTTGTGGGCAGTGGTCTATTTCAGGGGCATCTGGTAGGATTAGGAAAGAATAATTGGCAACTAGGCTATTTAAGGCACACTGCAGTTTCTGAAGTCTCATTTTAAAAACTATTAATAGGCAGTATTAATAGAAATATTATATCAGCGGGTTAAATTTATGGAATGGGGTAAGACAGAGAATTTTCTTAGTTGGTCTTGTAGTAAGCAAATGCTTCACTGTAGTAATATACAAATTCAGGATACTGATATGGAGTTCAAAATCACTGTGCTAAATAAAGAATTTAACCCTTCAGTCCTGTAGCTTCCTGTCATCATGAAGCCATTTAACAACTGAAAGTCATACTCTGACTAGTTAAGTCTAAGAGGCCATTTTCTCCTTGTTTATATACAGAATGTCCAGGCTCTTAGGAAATACAAGTATGACTGCTGAAATTATCTTGTATTTAAAATAATGTCCTCTCTCCCCATTCCCCAATGATGGTTCATTTTAACTTCTGTTAGGAGATGCTTAGAGAGGAATGTTAAATGTAACAGCCAGAAAGGAAAAAAAAAAAAAGATGAGAGGGGAAGAAAAGGATAGAGACTATTAATGTAATTTGTGATTTATTCTTGATGCCATTTTTATTTTATGGATCAGAATATATTATGTGTTGGTTTTACCCAGATTTATAGGATAAAAAAAAATTAAGGGGAAGGAAGATGCCCAATGAAACTTGCCTTAGGCTTCACATACATCTAAGGATCACTCTGTACATATAAATGTGTCATAACTAACCATTCTGTACCACTCCCCACTTTAGATTTTAAATATTTCCTTCTTTTCTTGTTTTTTTTCCTTTTTTCCCTTATCTCTTTCCTTAATTTTAATTGCTATTTTTAGATTAGACAAGTGTGCCATATTGCATAGCCCATTGCCCATGCTAGAACATACTTGCCTCCTTTCAAAGCTCAGATCAAATGGTATCTTCTATATAAAACTGTTCCTGGTCTCTCTACCTGCTAGTTATTTCTTCCTCCTTCCACAATCATTTCATATTTCTATAACCCATGACTCAGAGTTCTATTTGCATTAAAATCTGCTTATCAGTGGAGATTGATTATTCAGTGTTCCACATATGCATGGTGGGTGGAGTTGGTGAGAAGCAGAGAGAAGAAACATCTTAAGTTCTGGCTTCCAGCTTTGAGAGAGAAAGTGCATGGTTCCAAACTCTCTTCAGGAGCCTGAAAAGAGAGAAGGTTTTAAAAAAATAAGCTGATGTATAGAGAGTTGCCCCCTTTCCATCCTCCCGCTATTCCAATTTCACTATACTAGAAATGTCATGGAATTTTCCCTTGGACTGGATTTTCTCATAGTTGAATTGAGCTATCTCACTCCCAAAAGAAGAGCTACTTCATTCTGTACATTGTCTAGTCTATAGTTGCATATGTATATTTCTCTGATTTCTGTTTTCAAAATGTTAGGATAAATGGACTTATTTGACATTTGCTATGTGTTTTTATTATGGAACTTAGATTTGGTGAGAAAGAATCAACCTTTGCATTTGGAACTTTCCTTTCTTATTAAGGGATAATGATCAGGAGCTCAGCTTGAAACTAAAATTATTTTCCCTAGACTAATAATATTTAAGAAAATAAATACATGTAATTTTAGTCTGGTGCTCCCTTCTCTCTGAGAAAAGTATAATGGAAAAACTCTGGCTCAAATTTCCTGCTTCTTCCCCTGGAAGATATTAAAATGTCCCTTGAAAAAGTTGGGGAATGGGCAAGAGACTCTAGAGATACTATTCTTACCTTTTTATAAGCCATTTTGAGATAATCCCATACACTACTTGAAGAAAACAAAACAGCACATATGCATAACCTACATTTACTCTGTAAATGCTTGTATATGTATGTATTATTTTCCACATTACAATGTGAACTATTTGTGGTCAGGGACTGTTTATTTATTTTCCTTTTCATTAAATTCTTGGCATTTAGCATACTACTTAATATACAGTAGACTGTTAATAAATAATATTTGATTGATAAGTGTCATCACAGAAGCTCTTTCAATGATATTTGAAAGACCTTGTAAAATAAGAGGTGCCATAGGACTTTAGTAGGACAAATATTATCACAATTTTTAGTGAATAGTCTAGTCTGTCAATTATATACCAATAAGAGACACTTTTATTCCTAGAAAGATTCTAGAGAATGTTGTTAAAGATATTGGTGGACATGTAGGAAAAAGTAGTAATCACTAAAAGCCAGTGTAGCTTTATGTTATTAAATAATATTTACATAGAACTTTAATCTTTGTGAAGTATTTTTAATATGTATAATCTCATTTAAGCTTCAAAATTGTCCTGTAAAGTAAATGCTGGAAGTATTAATGTTTGCATTTTACAGATAAGGAAATTAAAGCTCAAAGACATGCAATTCAGTAGTGGTTCTATAACTTGTTACTCTTAGAGCTGAGATTATTATTCAGGTCTTATGTCAAAGTCCTGAACAACATTTTTGAATTTTTTTCCCTGTTGCTCTGTTTCCTTGTACCAATCTTTGAACTGATGTCACTGAGTATCATTACACATGATGATTCACATTTCACAACAAATGTTTATTCACAAGCTGCAATTAGCTTCACTTGTGGTCTTTTACTTGTATTCTTTCAGAGGACTTCAAGACAAAATGAACAACTGTTCCAAAGAATTATATTTCTTGTTTTCTTTATGGACAGGATTACATAAATTCCTTAATTTATCATTTCATTATTCCCTGTCTTTAAGGAGCTTACATATCATAGAGTAATTTAAAAAGATATGTCAGTTTTCTATCACTACCACTACTGCCACAAAAAAATGGGAAGGTAGACATGAGAAATCAGAAAAGTCCTCAAATACAAAGCATAATTAAACTGAACTTTGAAGGAAATTAGGATCTGGGGATGGAAAGATGAAAAAGAAGCACTATAAATATATCCTCTTACATGGCTCTCTTCAACAATGAGATGAACCAAATCAGTTCCAATTGTTCAGTAATGAAGAGAACCAGCTACACCCAGCAAAAAAACTTTGGGAAATGAATATGGACCACACCATAGCATTTCCACTCCTTCTGTTGTTTGCTTGCATTTTTGTTTTTCTTTTCAGGTTATTTTTACCTTCTTTCTAAATCCGATTTTTCTTGTGCAGCAAGATAACTGTATAAATATGTATACATATATTGCATTTAACATATACTTTAACATATTTAACATGTATTGGTCTGTCTGTCATCTGGGGAGGAGGTTGGAGGAAGGAGGGGAAAAGTTGGAACAGAAGGTTTTGCAAATGTCAATGCTGAAAAAATTACCCATGCATATGTCTTGTAAATAAAAATATTTAATAATAACAAAATAAATAAATATGTCCTCTTTCTGAGCTCATTGTCTAAGACACTCTCACAAGCCAGTTTACATTTATTCTTTTAGAGTTCTATTATTGGATTGATCTTAATAAGTTGAATCTTCTACTATTATTGTTCCTAAATCCCCTCTTCAAACCAGTCTACTCAAAGCAATCAATTTACTATCTCCCGAATATCAACTAATTAATTTCAATGAGATCTTACATAAATATGTTGACTGGGAAGGTCTAGTAAGGACAAAAGTAAAAAAAAAATAGTAATAATCAAATGGAGGACATTCTATCTTTTTTTTTTTTTTTTTTTTTTTTTTACTAAGTTTATGGAAGAGGAAAGAAAATTTAAGTATCCACTAAAAGTAGTGAATACAAAATGTTCCACTGCTAAATGAAATTCACAATTCCTCCTGCACATGCAAAAGTCCCTTAGGAAAGTAGATTTATATTTGAAACATAGAGGATACAGAACATGAAAAGAGAATTAACAACTTGTTAAAAGAGACTCCAAAAATATTGAGGAAAACAAAATCTTAAAAAAAAACAGAATTTGCTAAATTGTAAAAAAGGTACAAAAATTCACTGCAGAAAAGAAATTCCTAAAAAGTAAAACTGGCCAAATGAAAGAGGTATAAAAAAGGTCATTGAGAAAATAATATCTCAAAAATTAGAATTGGATAAGTAGAAACTATTGACTATATGAGATATCAAGAAACAACAAAACAAAGTCAAAATAATAAAAGAAGAAAAGAAAATATGAAATATCTTATTGGAAATACAACTGACCAGGAAAATAGAGAAGAGATAATTTAATTATTTATTATTAATTTGATAATTTAATTGGAATGCCTGCAAATGAGCTAGGATTATAACCAAAAACAATCTATTCAGCTAAAACTGAGTATAATTCTTTAGAGGAAAAAAATGGATATTTAATGAAATAGAGAACATCCAAGCATTCTTAACAAAAGACCCAGAAATGAATAAAAAAATTTGACATTCAAACATCAAGTACTAGAGGAGCATAAAAAAGTAAACAAGAAAGAACAATCTTAGGAGCCTCAATAAGTTAAATTATTTACAATTCTATGTGAGAAGATGATATTTGCAACTCCTGAGAACTTTACCATTATTAGAGTAGTTAGAAGGAATCTAAGTAGACAGAGAGGCATTGATTATGTTGGGAAGAAGGAAAAGGGAAAGAAAAATGGGGAAATTATCTCATATAAAAAGTACATAAGGAACAGCTTTTAATGTAGAGGAAAATGGAGGAATTGGCAAAAACAAATAAACTTTAACTTTATGTGAATTGGATAAAACAGGGAAATATTCATATGTGCATCTATATGTATACATGGGTATATACACACAGTTAGATATAGAAATTTATCTTATTCAGTTGGGAAGTAGGGGGAGAAGTACTTACAAGAAAAGGGAAGATGACAATAAAAGGAAAGGTGAATTAAAGGAGACAGTGGTAAGAAGGAAGATAAACTTTTGAGGAGGAACAGGGTAAAAAGAGAAAGAAGACAAAAACAAACAAAAAAAAGAAAATGGGACAGAAGACAGTGTATTGTTAATAATCATAACTGTCAGTGTGAATGGTATGAATTCACCCATAAAATGGAAGCAGATAGCAAAATGAACTAGAAACTAGACTCTCTAACAAGTTGTTTATAAGAAATATAGTTGACAGAAAGAAAAACTCACAGAATTAGAATAAGTTGCTGAAACAGAATCTATTGTACTTCAGCTGAAATAAAAATGAAATGTACTTTCTATTGATACAGCCCTAAATGTTAAGCAAAGTGATGAGTAGAGGGAAAGAGAGCAAGGTGATGGATAAAGGGGAATAAGAAAGGAATCAGGAAATGACAGCTGTAAAGCTTTAAAAACCTTTTTGCATGCAAATGAAAAAAATATGGGTGATTTACAATTTATATGCAAAATTATTACTTACATAACATACTATGTTGTCAGTGGGAAATGAATGATGATTTCCTATGCACGAACACTTTCTCAATTGTTTCGCTTTATTCAAGCTATTTCTGGAGGGAAGATAAGGGTGAATGCTGATTCATTTCCATTTCTAGACTTTTATAGAGATAATAAAATAAAATACCTTTTGAAATTAGTGGAAAGTTCAAATGAGATATTTGGAAAGTTGCTGGTACACAGAGGTGCTTATTAAGTACTTGTTTCCTTCCTTTTTATAACTCATAATTTCCATTATCTTTTCTTTACTAATCACTTAATATAAGCATTATTGTAAAATTGTTTTACTGTTATTATATATTAAAATATAATTAGAATGTAACTTACTTCAGAACTAGTTTTTGCCTTTGTATCTTCATTGATTCTAGCATAATTCTTGAAACATAGTAGACACTTAATAAATATCATACAATAGGACAAATAGAAGACTGAACTTGAAATTAAGAATATCTGAATTCACATCCTGCTCTAAGCAGGAACATGACTATACCATTGATTAGGAGCAATAGGTGTGGTGAGAGGGTGTCTTGTGAAAAGGGAGAGTAAGACAGTGATTGCACACCAAAAAATAAGGAAATTGGGGAACTGGATAGGATTTGATGATGTGATGACAAATTTAATTTTAAACATATTGAGTTTGAGGTATAGGCATAGGCTATCTAGGTAGAAATAGCTTGAAAGCAGCTGGAAATGTAGAACTGTAATTCAAACAATATATCAGGGAAACATCTTCAAAGACTGATAATTTAAACTATGGCAGCAAAGAAGCCTGGGCAAGTAATATAAACATTTTTGCTTTCATTATAGAGATGAGGAAACTGAGACTCATTGTCCCTCATGTTCTCTCTTCAGTAAATAAAAGGATTTGGAATTCTTTTTTTTTTTTAAGCTGGTTTTAGGACACTGGATTTGAGAAAATAGTGACATATTATAGAATCAAAATTCAAAGTAATAAAAACAAAAATTTAAAGGCCTTTAACCTTATTTTTAGCACAGGCATAGATTTGTTCACCCTAAAATTAAATATCTTTAAAAACCACTCAAACATTTCTCACCTGAAAATAATTAGCAATTAAGAAACATTACACTGATGAAACCTGGATCATAGAGGTCACTTTAAAACAAGTAGGGTCAGATTATAAGAAAAGTTCAGCTAAGAGATGGGATATAATTGACTCCAAAAGTGCCTTTTTGACCAATATACAATCTAATAAGAGAGATAACGTGGAAACAAACATAAGCAAAGCAAGATGTGAACAAGATAAATAGGAAACAATTAAAAGTGAAAACATTGGCATTAAGAGGGAATAGAGAAGGTTTCTTTTCAAAAGTGGGATTTTTGTTGGGATTTATAAGAAGCCAAGGAGGTCAGTAGACAGAGCAGAAGAGGAAGAGCATTAGCCAAAGAAAACAGCAGAGCCAAGAAATGGAATGCGTTCATGAAATAACAGGGGGGAGGAGGGGGGGTCAGTTTCACTGTATTGAAGAGTATATGTTGAGGAACAAGGTATAAATGGACTAGACAGGTGGGGAGGAGCTAGGTAATAAAGGATGCCAAACAGAACATTTTGTATTTGCTCCTGAAGGCAAAAGGAAGTCATTGTAGTGTACCAAGTAGGATTACCATGTGATCAGCTGTGTATTTTAGGAAAATCACCTTAGTTGCTGGAGAATGATTTGGAGTACGAAGAAACTTAAGGCTGATAAATCTCCCTAGGAGTTTATTGAAATTATCTATTCATGAGCAATTAAAGCCTGCCCTAGATTGGAGAAAATGTCAAAGGAGAAAAGGTGACATATTTGAAGGGGGAAAATATAAATACTAAATGGATACAGATGGACATGTTATAGAACAGCAGAGGGAAGAAAAGAGACAAGATTGTGGAGTACAATGAGCAATATAGGTGCTTTATTATTTGTTTCTAGTAGATTTAAGTATTTAAAATAAAATCATATGTAAGCTTTTCCTACTAAGGATCTTTCCCCCATACGCCCAAAGCAAGAAATCAAAACAGGAAGATCAGGGAATAATGCAATAAGAAAGAGTAGCAAAGCAATGTTAAATTTTGCTTGCTTAATAATAATCCATGTTTTACATAGTATATTAAAGTTTACAAAGCACTTTATATACATCACAGTGACTATGCTGGTCTCCACAGCCTATAGGCCACATATGTTATGTTTGACTCCTTCTCTTGAGTTCTACAATACTCTTAAGGGATTTGGATAAAATCTAGACTCTGATTGTAGTTCTAGCTCTCAGTGATCATATTGTCCCAACTGTAGGAGTGAGTTCTCTGCATTTCAATTCTATTTAAACATTAACAATGAGATTAGCTTTTACAAAAAAATATTTACTTCAAAATTATAATAATAATTATACAAACACACTCCTCAGCAGCTGAGGACCTCAGTCTCTAGGGAAGGACATGGCATTACGTTCATAGCTTAGTTCAGTTCATAGAATAGTCCTAGTTCCAATTCTAAACACACCTTAGGTTCAAAATCCAAACTATTGGCTCCTCAAGATCTCCCTGCTCAGCTGACTGGCTGCAAGATCCTCCCTGGAGTCTGAGCTCCAATGTTACCATGACTTGGACTTTCAGAACTGGTAAAATTGCTACCTGTACCTGAAACTGGGAAGGACAAATGAAATGTAACAGAGACTCCATGACGTCTCATAGAGTCTCTTAAAGTCACAGGTTAAAAAGCACAGCAAGGGTGCAAAGGCCCTCTCCTCATATTTGCTCTTCAAATTGAACAGAAAGAAAGTGTGTGTCCAAGCTGATGGTAGTAAAGATACAATCTGTTCTGCTGTATAGCCAATTAAAGAGGGCCAGTCCCATCCATGGACAGCTAAGTAATGTTGTAGGTGGAGTACTGGGTCTGAAGTCAGGAAGATTTAGCTTCCTAAATTCAATAACCATAAAACATATGCCCAACCTTGTTTGTTTCAGTTTTCTTATCTATAAAATTAGCTGGAAGAGGAAATAGCAAACTAAGTTTGACAAGAAAACTCCAAATGGGTTCATGAAGAGTTGTATATAATTTCAACAACTGAACAACTTTCTTACTCATGAAGTAGGGAAATAAGAATCAGATCATTCCAAAAGCGGGGTTCCTCCATGTTAGGTGATCCAGGCATATGCAGCCCTTTGCCCCATTATCTCCTTTGACCTTTAGAGAACCCCATGAAGTAGATGCTATTACTATCTGCTTCTTACCGATAAAGGAACTGAGATTCAAAAAGGTTAATTGACATTATCTAAGGTAAAGTTTAAACCTACTTTTTTCTGCTCCAAGTTTCTCTGATCTAGTCTTACTACCTCTTCAAGATCTAAAGATTATCTTGAGTGGTAGTTTATAGATCTCTGGCTAAGCTGCCAATGAAACCATCATTTCCTAATGCCCTTCTAGAAGAATTTAAGAGTAAAAGCCAGATTAATGCAGGTCAAGTTCAAAACTAAGCTTTTTTTATTTGGTGTGTCTTAAAGGCTTCTCACCATCTTGCATACAGTAAGAGATAACAATTTACTGAGATAATTTCTCTCAAACACTCTACTTTATGTCACCCATCTCCTCTTTATGACAATTCAGAAAAACACTAAGTAAAGCAATTAGAAACAAACAGCAGCTGCTTTGGGTATTATAGTGTATCCATTCAAAAGCTATTGTTTTTGTAATTTTCTGCTTTTCATATAAAATTGTTTGTCTGTCTTGCTTTTTCTTTATTCTTCATTTCAGAAATAATCTGCAGTTTGTTTCCTTCAATACATAAGACTCTACTTCCTCTAGACAATATGAGAGTGTTCATAATATATGTAGAGGGCTTTATAAATTATAAAGCTCTTTATACATATTTTATTATTTTTATAATGAAAAATAATGAGATTATTTGTAGGCTAATATGAGTTGTTACAAAGCCACTATAGGTAAAAAAAATTGTGGCTAGACTGGGTATTCCAGACTAGGGGTTCTTAACATGGGGTCACAGAATCCATAGCTAAATAAAGATCAGAGGGTTTATGAATCTGCACAAAAATTTTTTTTATTTTCACTAAATTCTTACTGAGATTTAGCATTTCCTTCCATTTTAATTTGGTAAATACACTATAATTCTGAGGGTCCATCGACTTCACCCAACTGCTCCATGACAACATACCAAATGGTTAAGAACCTCTATTATAGACATAAGTGATGGAGAATCTTCCTAGAACCTGAGCAACTGATTAGGTACTTAATAAATATTTCTTGTTGAATGAATCATAATAAAGACAGAATTTCTTGCCCTCCTCCCCCCACCCCAGTTTCTATGACAATGAAAAGTCTATAAATGTCACTTAATAAACCAAAAACTCTTTGTCCCTACATCAATCCCTGATTGGAAGTTATGGATATGAAAGCTGTATTAATTATTCTGGGACACCAAAAAATAATTTAGTGTGTTGATAGAAAAATATATTAGAAACCACCCTCTGAGATCCTACTAGGATAAAATTCATACTGGTAACAAATGGAGAAATGAGGTGAGACAATATTTGTTGACATAAATACTGGTACATTCCTATTCACAAAGAGCAAATTTATATGTATATATATTCTTCTCTCTCTCTCTCTTTCTCTCTCTCTCTCTCTGTATATATATATATATATATATATATATATATATATATATATATATATATAAACTGAAGAAGGCATTTAGTAAGCAATATTTAGATTTCTCTGTAAGAATTAGCACAACTTTCCCAGACAGGATGCAGTTTAGATACTAGAGACTTCTGGTTTTTTAATATATATATATATAAAATTTATTTTTTTTTACAAAATATCATTTTGATCTAGAGAAGATTCTTCTTCTAGAAGGTTATTTTACTAGAAGGTTAGAGGGATTATAAAACAGTTTCTACATTTTTTTCTCCCTTAATTTCCATTTCTGATCTGTTGGGAACACTAACAGAAAGACAGAAGTAACATTGATCTCACTAACTTTAATCTACCAGCAGTTGTAGGTTCTTTTGTTCCTTGTTCCTTTAATGAATCTCTGATATTCCCAATCAAAAAGGTCTTCTGATATTTTGTTTGCTTAGTTCTTTTTTCTTCACATCTGACTATGCAGATGGGGATATGTTCAATGTGCATTTTGTTGGAATACATTTTCATCAACAGATATACATCTTTTATTCTTTCTTGTCAAAGTTCTCCGTGCTACTAAAAATATATTTTTAGTTTCTTTGGTCCACTCTTGTGGAATTATAACATACTTTGATAGTTCAATGAATCCTAAAGAGTACTAGGAAGTACCATGGATAGAGCTTTGAATTTGGAATTAGGAAATCTGAGTTGCCTTAATACTTCCTGGGTACTTCTGATTGCTCATCTATAAAATGGGGATAATAACAGCATACCTCCCAGGGTTGTCAGGATAGAAGTGTAAAGTACTTTGCAAGCTTGTACTGTGCTATAGCAATACTAGCTATTATTAGTATCTTTTGATATTTATATTTTATATAATATTTATATTTTATGAGTATCTTTTTATATATATCTATAGATTACATTCCATCCATGCCTTTTCCTCCTATACTATATTTTTCCATGTCCTTCCAATATATTCAAGGCCTTAGTTTAAGTCATTAACATGACATGAATTCCAATATAGGGCTTCAGCAGAGTATCTAACTTCCCTCATTCTTACTACACGAGTGGCCACCCTTTTTTTTTTTTGAGCATATATTTCCCTGATAATGTCTTTTATTTTTCTCATATGCAAATTATTATTGATAACATGCCTCAGCCTGTTTATGATCATCAATTATTTCTTCAATGCATATTGAACCATGTTATAACATGCATCTAAAACCAACAAAATGTATTAATGGTAATAGAACTATAAGATAAATGCTGCTGCAATTATTCACTTGAATTCAGGAAGATTGATAGGGAAGGATTCACTTTTCTATAATATCATGGGATTAGAGGTCCAGACCATCATAAAAAGGAAATTAAAAGGGTTTGCTTGAAGTTAAAAATGATGATGTCCAAAAGAAAGAGAAAGGCTTTCACAAGACTATGTGTTCAGAAAAAGAAGATGACATCAGCTCAAAGGTAATAACTACATTGCTTTGTAGCCAACAAGGTTTTAAGAAAAGCAGACTGAAAAACTGAAAAAATCCAGCTCTCTGAGGCACATTGCAAAAGAATTCTGGAGTAAACAACATTTCTAGGGGAATCTGACCAAGAAAAGGTCATTGACCACCTTCATTAAGTTCCCAACTCAATGACATTTCACACAAAGAGCTATATAGCCCATTATGTTGGCCACTACTCAGTAATGGAAATCAACACTGAGAAAAAGCTGCTACCAAGAGCATTGCTAATGATCAGGAGGTGTGGGAAGTTTAACCACCAAAGACATCAGAAGTTGATCTTCTGTTCTATTACTGTTCTATTACTATTCTGTTACTATTGCTGATTAAAGGAAAGGGTTTCAGAATTCAAAAGAACAAATTTGAGGAGTGAACAAATAGTTAAGGTGATGGTGTTTGAGAGAGGAATTTGTATTTCTGAAAGATAGCTTAAAATAATCATAGCTACAGAATTGTAAGATTTGCGAAACACAGGGGCAGCTAGATGGTGCAGTGGATAGAGAGCTTGACTTGAAGTCAGGAGAACCTGAGTTCATATATGGCCTTAGACACTTAACACTTCCTAGCTATGTGATCCTGGGCAACTCTAACCCTCAATTGCCTCAGCAAAAAATAAATTAAAAAAACTTGTAAAACACTTGTATTATCTGGTATGATCTTCACAACAACAATACAAATTAGTTCCTATTATTATTTCCATTTTACAGATGATTAAAATGAGGTAGGTAAACGTGAGCTGATTTGCCCAGGGTCACACAGGTAGTAAGTATCTGAAGCTGGATCTGTACCCAAGTATGGCCCAAGCCTTCTTAACTCCAAGCCAAGCATGCTGTCTTTTGTGACAATAATGTACTCGTAGCCAGGGAAACTCCTAGCTTTCAAGGTGTAATATTGCCTTGTTTATGCAGAATTTTGCCAATCAAATCAATAGTTTTAACCTAAAAATGTAAGGAAAAGGGAAAGAAAATTTCATATATATCAACGAACATAGATAGCATAATAAATAAATGCAATTTAGAAAGAAAAATAAGGAGTAAAGATATATAGGAATCTATGAGACAAAATCCAAATATATGACTATGTGAATGTTTCAAGAATTTGTAATGGGTGATGATGAAAGACTTTTTCATATAAACATTCTGTATGTGGTAAAATTGAAAATCAACATTAACATAAATAATATTAAAATCCCCTTAAAATGTACAAATGCATTTTTTCATGTTTTCATCCAAATTATTTTTCACACTCACTAGCCACTTATTAAGCACTTGCCTTAGTCATAGCTCTGCAGGGGCTATGACTTAAGTGAACAACACCCCACCCTCCCAAAAAATAACTAAGAAAAGTATCAGCACATGTCAAAGATGCTGTTACCAATGACTTTGTGACAATACCATCATTTCTTAGTTTTTTGGTGAAACTTCTGTTTAAGTCGTCTAGCAGCTTTCAGTGAATCTATCACACACTCACAGACACACACACACAATAGTGTCAAGGCTGCTCTCCTTATTGAAAAATAATAGCAAATAAAGGAAATGGGAGCCACGACAGTAACATGTACAAATGGTACATGTCTATAAATCTTTTTTTTTTTTTTTTTGGATAAGGCTCTAATCCCACGTATGTGATCATTTCTAAATGAATATGGGTTTGTACACATACTTACATACAAATGTATGCATGTCTCTGTATGTATGTAGGTATATACACATATATATATATGTGTGTATATATATATATATATATATATATATTTATCTGTGCATGTCATTGATGAATACTGGCCACTAAAATTGAATTTGCTTTTTGTGACTAGAGTTTTGTTCAAATTTAGGTCATTTAGATATATAGGTAGATATACATATATTTGTGCATATATATTATTATATGTATCTTTATATATGTATATATATATAATATATGATATTATTGTGAGGAGTATAACATTGGCAACAGTAGCACCACTATAACTACTGTGTTTGAGTAATTTTAATGAGGAGGAGTAGGGCAAAAGTAAAGAGAAAAAAATCCTTTTCTCCATTAAAGTCATCTACTAATGTTTCATTGAAGTTTAAAAGTGACTTCTCATTCTCTCAACTTATGCTATCAAAACTATGACGTGTCTTACCAGACTGGGAAGCCTTTGAGTATAAGCCCAGTAATAAATTGCATTTCTGTCATTGAGGACCAGCCTAACTGAGCATTCAAAGAAGGTCAGGACCTAAGAGGTAGGACCAGGTGATGAATCAGTAGCACCTCTTGAAGACTATTTAGTAAGGCATACAGATATTATGATCTGCAATTATAGCTATATCCTGGCTCAGAAAATTATGAATCCTTAAAGTATTATAGTATAACATTTCCATAATGAGTATGTTAGCTATAACCTAAATTGTCATTTGCAAATTGTATCTCCATCTTTGGAGGACTAAAGTTCTGCAGCCAAGGAATGTAGCTGGTAGGCATTGAAGTTGTAAATTGGTATGTTGAAGGAACAATATTATTCATGAAAATTGTGCCAGCTGAGCTTCAGAAGTCTCACCAGATCACAGTCTGTAGCTTTTGTTTCTTAGTCAGTGGCCAGATATTTTTGATTAATATGAATACAAATATAGAGCCAAAGACCCTGGAAGAGCAACAAAGAGTTTCTTTGTCAGTCATCCAAACACTCTCTCTGCATTTGCACTTATGAGAGAACAAACATCTTCACTGACCCCCAACAGAGGAGGGAGTGACATCATGACTCCCACCTCCTTAGGCTTCTGACTCCCACAGCAAAATGGAGATTCATTCATTCAAACAATATTTGCTGAACTCATTGCACATAGCATACTGATATACAAAGAGAAAATGGGATGATTCTTAGATGAAAAGGAAAGGGTCTGAATAATGAACATAGCAAACCATTAAAATGTAAATATAAATTATTCTGCTTTGGTCATTCTTCTTGTTCATTTATAATACCCAAGGAAAAACTGAAGTACATGCTTAAATACACACACACACACACACACACACACACACACACATCCATACACACACAGAGAGACACAGAGAACTTTATTTCTGGCTCCCTGGATTGATTACTGAATGTAAGAATAATCACCCAATTGATAACTTTTTCTCTTATGTGGAGGTGTATTTCAGTTATAAAGAAACAAAGCGTAATCTCCAAAGATCAGATTGCTTGAAATGCAGTCCATAAATTTAGTAGAGTCAAAACCTAAAGGAGTAATGTACTTAAAAGCCTCCTTGAGGGAATCAGCAGGCATTTTTATCTTTCCTTTATTCGATAGATTTTTCTTGTGTTTCCACATGTTTATTTCTTCCCTTTCTGGACATTAGGATTAAAATGTCTATTAAAGTTAGACAAATATAATAGACACAAAGGAACATGTAACATACCAGACTTATCCAGAGCAGAGCCTAAAGGAAAAAAAAAGCAATGTAGAAATGTTCTAATAAAACAAATGTTTTAAAATATAATCAGACTATTTCATTCTGGGACCATAAAGCATTCGGTAAGATACTCTTCATCACCATTTCTATGGCTTTGATGATCATATCTATACATCTGATTCCTGATTCAATTAAAAATCATTAAACAGCAATTTTGCACAGCACTCTGAGGGGTATAAATATACAAAGGATACAAACCAAAACTGAAAACAAATCTGCCCTTGAGGAGCTTTTCTTCCTAAGAATGAAATAATTTGGAAAAGCTAGAGAACACTACACATGGTGCATGAGGTAAGTCTTGAAAAAAGATAAAGATTCTGAAAGATGAAGGCAGGAAGGGTATTTTAGTCATGGCAATAGGTTTGTGCCAAAACATAAAATAAGAGGCAGAAAATTCCCTTGAAGGAAATTAAAGATTCAGTTTGATTGGTATAAAGATTATATGAATGTGTGTCATGTGGAATAAAACTGAAAAGAGAGTTCCAGAAAGATGGTTGAGGGAGTGGATATATTTAAGAGATTATCAAATTTCAGTCTAAAAAAAATCTCAGCATTATTGATGTCTTTATAAAAGAGGGCTGAGTACAAAGGATTCATAAATAAATTAAGAAAGGGAGAAATATTAAACACATTATCATAATGGGATACATTATCATAAATAAAAGAAATACAAACAAAAGATATATGGCTAGATAGAGACTAAATAACAATAGCCTTAAATGAAGAATAAGCCAAAGAACAAATCGTGGAAATAATAAATTATTATATCAATAAAGATAACAGTAAGACAACATGATAAAAAATATATGGATTTCAAAGTATTATTTATTAGAACATTTGTTTCTTTAAATAAATACACATTAAATATTAAAGAGAGTTAAGATTTTGAAATATATTTTAAATGGGTAAAACCAACAAAATATGTTAATAACCCATGGATTTATATTCTCTGTAATTTGGGAAACTCTTTCAAACAGTTTAGATCACAGACAATCCATAACTCATAATCTTGTCATAAATAGTCACATGTGTGATTATGTTTCATGTCCTCCCACCAATTTTCCAGAGAAGATGATCTACAAGGTAAGGACCTTTTTGTACTATGTGAATATAAGTTGAGCATATGAATCGATCATTATTTATTCCTTGATCTTCCTATATAACGGCTTACTGTTTTTTGATAATAATCTTTAGGCTGCTTTTCTTCTATAGTTGTCCTAATATGCTGTTGATTATATTTAATTAACCTGAATGTTCTTTTGAAGACCCACAACTTTAATTCTTGAGAAAGCATATTATTCTATAACTCAAAGCCATATCCCCTTTGTAGACTACTGGAAAAAGAGTTGATCTAAATTATCACTAACATTCCTTCCAGCACTAATGTTCTTGGATCAGCTTCTAGCTATAAATTTTGTGATTTTATAGTTATTGGGATAATGTGATATTCTTAAATTTTCTATGACTTCATTAGTGTGGGGAATTCATTTCCATGATATGGAACAAAACTTTTCCATACTATTTTCATCTCAGGAAATTTTTTCCATTGTTTCTATGAATTTTTTTCACAGAAAATCTACCCAATTATATTTCCTCTCATTATTTGAGCATTTTGGCAGTACCAATTTATTACTCGAGTTTTTTTGATTCTTGTTTTTGCTACATGACTGGCATACCTCCTTTTTTTCCACCATGAACATTTTTCAAAATGTAAGTTACTACCAGTAACTTGCTACAGCCAGCTTTATATTCACCATTCATCATTCAAATCACTTCACATCCAGAAACAATTATTTATTAAATGTAAAATGTATCAAGGTACTAGCTGCTAAGCTTCAGAGATTCAAAGACTAAAGGAAATTGCCCTTGTCCTTAAAGAATTTACATCAGTGCATTTGTTCTGAGTTATTTGTAATTTTCATTCTTTTGAGATTGTGTTTTTCCATATTTTGCTGCCAGATAGCATCATTGGGACAATATTAGTGTTGGAGAGATGGGCCTTTTTAGCAATGAGCAGTTTGGGATCATCACAATCACTGTGCACTTTTCCAAAAACATTTTCCAAAAGCTGATTTCTTCTTCCTATTCAATTCTGAGCTCAGCTGATTAGCCATCTGCAATGCTGGTCCAAGATACACCTATTAAACAACTCATTTAATCAACTGCCTATCCAGTTACTTCTCATAATTTAGGCAACACATTTTTAAAATTTACTTGGCTTTTTCAGTACTAGATAGGTAAATAAGAAAGTTAAAACAAATTATGTTCATTAGTAAGCTTCATGCAAATGAGACTGTATATAAAGAATTTATAGTATGATAATTATATTAGTTTCATACTGAGTATTGTTGGGGAGAAAAACAACAAGAACAACAGCAAAAACAACAAAACCTAGAATAGTTTTCAAGACAATATCTGAAATAAAAATAAGATGGTCACAATATAATTATTACAGTCATTTTTAATATCTTAAAATAATCCAAATATTCTGCTCTAATTAGACCATAATAAGCCCCATTGTGAAAACTTGACTTCAGGTACAAGAACATATCCTTCAGTCTAGTTATTCACTTTATAAAAACATGCAATTGATTAAAAAGGGCAAAGCTTAGATTTGGGTTATGCTCTGGTAATGATAGAACATTACAAATTCATGATCATCCCTAAAAACAATGTTCCACAGACTGCACATTTGGATATGAATTCAATTCTATTCCATCTGACAAACACTAGGTACCTTCTATTTGCAAGGCACTATGTTTGTACTGGACATAGAAAGCCAAATCATAATCTCAGCCACCTGCCTCTTGTCTAGTCACCATTTCCCAAACTCATGAAATATAGACCAAAGTGACAGACCTTGCTCAAACTGAGAAGTTTTTATTATTTAATAACTATAATATTAAGAAATCTTATATATTTCCACAGAAGGAAGAAATCACAATACTGGAAGGAATAAAGGTACAATCTTATAACCTTTCTTATACCCTTGAATCTTAATGATTGTGTGATAGATCCTAATTAGAACAAATAATGAATTCTTTGAAGTGATCCCATCATTCAAATTTGTAACTATATCTTCTTATTGGGCTGGAGCCCATTACTATATTTTATGTAATTACAACTTCAGGGAATGTGAATTTGAATATTTAAGGAGATTCTTTATTCACACTAACCAGAACCTAACTATGTTCTTCAATAAGTTCCTCACAATGAATATGTGAGTTGATTACTTACTTGGGTATTCACTTGAATTAGCATGGTACAAATCATTGTCAAATAACCATCTAGTTGATGAGCTTTTATTACTGAATGATGGAGCATGGGTCGGAGAGAATGATCACTTCTCAAGCTTCTGAAATTAGACCTTCAAAAATTATGTGAGAAAGTCTCAAGGAAAATAAAGAACCTAAGTTGAGTCTTGAAGAAGGAATACATAGTTTCTGAAAAGCAAAAATGAGGAAGAAATTTATTCTAAGCTTAGGAAATTGGCTTGTAAGAATGAATAGAAGGAGAATATTAGTTCAGAACATAGTTACCTGAACTATTCAATAGGGCATAGTATTTATTAAATAAAGTAATATGCTATAAACATGGAAAGATAGATGAAGACAAAATTGTGAAAGTTCTTAAATGTCAAGCTAAGGAATTTGTATTTTATCTTACAGGCAATAGGAAACTGTCAAAGTTTTTTAAGCAGGACAGTAGCATTGATAGATGTGCGTTAGGGACATTATTTTGGCAGTCATATGGGGAACAGAAAAGAGACAGAGAGACTTGGAGCTGAGAGACTAATTAGGAAGCTGTTATGATACTCCAGGTACAATATTGTGAAGGCTAACAATAAAGTATTTATTGTGCAAGTGGAGAAAAGGGCATGGATTGTAGAGATGTTATTGTAGTAGAAGTGAAGAGATTTGGCAATTGGTAACATAATGGAGAATAAGAGATAGGAAGTGTTAAGATTACTGTGAAATTACATATTTGGGTAGTGGGGGGCATGCCATCAAAAGAAGGAGGGAAATATAGAAAAATACTAGGAATAGTAGAAGCTCATTTTGTAAGAGATATACAATGGAGAATTGGGAATCAGAATTGTATGGGAAGAATTGATCCTTGAATCTATGGAATCTAATAAGAACACAAGAAAAGAAAACATATGGGAAACAAGTTATTCTGAGAATTATGTTTCTAAAAATCCAATTTGAATAATTTATTATCAAAATATCTGAAATCATAAATATTCTAATTCCTTTCTTTATTCTCTTTCCCCAAAATTTTGTCTCTTTTTTTCTTTATTAAAGTCTTCAGTTTTTCCCGCAAATAGCGTAATTTTGTATATTTCCCCAGTTTTCCCTTTTTCCTAATCTTCATGGTTTTTATCATAAAAATTATTATATGTGCTTAAATATATTTAAATATTTTGCATTCCCCTTTAACCTTTACAGTCAACAAAATTTCTACTAACAACGAAAAAATCTAGGATCCATACTTGAGTCCAACATTCCTAAAAGATGGTTAAACATAAATTTTCTTCTGGAAGTTCTTCAATTATATTGAATATAATTCTCTATAAGGCAATCAAGCCAAAAACAAATCAAATAAGAAAGAAGTTTTTCCTAATATAAAGTCAAAATCTTACTATTTGTAATTTCCATCCATTGTTTCTACTTTTGTCCTCTGGAGTCTACTAAAACAAGGTTAATATTCCCTCCTCATTACACAAGTACATGCTATAGTAGGAAGAGAAAAGGGACTGCAATCAGTAGAACTAAGGTACTTATTTTACCATTTGACAGTTATATGTTCTTAAACAGATCATTTAATTCCTCAAGTTTTTGGTTTTCTGCTCCAACAGATGAAATATTTATCTTTTATTATTTTTAAGATACTTGCTGGTTATAACAATTCTGGAAAATTTCCCACCCAGAAAGTCTCATCTCCAGATTAAACATCCCAATTTCCTTCAATCTATCTTTATAAGAGAAATTCTGTGTTGAAAATTATCTATGCATACATTTTGAAAATAAAAAGCTTTTTAAAAAGTGGTGTTTCTAAGTGAACAAACAGAATCAGTCCAGAGCCACTTATTGCCAAGTACTGTGGAGAATAATAGTTGACATGAAAATTACTTTCAAAGCCTTTCAGCATAATAAACTTCTGGATAAAACCCCTTACAATTACTCCTAGAAATAAAAAGTCATCTCTGCCCCAATAGAACTGCTCTATCTGTGATCTCCTCACTTGGAGAGAAGAAAATACCAAATATTAGACAGTGTCCTACTGTGACATACCTAAATGCATAAAGCCAAATGAAGTAATAAAAGTAATTTTTTTTCTCTTTTTTTCCCACAGATTTAGAGAAGGAAAACAAATTTTTCTGTGAAAAGCAAAATAGAAATTACCAACCTATTAAAAATTCCTACAAAAATGACAAAAAAGAGATTCTGCTCCAGGTCCACCCACTAATTTGTTCTTCCTCCTAGGAATTCAGCTTAATTTTGAGTGACTAAGTCATTTTGAAAATTACAAACCAAATTAACTACAAATGACATATAAATAGATAAATGGAAATATACATAGAATATTTTTACATATATTATACAAATACATATATTTGTGTCTAATGGTAGCAATTTTGGGAGAGAAAGAAAAAAGGGAAAAATCAAAAAGGTTTATTATATATTTTAAAAGAATAGCATTAATGTAATAGATTAGCAATTTCAAATACCATCTTTCCCCTTTCATTTTACTATACTATGATGATGCTTATTTTATTTCTTCAGTGTGGGATTAAATAAATGAAAAACTTTGAATACAGCCTATTTTGTCAAAGTTTTCATCCTAAAATTTCATCCCTAGATATGGATAAAAACTGGATTTTGTGAGAATAAGATAGAAGACATCAAGATTTTAATCTCCTTTTTTCTTCATATAATCCTTATTTGAAAGCACTTCATGAGTCACAATTTAGGCATTTACAGTTTTAGGCCATCTATAGATTTTGACTCAACTTCTGATTCTTTAAATATAAGATATTTGAGCAATAACCAAGTAGATATGATATAGAAAATGAGTCATATTCATGGTAAAATGTTTGTAGTACATGAAACCTAGAAAAATAAAAGAAGTTTCAATTATGAACAGAGATGGCTTGCAGGTTGTCCTTGGAGAGTCAAAAGAATGAGTTGTTATAATTAATTTCAAAGACAACAGGGGATGTTAATTTGTAGAATATTCAAAGATTTCATGTTACAGTACTTGGGACAAAAATCTGCACAAAGATCAATATGAAAATGCATTTATTGCAACTTATGCAACAAATATCTTTTGAATAGAATGAGAGAGAGGAATTTTTTGAAGAATACAGTGTTGTAAGGTCCTTCCAATTAAATGAGTAGAGCAGGCCAATGGCAATGTGGCTAGAATACTAGGCCTGGAATCAGAAAGCCTTATCTTCTTGAATTTATCTGATCTTTGACACTTAGCTCTATGACTGGACACAGAGCTCCTTGCCTTGCCTCCTAGTTGCTTTGTTTCCTCATTTGTAAAATGAGCTGGAGAAGAAAATGGCAAATCATTCTCGTATCTTTGCCAAGAAAAACATGCCAAATAAGGTCATGAAGACTAGGCTATAACTGAAACAACTGAAGAACAATTACTGAATAAACAAATATTTTAATACCTATTGACTTCAGTGGGAATAAATGAATTCTTTACTACCGGTTGACTTCAATGGGACTTCAAGTGAACATGGGAGTATGGTTACAAATGTACTGTGTAACATGTTTCAGGACTTAGAAAGGAGACCTCAAAAACTCATAGACTCTATAAAAGTCTCACATCAATATATCATGAATATTTTTATCTTGTTTCAATAGAGTTGAAAGATGCCAAATGTGGCAAATGTCAAATAATGGCAAAAAACTAAAAACAAAATTAAAAGTGATTTATTTCAATTGAAATAAAATGACTGATAATTGATGGGAATCATTTTTGTGAATGTGTGAAGTCAGACCATTGTATTATTAGGACAAAGGTCTATAATATATTTTTAAAAAGAAGTTATCAGAATTGGTAACTTCTGAGAGTCAAGATGGGGGAATAAGCAGTGAATTAATGTAAAACTCCCATGTTTACCTCTGGGGAACAATAAAATAGTGCCCTAAGACAAGTCCAGGAGTGAAAGATCAGTTAAACAATTGTTTAGCCAAGGAAACTTGGAGGAATTCCCTCTCACTATCAGGAATTCCTGTCACAAAGTCATACAACATAATATTCTAGGAAGCAAAGAGGCTGAGACTGCAACCAAGGATAACTCACCCAACAAAATTAAGCCTAATACTTAAAGGTAGAAAAGGTTTTTAAACAAAGTAGAATGATTTCAAACTTTTGTAAAGAGAAGATCAGAATTAAAACAAAAATTTGACTTCCAATATCGATAGAAGGGTAAAGTGATACAAAGGAAAAGGAAAACATAAGGGATTCAGTGGAGCTAAACTGTTTACATCTCTATACGGAAAAATAAAAATTTTAATTTATAATAATTGTATTATTGATACTATAACCAAAAGGAATACACAAAATTAGAGGGTATGGGTATAAGATGAATTTGGAAGAATGACACAAAAATTAAGTGATGAGAAAGAAGAGTATCTAGTGCAGAAGGAACAGAGAAGTAGAATGGTACAAATTATTTCACATGAAGAAGTCCCCAAAATTGATTACAGTAGAAGGGAAGATGTAAGCATAGGCAATAAGTATCACAAGAATCTCACTCTCATCTGTATTGGCTCAAAGAGGGTTGAATATACACAATCAGTTGAATATGAAAATCTATCTTACTAAACAGGGAAGTAGGAAGGGAGGAGATTAGGTAGGAAAATGGAAGGGGCACTGATAGAAAAAAACACAGGTCAGAAGAGATGGTAGCCAGAAGCAAAACACTGATGTGGATGGAAAGGGTGAAGGAAGTAACTGAATGGAAGCAAAAGGCACATGCAGCATATGATACTTACACAAAAATAGACCAGCTAATAGGACCCAAAACTTCAAAATCAAATGAAAAAGGAAGAAATATAAATGTCTTATTTTCAGATCATAATGCAATACAAATTACATTCAACAAAAGGCAGTGGAAGGATTGATTAAAATTCATTGAAACTAAATAATTTAATCCTAAGAAAAAAATGGGTCAAAGAACAAATCATAGAAAAAAATCATTAGTTTCATTAAAGAAGCAACAATTATTTAACATAGGAATATTTTTATGGAAAAGAAAAAGATAAGTGAATTAGACATGGAACTAAAAAAAAACAAACAAACTTGAATTAGAACACATTAAAAATCCCCAATTGTGCACCAAATTGGAAATAATGTAAAATAAAGGTGAAATTAATAAGATTTGAAGTAAAAACGTTAGAATCCTTACCAAGTGTTAACTCACTGGAATTGATAGAAACAATGCTTAAGTTTACACCTTTAAGAGTTCACACATTGGCTCACACATTAGAGTTCACAAGTCTGGGAGATTCACAAGTCAGGAACCCACAATCCCACTCTCTCAGAGGAGGCGTCAACCTTTGGGTTCATACTTTTAAGAGATCATATATAAGAAGCTCTTAGAGACTCAGTCAGGAGTCAATTGGTGGAAAAGATTCAGAACTAGAGATTCAGAGAGAGCTGAAGCTGAAGCTAGAAGTGACAAAGGACAAGAGCTCTTGGAACCAAGAAGGGAGAGAGGCCTCTAAAAAACTAACCGGGCTATTTTGGAAGAGACAATAAAGGACTGCATTTTAACTCCTGGCTGCATTTGAGGTGATTGAACCTCCCCAAGAAACCTGCTCTACAAAAACAAACAAACAAAAATAAATCTAGGAGTTTGTTGTGCTACTGGCAGCCACCTGACAGTGGCTGCTGGAGATCCAACCCAGCAGAATGGATCCCCTAGTGTAAGAGGATGACACAAGAAGACTAAGAAGCAGTTACTGTTCTCTAACCTCTTGACTGAGAGACCCTTGCATTTTCTGACTTCTCTCCTGCTCCATCTGCCTCCAATTTATCTCATTCCCAGTCTGCAACACCTGTGTCAGCAAAGGCTTCCTTGCAACTCCTTTGGATATTATGATTCACAGCTGTGGAGGGTCTAGGAGAATTGACCTGTCCCTTAACAGGAGCTGACTTTATTTAAAAAAAAAAAAAACAAATAAGATAAAAATTCCATTGATTAATTGGATTTTTAAAAGGAAAAAAAAAAGTTAATTTACAATGTCAAAAATGAGAAGGGTGAAATCACTACCAATGAAGAAGAAATTAAAGCAATCATTAAGAAATATTTTGCCTAATTATTTATGCCAACAAATCTTAAAAAGAGAATGATTTTTTTAAAAAAAAAATAACTCTTTATTGACAGAACCCATGCCAGGGTAATTTTTTACAGCATTATCCCTTGCACTCACTTCGATTCTGATTTTTCCCCTCCCTCCCTTCACCCCCTCCCCAAGATGGCAAGCAGTCCTTTACATGTTAAATAGGTTACAGTATATCCTAGATATGTGTACAGAACCGAACAGTTCTCTTGTTACACAGGGAGAATTGGATTCAGAAGATATAAATAACCTGGGAAGAAAAACAAAAATGCAAGCAGTTTACATTCATTTCCCCATGTTCTTTCTTTGGGTGTAGCTGCTTCTGTCTATCCTTGATCAATTGAAACTGAGTTAGATCTCCACTTCCATCAGAATACATCCTCAAATAGTATCGTTGTTGAGGTATATAATGATCTCCTAGTCCTGCTCATTTCATTTAGCATCAGTTCATGTAAGTCTCGCCAGTCCTCTCTGTATTCATCCTGCTGGTCATTTTTTACAGAACAATAATATTCCATAACATTCATATGCCACAATTTACTCAACCATTCTCCAACTGATGGGCATCCTTTCATTTTCCAGCTTCTAGCCACTACTAACAGGGCTGCCACAAACATTTTGGCACATACAGGTTCCTTTCCCTTCTTTAGTATCTCTTTGGTGTATAAGCCCAGTAGAAACACTGTTGGATCAAAGGGTATGCACAGTTTGATAACTTTCTGAGCATAGTTCCAAATTGCTCTCCAGAATAGCTGGATGTGTTCAAAGAGAATGATTAATGAATATTTATAAAAATATAAATTATCTAGATTAACAGATAAGAAAATAAAAAAAAAACTAATCCCATTTTAGAAAAAGAAATTGTAAAACCATTAACAAACTCCCTGTATGGGGAGAAAAAGAAATGGCCTATAGGCATATTAAGAAATGCTCTAAATCAAAATTTTTATTAGAGAAATATATATTAAGCCAACTCTGAGGTACCACCCCAGACTTATCAAATCGGCTAATATAACTAAAAAGGAAAATTATTTGAGAGGATTAGGAAAAGTGAGACACTATGTACTATTGGTAAAATTGTGAATTGATCCAATCATTCTGGAGAGAAATTTGGAACTATGCCCAAAGAGCTATAAAACTGTGCATACCCTTCTAGGTGTGTATCTCACAGAGATTATTAAAAAAGGGGTAAAGGACCTGCATATGTAAAACTATTTATAGCAACCCTTTTCTTAATGGCAAAATATTGGGAATTGAAGGGATGACCATCATTTGGGGAATAGTTAAATAAGCTGTGGCATATGAATATAATGGAATACAACTATGCAATAAAAATGATGAACAGGTAGATTACAGAAAAACCTGGAAAGACTTATACAAATGAAGCAAAGTGAAATGAGCTGAACCAGGAAAATATTGTATGCAGTATCAGCAACACTATATGATGATTAGCTATGAATTACTCAGATCTTTTCAGTAGCACAAGTCCAAAGGATTCATGGAAGAAAATGCTACTCACATAAAGAACTGGTCAACTCTGAATACAAATCAATGCATATTTTTATAATAATTTGATTTTTGTTTTTTTGTTTCTACTTTCACAATTGTGAATAAAATGGAAATATGTTTAACATGATAGTACATATATAACCCATATGAAATTTCCTGTCATTTTCAGAAATGGGAAGGGAGGCAGGAAAAGAAAAGATGAAATTCAAAAATCTTATAAAAATAAAATGCTAAAAATTGTCTTGACATGTGATTGTGAAAACAATAAAATACTATTAGAAAAAGAAAAAAAAAGGGGGGGGGAACAGATTGTCATGTACAGTTGAAGCAACTCCAACTTGACCTATTTTTAAAAGTTGTTGCTACTGAAAACCGAAAATGGACATAAGAACAGACATCATTTCAGATAATTACTACTTCTACAGAAAGTTTAACCAATGCATATTAATCAATACAATGAAGATAACAAACTATAACTATGAAGCCTTTATCTCCTTGTCAATCTAAAAGTTTTGGTAACCAAAATTGTTTTAGAATATAATTTCATATATAAAATCTAGTTTATATTCATATTTTGATAGAACAATGAAAAATGTAAGCAGAATCAACTTTACAGAAAACTTTGGTAAAAGGTGAAATTAAATCAAATCATTCCAAATTAGAAGGCAAAAAAATGTAAAAAATCACAAATATTTTAATAAATTATTTTACCTATTAAATATTGTTGGTGCAGAATTTTTTTTAGATTATGAAAGCAGAGTACCCAATGTGTTCTCTGTGGATTCACTAATTGTCAGGGGTAAATTTTTGGGAAGCATACAGTACATACAAATATTTGCAATAGTGGTTTTGATGACCTTTTATTTCTTCTTTTTCTTCAGATGCATTGAATATGTTTTTGCACATGAAACTGCAAATCTATCATGTATAATTTGCTATTCCTTTTAAATACACAATAAAATAATTATGTAACTTTCTCCCTTTTTTCTTCCTTCTTCCTGCCCTACAGATGGCTATGTCACATACATTCACACAATCATTATATATATATATATATATATATTTGTATCTATCAATTCTTTCTCTAGTTACAAATAGCATCTTCTTTAATATGCCCTTTGCACTTAATTTAGATATTTATAATAGTCAAAATGAATTGGTTGTTCAAAGTTTTTCCTTATTAATTGATTTTTTGTTTATACATGTATATTTATTTTTAATTACACATTTCTTTATGAATCATATTGCCAGAGAAAAATCAGACAAAGGGGAAAATATAGGAGGGGAAAATAGAAAAAAAGAGATGAACATAGAATGTGTTTATTTATATTCAATCTCCATAGTTCTCTTTCTCATGTTTTCTGTACAAAGTTTATTGAGATTGCCTTGAACCACTGAACCACTTCTCTGAGAAGAATCAAATCTTTCATAATTGATGCATTCTTGCTGTTATGGTGTACAAAGTTTTCCTGGTTCTGCTTGTTTCATTCAGCATTAGTTTATATAAATTTTTCTAAAGATTTCATGTAAATCTGAAATCAGGCTTGTTCATAATTTTTTTACAGAAAAATAATGTCCCATTACCTTCACATACTATTCAATTGATAGGCATCAATTTTTTTCAATTCTTTATTACCACAAAAAAGGCTGTTACAAATATTTTTGTACATGTGGGTCTTATTCTCTCCTTTATAATTTCTTTGGATAGCAGTGGCACTGCTGGGTCAAAAAACATGCATTGTGCTATATAGCCTTTTGTGTATTGTTTCAAATTGCTCTCCAGAATGATTGGGTCTTTCCACTTCACAACTCCACCAACAATGCATTAGTGTCCCAGTTTTCCCATATTCCCTCCAACATTTATCATTATCTTTTCCTGTCATCTTATCCAATCTGAGAGGTGTGAAGGGGCATCTCAAAGTTGTTTTAATTTGCATTTCTCTAATCAATAGATTTAGAGCATTCTCCCATGTGATTACACACGGCTTTAATTTTGTCATTTGAAAATTTTCTATTCATATCATTTGACCATTTATCAATCAAGGAATGACTTGTATTCTTGTAAATTTGGCACCTTTATCAGAAAAATTGACTGTAAACATTACTTCCTAGCTTTGTTACTTCCCTTTTAATCTTGTTTCTTTTGATTTTTTAATTTAATGCAATAAAAGTTGTCCATTTTGTATTTCAAAATGTTTTCTAGTTCTTCTTTGGTCATAAATTTCTCCCTTCTCCAAAAATTTAATAGGTAAATTATGTCTTACAATCCTAATTATTTTATGGTATCTCCCTTTACATCCAAACTGTGTACCCATTTTTGACATGGGATGTGAGGTATAGGTCTGAGTTTCCCGTTTTCCCAGCAATTTTTGTAAAATATTGAGTTCTTATTCTAGAAGCTGGAGCTTGGAGGTTTGTCAAACAGTATATTACTATGGTCATTGATTATCATGTCATGTATATCTAATCTATTCCACTGATCTACCATTCTATTTCTTAGCCAGTACCAAATGGTTTTTATGACTGATGCCTTAAAATATAGTTTTATTTTATTTTATTTATTTATTTTTGCTGAGGCAATTGGGATTAAGTGATTTATTTGCCCAGGATCACAGAGCTAGGAAGTGTTAGTGTCTTAGATCACATTTGAATTCAGGGCTGGTGCTCTATCCATTGCACCATCTAGTTGCCCCTGGTTTTATGCCTGTTACTGTTGGTCTACCATCCTTTGTATTTTTTTCATTAATTCCTTTAATATTCTTGACTTTTGGTTTTTCCAGATAAATTTTGTTATTTTTTTCTAGTCTCATGAAATAATTTTTAAAAGCTTGATTGGTATGACACTGATCAAAAAACCAATTTAGGTAGAATTGTCCTTTCTATTAAATTAGCTCAGCCTGTCCATAAGCAATTTCTCTAATTGTTCAGATCTGACTTTATTTCTGTGAGTATTTTGTAATTGTGTTCATATAGTTCCTATGTTTGTCTTGGCAGGTAGCTATCCAAATATTTTATTTTATCTACAGTTATTTTGGATGGAATTTCTTTTTCTATATCTTATTGCTAGGCTTTGTCAGTAATATATGGAAATGCTGATGATTTTTGTTGATTGTTGATTTGTTTTATATCCTGCAACTTTGCTAAAGCTGTTAATTATTTCAGGTAGGTTTTTGAATAATTTTCTAAGATTCTTTAAGTATATCATCATATCATCTGCAAAGAATGATAGTTTTATCTCCTTATTTCCTATTCTCATTCCTTTGATTTATTTTTCTTTTCTTATTGTGAAAACCAAAATTTCTAATACAATATTGAATAATGGTGATAATGGGCATCCTTGTTCCACCCCTGAGTCAAAGATATTTTAAAAGCAATATCTCTTTTACTGTACACAATGTTCTTTTGATTCTGCTCATTTCATTCTTTATTACTTTGTGCACATCTATCCAAGTTTTTCTACACTCAATATGATCTTTTTTATAGCACAGTAGTATTCCATCACAATCACATACCACAACTTGCTCAGTCATCACCTAATTAATGGACATCCCTGCAATTTTTAGTTCTTTACCACCACAAAGAGAACTACTACAAATATTTTAAATCATATAAATTCTTTTGCTTTTCCCCTAATCATCTTTACTGGGTTTAGAAGTATAGTTAGTTTACAATTTCTTTGCATATAATTCCAGATTGCTCCCCAAAAGGGTTGGATGATTTCACAATTCTACCAATACTGAATCAGAATCCAAAATTTTCCACATTTCTTCCAACATTTGTCACTTTCCTTTTAAATCATTTTAGCTAATCTGATAAGTATAAAATAATATCTTAAGTTTGTCATCATTTGCATTTGTCTGATCAATAATGATTTAGAAGATTTTTTTCATATGATAATAATGATGATTTTTTTCTTCAGAAAACTCCCTGTTCATATCCTTAACCAATTTATTTGAAAATGGCTTTTATTCTTATATAATTCATTATGTTTGTTATATATTTGAGATATGAGACTTTTATCTGACAAACTGTATATAAAATTTCCCTCAAATTTTGTTGTCCTTCTGATCTTGACTACATTTAGTTTATCTGTATAAAATCTTTTAAATTTAATGTAATTAAAATTATCCAATTTTCTATCTCTTCATCCCTCTCTCCCCTCCCCCTTCTCTTTCCTCTCCCCCTCCTTTTCCCTCTCTCCCTCCTTTTCCTCATCTCTACCTCCTTCCCTTCACTCTTCTCTCTCTCTCTCTCTCTCTCTCTCTCTCTCTCTCTCTCTCTCTCTCTCTCTTTTTGCTGAGCCAATAGGGGCTAAATGACTTATCCAGGGTCACACAGCTAGGAAGTGTTACGTGTCTGAGGCCACATTTGAACTCAGGTCCTCCTGACTTCAGGGCTAGTCTTCTATGCATGTGCCACGTAGCTGCCCCCTCCATCTCTTACTTATGCATAAATTGTTTGCCTTTCCATAAGTCTGATAGGTAATATGTTCTATGTTCTTAAAATTTTTGTTATAATGTCTCTCTTTATATGTAGATTATGACTATGTTGGAAAATGTTATTGGTTTATAGATTTTTTTAAATTTTAAAGCATCCAAATGAGGCAATGTGATTCCAAAGCCTTAGGAAACTATCTTTAAACTTATTACCTAATAGAATTCATTTATTTATTTTGCTACAGAGATGTACATTTTTTCCTATCTAAAGAAAAGCTTTATAAAAAATTCTCTTATTTATAATGTCCTTGATGAGGGTACAGGGATAGTTTTCAACATTTTACAGCAGACTACTTCTATGCTGAACACCTAGATGGTACAATGGATAGAGAATCAGGCCTGAGGTGAGGAAGATTCAACTTCCTGAGTTCAAGTCTGGCTTCAGTTACTGGCTATGTGACTCTGGGCAAGACATTTAACCCTGTTTGTGTCAATTCCTCATCTGCAAAATGAGCTAGAGAAGGAATGACAAAACATTCCAGTATCTTTGCCAAGAAAACACCAAATGTGTTCATGAAGAGTCACATGCTACTAAGAAAACAAATTTTTTATTGTCAAAGAGCTGACTAAAAGGTCTAGAGATTAAAGAACATAAGTATGATTATTTTTTGCTGAATTTAAAAGATTGTATTTAATACAGTAAGCACTACCTAATGACTAAACTCCAACTATTTTTATTTGTCAAAATTATGAAAACTATATTGAGCAATATTATAGCAGTAATAATTTTGTTCAACAAACAATAAGTGACGAGTAAAATAGGGATACTAATATATATCAAAGGTATTCTCCCTGTTACAGATTTTGACCAGTATGAAGTCTAAATGAAAGAGAACATTTTTGTCTAGATGGTAAAGTTCTCCTGATCTTCCAGTTTGCAAATGACATTACATTGTTTTCATCAAGTCCTATAACATATGGAAAAATCTACTAAAATACAATTATAATTAATTAATTAGGATAATTTATCCTAAGAGGCCTCTAGAGCCAAGATGGAAGAAAGAAACCAGGAAGTTGCCTGAGTTCTCCCCAGTTTTTCTCAGAAACAAGGTTTCCCGACACTAAGGTCCTTTTTTTGAACTAAACTGCCAAACATTCAAACTGTATTGTGGAGAGTGCAACTCTGTTGGTTTGGCTCCATTGTTTGAATGCCAAATGTAAGCTTGCCAAAAAGACTGTTTTATGAGAATTCACACAAGGCAAATGCTCATTTGGTGGTCAGAAAATGCGATAAAAAGACACTAAAAATCTCACTTAAGAACTTTACAACTGATTTAGTGACAATGGGAGACACTAGCACAGAACTGCCCAGCCTGGTGTGCCCTCATCAAAGAAGGTGCTGTGCTCTGTGAGCAAAGCAAAATTAAAGTAACTTAAAAGAAATCCAAGATGTGCAAAGTTAGACAATCCATTCCACGTGTTCATTTTTGTGCCCTACTTATGGTAGAGCATTCTGAACATGTATTGGTCTATCAGTCACAGTCAAACACAGTGTAACTTGACTCTAACATAGTGAGATCATTTTGGTCCTCTTCAAGAACAAAGAATAACAAGCAATGTGAAAATATGTTTATTATGACTGTATATATATCAAATTGCTTGTTGTCTTGGAAAAGGGAGGGAGAAAAAGGAGGGAGGAAAAAAATGGAAATAAAAATCTTATAAAAGTAAATGTTGAAAACTCACTGGAAAAAATAAAACACTATTAAGTGGGGGTGAGGGGCATTTAAAATTTTTCCTCCCCCCCAAAAGAATAATTTATCCAAATTATTAACATGGGTAAAAAGTAGATGTTATATTCTATATTATGGTATTCATTGGATGGAAAATTGTTAGAAATGGCTCATCAGTCAATGCACCTTGGAAAGATACTGCACATACCAGAATTGCAGGAAGGAGGAGGAAACTAGTCTAAATTATTTGGGGCAAATTGTGTCTTTAATGATTCCAAGTTTCTCTCTGAAACAATGATGCATCTATTTAACAACCATAATCTGGTGATGCTATCTGCCCAAGAGTCTTGGAATGTCATAATGAAATATGATTGCATGTCACCAAAAGGACAATGGAAAGTTTCAGAATGACCATGATACTAATACAAAATATTACCAAAGGAAAAATGTGTAGAAGAAGCGATATAGAGAATTATGTCAGAGAAAATGTATTTTGGTGAAAAACAAACAAACCATAAGAGTCATGTGGAATGAGTGAGACAAAATCAGTGGGCAGCATTTGTGTGAATACAATAATATTCAATATAGTATACAATAATATATTAAGGAGGACTCCCAGTATTGACTTTATCAGAAGATAATAGATAAGAATACCGTTGATAGAAAGGGAGCTTACATAAAAGAATGAAATCACAGATCCATAAAGGTATTAAATATGGAAAGCAAATTAACTTTTTTGGTTGTTGGCTCGCAGTTAGTTTTTTTTTTTTTTAACTAAAATTCCCAGGTGGCCTATTATTTTATTTCTATGTAATTTGTTATTTAGCCACATAAGCTTATTCTGTCCTTGTACAGTTGTTTGCTGGAATCCAAAGAGAAGTAATTCCACTTATTTCTGTTGATTTTTCTTTTATTTGGCCCATTTTACAGGCTTGGCATCGTATTTTGGATTTTAATTCTGTCATCCAATATGATGGCTATCCTTCAAAATTTGTGCCATCTGCAAATTTGACAAGTCCTGCCATCTCTGCCTTTATCCAAGTCATTGATTTAAAAATGTTGAGCAGAACTGGTCCAAGGACAGAATTCTGAGGCATTTCTCTATAGGCCTCCTTCCAGGTTGACAGTGATCCATTAATTATTGTTCTTCAGGGATGGTTATTCAACCAGTTCTGAATCAAACTAACTGTAGTTTCATTTAGCTCACATCTATCCATTTGGTCCTTGAGGAAATCTAGAGAGATTCTGCCAAATGGCTTGTGGAATTCAGTGATGCTATATCTAAAATATTCCCCTGATTTTTATCCTAGTAATTTTATCAAAAAGGAAAATCAGATTAGTCAGTAATGAATTATTTTTGGTGGATTCATAATGGCCCATAATGATGATTTGTTTCATTCCTAGGTGTTCAAAAACCATCTCTGGGATAACATGGTCAAGAATTTTGCCAGGAGATACATACACAAATATATACATACATAAATAGGTAATACAACGTGTGTTTGCATGTGTTTATATGTGTGTACACACACACACGTTTCTCTAGTCTTACATTGTCAGGGAAACTTAACCTGTTTCATCATTCTCTTTCCTGTGTATAATACATTCTTGACAAGTTCTCATAAATTATATGTTCATAGTCTTTGCTCCCATCTCAGAGATACTATTATCATTTCATTCACAATTGTCTTTCCCTCTTTCCTATTAAAATAGAAAGATACAATAAATTCTAAGTAGGTAAAGCTCATCTACTTCCTCCTTTCTCTTACCTATGAACTCAGATAAGTGAAATCTAAAGTTTTTGTTATTCTTGTTGCTGTTTGCTGTATTTTTGTTACTATGAGACTTAATGTTATGATGATTTTTTTTTTTTTTACTAAGGCAATTGGGGTTAAGGAGCTAAATGACTTGCCCAGGATGACACAGCCAGAAAGTATTAAGTATCTGAGGCAAGATTTGAACTCACGTCTTACTGACTTCAGGGCTGGTGCTCCATCCATTTCATCAATTAGCTACCCCATGGTGATTTTTTTTAGTCACTGACCGTACTCAACTTCTACTACTACAGACACTACTATGCCTATCCTGAAATCTTATATTGGTTTCAAAAAGCTTTTTTTTTTAAATGAGAGACTTTTTCTTTGGAATCATCACTTTGTCTTAGTTTTTCTGGTACTGACAGTGTATTCAAAAAATATCAGTCAGTCAATAAACATTTATTAAGCTCCTACAATGTTCTAAGCTCTTTGCTAAATGATGCAGATGCAAAGATAGGCAAAAGACAATCCTTGGCTTTAAAAAACTTACAATCTGATTGGAGAAGGAACACATAATAGGAAACTGAAAGGAGGAAGAAGATACTCAGCATGGGAGGATAAGAATGATGAACAAATCCAGAGGAAAACCACCAGGTGGGAAATGAAGAGATGACTGAAATGAAGAGGCTTCTTTTAATACTTGTTCTGAAATAAGTTCTTCATTCTCCCCTTCTAATAAGAGAAATACTAGGGCCCCAGAGGCTTGGATAGCTGTGCTGATAAGGTGTGATTTCCAGGCCTGAATTGATCTTGCAGAGTGAAGATATTCCTGGGGCATGATAGAGGAGTTCAGAGGAATGCAGCTGGGTGGGAAATGAAAAAGTAGTAATATCCCCCCCCCCCCAAAGCTATCTATTTCTATTTTATAATGATAGTTTTCTAAAAATTTTATCTTTGAAACTCTTCATTTCCTTTTTAGGTCTTTAGTCTTTATGTCCATTCTGCCATCTTTTTCAGAAGTTATTTTTTTCTATTTTTCTCAACCTATTAGTCTTTGTGTCAATTTTTCTGCATAGGTAGGTGAAAGAGAAAGGTGACGCTCCTCCACTGGTTATTATCTTCTGCCTTCTTACTGTTGAAAGACAAACCTATTATACTATCAACAAATTTTAAGTTGATCATGATAATATCTTTAAAGAGTGCCAAGTGCTTTATATGTATTATTTTTTCTGAGTTTCTCAACAATCTTGTAAGATAAATTTGAGGCTGATTATTATCCTCATTTTATAGATGAGTAAATTGAGGTTAAGAAAAGATGAGTGAGTTGTTCATGAACTCTCAAGTACAAATTCTTAAAAGCATGATTTCAATCCAGTTCTTTCTGAAACCAAGGCTAGGACTCTCTCCACTAGGCCAAATTCTTTCCTTTTTTCCTGTGATAGTTATGTGTGTGTGTGTGTTTGTGTGTGTGTGTGTGTAAGAGAGAGAGACAGACAGACAGAGATACACACAGAAAGAGATAGAGACAGAGAAAAGAGAGAACAGAGAAACATAGAGACAGAGACAGAGACAGAGAGAAAGAGAAAGAGGAAGGGAGAGAGATACAGACTCATACAAAGAGAGAAAGATTTACCCTCAGACTAAATGTTTCCCAGTTCTCCGAAGAGCCATGCGAAAAGTACACACCAGTGGCAAAAGAACCTTTTTAATGGAAGCCATACATAAAACATAAGAGAAAACTGGCAATAGAAACTCCTTGTCTACCCACTTCATCACATTATTTAAATAATTTTAAACTATAATTTTACATAAGGTGGTGATCTATTCTTGTGAGGGAAGCAATTTATCTATATATCTATATGTAAATTGATATGGACTATATAATGAACATATACATAGATTTAACATGGTTCAGTTCTTTTATATATATGTATAAATATGTATAAACACATCTATCTATACAGGAGGGGGTAAAAGAAGAAAATCCATGCAGTTTAATAAATTTAGTAAATTATCTGATAATGGAGTTACTCAGATGAGTTACCTAAACAACCTGTTACCATTAGAAGCTATTGGCTATTGGAAAAGGGTAATAATTGGATTGATTGGATGACATACAGAGCAAGCTATTCCCATTCTCAGTACTCAAGACTGAGCTCTAGAAGATGCTTAAAGAATTTTGTCTTTAAGTTTTCTTCTTGCACTTATTGTGTGCAGTGAGAAGAGCAGAAGAATTTCTCTCTTCTTTATCTCCAAAAGCAATGATATCTTAAACCAGTGGTTCTCAAACTTTTGTTTTCAGTATCTTTATCCTATTAAAAATTATTGAGGATCTTGCCAAAGTGTTTTTATCTGGATTATATTTATAGACATTTACCATATTTGAAATAAAAATTATTTTTGAATTTGTAGACCCTCTAAAAGGGTTTCAGAGATCCCCAGGATTCTCTAGACCATACTTTGAGAACCACTGTCTTAAAAAATGGGTACTTGGTAATATTATCCATAAGTTTTATATATTCTCTTAGAGGGAGCTTCTAATATATTGATTCCTGAACTCAAAATTCAATGTTAAAAATGAGAATTTCTGAATTTTTCAGAGGGCATTATCTTCAAATTCAGTTTTTAAGTAAAGAAAGACTATTTCTAGGAAAGTACCAAATTTTAGAGTTGCCATCTTAGTAACTTAAGTTCAAGTGTAAAAAAGCACAGCAGCATCCTGTATGCATGTTTATATCTATAAGATATAAGAATTATATCAAATTATTATATTACTCAAATTGTTAATGAAAATGTTCATTTCCCTTACATGATCACTTTGATTTCCTCATCTTTTATTTTCACTTTCTATAGACTACCAAAGAACAGATGAATTAGCCTAAGTCATAAACAGATTGTTTCAAAACACAAGAAGAATATGTATTGTACTTTCAGCCTAAGTGAACTATGAATACTTAGTTTCAATAAAACAAAACCAAAAAATCTGCCAAAATTTACACTAACCTCTACTGAGTCCCTTTCAAACATTGGAACAGCCATAGTGGAGAGAGCTTTGTCCTTGGCTTCAGAGAGAACTCCGTTAAAAACATGCTTCTAACATTTTGTAGTTGAAAGTTCATGTACAATTATTTTCTCAAAACTCAATTCTTCATCATTAAAATGAGGGTAATACTTATCTTACAGGATTGGTGTGAAACAGAGTAAAAGAATCCTTTCTTAGATATTTTAAATATTATTCTTCTTTCTTTTCTTAATGTCAGAATTATGTCAACAATATATGCTATAACTAGGCTCAACATCTATATTACTCTCTCTTTTGTAGGTTTGATATAACATTTCTTTCAAATTCAGTGCCTTTTCTTTTTTTTCTTTCTTTCTTTCTTTTTTTTTTGTATGAGGCAATTGGGTTCAAGTGATTTGTGCAGTCACATAATTAGTAAGTATTAGGTGTATGAGGCTGGATTTGAATTCAGGTCCTCCTGACTTCAGGATTGGTTCTCTATCCACTTGCTATCTGGCTGCCCCAGTTTTTGTTTTTGTTTTTTATTATGTTAGATAGAGTCTTTATGTTGGACAGCATTACAAATTGAATGAAGCACTGGACTTGGCATGAGGAACTTATATTGAACTCCCATACACCTTAGATAATCAATTTGTGTGATCCTTGACAAATTTTAGAGTTGCCATCTTAGTAACTTAAGATCAAGTGTAAAAAAACCTTTTTTTGCTTCAATTTTCTCATCTATAAGATGGGAGTAATTTGATGACTTCTAAGTTGATGATGTCTTCCAGGTCTAAATAGATACTCCTATGAGTCTTTAGACAATATACATGTGTAGAATGTATCTTTTGTTACATACTAATTTGTCTCTAATTTTTTTTTTTTTAGTTTCAAATGAAGGTTCAAAGAGCACTGTGGAAATTTCATGCATGAAATTTCTGTTTCTGGTAATGATTCTGGTATGGGTTGGCTAAATGGTTTCTATCATTCCTTTCCACTGTCAGTTTCAGTCATTTTTAGATTCTTTCTCATGCTTACATACCTAGTACTGTGCTGATGGGTTCACTTTTTATTTATTTCTTTTGAATACTCTTGTCTTTACATGTTCAAAAAAATAATGGTTAGTCCAATCCATAGGTCAAAAAAACTATTCTCTGCTACCTATTTTTGTATATTCTTACAAGTTAAGAGTTGTTTAATAGCTATTAAAAACCATTGGCCCAATCTAATGCTTCTCTCTGACATAACAAGAACAAGCCTTATCTGTTTATTACTACACAAATTCAGTTTCATTTGCATCTGTCATATGCTCATTTCACTGTGAGGCTCTATGACTTAATATTTCACATGATATATCATATTATGGGGCTATCAACCTTCATAGTCATAGTCTTGTGAGAATATTTGAAAAAGCAATGTTTAGGAATATTAATGACCTCAAATCCTAATCTTCTTCTTCTCTAGTAAAAATAACACTTTTAATAATTCTTGTTTAATTGTGCCATTCCATGTATCTTTTTCTCATATGGTCTTGAAAACTCAGCAAATTTTATAGCTTTGCTCAGCAAATTCATACTTGGACTTCCTGAGTAAGACCTTTAGATCCAAGAACAAACCTGCTCTTCAATGCACTGATCACACAATTTGCTTTTTTATATGTGCTAGAAAGTCTGCTATTAAATTATTATGCTTCCATCCATTGGTAGATGGTCTATCATTAGCCTTTCTGTTCTGTCCTTTTCTTTTTCTTTTTCTTGAAACAGTTCTGTAAAAGTCATTTCCATTATCTGTTGATCTTTTTCATTTGATGCTATCTTCACTTTTTTTTTTTTTTTGGAGTCTACAACCACCTTCTTTTATTCCTTCTTTTCCCTGAGATGTCTGGAACCAATACTTTCCTTCTTCCTTAATCTTTTCTTTTTCTCATCATATTTACTCTATTTATACAAACTTCTTTCATTTGGTCTTGGATTTTCACAATATCTACCCTAACTTCTTCACCTTTCTCTGTCCCTTTGTGTTCTTTTCTATCAATCAATATGCAGTCAGTAGTATTTATTTTGTTCTTTCAAATCCTTGGCATTATTTATTTCCTTAACAGTTTTCTTCATATTGTAATTAATATTCCCCACACTCTCTGACATCTTGAAAGGAAAGATAGGGCTTTCCTGTTTTTTATAGTTCTGTACATGTATAGGTGTATATATCTATGTTTATGTACACTTATACAAGTATATGTGTGTATATACATATCTGCATTTGTATACACATGAATATATATACACACACAAACCTACATATGTAATATGTACGTACTCATTGATAAAAACCCATTTATTCACCACTTACCTTTCAAATTTCCAAGGTTTTGAAAGGAAAAAAAAAACAATTCTTTATGACATAACCAGAAAAACCTGCACCTTTCATTTTAGATTTCATTGGTCTTTCTTGCATATAAATCTAGGCAACTCAAGCAATCTTCTTACCTTTTTTGTGAGTATTCTCCACATATAAATAAGCATCCTTCAATCTTATAATTATTCATTAATTCTCATGTTTTTTTAGTAGGTCATTTTATACTTATTTCCAGACTTTTTCATTCTGCCTTCCTCACCTCCCCAGAGATGCTCTTAAATTCTCTTTGCTTATTTCCTCTAACTATTCTCTCATGCCTGGAATGCACTCCTCTCTTCACCTCAACTGCTCAGAACCCCTAGTTTCCTTCTAATTTTAGTTCAGTAACTGCTTTCTATGTGAAAGCTTCCTTAATCCCCAGAGATTCTAGTGCATCACTTCCCAAATTGCCTTGTACATTCACTTAGCTGTGTAGCAAGGCTCTTAGTCCATTTTCATAGTTACTAGTCACACTAACAAAATAGGTCCCCATACAGAGGGTAATAATTTCTCCCCAAAGAATGCTAGGGGAGATTCCGATAGTTTGTTTTTGATGTGTGATTCCATTAGACTGTGAGGTCCTTAAGAGTATGAATTAGATTTTGCCTTTCTTTGTATCCCTAGCACACAACACAGTGCTTGAAACACAGTAGATGATTAATAAAATCTGATTGACTTATTGACTTGATTTTATAGCTCATAATCTCCCATTGGTGTCCCAATGATAATTGTACCTAACCCACAGGGTTGTTGTAAGGATCAAAGGAAATAATATTTGTTAAACGTTTAGCACAATACTTGGCACATAATAAATACCACAAAAGTGTGTATTCCTTTCTATTACTCTTCATAAAGTTTCCTGTTAGATATAACTTCCAACTATCTCTGTAGTAATTTTTTGGCATTTAATATTTTTTATTTATTACATGTAAAATATTTTTATATGTTAAATGTAAAAGTTACATGTAAAATAATTTTACAATGTTTTTAAAACTTTGAGTTCCAGATTCTCTGCCTTCCTCCCTACCCAACCCTCCAAAAATTATGTTGTGAAAGAAAAATCCCTCAAGAAAAATAAAGTGAAAAGGAGAGTGTATGCTTCAGTCTGTATTCATACACAACCAGTTCTTTTTATGGAAGTGGATAGCATTTTTATCATAAAGTCCTTCAGAGTACTCTTAGATCATTGTATTGCTGAGAATAACAAAGTCATTCACAGCTGATCATCCCACAACAATGGTATTATTTTGTACACAGTACATTTCGTTTTGCTTGAGTTCATGGAGGGCTTTCCAGGTTTTTTCCAAGAGCATACTGCTCATCATTTACCACAGAACAATAATATTCAGTTATAATCACACAATACAATATGTTCAGTCATTCCCCAATTGGTGGGCATACCCTCAATTTCCAATTCCTTATCCTGAGGAGAGATCTGCTATAAACATGTTTGTATATATAGATAATTTTCCTTTTATTTTTTTAAATAGCTTTTGAAATTCATGTCTAGTATTGTTAGGTCAAAGAATATGCATGATTTTATAATCTTTTGGGCATAGTTCATATCTTTTGATCATTTATCAATTAGGGAATGGCACATATATATACATTATATATATGAATTTGACTTAGTTACTTTTATATTTGAGAAATAAGGCCTTCTTCAAAGAAACTTGCTTCAAACTTATTTCCCAATTTACTAACTGTATTTCCCTCCTATTTATTTTGTTCTCTTTCCTTTTTCCCTCTTCCTCAAAAGTGTTTTGCTACTGACCACCATCTCGCTCAATAAGCTCTCTTTTCTATCATCTTTCCACTTCTCATATCGCTTTCCCCCTCCTATTTTGATGCAGGGTGAGATAGGTTTCTACATCCTTGTTGAATATATACATTATTTCTTATTTGAATCAGTTCTGATGAGAGTATGATTCACTTATTCTCTCTCCTTTCTCCCCTTTCCCTCCACTGTAAAAGCTTTTTCTTGCTGCTTTTGTGGCAAATAATTTATACCATTCTATCTCTCCCTAACCCTTTCTCCCAGTACATTCTTCTCTCTCCCCTTAATTTTATTTTTAAACTATTATTTCATCATATTCAACTCATACCTGTGCCTTTTATCTATATACACTCCTATTTGCCATAATAATGAGAAAGTTCTTATGAGTTACAAGTATTATATACTTCCATGTAGGAATGTAAACAGATAAACCTTATTAAGTATTTTTTAAATCCCTTTCCTGATTACCTCCTTATGTTTTTCCTGAGCCCTGTATTTGAAAATCAAATTTTCTATTCAGTTCTGGCCTTTTTATCATGAATGCTGGAAAGTTTTCTTTTTCACTGAATTTTCACCTTTTCCCTTGAAGGAGTATATTTAGTTTTTCGGGGTAGGTGATTCTTAGTTGTAATCCCAGTTCTATTGGTCTCTGGACTATCTTATACCAAGTACTCTGATCCTTCAATGTAGAAGCTGCTAAATCTTGTGACGTCCTGACTGTAGTTCCACTAAACTTGAATTATTTCTTTTTGGATGCTTATAATATTTTTTTTTCCTTGACCTGGGAGCTCTGCAATTTGGCTATAGTATTCCTGGGAGTTTTCATCTTGGGATCCCTTTCAGGAAGTAGATTCTGTCGATTTCTATTTTACCCTCTGGTTTTAGAAGATCAGGACATTTTTCCTTCTGTTTTCAGAGAGACCAATAACTTTTAAATTATCTCTCCTGGATCTTTTTTCTAGTTCAGTTGATTTTCCAATGATATATTTCACATTGTTTTCTATTTTTTCATTATTTTGATTTGGTTTTATTGCTTCTTGATTTCTCATAAAGTCATTTGCTTACATTTGCTTAGTTCCAGTTTTCAAGGAATTATTTTCCTCAATGAGCTTTTGTACCTCTTTTCCTATTAGGCCAATTTTGCATTCTTCTCATTAAGTTTTTGTATTTCCTTTCATATCACTCTCAATTCTCTTCCCACTTTTTCCTCTCTCTCTCTTACTTGCTTTTCAAAATCCCTTTTGAGCTCTTCCCTGGCCTGAGCCTAATTCTTATTTTTATTGGAGGCTTTGGGGGTAGGAACTTTGACTTTATAATCTTCTTAGTTAATGTTTTGATCTTCCTTGACACTATAAGTTTATGTGTTTAGAATCTTTTTTCTGTTGTTTGCTCATTTTCCCAGCCTATTACTCAGCTTTTAATTCTTTGTTAAAGTAGAACTCTGTTTCCCGCAGCTGTTTTCAGATATCCTTCTAGGGACTTGACCACAAGCCCTCTTTTTGATCCTGGAGTTGTTAGCAGTGTCCCTGCCCCACTGTAGCTATGAGATCTAGTGTTCTAAAGCAATAAAGTCCTCCTTCAATATTAGTAAAGAGACTTTCTTTGAGCTGAGGGCTCCAGAAATTGCTACTATCACTACTGCCCATGCCCACTCTTCTATTTGTTGGTTTTCCAAGGCCCTCTCATCTTATTGGCAAGCCTTTCCTGTTGAGCTTCCAAGGTATCTTTGATGTATCTGGACTGAGAGATCTAGAAACCCCCCAGTACTGTCACTGATTCAGAGGCCTAAGGACAGTTGCGGCTTTGTTGGAGGGTCTGGGGCAAGGAAGATTGGGGAATAGGCCTGTGCTGGGGACTTCACCACTATTATACTTGACTTTCATCTTCTTGCCATAGATCTTTCCTGCTGATCTTCCAAGTGGTTTTTGGCTGGAAAATTGTTCTACTCTGTCTTTTCGCATGTTCTCTTGCTCTAAAATTTCTTTAGTCATTATTTAAAGGAATTTGGAGGAGAGCTTGATGAATCCTTGCCTTTACTCCATCATCTTAGCTCTGCTTCCTGAGTAATTTTTTCTTGAGGATATAGATGGAATTACTCCAACAATAGACTGGTTTGCTATTGGAATACTAAACTCCAAAGGAATTGAATCTCTTCAACTAATCCTCATACACTTTGTACATAATAACGCATCATTTCACTCCTTCCAAGTAAGTTAAAGAAATTTTGTTTTTAGTTTATACTTGTTATTAGTACCTCATTTACACATTTTTAAATAATGATTGATTCAGTAAAAATGAAGCACTTTTGCATTCAATCAGGATGAAGTCCCACCATTACACACACACACACACACACACACACACACACACACACACACACAGGTTATTTCTGCCAGTAGACTGTGAGCTTCTTGAATTTTGTACACAGTAACAGCAAGGTGATATGATGATCAGTTCTGACAGACGTGGGTCTTTTCAACAGCGAGGTGATTCAAGTCAGTTTTTGTGATGGAGAGAGCCATCTGCATCTAGAGAGAGAATTGTGGGGACTGAGTGTGGTTCATAACATAGCATTTTCAGTTTTTTGTTGTTGTTTGCTTGCATTTTGTTATCTTTCTCATTTTTTCCCTTTATGATCTGATTTTTTTCTAGTGTAGCATGATACTTGTGGAAGAATTGCACATGTTTAGCATATATTGGATTACTTGCTGTCTAGGGGGGAGGATGGGTGGAAGGGAGGGAAATTTTGCAACACAGGATTTTGCAAGGATGAATGTTGAAAATTATCTGTGCATATGTTTTGAAAATAAAAAGCTTCAATCAAAATAAATAAACATTCAAATGAAAAAAAAAACACAGAATGTGACCTCCTTGAGAGTAGGAACTGTTTCAAAATAAGGCAAAACACTTTTCAAGTCTTAAAATGCTATTTGTTAGTTGGTGGTGATGGTTTTGCTTTGAATGTTTTTACTTTTCTATTTGGCACTTCTATTAGCTATTATCTAGCTTGATAAATGCTCATTGATTAATATTACCTGTTTTTATTACATGCAGAAAAGATATACCATTATTGATCATGTTTTCCCTCTTATGTTTATTGGGGGATATATCCATTCACAAATCTTTTTTTATTGCATCTGCTTTTATTCCTGCAATTCACAAGTGTGATCATTAACCTTCCAACCCAGATGTTTTAGCTTTCAAACATCCATATTATGTGAGTAAAAGAAAAGTCTTAACCCTATATGCCTCTTTTCTCCTTTTGATGGCTGTGAAAAACTCCATCATTTTATATATATAATCAATTTCCTTTTTCAGATCCAGCCTTGTTTCTTGTTCTAAAATTATATCTAGCCTTTTTTCTCTCAGAGCTCCATTGGCTGCATCTCTAGACAGCTGTGTTTTTAGGCTATTTGTATTACATGATCCTACTTTAAGTTCTGCTTTACCCAAATATGTGTGATTTTATTTATTTATAGACTTTGATAGCACTGCATGGGACCTTAGAAATCATCACTTACAACCCAAAAGCATCTTTTGAATTGCCTTTTTCCCCTGTTCCTGGACTTATCACTTACACTTTCTTGTCATCTCATATGTTATTTCTCCCCCTTTTATCCTTTTCTGTCATGGGAATCTTGTTCCATTCAGAAAGGACCTGTTCTTATTTTCTTTGTTCCCCTCATTAATTTCTTAGGATTATCTCCTTATCTCCCAATTTTCTTTTTATCCCTCTATAAATTCTCTTTCTAAATTCAGTTTGTTTCATAAACATTTATTTATGTCCTGGGCATTGGACTCAAAGTTAGGAATATGGGTAACAAGTACAAGTGTGTGTGTGTGTGTGTGCGCGCGTGTGTGTGTCTGTGTGAGACAGGAGACAGATAAACTGACAGATTATGTGTGTATGTATGTGTATATATATGTATATATATATATACATATATATATATACATATATATACACAGAGAGAGAGAGAGAGAGAAAGAATATGAAAGGAGGAAAGGAGGAGAGAGGGAGAGAGGGAGAGAGGGAGATAAAATTAATTTCCAACCAAAGGAAACAGCGAGAACTTTTTAGGTGAAATGGGAACTGAATTTATTCAATAAGAGATGACTTTCAATGGATAGAGAGAGGGTGGGCTAAATTCATCCATAGCTTTTCGAATGAGTTTTAAAAATTATGAAAAAAAGGACAAGGCAGAATGATAACTTTAGATAGTTGTGAGGTATCACAAATAATCCATTTTGGAATATAGAGTCCACGTCTAGAAAGATAAGCCAGATTCATCTTGCAAAGAACTTATTATGCCAACATAAGGATTACATACTTTAATCAGGAGCCAATGGACATTTAGGAATAGAAGAGTGATGTGGGCAGTGTGGCACATGAGGAGCTGAAATTAAGTACATTCTTTCTTTTGATGTATGAGTTATCTTCCACATGTTTACTTATTGAATGACCTTTTCTAAAATGCCCAGATATTGTATCCTTCTCTTTTTTTTTTTTTACCTCAATGTGAACTTATTTATTTATTTTTATTTTCCTCATCTTTTTCTGATGATTTCATGATATTTTCTTTTCTTATGGACTAGAGATATATTTAGTTAAGCAGATGTTTCCAGCTCGGTTGTTTCTCTTCCATTCCTCCTTTCGTTATCTATATCTTGTTGGAAGTTTTCCTTTATATACAAAATGTATTCCTTCATTGTCTCTGCCCTTTAGATCCCCTATCTCTCTTCAAGGCCCAGCTCAGGTACCACTTCCTTTCTTGATCCTTATAGTTGCTTTAGACTTTCCTACCCCAAATTATATTATATTTTCTTTTGAGATACTTATCTATGACATAAAAGAGAAACACAGTAAGCAGGATCTTCATAACAGTACTTAGCCTAATGCCTGACATAATATTTATAAATGCTGGTTGACTTCACTTGTGTCTCTAATGCCTAGCACAGATGCATTCAAAGTGGGGAGTTTATTTAATGCTTGTTGGATGGAATTGACTTCCTCTTTCATTCCAGGGTGCTTGAAGTAGGCTCAGCTGTCTCTGTATCACGTTTGCTATGACATGCTTTCTGGTAGTTTGGATAACTTTGTCCCTTTTCATCATGGAATCAATACTCAGTTCTCCTCAGAATAATTGCTGTATCCTTATTCTTTATCCGTTCACATTCTTGAATCCGAGCTAGAGAATATCTTTGGTTGTCCTCTAAGATCTCTTAACTTGAAGGTCTATAAGCTTGATCAGCATCCCCACACCCATGTTAAGAGATCTTAGAAGACAACTAAAGACCATCTATCCATGCATCCATCTATTTGTCCTACTATCTATCCATCCGTCTATCCATCTAAATATCTGTTTGTCTTCATCATCATCATCTCAATCTGTCTGTATATGTATGTAGATAGATATATACATATATAGTGTACATATATTTCATATACATTTTTTAAACACTCATATATAGGCAGACACATATATACATATATTTGATAATTACTTTTCATTATAATTGGTTTTCTTTTCAATTCTCTACATTTTATATTATTAATTTAAAACATTAGTGTAAGAAGGGGTCCATATGCTTGGACAGCGTGATGATATTGCTAAAGAAGAGCATTTTAGATAACAAAAATCATAATATGTAAATTATATGTTATGTAATAATTATCAAATCATATAATTATAATAATTATTATATTATATATTAAGATTTGCAAAATACTTTATAAATATTAACTTACTATATCTTAGGGTATAGGGAGTATTATTATAACCAATTTATAGATGAGCAAATGGAAGCTGACAGACTAAGCTACTTGTCCAGTGTCACATGACTAGTGTTTGTGATGGGATTTAAACTATGACACAAAGAAGGTCAAGATCCCTGTTCTACACCAACAGTATTTCTCTGTCCACGGTTAGCCTCATCTTCATATTGCCATAATTTTATTTTCTATTGTATCTTGTAGTGAAATTTCAAAAACATTATTTTAGTGGAACTGCCAATAACAACAGAATTTTTAAAGCAAAAGTCACATTGTTTTCAAAATTAAATCAATAAACATATATTCTAGAAGTACTATGTGCCAGATTCTCTGTGAGGCAATGGGTATACAAAGAATGACATTGTATTTGATCTTAAAGATTTATATAAATTCCTTGTTTCCTTGCAGTATAAAATTCATGATGATAGAATAATTAGTTTCATGAAGGAAGGAAAAATTGATGGGCTATGTGACTGGATCAAGGGAATCTATTTTTTTTAATTAATATTTTTCAGTTGATGAAATCTGACTTTACTCTCTTGTCCCACATCATTGCATCCCTTGATTCCCCAACTCCTGCCAAATTGATAAAGAAATAAAAAGAAAGCTTCTATTACAAATTTATAATCAGACAAAACAGATTTCCATATTGACCCTCTCAAAAAAAGTCTTAATTTGCATTCTCAATCAGGAGATGATAATATATTTCATTATCAGTTCTATGAAAACATAGCCTGTCCTTTTACTGATCTCTTTTTTATAAAAGATTAGCCAGGGCCATTTTGATCCCCAGTTATCCTATCCTTTAGCCAAATGATTTAATAACTCTCTTTAATGAAGACCTTAGAATTTGGGATACAGTTTTAATATTTTGCTCCCAGAGTTCTAAAGAGAATTGAATTGATTTCCTTTTCCATGAAATAGCATATCAAAATAATATCATAAGCCATGGAAAAGGATTGTAACTTTAACACCCACAATATGATATTTAATATATAAAACATTAGCTTTTGACACAAATGGGAGCATAAAATGCCAGAAGACAAGCAAAAATCTAAGCTCCTCTATTTTTAAGAATACAGGGGTAGGGTAGGTGTTTTTGAGGATACTAAGCTATAAATTTGGCTTCTCTTTCCTCTTTATAGATTGCTAAAATGAATGCAGTTCTATAATATTTCTTTTTCTTCTCAATGAAAATAAGTAGTGTTCTCTCTCATATCCTATCTTGATTATTCTCACTGCTTAAAAAGGATCCTCTGTAATGCTTTTGGTTCAGAGTTTTAGATCTGGCACGAGATAATTCAATAATATTCTTGCATATAATCCACTAGGTGTTATTGACCACTATTAGTATGATTTGGTTCAGCAAAAAGGATCTGATTTCTGAGAGTTCCATCATTACCCTGGCAACTTGGGTATGATCTATTGGAGAAGAATTACCTTGCTACATTTGTCTGAAAGAGCTCTAGTTCCCCTTACTGTAGGGTAAAATCCATACACTCTAATTTCTATAGCTCCTCCAGAATTATCTTGCCAAGTTCTTGAAAATATTAATTGATTATATTTCTCAGAATAAAACTGCCTAAATGTCAGTATGGCAGCTAGTATATATACATCTTTAATAACCTAAATTTGATTACCTATAAACTAAATAATTTTAGTTAATATGCTCTTATAAAACCCAACAGTTAAATTGAATGTGAGATTTTGTCTTTCTATTTTGAAATTCATGACTACACCAATGGAATGTATATATGTGTGTGTGTGTGTGTGTGTGTGTGTGTGTATACATGTATATGTTTATATAGAGATTGCATTCCACTCCAGTGTTATATGTATAAATGTGCATATATATGTATATTAAAGAACATTCTCAATTTATTATAGCTTTTCATATTTCCTTATCCTTTGCTCTCTTATGATACTAGTATACTTATTGTTCTTCACATGAGTGTCTTGAGATATTTTTGAGAATTTTCATTGCCTATCCCTCATGGCTAGAATTATTTCACTCTTTGTTGCCATCTACTCACTTCATTCAAATCTAGCTAATTTCAATCTTCTTCAAAAAGACTTTGGCTTTCTATATTCTCCTGTTTTTCCCTTTCCTTTTCTTATTTATCTTTTTTAAACGGCTTTTTATTTTGCTCTAGTACTTTAGATTCTTTTCTATCTTCCATTTTATCCCCAAAGTTGACATTTACATACAAACATGATACTCATCATACCCATACCTTTTAGTGGGAGGGAGAGATAAAGTCTCATCAAATGTTAAATCCTAAGGTTTTGTCTTTTTTCTTCATAAAACATTTATAGATCTGAACAAAACTCTTGATATTGTCACTCATGAAAGTGTATAGAAAATTATGTCAAATTTTCATTGTCCAGAGAAATTCATCAGTTATAGAATATCAATTTCATGAGGGGATGCTTGCCCGGGTTCTGGGCAATGGGCAGTGCTTTTGAGCTTTCTCAGTCACCATTGGAGTGAAACATGGCTGTGTGTTTGCTCCCATGCTTTTTAGCATTGTGTTTTCAGTCGTATTGTTAAATGTCTTCAATGAGAACAAACATGGAATCAAAATCAGTTATCACATTGATGGTAAATCCTTCAGCTTGAAAAGGCTACAAGACAAAGCTAAAGCAGGAGGAGTGTGAGTATATGATTTTTTTCTTTGCAAATGACTGTGCATTCTATGCAGCCTCCAAAGCTGATAGGCAGCAAAATATGGTTTAATTCTCTGCTGCTTGTTCTAATTTTTGCCTAACAACACCAAGAAAAAACAGGCATTCCATCAGCCAGCACCATACCATGCATGTGTGAAATCATCAGTTACAACAAATCCAAAGTGCTGTGGATAAGTTCACTTACCTTGACAAGATATTTTCCAGGGTTTTACACCTTGGTATTGAGATTGACACATGCATTGCCAGTGTTTGGGAGACTGAAGGAAAGTGGAGGAGAAGAGAGGGATTAGATTGACCACCAAACTGAAGGTCTACAGAGCCACTGTGCTGACCTTATTGTTGTATATCTGGGAAATCTGGACAGTTTACCAGCACCACGTCAGGAAATCAAATCCCTTCTCTTTGAATTGTCTTAGGAAGATTCTAAAGATCTCCTGACAGGATAAGATCTCAGACACTGAAGTACTTTTTCAAATTAAATTGCCAAGCATTCAAACTATTACAGAGAGGGCAACTCCATGCTACATTGTTTGAACGTCAAATGTATGTTTTCCAAAAAACTATAGAAAACTCACACAGGGCAAATATTCACAAGGTAGTCAGAAATAGAAATACAAGGATACTCTTAAGGTCTCTCTTAAGAGCTTTAGAATTTATTGTATGACATGAGAGACTTTGGCACAAGATTGCCCAGCATGGCGTGCCCTCTTCAAAGAAGGTGCCATGCTCTATGAGAAAAGCAGAATGGAATTAGCCCAGAAGAACACAATGCACAAAAGCTAAAGAAACTACCCCGATTCTTCATAGGGACTATTTGTGTCCAATCTGTGGCAGAGCACTCCGAGCTCCTCTTGACCTAATCATCCACAGTTGGATACAATTTATCTTGCCCGTAACATAATGATATCATTTTGATCTTTTTCAAGAACAACAGACGACAACCAAGCTCCAATTTATTCTATGTGTATCATTTTTGTACATAGTTATCTACATGTTATTTTCCTCATTAGACTATGAACTCCTAGAAACTAGGGACGTTTTTTTTTTCTTTTCTTTTCTTTTCTTTTTTTTTTTTATCATAACTTTTTATTGACAGAACACATGCCAGGGTATTTTTTACAACATTATCCCTTGCACTCACTTCTGTTTTGACTTTTCCCTTCCCTCCCTCCACCCTTTCCCCTAGATGGCAAGCAGTCCTATACATGTTAAATATGTCACAGTATATCCTAGAACCAAGATATGTGTGTAGAACCAAACAATTCTCTTGTTGCACAGGAAGAATTGGATTCAGAAGGTAAAAATAACCTGAGAAGAAAAACAAAAACGCAAACAGTTTACATTCATTTCCCAGTGTTCCTTCTCTGGGTGTAGCTGCTTCTGTCCATCATTGATCAATTGGAACTGAGTTAGATCTTCTCTTTGTTGAAAAAATCCACTTCCATCAGAATACATCTTCATACAGTATCGTTGTTGAAGTATATAACGATCTCCTGGTTCTGCTCATTTCACTTAGCATCAGTTCATGTAAGTCTCTCCAGGCCTCTCTGTATTCATCCTGCTGGTCATTTCTTACAGAACAATAATATTCCATAACATTTATATGATGGTTTTTAAATGTTAATTAATTTTTTTAAATTTTAGTTTTTTAATTAATTTAATTTTTAATTTTTAAAATTTATCCTTTTTTTCCCCTCAGTGCTTTATCACAGTGCCTGGCATAAAATGGCCTTCTTGAAATTATCCATGCATATGCCTGTAAATAAAAAAAAACTTTAATAAAAAAATTGAAAAATTGAAAAAAAATGCTTATTGACTTGACAACTTGATTTGACTCTTTTTATAGTTCCTCTTGCAGTGGTATCTAATGGTTTGTGCCCTACCACATAGTAGGATCTTTTGCCCCTTGGTCTGCTTGCGTATATTTTCTAACATCTGTGATCAGTAATGCAGCAATTTTTAGTACATTTAGATTATGGATACGATGAGAGAACCAGACAGCCTAAGTGCAGAGTCACATCCCGATTCCCTAATCATTATGTGATTAATTCTTTTATTATGGAACTCAAGAAACAAAGGAAATTTTGAAAATTACCCTGGTCTCATGAGGAGCCCTCCCAATCCTTCAATGATGGTGTATGAATGATGGAAAAGAGGGGGGTGAGTTGCCAAGAATCATACAGTTTTGAGCTTATAAATATCACCTTAAGTGTTGGTAATTGATATTTGAAATCCATATAGTGATAATGCAGTAAACGGAGTAATTGAATCAGACCAACAGTGATGTAATCTAGAAGAGTTAGACTAGAAGACAAAAGGAATGTGCAATTAAATGGAATGATGTCATAAGTCTTTGCCAAACAAGTAAATAAAGGAGATGGTGGACTGGGTTTTATTTTGCATCTAAGAAATATTATTTCATGAGAAACTTGATAATCTTCAATTCATTCCTCATGAAAAATGCCTCTAGAGAGATTTTTAGAAGATAAATACAGCTTAGGTATCAACAATTCTTGTAGAGTAGAAAGAAGTAAAGAGATTACATGAAAAATCACAGAAACTGAGTGTTAAAAGGGACTTCAATAGCCACCTTATCCATCCTTGAAGGAATCCCCCAAACATCTGTTTAAAGATCTCCAGTAAAGGGGAACCCACCATCTATAATGGCAATGCATTCCACTTTAGGAGAGTTTTAAATGTTAGGAAGTTATTGAGATCTTTTCTTATATGAGTTCAAATTCACCCTTTTAAACCTTTACTTATTGCTCCTGGTGCTGTCCTTTGTTGCCAAAAAGTATATGTATGTATGTATGTGTCTATTCTTTCAGTTATATGACATTCCAGCAAATACAAGATACAGATTTCCCACATCCCCTTCAAGTCTTCTCTTCTTTATATTAAACATCCCAAGATCCTTTAAATGATATGGAAGTCAGTAAGATCCTACAAATTAAATCTCTCTCTCTTTGTCTCTGTCTCTGTCTCTGTCTCTGTCTCTGTCTCTCTCTCTCTCTCTCTCTCTCTATATATATATATATATGTGTGTGTGTGTGTGTGTGTGTGTGTGTGTGTGTGTGTGTGTGTGTGTGTGTTTGATGACTTCAATACAAATCTACATTTATGGAAAGATGGTACACACACACACACATACACATATATGTTTGTATGTATGTGCAAGTAAGCATATGTATGTGCTTGTGTAGTTGCCAAAAGGTTGAAGACTTTGGGAAAATTTATAACTATATGTAACCAATAAGAAAGTGCCAAGAATAATGTGCATAGCAAGCACCAAATATCATTGCAGAAAAAAAGGAAATTGAATATATCTTAAAAGACAAGAAACTACTGGATAATGGTGTCAGAGTAATTTCTGAATCAACTATGAGGGAAAAAAGTTTCCCTTCTACCTTCCCTACTATCTTATCTTTTCTCATGTCCTTTTGCCTTTCCTTCTCTTCCTCTCTCTGCCTATTTGTACCTGTCATATTCCCTGGCAGTCCCCCGTACATTGCATTGCTTGCTATAGTTTTCTCATTGTTGGTTACATACCTAAGAGTATGTAAGTAGGGATTAAGGTTTCTGGGTCTAATGTTAATTGCCTCCCTTGTTACATCAGGAATCAATAAAAACAAGTAAGGTTTGAGCAAAACTTCTACATGACAGTACTTTATTGCTGTATAAATTCCTCTGGGCTAACTCAATTCTAAAAATTACTGCAGCATTGAACTTCTATAAATAAAACATTATTAGAGCTCAAAAGGAATAAAAACACTAACTGTACTATAACATCCCCTGGAACAACTACAACCTCAGGAGTCCATACTTGGAGTCAGAATCTTAGCTTCCTTTATTCATTCACTTATTGAATCAGTCAAGATCCATTTACAGGCTATGCTGTGTGCTGATTCAGGAAAAATAATGGAGGATCTGGGTTAAAATATTGTGCTAGGAATTGTTTCAGGGTAAGTAGCCAAAGAATTGTCTTTTGTGGAGGAAAAAATCATGCCAGATAACCAAAAGAGAAACTGAGGAAGACCTCTGAGCCAAAACACAGACTTTATTAGGAAGGTCTGGCTCCCCTCCAACAAAACATATCTCAGACCTTCCTCCTGATCTGAAGTCCCAACTTCTTTTAGTGTTTTATTTTTATAGGCTTACCAGTGTACTAAAAATACAATATTTCATTCATTATCATATAATGTATAGGCTAAAATATGAGCATTAGCAGGATCACAAGGTGCAAGATGGTCAGTGCAGGAAATATTTCCATTGACTAAAATAGTCATGAAATGGATGAAACACCCTTTGAGTTGAGCACACAGAGATGGAGCATTCCACTTATCATGATATGGATGAGCCATTTCCTAGATTGGGTAAATGAAGATAACATATCCCCACTTTAGGAGGGAGTTAGGGGCTTTCTATCATACCAACATGGAATGTGGGTTTTGAATGTTTTGGTGCCGAAATTATGCAAATAAGTCCTATGCCTGGTACAAAAATATTCCTTATTATATAAGCATAACATCTATAAAAAGTCTTACTATCACATTTTGTATTCTTATGAAAATTATGAATTCCTTATTCTTATACTTACTATTGGATTAAACACTAGATAATTATTGCTAAATGAATAAGTATTAAAAATCATTACTCCCTAAAAATCAAAATGAGCTTATTAATACTGATTGGAGTTTGAGTAGGGGTCCTTCTTACTTTGTTCCTCTTCTTCCATGTTTCCTGTTGTGATACAGGAGCCACCTGCCAGTGGCTGCTACAGGTCTAACTGTAGAATGGATCTCTTCATGTGAGAGGATGATGATAATAATACAAGGAGACTGAGAGGCAGTTGCTGTTCTCTGGCCTCCCTACTGAGAGGTAATTGCTTTGTCTGATCTCTCTTCTCTTCCCTCTGCCTCCATTTTATTTCATTCCCAGTCCACAAGCAACACCTGTGTCAATAAAGGCTGCTTTGCAATTCCTTCAAGTGTTATGACTTACAACTGTGGAGGCTCTGGGAGAATTGACCTGCTCCTTCACCTAAGCATGGTCCTTAACAATTCCCTGGTTTTTGTTTTATAGATATTTCCCCACCATAGCATGGTCAGTAAGTTTGTGCATTTGCTGTTAACCAAGTCTGCACAGTGAGGAATTCAAGCAGCACTATCACCTTTGGATATTGTAGGATGAAATACTATAGCAGGTATTGATCTTGTGAGATGTTGTGAAGGCATACTTTCAAAAGGAGAAGAGGACTATAGTCAGAATAGGCATTTTAGTTTCTCATCAGTCTTCAAGCTCGGTCCTTTGATGCATTGGCTCATTTAATTACCCTGGACTAAAAAAGTCTTACCAAATCTCTTCTCCCTTTCCTTCTTTGCGGGTTATGAAGGAACTCTGGGAGGATCCTACTCACAAACAGCTCTCAGATACTGCTGCTTCTTATGCCCCACATTGGGCACCATATGTTGTGATATGGGAGCCACCTGCCAGTGGCTGGAAGTCTAACTCAGACCTGTAGAATGAATCTCTTCCTGTAAGAGAATGATGATGATACAAGGAGACTTAAAGGAAGTTGCTGTTCTCTGACTTCTCCACTGAGAGGCAGTTGCATTGTCTGACCTCTCTCCTCTTCTCTCTGCCTCCAATTTATTTCATTCCCAGTCCACAAGCAACGCCTGTGTTAATAAAGGATGCTTTGCAACTCCTTCAGATGTTAAGATTCACAGCTGTGGAGGCTCTTGGAAAATTAATCTGCCCCTTCACCTAGGCATGGTCCTTAATAGTCTCCAACCCTGTTTTGGAGAGTGCATGACATTCTCTATGTGATCACTGAGATAATTTTAATGTTACTAAATTAATCCCTTCTGAATTGGATTATGATCTAGATTTGATTCTTTCCAGTTGTAGAAACTCTAATCTTCCCTGGGTAATTGAATTAACTTGGTTTAAGAGTTCAAGTTGTTTTTTTTTTCTCGGGGACAGAGCCAAGATGGCGGGACAGAGCCAAGATGGCGGAACAGGCACACACGACTCTCTAAGCTCCTCTCATTACCCTCATAACCAACTATTTAATCCAGCCTTAAAAATAACTCTTCACTGCTTAAATTCATGAAGATTAGAAGCACTACATCTTACCAGCTGAAGTCCATCCGGAAGCTCACCTGGAATGGTTTGTCCTGAGGGGCCAGGAACAGACTAGCACAGGCAGTGAGAGGCTAGTGTCCTGAGCAGACCAGGGGCGGGGGATCTCTCTGGCTAGAGAAGTTATAGAGATGACTCTGCTATAGGCTAACTGCTCTGCCTTGATTACAAAACAGTAAACTGGCAGAGAAATTAAAGCCTAAAACAGAGGGTACTCTAAAAAATGCCAGAACCTAACGAGATCTGGCTGTAACCCTTCAAACCCGGAAGTGACTCAGGCAGACTTTACTGCAATCCTGTGGCCACATCCCGCAGTTCGGGGCTTTTGCGGGGACAGTTACTAATCTGCATGACAAGGGGCACAGCCTGGGCAGCCTCTGATCTGCAGAGTGGGGGGCTCAGCCTGGGGCAATAGAACCTCCCCAGCTGACTGTGCTTCCCGGGCAGACACTTCCTGTCCCTGCAAATCCATTCACTGCTCAACTGCTAATACCTATAGCCCCAGGGCAGGGTTTGGCTTGGGGCAGTGAAACTCTCACTGCTAAGTGTCTAGCCCCAGGGCAGTCATTATCTCACACAGCAGGGTTCTTTGCAGGGCACTTTCCCAGTCTGGCCCTGCAGGCCTGAGTTACTTTCGGGTGGGGAACTCTTTCCCAGAGCACTCCAGTACCTCGCTGCTTTTTGTAACCGGTTGGCAGGACAGCTACCCGTCCATATACCTTTCACTGCTCTGTAGAGGAAGCTGGTAACCTCCTGGCTCTGAAGGCAGACCTTACAGGCTTTAACAAAATGAGTAAAAAAATCAAAAGAACGATTGATAGTTTCTACCCAGAAAGAGAACAGCTTTTCAACCCTGAGGAGACTAATAGCAGACAGTCTCCAGACGATTGTTGGTCTCCAGTACAAAAGGCTCTCCTAGAAGAGACTATTAAAAAACTTAAAAGAGAGCTAGAAGAGAAATGGGGAAAGGAAAGAGAAGCTATGCAAGAGAGTACAGAAAAAGCACATAACTCACTAAAAGAAAAATTTGATAAAGTGGAAAAAGAAAACAACTTCCTGAAATGTGAATTGGAAAAAGTAAAAAACTTCCAAGAAGTGCAGGGAAACAGAATTTGCGAATTGGAAAAAGAAAATGAATCACTAAAAAAAAAAAATTAGTGAAATGGAAAAAAATTCCATAGAGCAAAACAACTCAATTGGACATATACAAAAAGAAGTAAAAAAAGCTAATGAAGAAAATAACTCACTAAAAATCAGAACTGAACAAATAGAAATGATTGACTCATTGAGACATCAAGAATCAGTCAAGCAAAACCAAAAAAATGAAAGATTGGATAAAAAATGTCAAATATTTACTTGGATAACAACAGACCTGGAAAATAGATCTAGGAGAGATAACCTAAGGATCATCGGTCTGCCAGAAAATTATGATGAAAAAAAGAGCCTAGATACTATTTTACAGGAAATCATCAAAGAGAACTACCCAGAAGTAATAGAACCAGAAGGGAAAATAGGCGTTGAAAGAATTCATCAAACACCTTCTGAAAAAGACCCTAAAATAAAGACTCCAAGGAATATTGTGGCCAAACTTCAGAATTTTCAGACTAAAGAAAAAATTTTACAAGCAGCCAGGAAAAAACAGTTCAAATACCGAGATGCCACAATAAGGGTCACGCAAGATCTGGCTGCCTCAACATTAAAGGACTGAAGGGCCTGGAATCAGATATTCCAAAAGGCAAAAGAACTTGGAATGCAGCCAAGAATAAACTACCCAGCTAAGCTGAGTATTTTTTTCCACGGAAGAAGATGGACATTTAATGAAATAGAGGAATTCCATCTGTTTCTAAGGAAAAAATCAGACTTAAACAAAAAATTTGATTTTCAACAACAGGAATCAAGAGAAGTAGAAAAAGGTAAAAGGAACTTTTGAGAACTGTATTTCTGTTGTGAATATACATAAAAAAATATATATAATTTGATTTTACCAATATAACATAAAAAAGGGAAATAGAAATGGAAAGGGGATAGCGTCAGAAAAAGGGAAGAAGGGAGATAAAAAGAGGGAAACTACATGCGACAATGAGGCAAAGGAAACCTATCATATATGAGGGAACTTAGAGAGGGAGAGGAACATTGTGTGAATCCTACTCTCATCAGAGTTGGCTCAAAAAGGAAACAATTGACATATTTGTTTTACAGAGATTCTTCTCTCACTTCATTAAAAAGTGGGAGAGGAAAAGGGAGAAGGAAAAAGAGTAATAAGGGAAGGGTACAAAAAAGGGGAAGGAATTCAAAGGGAGGAGGGAGAAGATACTAAAGAGGGAGAGCTGCACGACATTAGTGGGAAAGTTTAATACTAGGGAAGAAGGGAAGGAGGGCAAGAAAAAGAAAAGTATAATCTGGGGATGTTAGGATGGCAGAAAATACAGAATTGGTTATTTTAACTGCAAATGTGAATGGGATGAACTCTCCCATAAAGAGCAGGCAGATAGCAGACTGGATCAAAAGTCAGAACCCTACAATCTGTTGTTTACAGGAAACACATTTAAAACAGGGAGATACATACAGAATAAAGGTAAAAGGCTGGAGCAGAATCTATTATGCTTCAGGTGAAGTCGAAAAAGCAGGGGTAGCCATCCTTATCTCAGATCAAGCAAAAGCAAAGATTGATCTAATTAAAAGAGATAAGGAAGGAAACTATATCTTGCTTAAGGGTACTATAGACAACGAAGCAATATCAGTACTAAACATATATGCACCAAGTGGTATAGCATCTAAGTTCCTTAAAGAGAAGTTAAAAGAGTCGTGAGAAGAAATAGACAGCAAAACTATAATAGTGGGAGATCTCAATCTTGCACTCTCAGATTTAGATAAATCAAATCACAAAACAAATAAGAAAGAAATTAAAGAGGTAAATAGAATATTAGAAAAATTAGGTATGATAAATCTCTGGAGAAAACTGAATGGTGACAGAAAGGAGTATACTTTTTTCTCAGCAGTTCTTGGAACCTACACAAAAATTGACCATATATTAGGACATAAAGACCTCAAAATTAAATGCAGGAAGGCAGAAATAGTAAATGCTTTCTTTTCAGATCACAACGCAATAAAAACTACATTCAACAAAAAGTTAGGTGTAAATAGACCAAAAAGTAATTTGGAAACTAAATAATCTCATCTTAAAGAATGATTGGGTGAAACAGCAAATTATAGACACAATTTATAATTTCACTCAAGATAATGACAACAATGAGACATCATATCAAAATTTATGGGATGCAGCCAAAGCAGTAATAAGGGGAAATTTTATATCCTTAGAGGCTTACTTGAATAAAATAGAAAAAGAGAAGATCAATGAATTGGACCTGGAACTTAAAAAGTTAGAAAAAGACCAAATTAAAAACCCCCAATCAATTTCTAAAATTAAAAGGAGAAATTAATAATATAGAAAGTAAAAAACTATTGAACTAATAAATAAAACTAAGAGTTGGTTTTATGAAAAAAACAATAAAATTGATAAACCTTTGGTAAATCTGATTAGAAAAAGGAGAGAGGGAAATTAAATTAGCAGTCTTAAAAATGATGAAGAGGAAATTAAAGAAATAATAAGGGGTTATTTTGCCCAACTTTATGCCAATAAATGTGATAACCTAAGCGAAATGGATGACTACCTCCAAAAATATAGGCTTCCCAGATTATCAGAGGAGGAAGTAAATTGCTTAAATAGTCCCATTTCAGAAAAAGAAATAGAACAAGCTATTAATCAACTCCCTAAAAAAAAAACCCCGGGTCCAGATGGATTTACATGTGAATTCTACCAAACATTCAAAAACAATTAGCCCCAATGCTTTATAAACTATTTGAAAAAATAGGGAATGAAGGAGTCCTATCAAACTCCTTTTATGATACAGACATGGTACTGATACCTAAACCAGGTAGGTTGAAAACAGAGAAAGAAAATTATAGACCAATCTCCCTAATGAATATTGATGCTAAAATCGTAAATAAGATATTAGCAAAAAGACTACAGAAAATCATCCCCAGGATAATACACCATGATCAAGTAGGATTTATACCAGGAATGCAGAGCTGGTTCAATATTAGGAAAACTATCAATATAATTGGCCATATTTATAGTCAAATTAACAAAAACCATATGATCATCTCAATAGATGCAGAAAAAGCATTTGATAAAATCCAACATCCATTCCTATTAAAAACTCTTGAGAGTATAGGAATAAATGGACTTTTCCTTAAAATAATCAGTAGCATCTATTTAAAACCAGCAGTAAGCATCATATGTAATGGGGACAAACTGCAACCATTCCCAATAAGATCAGGAATAAAACAAGGTTGCCCACTATCACCATTACTATTTAATATTGTATTAGAAATGCTAGCTTTGGCAATAAGAGTTGAGAAAGAGATTAAAGGAATAAGAATAGGCAATGAGGAAACCAAGTTATCACTCTTTGCTGATGATATGATGGTATACTTAGAGAACCCCAGAGATTCTACCAAAAAGTTATTAGAAACAATCCACACATTCAGCAAAGTTGCAGGATATAAAATAAACCCACATAAGTCATCAGCATTCTTATATATCATTAACAAAACCCAACAGTTAGAGTTACAAAAAGAAATTCCATTTAAAATAACTACTGATTGTATAAAATATTTAGGAATCTATCTGCCAAGGGAAAATCAGAAACTGTATGACCAAAACTACAAAACACTTTCCACACAAATTAAGTCTGATCTAACCAATTGGAAAAATATTAAATGCTCTTGGATTGGGCGAGCAAATATAATAAAGATGACAGTACTACCTAAATTAATCTATTAGCGCTATACCAATCAGATTCCCAAAAAACTACTTTGATGAACTAGAAAAAATAACAACAAAGTTCATATGGAAAAACAAAAGGTCAAGAATTTCAAGGGAATTAATGAAAAAAAAAATCAAATGAAGGTGGCCTAGCTGTACCAGATCTAAAATTATATTATAAAGCAGCAGTTACTAAAACCATCTGGTATTGGCTAAGAAATAGACTAGTTGATCAATGGAATAGGTTAGGTTCAAAGGACAAAACAGCCAATAACTTTAATAATATAGTGTTTGACAAACCCAAAGACAACAGTTTCTGGGATAAGAATGCATTATTTGACAAAAATTTCTGGGAAAATTGGAAATCAGTATGGCAGAAACTAGGCATTGACCCACACTTAACACCGTACACCAAGATAAGGTCAAAATGGGTCCCATGACCTAGGCATAAAGAATGAGATTATAAATAAATTGGAAGAGCATAGGATAGTTTACCTCGCAGACCTGTGGAAGAGGGAGGAATTTATGACCAAAGAAGAACTAGAGATCACTATTGACCACAAAATAGAAAATTTTGATTATATCAAATTGAAAAGTTTTTGTATAAACAAAACAAATGCAGACAAGATTAGAAGGGAAACAATAAACTGGGAAAACATTTTTACAATCAAAGGTTCTGATAAAGGCCTCATTTCCAAAATATATAGAGAATTGACTCTAATCTATAAGAAATCAAACCATTCTCCAATTGATAAATCGTCAAAGGATATGAACAGACAATTTTCAGACAAAGAAATTGAAACTATTTATAGACATATGAAAATATGCTCCAAATCATTATTAATCAGAGAAATGCAAATTAAGACAACTTTGAGATACCACTACACACTTGTCAGATTGGCTAGAATGACAGGGAAAGATAATGTGGAATGTTGGAGGGGATGTGGGAAAACAGGAACACTGATACATTGTTGGTGGAATTGTAAACACATCCAGCTATTCTGGAGAGGAATTTGGAACTATGCTCAAAAAGTTATTAAAATGTGCATACCCTTTGATCCAGCAGTGTTTCTACTGGGCTTATACCCCAAAGAGATACTAAAGAAGGGAAAGGGACCTGTATGTGCCAGAATGTTTGTGACAGCTCTGTTAGTAGTGGCTAGAAGCTGAAAATGAAAAGATGCCCATCAATTGGAGAATGGTTGAGTAAATTGTGGTATATGAATGTTATGGAATATTATTGTTCTGTAAGGAACGACCAGCAGGATGAATACAGAGAAGACTGGTGAGACTTACATGAACTGATGCTAAGTGAAACGAGCAGAACCAGGAGATCATTATATATCTCAACAATGATATTGTTTGAGGATGTATTCTGATGGAAGTGGATCTCTTCAATAAAGAGAGCTTTAATTGATCAAAGATGGACAGAAGAAGCTATACCCAAAGAAAGAATGTTGTGAAATGAATATAAACTGCTTGCATTTTTGTTTTTCTTCCCGGGTTATTTCTACCTTCTGAATTCAATTCTCCCTGTGCAACAAGAAAACTGTTGGGTTCTGCACACATATATTGTATCTAAGATATACTGTAACCTATTCAACATGTAAAGGACTGCTTGCCATCTGGGGGAGGCAGTGGAGGGAGGGAGGGGAAAAATCGGAACAGAAGTGAATGCAAGGGATAATGCTGTAAAAAATTACCGTGACGTGTTCTATCAATAAAAAGTTATTAAAAAAAAAAAAAAGAGTTCAAGTTGGGTTTCTTTCACATGGAACTTAAACTTGCTATTAGGTACCTTCTGCCTGGTAGCATTCATTTTATCATTGTTAAGAAAAGAAGAACTATTAGTTCTTGCCCTTCTTATAAATCTATAAATACTTCATGGTGATGATTAAACTTACCCTCATATATTTCTTTATCTTCTAGGCTGTACCATTCTTTCTGGTTTTATACTTAAACCTTTGAGATTCTGGTCTCTGAAATTTAAAATTGACTTGATATATACCTTAAAATTTAAGTTCAACTTTCTTTCCCTGATGTTAAAGAGCCTTAAGAATCTGGCACCAGTTTTTCTAGCTAGTCTTTTATATTATTCCCTTTGAGGACACAGGCAGATAACTTAAGCAATAGAATACTAGTCTGGAGGAAGGAAGATCTGACTTCAAATAAGCTACTTAATACATAGACAACTCATTTCCTTTATCTTTCTCTTCATTTCCGTATCTGGCCTATTGTGAGGATAAAAGGAGATCATATTTGAAAAGTATTTAGCACAATGTTTAGCATATAATAAAAGCTCTAACCCTACATACTAAACTCTGCTAACTGATCTACATTGTTTTTTCTGAATTCTGTTTTTCTGGCATATATTCTTTAACAAATTCAAATTTGAGGATTATTTATTTTGTTTTAATTTGGTTTTTGTCAACTTTAAACATTTTCTCTTTGCCACTCACCCTCCCAAAATTATTATTTGCTTATTTTTTATATATTTTTTTAAATTTTGAGTTCCAAATTATTTTCTTACCTCCAACCCCTCACCCATCCACTGTGAAGACAAACAGAATAATTGCAATTATACAAGGGAAATAATGAAAAAAAAAAACACACTAGTCTGGAGGAAGGAAGTTCTCACTTAAAATAAGCCATTTAATACATGCATAACTCATTTCCTTTATCTTTCTCTCCATTTCCATATTAGCCATATTATTCAAAAAAAATCAAAAAAGAAAAAAAAACTTAGAAAATTTTACTTTAATCTGAATTCAGAGGTCATCCATTTTTGCTCTGAGAATGGAATAATTTTTTTTTCTTTTTTATTATTGCTTTCTATTGACAGAACATATGCATGGGTAATTTTTCAACATTGACCCTTGCAAACACTTCTGTTCCAACTTTTCCCTTCCTACCCTCTACCCCCTCCCCTAGATGGCAGGCAGTCTCATACATGTTAAACATGTTAAAGTTTATATTAAATACAATATATGTGTACATATTTATACAAATATACATTTCTTGTTGCACAAGAAAAATCAGATTTAGAAAGATTAAAAATAACCTAGGAAGAAAAACAAAAATGTAAGCAGTCCACACTCATTTCCCAATGTTCTTTCACTGGATGTAGCTGGTTTTATTCATCACTGATCAATTGGAACTGAATTAGATCCTCTTATTGCTGAAGATAGACTTTTCCATCAGAATTGATCCTCATACAATATTGTTGTTGAAGTGTATAATGATCTCCTGGTTCTACTCATTTCACTTAGCATCAGTTCATGTAAGTCTCTCCAAGGCTCTCTGTATTCATCCCGCTGGTCACTTCTTACAGAACAATAATATTCCATAATATTCATATATCTCAATTTATTCAGCCATTTTCCAATTGATGGCTATCCATTCAATTTCCAGTTTCTAGCCACTGCAAAAAGGTCTGCTACAAACATTTTTGTACATACAGGTCCCTTTCCCTACTTTAATATCTCTTTGGGATATAAGCCCAGTTATAACATTGCTGAATCAAAGACTATGTACAGTTTTATAACTTTTTGAGCATAGTTCCAAATTGCTCTTGAGAAGGGTTGGATCTGTTCACAACTCCATCGACAATGGCATCAGTGTTCAGTTTTCCCTCATTCCCTCCAACATTCATCATTATCTTTTCCTGTCATTTTAGCTAATCTGACAGGTGTATTGTGGAAATCAGAGTTGTTTTAATTTGCATTTCTCTGATCAGTAATGATTTGGAACACCTCGATGAATGATTTTTTCAACTTGATTCTTTCAGAATTGCTTTGAATCATTATATAGATCAGAGTAGTTGAGTTGTTCACAATTGATCATCATTGTAACATTGGTAATACTTTATACAGAGATCTCTTAGGTTTTTGCCTCTTTATTTTGCTTCAATTTATATAGGTATTATCATGTTGTTGTTTCTGAAACTAATACCTTTATTCATCATTTCTTATTTTACAAGAGTAACTCATCACAATCATATGCATAATTTATCCAGCCATTTCCTAATTGATTAGAACTTATTCAATTTCTAATTCTTTGTGGTGACAAAAAGAACTACTGAGGTAGCTAGGTGGAGTAGTGGATAGAGTAGCAGCTCTGAAGTCAGGAGGACCTGAGTTCAAATCTGGTCTCAAACACTTAATATTTCCAAGCTGTGTGATCCTGGGCAAGTCACTTAATTCCACTTGCCTCAGGAAAAAAAAAAAAAAAGAAAACAACTATCATAAATATTCTTGTGCCTAAAAGTGCTTTTCCTTTTTTCTTTGATCACTTTGGGATACAGACAGTATTGGTATTACAGAGCCAAAACAAATATAGTTTTACTGCCCTCCAATTATTCTTCATAATGTTGGACTACTTCACAATTCCACCAGCATTTTGTTAGTATACCTATTTTCCATCATCATTTCTAACATTTCTTAGGTAATACCTCAAAGTTGTTTTAATTTGCATTTCACTAATCAACAACAATTAAGAACATTCTTTTCATGAAAATATAGATCTGAAAATTGCCTGTTCAAATCCATTGACCATTTAGCAATTGGAAAATAGCTTTTATTTTTATGAATTAGACTCAATTCTTTATATATTTGAGAAATAAGACTTTTATCAGAATAACTTGCTTTAAAATATTTTAATGTTATTTCATTGTCATATCTTTTAGCAAAATGTGGTTTCCCTGATTATCTCTTTTAATTAGCTCTATTTTGGCTTTTGCTTTGCCTGAGATCATGATCACTACTTCTTCCTTTTATACTTCAACTAAATATAATGATTCTTCTCCAGCTTTTTCTTTTAAACTCTGTGACTGTCTTTCTATTTCAAATGTCTCTTGTAAACAACATATTGTTGGATTCTGGTTTCAAATCCATTTTTCTTCTATTTTATGGGTGTGTTCATCCCACTTACACTCACAGTAATGATTATTAACTGTGTATTCCACTCCATCTTATTTATTTCTCTTTATCTTTTTCTTTTTGTCATTCACATTAGCCTTTGTCTCATTCTTTTCCCCTCCTATTTTTCTGATCAGGTTTTTCAAATGATATACTTCACATTTTCTTCTCTTTTTTATTATTTTCATTTTGTTTTATTGCTTTTTTCATATCTCATGGAGTCATTAACTTCCATTTGCCCAATTTTGATTTTTAAAGAATTACTTTTATTAGTGAAGAGTATTTCTTTTTCCATTTTTTGAATTCTGCTTTTTAAGAAATTCTTTTATGCAGTGAATTTTTGTGCCTTTTTTACTATATGGATAATTCTATTTTTAAGGTCTTATTGTCTTTAGTACTTTGGTGTCTCTTTTACTAAGTTGTCAATTTTATTTTCATAATTCTTTTCATCACTCTCATTTCTTTTCTTAATATTTCCTCTACCACTCTTATCTCTTTGATTTCTCCAGGAATTTTTGTTGGGCTTGAGTTTAATTAGCATTTTTCTTTGAGGCTTTAGTTTTAGCTATTTTCACATTGTTGTCTTTTTCTAAGTTTGTCTTTGTCTTCCCTGCCATCATAGTAGCTCTTTTGTTTGTTTGTTTGTTTCTTTTTTGCTTTTTGCTGAGGCAATTGGGGTTAAATGATTTGCCCAGGGTCATACAGCTAGGAAGTGTTAAGTATCTGAGGCCAGATTTGAACTCAGGTGCTCTGACTTCAGAGCTGGTACTCTTTCCACTGTGCCACCTAGCTGCCCCCATAGTAGCTTTTTTTATAGTTAAGTTCTTTTGCTGTTGTTGTTGTTGATTTTTTCTCCCCAACCTGCTTCCTCACTTTGAACTTCATATTAAAGTTGGACTTTTCTTGCCTACATAGAGGGAAGCACTGCCCCAAGCTTCAGGCTTTTTGATGCTACTATTTTGAGAACTAGTTCTGGGCTTCTGCAAGTTTTTTGGTACTTCCAAGGTGGTATGATCCAAGGACTGGTGTAGCCAGTATTCTTCTGCTTTGCGCTCTGGTCTGTACCCATGAAGGATCCTGGTCACGTGAAGCTATAAGTTCTAGCTCTCCTTTTGACTCTCACATTGTGACCGGATCTGTTGCTCTCCTGTAGCCACAAATTCAGTGTTCCTCAACTCAGAATTGCAACCAGGGCGTCTGCTTCCTTGTGATCAACCACTTCTGTGCTCTGAAACTGTGACCCAGAATGTGAGCAATATAGTTGCCCAATCATCTCAAGTTGCACCCAATGACAGCAAAGGGGTTCCTATAATTTTCTTTTTGCTAATGGTCTAATTCTTTATCATTATCTCTGGGCCAAAGGCTCTAGAAGCTGCTGCTTCTACTGGTGTAATTGCCTCCATGGTCCACCACTGGTGCTAGTGCTACACTCTGGGCCAGCCCCTATCCTGATGTCATTGTTGTCTAAAGCTGGAAAAAAAAAAAAATTCTCACTCTGATCTTGTATTCCAAAATTTGATTCAAAGAGTTATTTTAAAGATGTTTTGAGGGGTATGTTGTTAGAATTCAGTTGGGTTGCTGCCTGTACTATGCCATCTTTGATCCACCCTCTTTGCCATATGCTTTTATTTCTCTGTGTATTTGCTAATGCTACTTCCTTTCCCTGGAATGTCTATTCTCACTTTCTTTACTCTAACCATTCTTTAAATCTCAGCTTTTATTCCACCTCTTACACGAAGCCTTAGTTGTTCTCCTTTTATGATAATCATTGTTTCCTTTGTTTCCCCAAAACCAGAGTGTTGGATTTAGAGTCAAGATGATTTGAGTTTGAATTCTGTCTCAGACATTCATAGCTATGGAATCCTAGCTAAGTCACTTATATTCTACCTTTGTTTTCTTCATTTGTAAAGTAGCACCTATAGGATTATTATGAAGACATAATGAGATGAGATATATGAACACATTTTTAAATCCTAAAAATAATTATATGTAATATATAATTTTTATACATACACATATATAATATCAGATAGTACATTTCTCTAATGCACTTACTTGTGACATATTGCAGTTACGTATGTGCCTTTATTTCCATACTAGACTATAAATTTCATGTGAATAGAGAATAGGGATTATCTAAATTATATATCTTCAGTAATTGCCTAAGAATTTTATACACAATATAGAACTTAATAAATGTTTGTTAAATAAGTGTGCATGTTTTTCTTCAATTTGTTTATGGTGAAAATTGTACACAGGTATGGGTTAGGAAGAATGGAAATTGGATAGAGAAGGATAAGATTCAGGTTGCAGGTTGCAGACAAAGCTGATAGTCTAAATATCACCATCATTATCACCATTGTTATCATCATCATCATCATCAATCTGTCCCTATAGGATTGTTGTAAAGGATCCTACATACAGGATCCATGGTAGGACAAGCTAATTATTGAGTAAGTATTGAATTGTCTGATTTCCATCAGTTTGTATAGTATAATATCAAGGGCACTGTATGAGAAGTTAAAGACTCTGGGTTCTGCTCTATATTCTGCTATTAATAAATTACAGGTCTTTATGAAAGACAGCTAACCTCTCTTGGACTTCAGAACTTAGAACAATTCTTGGCATATATTAGGTGCTTAAAAAGTGCTTGTTGACATGACTTATTACCTTAATTTCCTCTCTAAAAAATTAAGAGGTATTTGGTATGAAATTATTTTTAAAGTTCTTTCCAACCCTAACATTTTTGTGGTCTCATAAGTAACATGTACACATTCCCATGTGAATATTTATATATTTACCTTCCTTTTAACTATCATTTATTAAATATCAATTAATTTCAAGGAATTTTGCTAAGCATTAGGATATATACAAAGATAACTGAGACAGTCCTTTTCCATCAGTTTATATATATATATATATATATATATAGAGAGAGAGAGAGAGAGAGAGAGCTGATTATCAGTTTTATATATATATGTATATATAACTGATATATAAACTATAATATAATCAATTTTCTATAATATATAAAAACTGATATAAACTGATGGAAAAGGACTATATATTATATATACATATATATACACACACACATTCAGTTTATATCAGTTATATATCTGATATATATATAATATATATTAGTTTATATCAGTTACATATATATCGATTATATAACAGTTAATTCAACAAATAGTTTAAGTTCCTCAAAGTCCTCAAAAGCTTATTTTTTCCTTTTTTTCTTTCGTTTTTTTTTGTATACACAATATATGTTACAATGCATGCTACACAATATCTGCCAAATAAATGCATTGTGAATTGAATTATGCATAAGACACTATATTAGGTATTAATTCTGAGAATACAAAGATGAACTTTTAAAATAAGATTTCAACAGATGAAGTGTAATTATGTCCTAGGCTTAAAGGGTGTCTAGTGTAAATGTACAAAGGCAGAAAAATAAATGAAAATTATAAGGGGGGCATAAAATGGTGGGAATATAAAGTTAATAAGAAAAATATGACATGTCTTGAAACTTAGATACAGATCAATAATGGGGTATCATAAATAACAATCTTTCTATGTTTTTGCCTCCTTCTTCCAATGAGATGCCAGCTTCTCAAAAGCAGGGATTATCTTACTTTCATATTTGTACTCCAAGTAACTGCTATATAGCATGGTGTCTGGTAGATAACAGGATCTTACTAATTATCTTTTCATTCATTTCATTCAAGGATACAACCTAATTTTCACTTTTTTCCCTGATCCACTAGATGTTTATTGAGTACCTAATGTGTGGCAGTGGTCATATTTATAAATTACCAAGTTTATGTTTTTGGTTCCCTGCTCTTTCTAACCTTACAATTTTAAAAAATATTTTTATATTCCCTAGTTATATGTAAAACAATTTTTACATTTGTTTTTAAAACTTTGAGTTCCAGATTCTCTCTCTTTTTCCCCATCCCCATTCCTCATTAAGAAGACACATGTGAAGATATGCAAAACATTTCCATAGAAATCATGTTGCAAAAGAAAACATAGATTCTCCCCCCCCCCCATAAAGAAAAATAGTTTTTTTTTAAAGAATGTTTCAATCTTCTTCTGACACAATCATTTCTTTCTCTGAGGACAATAGCATTTTTTATCCTAAGTCCTTCAGAGTAGTCTTGGATCATTGTATTCCTAAGAATAACAAAGTCATTTATAGCCAATCATCTCACAACATTGTTATTACTTTGTACCCAGTACATTTCACTTTGCTTGAGTTTATGGAGGACTTTCCAGGTTTTTCTGAGAGCATCTTGCTCATCATTTCCCGGAGAGAAATAATATTTTATCATAATCACAAACCACAATTTATTCAACAATTCCCCACTTCATGGGTATCCCCTCAAATTCCACTTCTTTGAGAAAATGCCAGCTATAAATATTTTTATTCATTTAAGTCCTTTACCATTTTTAAAAATCTCTTTTGGGATTCATGCCTGTTAGAGGTATTGTTAAGTCAAAGGATATGTATGCTTTTAAAGCTCTTTGGGAATAGTTCATATCTTTTGATTATTAATCAATTGAGGAATGGCTTTAAAAAAAAATCAATTCAGCTCCCTATACATTTGAAAAAATGAGACCTTCATCAGAGAAACTTGCTTCAAAATTCTTTTTCCCAATATCTATTACTAATTGTATCTTCTCTTTTATTCCATTCTCTCTCTCCTTTCATTCTGACCCTCATGAAAAGTATTTTGCTACTATCCACACTATGCCCTCTCTCCTATCACTCTCTTTTTTTCTCATGTCCTGTTCCCCTTCTACTTTGCTGCAGGAATTACATGACAAAATTACAAAACATTTCTCACACAAAGTTAAATCTAAACAATTGAAAAAATTAATTGCTCATGGGTAGGGTAAGTCAATATGATAAAGATGGCAATCCTACCTTGATTAATTTACTTATTCATTTCCAGATCAATCAAAGTAATAAAAAAATTATGCAGCAAGAAAAAGACATAACAAAACTACAAGAATATCAAGGGAATGAATAAAAATCTGTAAGAAGAAGTAGTCTAGTTGTGTCAGATCTCAAACTACATTAAAAAGTAGTAATTATCAAAGTAATCTGGTACTGGCTAAGAAACAGAGTGATGGATCAGTGGAATAGATTAAGTGCACAATACATTGTAGTAAATGATTTAGTAATCTAGTATTTTATAAATCAAAAAAAAATCAAGCTTTTGGGAGAAAAGCTCTTTATTTGACAAAAATTGATGATAAAACTGTAAAAGAATATGTCAGAAGATAGAGATAGACCAACATCTCACACCATATACCAAGATAAGATCAACATTTTACACAGAAAGAGTGATACTATAAGCAAATTAGAGGAACATGGAATAATTTACCTGTCAAATTTATGAAGAAGGGAATAATTTAGCACCAATCAAGATATAGAGGGCATTAAAAATGTAAAATGGATAATTTTGAAGATATAAAGTTTGAAAGCTTTCATACATACAAAATTAATGCAAGTCAAATGAGAAGGAAAGTAGAAAAGATATTTATTAGAGAAATTCAAATTAAAACAACTCTGGGGTACCACCTCACATATATCAGATTGGCTAATATAATAAAAAGGGAAAATGATAAATGTTGGAAGGTATCTGGGAAAAGTAAAACAATGCATTATTGGGGAAGTTGTAAACTGATCCAACCATTCTGGAAAATAATTTGGATCTATGTCCAAAGGAGTATAAAACTGCAAATTTTTTGATCAAGGAATACCACAGCTAGGTCTTATCCCAAAGAGATTTTTAAAGGGAGAAAAAATATCTATTTATACAAAAATATTCATAGTAGTTCTTTTTGCGGTGGCTTAAGAATTGGAAATTGAGGTAATGTCCATGAATTGGAGAATGCCCAAACAAGTTATGGCAGAAGAATGGAATAGAATATTATTATTCTATAAGAAAACAAACAGGATAATTTCAGGAAAAAAAAAAGGAAAGACTTACATGAGCTGATACACAGTATGGTAAGCAGAACCAGAATAGTATTATACACAGTTACAGCACTATTTTATGAACTGTGAATGACAATTATTCTTAACAATACAATGATCCAGGCAATCCTAAAGATCTCATGATGAAAAATGTTATCTGCCTCCAGAGAAAAAGAACTAATGTTATCTGAATACAGAGGGAAACATACTATTTTCTAATTTTTGTCTTCCTTCCTTCCTTCCTTCCTTCCTTTCTTTCTTTCTTCTTTCTTTCTTTTTTTTTCTTTCTTTCTTTCTTTTTTCTTTCTTTCTTTCTTTCTTTCTTTCTTTCTTTCTTTCTTTCTTTCTTTTTTCTTTCTGATCCTTCCCTTCTTCTTTCCCTTCCTCCCTCCTTCCTGTTCTTTTTTCCCTCATTTGTTTGTTCTTTCCTTCTTTCTTTCCAAACCAGCATCAGGCTTCAAGGTGACTTAATAAGTAGCAGCACTAGTAGTTTCTGAGTAAAAGAATGGATCAACAGATTAGAAGGAAATTTGCAAGGTTTGCAAGGACCAGGAGCAGGAATCTGTTGCATTATCTATTTTTGTATCTGGATCTCAATTCTGGGATTTAGTACTAGTACAAGGAAGAGCATTAATAGAGCAAAGTTTGAAGCCACAGGAGGAGTAGGAATCCTGGTTACAGTTCCATGGTTGAAATGAGTGCTTATGGTTGCTCACAAATCAGTGCATAGTATACAAAAATAGTAAACATATTTCTCCCTAGATTATACCACCTTGGAAGAATAAAAAAAAAACTTATAGTTCTCAGAATTGCCTCTGAAAACAGCTGCATAAAAAAATCTAAAGCTTGAAATGATACTCATTCAACTTATGAAGCAGAGTTCCACTTTTACAAAGAGTGACTATTTAGTCAGTAAATAGCATGGAAAATGAGTGATTAACAGAAAATAATTTTGACCATAGAAAGTTACTAGGGTGACAAGGAAGGTGAAAACACACATTAAGAAGAGGGCAACAAAGATAAAATAGCTGCATCCAAAGCCTCAAAGAAAAATTTGGATTGGTCTTAGGCTATGGAAAAGCTCAAAAAGAATTTTTAAAATCAAGAAAGAGAATTAGAGGAAAAATTTGCAAGAGCAATAACAGTGATGCAAAAAATCATGGGAAAAGAGTCAACAACTGGATAAAGGGAAGCCCAAAAATATAATGAAGAAAATAATACTTTAAAAAACAGAACATAAAAAAACAAAACAAAATAAAAAATACAAAAAAAAAAACCCACCAACAACACAGAACATGTCAAATGGTAAAGGGGGCACAAAAATTCAATAAAGAAAAGAATGATTTGAAAAGTAGAACTGGCCAAATGGATTAAGACATACAACAATTCACTGGAGAAAACCCTTTTAAAAAGTAGGATTGGCCAAATGGAAAAGCTCACTGAAGAAAATAATTTCTGAAAAGTTAGAATTTGGCAAGTGGAAGCTAATGATTTTATGAGATTTCAAGAAAGAAACAAAATCAAAAGAATGAAAAAATAGAAGAAAATGTGAAATATATCATTTAGAAAAACTGATCTGGAAAATAGATCAAGAATTTTTTTTTTTTTTTGCTGAGGTAATTGGGGTTAAGTGACTTGCTCAGGGTCACATAGCTAGGAAGTGTTAAGTGGCTGAGGCCAGATTTGAACCCAGGTCCTCCTGACTACCCACTGCATCACCCAAACTGGCCCAAGAAGAAATAATTTAAGAATTAATGTATTACCTGAAAATCATGATTTAAAAAAAATATAACCTAGACATCACCTTTCAAGAAATTATGGAAAACTTCCCTGATATTCTAGAGAAAGAGTATAAAATAGAAATTGAAAGAATCCACCTATCAACTTCCAGATCAAGGAGGAAACACAATGTGGCTTGGAATGTGATATTCTAGAGGGCAAAAGAGCTATGATTAAAATCAGGAATCAGCTACTTAGCAAAAGTGAGTATGATCTTTCATGGGAAAAATAGATATTCAATGAAATCAAGGCATTTTGAGTATTCCTGATAAAAAGACAAAAGCTGAATAGAACATCTGATTTTCAAATATGAGATGCAAAAGTAGCATAAAAAGTTAACCAGGAAAGATAAGTCATAAAGAAACCAACAAGGTTAAGCTGTTTATACTCATACATAGGAAAATGATACCTATGACCTTTGGGGGTAGAGTCAAGATGGTGGAGAATAGACAGGTCTTTATCTGAACTCCTTCTGGCATCCCTCAGATCAACACCAAATCAAGCTTTTGAACTTTGAAGTGGCAGAACCCACAAATATTTGGAGTAAAACAAATTTCCAGTAGAACATATTTTGGAAGAACTTCAGAAAAGATCTGTTTTAATTGGCATGAGGCAGAGCCAGGCATAGTGCAGGGATACAAGGTGCCAGGGATTTATTTGGAGGCTCTCAGCCAAAATCCAACAGCATTGGCTACTCCCCTGGTTTGGAAACTAGTGGATCACCAGATTAGCTGTGAGATATCCATCACAAATACAAAGAGCAAGTAGTGAGCCTATGAACCCCAGAATAACATGGGACTTGGCTACATCCACCCAGAGCAAGAAAGAAATCAATAGCACAGGCCCAGGGAAGCTGTTGTTACCTGTAGAGGAAGCATGGGACAATTTCCCCTTTGCCCTAAGAGAAGGCTTCAACCTTTAAAAAATGAGCAAAAAACCAAAAAGAACTTTGACTATAGATGGCTCTTATGAAAAAAGAGAAGAACAGATCTCAAATCCTGAGGACACTAAAGTCAAATCATCTCCAGATGAAATCCCAAAGGGTGATATGAGTCGATTTCCATCTCACAAGGCTCTCTTGGAAGAATTCAAAAAGGAGCTTAAAAAGAGAAGAAAATTGAGGAAAGGAAAAGAGAACATTTCAGGAGAATTTGGAAAAGGAAACAAAGAAATTGATTAAAGAAAACTCCTTACAAAATAGATTTAGCTATTTGGAAGAAGCATATATCTCCTCACAAAATAGATTTGAAAAAATAGAAAAGAAAAAAATAATCCTTGAAAAACAGAATTTGTGAAATGGAAAAAAAGCAATTGAACAAAACAACTCACTTAAAAATTCAATTTACCAAATGCAAAATGAGCTAAACAAGCTAACTGAAGGAAATAATTCACGAAAAATTATAATTGAAAAAAATGGAAGAAAAAGATTCATTGAGACTTCAAGAATCAGTCAAATAAGACCAAAAAAATGAAAAAAAATAGAAGAAAATGTAAAATACCTCATTGGAAAAACAACTGACTTGGAAAATAGATATAGGAGAGACAATCTAAGAATTATTGGATTTCCTGAAAACCATGATGAAAAAAGGTGTCTAGACATCATCTTTCAGGAAATCATCAAGGAAAACTGCCCTGATGTTCTAGAATCAGAGTGTAAAATAGCCATTGAAAGAATTCACCAATCACTTTGTGAAAGGGACTGCAAAATGACAACCCCAAGGAATACCATAGCTAAATTTCAGAATTATTGGATCAAGGAGAATATATTGCAAACAGCCAGAAAGAAACAATTCATATACTGAGGTGCCACAATCAGTAATCCCAAGAATGTAGCAGCTCCCATGTTAAAGAATTGAAGGGTCAGGAATCTGATATCCAGCAAAATTAAACATTATCTTTCAGGGAAGAAGATGGACATTCAACAATACAGATAAATTTCAAGTATTATTAAAAGATCAAAGCTGAACCGGAAATTTGATCTTCAGGTACAGAACTCAAGAAAAGCATAAAAAGGTAAAAAAGGAAAGAAAAAAAAATTAACTGTTTCTTTTAAAAGTTAAAAAGCTTGCAACCCCATAAAGAAACATTAATAGGTTTAATTCTTGAGAACTGTATCTCTGTTATGGGCATACTTAGAGAGTACAGGTATAATTTGATGTTATTGTGATAATATAAAAATGAACAAGAGTTAGAAAGGAGATTGGCAGTAAAATTGGGTAAATTGCATCTCATGAAGAGGCACAAAAGAACTATTCCAATTGAGGAAAAGAAGGGAGGGATATGAACACTGTGTGAATCTTTCTCTCATCAGATTTGGTTCAAAGAGAGAATATCAGACACATTTAGCTTCACAGACAAATTTCTCTTACCATATAGGGAAGTAGGAAGGGAAAGAGAAAACGAAAAGGGAAGGACTATAAAAGGGGAGGGTTGTTTGAGGGAGGTACTGGACAGAAGCAAAGTACTGGGTGGAGAGGGAAAAGGGGAAAGAAAAGAGAAAAGTGTAACTTGGGAAAAATAAGATGGTATTAAATACAAAATTAGTGATTTTAACTATGAATGTGAATGGGATGAACCCTCCATTAACACGGAATCAGATAGCAGATTAAATTAAAAGTCCGAATCCTACAATATGTTATTTACAAGAAACACATTTAAAGCAGAGTGAAACATCCAGAGTAAAGGAGAAAGACTGGAACAGAATCAATTATGCTTCAGCTTAAGTATGGGGGAAAAAAAAACAAAAGGTAGCAATCCTGATTTGAGATCAAGCAAAAGCAAAAACAGATCTAATTAAAAGAGATAAGGAAAGAAACTACATCATGCTAAATGGTACCATTGAAAACAAAGTAATATCAGTACTCAACATCTATGCACCAAGTGATGTAGCAACCAGATTCTTAGAGCAGAAGGTAAGAAAGATGCAAGAAGAATTAGACAGCAAAACTACACTAGTGCAGAATCTCACCCTTGCTCTTTCAGAACTAGATAAATTAAACTAAAAACAAATAAGAAACAGATAAAGAGGATTTTAGAAAAGTTAGGTATGGCAGACTTTTGGAGAAAATTGAATAGAGAGAGAAAGGAGTATACTTTGTTGTATCTCGATGATTCTTGGAATCTGCACAAAAACTGATCATGTATTAGGCCATAAAAACCTTATAATCAAATGCAGAAAGGCAGAAAAAGTAAACGCATCTTTTTCAGATCATGATGAAATAAAAATTACATGTAATAAAGGGCCAGGGAAAAATAGACCAAAAATTAATTGGAAATTAAATAATTTGATCCTAAAGAATGAGTGGGTAAAACAAGAAATCATATACATAAATGATAATTTCATCCAAGAGAATGACAATAAAAAGACTAAACTAAAAAAGTTAGAAAAAGAACTAACTAAAAACCCCCAAGTAAATATCAAATTTGAAATTTGAAAATAAAAGGGGAGATTATTAAAATTGAAAGTAAAAAATCTATCAAACTAATAAACAAAACTAAGAGCTGGTTCTATGAAAAAAAAATAGATAAATCTTTAGTTCATTTGATTAGAAAAATGAAAAAAAAATTAAATTGTTAGAATCAAAAATGAAAATTTGAACTTTCCACAATGACAAGGAAATTAGAGCAATAATTAGGAGTTGTTTTGCTCAACTCTATGCCAGTAAATATGATAATCTAAGTGAAATGAATAAATACTTAAAAATATAGATTGCCCAGATTAACAGAGGAGGAAATAAATTACTTAAATAGTCCCAGTTTAGAAAAAATAAACTGAACAAGCTATTAATCAACTTCCTAAGAAAAAATCTCCAGAGCCAGGTGGATTTACTTGTGACTATCAAATATTTAAAGTACAATTAATTCCAATACTATGCTAACTAATTGGAAAAATAAGGGTAAAGGGAATCAAACCAAATTCTTTTTATAACACACACATGATGCTGATATCTACACCAGGTAGGATCAAAACAGAGAAAGAAAATTATAGATCAATTTCCCTAATGAATATTAATGCAAAAATCTTAAATAAAATGTCAACCAAGATACTATACCATGACCAAATAGGATTTATACCAGTAATGCAGGGATAGTTCAATATTAGGAAAACTATTAGCATAATTGACTGTATTAGTAACCAAACTAACAAAAATCATATGATTATCTCAATAGATGCAGAAAAGGCATTTGATAAAATCCAACACCCATTCCTATTAAAAGCACTAGTTTTCTTTAAAATGCTCAATAACATCTATTTAAAACCATCAACAAGTATCATATGTAATGGGGACAAACTAGAACCATTTCCTGTATTGAGCTTTTTAGAGTCCCTAAATTGGGAGGTCAAAATATACCACCCGGACTAGCTTTTTGGAGGATTTCGAGACCAGCTCAAGTCCTTGGTCATAGTGGAGGAGAAAAGAAGGCAGGAAACCTATGAGGCTGGTCAAACATGGAGTCCATTTATACAATTGTATTAGAGATGTTAGCTTTGACAATAAGAGAAGAAAAAAGAGATTAAAGCAATTAGAGTAAGTACTAAGAAAACCAAATTAACACTTTGTAGATGATATGATGATATACTCAGAGAACTCTAGAGAATTAACTAAAAAACTACTAGAAATAATTCACAAGTTTAGCAAAGTTGCAGGATATAAAATAAATTCACACAAATGATCAAAATTTTTATATATTACCCACAAAGTACAACAGCAAGAGACAACAAAGAGAAATTCCACTTAAAATAAATGCTGATAATATAAAATATTTGGGAGTCTATCTGCAAAGGCAAAGTCATGAACTATATGAACACAACTAAAAAACTTTTTCTATGCAAATAAAGTCAGATGTAATCAATTGGAAAAATATCAAGTGCTCATGGGTAGGCTGAGTGAATATAATAAAAATGACAATATTACTTAAATTAATTTACTTATTCAGTGCCATACCAAACTCCCAGGAAAGTATTTTACAGATCTAGAAAAAATAATAACAAAGTTCTTCTGGAAGAACAAAAGATCAAGAATCTCAAGGGAATTAATGAAACAAATGAAGGTGACTGGCTATGCCAGACCTAAAACTATATTATAAAGCAGCAATCATCAAAACCACTTAGTACTAGCTAAAAAATGGAGTAGTCGATCAGTGGAATAGGATTGGTTCACAGGACAAAATAGTCAATGACTATAGTAATCTAGTATTTGACAAACCCAAATGACCCCAGCTTTTGATACAAGAACTCACTATTTGACAAAAACTATTGGGAAAATTGGAAACTAGTGTGGCAGAAACTAGGGATTGACCCACAAAGACTGATATTAAAAGCAAATTAGAAGAACAAAGTATATTTTACCTCTCAGATCTATGGAGAAGGAAGGAATGTTTGGCCAAAGAAGAACTGGAGTACATTATTGAAAACAAAATAGATACTTTTGATTATTTTAAGTTAAAAAGGTTTTATACAAACAAAATCAATGCACACAAGATTAAAAGGAAAACAGTAAACTGGAAAGAAATTTTTTACATTCAAAGATTCTGATAAAGGCTTCATTTATAAAATATAGAGAGAATTGACTCAAATTTATAAGAATTCAAGCATTTTCCAATTCATAAATAGTCAAAGAATATGAACAGACAATTTTCAGATGAAGAAACTGAAGCCATTTCTAGTCACTATTGATCAGAGAAATGCAAATTAAAACAACTCTGAGGTACCACTACACACTTTTCAGATTGGCTAAAATGACAGGAAAAGATAATGATGGAGGAGATGTGGGAAACCTGGGACACTAATACATTATTGGTGGAGTTGTGAATTGATTTAACTATTCTGGAAAGCAATTTGGAACTATGCCCAATGGGCTATCAAACTGCCTACCCTCTTACCTACCAGTGTTTCTACTGGGCTTGTATTTCAAAGAGATCATAAAGGAGATAAAGGGACCTACAAGTGCAAAAATATTTGTAGCAGCCCTTTTTGTAGCATCAAGAAACTGGAAACTGAATGGATGCCCATGAATTGGAGAATGGCTGAATAAGTTATGGTATATGAATGATATGGACTATTACTGTTCTATTAGAAACAATCAGCAAGATGATTTCAGAGGAGCCTGAAGAGACTTACACAAACTGATGCTAAGTGAAGTGAGCAGAACCAGGAGATCATTGTAGATGGCAACAACAAGAATATATGTTGATTAATTCTGATGGACAGGGCTGTTTTCAACAATGGAATAATTGAGGCCAATTCCAATGATTTTGTGTTGAAGAGAGCCATTTGCACTCATCCCACACTCAGGAGTATGGGAACTGAATGTAGATCACAACATAATATTTTCACTCTTTTTGTTGTTCGTTTGCATTGTGTTTTTTCTCATTTTCCCCCTTTTTGATCTGATTTATTTATTATTATTATTATTTATATATTAAGCTTTTTATTTACAAAATATATCCATGGGTAATTTTTCAAAACTGACCCTTGCAAAGCCTTCTATTTCAAATTATCCCCTCCTTCCCCCTACTCCCCAAGATGGTAGATAGTCCAATACATGTTAAATATACTAAATTATATGTTAAATATATATATATATATATATATATTTATTTATACAATTATCTAGCTGCACAAGAAAAATCAGATCAAAAAGGAAGAAAAAAAAACTGAGAAAGAAAACAAAATGCAAGCAAACAACAACAGAAAGAATGAGAATACTATGTTGTGTTCCACACTCTATTGCCACAATCCTCTCTCTGGGTGGAGATGGCTCTCTTCATCACTGAACAATTGGAACTGGTTTTCATCATCTCATTGGTGAAGAAAGCCACGTCCATTAGACTTGATTGTCGTATACTCTTATTGTTGCCGTGTATACTGATCTCCTGGTTCTACTCATTTCACTTAGCATCAGTTCATGTAAGTCATGTAAAAGTTCATAAAAGTCATGTAAAAGTCATTCTGCTGATCATTTCTTATAGAACAATAATATTCCATAACATTCAGATACCATAACTTATTCAGCCATTCTCCAACTGATAGGCATCTACTCAGTTTCCAGTCCCTTGCCACTACAAAAAGGGCTGCCACAAACATTTTTCCACAAGTGGGTCCCTTTCAAAATGGGATCAATTATTGGAAAAAAATTACATTAGATGAGGTAATGGGGGAAATAGGGAAGGATAAGAAAAGAAGAGTGAGTTGATAGAAGAGAGGGCAGTTTGGGGGAGATAAAAAGTCAGAAGAAAACGCTTTTGAGAGTAGGGTAAAAGGAGAAAGAGAGAATAGAATAAGCAGGGGAGAAATAAGATGGAGGGAAATATATAGCTGGTGATCACTACTATGAAAAAAATTGCATTGATTTTTTTCATAAAGATTTCATTTCTCAAACATAGAAAACAATTAAGTTTATGGAGAAAAAAGAGCCATTCTCAATTAATAAATGATCAAATGATATGAATAGGAAGTTTTCAAAGTAATCAAAGCTCTGTATAGTGAAAAGTAAAAGGACCTATGTATACAAAAACATTTATAAGAGCTCTTTTATGGTGGCAAAGAATTGGAAATTGAAGGGATGTCTATCAATTGGGTAGTGATTGAACAAATTGTTGTATATGATTGTGATGGAATACTTCCATACTTTAACCAATGAAGAGCTGGATGCTCTCAGAAAAACATGGAAAGGCTTTTATGAACTGATGCAAAGTTAAATGAGCAGAACCAGGAGAACATTATATACATTAACAGCAATATTGTATGCTTATCTACTATAAAGAATTTAGCTATTCTTTGCAATATAATGAACTAATTTTTTTAGGACTTATGATGAAAAGTGCTATCCATCTCTAGAGAAAGAAGTGATTGAGTTAGATTCCAGATCAAAGACACTTTTTCTTTGCTTTCTATATCTTTCTTAGATTTTTTTGGTTCATGTTTTCTTTTACAGAATGCCTTACATGAATGTGTGTTTTGCATGTCTACATGTGTATAAACTGTCAAATTGCTTGTCCTCTCAATGAAAGAGAGAAGAAAGGAAGGGACAGAATTTGGAATTCCAAATTTAAAAAAAAAGGAGTGTTAAAATTGTTTTTACATGTTATTAGAAACAATTAAGATCAAAAATAAAAAATCATAAATAGGAATTGTCCAGTCATATTAGTCTGAAAGGGCAAAGAAAAAAATCCAGATACATCCACTAGGTACCTCATAAAAGAAACAGCAAAAATTCTCAGGAATTCCAGAGCTAAAATCCAAAGCTTCAGATCAAAGAAAAAATAGTTGAAGGCAGACAGAAAGAGTTATATCATCATGATATGAGAACCATCTGCTTAATTACACTCCCCTTATGAATTCTGATGGTGATAGCATTCAGATGGAGCTCATGTATTATCTTCTCGTATTAGAATGTAAGTAGTTATCTTTTCTAGTCCCACATGGCTATTCATTCATATTTGCTTTTCAATGTTTCTCTTTGCTCTTGTCTTTGAACTTCAAAGTTTCTACACAGCTCTGGTTTTTTCACCAAAAATACTTGAAAGTAGTCTGTAATGTAATTTAGCTATTCTTTGCAATATAATGAACTAATTTTTTTAGGACTTATGATGAAAAGTGCTATCCATCTCTAGAGAAAGAAGTGATTGAGTTAGATTCCAGATCAAAGACACTTTTTCTTTGCTTTCTATATCTTTCTTAGATTTTTTTGGTTCATGTTTTCTTTTACAGAATGCCTTACATGAATGTGTGTTTTGCATGTCTACATGTGTATAAACTGTCAAATTGCTTGTCCTCTCAATGAAAGAGAGAAGAATCTTTTTGAAAAATCAGTAGGAAAATCCTTTACTCACTTCTTCTGGGTAATTCTCGACTATAAGCCCTTATTTGTTATCGTTTGGAATATAGTATCTCAAGCTTTCCATTGTTGGACAATTGGGCCTACGAAATTGTGTCACCCTGAAGGTGGCTCCTTAGTTCTTGAATTATTTCTTTCTAGTTACTTGTAGCATTTTAATGTTGACACAGAAGTTCTTCATTTGGATTATAATGTTGTGGAATGTAATGGGCTGAGGCTTGAATTGATGCACTGAGGTCCCAAGCACATGAGGCTAAATAGTAATTGGACCATACTCTATTAATATATATGCTTGGAGAAAGAATAGCCCCTGCCCACTTTTTGTGCAAGTCCTGATGTGTTGTATAGGAAATGATGTTTTTGGTGGGTGGAGGCAGGGGGTTGGAAAGGGAAGCGGAAAGAGAGACTACTGGCTGGCATCTTGACACAGCTGCTCGCATTGCTATTGCGACTGCCCTTCACTTCCAACCCCCCTCTGCTAGCTGACTTCCTGTCTGCCCATATTGCTATCGCAATCCTTCTTCACCTCTACTGAAAATAAAGATTGAAGATTTTTCCTTTAACCTGAATTCCTGACTCCAGCTGATTTTAAATACGCGGTCATCACATTTGGCGCCCAACATGGGGCTGTTTTTCATTACCTGTGGCAAAACTGTCCATTCATATCTTTTATAAGGCTCAGCTAAATTAACGCTGGGCACTGAAAAGGCAAATCTTTTCAGTTGAAGTTTTCATTTGATATACATTTTTGGCAAGGAGTAATTAAGTGATTCCTTTCTATTTCTACTTTGCTTTCTGATTCTTAGAGATCTGGGCAATTTTAAGATTTCTTGAAATATAATATTTATTGATCCAAAGACATGTGATAGAAAATGCTTTGCACATTCAGGAAAAGAAACAATGATATCTAAATACAAATCAAAACATACTATTTTCACTTTCCTTGTTTTCTTTTGTTCTGTTTCTTCTTTTATAACATGAGTAATGTGGAAATATGTCTTACATCATTACGTATATATGTATACATAGTATATATACATATATACAGACATATATTATATATATGTATATATAAATATATAGATATAAATAGATATAAAACCTATATAGGATTGTTTCCCATCTTGGTGTGAGAAAAGGGGAGAGAATAAGGTAGATTTTGAAAATTGTTTCCACATATCATTAAAAATACAATAATATTTAAGAGATTTAAAAAAAACTATATAATGTCTAGACTTCTTTTCTTAAGTGTGGTATTCAGAGAGTTCAATGAATTTTAACTTTTTATTTTTTTTCCTCCTTAAGCTATTTTCCAAATCAATTTTGTTAGGAGATTATTTATGTTTTCTTCTGCTTTTTTCAGTATTCTGACTTTGTTCTAATATTTCTTGCCATCTTGTGGAGACATTGATTTCTAATTGGTCCATTGTAATTTTCAGTGATTTCTTTTTTGCTTGGGCAGCATTTTATACCTTTTGTGCTATATTATTTCTTTTCAAGGCTTGTCTTCTAAACATCTCATTTTTCACATTTTTCTTCTATTCTCATTTCATTTGCAAAACACTTGAACTTTTTTTTTTTTAATATTGTTCATCTCTTTTAGGATTTATATTTGAATCAGTGCCCAAACTGTATTTTTACTTGACACTTTGCTTATAGATATTTTGGAGTCATTATCTCTGGGGTTTGTGTCTCAAATACCTTGTAACCATAATAATTTTTTATAGTGCAATCCTTATTCTATTTCTTCATTTCTCCAGCTTACTTCCTGATTCAATGTAGGGATTGCCTCTGTGTTATTTGTTAGGAAAGTTTGGACTGGTCCTGTTGATATTTTCATGATGTATTTCATGTTTTGTCACACTAATATCTCATGGATACCTCAGACTTGGGACCTGAAATTTTTCAGTGCTCCAAAAGTAGACTAATCTAGGGACATGTACGATTGCTGCCCATTCCCCTTGTTCTGAGTTCTATTAGTTTCTGAACAAGTTGTGATATATGAATGCAATGGAATACTATTGTTGTATAAGAAGTGATGAGCAGGAGATTTTGCAGAAATATGGAAAGATTTACCTGAACAGATGCTGAGTAAAGAACCAGGATAACAGCAACATTGTGTAAAGATCCACTATAATAGGGACATCTAGATAAAGCACCAGCTCAGGAGTCAGGAGGATCTGACTTGAAATCCAGATTCAGACACCTAACATTTCCTAGTTCTGTGATGCTGAGCAAGGCACTTAATCCCAATTGCCTCACAAAAGAAAAAAAAAAAGACCAACTATAACAGACCTAGCTCTCCTTAGCAATATACTAACTAAGCCAAGGTGTTTCTAAAAGACTATGATGGAAAATGCATCCAGAAAAAAAAAAAGTATGGCCTTTGAATGCAGATTGAAGCTTACTATTTTCATTTTTTTTTCTTGGAGAGGGAAAAGAGAAGGAGGAAAAAAATTGGAACTCAAAATCTTACAGAAATGAAAGTTAAAAACGATCTTTACATGTAATTTGAAAAAAAGTACAGTTAAGTGCAAATACTTTTTTTGAAAGAAAAAAAAGAGGAAAAATAGGAGCAATGTCATTTTTCATCATTAAAGCACAAGTAACTACCAAAGTGTCTTATGTATGGAAGACTCATTAAACTGACTGTTGGGAAATAATGAAAAATAAAGATAAAATAGATAGGGCGCAATTATTGAGGGCTCTTGAAGGCAGAAAGGTTAAGATGGACATGAAACAATCCCCTTTCTTTTATTGGTAGGATGGAGTTTTATAGGTGTATGGGTAGAAATGAGGTTGGGTAAGGGGTCTGAATCAGATTGATTGCAACTATTGTGTAAGGTTCAGAGGGGAAAAGAATAAAACAAATGACCAAGAATTATCTTTCTATTCCCAGGCTTATAACACTTTAGAAACAAAAATTGACAACTCTTAAAGAAGAAAAATGTTTCCCCAAAATATTGCCAATTGGTAATTCCTGTAAAGATTATTTGTATTTTTTATTAAAGCTTTTTATTTTCAAAAATATGCATAGATAATTTTCAACATTCTTTCTTGCAAAACTTTGTGTTCCAAATTTTTCCCCTTCTTCCCCCCACTCCCTCCCCTAGATAGTAATTCAATATTTGTTAAACATGTGTAGTTCTTCTATATATAGTTCCACATTTATCATGCTGCACAAGAAAAATCAGATTTAAAAGGAAAAAATGAGAAAGAAAACAAAATTCAAGCAAACAACAAAAATGTGAAAAAACTATGTTGCAGCACACATTCAGTCCCCACAGTCTTCACTCTGGGTGCAGATGGCTCTCTCCATCACAAGTCTATTGGAATTGGCTTGAATTACCTCACTGTTGAAAAGAAACAAGTCCATCAGAATGGGTCATTGTATAATATTGCTGTTGCTGTGTACCATGATGCCCTGGTTCTACTCACTTCACTCAGCATCAGTTCGTACAAGTCTCTTCAGGCCTCTCTGAAATCATCATACTGACCATTTCTTATAGAACAATAATATTCCATAACATCCATATATCATAACTTATTCAGCCATTCTCCAACTAATAGGCATCCACTGTTTCCAGTAAAGAAAATATATTAAATATAATCAAAATTTTCTCTGTGATACATCCTCTCAGTGACTAAGATGTCCATTCTGTTTCAGGAATTACAGAACATTTTAGCTATGTAAACAATGACAAATCTCGAGTGTGTAGCAACTAATGTAGGTGGCCTGTAACAGCTCAGATCATAATTAGTTATGCATTTTAGATACATTCCTTGGAGGCAATTATGGCAAGGAAGAAACAACTCCTTGGATCTTAATCTTGCTTTTTCTTTAGTCAGTAGACTCTCCACTTAAAGGGCCTAAATCTCCTCTCCAGGGCTCTTATGAGGACTTTTCAGCAGGTGTTGACATTTATTAACTATCTATCCATACTCTTTGTAAAGCAGCCTACACTGTCGGAGCTCCATTTCTCTCTGGTGGATGCTTATTACATTACTGTGGTTGCATAGCAACTAATGTCACCAAAAATGTTTTCACACACACATATATACACACAACAATAACAACTGAAACAACTTCTCACACTTCTGAATAACAGAAACACCAAGTCAGAACACCTCTGCTTTGAGGTAACAGAGGCTTCTGAATTCAAAGATACAGTTGAGTTCAGGAATGTTGGCAGAATACCTAGGGGAAGGGAAAAAGAAGGAAAAGTCACAAGAATGACTTCTCTCTGCTCTCCAAAAAAGTATTTACTCTCCTATTTCTATTTCTTTGCACTAACCTTTTTCCATGATGGTAATGCACCTTCACCTCATAGAACACTCTTCCTTTAAGATACACCTCCAGTACTCCTTTCTATATCAGGGTTTTCCTGACCCCCATCCTCCTTAATTTCTATTGCTCTTTTTTCTTAAACTATCTTGTGTAAATTTACCCTATATTTATTCTCAATGTGGCTATTAAAGATTTAATAGTTTAAACAGGATTTGACTTTTGAGCTATCCTATATATGCAATTGTTGTCGCCTCCATTAGGATATAAGGTCCCTAAAAACTGGGATTATTTTATTAATTTTATTTGTATCTCTAGCACTAAGTACAATGCCTTTATTGATTGAAGGAGAGATTAAAATATTGAAAAAGTTGAAAACAGCAAACAATGGGAATGTTGGAATGACTACTTCCTGTAGTTAACAGGAGATAAAATTATGCATTTTATAATTTCTTTTGATTTATACTACCTTATAATTGAGTGATGATTAGCCCTCATCAGGTTTTCTGCTGAAATACTGTTGTTTTCCTCTCAATTTTCTTTCCTAGTTCATTGGCCTCCTTTTGTCCTCCTTATTGTAAATACACTTGAAGATTCTATTCTCAGTTCCTTTTTATTTCTTAGCAATCTCGTTCATTCCTATGGTTTAACTATTATGTATTCATAATACACCCAATTTTCTATATCCATGATGATACTTTTCATAACCTTATAACCTAGCCCTTCCTCCCTGCTTCCTTGTCAGACTTTCTACACTTTGAGCTCCTACCTGGAGGTCATTAGCTTCCTACTGTTTCTCAAACAAGATGATTCATCTTTCAGCTCAGAGAATTTTCTCTAACTGTCCCCCATATCTGGAACATGCTCCCTCATCATTTCTTCCTCCTGTCTTTTTTTAGTTTCTTCAAAACCCAATTAAAATCTCACTTTTTACATGAAACATTTCCTAGTCTTTCTTAATTCTAATGCCTTCCCTCACTTTCTATTTATCTTGTAGGTAGCTTGTTTGTGTATATCTATTTGTTTTTTTTTTCTCTCTTTTATTAATTTCTGGGATCCTTAAGAGCAGGGACTATTTTTACCTCTTTTTACATGTTCTATGTCTAACCCTTGCATAGCATATAATGGGCACTTAATAAATGTTTATTGATTGATTGAAGATGTCCTTCCAACTTCCTTATTTCCACTGATGACACCATTAAATCCCCATTTACTCAGGTTTTAAACTCTGGAGTCATCTTTGATTTTTTCATCCTCTCTACTCCCACATCACTTAAGAATAAAATCCTCTTGAGTTCACCTCTCTTGACATCTCTCACAACGATCTATTTCTCTCCACTTAAAAGGCCACCATCCTTATAGAAACATTTATAACCTTTTACCTGACCATCACAATCACTTCTAAGGTTTGATAATCTCTGTATCCAGTCTCTTCTTTCTTTAATCCACCCTTCACATAACTACTGAAATATTATTTTAACAGCATACATTTTACCATGAAATTTTCTGGTTAAAAGTCTTTAGTGACTCTCATGTGTCTCAAGGATAAAATACAAATTCCTTTGCCTAGCATTTTAAGACAATTTATCTTCAACTTTATTTCACATTATTCCCATTCATATATTCTATATTTCTGACAAACAAAACTAACAGCTGTTTCCATAATATTATTCTGGCACATAGTAAGCAATTACTAAATGCTTTTTTATTCATTTATTTGTAAGGGAGTCTGAGGCATAAGAAAAACAGTTACTGATTTTAGCCTGCCTTGACAATTTACTTGTCTGAATCATAAGTCTGCTTAAAGTTTTAAGGGGAACAAGTAGTCCAGTTCAGAGTTCTGAGAGAGCAGTTGCTCATTTTGAATGCAACAAGCTGTTGAATATACCGAAGAAAGAAAATATAGAAATATGCTTCATTGATTTATAGATGAAGAAATACATAACTAGAAAAGTTTAAGGCTAATAACAGAAGATATATGGATACCAGAAGTGTTTTGTAATATGTGACAATTATAATATTTTGATTATAGAAAGAAAATAAGAATTTGATTATTTATCATAAGTTAAGGTAAGGTCCCAGAGTCTGAACCTAGAAGTACATTAAAAAAGAGGTGAAAGAACAGATTTTACAACTGCATTAAAAATGTCACAACTTACTGTCTGTACTGTTACTTGTTTAGAGAAATAAATTCACCTTAGTAGAGGAAGTGTTTGGAAGCAGAGAATCAGAGAAATCATCAGATAATCAGTTGGTTTTGGTGAGATGTCAAGCACATTGTGGATCAACTCAGCTTAATAGTGGAATCATCTGTTCAAAACAGAAGGAACTTTTACAAACTGTTCCTGAGACTGAAAGAGGAACCTAATTCCAGAGTTGTGAATTCCCCCAAGCACATGTGTTTTCCTCATTCTGTTTCTTTGGCAGATTTCTATATGTGTGTTCCTGTTCTCCCTCACGGATACTGAGTAAATTGTAGGGAGTCTACGATCCAAGTTTCTGTGTGGACTCTGATTTGTTTATTATTGCTTTATTTGTTTTAATATTTGAATTTCTATTATTATTTCTTTCATTTATTAATAAATAAATGGTTATGCTTTTGTAATCAGGGCTTTGTTTTACACAGCATCTAACGTAAAGGCAACCCTCTTTTGAGAAAAAAAAATGCTGTATTGTCCTACCTTGTAGTTGACAGTTGTCTCTTTTGCTGGGTTCTATAAGCCAGAACTCAGCCATAATAGGCTGTCTTAAAAACAAAAAACACTAACAGCCTGATAGAGTTTCTCTCTCTCTCTCTCTCTCTCTCTCTCTCTCTCTCTCTCTCTCTCTCTCTCTCTCTCTCTGTCTCTGTGTCTGTCTCTCTTTCTCTTCGCTCCATAATTACTGTAGAATCAGGAGGCCAAGCCATAGATGTCAACCCTCCAGGTCATTTTGTGTAACTTTCTGAAGCAAGCAATTAGAGTAGTTAAAATATCTTGCTTTGGGGGACTATAAAAAACTCCCCTTTCCCCTTGTTAATTGCAAGTTCATTAGGAATTTTGCCTGCGTTATGGCATTATAATAAAACTATTAAAACTCTTGAATGGAAGACAGGTTTGAGTCCACAAATTCATTATAAACAGCCCCATGAATTCTTAACTTGTTGAACTTCATCAGCCCCATGAAATGATGTTTGAATTTTCTTTTGGTTTGTTCTCTTTTAGTTCCACTACTCAGTTCTGAGTACAGACGGTGCTATTCCCATTGCTCCTGGAAGTTGCATGGTAATCTTGTAGATAGGATTCTAGATTGGATATATAGCTGGAGAGAAGTCCTGAGAAACTAGGGTAGGGGGATCTCAAGTTCAAGGGATGCCTTTAGATTTGGAGCTTCTTGGAATTGTGCCCTACTGAAAATGAACTAAAGTGTGAACCTAAGTTTCTTTCCCTCCTCCTCCCCAAGGTATGAAATTATGCAGGGGGCATTATGTCCCCAGGTGTTGAGAGGAATGTTAACTCATTTATTCTTACTATACCTTTGAAATAAATGTTCCTTTGTAAAGAGCTAATTTGTTATATTATTAAATGGAAATTGAGAGAATTCCTACAATGAAGGGCAATGTTGATGGAGAGTAGAACCAATGACAGAGACTGGACACTCCCTATTCTTTCTTAAGAGTACTAGAGAAGGGGCAGCTAGGTGGTACAGTGGATAGAGCACCAGCCCTGAAGTCATGTGGACCTGAGTTCAAATCTGGCCTCAGACACTTAATACTTCCTAGCTGTGTGACCCTGGGCAGTCATTTAACCTCAATTTTCTCAGCAAAAAAAGAGTACTGGAGAAACCTAGAAAATGAATGACCTGGCTTTCAGGAAATGAGAGTATGGTGGTCCCTTTTGCATTTAAGATCTAAATGTGTCATTTTGAAAAACTGATTTCGTGTAAATTGAAATATATCAGTGAGATTTGAGAACTAAAGTAGTAAGTGATTATCAAAGAAGAGTCTGAATACCAACAAGAAAGCATATTGTAGTGAAAGAGTCTACACTACACACTCTGTGTAAGAGATACTATGTCCTACAAGATAAATTACCACCTCAAGTAAGGATTAGACATTCATCTTCTTGCTTTTCCTTGCTTATTGAAAACCTTCTTTACCTTACACAGCTGAGTGAAATGGGAAACTGAGGACTTCTCAGAATAATAACCTTGAATAATTCAAGACTGGGCACCAAGGCCATTTAATTATTAAGCTCTGGGAGAAGAGCAAAGATTTGCTCTTCCAGCCCAAAACATTTTAAGACATAACCCCTTGCCCTTTACTCAATTGCTTAAAGAAAAACCTGACTAATTGTTTAATGGCCTAGAGATATCTACCCATCCCTGTCTGATGGATTGAGAAAAGCCTAAAATAGACCAATTCCCCTTAGATACTAGCTCAGTAATTTAGAAACCTTTAACTCCTCTTGCTTAATTGATTACTAACCTTTGAAGCAAAACAGACCCCTTTTTCTTAATAACATTTTGAAACATTTATTGATTAACCAAGATCCTGGTACCACAAAAAGCCCACCTGTGTTCCAAAGACAAATAAGGATCAAGTTGGTCAATGATTTTAAAAGGATTAACAGGAGATGGGTGGGAGAATAGTTTCTTAAACCTTGACTATATAACAGAGAAAATCTCCTTCAACTCTGCCTCAGTGAGGGACCCCACTGAGGGAAACAAGATAAACAGCTTCATTCTGTGTCTAGGTGGGATTGGTTCAGTCCTGAGCTAAGAGAATTCCAACCCTATTCAATTAAGAATCTTCTATTCAATTCAACTCCACCATCAGCTTCATTGGGAGGAGGAGCAGGCCTCCACTTGTAGCCAAAGACATCTTTATAAAAATGGCAATTAAAAACTCATTTCTTTGCAGAGGTTCTGAACATGCCATGCTATGCCATGCCATGCCAAGGAGGCCTCTGTCCACTGGGATAATATTCTTTTCCAGTGTTACCCTTTCTTTACCCTCACTATTATTTCCCTAACAAGACTTTATGCCTCTCTGTCAGGATTTCTAACCTTACTTCCCAATCCCTATAATAAATCTTTTATCAATCTAGGTTTTCAGGTTTGTAAATTCCTTTACAGAGAATCTCTGCGCCACCAGAAGGGGTGCAAAACTCCCTACCCTTGCGCCAGATCCAAGGGGGTGCAGGGGAGCCAAACCTCTCCATTTGGTTCCCTGAACCCTGAACCTGGCACTAGACCTTATCATTTAACTCCCTGACCACCAGAAACCCTAATCTCATTTTGGTTCCCTAAATCTAGACCTTATCATTTGGTTCCCTAGAAAAGGGAACCCCAAAACCTAAACCTCATCAAAGGGACTGCCCCACTTCTCCGAGAATCAAAATTAAGAAACTTTCATTTGTACGTCTTTGAGCAGTCAATTTCAATTGGGATTTTTGCATCCCCCACACACTTATTTCAGAATTTTTTCCTTAACCCCTCAAATATCGACAATAAAATTGATTTCTCATCTGTTTCTGCCTTCTCAAATATCCTTATAGTACTGTCTCTGTGGATCTTCTATTTGCTGTACTTTTTACCTTCTACTTTGTATCATTTTTTTTAAATTGGAGATCACATAGCATATCTTTAGTAACATCCCCAATGATTAATACATAGTAGGAAAACATTTAAATGAAATGATAGCTTGTGATGGTAGTTAGAGTAGTTCCTCTTGCATTTAAGATCTAAATGAATCATTTTGAAAAATTGATTTTGTGTAAATTGAAATACATCAGTGAGATTTGAGAACTAAAATAATGAGTAAGTGATTATCATAGGATCTGGTGGATGTGTCTGAGTATAGGGATCCTTTCCTGGTTACTTAATAAGCTAACATGAGAGCATATTGGAGTGAAAGAGCTAATATAGAATATTTACTTCAATATTCTGTTTAAACAGATTTAATAGATTATAGAAGTCTAGCCATTTTTATGTCATCTTTATCCCTGAATATTCTGCCTACCACACCTGCCTGGACTAAACAAAAAATAAATTAAAAAAAGAAAGAAAGAAAGTGCTTTCCTATTATTTACACTTTAGTGAGAAGTTATGAAATATCACTTTCTTCTTCATATATTATATTCTCTATTTCCACAACCAGTATTGCCAGATGACATTTTAAACTATCCATCAAGCCAAAATTTAAATGCTACCAACTTTATGGAGTATCCAAAATGCAAATTATTTCTTTCTAGTCATATTTCATAAAATTTTAAAATCTTATAATTTTTGGAAAGATTTTGTGATTGTGTTGTTTTTCTCTACTGAACAATAAATACCTTAAAGACAGACTATCTTTTATTTGCCTCACTCCTACATCCATCCATCACCCCAATGTCTCACCTTTGCAGCAACTGGTACACTGGATCATTACAGAAGGTGTTTAATAAATGTCAGTTGCTTGTTTGTCCAATGACTACTGATCTGAGCCTTTGAGTCAAAATTTGCTTGAGTGACCACTTTAGAAATAAGATTATGGGTAGTAAGTAAATGTTTATATCACTCAGTTAATTAACAAGTATTTATTAAGACCTTCCTAGGTTCTAGGATCTGTGCTAAATCTTGGGAATTCAAATCACAAGCAGGAAAAAAATGTCTTGCCCTCAGGGAGTTTAAAATCTAATTAGGAAAGACAACTTTTTAAAGGTAGAATTTTTGTTTTATTTTTAATAATATTTTATTTTCAAAATACATGTAAAGATAGTTTTTAACATTTACTTCTGCAAAATTTTTCCCCTCCCACTCCCACCTGCCTCTTCCTGAAGATATCAAGCAATCTGATAGAGATTCAACATGTGCAATTCTTCTTATACTGTGCAAGAAAAAAACACAAGAAAGAAAAAAAATCAAATAAACAATAATAAAAAGCAAAAATTCAATGCTTCAATCAATTTTCAGTCTCCATAGTTCTCTTTCTGTATACAGATTGTACTTTCCATTAGAAATCCATTGAAATTTCCTTAAATCACTACATATCAAAAAGAGTCAAGTCTGTCATAGTTGATCATCACATAATCTTATTGTTACTGTGTACAATATCTCTTGGTTCTGCTCACTTCACTAAGCATCAGTTTATGTAAGTCTTTTTAGGCTTCTCCAAAATCAGCCAGCTCATTATTTCTTATAGAAAAAACAATAAAGAAAGACAACTTTGGAAACAATCAGCTGGTGATGGCAGAGAAATAAGTAAATAAGAAATGTACTAAGGATAGAAAGAGGGATTCGGTTTTATCTATTTGAGAAGACAATAGAAACAGATAATTACAAAAGGAAAGGTGAAATATTTGATTGAAAATATGAATGACTATGTAACATTAATATGTAATGAAACTTTCATTATTAATAATATAGCTTCATACATACATATGTGGTTCTCCCACATTAAAGGCCTTTAATTTATCTGGCTCACTGTCCCATTTCCAGGCTATCTGGGAACTTCAGCATCTGATAGCCAATAAAGATTTTTAAGTATCTAGTATGTGTCAGATTTTTGTGGTAGGCACTAGGGAAAAAAACATAGGCAAAAGACAGTCCCTTCCCTCAAGTAGTTCACAATTTAAGGTAGGAAACAAGAAGCAAACATATATATGTACATATATATATATATGATATATATTTATATATGTGTGTGTATATATATATATCTACATGGCTGTATAGATGTGTGTGTATAATAAATAAATAAATATGTATATATGTATATATATATATACATACATACATATATATATATATATATATATGTTTATTATACACACACACAAGCTATATAAGGATAAATATGTGAATGGGAAAGGTTCCTGTTAGAGGTAGGATTTTAGATGACATTTAAAGGAAGCTAGGGAAGCCAGGGGGCAAAGATGATGAGGAAGAGCATTCCAGATATTAGGGCAGCCAGAAATGATTCAGAGATTAGGGAAAGATTGTCTTGTTCATAGAACAACAAGGAAACAAGCATTGTTGCATTGTCAAGCCTATGGAAGGGAGCAAGATGTAAGAAGACTGGAAAGTTAGGAAGTTAGCTTATGAAGAACTTTTAAATTTGATCCTGGAGTTGATAAGGAGCCACTGAAGTTCTTTGAAAATAGAGTCTCATGGTCATACCTATGCTTTAGAAAAATCACTTTATTCGCTTAATAAGAGGATGGATTAGAGTGGAGATAGACTTGAGGGAAGCAGAACAACCAAGAGACAGCTAAAATAGTCTGGTCTGCCTCTTTCCCAATGTAGCATCAACCAAGACAGTCAGTCAGTCAGTCAACTACTATTAAGCATCTACAAAGTGCCAAGCTACTAAGCAGCAGACTTTGCAGTAGTAAGCATCATTCTATTCTTTGAGATTTCCAGCTCTTTTCCGTGTTATTCTACTAGCTTTCTCTCTTATCTTATATTTCTTGAGGAAAGCTGAAAAATCTAAGGGATTAGGGAAAAAGCAGTTTGTCCTGATGTGAGCCAAGATTAGATAACTCCACAGTTATAGAGACATTTAGAGACTCTTAATAATCTTCAGAATCTTCCTCAGATAATCCTTCAGCTAGAAGATAGTCAGTTAGTCAAGAGCCAGTATGGCTTCAGAAAAGAAAATTCAGAAAATGGCTTATTGAGCAATGGTGAACATGCTGTTTGCTGCCTGACTATTGTAGGAGAATATTAAAACCTGTGGGACAGCTAAGTGCAAAGTAAACTCACAGGGAAGGAGAGTTATGAGAGAGTCACAAGGCATTTCCGGTCAGAATACTAGAAAGTGATGACGTTCAAGAAGCCAAGAATGCATGGAGGAGTCTGTAATTAATTTAAAGACTCAGACCCCTCTTCTATTCCAGGGGCAAAAAGCTTTATTGTGATACTTAGTAAATGGGCAAAGTTTCTAAAGAACTTGCTGTTAAGAAGGGAAAAGATGCTGTAAGGTGGACAAAGTTGCTAATGAACTCACCATTATCAATGGGAAAGATATCCCTATCTGAACCCTCAATTAACAAGGAAAAGGGAAACCTTATATAATTAAGGAGTAATGTCGGGTATTGACAGCTATATTTTGGCCTCTTGGTTGCATGCAGTAATTGTGGAGTCAGGGTAACCCTGTCAATACAAGGAATTCAACAAGGGCCCACAGCAGCAAAGGCTCTAAATTTAACAAAGGCTAATTCCAGTCAATGTCTCTTCCTATGGCCCATATAGTTACCAGGGACCTATTCTTTTCCTGGAGTCTTATTCACCCCATCAAAAGGTTGTGGTTATTAAGTCATAAATGGTTTCCAAATGGAGTTAAACCATAACATGACAAAATCCATTTTTCCAAAACTTTTCAAACCACTTCGGTGATAAAAAAAAAAAAAAAAATGACCAAAATCAGGCAAATACCAGTGGCAACTGCCCTGAAGTCAGGAGGATTTGAGTTCAAATTAGGTCTCAGACACTTAACACTTTCTAGCTGTGTGACCCTGAATTATATATATATGCAAGCTACCCATCGACCTATTTGATTCAGCCCAGAGGCTTCTATGTATTACATAATTAAAAGGAAAGAACCTGTCATTTTCTGGCCAAAAGTTATTCTTTTTAATAGAACCCTTCTCCCTGAAGACTATTTTTTGACTGACCCTTCATAATGACAATTGCAAAATTAACATCCATTTAATCACTAAGGTTGCAAACAAGAAAAAGCTCCGCCCTTAAAATAGGAATCTTTTCTGCCCTCTTCAATGTCAGTCCACAGCAAGTGTCTTCCATTTTGTTACATATTAGAGAAGAGAAAGATTAGCCTCCTTTTTCTTCTCTTATATTTAGAAGACTAGGATACTCTCTTTCTCTCATAGAAAATGATCTTGTAAGTGTTATGTCTCTGATGCTTAATAACTCTATGACTAGGGACAAATTACATAAAATATCTGAGACTCAGTTTCTTCATCTGTAAAAGAAAGATATTACTTGTCTACCTATCTCTCATCCATGTTAATTATGAAAGAAGTCCTCTTTTGTAAGGCTTAAACAGCTATGTAAATGAGTGTGGCTGCTGATCATATAAGGAGAATAAGTTCTCTGTCTGTCCCTAATAGTCTCTTGTATTTTAGTAGTAGCATTTTACTAAGAGAGGCAGTGGATAGACCTAGCTGTGAATCCAAGAATATCTGAATTTAAATCAAATCAGAAGGAGGAGACTCAGACCAAAAAGACTTCATCTTTCTCCAGACTTTTTTTCCTGACTCATTTCCACAAGATTTTCTCCTTGATCCCTAAGCCTCTTTTCAGTTCCTTTTTCATATTTTTTTTTCCTTTAAAAAGTAAGTCCTTTGACAGAAGGGATGATCTTTCTCTTATCAGTATGGAGAGTAAGTTAACTCTCTAGATATAAATACCATCAGACATTGATAGGGGAAACATGCATCGTAGATCACATTGAGATCTAATAGTTATTTATTTCTCATTTTAAGACTAGCTTCTCATCCTTTAGTGAAATGGATAATATTGAAAACAAAAATTTATATAAAAAACAACAAAACAAAACTCAATCAAGAATATATAACATCTGAGGATATCACTTCCTTCATCTGTGGATCTCTCACATAACCTACTCTAGAGTCAAAATGCTTTGTATGGCCATCTCTCCTCCAAACAAAGCTGACTGATTTCAAATGAAGAATCAGATTTATTAGCCAACCTGACAACAAAATTAGTTTAAAGTAAGGAGATTTGCTGAAATAAGATGTTAGAAAAATAGCAATAAAATATTTATTGAATATTAATAATATTCAATTAATAATTCACCTGAACTATACTCTCCTACAAGTAAGGAAGGAATAAAAAGAGGTCCCCATGTAGGACAAATCCATGGCCTGGATGAATGTGTAGAATGTATACAGCTAAAGAACATTTTGGGATAGTATATACTCCTAGAGGAAGCACATAAGGGACACATGGGCTGGCACACATATAACAACAACTGTCCCTATCGTCCTACCAATGTCTTTGGAATCAAGGAGGTGAAGTACTTAATATAGCACAGGACCTGGATGCAGGGAAACTTGAGTTCAAATCCAGACTTATATGTTTACTAGCTGTGTGCTACAGGGTTCTTGTGAGTTTAAAATAAAATTTGTGTAAAGTGATTTGCAAACCTTAAAACACTATAAAAATGCTAGTATTATTATTGTGAATTCATCACTCTGTTCTCTACTGGTTTCCTCCTACCATGCATGTAGTTTTAGTCCCACACTATCAATGCTGGCTGTATTTGACACAAGAGTATAAAATTTCTCTCCTTCCACTCTGGATTCAGCTAGCATTTTTCTTTAACTTGGATCACTTCCATATAAAAGAACAGATAGATTCTGCCATTTCTCTTTCAATTTGGAATGAAGAAATTTGAACTACAACTTTTTAAGAAGTCAAGACTCTTTTGATTTGGCTTTTCCTCCATATGAGGATAGTCTGTCATTTATCAAGAAAGGATTTTCCTCACCTATGAAGAAGTCTCATAAAACTCAGAAGCAGCCAGCTATTGCTCCACAGATTTTGTCTATTTTTTCACCTCTACTTCTCTCTTACTAAAGGCAGAATTGCTAACAAAACACTTTATCTTATTTAGGGTCAAAATTTTCTTTTACCCATTTTTAGTAATATAGATACTCCATTGAAGCCATTCAACTTTGGTTTTGAGTGTGACCTTCCACACAAACTACTAAATCTTTCAGGTTCTGAAGTACTGCTCCCCTACTTTCAAATTTTCTCAAACTCCAGATTCTTTTTGATTTCACAAAATAGGGAGGTTTTAAGAGGAGAGACAATGAAACTCCTAAGTGGTTAAGCAGACCACTTTCTAATGCATCATCTTCTCATGCAGTCTTGAAAATTCTAACATATTCCCACCTCCCTCAGGTTCCCTTCCCCTCTGACTGGAGAGGGCAGAGGACTAAAATCCTCCCAATACTTTCCTTTGTAGATGGAATAAATTGGGCTTCCAGATCACTCTGTTCCCCACCTCTTCATTCCTCTCAATTCCGTGAAACAAGATTCTCTCTGTGTCTCATACCTTTCCTGCATCCTTTTGTTTACATTTCTTGAGGGCAGGAAGTATCTTTTTCTTATTTGCATCCTCAGGGTTAGCACAGTGCCTGGCACATAGTATGCACCTAAATAAATGTTTAATGAATAAGTGGAATTGTTCCTTTGATTCAAATTCTTGCCTTCATATTATATGTATATATATATATTCACACACACACACACATTCTATGCTTGAGTTCCACCCAAAAGTAGTTAATCAGTCAGTCAATAAACATTTACTAAGGTCTAAATTGGAGCAGCATTGGCCCTGGAGTCAAGAGGACCTTAGTTTATTTATTTATTTTTTAATTTTTATTTAATAATTACTTTATATTGACACTCGTTTCTGTTCCAATTTTTTTTCCCCTCCCTCCCTCCACCCCCTCCCCTAGATGGCAAGCAGTCCTTTATATGTTGGATATGTTGCAGTATATCCTAGATACAATATATGTTTGCAGAACTGAACAGTTCTCTTGTTGCATAGGGAGAATTGGATTCAGAAGGTATAAATAACCCGGGAAGAAAAACAAAAATGCAGATAGTTCACATTCGTTTCCCAGTGTTCTTTCTTTGGGTGTAGCTGCTTTTGTCCGTCATTTATCAATTGAAACTCAGATCTCTTTGTCAAAGAAATCCCCTTCCATCAAAATATGTCCTCATACAATATCGTTGTCGAAGTGTATAATGATCTCCTGGTTCTGCTCATTTCACTCAGCATCAGTTCATGTACATCTCGCCAATTCTCTCTGTATTCATCCTGCTGGTCATTTCTTACAGAACAATAATATTCCATAACATTCATATACCATAATTTACCCAGCCATTCTCCAATTGATGGGCATCCATTCATTTTCCAGTTTCTAGCCACTACAAACAGGGCTGCTACAAACATTTTGGCACATACAGGTCCCTTTCCCTTCTTTAGTATTTCTTTGGGATATAAGCCCAATAGAAACACTGCTGGATCAAAGGGTATGCACAGTTTGATAACTTTTGGGGCATAATTCCAGATTGCTCTCCAGAATGATTGGATTCGTTCACAACTCCACCAACAATGCAATAGTGTCCCAATTTTCCCGCATCCCCTCCAACATTCATCATTATTTTTTCCTGTCATCTTAGCCAATCTGACAGGTGTGTAGTGGTATCTCAGAGTTGTCTTAATTTGCATTTCTCTGATTAATAATGATTTGGAACACTCTTTCATATGAGTGGTAATAGTTTCAATTTCATCCTCTGAGAATTGAGGACCTTAGTTTAAATCCCATCTCAGGCATTTACTAGTTGTGTGACTCTGGGCAAGTTACTTAACTATTTTGCTTCAGTTTCTTCATCTGTAAAATGAACTGGAGACAAAAATGGCAAATCATTCCAGTATCTTTGCCAAGAAAACTCCAAATGGGTCATGAAGAATTAGTCATGACTGAAATAATTCAACAACAACAAAGATGTCTGGTCTAGTGTTAATAGTTATGAAGAAAGGTAAAAGACAGTCCCAAGTTCAAGTAGCTCAGCCTGGCAGAGAAGACAACATGTAAACAAGGAGAAATAATGAACAAATAAAGGATTCACATACTGAGTATGAATCTGGTCATCTCATCTATGGGCTAAGTTAATAATTGGTAAGGTTTTTTGGTACATTTTTTTAAAGAATAAACTATGCATTATTAACCATTAATATATAATATATATAACCATTAATTAAGGTAATTGATATTGCTAGAAAATTGATTTTGAATTTTCCTTCAAAGTCATTTGGGGATCAAAGAACAGAAACAATCCCATTTTATTTAAAGATTAAGTATTTTCTTTTGAGCATAGAGATTTTTAGGGATTTAAGTTTGCAGCTCCCATAACAGCATCCCATAACTTTGCTAGACCTATTAGGTTCACATGGACTGAATGCAGAATAAACTTGCATTTCTGCTCAGCTGCACTGCTTTGACAGATGGGACATATTTACTCACAGCCACTTAGTTCATTTGTAATTTGACATGGTTCATATGGTGTTCAAATGCCACAAAATGGAATCCACTTACAAAGAACAATGTCCATCACCCCTAGTCTCCCCACGTGAATACACTGAGTAGTATCTACACAGACCCTGAGATACAACACATGCCCATCTTGCAATTACTGCTCATTGGCAGGTCCTTCATTCAGGAACCTTATACTTGAAAGTAATTTCTGTTTGCCAAACGTTATTTACGTAGCAAAAGATGTGAAAAATACAAGGTGTAATCAGATTTTACACCTAGTAAAAGCTCAGTCTTTTGCTTATGCCTCTTGGAATTAATGAAAAACAAAAACAAAAACAAAAACAAAAACCTGACTGTGGAAAGAGAAAAAAATAGAACTAATTCAATCAGAAACAATCTACTTTCTCAATCAATATGCAAGATGAACTAGTGGTTACTGAGTCAGTTGAACCTGTTGGGAAATTGTTAATTATGAATTGGTTAATCAATTCTAAAAGAACTAAAAGCAACTTGAGTACTACTTGCCAGAGATACTCATTTATATTGTGAGATGGTCAGGTCACTCACTATTTGGCAACTAAGTATTGTTGTATCCTTAAGTTTTTGATGTAATATTACAGAAGAAAACTGTTCTCTTATCAAATAACCAAACATATCACAGCCATGTTATTATCATGATCATAATCATCAATAATAATAAAAATTAATACTTACATAGCTCTTTCAAATTTCAATGGACTAGTTATCTTTCCTAATTTGGATTTTGTCATTATATTGTGAAGCAGATACCATAGATATTATCTCTGTTTTGCAGATAAAGAAACCAAGGCTCAGAGAGATAAAGCTACTTGTTCATATTCATGTCTGAATATTAGGTTGAATAACCCCCGCACTGATTGAATGTATATAGTACTTTTTAAAAATTTTAATAGCTTTTTATTTACAAGTTATATGCATGGGTAATTTTACAGCATTGTCAATTGCCAAACCTTTTGTTACAATTTTTCCCCTCCTTCCCTCCACCCCCTCCCCTAGATGGCAAGTTGACCAATACATGTCAAATATGTTAAAGTATAAATTAAATACAAAATAAGTATACATGTCCAAACTGTTATTTTCTGTGCAAAAAGAATCGGACTCTGAAATATTGTACAATTAGCCTGAGAAGGAAATAAAAAATGCAGGTGGGCAAAAATATAGGGATTGGGAATTCTATGTAATGGTTCTTAGTCATCTCCAAGAGTTCTTTCGCTGGGTGTAGCTGGTTCAGTTCATTACTGCTCCATTGGAACTGATTTGGTTTATCTCTTTGCCGAAGATGGCCAGGTCCATCAGAATTGATCATCATATAGCATTGTTGTTGAAGTGTATATAGTACTTTTAGAGAGATGGAGAGCAACACTATTACAATTCTTTTAATAAATGGTTATTGTCAGTTAAAAATTACTTATTAGTTGATCCTTCAAAAATATTCAGAGCATTAAAAAGAACCCTTTTTAAAAAACAAAATGTCAGCAGTAAGCTGTTATACTTAGTTATACGTAGTAATTTTCTAGATTTAGGGTTTAAATAGGGCTTCATTAATTGGTAATTGACAATGACAAGTTCTAAGATGCAGAAAGAGGTGGGAGAGAGGAGGTATTCCTTCATTTGGAACAAATGGTTAGAAGGCAGAGAAATTCAGAGGCTAGGCAGCAGCAGAAATAAAACTCCATCTTTTAAATGACTGATTCTTACTGATTAGGACACAATGTAGTCAGACTAAAAGGGACAGGACAGATGCTATCTTCTACAAGTATGAATAACTTAGAAAAGGTCACATGGAGCCCAAAAGTAGGTTTTGCTTTCACAGATGTGAAGTGGAAAGCCACAGTCTTAGCTGATTAGGGCTAAATACCATTATTATAGAGGGAAGTTCTTGTCTGAAACCTAAGACGAGTTGGCAGACAGATGGCTGACCCAGTGTTGGTGTTAGGGACCAAAGGAGACATAAGAATCAAAGTAGCTCTAATAAAAAAAAATCTGTTAAAGCTTCAGAAACATCAATATACAATTACAAATTAAAACTTAGGATTTGCAACAGTTTATGTTTAGTACAGATAGGTTTAGGGTTTTTTTTTTTTTCTATACTTGCTCCAATGGGGGATTTTTCACTTTTAAATTGTAATTATAACCTTGAAAGCTTTTATATCTTGGAGATGAAGTTAGATTTTTGTATTTGTATAGAGAGTAGATATTTTGGGATTATTGGGAGATATTTAAATGTATTCTGGTTGATTCTAAAGAGGAGGACTACAGAAACAATATAAAGAGAATAGGTCCATCTCTATAGAGTGTGACTTAAAAAAGAATCTGAGGGGAAATGTTAAAGCAATTGAATTTCCACAAAGTAATGGCAAAAACTTATTTCCTGATATGTTTGAAATAGTTTTCAATCTTATTAGTTGTTGTACTGTTGTTGTACTGTCACAACTCTGTACTCTTCATGACTCTTCATGACTCTTCATGACAACAAGTTTGATGTTTTCTTGGCAAAGATATTGGAACAGTTTGTCATTTCCTTCTCCAGCTCATTTACAGGTAAGGAAACTGAAGCAAACAGAGTTAAGTGGCTTCAGGCTCACCTAACTAGTAAGTGTTTGAGGCTGGATGTGAACTCATGTTTTCTTGATTTTAGGCCCCAGGACTCTATCCTCTGCACCATCTAGTGATCCAAACCTTATTGAACTTTCCTTTAAAATTTAGATCTTCTGAACAGCTAAATATTCACTTTTAATCGGCAAGTCCTTGACAATAAAGAAAGCTCTTTAGTAATACTCTGAATTTTTCTAATTTCATTTCTTATAGTAAGAGACAAATGGTCTCAGAGTCTGAAAGGAATGAAGTTGAAACCCAGCATCTGATGGGCCTGGTTATTTGACCCTGAGCCAGTTATCTTTATTCATTCATTCACTCATTTATTTATTCATTTGTTTGTTTTTGTGAGCCAATTGGGCTTAAGTGACTTGCCCAGTCTCACACAGATAGTAAGTGTTAAGTGTCCAAGGACAGATTTGAAGTCAGGTATTTCTCAAAAGTCAATGCTCTATCTAATACACCATCTACCTGTGCTTCCCCGACCACCTGTTATTTAATTGTTCAGCCTTATAGGGAACTCCCTAAAACTAAAAGTTAGAGAAAGGAAAGGGAAAGGAAATAAGTATTTGCACTATGTGCTAGACACTATTCTAGTTACTTTGTAAATATTATCTAAATTAATCCCCATAACTCTATAAATTAGGTGATATTATTATTCTCATTTTACCATTGAGGAAACTGAGTCAAAGAGAAGGTAAATGATTTGAACAGCATTATAAAAATAGTAAGTATATGAAGCAATATTTGAAATCAGGTCTTTGTGACTCCAGATTTAGTGTTATCCACAGAGCCATTCAGCTGTGAAAAGAAGGTGCCAACCTGCATAGTAGAAATTCCTAATTGAAATACTGAAAAAAAATTTATCTCTTAGTTCCCAAACCTTACAATATTTATATTATCATTATAAAATAAATAAAGTCCATATTAATGGCCCCACTTAATTGACCACATTGAAGCATGAGACAAATGATTAACCCCAAAATACCAATTATGTGATCTGATATGTTGAACAATGTAGTATGTATCCTGGATCTACTCTCCCAACTACTATTTGCATTGTCATATAAGTCCACCAAATATAGTTGTCCCATCTTCCTTCAGGATTTCAAAAGTAACCCTAAGGGATTTCAAAGTACCTTTCTGCTGCTACTGTGCACAAGCCCTCACTAGTATATTTTCGCTTGTGATTACTGGTTAATAATATTTAGTCACTAAGACATAATTGATTTTTGAAAAGTATTTACTACTCTCCCCCCCCAAAAAAAGTCAGGATTATATTTTCCCATCAATATATAAACAGTCTAGGGGACACTAGAATAGAGATTAGACATCACTTGGCAAAGGAATAACAGTTCCTGGAAACCTTTTTGCTAGAGTCCTGAAGTTATTCCTCTTGCTTACAATTTAGTTTTTCTACTGGTTTCCTTACAGATTCCATATCTCCAGAGATGGAGTCTATCCTCATGATTCCAGTTACTGTTGTTCTGGACAATGCTAGAATACCAAAAAGGAACCATTAAATGGTGCTAAGGACAGAGCACCAGGGCTGGAGTCAGGAAGATATGAGTTCACATCTAACTCCAGACACTTACTAGCTATATGAACCTAGGCAAATCATTTAATTGTTTGCCTAATTTTTCTTAACTTTAAAATGGAGACATTGGAAATGTAGAGGGTTATGTAGAGTCAGACACAACTAAATAACTAAAAAACAATAGTGCAAATTCTTTGGTCCTTCAACATCTATAAACCCTTCCAGCTGATGCTTAAATATTCTCCCCTATTTGCCGCCTTCTACTATTAAAACACTGAATCCCGAAACAAATGGTTCAGAATTGTCTTCTCGATTTTTTTCACATGATTAAGTCCTCCAATCAACATAAATGTTCTTCCTAGAAAAAACACCCTGTTAATTTAATGACTTTCAAACACATCAAAATTTATTAGATATTTTTTTCATACATAGCTTAAAACCAATGCTTGATTTATTCAGTATAAGGATCCAAGCCTTTGCAATCTGCCTGGTTTCAATTCCAGGGAACAAGGCATCCTTTTCAGGTTCTGAACTCACCATCATGCCTTCCTTGATTCCATCTCCCTCAGTCTGTTCTTCCTATTTAGTGGAGGGCTATAAAGCAAAACACCAGACTTTTCCTGATCTTTTCTTTTATACAGGGCAGAAACTAGACTTTCAGTTGAATCCACTTTTCATTTGGTTCTCTACCCAACTTACTCTCCATGGAACAAAATGCCCTTGTGCTAAATACTCAGTCAAGTCCCCATCTCCTCCTCTGATTCCCTGTCTACTTTTTTTTGTTGTCTCATCTTTTAGATTATAAGCTCCTTGAAGGCAAAGACTATCTTTCTTTTTTTATTAATTGAATCCCCAGCACTCACTGAAGTACCTGACACACAGTAGGTGCTCAATACATTTTTTTATCAAGTTGAATTGGATCTAGTCAACAAACAACATGTTTTCTCACCTAGATAAGATATAAGAGCTTATCATCTTGTCATTTACTTTATTTTATTTGGATAGAAGTAATTGTTCAGACTCATTTTCTCACTGACTAATCTTGGTTCTGTTGATATTATCAGACTACAGGCTTCCCTAGTTATTTGAAACCTAATTTTAGCCACTTTATCCTAATTCCTATCCTAATTCCAAATGGATCCTTCATTTTCTTAGAATCTGGGAGTTCAGTTATTTTTAACACAGAAAAGCTTAACTTTTTAAAAAAATTAATTCTATTATTCCCATTGAACATTTATTCTATATTATTCAGTCTGCATCCTTTAATCATCTAAAGAGTTTTAAAGTATACACGAGGCAGCATAACAAACTATCTACAGCTCCATTCATGAACACCTGAGTGTAAGGCCTGCCTCTAACATATACTAAGTGATGCTGAGTTAGTCACTTAAATTCTCTATGAATTAAATAGTTCTTTAAGATTATGAATTGCAAAGAAAGTGCTGAACTACCTAAGTAGAATGAATTTCTCACCTGTAATTTCCCTAAAGAAATAAAATGAGGGCCAGTTCCCATTCCTGAATTGTTTTTTGTAAATTAAAGCATGTTATATAATTGGGCAAAAGATTGAAGATACACTTAGAGAAGATAATTGTACAGAATCAGAAAAGATTTGTTGGGTGTTGACTAGTTCTTACACTTTTAAATGGCAACAGATTGCATTCAGCAATCACTTCAGGAGAATTAGTTTCATTTTAATGCGACAATGACAAGGAGTTTAAAAGACACATCCAGAGAGACTCATTTCACCTGAAGGCTTCTCTAAAGGGTTTTGGAAACAACAGATCTTTGAACTGAATTCTATAGAAAGAGGACCCTTCTTCTTTGCTACATTTTGAACCAAGATGTTTTTAATACTGGATTGCCTCTACTTCTAGCATTAGAAATCCATAATCTTATCTGACAGTAGAGGCATTGCAATCCTAGACAATTGCAGGTTTTCTGAATATATCAGGGGCATATTTACAGTGATATAAATTGAGGGATTTAAAATCAATTCAATTTAAATTTAAATTCGGTTTGGTTTCATTTTTTTCTCCTAACAAAGTGTTGTTACAGGTATCACTTCTTAGAAGCAATAAAAGCATTTTCAGGAAGAGAAAACAGACACTCCTGGGAATACAGTTCAAATAGACCATCCACATAATATTGAGAGTACTAAGCAAGAATAAGATGCTAATTAAATTAGTTTAGCTAAAACATCACAATTCTGAGCCTGATGATGAGACAAATGAAGCTTCAGTGGAAGCACAGGAGAAACATCTCTTCATGATGGGTTTCATTTATTAAATAAATATTTATTTGTGATAAGCATTAGATACTGGTATGATAGAAGGCAGAGGAAATAGAGAAGAGATACTATCCTCTATCTACTCCTTCATTCTATTCTTCTTCCCATTCCCTCTTGCTTTTTGTATGACTCACCTAGAATCACATAGTAAGTGTTAAATGGCTGAAGCCACATTTTTACTGGTCCTCCTGACTTCAGCTCTGGTGCTCTATCCACTGCACCATTTAGCTGACTCTTTCTCTCTCTTGCTTCTTTGGGATACCTTGATCTCTTAAACATCTTCCTGCTTTGCTATTTGCATACAAGCATTGTAAAAATGACTAAATTATTTAAAATAATGCATCTTTTGACTATTCTATCTATCTCCAATTTTTGATGGATTATCATCTTCCTCCTTTCCAGAAAGAGTGGATGTCCTCTAAAGTTGTTTCCTGTGTTCCCTTCTTTTTTTTCTAGATGTTCATGAGATGATAATTGTAGTCACATCAACAAGCATTTATTAAGTGCTCATCATGTGCCAGGAACTGTATTAAGCACTCAGAATACAAAGAAAGGTCAAAAACCAGTTTCTCCTTTTAAGGAACTTACTTCTTTAATACTAATATAGTATTTTGAATAAAGAAGTTGCTTATCAAGTACTGATTGGATTAGATGGGCTCATGAGAATAATTCAGTACACAAGATCTTGACAGATGATGGTTTTACAAATATTTGTGAGCCTTATTATGGTTTTCAAAATGGCTTATCAGTAAAGACTGGTGTGATATGAAAAAATCACAGTAAAAGATAAATGTTGTGTCCTTAATGGGAAAGGAGTGAGAGAATAAGCCTTTATATATAATCTACTATGTGCAAGGTACTATGCTAAATTGTTCTAAATATTATCTCATTTGATCTTCACAATCCTGGAAGATAGATGCTACTATTATCCTTATTTTATGACTGAGGAAACTGAGGTAAACAGAATTAAGCTGCTTTTCTAGAGCTATACAACTAGTAAGTATCTTTGGCCAGAATTAAACTCAGGTCTTTTGGATTGCAGACCAAACACTGAATCACCAGCTATCTCAATGGCAGCTATGTTGGACTCAATGGCAATGAGGGGTTATATTCTAATCACTACTAATTTTTAGACTAATCACACCAAACTTCTTCATTCTCCAATTTTTCTTAGAAACAACAAAAATAGATTACTAATGATTTCTGTATCATTGAGACTGGCATTCAAATCTATTTGGAGAATATTATAGACTACTAATGACTTTGAATACAAGCTACACTGACCTGAACCATGAAATGACATCTGTTTCCATTAATCATTATTCATGTAAAACTGACTTACTGTTTGTGGAAATATCTTCCTGTAACTCATCTGAAAGACTGTTTGCACTGCTATCAGCATAGTGAATCTTAATCAGTCCGTTTGTTCATTTTTTTGTTTGTTTAACAATGAATCAATCCATATTTTAAAATTGAAGAGTGTAATAGTCCAGCCTCCTAATTGGTCTCAGTCTCTATTTCCTTCCTCCTCTACTCTACCCACAGCTGCCAAATTAATATGCCTAAAATATACATTTGGCTATGTTTCTCTGCTCTTTCTCAATAATATGCAATGGTTTCATATTGCTTCTAGGATAAATATAAACTCCACAGGTTGCATTTAAACCTCTGTTATTTGACTTCCAATGGACTTTCCTGTCTTATTTCATATTGCTCACCTTCACATGTTCTGTGTTCTAGACAAACATAACTAATAGTTATCCCTGATCCATTACACCATATCTGCCAATATTTCTTCATTCAATTGTTCCCTTTATGCCTTGTAGATACTTCTTCCTCATCTCTTCCTAACAGAGTTCTCAATCTTCTTTAAAATCACAAATGAAGTGTCCATTCCTGTATGAATTCATTTCCTCATCTCCCCAGTCATTTCCACTATATCCTTTATGAAATTACTTCATATAAACATTTTATCTCTATTTTGTACTTATTTGTGCATACAAATCTGTTTCATCCCTACCACTAGTTTATAAGTACCTTGAGAACCTTATCAATGTCAGAGTAGAGAGAGTTGTTTTAGAAGACATGAAGAGCCAAATTTAAGTCTTTCCTCAACATTGACTGTGAACCTGAGTGGTAGGCAATTGGCAAAGATTACAAATTATAGAAATTTTGCCAAACTTCCTTAGTAGTTATCTCTAGCTTCACAATATTAAAAGAAAGAGTTGGGATAAGAATTAATTATTTGATAAAAACTGCTGGCATAATTGGAAATTAGTATGGCAGAAATTAGGCATGGACCCACACTTAACACCGTATACCAAGATAAGATCAAAATGGGTCCATGATTTAGGCATAAAGAACGAGATTATAAATAAATTAGAGGAACATAGGATAGTTTATCTCTCAGACTTGTGGAGGAGAAAGAAATTTGTGACCAAAGATGAACTAGAGACCATTACTGATCACAAAATAGAAAATTTTGATTATATCAAATTAAAAAGCCTTTGTACAAACAAAACTACTGCAAACAAGATTAGAAGGGAAGCAACAAACTGGGAAAATATCTTCACAGTTTAAAGTTCTGATAAAGGCCTCATTTTCAAAATATATAGAGAATTGACTCTAGTTTATAAGAAATCAAGCAATTCTCCAATTGATAAATGGTCAAAGGATATGAACAGACAATTTTCAGATGATGAAATTGAAACTATTTCCCCTCATATGAGTGTTCCAAATCATTATTGATCAGAGAAATGCAAATTAAGTCAACTCTGAGATACCACTACACACCTGTCACATTGGCTAAGATGACAGGAAAAAACAATAATGAATGTTGGAGGGGATGCGGGAAAATTGGGACACTGGTGCATTGTTGGTGGAGTTGTGGACGAATCCAACCATTCTGGAGAGCAATCTGGAATTATGCCCCAAAAGTTATCAAACTGTGCATACCCTTTGATCCAGCAGTGTTTCTATTGGGCTTATATCCCAAAGAAATATTAAAGAAGGGAAAGGGACCTGTATGTGCCAAAATGTTTGTGGCAGCCCTGTTTGTAGTGGCTAGAAACTAGAAATTGAATGGATGCCCATCAATTGGAGAATGGCTGGGTAAATTGTGGTATATGAATGTTATGGAATATTATTGTTCTGTAAGGAATGACCAGCAGGATGAATACAGAGAGGCTTGGAGAGACTTACATGAACTGATGCTGAGTGAAATGAGCAGAACCAGGAGATCATTATATACCTCAACAATGATACTGTTTGAGGATGTATTCTGATGGAAGTGGATCTCTTTGATAAAGAGAGCTAATTCAGTTTCAATTGATCAAAGATGGGCAGAAGCAGCTACACCCAAAGAAAGAACACTGGAAAATGAATATAAACTGCTTGCATTTTTGTTTTTCTTCCCGGGTTATTTCTACCTTCTGAATTCAATTCTCCCTGTGCAACAAGAAAACCATTCAGTTCTGCACACGTATATTGTATCCAGGATATACTGTAACCTATTCAACATGTAAAGGACTGCTTGCCATCTGGGGTGGGGGTGGAGGGAGGGAGGGGACAAATCAGAACAGAAGTGAATGCAAGGGATAATGTTGTAAAAAATTACCCTGGCATGAGTTCTATCAATAAAAAGTTATTAAAAAAAAAAGCACTAACTAGCTAAAAACAAAAACAAAAAAAAAGTTGTTATTAAAAAAAAAAAGAAAAGCCAATATTCCCTTTGCCAGGTCTAGCTACTATCTTTCATGAATTAATTGAAGTAATTAATACAAAAATAAGGTTTTGGGGGGCCAGGGAGAGGAATTCCATTGGACACAGAGATTCAGTCTTCTCATTATAACAACCATTTTTAAGGGACTTAGATTACTCAGACAATAGAATGTATTTACATTTTAGGCATAGCTAAGGAATTTAGGGTCAGGATAAATAGAGAAGTGGCTTTAAAGTTTAGGCTGAACAGAATTTATGTCTATATAGTTCTATTTAAAAAAAAAAAACTTTGTTCTTATAAAAAAAAAAAGAAAAAAAAAAAGAAAGAGTCAATGATCCTCAAGGTACTGGGTGAATTCACTTCAAATACTAAAGGAGAAAATATGGAAAAGAAGTCCCACAGAACAAGCTAGCATGGATGATTGCAATTATCATTATTAGATAGAAATATCAACATAATTTCCACGACAGAGTCATCTGAGTCCATCATTATCCCTTTTTTCATGATTTTCAGCATATTCTTAAACTGTGGGTCGTGACCCTGTATGGGGTTATGTTACTGAATGTGGGGTTCACAAAATTATTATTTATTATCTGTAAATTTTTATTTGTATACCTATTTTACATACTTATATACCCAGAATTATGTAAAAATATCTTGGGTGAAAAGGGATTGCAAGTGGAAAAATTTTAATAAGCTCTGCGTTACAGGATTTATGAAAAAAATCTGAATCTTTAAAATAATGAAGTGAATAGTGCCTGAAAACAATGTGTGAATGGTCCATGTCTTTTTAAAAAGTTTTTGGTTCCTGATAAAATTCTAAATCATGTGTAAAAGGATTAATCTTCTGATTTGTACAGATAGGTATGGTGAGTGGAACTATAGGGAAGCATTTTGAAACACATGTTCTGGTAAAAATGGCAGTGTTGATTTATTATTGTGTTACATTGGGCAGGGGGATTCACTGTGGTAGCAAGGCTGATGAAGATAAGATGATCAGAAAGAAGGATGAAGGATGATGGAGCCAGACTATATATGATAAACTATGTAAAGCAATTACCAACCAGAGTAACAGATTCCAGAGTCCAAGTTCCCAAGGAAAAAAAGGTAAAATGCTCCAAGACATACTTTCTAGTCCAGAAACCATAGCAAAGGAAGAAAATAAACATTTATGTAGTCCTTCTCACATTTTAGATTCTGTGCTAAGAGCATTTTACAAAAATTATCTCATGTGTTATTATATCCATTTTACAGATGAGGAAACTGAGGCTGAGGAAGGTTAAATATCTTTCAAAGGTTTACACAACTAGTAAGTGTCATAAAATGTATTTGAACCCAAATCTTCCTACCTGTAGGTCCACTAGATTACAGGGGCATAAAGTTGGTGAGAAGAGAACCAAGGAACATTCTCTACTCCCCCTCCCACTATTACATACTTGAAATTGATATATTGTATTAATTTTTTTCTCTATCTGTTTCCTATACATAAGTATATTGTTTCCCTAACCAGATAATAAAACAGTGCTATAATGGAAAGATCTTAGAGTAATAATACCTGAGTAATAATCATGGCATTGTCACTTACTGCCTGGATGATCTCAAGCAAGATATTTAATTATCTTTGGGTTTCATTTTCCTTATCTTTAAAAGCACTGTGTATTAAAGGAGATAACCTTTAATATCCTTTAGCCATATAATTCTATGATCCTTGAGGGTTAAAAATCTTACATTTTTATGCACCAACTTTTTCAATATGTCATATTAAATTATTATCAGTTGGGGACTCATTTATCAGATGAATTTAAACTTTAATAGTTGTGAATCTCTCAGCTGAATTTGAGTTATCAACTTCTTCATTTTGGAAAAAAAAAAGAATTGGACTAGGTAATCTTTAAAGTACCTTTTAAGGTAGATAGGTGAGGTGTTTGATAAGCAATTTGGATCTGGAGTCAGAATGACCTCAGTCCAAAAATGACCTCTGACACTAGTTGTGTGACTCTGAGCAATTTACTTGACCTCAATTTGTCTCAATTTCCTCATCTGTAAAATGAAAATGATAATACCCATCTTCTAGAGTTGCCATGACAATTAAATGAGATAATATTTGTAAATCACTTATAGTGCCTGATACATAGTAGGTGTTTAATAAATGCTTATTTCCTTTTTTTTTCTTTCCACTCAAGATCAATTGAACTACTACTATGTTATTTGTCACTTGAAACAGGTAGAACCAAACCAGCAAGACAGTGATTTAAAACCTGTTCATGTCCTTTGACCATTTATAAATTGGAGAATGGTTCACATTTTTTATTGATTTGGTTCTTATTTGAGAAATAAGATCTTTATGAGAGAAACTTGCTGTAATTTCCCCCCATTTCCTGCTTTTTTTCCTAATATTGTCTATAGTGTTTGTGCAAAGACTTTTTAAAAAAAAATTCTCCATATTAATTAAAATTCCACTTATACTTCCCATAATTGTTTATATCTCTGATTTCATCATAAACTCTTCCCTTATAACTCATATAAATATATATATGTATATGTATACATAGACATACACACACACACACACACACACACACACACACACACACACATATATATACACACACACCCTTTATAGGCTACAATAAGCCCTGGACTTGGAGCTCGAAGACATAGATTTGAATCCTATCTCTTTTTGAAACTTGTTTTCTATGTGATTTTGAATTAGTCATTTAGCTGCTTAACGTCCCATTATCCTCATCTAAGAAATGAAAAGATTGTATAGGATAAGCTCTAAGATCACTTCCTACAAAATAAATATGAAGACATAGACTAAGGATCTTGCTCAAAATCACATACATAGTCCCTGACAAATCCATTTTGGGGCCTTCTTTGGAAATCTAGTGAATCATGGTATCTCCTTTTCAATGTAGCCATATGTCTTCACAACTTCTTAGCCTATAATAAATTATGGATTCTAAATTCTTTGAGTGGATCTAATTATAGCACCAATAGAGAAAGCCTTTCTGTGTCCTTAGGTATATTTCATCTCACCTGTCAAAAAACTATTTCTTCTGAAGATCTAGCTATTTCACCCTGAAATCCTTCTTAAAAGTACACTTTAGACACCTCTGGCATTCATATTTGCTCCTTATTTCATAGTTCTTTTTTACATCAGCCCTAATTCCTCTCTGATAGAATTTTGATGAATAGTAAGAAAGCCAAAAGAAAACCAGAAACGCAGAGGTGTCACATAATGTTGCTTGACTTTAACTATGACTCTATAAAGAGCCTACTTTTCCTTTAGCACAATGGAACCATTATATACCATTCACATTTTAAACATTGAAATAAAGGTGTGTAAAGATCTCAGAATAGAATCAGAAGTATGTTTTTTGAAATGTCTTGAAGTAATTTTCAGACAACCATATAGTCTTTTTTGGAGAAATTAAAGACCCGGAAAGACAGGAAGGAAATACAGATAACTTTGCCTTTCAGACTGAAATATATTGAGTTCCTTGTTTAAAGAAAGTAGCTAAAGTAGTTTCACCTTTTTAAAAATTATTTTTGTTTCATTGAATGTTTCTGAATTACAAGTAAATATAATTAACACTCATTTAAAAAATTCTGAATTCCAAATTCTCTTCTCCCTCCATTCTCCCTTTTTGAGAAGACAAGCAACTTGATATGAATTATGCATAAGAAATAATGCAAAATTTTTCCATATTAGCCTTGTTGTAAAAGAAAACAAATAAGATAAAATAATAAAAACAAAGAATGTAAAAAAAATTAGTTTGCTTTATTCTGCATTCAGAGTTCAACAATTCTGTAACTGGAGGTGCATAGCATCTTTCAACAAAGGTTTTTTGCAAATGTCTTGAATAATTGTCTTGATTAGAGTTGCTAAGACTTTTACAACTGATAATTCTTACAGTATTGTTTTTACTTTTACAATGTTCTCCTGGTTTTGCTCACTTCACTTTTTAAAAGTTTATATCAGTTTATCCAAGTTTTTTATCATTCTTATATCACAATAGTATTCTATCACAATCCCATGCCACAAATTGTTCAGTCATTCCCCAATTGATGGACATCTTCTTCATTTACAATTCTTTATTTTTATAGATCCACCTTTCATTTTTCCAATGATTTTTTGATGTTATTAACCTTTTGTTCTTCTAGATGAATTTTGTTATTATTTTTTCTAGCTCTATAAAATAATTATTTGGCAATTTGATTGGTATGGCACTGAATAGGTAAATTATTTTAGGTATAATTCTCTTTATTTATGTAAAAAGTGCATTGTAAATGTGTTCTTTTAATCTCTGGGTTTATTTTGGCAGAAAGATTCCCAAGTACTTTATATTGTCTGCAGTTTTTTTAATGGAATATCTCTTCCTATTTCTTGCTGAATGTTATTGTTAATATATTGCGATGTTGATGGTTTGCTTGGGTTTGTTTTAGATCATGCAACTTTGGAGTTCTTTTTTTTTTAAATAGTTTTTTAGTTGATTCTCTAGAGTTCTATAAGTATATCATCATATCATCTGTAAGACTGATAATTTTGTTTCTTTATGGTCTGTTTTTATTCTTCTAATTCCTTTTTCTCGACTTGTTGCTATAGCTAGAGTTTCTAATAGAATATTATAATACTGGTGAAAATGGACATTCTTGTTCTACCTGTGAACTTAGTGAGAAGGCTTCTAATTTATCTCCATTATAGATAATGCTGCTCTTGGTCTTAGATAAATACTATTTACCAAATTTAAGAAAAATTCCATTTATTTCTGTGCTTTCTAGAATTTTTAATAGGAATGAATGATGTTTTGTCAAAATATTTTTCCATAACTAAATATAATCATATGATTTTTCTTCTTTTTGTTATTGTTGTGATTGGTTTAGATTATAGTTTTCTTAATACTGAACCAGCTCTAAATTCCTGGTACTGATTCCCCTGGTTCTGATATATTATCTTTGTCATATATTGCTATAATCTTCTTGCTAGTATTTTTATTTAAATTTTTGCATCAATATTCATCAGGGCTATAGTTTTTTTTTTTTTTTTTTTTTTGTTGTTGTTGTTGTTTGCACTTGCTTTCCCTGACTTCAGCATGAAAATCATATTTGTGTCACAAAAGGAATTTGGTAGGGTTTCTTCTTTATCTATGTTTTCAAATACTTTATATAATATTGGGATTGTTGTGAATTTTTTGTCTTAAAAATCTTGTTAATTAGATAGCAGTCAAACCCTGAAAAACATAATTTTGGAATTTGGGGTGTCAAAACTTGTAATTTCATTTTTCTGCCAATGCAGATCAACAATTGTTCTTTTCTTTTATAATCTTAGAGAATTACTCAGGAACTCTAAGGTTAAATGGTTTGTCCAGTGTTATGTAGCTGATATGTGCCAGAGACAAGACTTACTCCCAAGACTTCCTGATTCTCTGGCTAGCACACCATCCACTAGGCCAGACTGCCTCTCCAAAAAATAAAGTTCAGTAATAGTTTCAGTTGAATAATGCCTTTAGCTGCAGGGATCAGCAAATAGACAAGTTCTTCTGCAGGCAATGATGGATCCAGAGTTTATGGGCTGACTCATTGCTGACCAAACATTTTTTAACCTGAGTTAAACCATGGAAGTGCCAGGTTGTTGAGCCCTATTTTTCTGGGCATAAGGACAGAAACACCAGATCAGACAATTCCTCCACATGTTCCACCAATTAGATTTACCTGACTTAATAAGTCATTACCTCTTTTGCATTTCAATTATCTCTTTGGAATGCTAAATTCTTTCTTCTTAGCAACTGAGATCTAAAATCAATGATGTGGCAGGAATGTAATTTTTTGATTGGGTATCAAAAAGAAGTGATAGTGGAGAAAGAGATTGTTTTAGAGCTTGGAGAACTTCCAGACGAGATAAACCTGATTGGAGAGACCCTAGATAGCATTGATTAACCAGAGGAGCAGTGTAAAGTGTCTGGATTCCTGAAACCTGCAACAGAAGCCACATCAGGCAGAGAAAGAGAGAGTACCCAAATTTAATGTGTTGGTTTTATGTACTATTTCACAACTATAAAATGTTAGTAGTGATCCTTAAAGTAGGTATTTTGAGGCAGGCTGCCCCTCTGCTCATAGATGAGCACACTATGAGAATAAATAGTAGCTATGGGCAAATTCCTCTGTGATTAATGAAAAAGAAAAATATAAAAGGAGCAAGATACAGAGCACAATTTCATGGTTTCCAAGTCCTGATTCTAATATTTATTGGCTCTGCAACTTTGGGCAAGTTATCATTTCTTAAAAAGTTTCCTTAATTTATATAGAGGTTTATGATATTCATAATACATATCTATCAGAGTTGCTGTGAGAATCAGCTGAGATAATGTATGTAAATTGCTTTGTAAACTTTAAGGAATTTATATCAATATCAATTATCAAGTACCAATTATATGACTGGATTGTTGGGAAGAACAAAATTGGCAAACTCCAATCACTAAGCATATTTGAAGTGTTATACTATTTCTCTTTGTTTTGAATCATCTGTGAAGTATAACCAGGGAACAGTTGTCACAGGCTTGGTGCTTTGGAAATAGATGGCACCTTTGGAAGGAGGGCAATAAAGCATCATCCTGCATCTGGTGGCCTATATACAAATAGTGTCAGAAAGTACAAAGCTCCTCGCCTGAACTTTGAGATTCCTTTGCTTGATATTTTTGTGTTACTCAAAGTACTTTTAACTATTTTACTTTTAACACCTGCTATTTGTCCTCATGATTCAATAGATGGAAGGTGCTCATAAAGTTTCTCTTAACTAGATTATACTGAGCTGGGATAAGAGGCAACCAGTATAAACTTTCCTAACCTCCACATATTTGTAGATGGACCTATGCTTGATGAAATTTGGGGAGTGGGGAGTGTAGTGAATGTATGATAAAACCAAACAAATGGGAAATGGAGACATTAATTCCACTTTTCAAAAGAATCATATAATAACATAACCCCAAAAAGAATACGCTACAATTTCATAGACTTGAGAATTCTTTCCAACAATACAAATTACAACCCATGTGATCATTCCTTCATCCCTTGAGACTCTTGGACATATCTCCTACTTACCACAAGGAATTCACCTACCTTTTTATTGATTTTCCTAACTTTCTCCTGACTTTACTGGGGGCAGGGAATGAGAAATGGAACATTATGAATGTCCACCTATCAACCTTTGCTTTTGCAATGTCTAGTCTTATTTTCATGTGATATAATTACTTGATGTCTTCCTTTACTCCCCTTATTCTTTGGAGCTTCTCATTAGTTATGTATGTGTCATCCCCGGCTCACACCCACAATGTAGCACTATCTCTTTTTTGCTCTTTGTATGATATACATTTTTACTTCTATGAAGCAGGAGTATTCCATACATTGTTGCTATATAGCATCACAAATGAAATGTAATTGGAAAAGTAGGGTTTTGTTTTTGTGGGAATATTGTAGACATTATTGGAGCATTATGATTTCCTCAAAGATATCTGATTCATTTTGTCTTCTCATTTTAAACCCTGAGTTCAGGTCTTTGTTCATCTGTACCATTTATTTCAGCTATACATACTGCTAGAAAAGATCTATGCTTTTTTAATATCTAAATACATGTTAAGTTTGAGCAGTAGACATTTGTCTTCTTGGGTTTTGCTATATAAAAGGATGGACCAAAATCTTTTGTTGATTAATGTTATCTTCCAACAGACTCCAAAATATTTTTGGACTTGATGCAATCAATACAATTTCATCCCTAATAGAAACATCTGAAATACCTCATCATGCATGGGGAATCCATCATGATTTCTGAGATAAATACAAATTTTGGATTAATTTTGTACTCTATAGATGGCAATTTAATCATTCCTAGGTAATTATTTTTTTAAGTTGGAGATAGAAAAAGACTGTGAGTCTTCAAAATCGTATCTATTAGACTATTTTTATTGGTTAATTCAGGTTGAATTAAGGGACCACAATCTGGCTGCCTGAGGAGAATCCACAAGGCAAATATGCATCTAAAATGCCATGTGTGATTTGGAAACATCTGGTTCCAAAATCTTTCCAGTGAACATCAGCTTGTTAATTTCTTGTCCTTTGTGTTAGTGTTAAATTCTGTTCACTGACTCTCCATGGAGGTCAAGGAACATGGGATATCCCTCTGTTCCTTTTATATTTTCCCTTTTAGTTAAATAATCACAGAGGTTACTGCCAATAACTACTAATTATTCTCAGAGTGTCTGTTCATCAGTCAGTGCAATTGGTCAAGGTTTTGTACAATTTGGCAATTGGTACTATCATTTCATGCTGTTTTTCTTGCATGGAAAAAGTTGACTTATGCCAAGCATCATTACATCTTCTGCAATTAAGGATTGCCTGTAGTTGTAGTCCTACTTTTGGAGCAGTCCAACTAAGTAGCTGAATAGGAGAGAGAGAATTTTACTCAAAAAGCAAGAGAATCTTGTAAGAAAGAAATTGAATAAAATAATTTCTTCAAAAGAGTGTATGAGAGCACCCTAGAATAAGATTTAGATATATAATGGGAAGACTTGACAGGTTACTTGACAAGTAATAATGCCCAAAGTTGAACACAGGTGACATAGGATATCAGTATTCTTGATGTTCTTTTTAGATGCATAATATTGCAGTAAATTTTCTAGATTAGGAAAAAGACTGAAGCAATGAAATTGAAGTTATAGGGCCAATGAAGTGATTGTCTCCAATCCTGAGGACAGATGACATAAACTATGGTTATTATGTTTTTCTTTTTTCAGTCTCTCAAATTTACAATATTCATAAGAACTAAAGGGGAAGCTTATTGTGTAGCACATATGAGCATCTGTTCAGGGTTTGAATTGTTTAACAATTTGTCTTGGCCAGGGTCTTTAGAAATCATTTGGACAAAATCAACCATAAATTATTGACATATATTTTCCTATGTGATTATGAAACTGTGTTTATAAATATGTACAAAAGAACTTTGTGACAAACATAATATAGTATGTAGGTATATTCTTAAAAAACTCTCCTAAACTATCTTTTTAAAAAATTACAAATTGCAATATATTTGAAATTGAGCCTAGATAGAAAATAAAATGAATTCATTAAATCTATTCATTGAGCCTATTCTTACCCCTGTGACCACAATACAAAGAGTGATTTCTTCTCATTTTGTAGCTAGGGAAATTAAGACATGGAGAATTGAATTGGCTGTGAAATGAGCCAAGGAAAACAGAAATAAACAGAGGGGAACTGACTCTTTACTCATTGCTCTGACTGTGTAGGATTTTATCTGTCGTCCTACTTCTACTCCTGGTAGAGAAATTAGAAAAGTTATGATAACTCCCATTTATAAAATATGTTAAAGTCTACCAAGTATTTTTTCTCCTTACAGCTACATAAGTCAGATAATAAAAATATTTTTATACCCATTTTACAGATGATCACAAATTGAGGCTTCTGGGATTTAGGTGTTTTAGCTAGGATTACCGAGTGAGTAAACATCAAATTCTAGATGTGAACCCAGATCTTTTCTGATTTCAAATCAAAGAACTCAAGAATTCATATCAAAGAGATATTCTCAGACCATTGGACATCTCTCTCGGACTGAAAGGTAAAGGACTCCTCCCAGAAATTCCATTTTAGGAAGGCACACAGGTTTGGTTTGTTTTTTTTTCCCCAGACTCCATTCTTCTGGACTGCTTCAAAATGCTCCTGTAACAGATATTATCTACACTTTTCAGCTTCCTTTTATGTAAACTTCCTGAAGGCAGATAATATCTTTCTTATCATTTCTATTTGTATTCCCATCAATTACACATAATAATTGCTTAATAGAGGCTTATTGACTGACATCGCTAAATAGATTAGAGGGGGGTAGACAAACTAAAAGAAAGCTACTTTGGAAAGGATACCTGTAGCAAATTAGTAGAGCAAGGCATAGTTTACCGTCTGTTCTTTGGAAAAGGGAGAAATTTATAACCAAACAGGAAATGGACAGTATCATGAAAACAAAAATGGATTACATTCAATTAAAAATGTTTTTTCCCAAACAAAACCAATGCAGCCAAGATTGGAGGGAAACAAAAAGCTGAAAAAAATTTACACTTAAAGTTTTTGATAAAAGCTTTATTTCTTTTTTTTTTAATTAAAGCTTATTTTCAAAACATATACATAGATAATTTTTCAACATTAACCTTACAAAACCTTGGGTTCCAAATTTTGCCCTCTTTCCCTTCCTAGATGGCAAGTAATCCAATATATGTTAAACGTGTTAAAATATATGTTAAATCAAAAATATGTATATATATTTATACAATAATCTTTCTGCACAAGAAATATCAGATCAAAAAGGGAAAAAGTGAGAAAGAAAACAAAATATAAGTAAACAACAACAAAAAGAGTGAAAATGCTATGTCATGATCCAGACTCAGTTCCCACAGTCCTCGCTGGGTGTAGATGACTCTCTTCATCACAAGATCATTGGAAATGGTCTCAATCATCTCATTGTTGAAAAGAGCCATGTCCATCAGAATTGATCATAGTATAATCTTGTTGTTGCCATGCACAATGATCTCCTGATTCTGCTCATTTCACTTAGCATCAGTTCATGGAAGTCTCTCCAGGCCTTTCTAAAATCATCCTGCTGATAGTTTCTTGTAGAACAATAATATTCCATAACATTCATATACCATAACTTATTCAGTCATTCTCTACCTGATGGGCATCCATTCAGTTTCCAGTTTCTTCTGTCTACAAAAAGGGCTGCCACAAATACTTTTTTGCACATGTGGGTCTCTTTCCCTCTAAAGGCTTTATTTCAAAAATATATAAAGAACTGAGTCAAATTTATAAGAATACAAATTATTCCTCAATTGATAAATAGTCAAAAGATATGAACAGACAATTTTCAGAGAAAAATATTAAAATCAAATTTTAAAAAATGCCATAAATAAGTATTGATTAGAGAAATGCAAATTAAAACATCTATGTGACATCATGTTGGAGAGGATGTGGGAAAACTGGGACACTAATGCAGTGTTGGTGGAGTTGTAAACTGATCCATCCATTCTGGAATACAATTTGGAAATATGCCCAAAGTGCTAAATAATTGTGCATCCCTTTTGAAGCAGCAGTGTCACAACTGGATCAATATCCCACAGAGATCATAAGAGGGAGAAAAGACCCACATTGTACTCTTTTTGTGGTGACATAGAATTGGAAATTGAGTAGATGCCCATCAATTGGTGAATGGCTAAATAAAATTATGGTATATGAATGTAATGGAATATTATTGTTCTATAAGAAAAGATGAACAGACTGATTTCAGAAAAGCCTGAAGACTTATATAAACTGATGCTGAGTGAAGTGAGCAGAACTAGAAAGAACATTGTATACAGAAATAGCAAGAGTGTCTGATGATTAACTATGATAGACTTAACTCTTCTCAGCAATGCAGTGTTTCAAAACAATTCCCAAAGATTTTGAATGGAAAATGCCATCAGTATCCAGAGAGAACTATTGCTACAGAATACAAATCAAAGCATATATTTTCACCTGTTCACTTTTTCATTTATATGGATTGTCCCTTTTATTATAGTTCAGTTAATATTTACATTAACCCAGATACAGTAATTTTATTCCAACCTGTAGGGTGGCAGTTAGACACTAGATGTGGAATCAGGAAAACCAGGATTTGAATTTTTCTTCATCTGCTTACTAGCTGTGTGACACCATGCAAATCACCTAATCTCTCTGTGTCTCAGCTACTTCATCTGAAAATTAGGGAATTAAACTCAATGAACTCTATGATCCTTTCAAGCTCTATATTTGTAATCCTATCATCTTTCACTTATCATATTCTCCTTGCTTAGGATGTCCACCTCTGTATCTATTCAAAACCTAGTTATCATTCAAATTATGCCGTCTTTTCTGGCTGGTCAAAATCTCATTGATCTCTCTATTAACCACAATTTTCAGCCAAGTGCTGCACAATTTATTTTTTACAGCAGATATATATTTTCATTGTATAGAGAATTCATGAAAGAGAATAAATGCACATCAGCAACTGTTCTAGAATAAATGATAGAGTATTCGACTGAGCCAAACTCAACATTGAGAGATTATATGAATTTCCCAGGGTTGCACAGTCAATATGTGTCAGAGGTAATATTTGATTCAAGATTTCTTCCATTATGGCTACCTTTCTATCCTGTTTCTCACCAAATAATTAAGTACATGATTATATCCTATATTCTTGAATATTCATGTTAATATTTTTCATTCTTTTTTATAAATAGCTTTTTATTTTTCCAAATATGTACAAAGATAGTTTTCAACAATTACTTTTTCAAAACCTTTGTTTCAAAAATTTCTTCCTCTGTTCCTTTTCCTCCCCTAGACAGCAAGCAATCCAATATAGGCTAAATATGTGCAATTCTTCTAAACATATTTCCATATTTGTCATGCTGTGCAAGAAAAATCAGATTAAAAAGGGAAAAAAATGAGAAAGAAAAAAAAAACAAGCAAGCAAACAAAACAACAACAAAAAAGTGAAGATACTATGTTTTGATCCATATTCAGTGTACATAGTCTTTTCTCTCTCCATCACAAGCCTATTGGAATTGCCTTGAATTACCTCCTTGTCAAAAAGAGCCAACACCATCATAGTTGATTATCACATAATCTTGTTACTGTGTATAGTGTTCTCTTGGTCCTACTCATTTCATTTAGCATCAGTTCATGTAAATCTTTCCAAAAATTTTTTGACATCAGCCTGGTCGTTATTTCTTATAGAACAATGATATTCCATTACATTCATATACCATAATTTATTTAGCCATTCTCCAACTCATGGGGATCCACTCAATCTCCAGTTGCTTGCCACTACAAGAATGGCTTGTTACAAATATTTTTGCACATATAGGTCCTTTTCCCTCTTTTATAATCTCTTTGTGATACAGACCCTATAGAGACACTGCTGCATCATAGGATATGCACAGTTTGATAGACTTTGGGGCATAATTCCAAATTAGTCTCTGGAATGGTTGGATCAGTTCACAATTCCATCAACAATGTATCAGTGTCACATCCCTTCCAACATTCATCATTATCTTGATGACTTTATAATGAATAGTTTTAAATTCTTTGTTTTATTTCATTCTTACAGCAAATAGTTACAGTTCTCTTTAGCACCAAACTAGACAGAGGGCTATATAAAGTTTAGATAAGACATGAACGTGCCTATAATCTAAGAGGTGATGAAAACATGATACACAGTATCACCTACTAAATTCATTAATGAGATACAAATAAAATGTTTTGTAGAGAAAAGATAGTGACTGGATGGGAGAATCAAATATCCTGGAAATGATATCTGAGTTAGATTGTAAAGGATAGATAAGAATTCAATAGGTGAGAACAGGAAGAAATGGCAATACAGGCATAGGGGACTTTCTAAGCAAAAGTAATGAAGTAAAATATTGTTCTCAGTGCAGCAAGGAACAAGTAGTTTGGAAAGTACTAAAGACAATTCTTTCAGGAGTAAATGAGGTTATCAAAGATAGTATTGTGGAGGAAGAAAATTTCATAATTGACTGGGATAATTCAAGAAAATTTCATGCAATATGTGGGACTGAAACTATCTTTAGAACTGGGTTTGTCTCCTATAAGATGCAGCATATAGTCAATGCAAAGAATTCCTGAGAAGAGGTTGAAATCCACCACTTAATTTCAAAATTGAAATTATATTAGTCTCAAATTAGCTATTAAACAAACCAAGCAATTTGTTATCCTTAATCACTTGCAACTAGGAGGAAGTCATGCAAAGTGACAAACATGATAAAACCAGCATACGATCATAACAGTTGGAAATTCATTTCTTCCTGATTTTGATCCTTGAAATTCAAACCTTTGCTTCCTTCCCTACCATGTAGAATATGGGCCCACTTAGGAACTTCCATGTAAAATCAGGTTCTGATTATGATGTGGACTGGTAGCAACTAATCCTGAGACTATTTACTGTGGCACCATTCTTTTATGGCTTTTGTCAAAAAGAGAAACTTGTTGGCATCAGTTTAGGCAAAATGACAAGGATATTCATGGTATTTCCTCAGCCAAACAAGGAGATTTTGAAGTCTATATTCCTATATGCCAGGTCTGTGAAGGGTGAATCAGAGCAAAGCACTGATACCAAATCAGGTTATTAGAATTTAGAGAGCTGAGTCTACACTGGATAGAGAGTCAAATCAGATTTCAAAAATCTCAGTTGCCAATGAGTCAGCTAGATAGTCTTTCCAAACTATTTGCATCTCTTCTTGAGCTTCCCTTACTTTCCATTGCTCCAAAAGGAAGTCTTAGACCAATGCTTCTTAAACTTTTTCCATTTGCAAATCCTTTTTTCCCCAAAGATTTTTACATGATTCTGGGTATATAGGTATATAAAATAGACATACAAATTAAATGTTGCTGATAAAACAAATTCATAATTTTGTGACTCCCACATTGTTACAAGAGCCCATATGGGATTGTGATTCATAGTTTAAGAAACTGGGTCCTAGACAAGTAATACCAGCCTTAATCCTTCAGTGAACATTAAGAACTGCTAGATTGGTATCATACTAGAAAGAACTAGATCAAAAGTTGCTGTTTAATCATTTCAGCCAAGTTCAGGTCTTCACAATCTGTTTTGGGATTCTCTTAAGAAGGATATTGGTATGGTTTGCCATTTCCTTCTCCAGCTTCATTTTTTGAGTTAAATAGAGGTTAAATAACTTGTCCAGGTTCATACAATATCTAAGTCCAAGTTTGAACTTAAGTCTTCCGAGCTCCATATCTACCCAGATGCCATGTAGCTATCTTTTGATCAAAAGACCTTCAACCAACTGACTTCCTTCCAGCTCATGTGAGGAAATAATGGAGACAAAGTAACAGATAACAGAGTGAAGAACTAAGACTTTTAAATGAAGTGAAAAAAAGAAAGGCTGGAGGTTTGTTGCCATTGTTGTTGTTTTTTGTTTTACCCCTCTATAGGGTTTTTTTTTTTAAGTTCTTCAAACTTAGAATTAGAGGGAGGCTAGCTTTTAGTGGTCAATGGATCAGCAATGCCCTTATTAGCTCCCTTATTCTTTGAATTTGTAATCCCACGTTAAATGTACATTCACATCCTTGAAACCTACTTATTGTGCCTAATTCTGCTTTCTGGTATCAAAAAGAATAAGTCTAGTTTTCTTTATACATGACAATCTTTAAAACATTTAAAATGTGTCTACAATGTGCCAATTGTCTTCTTTTCTTTAGGCTAATCATTCACCACTTCTTTCAGTACAGTTCTAAATGATTTCCAGTCCTATCAACATCTTGTGAATATATTCTTACTCATCAGTCCCTTCTAAAATATGGTACCCAGAAATAACCATTGTGTTTTTAATATCTGACCAGGAAATACAGTACAGAAAAAATATCTCCTCTCTTATTCTGATTGCTAGAATGAAGCCTAAAACTATATTTGTTTTGTTGTTGTTGTTGTTTTATGTCACTATCGTATGTGCTGACCTAGATTTTTTTCTATAGACTGATACCTCTGTGGGTTTTTCCTCTCATTCATCTCTTCCCCATAAAAAAATGACAAGTCTTTTCAATAAATGATGGGCTTAGTTTTCTCTGTTCTAGTTAAATGTTTTTCTCAACACTTCTACAAATTTCTGTACTTTCTGTTTGAAAATGGTACCGCTGCTGCTGCCTTTGTTATTATTACTTCCTCCCAGAGCAGCAAGAATTATGTTTTCTGTTTGGGCAGAAGTATTGTTGTTATTCTAACATCCACATATTCTTACCCTTGTCCCAATGGCCACAAAATATGCCTATCCATTAGACACTATTTTATCTCCAAATGTTTTATTTTCTTTATACCAAAAGAATGGGGCAGTCTTCTTTCACTTTTCTGTATATAGCAATAAAACACAAAGAAAAACATTCAGTGACTGAGCCAGGATTTTTACTTTCTTAGATATAGCCCATATATTTGTTATGAAGAGATAGTCTCTTTGCCAAGAAATAAAAGTGTCTGAGAAACATGGATATGCTATATTGGTTTTTTTTTTCAAATTTGAAAGGAATCAAAGATAATTATAATTATTATCTCAAATCTTTGGGATTCTGGATTTTTTTTATTGCCTAAACCAAAGTCATTTTTTCTTGTTGTGTAATTATGATAATCACCAGAGGAATCTTGAGATGAAAATTCCTAGAGAAGTTATGCAACATTTTCAATGTATTCATTTATGTTTTCCATGATCATATTCAGCAATAAAATAATTGTCTTGAAAAGTATTAGCAGATGTCCCTTTGCCCAAGATAATATACCATAAGAGGGGATTTTGCACTATTGTTGGAAGAAGTACAAATATCCTACAAGAATTTGCTTCCAAATCTAAGACCCTCTATGGCATATTCCAGTTGCAGATCTCATAGAATATTCATCAATGCTTGTGAAGTAATTTGAAAAAAAATCATAAAATGCTGTATGTTATTAATGTTATAAGAAGCATCCAAAGTAGTCCTATACAGTCATTCTTGTCTCTGCCTTTGCTCTTACTGTTCTGCCTACCTTACAATTGCACTTCCTAGAAAATCCTTTTGTGCTCTCTGTCTTTACTAAGGATTTTCTGAATTTTCATAAGGCCACAGTGATCTTTCTCTTCTTCCAGTTTCCATTATATCTAGAATACATACAATATATTCCATTTTTTAGATTGTGTATTACATAGCAAAACTGTATAGCTATTTTTGGTAAGTTTAGTCAATAAACTATCTATTATGAATCAGGCATAATGCTAATGAAACAATCTCTGCCCTTGAGAAGCTTACACTTAGTAAGAGGAAATTATTTATACACATAGTTAGATGTATAAATATACTATGTAAATACCTACAAAAACTCAATATGCATATAAATAGGATCATATAAATAATATTTATCTGATATATGTACAAACACAAATTATATACATGTATATACGTACAAATATATTATATAAGTATGAATATACATATATCACATTGCTATACAGCAAACAACACCAAAGAGAATAGACACCAAAGTCAACAAGAAGAATATAAAAAATGAACAACTCTGTTATTGCCAAACCTCACCACCAATACCTTAATCACATGCATTCTCTCTGTAATGTTCTATAGATGTGATCTTTTTATGTATCCACTCTACCAGTTAAAGTTTGTATGTTTGTGGGAAATTATGTCATATGTTTGGGAGTGATATTTTAATGTTATTTTTCTTACTAACCTGTTTGTTTAAGATCTTTTATTTGAGCTGTGTTCTTTGGCTAACTATAAAAACCACATTGATGGAGATTTATGAGCTATGTGGTCTTAGGGTACAAATATAGAGAATATCTTAATACTGAGATGACTGTCTTCAAGAATTCAACTTGTGAGTTGAGAGGATATCTCAGGGTAGTAAATAAATGCAAAATAATTGGTAAGGGTGGAGAGAAGCTGTAGTCTCCAGAAAACCATTAAGAGTCTCATTTAGCAGGTGTGTTTGAGCTGAATTTTGAAAGAAATTAGTCATTGTGAGAAGTAGAAACAAAGAACGAATACATTCCATGCATAAGACTATTAGAGAAATGGGAGAGAAATTCCTCACATATGAGGAATATAGAGTAAATCAGTTTGACTATCCTAGACAGTCCTAGAACATAGGATGTGAAAAGAAGAACAATGTATAATAAGCCTGAAAATCATGTTGGAGTCATGTTGTAAGAAATGTAAATGCCAAATAAAAATTTATTTCATCTTATAGGTAAGATAGAACCATTCGAATTTATTAAGCAGAGAAACCTTGCAGTCAGAGCTGGTCTTTAGAAATATCACTTTAGTATTCATTTGGAAAGTTGAATGGACTGGACTCTGGAAAGAACAGAAGCAGAAAAACTAATTCTGACATTTTTTAAAAAGAATTTAGGCCAGGTGCCAAAGATGGGAATTAGGATAGTATCTGTGTGAGGTGAATAAAGATAGATATGAGAATCATTATTAATGCAGAATTTAAAAATTTTTCAATTGAAACTGATTGCCTAAGATTACAAAGTTTACTAGAAGAATTGTTGTGCCCTTAAAAGAGATAGGGAACTGCGTAAGAGAATTGGATGTAGAAGATAATGAGTTCTCTTGGGATATATGGAATTTGAGATGCCTATGTTACATTCAACATGAAATGAATTTAGAAGAGAGAAGTCTAAATATTGTATATCTGTGAGTCCTCTTCATCTAAATGATAAGTGAACATGGTTAACTGGTAAGATCACCAAAAGAGAGTCTGAAGAAAGAAGAGAGGAGCACCCAAGACAGAACCTTGGGGGTTTACTGTCAGGTAAGATACAGGCTTTGTAGTATGATCTAATAAAGAAGGCAATGAAGTAGTTAGAAGTGGATGAGCAGAACAAGTATGCACAATGTCATAAAACTCATGAGGGAATATCTAGGAATTGCTACCAGTGTTGAAAGCTTCTAAGATATCAAGAATAATAAGTTATGAGAAGTCACCAAATTTTAAATAAGAGATCACTGGTAACTTTTGAAGAAATTCTTTCAATTGAGTTATTAGGGGGGCAATTATAAGAAAATGAGAAATAAATAAAAGGACAAAAGAGGAATGATTAATATAATCAACTTTTTCAAGGATCATGGACAAGGGGGGAGAACACAGGACAATATGCAGTAAAGTTATTTTTTTAGCATGTGAGAAAATGGGGCATGTTTGTAGGCAAGAAGAAATGAGCCAATAAATATAAAAAGATGGAAGATAAGAGGGAGAGGAAAATATATCAGTATGTAGTATATAGTTAGTTGTTGTCCTTCCTTCTTGAAGAGAACCAAAGTGACAACACTATGTTTGAGTTGAGTTAGTATGTCCAACTGTGGCTGATCAGACCAATTCGAGCTTGGAGTGCTCTGCCGCAAGTTAGATACAAATAGTCCATATGAATATTTGGGGTAGCTTCTTAACTTTGAGCATCTCACAGTTCTTCTGAGTTAATTCGATTCTGCTTTGCTCATAGAGCACAAAACCTTCCCTGAAGAGGGCATACCATGCACCTGAGCTAGTGTCTCCCATGTCATACAATCAATTCTAAATTATTTAAGAGAGACCTTGAGAATGTTTTTTTATCACTTTTTTCTGGCCACCTGTGAGCACTTGCCCTGTCTGAATTCTCCATAAAACAATATTTTTGAAAAATGTACATTTGGCATTCAAACAGCGTGGCCAGCCCAATGGAATTGTGTTCTCTGCAGTAGAATGCCTGGCAGTTTAGTTTGAAAAAGGTCCTAATTGTCTGATTATCCTGCCAGGTGATTTTCAGAATCTTCCTAAAACAATTTAAATGGAAGTGATTCAGTTTCCTCACATGGCGCTGGTATATTGTCCAGATTTCAAAGGCATACAATAATGAGATTAGTACAATGGCTCCATAGATCTTCAGTGTGGTAGTCAGCCTAATACCCCTGCTCTCTCTTATTTTCCTTCTGAGCCTCCCAAACACCGACTTAGCTCTGGCAATACATGTTCAATATTATCAGTATTGACATCCCTAGAAAGTATACTGCCAAGGTAAGAGAATTTATTCATAACATTTATTGTAACTGATGGTTCCACATATGGATGGTGTGGTTTGTAATACATACATAAATATAGGTGTATATATATGCCCACACACACACACATACACTCATATATATATATATATATATATATATATAATATATATATATATATGAGTGTGTGTGTGTGTGTGTGTGTGTGTGTTTATATATAGTACAGACATATGACTGGAGTCATAGATCTCAAACTGCAATGAATTACAGAGACCATCTAGATCTAACATCCAATAAGGAAATAGAGGCTCATAGTTGGAAATAAGAAAAACTGTCTGTTCAAGAGAGACTAGAACAAAGGAGAATAGAATCATCTCTCCAACTAGATTATAAATTCCTAAAATTAAGAGTCACACCTTTCCTATTAATATTCTCCATAGGCATCATGTTGGACACATGATAAATGATGAAAAAAGACTTTATGATTTGGTTTGACCTGATCTGATCCATGAACTTGACTATTGACCTTAATGTTGCTCCATCAAAAAAAAAAGTTAAAAATAAATGGAAAAGCTCATTATAAAAGGTATTCTCTACAGAACAGATAGTCTTGAAATAGCAGATAATTCAGTTTGTATAACAGATGAAAGAACTAAACCAGTCAGCTCCTAATGATTCAGAAACGCCATACATAATCAGGGTCTGTAATCTCTTTGCTAATTATTTTTGAATGAAAATACAAAGGCAAATGATATTTATAAAAGTAGATTTGAATGAGCAAGCCTGCTAATATAGATTAATCTCAGTGAGACACAGGGTTCAACACAGAGGCCTTTCCATCAGCTCTCTGAAATAGAATGCTAAATCTCTGCAGGAAAAGATAAAATGTCTTTACCAAACAAAGAGGTTATGGGCTTTAAATGTTTTTTTGTAATAACAATATGACAACTAGATGTGACACATCTATAATGCAATAATCACACTTCTCAGAGGTGTGAAGTGTTCTGATCCTTAAGTGAAATCACAAGCTAACTCCCCTGCTTTGCTGATAAATATGTAAGAAGAACAATGCTAGATTAATTTAATTCAATTGAATGAAATGACATATAATATTCACAAAAGACCCAAAGAACCTTAATCTTAAGGAAGAAAGATGCTCTTCATTGTTTGTAGAATGATTGTATATCAAGAAATCTAAGCTAGTGATCATTTTGTTTCTCATGCAAAGCTATAGATCACCTTCATTATAAACCACAATTTATTACAAATAGCATAAGAAGCCAAGGTTGTCTTAGGGAGATGTGATAGCAAAGATTTGAAAATACTATCATATGGAAGAGGCAGTAGATTTGCGCTCTAGCTTCAAAGGACAATAGATGGGAACAATTAATGAAAGCTACAAAGAGGCAGATTTAAGTTAAGTATAGACCAATAAGTGGCTCTGCAAATTCATAGTTATTAGTGACAATAACATTCAATAAGGAACATAAAGAGAGAACCTTTCTAACAATCAGAGCCATCTAAAATTGGTGAGCAGCACTACATTATCACCAGAAATATACCAGTGCACTTTTGGTTAGCTCTCATTTTTAGAAAACATTTTTGTTACATGAAATCACTTCTCAGTTTTTACCTGTTATTCCTGGTTATGGCTTCTAAGGCCAAGTATAATAAATTGAATCCCTTTTGGGAGGGGGTGAAAAGGAAATATGGGTAAGCATCTCGTGCTTATTTTAGAATCATCCTTCACGTCTCTTATTTATGTAAAGATGAAAAATTTAGAAGCAGCTATTATAAAGTATCTATGGAAGATATGATCAGAGACTGAAATTATCAACCTTGAATATATATATAATAGCAAATTCAGAAAACAGATTAGGAGCCTGTGGCTTGAGTTTGAATGGGGTCCCTCTACCTGAATCTTGTGTAACCTTGGTCACTAGGCTTCTCTGGTCTGCATTTCCTTTCTTTATTAAACAAGGAAGTTAGACAAGATGATCTCTAACATTTTTGTTGTTCAGTCATTTTGGTCATGTCAAACCCATTTGACTTTTCTTGACAAAGATACTGGTATAGCTTGCCATTACCTTATTGGAATTCATTTTATAGAGGAAGAAATGAAGCAAAATTAAGTGAAATGTCCAAGGTCACACAACTAGAAAGTATATAGGCTTAAGAAGGTGAATCTTCGACAGGAGGATTCTGGAAAGAGAGTGGAGTTGATCTCCAGATTTTCTCCACAGATATAACAAATTTGTATTTCAATGTGAACATAAACTGGTGAACAACAAAGAAGACAGGGCAAAATAGGGGTCCTCCAAGAACAACTTGAGAAAACCTGAAGAAAGACTACAGGATCAGGATTAATTCCTGTGACATGTAAAAATCCCAGGCATGTAAAAAGCCAGTGGAGAGGCCTAGAGCTAGCTGAGTTTGGATAGAATCTCAAACCACAAGACCTTCAGCCCTTAGATTGCAAGGAGAGTTGGGATTTGAATTCTGGAAGACTAAAGGAACCTCTGCCAATTAGGAATGCCAGGCCCAGATGTGCTGCAAAGTAGTTGCCAGAGTCAAGGAGCAACCAGCATACCTGGTGAGTGCAGAAGCAGTGGGGTACAGATGCTGCTAGCACTTGTAGGAAAGCAGAGCTTTTGGTTTGGGATTCTAGTTAAGAGGAGAGAGCTGAAGTGAAACATCCCTCAGAATTATAAATGCTTACATTAAAAGTTCTCATTTAAAAAAAAAAATAAAAGATCAGGAAAAGAAGAAAGAATCCAAGAAGAGAAACTTACTATGGAAAAAGAGAAATGGGAGCTCATCTTTGAAGTTAAAAAAAAAAAAAAAGCCTCTTCTATTCCAAATATCTACCTATCCAGAAAGAATTTATAGAAGAACTCAAAAAAGACTTCAAAAATCAAATGAGATAGATTAAGGAAAAACTAAAAGAAAGAAATAAGAAAAGAAAGATTATAGGGAAAAGTTAAGCAGCTAGAAAAGGAGATAGAATCTTAAAAAAGAAAATTTTTTTTGGTTGTTGTTTTGTTTTGTTTTTGAAATTAGAATTGGTCAAAGGGAAGCCAACGAAAATCTAATATACCAAGAAATAACAAAACAAAATATAAAGAATGAAAAAATAGGACAGAATGTGAAACATCTTATAAGAAAAACAAGAGATCGGGAGAACAAATCAAGAAAAGAAAACATAAGAATAATTGGACTACTTGAAAGCTGTGATTAATTAATAAAAAAAAAACTTTGATACAATAATGCAAGAAATAATCAAAGAAAATTGACCTGAAGTGTTAAAAGATGAGAGGAAGGTAGAAAAAAATCCATTGATCACTATTTCAATGAGATCTCTGTGGAAAATACATAGGAGTATTGTTGCCAAATTTCAAAACACCAAGATCAAAGAGAAAAACTTGTAACAAACAAACAAAAAACAATTGGAGCTACAATTAGAATTGTAGAGTATTTATCTACAACTACAATTAAAGATCACAGGTCCTGAAATAATATATATCAGCAAGCAAAGAATTGGGCCTGTGGCCAGAAATATCATATCCAGAAAAATTATAATATTAAGTGAAAAAATGGATATTCAATGAAATTGCAGATTTTCAGGATGTCATCTCAACCATATCCATACTTTACTAGAAAATTTAACATAAAATATCAGAAACAAAAGATTAATTTTAAGGGACTTAACACAGACAAATTGTTTATCCTTTATGCATGTATGTATATACTATATGTTGATAATTGACCTCAGAGGACAGCTAGTGGTACAGTGGATAGAGCACTAGTCCTGAAATCAGGAGGACCTGAATTCAAATCTGACTTCAGATACTTAACACTTCCTAGTTGTGTGACCCTGAGCAAGTCACTTAACCCCAGTTGCCTGGGTGCCTTTGGGGGTGATGGTGGAGAAAGATTGACAGCAGAAATTGAATAGCTCTAAAGAAAGACTTGAATCTGTGTTGAGTATGATCTGATTCTAAAAAGCTAAATTGTCTAGGAAAAGGTAAAAATAGTAATTATGTTATGCAAATAAGATACAGAGGAAGAAAAGACACAGAAACATTAGAGGGGAGAAAAGGGCTGATAGTTCTGAAAATCTACTCACATCAGAAATGGGTAAAATAGGGACTACTACAAAAATATACCATGAAGGTAACATATTCTCTAAAATCTATAAAGAAATAAGGAGAGAGGGAATAGGATAAGGTGGGATATAGAAGGATGTGTAGATGTATGGCAATGGAACAAGGTGGGTAGATTAATGGGTAAGGGATAAAGAGGAGGAGAAAGGGTGGTATAGCATATGATAGGGTATAAAACAGATTAAGGGAGTGGGTTAAAGAGGGAGGGAAATGGTGGTGGGTGAAGATAAGGGAGGGATCCATGACTAAGTAATAGCAAAGCAAGGTAAATAAAATTAAAGTAGGAAAGTTAGCAGAGATAGGAAATAAGACATATACAAATGCTACAATAAGGATCAGGAGTAAAATTTATTAGAAATAAAAAGTAAGGCTAATCAGGCAAAGTCAAACTTAAAGATTCATTCAAGAGAGAAATCTACATTTTATGTCAGCCATATTGTTTTAGATGCATATTTAAATATATGTAAATGAATATATACATATATGAATTGTATATATGTATATGTAAGTATATATATGTGTGTATATAGATTCATGTGTGTGTGTGTGTGTGTGTGTAAATATATATATGGTTAACTGTAGCTTAGCTGGGAGAGGTGGGGGGTGGTAAAAGGGAAAAAATTATAAAGTAAAAAGTGCACAACATGGAACAAAAGAATAACCTCCAAGGAAGTACAGAAGAAATGAATGGTCATGAATATAATCTATTATTACGTATACTTTCTTGAAAGGGAAATCTATTTTTACGTATTTTAAATCCTCTGATATTTTGCTGAGCATATGACAATGTTTTGTTTTGTTTTTTATTTTCCTTTTATCTTTCTTTTTTATTTTGTTTTTTTTTCTTATTTTGTATTTAGTTTTAAATAAATAAATATTAAAAGAATAAAAGAAGATGGATCTTCCTGACTTCATACCAGGTACTTTATCCACTGCACCATCCAGCTACCCTTGATTTCAAAAAACACTTTGAACATGAAAATGTACGATGAAAAGAGATAAAGCTTTTGTTTTCAAATTTCCCATGTCACTGACACTTTTACATGTACATAGTCCCAGCAGCTAGACTCATCTCCTGCAGTACATTGGGTTACCATCTCAACCAAAACATTAGAACAAGTCAACTATACAAAGTAGCACAGAAGTAATCATTTACTAAATAGCTCTCTTGGGTCCTCAAAGAATTAATGCAGCATCTAAAGTACCTCAAACCTTGGTCAGAATTCAGCTCAATCTGACATAGAAAAAAAAATGGGATCATGCCATGTGATTTGTTTCACTTAATGCTCTAGAACTATTTAAGGGAAAGTATCTAAGGTCTGTCGTGGACACCTTGGGTAGTCTGATGTAGTCCAATGAGCTTATAAACTTCTTCCCAGAATACTGTTTAGAAATGAAGCAAAATACGTAAGGTTATGAAGGAAAACAATTATATTGACATTGAGATGTAATTTTTCCTATCTAAGACTCCCAAGGGATCAGTATACCCCAGATTTAATATTTGATCTGTTACAAGGCAAGAAGCTTATTGCCTTGTTTTATTCAAATAAGAGGATTCCTATGTGGGTCCCTTAAGGAATTTTCAAAGATAAATTTGACTGGATGCTGCTTTTGACTAAACTAACTTTAGAATCTTCCCCTAAGATTCCCTCCCCTTCCTGGCCAGATGTGACTCTACTATCCATTCTACAATTTCTCAAAGGACTCATTACTATCCACTATTCTATTATTTAGTAGAAGGAGCTTAGGAGTCATTATTTCATCTCAATGCTTTCCTCTATGGTTCCTCTATCAGTTTCCATAGATGTCACTACTTCTTATTGCAACTCCTTTCAATATCCTATATTGGTCTATCTGTATCCCTTCTACTCCCAATAAAGTATCAGTTTCTAGTCGCGACTAGGTCCTATTGAATTCACTATTTTAACTATGATACATGTCCCCTATCATTTTATTCTGTCTTGGAAAAAAATAATTGCTTTCCTATCTCAGGCAATCAGGTATTCATATTCAACCTCTCTGGCCCATCTTTATCAATATTCAAAAGCAAAGAATGTTTCTGTTTTGTGATTCCCAGGATCCAAAGGTTTCACATACAGAAAAGTTTCCATGCATTGGAAGAACCACATGCAACTTAGAAGAAAATTATTTCTCCCAGTTTAATGTTAGCTTATAGTATCTTGTCACTGGTTGATTTCCTCTTACCCCCCCCCCCCACCACCACATATAAAGTGTATTTCTGCTTTTGTCAGCACTTCCCACAGATGCAGAGACTCCAGTAAATTGTCTTAATTCTTATTCATGTTTCAGTTTCTTTTGATTTGCCCTGAGGTCCAGGCTAGGTTATTTAGATTATCCTCCTCGAGCCCCAAATTTATTCTGATATTTATATTTCTTCAGAGAAGATTATGAATCTTTCTGTTTCTGACACGGATTGTAATGTCCAGGCTAGCTTTCTGGAGGTCCTCTGGATGGGCCTTTGTCTCAGCAAGATAGTCACCACAAGGATGGTCAGAAATAGAGTCTAAAATCCTTATTGTGTCCTTCACAGTCTGTTCGCTCTGACTGACTGTGTCCCCAGTTCTCTCAGCCCTTCAATACCCTATTACAATTACATCACTATACTATACTATGTGTGAACTAGAGAACTATTACATCATCATACTAAGTACTAAGTATATATAAATTAGAGAACCATCATCTCATCCATCACACTGAGTTAACACCTTGTTGTAAGTATTCTTGTTTCAAGTATACTTCTCCAGAGTTCCAGCCTTCTACAATGAACCAAATATTTGTCTCAATAAGGAAAGTTGCTTGTTCTAATAGATTTTTATGTATTTCTTCAACTTTTTCCCAAACCACATACCATGTAACCAACAGTCCTTTAAAATACTTTCATAAAAATCGGATCACAAAATAAATAAGAAAGAAGGAAAGGAGATAAATAGAATCCTAGAAAAGTTAGGGATTGTAATGTTCTCTCTAAAATATAATGTTCTTTTGTTGGGTTTCCTTGGAGGTCTCTGGAAGTAGCCTTCCTTTCAGTTCAGTAATCACCACAAGTACAGCCAGGTGTTAAAGTCCAAATCCTTTATTGTCTTCAAAGTTTTGTCTCCTTTCCTGGAGCCCGGCTGGCATTCTTAGAGGCCTATCTCTCTCGTTGGTTCCAAGAGCTTGAGCTCCTGCCTACTTCTCTGCCCTCTGAATCTCTCCAAATCCAAAGGTTTGTTCTTCAGCCTCCAGTCACCACAAAAGTGGACGATGGAATGAATTTGTCTCAGCCTCCAAGAGCTTCTAGTGCACTTGTCCTTTTTGGCCCTGAGAGCTTCTAGCTTATATGCCCCACACTGAGTATACACCAATCATTATATCACTAGGAAACCATTATTTGTTGTAGGATTAAATCAATGCTAAACTAGATTTAACCATTGTCTCCTCAATTCCACTTAGTTCCTTGTTTCAAGTTCTGGCCCATAACATCTCCTTGTAGGATTAAATCAATCATACTGAACCATGCTAAATTAGATAACTATTGTCTCTATCAATTCCACTGACTTAGTACTTTGTAAAAATCCTTTGTTTTAAGTTCAGATTTCTGGCCCATAACAAGGAATGATAAACCTTTGGAAAAATTTGAATGGAGACAGAAAGGAATATGCTTTTTTCTTGGAATACTTGTTTCATGGAACCTATGCAATAAGTAAGCATATATTAGGGCATAAAAACCTCAAAATTAAATGCAGAAAGGCCAAAATAATAAATGCATTGTTTTCAGATCATGATGCAATAAAAATACATGCAATAAAAGACCAGTGAAAATAGACAAAAATTAATTAGAAACTAAATCATCTAATGCTAAAGAATGAGTGAGTGAAACAACGAATCATAGTCACAATCAATAATTTCATCCAAAAGGATGACAATAATGAGACAACATACCAAAATTTGTGGGATGCAGCCAAAGCAGTTATTAGGGGAAACTTTATATCTCTGTAAAATAGAGAAAGAGAACATCAATAATTTGGTCTTGCAACTAAAAAAGCTAGAAAAAGGAACAAATTAAAAGCCCTCAATTAAATACCAAATTTAAAATTCTGAAAACAAAAAGAAAGATTAATAAAATTAAAAGTAAAAATTAATAAATTGAATTAATAAATTAAAATGAGTTGGTTTTATGATAAAAACAGCAAAATAAACAGTTAATTTGATTTAAAAAAGGAAAGAAAAAAATCAAATTGTTTGGTATCAAAAATGAAAAGGCTGAACTCTCCACCAATGACAAGGAAATTAGAGCAATAATTGCCCAATTATACATCAATAAATTTGAAAATCTAAGTGAAATGGAGGAATACCTACAAAAATATAGATTGCCCAGATTAACAGAAGAAGAAATAAATTACTTAAATATTCCCATTTTAGAAAAAGAATTAGAACAAGTTATTAATAAACTCCCTAAGAAAAAATCTCCAGGGCCAGATAGATTTATATGTGAATTTTACCAAACATTCAAAGAACAATTAAGTCCAATACTATGCAAACTATTTGAAAAAAATAGGGAAAGAAGGAGTTCTACTCAAATTTCTTTCATGATACAGATATGGTGCTGACACCTTAACTAGTTAGTATGAAAAGTGAGAAAGAAAATTATAGACCAATTTCCCTAATCAATATTGATTAAAAATCTTAAATAAAATATTAGCAAAGAAATTACAGAAAATCATCCCCAGGATAATACACCATAAACAAGTAGGAATTATATCTATTATATAGGGCTGGTTCAATGTTAGGAAAACAATTAGCATAACTGACTGTATCAATAACCAAACTAACAAAAATCATATGATTATCTCAATAGATGCAGAAAAGACATTTGATAAAATCCAACACTCATTTCTATTAAAACACTAAAGAGTGTAGGAAGAAATGATATATTCCTTAAAATGATATGTTGTATCTATTTAAAATCATCTGCAAGCATCATATGTAATGGGGACAAACTAGAACTATTCCCAATAAGATCAGAGGTGAAACAAGGTTCCCCATTATCACCATTACTATACAATATTGTATTAGAAATGTTAGCTTTGACAAGAAAAGAAGAAAAAAAGATTAAAGGAATTAGAGTAGGTAATAAAAAAAAATTATCACTCTTTGCAAATGATAAGATGATATACTCAGAGAACCCTAGAGAATCAACTAGAACACTACTAGAAATAATTCACAACTTTAGCAAAGTTGCAGGATACGAAATAAACCCACACAGATCATCAGCATTTCTATATATTACCCACAGAGCACAACAGCAAGAGATACAAAGAGCAATTCCATTTAAAATAAGTGACAATAATTTAAACTATTTGGGAATCTATCTGCAAAGGTAGTCATGAACTGTATGAACACAACTAAAAAGCACTTTCCCCACAAATAAAGTCAGATGTAATCAATCAGAAAAATATCAAATGCTCATTGGTAGGCTGAGTAAATATAATAAAAATGACAATACTACCTAAATTAATCTACTTATTTAATGCCATACCAAACTCCCATGAAAGTAATTTACAGATCTACCAAAAAAAAAAAAAATAAAGTTCTTCTGGAAGAACAAAAGGTCTAGAATCTTAAGGGAATTAATGAAAAACAAAAAGCAAATGAAGGTAGCCTGGCTGTGCTAGACCTAAAACTATATTATAAAGCAGCAGTCATCAAAAATCATTTAGTACTAGCTAAGAAATGGAGTAGTCATCACTGGAATAGGTTAGGTTCGTAGGACAAAAGAGTCAATGATTATAGTAAGCTAGTATTTGACATCCCAACTTTTAGTATAAGAACTCACTATTTGACAAAAACTTTTGGGAAAGTTGGAAACTAGTATGGCATAAACTAGGGATTGACCCACATCTAACACTGTATATATACCAAGATAAGGTTCAAATGGGTTCATGATTTAGACATAAAGAGTGATATTATAAGCAAATTAGAAGAGCAAAGGACAGTTTCCCTCTCAGATCTGTGAAGAAGGATGGAATTTGTGGCCAAAGGAGAAATTCAATACAAAATAAATAATTTTTATCATATTAAGTTAAAAAGTTTTTGTACCAACAAAACTAATGCAGACAGGATTAGAAGGAAAGGAATAACTTGTGAAAACATTTTTATATTCAAGAGTTCTGATAAAGGCCTCATTTCTAAAATATGTAGAGAATTGGCTCAAATTTATAATAGGTCAAGCCATTCTCCAATTAATATATGGTCAAAATTATGAACAGACTATTTTCAGATGAAGAAATTGAAATTATTTCTAGTCATATGAAAAGGTGCTCCAAATCATTATTGATAAGATAAATGCAAATTAAAATAACTTTAAGATACCACTACACATCTCTCAGATTGGCTAAGATAACAAGAAAAGATAATTATGAATGTTGGAGGGAATGTGGAAAAACTGGGACACTGATACATTGTTGGTGGAGTTGTAACTGTTCCAACCATTCTAGAGAGCAATTTGGAATTATGTCCACAGGGTTATCAAACTGTGCATACCCTTTCATCCAGCAGTGTTTCTACTGCGATCCCAAAGTGATCATAAAGGAGGGAAAGGGACCTTTGGCAGCCCTTTTTGTAGTGGCAGATGCCCATCAGTTGGAGAATGGCTGAATAAATTGTGGTATATGAATGTGATGAATTATTATTGTTCTGTAAGAAACAATCAGCAGGATGAATACAGAGAGTCCTGGGAAGACTGACATGAACTGATGCTGAGTGAAATGAGCAGGACCAACAGATCATTGTACATGGCAAGAAGAAGACTATACAATGATCAATTATGATGGATGTGGCTCTCTTCAACAATGAAATGATTCAAGCTAGTTCCAATGGTCTTGTGATGAAGAGAACCATCTGCACCCAGAGAGAGGATTATGGGAATGTGGATCACAACATAGAATTTTCATTCTTTTTGTTGTTGTTTGCCTGCACTTTATTTTTTTTTCTTATTTTTCTACCTTTTTGATCTGATTTTTCTTTTCAGGAAGATAATTGTATAAATATGTATGCATACATTGGATTTAACATATATTTTTACCACGTTTAGCATATATTGGATTACTTGTCATCTAGGGAGAGGGAGTTGGGAAGAAGGGGTGTAATTGGAATACAAGGTTTTGCAAGGGTCAATGGTGAAAAATTATCCATACATATTTTTTTTTCTTGCTGAGGCAATTGGAATTAAGTGACTTGCCTAGAGTCACACAGCTAGGAAATGTTAAGTGTCTGAGACCAGACCAGAGTTCAGGTCCTCCTGACTTCAGGGCTGATGCTCTATCTACCACGACACCTAACTGCCTTCATTTTGAAAATAAAAAGCTTTAATTAAAAATATTTAATACTATAAGCAAAATAAAATAAACCATTTTCATAGTCATTCATAGGTATCAGATTAACTTATTTGCTGATGCAAAAGTTTCTACTGTTTCAAAGTTTTTATTTTAAGAGTCTAGGATTGTTAACTTTTGTAAAGAGACTTTCTCTTCCAAGTTAATAGCTTAAAGATATTTACTGTTGGTCCTGCTAGTGTTTTCTATGATATAAAATTTGTAAAGCATTTAGCATAGTATCTGGCACATAGCAAGTGCTTAATAAAACTTATTTTCTTCTCTTCACCTTCTGACTTCAAGGCATGCATTAACAATACCTGTAAATACCTGTAAGAAAGTAAAAATGGCAATAGTGAAGCTGCCTGTTTAAGGACAGCAGCTTTCTCCTATCTCAGAAAGAGTATGCCAGGTTAAGTCAGATGTAAAAGTTTGATAGACAGGTTCACTTGGCAGCTCCTTCATCACCTAAGAAGAGGGCTTTAATGCCACGAAAGAATCCACAGACAGGTGATATCTTTTCTTGGTTCCTCTAGCAAAATAGGATAAGGGGGCTGTCTCCAAAGCCTAAAGTTCCAAGATGCCCTTTACACCAATCATTCCCTATGTGGTAAGTTTCTGCTTTGGCTTTCCCAATTTCTTCAATAGTTAATAAATTAAATTGGAGCTTGCATTTACTCCAAGCAATAGAGTTTCTCAAGAAGAAGAACAGTCTTTATTAGCACATATGAAAACAGACTCTTCAAACAGATAATGGCAATGAGGAGAAAAACTCTTTAGGTCTTAGGAGTTATGTTTGAAAATGACAAACTTAGCATTTTTCTAATCCTTCTAAATTTGGTCTTTTTTTCTCAGTTATTTTCATATTCTGCTTTAGGAATAAGGGAGGCAGAAAAGCCCAATTTATTTTGTATAGCATAATTAAGAAAGTAGAATTGTGGAAACAAATGATCAGTTTTCCATTTTTCCTGTAGTTGAAATAGTTGTAATCATCATTTACACTCTGAAAATATAGAAAGCAAAAGGGGGAAATGAAGTTATGGGCATATTGGATATTTTAAATCCCAAAAGTTTTGTTACTGGGCACACATGCATAATAAAAGCAAGAAATTAAAGAGAATATCAGAGTAAAGGTAAATGAATCAATGAGACTTGAGTTTCTTTTTTCTTGAATTTTGTCTGTTTCATTTGCATAAGAAACCAAAGAATTTTGTGAGGATGAGGATTTCAGGAAAAATCAGGGAGACTCAGGCCCAGACATTCCTTATCATTTTTTTTATTATAACCAATAAAAATGGTTCCCCTATTTTTAAAAATCAGTTTAAGAAATCCATAAAAAATTAAGTGACAGTTACACAGAATTTCTTTTTTTCTTTTTCTTTTTTTTGCTGAGGCAATTTGGTTTAAGTGACTTGCCCAAGGTCACACAGCTATGAAGTATTAAGTGTCTGAGATCAAATTTGAACTCAGGTCCTCCTGGCTTCAGAATAGTACTCTATCCATTACACCAACTATCTGCCCCTGATTGCACAGAATTTCAAATTGTAAATTATAGAGTGGGGTAACCATTATTCAAAACCAGAAACATGGGATTAGGACCAATAAAATTCTTTTTGGAGAGAAAAATTGCCCATAGCTGACACTGGGAACGAATAGATTCTCCCTTAGAGAGCAAAAGCAGTTGAAGATTTTTCCTACTCTGATGTTGGGTGTGTAAATGCCTCCTTCTCTTACTAAAAGAGATAAAACTGAAGCTCCTGAATTCTCAGGTAAATGAGAGAAAAGTGTCCACTATTTTATTTAGCACAAATGCATGATTATAGCACTAGAAGATACAGATAGCCCTGCAGGGTCAAGTGGAATAATTTATTTTTTTTCTGCAAATATACCCAAGTCAAATGTGTTTCTTTCATCTCTGCTATGTACATATGTACATATTTACAATAGATTTCCATTCATGTATATATTTTCACAAAAATTTCCTAAATATTTCCTTCCCACCAATCCCATTTTTAAACAGGTCTCCACTATTATCATGACTCCAGGAAACCTTATCACTGGAAAATTCATAATCATGCAATATTTTATCAGCTTGCTTCTCAAACCTCATCAGTACCCTCAGTGCGCTTTACTTCTGATCTTCTGATTTGAAGTTGGAGCAAAGCACTCCTAAAATTCCCATTTAAATAGTGCTCCAAGGCTGTATCATTTCCCACTGATTGCACTTCTTGAACTAGACTCTACTTGTAGGTACCTTCTTTCACTACTCCTTTTTATCTTGATGTTATATTTTGTCTTCCCCCTTCATAGTGTTCAAAGAGGACAGTATTTCTTTTTCTCTTGTATCCACAATTTCTTTTGTATCCCCAGTTCCTACCACGTAGTAGGTGCTTAATAATTATTTTACAGCTCACTTCTTCCCACTGATGAGAAATATTTTTTGTTGAAAAATATGTTCCAGGTTTATAATAGAAATGTTCTATTATTATTTTTATTACTGTGTTGTTTTATTCAATGAGTTTTTACTTAATTGCATCATCTAGCTGAGTTGGAAAAGTTAGCACTTGCAAGGAGCTTATAAGTTATGATTTTCCTCTGAAATTATGGACATGATTTTCCTCTGAAATTATAGACATATAGTTACAATGTCATATCAACTTCATATCACATTGGCAAAAGAAAGCCAACAATTCTGAAATAATGAAGAATATTTTTTCTGAATAAACAAAAAAATCTGTTTTATGAAATGCAAACATGCAGAGTAAGAGTTTCAGAAAACCAATCTGTGATTACAATTTACAATGTTCACATCATTATTATAATTATAATAATAATATTTAAGTGGGAAATTAAATATCTCATTGTATACCATGGTAGGAAAAGCAAAAGATCTAATTAAGATTTTTGAAAAAAAGCTAAATATGAGAAAATATTTTTATAAACCAATTTTAAAACATGATATTTAGGTCTTTATTGCAAATATTTCAAGTATGAAGCCCCCTTTTCTCTCAAAAATGTTGCAAACTACTACTTCCCAGTATGACTAGATGTATACTCCCTTCTCTTAAGTATGCAAAATTGAGTATAGGGAGAAAGAAAGGCTTTCAAGTAGAAATTTATTTTTGCTATTATAAATGTAAAAAAAAACTGCTGTTTTTGAAGTCATATTCTTTAAAACTTTTAAATAATTAATTAAGCATCTGCTAGGTTTGATTTTGATTTGGTTTTTCATTGTAGCAAAAAGGAAAAGAATATGAATTTGGAGTCAGAGCACCCTGATTGGGACAGTTAAATAAATATTTTGTAAGTACCTCATTATTGCATTGTCCAAGTTATTTAGAAGGACCAAATGACCTTTCAGTTGAGCATGTATCTCCTTAGTTCTTCAGTTTCAGGATCTTCCTGATACTGGTGTTCTTCTCCTTCTGAAAAGTATGTGTTCGCCAAAATCAATTCTTTCTGGGTGTCTGGCACCTAATTCAGTAATTGAGGGACTTTGAATTTATGAAGCAGCTGACTAGGTCAAACTCATGTGATGGACAAATTACATTGCTAATAAAAGCACAAGTTTAAGGAGCTTAGATTTTTAAAATAGAGACATACCCTAAGCTAGCATTCTTTCCCATGAATAGCCTAGATAATAGCAGTGAACAGTAACTCAAGACTAATGGAATGAAGAAGTCAGCTATGAAGGGATATTTGAGAGCTAGCTCCCATAAACTAGGGAGAGCCAAACTATTAAATTTTCAGTAAGACACCTTATATAGCTCAGAAATCAGCAAACACTACATATCATGACAAGATGTATTCTTTTGTAGGTTACCTAGCCTTAAGGGAATGATAGAGAAAATATTAATAATGTGGATTAAACTGAAAAGTGTGTTACAAATATGGTTTTTCCTTTTGCAGAGTCAGGATATGGCTACTTGAAAGTGTCAGCTACATCACAGAATGTGTGTGACTTTAAGGGAAGGTGGTAAAAAGAAAGAAGATTGGAAATCTAAGGAAGGATCAGGTAATGGGGTGTTTTAAAAGCCAAATAATGGACTTTTCATTTGATCCTGGAGCAGTAGGGAGTAACTAGTATTGATAACTTGAATGAGAGGAGGGAGATCATCATATTATACTTTAGGAAGATCAATTTGACAACTGAATGGAGAATAGAGTGAAGTGGGGAGAAACTTGAGACAAGACATCAACTAGCAAGCTACTAGAATAGGCAGGTATGAAGTTATAAGGGCCTAAATCAGGCTGGTGGAACTATGAGAGGAAAGAAAAGAAAATATATGTTGTGAAAGTAGAAACAAGTATCCTCAAGCTTTAGAAATGTGCTGGGTAAGATTTCTGCCAGTTTCTTTATGGGCAATACACCCTCTTGTGTCTTTTAAATCTTCACTTTTAAAAAATTTTGCCACATCAGAGGAGTTTAATGGCATTCAAAACCACTTTTTCAGTTGAAATCTTGACTAGAGAGGGATTGATTTCAACCTGAAGTAAATGGTCAATGGCTTCAGCATTTGTTGATGATGATCTCAACACAAGGGAATTGTACTGCTCACCTCATCAGGATCATGTTTTTATCAATTATCAGCATGGCTCCATCAGCATTGAGTAGTTGAGATGAATCAAAGGTCTTGGCCCATAAACAGTATTTGGGACATCAAAAAAAATTATGTTTTGTTTGTTACTGAGCTTAAAAGAGAATTTTTTTTCTTAATGAGGTAAAATCCTTCATATCTCTGTCCTTTGATTATATTTTACTTTTGATGTGGTTAAATACTGCCTTTTGAAAAGTCCATGAACTTATGAAAAAGCGTTCCAAATCATTATTGATCAGAGAAATGTAAATGAAGACAACTCTGAGATACTACTATACACCTTTCAGATTGGCTAAGAGGAAAAGATAATGACAAATGTTGGAGGGAATGTGGGGAAACTGGAACACTGATATATTGCTGGTGGAACTATGAACACATCCAGCCATTCTGGAAAGCAATTTGAAACTATATTCAAAAAGTTATCAAACTGTGCATATCCTTTGATCCAGCGGTGCTACTACTGGGCTTGTATCCCAAAGAGATACTAAAGAAGGGAAAGGGACCTGTATGTGCCAAAATGTTTGTGGCAGCCCTTTTTGTGATGACCAAAAACTGAAAAATGAATGGATGCCCATCAATTGGAGAATGGCTGGGTAAATTGTGCTATATGAATGTTATGGAATATTCTTATTCTGTAAGAAGTGACCAGCAGGATGAATACAGAGAGGCTTAGAGAGACTTACATGAACTGATGCTGAGTGAAATGAGCAGAACCAGGAGATCATTATACACTTCAACAACAACACTATATGATGATCAATTCTGATGGACGTGGATATTTTCAACAAAGAGAAGTCCTAATTCAGTTCTAATTGATCAGTGTTGGACAGAATCAGCTACACCCAGAGAAGGAACACTGGGAAATGACTACTTGCATTTTTGTTTATCTTCCCAGGTTATTTATACTTTCTGAACCCAATTTTTCTTGTGCAACAAGAGAACTGTACTGATCTGCACACATATATTGTATCTAGGATATACTTTAACATGTTTAACATGTATAAGACTGCTTGCCATCTAGGGGAGGAGGTGGAAGGAGGGAAGGGAAAAGTCAGAACAGAAGTGAGTGCAAGGGACAGTGTTGTAAAAATTACCCATGCATATGTTCTATCAACAAAAAGCTATAATTAAAAAAAAAAAAACATGAACTATTCTGCTTATAGATCCTATAAAGTTCTCATTTTTCCTTTAGCAGCTTCTGAACTTCCCATCATTTTCATCAAACCAATCCTGTTATATGCAAGTTTTCTGCTGCAGATGAATAAATGCAGTACTGTACCTCAAAACTCTGAAAACTGCCTACTCCTTTTCTGTGCTACAGTTAGCAACACTGTTTTGGCTCAGTTTTCCCCTCAAGTCAGTAATAACCATTTGCAAAGAGAAACATTCTAATCTATTGATGTTGAGTTTTCTGATTATACCTTGAGGCTACTGCTTTTGTTGAACGTGCTTGGAAAGGCTGAACTCGGCACCACATATTGCCTCTGTCAAGAACATAAAAAGTGCTTAATAAGTGCTTGTTGACTTGATGGTGGGTATGAACAAGAGGAGATGAAAGAAAACTTGGCCATTGTGATAGAATGAATTAATGTTTTATGATTCCTTCAAAAATATTTGACCTTATAATGCTGTTATTGTATAAATTGCTTTCTTGGTTTTGCTTACTTCTCTCTGTATCAGTTCATACAACTATTCCCAGGTTTCTTTGATACAGTTATTTTCATCATTCCCTCACGTTCCTTCACATTTATTTACCATAATTTGTTTTTATTGATGTTCACTTGTTTCTGTCTTATCCAATGCTTTGTCTATGTGGGGTTTTCTTGGCAAAGATACTGAAGTGGTTTGTCATTTTCTTCTTCATTTTACAGATGAAGAAATTGAGGCAAAAAGTTAAGTGATTTACTCAGATGAACACAGCCAGTAAGTATCTTTGGCCAGATTTGAACTTATGAAGATGAGTCTTCCTGACTTTTAAGGCTGATATCCTACTGTGGCACCTAGCTACTGATAGTTTATCCACCCATTCTCTAATTGATAAGTGTCCCCTTAGTTTATAATTCTTTTCCTTAAGACTCTGATTACCAGCAGTAATTCTAGAGAATCAATGATGCATCATGTTACCTCCCTATTGAAAGAGAGATAATGGACTGAAAGTGCAGTCCGTTGTTTGGAGACATACATTGTTTGGACATAACAAATATAAAAAATTGGTTTTGCATCACTATACCTCTTTGTTATAAGATTTTTAGGTTTTATTTTATTTTTTCAATATGTACTGGGGAGTTGGGAGATGGAAGAGAAATAGTTTTTTTAATTGAACAAAATAAGTTAATGTAATTAAGCTTGCAAAAGTTTGAGTTAAATATAATATATTACAACTTTGATTTTTGGGAAGTTTTGGAAGACATTTTTATTTTATTGTTTTTGCTTTCCTACTTTCTCAATAGCAAATTCCTCTCTTTAAAATCTGGTAACATAAAATGATTTCCTATAATTTAGTAGCATAGACTTAAATAGTCCAGAAAAAATATTTTTAAACATTTATGTCAATTTAAGACTTTCTTAGGACTAAATTTTCAGTCAAGTGTGAAAGACGATGGGGGGAAAACAAAGGGTAGCATTATTCTGTTCAAGTGGGGAAATGCCTTTTTTTCATTATCATTTTTTTTTTGTTCACACTAGAGTGCCTTGACTACATAAAGATAAGGTTGAATACCTTTAGCTTATTGCAATAATTTGTAATCATTTACAAAGTTGCTGAGTAATAATTTTATTATTGTTGTTGGGAGATGAGATCATTAGGATACACAATAACTGACAACTGTTCCTCCCTTATAGCCCAAGAGAATAAAAACATCAATCAGATCTTAATTGGTAATTCTATAGCATTATATTAGATATAGCATATTATTGTTCAAAGTCACTTTTTAAAAATTTTTACCAATTGCAGTCATGAAAAGATTATTGTTTTTTTACAGGATGTGTCTTTTTCAGTTCTCTAGAACTCTGAAAATCATAAAATTAAAGAATCTTAGAGTTGAAAGGGACTGACTTCAACTCATAGAGACAAACCTGTAACTGAGCAAGGATCTTCTCTATAACATCTTTCCAAAAGAATCATCCATCTCTTTATTTGAGAACCTTATTTAAGCTGCTCATACATTTAATAAACTTATTGCTTCTGAAGCATTTTAATGACACTCTTTTTTCTCTTGGATTTAGAGATAGATTTGTCCTATTTATTACTCAATAAAACCAAGGGCTCTAAAACTGCCTTCTTAATACAGATTATATTTTTAAGTAGAATATATCTTTTATTTATGTTTTTCAAAAGCTGATTGGACTGAGTTGTTTCTATAATGTGAAGATGATTATCTATAAGCATGTAATCCAATTGAAAAAACCAGTAGCTGTGGCCTAAGAGTAAGGAAAACTGAGACTTAACTTATTTGCTAATCTCTGAAATATTGAACATATCTTCTAGATTGTCTTCGCTTTCTTCATTTCTAAAATGGATATAGGGATGACCTTAGATGATATATTTCCATTGATAAAGTGAATTTTATGTGTGTATGTACATATACACACACATATATACACATGCTATGTAAACAAGATATTTAATACATTGTGTAGCAAGTGGACACCTAACAAAATTGGATTATAGATGTAGGTATGGACACGGACTGAAGGTGCCTCAAAGGATCCAGCTTGACTTAAGATATACACAGGATTCTTTGTATTAGACTTTTCCTCTGGGAAAGAACCAACAATATTGCTTTTCCTTGTATTATAAGCATATCTGGCCCACACACACCTATATGATTATTTGATTTGACCAACAACACTAATCAAAAAGGAGTCTAATCCATTGCGTGAGTAGTTATAGCCTGGGGAAGAAATTGTTTTCTCATAAAAATTTAACTTAAGTAGCATGTATTTGTTCACTGTATTTTTTTTTGAGCAATGACAAAGAAATATTCCTATTTTATAACATTTCAATGAACTTAATATAAATGTTGATAATAATTTTCTTTAGCAATAAAGTCAATGGAAGCAGATCCAAATACGAAAATCCTATGACAATGTGACCTTCAAAATGAAAAATAAACTACTTACAGAGGTGAGAGTTTTTCCCCTTTCATCCCTGCCAAATTTTTCCAAAAATATCATTGGTGGCCTGAATAATTAGTCACCATCAGTTTCACCAGTAATGATTTAAACTGGATATTATAGTATGTTGACGGGCCTCACATTGATTAGTAAGTCAGCAATTCAGTGATAAAAGATGTTGGAACCTCTCTCTCCCTTTTGCTGATTCGTCACAAGAGAAACAGGTCCCAAGCAACAGTATGAAATTGAAAATGAAGTATGCCCTAGAAGCATCAGAACAATAGTAGACATTGCTTATTTTTTATATATAATTGGAAATAAATGAATGGAGCTGAGTCCAACATCCTCTGCTGGCCAAAAGACTATAATGGTCCAGAATGGTTATGACCCTAAGCTTAAATATTTATCACTTGGTTGTTGTAAAGATCAAATGAGATCATTTCAAAGTGCTTAGTACAATGCCTGATAATACCTAAATGTTAGTTATTACTATTAATCTCATTGCTATTACTATTAATATTACTGCCATTATTTGGTATAAAAAGCATATTGCTTTCTATATAGAAGAAAACAAGTTAGGTGTATAGTGGGGTTTGAGTATGGATTAGGAGTCAGAATGTTGGATTCTAGTTATTTCTGGTCATGATTCTGTCCCTTCCTAGCCTTGTGACCTTAGAGAATCTTTCTGGAATCACTTTTCTAATCAGCAAAATGAAGAGAATTTGGACAATAAAATCTCTAAGGAAATTCCCTGATAGCATTGATATTTCATGGCATTCCATCAAAGCTGACTCAAAGTTTAGTAGAAGTCTCTTTTTGATTTATTTCTCTTTTTTAGGGTTTTATGTAATAACAGTCTACAATTTGAAACAAATGGAATTTTGTCAGTTTTCCACTAAATTATGGAGTCAGACTGCTTGTAAATTTCACTTTATCACCTGTGTACAAGAATGGAGTTGATAAATAGAGCAAAGAAAAAAAATAGGGTGGTAGGAAAAAAGCAATTACATAACAAAAACAACCACCCTTACAAACAAAACCAAAAGTGGTCCTAGGTTTTGAAGATAAATGTTAGTAAATTCTGTTCTTACTAAACCTTCTCAAGAATTGTTCTTTTGAAAAACTAATTGATATTAATTGATTAAATTGAGCCAAATGTCATTAACACTGGGGAGAATGCCCCAGAAAAACAATTTGAGATGTTACCATTAGAAAATTGTCCCAACTCCTTTAACTTGAGAGGATGTACTTAGCCTCTCTGGGAACATGACAAATATAAACTGCTCTTTTAGTCTATGACAAAATTTGGTGGAATATGTCATGCTGATTTAGGTATAACACTAGTTATCAAGAGTCTAGATATTTTGCTGGATCAACATATATTCTAGTAGAAATGGAATAAAGGGGAAAAATAGGAAAACATAGAAAAATAACAATTCCCAGCCCAGTGCCATAAAATAATAGATCTTGACAGGTTCTTTATTCATTTTAGGGGGAGTCATTAGCAATTAGGGGATCATGAAAGACTCCATGTAGAAGGTTCTACCTGACCTGATCATTAAAAGAAACCAGAGATTTTAGGAGCCACATATAAAAAGGAAAGAGTTTTGTTTTGTATCGTTTTGTTTATTTTTTGTTTTCTCAATATGAGGGACAACTTTTGTAAAAGTTCAGAGACAAATATATGGAATATCTTCTCTAAGGAATAGTTTAGCAAAAATGTAGAACCTTGCCTTAAAGGGAAGATTTTTATAACAATATTGAAAGGATTGCTTGGAACCATGACAATTAAGACAGAGTACTGAGTTAAACCTAACAAGAAATTCCCTCAATTCAAGAAGTCTGTCTTTTCTCAACCATTGAAGTCTAGCCTAATTCTGATCTTAAGTCTGTCCTTTACTTTCTACTTAAGCCTGAAGATTTATGACACTCAAACTCAGATGTCTTATTCATAAGTCTGCTTTCTTTTGTTTTTTTTTTTATTTTTTTCCTTCTATTTTGTTTTGTTTTCTTCCTCCTTCTCTCCCTCCCTTCCTCCTTCCCTCCCTCCTCCCTTCCCTTCCTTCTTTCTTCCCTCCTTCCTTCCCTTCCTTCTTTCCTTCTCTCCTTCCTTCTTTCTTTCCTTCCTTCCTTCTTCCTTCTTTCCTTCCTTTCTTCTCTCCTTCCTTCCTTCCTTCCTCCTTCCTTCCTCCTTCCCTCCCTCCTTCCTTCCTTCTTCCTTCTTTCCTTCCTTCCTTCTTCTTTTCTTCCTTCCATCTTCCCTCCTTCCCTCCCTTCCACCCCTTTCCCTTCCTTCCTTCCTTTCTTCTTTTCTTCCTTCCTTTTTTCCTCCCTTCCTTCCATTTTTCCTTCCTTCCATCTTTCCTTCTTTCTTTCCTTCCTTCTTCCCTTCCTGTCTTTTTGTCTTTGTCTTTCTCTTTCTTTCTCTTTTTTCTTCCTTCCTTCCTTTCTTTTTTCTTTCTCTTTCTCCCCTTCATTTCCTTCCTTTTCCCTTCATTCCTCCCTCATCTTTCTTCCTTTCTCTTTACTTCCCTCACTCCTCCCTTCTTTCCTTTTTTCCCCTCCTTTTCTTCTTTTCCTCTCTCCCTCACCTTTCTCCTTTCCTCTCTAGTTTCCATCTTCCTTTCTTTCCTCATTCCCTCCCTTCGTCTTTCCCTTCCTTCCTCCTTTTATCTTTTTATTTTATAGAGACAGGTCTCTATAACTTTATAACTCTGCAGTTTTTTCTTCAAGAATTTAATATTTAGCTACTTAATGTATCTCCCATTAAGACCGGAAAGCTTAAATATCAGTGTACTTAAAATTTTTAAATGTTGGATTCTCTTCAGGACCTCCCCAGATGCCCTTAGACTAAAAATTCTATTCTTACTATGTCGTTCAAACCAGAGGACTTGGTAGCTAACATTCTCTAATTACCCAAGCATTAGAAAGAACACATCTTGACCCACTTTAATCATCCAATTTTAAATTTGGCTGAGGATTCACAAGTTTTCTGGTCTATAGTTCCTGAAATACCTTTTTTTTCTATTTAGAGTTAAAAGATTTGGTTTCAAATCATACTTCTATCACTTACTGATAGCTCTAAACCTTGACTACATTATGTTATTTATCTGGTTCTCAAAGTTTTCATTTATAAAATATTTGATTTCTAATGATTCTTCTGTCTCTGATTTCTATGATCTTCTTTTCTAGAGTTAGGGCATTAATTCCTGGCTTTTCTCTCCGTGATCATGATTTTTTTCTGTGATGACAGCATTTAGCACCCAGGGTATTTTAAAATCAGCCAGAGTCAGGATAAGTGAAAGTCCTTGATCTTTATTCTTTGTAAGGGTGAAGGGGAATGGCAATACACAGTGAGAGCAATGGCTACACGAATCCCGCCACCAGTTCCTCTGGCTCTCACACTCAACCCACCAAATCCTCTACCCAACCTCCTATACACCACATCAAACTTGCACAGAGTGGGCAGTTCCATTCTTTCTTCAATCATATATTAATAGAGTATTGTCCAATTGGTAATTAGCCATAAGTTCTCGGACTGGAGAACTCAGTGCATCTGCTCAGCTTCAGCCCATTACATTTTTTAATAATAACCAAGAGTTGTTTCATGATTAAATAGTCAAGTTTTTCTAATGCCTCTAAATGGGCATCATCTGGAGTACAGATATGAACTCATTTAATGTAGGATCAGGCTTTCTTGGGTGCTAGATGATGCAGGAAATAAGAGAACTGGGCGTGAAGTCAAAAGGCCAGGAAGACCAGTGTTCAAATTTGAACTCAGAAACTTACTAGTGTGTGACCCTGGAGAAGTCACTAACTCCTGCCTGCATAAAACTGGAGAAAGAAATGTCAAATAACTCTAGTATTTTTGCCAATAAAATCCTGTGGACCGTTGGTCCATGGGGTCATAAGGAGTTGGACATAACTGAATGACTAAACAACACAGCATACTTTCTTGGTGTCTTCTCTACAACCTTGACTTCAATTCCCTCTTGATAATGTTTGTTTTGTACTAGTCTTGTTGAAAATTGTTTTCAGTGGAAAAAGCCAAATGGGTAATGTGTAGTTCAGATTTTATTTTTTCTCTTCTTTTAATATTTCACCATCTATATAAAAACTGAACCTATCTTACTTTTATGTTCTGAACATAATTTAAAAGATAAATGTACATGCAATTTCAATCACATTTTTTAGCATTTTTGCACACCTCATCTCATTCTTCAGATTTAACATTTCTAAAATTCAGACAGATTCATTTAATTTTTCTGAACTCCATAGCAATGGAATGAACTCTTTCCACCTTTTGTACTTATGTTTTGAAATTTGTGATTTTTGGAGACATTGTATGTGGTTACCTTGGTTTTTTTTTAAATGACCCCCCTTCTCTTCTACAGTAAGATTACTTAAAACCATGATCAAATATACACATATAAATGTATATAAAGTCCTCCACAAAGCTGAAAGATCTCTATAAATGCCAGTTAGCATCATCATAATCATCATCATTCATCATCACATATCACTTATTCTACTTCAACCATTAAAATATTTGTATTAAATCCTAAATAAAAACGAGCATTTACCATAGAAAATATGTGTGACATTACACTACAACCTATTTTGCTTGTCAAGTCATTCATAAACCTCTCTAATTACCTAGAATCAATAGGAAATTTAATTGTGTTCCACATCTTTAGATACTGTGGAATTGTTCTTACCTCTGTAAAAGAACCCATTTCCCAAGTAATTATGTAACTAAAACTCAAATTAAATGAGCTGGTTGCTTAGATAAATATACAGGTTTGTATGTTGATATCTAGTACTCCTTCTATTACGTAATGCTAATATGTGAGCTGGGCAGCTGGATGGCACAGTGGATAATGTTCTAAAGCTAGAAGTCTGAAAGACTCATCTTCATGAGTTCAAATCTGGCTCAAACATTTATTAGCTGGATGGCCCTGGGCAAATAACTTAACCCTATCTGCCTCAGTTTCCTCATCTAAAAATTGAGCTGGAGAAAGGATGGCAAACCACTTGTGTATCTGCCAAAAACAAAACAAAACAAAAACAAACAAATGCGGCCATAAAGAGTTGGGCACAACTAAACAACAATATGTGAGCTTTGTGTGTGTGTGTGTATGTATTTTAATTTATTTAAATTTAAATAATTTTTAAAATATACATATAGTTCCTTCTTGACTATCCAGGGATAAACAGCAACAGTAACAAAAAGAATATTACCATTTCTAGACAATTTGTGTTTCAATGGATCACTCAATGAGTTCCACAGAACCCACCTCCTTACATGTGACTAATATATCCTGTTTCACTTTCATTTAGCTTTATAATTTCCATTAAGTTTAAAGAAAATTCCTTAGCAGTGGGTAATGATATAGTATAATACAGTCTAGTAAAATTGAAATTAGTATAGGGCCTTTACAAATATGGATATAAATTGTTTGCATATGTTTTACTGTATCATAGGTGCTTTCTGAAAGCAGAAAAAAACCTTGAAAATATAGAGTAAATATTGAGCATTTGCCTGAAAGTTGCCATATTTGCTATGTAAACCTTGATGATTCTCATTCTAGACTTTCTTCCTGGCATCTGTTTCAGCTTCTCAGATGGCTTTTCTGAAGCACACGCCTTCCTGCGGCTGCTCTGGTGGTATTTATTGCTTTCCTCTGATGAAGGTCACACTGGTACATTGTCCTGCATTGTTCTTCTCCAGAGGGCAGTCATGCCCCAGTGCCTGTGAGTTTTTCTTCCAGAGATCACCAAACCTAACCAGATACTGTGAGAGTTATCATTAAAAAAACAGGAAATTCTTTCCTTCTTTATACTTTATTGTTATTTACAGAATATCTGGACTAAGGCTTGCACATTTTCTTTTTTAATGCTCTATCTTTTTATTAAAGCTTTTCATTATCAAAACATATGCATGAATAATTTTTCAATATTACCCCTTGCAAAAGCTTGTGTTTCAAATTTTCTCCCCTTCTCCCCATCCCCTCCTCTAGATGGCCAGTATTCCAATATATGTTAAACAATCTGATTATATATTAAACAATTCAATATATGTTAAATACATTTTTGGATAAATATATAAGAATTTTACCATGGGGGTAATGTTTGACTTGCTTGTGAATTTAAGTGGGATATTAAATGTCAACCTCATTCTTTTATCTAGTAGCAAGCAAGACAAAAATCAGGATGACTGGCCATGGCCCTTGGCTTCTATGTCTTACTAAGCTCTAAATGCTTTACAAGGCCTGCCTCAGCTGCCTCCACGGTCTTTGGAAAGAATTGTTCTCATTTGCCCATTCTATGGGTGTAAAGGGCTGAAACTTGTAAGTTGATGCACTGGAGTCAGACCACCAATCACTTAAGACTAATTACCGATTGGACAATATACTCTATTAGCATATGCTTGGAAAATGACTCTTCCCACTATCCTGTGGTGGTTTGATCTTTTGGTGTATACAGAGAATTGTAGAAGGGACTAGGGGGTGGAGTAAGACAAGCCAGAGTCACTTTAGCGGTAGACAAGGGAGAAAGAAGGTTGTGGAGATTCTGCTTCCATCCAATTCACTTCTATCCCTAAAGACCAAGAATAAAGACCAAGGACTTTTGCTTATCCTGACTCCGGCTGATTCTAAGGCATCCAGGGTGCTAACTCAGTCTTCACATATGGGGTAGTTTTCCCATGCTAGGGTAGACATCCCCTTAACTAACAAGATTTGAGACCTGTCAATCACCCTTAACTTGCTTTAACCTGTCTACTGAAAGTTTACCTGGTTAAGGCTGCTGTCCACGCTACAGTTTTTGAGCCACAGGTGAGCCTTGGGTGGCCAGTTGGACTCCAAAGGTGAAGGAGCAGCCATGAAAGGAGCTCAACAAGCCCTCACATCAGAGGTATTAGTCCTCCCTTAATACCCCATACACTCCAATGAAAATAACTATAAAGTTCTAAAAGAGCAATGATGAATCATACTCTGCAGTAGAGAACTGATTCATACTTTCATGGATTAGCTTTATCTGGACTGTAGTTTTCAAAGGTCTATCTGGAATTTAAACATAGTCTGAAGACAAGGAAGATAACTATTACTTGCATAAGGAATGATGGCTAATTGAAGAGTTTCAAATAGCATCATATCTGGTAGAAATTAGGGCCAGGAGAGAAAGAAAAGAAAGCAAATTAGAATTGCAGTTTTTCCTCACAGACTGTTTGCCACCTCTCCCCCAAAAAGCAATGCTGAGATGTCATATTTCAGGACTTAATTGCATCCTTAGATCACCTAAAATGAAGAGAATCAAGTGGGAGATGCTGGATACCTGATCTGGGAAAAAGATACACAAGTAAATGTAGCTTCCTACAAAATGAATGGAAGCAGACTTTTTTCCATTGGCTGTACAGCTAGAATACACTGTGTCTATAAATCTTCCTGCATTTCAAGGAAGTGGGGAAGCGATAAAATTAAGAATTAAATATTTTTAAATGAATGTTAAAAATTATCTTCATTTTAAATTGGAAAAATATATTTTAAAATGTTATTTTAAAAATTGCCGTGGCAAATAACTTGGAATCCAGATGTACAAGCAAAAATGTGTGTGATATAGCACAATGCCTGCATTGGAAAAGGAGTGTTTTCAAATGTGACCAAATATAGAACGTCAGCCCTCAGGTGTGTGATCTAAATAATCAGTTTTTGTTTTGTTTTGTTTTTTTGAATAATTAGTGAATGAAAAGTTAATATTTTAACCCAAGTCTCAAAACTCTATCTGGGAATCTATATTCTCCCATTCCCTTCCCTTATCACTTAATACAGGTTTTAAAAATGCAGTTCAGCAGATGGCTCCTTGAGCTAATCTTTTCCAGCCTCTGATCTTTATTTTACTTTATTTAATAAGCTTATTACTCTATTTCTTGATTCTTCACATTTCCTTGGTTCTATTGCAATTTTCGAAGTAGGCCAGGATATCTGTTCCTGGGAAATTTTACTAGGCAATAAAAACAATGCTCCTAAGACAGTAATGGTCAGGGACTAAAAATGAAATTTACTATGACAACTTTCAGAGCTTATCAATGGAGTCTGCAGATATGAATATTTTAAGGAGACCCTTTTGGTCTCCTTTATTTTGGGACTTAGAATTAAGCTTGTTTCTTCATTAGCGTAGGTTTACTCCCAAAGTGGAAATCCACATCCAATGGAAATCAACACTTACTCTGCAACTTGTTCAATCAGTGGTCATTTATTATGCACCTAATGTGTGTTGTGCATTGTACTAAGAGTTGGAAATACAAGTACAAGAAATTAAATAGTTCTTCACTCAAAGACCTTGCATCTCAACTAGGAGAAAAGTACATATGTAGATATATATAAAATAAAAATGGAAAGAATAAGATAAAGTATAAAAATTTTTTAAATATTCACGCATACACACACACACATACACACACACACACACACACACACATACATACCAGTATTTGACTTGTAATTGTTTTGAGCCATTATTCTAATATTGTTTGGAGGAGAATTTGAGAGAACCCCAGGAAGTCTGTCTTTTCTCCACTATCTTGACTCTGCCCTCTTATATTAAACTTTAAGAACTATTTTGACAAATGGAAACTACATTTAAATGATTTGAAATTTCTCCAAAAGTTCATGCAAAGTTTTATATTTTTACATATTTAAAGTCACCGTTATTTATCATTTGTCTTTTTTTATTTTATTTCATTTTTAATTATGAGTTGTTTCCATCCCAACTCCCATACTTCACACTTCTTCCCTAGCTCCCGCTGCTTGATAAGACAAGAAAAAAATTAATTGTTATTTGCTACATAGGAAGATCTTGGTATTTATATACTTTTTTTTTGGTGATGAATTCAAAACTATCATTTTATTTCTCTGTCATCTGGATGTGGCTCTTTTCAACAGTAAGGTGATTCAGGCCAGTTCCAATGGTCTTGTGATGGAGAGAGCCATCTGCACCCAGAGAGAGGATTGTGGGAATTTTTTTATTGTTTACTTGTTTTTTGTTTTCTTTCTCATTTTTTTCCTTTTTGATCTATTTTTTTTTCTTTTGCAGCATGATAATTGTGAAAATATATACAAAACAATTGAACATGTATTGGATTATTTATCTGCTAGGGTAGAGTGTGGGAGGGGAGGGAGAAAAAATTTGGAACAAAAGTTTGCAAGGATGAATATTGAAAAATATCTATGTATATGTTTTGCAAAAGAAAAGCTTTAAAATTTTTCTCTATCATCTACTGTTATTCAGTAATGTGAATTATTTTATACATTATTAAAAAAGTAGTAACAAAATATAATTTTATTCAGAAAGTCTGAGGATATGGGAGAGATAGTAAGAAGGCCTTATTTCATTTGTTCTTGAGCACTGTTTGAAATTTCAGGGATATTCAGGATATGTTGGGGGAAATCTTTTTACATGTTCAACAATGAAACCACTTATAGCAATATGTTTTTCCAGGTATGTGCCTAGTGTCTATTGGTGAGGATCATTATTGTTTGTAAAACTGTTTTCTCAATAGTTCTGTACTTTGCTGCTGTACATTGCTTAATTTCTCAGTAGGCTCCTAAGTGGGCCAACCATCCTAATAAGTTTGCTTCTCAAATATGTTGATCTAAATTGTATCAGTCAGCATCAGAGACAAAGCCTTACTTCTCTAACAAAGATATCACATGATCTCTATTTGATTGTAAAATAGGTGATTAGGATTAGGAGTGAACCCCTTGTACCTGGCCAGTTACATAGATCTCATCATGGATTTGTTGAATTAGATTAAAAAGAACATGATTGGTCAAATCGTATACAAGAATGTATGTACTTTTATATGCATAAATGTGTTATATGTGGAAATTTGTAAATATTAGCTACATATACTGTATTTATATATATATGAATATGCATATGAATACATGCATACAATACACATATACATACATAGAAACACAATATACACATATGCAACACACATGGATATATACACACATGTGTGAAGTATGTACATATAAATATAATGTGTGTATATTTACATTTATATGAACTTCAGTATGACTGAAGAAATTAAAAAAGTAATAAGTTCCTATTTGAAATAACCTGTCTGCCCTGTGTTCCTCATTAATTTCTCAAGCAGACTCAAATGACTATATTAGTGATCTTAATTTATCAAAAGAAATTAGCTAAGGTTTTAGCTTTGAAATTAAAAGGACACTTGCAAGAGGACATATCTGTGGGTATTTGAAAGCAATTGAATTTTAACTAGGATTGTGACATAAATATAACAAATAATGCTGCTATATTCATGAATTAGTCAGGACAAAGAGAAAAAAGGTTATTATATTACTTCTTCAAAGAAAAGAACAGATTCGGGAAAGAGAAAAAAATGTGAAAAGCCAATCATTACATAATCCTGATTTCTTTTTCTTACCTCTTTGTTAAATAAAACTTGTTATTAAAAATTTTGAAAGGTGATAGATCGAAAAGGTACATGTTTTTCTTGTCTGCAAAACACAAGTAGAAAAATCAGTAAAACTAAAATCAAAGAATTTATGTTTGTGGGTCTTCAAATATGATACAATGATCATGAAGTGAAGAATTGATTAAGATAAACATTCTGAAAAATAAATGGTCTTGTATAAGTATGCAGAGATCATTTTTATAAGTGATCTAAAACTTTGGGAAACTACAAGGCAGAAAGTTACTAGTAAATTATCAAAGATCTTGACAAAGATTATAAGGTTGGGAGATGTAGCATGACCTCAACAAGCTTGCCATCTGTCCTTTCACTATGCACATTTTTTTCCTCTTCCCACTTCTGGCTCTGGTATAGTAATCAAATCAATATTACAATTGGTTCTAAAAAGAGAATCTCAATCAAATGGTTCTTGAAGGAAGAGACTATCAATTTTATATTTGTAGCCTTATCACTTAGCCCATTAACTCTCATCTTGGAAGCATTTTTTTTTCCCATTTATCCCTCCTGCTGTTGTTCAGTTAATTTTTGTCATATCTGACTCTTGGTTTTTCTTGGCAAAATACTAGAGTGGTTTGCCATTTTCTTCTCTAACTCATTTAACAGATGATAAAATTGAGGCAAACAGTGTTAAGGAATTTGCCAAGGGTCACACAGCTGTTAAGTGTGTGTGGCCAGATTTAAACTCAAGAAGAGGAGTCTTCCTGACTCCAAAGCCAGCACTCTGTCCACTGTACCATCTATCTGCCTCTATCTGCTCCTAACTTTTACTATAGTGATTGGGGAATATATTTGCATTACATTCTCCAATCACCCCAGGCCAATAGATTTTCATCTCCTTGAAGGTTATTATATAACCTCCTATTCAGATAGAACTTAGCATACTATATTTCAGTGACCATTTATTGAGTTAAACTGACATTGAAATCTTGAGTTATGGTGTCCTAACACATGGAAGCTTTAATACTAAAAGAAGAGCCAAAATTATAATGTGAGGTGTTAAAAATTATTTGAAATTTACATTGAAGGTACTGTGGTATATTAATCAATGAGGTATATGATAGTTTAAAATACTCAATAAATGGTATTACAATTTCTTATTCCTCTTCTTCATTGTCCATTAAAGAAGCTGTTGCTTAAAGAAGGAACAAACCTAACAGGAAGGTAAGTAGAGCACAATACTAAAGACTTCTGAAGATAAGTCAGGTTCAGGCTGATATCTTACAGTTACTCCCATGGAACCTGATAGAACAAATAGCTGAGCTTGATGGTTGATTGGGTTATGATAGGAAAGGTGGCATCAAATTTAGGTTATTCTGTAATTTGGGACTCTTTTGTGCTAATTCTTTAGCTTCATTCAAGAAATTCTGTTCTTTTTATTCTAAACTAATTTGTATAACTATTCCCTTAACCCAATGACAACCTCGCCATATAGTTCATGACATATTTTTGTGCACTCCTTATGATGTCAGAGTTTTCCAATAGCTAATCCTCTCTTGGACAGATATGGAGGATAAAGCACTAAACCCAGAATCAAGAAGACCTGAATTAAGTCAGCCTCTAATAGTTATTAGCTGTGTAAACTTGAGCAAGTCATTTCACCCTGTTTGCCTCAGTTTCCTCATCTGTAAAATAAGTTGGAAAAGGAAATGACAAACTACTCCAGTATCTTTCCCAAGAAAATGCCAAATGGGATCATAAAAAGTTGTATAGGATTGAATAACTGCTGAATAACAACAAAAACCATCTCTTGCCCTGTGCATTATGCAAAGAGAGGACATATGTAGCAAAGTTCTCTGCATGCTGCATATCTTTGTAAAGACCCAGAGATTCTGAAAAGGCAAAAAGGAAGGGCCTTTTCTCTCCTAGAGTTGTTGTGAAAAGGATCATGACATCAGGGAAATGATGTCATAGCAAACAAGTGAACTGGATTTAAGTGAGGGAGGGTTGTGCAAGGTCACCTGCCTCCCTTTCCCTCCAGAGCCATCTGGGTCCAGTGGCTAACTATAGAGCAGGATGACTGGAGATAGCCCTGGATGGAATGGGAAATCTTGTATATTCTAATTGTATGCTGTATAATCATATGTAAAAGCCATAAAATACATGAATAGATGAACTCCTTTCTCATTTCGGGTAGTAAGCAAAGCATGAAATACTTTAAGTCTTTAGGCTAGGAGTTAGTATGGTGGAAGGTATAATGGTCTGGCTTCTGCCACCAGCTGCCTTCTCTCCTCCCCAGACTGCCATGTCTCTGTCTATTCATGGTGCCTTTGCTACTTATTTTTCTGCTGTTTATTCTTTCCTGTTCTTAGGATAATGAGTGTTAGAAATTGAAGAAACCAGGTTATGCCTTTGTGAGCTTCAAAACATTTGGGAGAGTCACCAACCTTCCCCTCAGTTATTAAAGTTCATAGCATCAGTCATCAGATCTGGTGAAGTTTCAATTTTGAAGATGTGATTAACCCATATCAGCAGGAAAACTTCCTGAATGCCAGGAAATTGTAAACTATAGGCAAGGGAGAAATACATTTTTCAGCTTAGTCACACCAAAAATGAAATTGATAGAGGAATATTATTTGGAAGTCATTGTAAAGGGGGCAGCTAGATGGCACAGTGGATAGAGCATCAGTCCTGAAGTAAGAAGGACTGGAGTTCAAATCTGGACTCAGACACTTACTGCTTTCTAGCTGTCACTTAACCCCAATTGCCTCAGTTTAAAAAAAGAGAGAGAGAGAAAAGGAAAGAAAAAGGAAGTCACTGTAAATTTGGATCCATTTTTTACATAAAACAGAAGTGTGTAATGGGGAGGCATGTATGTATGGGGGGATTGAATGTAGGTTTGGGAAATTCCAATTGTTATTCCTTTTGAGTAAATATTCCTCACTAAAAGCTAATTAATATTAATTGGTTCATCAGTATTAGAAAGATGGGAATTGTTCAATTGATGCTAAGGGAACACTAGGAATGATGGCTCATGACAAATTGTATAAAAGTTTTTTAAGTTCTTCAAGATTATCCCTAGGAGTGGATAAGTACCAATTGGTCTTTGGAGAGTCAATCTATCAGACAAGTTGGAGAGAGGAAATCCAGACCTTATAGGTTATAATTATAAATAATTATAAATTTATCTTTAAACTCCTTTTAAGTTAGGACAGGAGACCAAACATTGATAAAAATTCTCTTCCATAATATATATAATATAAAATATAGTGCATACATTTAAAAAATAAAACCAGTTTCCACTGGATTTAATTATCAGGGAGTTTCCTCGATAAGAGACAGATGAAACTTTTGCTAGAAGCACCATTTCATGGAATTTTGATGAACTGAAAGGACTATATTAAATCTGAGAGACACCATGGTAGAGGTAATATTGAATTTGAAGTCAAACGAACCTAATTTACATCTCAGTTCTGCTCTTTAGGAGCTTTACTATCTTAGACAAGTCTGTCTATTTGTCTGTCTGTCTTTTTGTCTCTCTCTCTGTCTCTCTCTAGTCTCTCTGTTTCTCTATATATTCCCTTCAGTTTTATGGGAGAGTTCATCCCATTCACATTCACAGTTATGATTAACAGCTATGTATTTCCCTCCATCGTATTTTATCTCCTATATGTACTTTTGTTCTCTCTTTCCACTCTGTCCTTAGTCATGTATTTTTTTTACTCACCCTACCCATTACCTTATCTTTCATCACCCCTCCCCTCTTCTCTTACTATTGTTTTTTAACCTACTCCACTCCACTACTTTATCTTCTATCAATCTTCCTCCCTTCTCTTATCTTTTCCCTTAGTGTTTCTGCCCTCCCTTCTATCTTGTCCCTTCCTTTTCTTTCCTCTTTCTCCTCTTACTTTCTTGCAGGGTTGGATAAATTTCTATACCTAATTGAATGATTAAGTTATTTTCTCTTAGAGTCAAGACTGATGAGATCAAGCTTCAGCCAATGCTCATTCCCTTCTCTTCTTTCTCTTGATTGTGATAGATCTTTTGTACTTCTTCATGTGAACTAATTTTCCCATTATACTTCCCCTTTCCTCTTTTTCCAATACAAATCTTTTTTCCATCCCTTAGTGTCTTTTTCTTTGATGTCATCAAATCAAAGTCCATTCACATACATACCCTCAATTCATATGATGTTCTCCCTCTGTTTGCCCCAGTGACAGATATACAGATACAAGAGAAGCAGATATCATTTTTCTATCTAGGGATGAAAATGGTTTAACCTTTAAATAATATATATTTCTCCCATATTTACCTTCCTATGCTTCTCTTGAGTCTTGTGTTTGTAGATTAAATTTTCTGTTTAATTCTGTTTTTTTGTTTGTTTGTTTTTTGTTTTTTCAATAGAAATGATTGAAAGTCTCTTACTTCATTGAAGCTCCATCACCTCCTTTGAAAGATGATGCTGAGATTTGCTGGGTAGTTAATTTTGATTGTAACCCTAGGTCCTTTGCCTTCAAGAATATGCTATTCCAGGTCCTCTGATCCTTTATTGTAGAAGTCTGCCAAATCCTGGGTAATTCTGACTGCTGCTCCCTAATACTTGAATTATTTTTGTCTGGAAGCTTACAGTAATTTTTCCTTAAGATTGTAGTTTTAGAGTTTCTCAGCAATGTTCCTTGGTGTTTTCCTTGTGGGATTTCTTTCCTAAGGTGATGGATGGATTTTTTGAATTATTTTTTCCCCCTCTCTTTCTAGAATAGTGGGACACTTTTCCTTAATGATCTCTTCTAGAATTCCATATAGGCTCTTTTTTAGATCATATCCTTCAGGTAGGGCAATAATTTTTAAATTGTCTCTTCTGGATCTATTTTCCAGGTTAGCTGTTTTTCCAGTGAAGTATTTCACATTTTCTTCCATTTTTTTCATTCTTTTTAGTTTATTTGATTCTTGCTGTCTCATAAAGTCATTAGTTTCCATTTGCCCTGCTCTACTTTTTAATGCATTCTTTTCTTCAGCTAGCTTTTCTATATCTTTTTCCCCCCATTTGGTTAATTCCACTGTTTAAAGAATTGTTTTCTTCAGACAATTATTTTTCTTTTCTTTTCCAAACTTCTGACTCTTTCATGCATACTTCTCATTTCCTTTCTCATTTTTTCTTCTACCTCTCTCATTTGCCTTTTAAAGTCTTCTATGAACATTTTCAAGAAACCTCTTTGGTCTTGAGACCAAGTCATATCACTGTTTGAGAGTTCCTCTGAGAGAGAGTTCTATCCTCATCTGAATTTATATTTTGGTCTGCTCTGTCATAATAGTAGCTTTTTGTGATCAAGGTTCTTTTGTTCTCTTGCTCATTTTTTTTTCCTTTTCTTTTGATATATATATATATATATATTTTTGCCTACTTTTAAGGTGGAGTCTGCTCCTAAGGTAAAAGGTTTGCTATACCAAGCCTGTGCATCAATGAGCCAAGGCTCATTTTGAGCATAGGGGTCCCTTGTGTTTGCAGTGGGGAGCTTTGCCTGCTCTGTTCAGGAAACAGCCTGGTTTCCCAGAGTTTGCCTTCTGAGATATGACTGGAAGCTGTGCTCCTAATTTGCTCCTCAACTGAATTAGCACTGAGAGTCTTAGCTGCTGATTTGCTGGGATTAAGACCCTCTCACTGACTTTCCCTAAGTTTTTCTGTGCTGCACTGAACACCCTTCTCACTTCCAGTCTATCCTGAGCTGGAGAGAGGTTTCATTCCATCAGACTCTGTTCAGAAGCTTGGTTTCGAGAGAAACTGAGAGAACTTGAGCAACTTCCTGGCTTTACTCTGTATTTTGGCTCTATCCTCAGAAGTCTGTCTGTCTTTATATATATATATATATATATATATATATATATATATATATATATATATATGTATATATATATATATATATATATACACACATGTATATATATACATATATTATACATACATATACACAATATACACAATCATATAAAATATTTTTATATTAGTTATGTTTTTAAAAAAATAGACCAAAAAATAAAAATAATATGCTTTAATCTGCACTGAGAGGACATCAGTTCTTTTTCTGTATGTGAGTAATATTTTCTTTCATGGGTTCTTTGGAATTATCTTGGATCATTGTATTGATGAGAAGAGCTAAGTGATTCAGAGTTGTTCATCACATAATGATGCTGCCATTGTTTTCCTAGTTTGGCTCATTTTACTTTATATCAATTCATGTCTTTTTTTTCCGTAAGTGTACCTATTTGTCATTTCTTATACCATAATAGCATTCCATTACATTCATGTATCACAGCTTGTTCAGTCATTTTCTAATTATTGAGCATCCCTTCATTTTCCTTCTTTTTCATCATCACAAAAAGAGCTACTAAAAATACTTATGGAGGCCTTTTCTTGAACTTTTAAAAGAAAGATTACCCTCTTTTCTTTATCTGTATCTTTAGCACTTAGAAGAGTTCTTGGCATATTAAAAAGCATATAATGAATGACTTTTCACTCATTTCTGTATTCATGGACATTATTGTCTAACAAGGAACAACAACACAGATATAAGTATGGTAGATAGAGAAGGATGTTTTGATCAAGAGACAAAAGGTTGGTGAATGAAATAGTAGAACTGTCAAATTGAGACACCATTTCTAGAAGCAAGGAAAATGTTGATTTAATGAAGTTCCCAGAGGAAGAAGTACAAATTGGAAAAAGGAAAAAATGTCTATAAATGCCAGAAAATGATTGGAATAGAAGATCATGGTCAGTTTGGGGCCTGGCTAGAACATACTGAGGTTTCACCAATGAAGACAGCCTAATCCCAGGCTGCTCATTCCAAAGTTCCTCCTGGGTAAAGGGGAACTTCCGTAGAGGTCCCCTAGATGATACTTCAGGACAACAGCAGCACGTTGGAAAAGACCCAGAAAACCTCCACAAAAAGCTTCCTTTCAGTTTGAAACACAAATTTAAAATGTAAAATTCTTCCTGTAATTCTGCTTAAAACAATTTGATTACCCCTATTATACTCTACCTTGTCTGTGTACTAATGTATATGTAAACATGTCATAATCTCTTTATCTCAGTAGATTTCAGTCTCCTTGAGAGGGATAGTCATATTCATCTTAATATTTCCATTTCCTAATATAGTGCCCTGTACATGGTTGATTTACAAATATTTGTTTATTTGAATTTCACTGAATCAAGAGTACAAAGTTGATGGCCTTCCCAAGGTTGTCTGTGGTTTTCCTTTTTTTCTAAATCACACCTTCTAACTATTGTAGAATTATCTCTTAAAATTTGTTTTAGTTTATATGAATGAAATTGGTTACCTATAGATGTTATTCTTCCCCCCCTAGTTTTCAGTTCCTTTTTTTTTGAACCAGAGCCTCAATGTGAGTAAATATTCTATCTGAAATGGTCTTTCTACTCTTTGGATCACCATCACAATTCCCACTTTGTGTCCTATACAATTTCTGCTTCTTTTACCATTGTGAATTCTTCTGACACAAGGGAACTCTCTAAGAATCATGGACTTCCAACATTACCTTAATAAGTAAGATAGCCAACAGTCAGATCCTGCTTTCTGAGAAATTATTGGGTTAATCTTGCCCTGAACCAGTGAGTTGAGCCCCAAAAATGGGCATATGGAACTCACCCCAGGGAAAGAAGTGATTGGTAGGGTTAATGTTCTTTAGGCCTTATGCTCTACAAGTTCACTTTGAACTCAATATCTGAATTTGTTGAATTACCTCACGGTGCTAAGATGGCCGAAGAGATAGCAAAGTAGAATGGAACGGGAATTTTGAGTGAGAATTATTGGTCTGACCACTTACTAATTGTGTGATGTTAAATGAGTCACTTGACCCCTTAGCCTATAATTCTTCAAAGATAAAATGTCAAAATTGAGCTAGAAAGTCCTAAGGTCCCTTTTATGATTCAATGAGTACATTAAAATACAAGGGACATTAACTAACAATTGGGAAGGCTTTTATTATTCCACTAGGCTTTAATGGTAGATGAAGCTACTCTGCTGGAAACCTGGCTTCTGCAATATCCTGTTCTAGTTCCTACCCAATGTTAGTCCAAGGAGTTAATTTTAAGGAGCATGAGGTTTAATTAGATCCTTTAATTGAAAGATGCATGTATTCCTATAATAACAGAGTAAGTTAGGAACATGGGAAGGACCTTAAAATGTTTCATTATTTTCTTAGAGTTTATCAAGAAGTGGCTGAACAGCCATTACTGGGGAGCATAGGTGGTTCTAATCTACCTAGTTTCCTGAGCATATTGAGAGCAAGAATTGTGTTTTGACCATCTTTGTATCTCAAGATTAGCACATTGCCTAACACAAAGTACATGCTTAATCAATGTTGACTAATAAACCTTACCAGGTATAAGTCTTTATCCACTCCACTGTATTTAGCAAGTCGGGTCCCATCTTTTGTTGGTTCACATATTTTATGACCTTTTTACTAATATTAAATTGACCAATAATAAGTAGTAAACTGGTCATCTTTACCAGTATGTCTGTTATTATCTTGAGTAGAGTGAATGTTATCTTAATTTTTGAAACATTTTAAGAAAGCTTTATAGTTTATATTGAAACCTCTGTATTCCCAATGAATAATATAATTTTGCTAACAATAGACATTCATAAATGTTTGTTTAATTAAATTTTTATGAATTTATGAATTTTTTTCCAACCTTGACTATCCCAAGAAAATCAAACATGTTTTCTTGCACAGAATGATGCAATCCTACAAAGGAAGTGGATGTCATCACCATCATTCCCTAGAATTGTATATTTCAATGAAGAAATATCTCGCTAGAAATTGTTCTCTATTTCCAGTAGCTTAGTATTCACTTACAAAGAAGGCTTGCTAGTGAAAAGCAAAGAGACTTTAAAGATAAAAATAGAAATGTTCATTGTGTCTTATTACATATAGTTGGAGGCTTAATTTAAACTGGCAAAGCTCTTCAGTATGTCAATGAAATATAATGAATAAATTTATATAATATTACAGACGTCAAAATGATGTTTCATCTAAAGAAAAAAGGAAACTATTCTATAATAAACTATCAGAAAAGAAGATTGATAACTCTATGCTCATTAGAACAATTTAAAATGCACTTGCCAAATTTCAAGAACCTAGTTTGTAGACACAAGTATGTTTTCCAAAGCCTTGGAATCATAAAAAAAAAAAAAGAAAGAAAGAAAAAGAAACCAGATCTAACACAGACGAAGAAAAAAAAAATCCAGTGTTTACATAACTTTAAAATGTTCAAAATTCAATTTTCACTTGTGTTTATATTTCTTGAAATATACTAATGATGTCTTTTAGCATATTGATCTCCATAGTCCTTAAGAAGTTTTTCTTGTCCTTTCATTTGTAATGCTGAAGAAACTGAGACAAGATAAAGATTAGAAAGTTTTTAATATTTTATTTATTGAAGAGCTTAATTGAATGACTGGATTGGACTCTCATCTCAAAGTATCCAGTATTAAATGTTAGACTCCAAGGATCTTTTTAGGACTTCAGTGAGAAGAGATATAAAGGCAGAAGGCAGAGACTGGGAATTTTCGGGGAAGGACCATAAATTCAGTTCTGACAGGTTGGGGGTAAGAACTATAAATTCTTACAAATTGGGAGTTAAAGAGGTAGTCAAACTAGAGCCAGGAAGTCTGGAGAGACAGAGGTAGAGGATGCCAATCAGACATCTGAGGTAGGACATCTGGAGTCTTTATCTTTTGGAATGTCAGAGTGGCCAGATCTGAACAGCCCTAATTATCTCAGCCTTAATGAACAGAAAAGGAGGAGGCATAACACACTAACTCAGGGAAATTGAGATATTATAATTCAGGGAAATTAATGCAGGGAAACTGAGGTAGAACAATTCAAGGAGACTGTGGCATGACACATTGAGTATTTATCTAGTGCTATTGACTAAATAACCTTTTTGCTCTTTCTGTGAGTGTCTAGACAATAAATATTGGGATATTTGAATGTCAAATGTGTATTCAAGTTTCCAGAGAACATAGCAAACACAATTGTATATTTAAATCAGAATTTATTTAATTAAAAGGATGTATCTTATAGTTTTTTCTTTATTAATGCAAGTTTTGCATTCATTAGTTTTCATTATTCTGAAAAATAATGCAGCAAAAGGGTGACTGACTTCTGAAATCTGCAACTCAGGATGCTTCTTTGCAAATAGAAGGCAGAGACCCTAAACCTTTTTTATCAAGTGACTCATCTTTTTAGATTTGGCGCAGCTTAATTCACCTGTCAGTTTTTGTAGGTTAATGCCCATGACTTCTTTTCATCCTTGGTTTGTCACTGATGTAATGATCTCAGAGAATCAGACTCTTATTTATCAAATGAATGGAAAAGATGTATTAGAAAAGTTATATGAAAATGCATTTGATATTTGGCCTATGTACCTTGTAGTGTTATTTCTAGCTTTATGTTTATGTCTTTGCAGCTAGATTTTAAGGTCTGCTCAGGGACAGTAGGCGATATACGATTCTCCTTTGCTTCACTAGCACTTAGCACATGGCCCTGCATATAGAAGCCATATAATAAATACTTGTTGATGGATTCACTGATAGATTTTTATTGATTCAAGATATCAATGAAAAATGATATAGAAATTTTGCTATCTGCCCTGATATTCCATTTTAACCATATAAGGGCAAGGTGGAAACTATGCCCCACCCCAATTAATGCCATCACACAAAACTCATTCAACTTTATTGAGGGACTTTCAAAGAGCAGGGATGGTGATTTTACCTTTTGGACACTTACACACTTTAAATTTGATCTTCCTATAGAGCTGGTGTATGTAAGGAAAGAATTTGATTCTGAAGTAGGAGGAATAATTAATTCATTCTCCTTGCTATTTCTGTTTAACAAATAGATTTTCATAAAGATAATTATATCTGGATGACAATCAATGATAGCAGTGAGGGACTTATAAATAGCATTTCTAGTTTAACAGTACCTAAAAGTCAATCATATTATATTTTGCCCCTCCTTCAGGATTCTTTAGTAACATTAAGCAATCTGTCTCCTAAGGCACAGTCATTTCTTTGGGTCCTAAAGATGATGTATTGAGAATGGTTTTATGGAGTTCTGGCATTAAGATTGAATCTCCTAATAGAGAGTAAAGTACTTCTCTCTGAATGTGGATGAGTATCTTACATATCTTACTTGATCCCAAAGTGAAAGTGAATTTCAAAAAAGTGCTACTTTCAGGGATTTCTAGTAAAAATAGTGACATGAAATTAAGTCACACTCCTTTTACTCAAAATATTAAAAACAGGTGATCAACAAAATAAATCTACATTAAAGTGATCCTGAATGATGCAGGGGGAGAAAACAAAACAACAAAATATCAAGTTATTGGCCTGAATTATTAATGATTTTGCTAATGCCAAAAGGAAAGATAAATGGTTTCCTTTGCTTTGATTCTCACCAAAATGCTTCCAGTAATCACCAGGAGGAAAGGGTGGGCTTTCAATAAAGAACTTGACCCCAGGTTTGAGATCCACCAAGTCTCTAAAAGGGAACTCATAGAGGTGAAGGGTCAAGAAATTTTTGTTACTTGCTCTGTTCTTGGTTGAAGACTCAGATGTCTGCAGAGATATAAACCCTTTCCCTTCCTCCCCAAATCCTGTTCAGTGAGATCAGTATGTAAGTAATGCTAGTGACCAGAGATTTAAGGGAAAAACAGAAGAAATAATAAGGGGTGGAAGTAGACCATTACCAGTCATACCTATGGAAGAGATTGAGGAAATTATCATACCTTCGAAAATCCCAATTCAATGAAGACTTCCTTCAGGTTAAGAGAATTCCAGAATAAATTTCAAAAGAAATTAAAAGATTAGCAGTAATTTTAAAGGGTATACTAAGAATTGGAAGGGAGAAGAGAATGAATTGGCTACAAGGAATATAAGACAGTTTGGAAGATCTACTAAAAGTCATTTGTAGGCTTAGAGATTTTAAGAGATGAAGATCAGAAGGAAGTACATTTAAAATAAGAGAGAAAACCCATGCAAAGCTACAGAAATGGGAGATAAAAAGTTATATATAACCAACAGCCAAGTTTTCTATAATATAGTATGAAAAATAATATTAGCCTAGAAATGTAAGTCACAATCACTGGAAATGCCAAAAAGAGTAGTTTTTATTTGACATTAGCTGCAATAGGGAGTCCCTTGAGTTTATTGAGCTGAAAAATGACATAGTCAGAAAAATGTTTAATGTTGTGAATTTTGCTGTGTGGGGGATATATTGGAGTGTGAAGAGAATAGAATCAGTTGAGCCAATTAATTATTACAATAGATTGGCTTGAAGTGATGAAGAATTTTGGGTTGGTATAAATGGAAAAATGGGGATATATGCTATAAATGTAGGTAATAAGATGCCAATTCATTGGATATGTTGGAGAATTAACGAGGAGTTGACAATTCCTCTGGAGATGTGATACTAGGTGACTGTAATTATAGTGGTGCCTTCAAAAAAGAAGCTCAAAGAGAAAAGGGTGATTTGGGGGAAAAGATAAAAGAATAAGTTTCATAAAGATGATAATTGAACTCTTAGAAACTGACATAGTCCCCAAAAGAGAGTAGAAATGGAAGACTGAGATGAGTGTATTATAGTCTTAGATTATAACCCACAATTAGTTGATGAAATAAGTATGATGATCCAACAGAGGAGACTGATGGGAAAATGCAAGAATTGATAGTTACTACATCCAAAGAGGAGTATATCCAGAAGAAGAAAATGGTCAACAATGTCATGTACTCTGGAAAGACCAAGATGATAAAAATTGAAAAAAAATATATTATTTGGCAACTAAGGGATCATTGGTGGGATTTTAGATGGCTACTTCAGTTGGGTGATGAGACAAAACAAGGGGCTAACTGGGAATATACAAGAACTAAAGGCAATTAAAAAAAAATATTCGAAGGATAATTTTCCAGTTAGTAAGTTGTCACAGTATATAAACAGAAAATTTTTGAGAGAAGAAATATAAACTGTCAACAACCAGAGGAATAAATGCCCTAAATCATTAATAATAACAGGAATATAAATTAAAACAAATCTGATTTTGATTAGTAGACATTTGATTAGCAAAATGATAAAATATATAAAAAGCCAATATTAAAAAACTATGGGAATATTAGCACACGGGGAATATTCTAGTAAAAGAAAAGGAAGAAAGAAAATGAATTTTACTTAAAAATCCAATTAACTTTATATACTTTTTGACAGTAATAGCACCACAGAACACATATTCTAAGATAAAGAATGAAGAAAGGTGTGTAGTGTGTATTTAAAACTATTTGTAGCAGTTTTTTTAAAGACCTAGAAACAAATTGGGTGACCAGTGATTGCAGAATAAATAAAATATTAATATGATGGAACTTATTTTACCATAAAAATGATTTATAAAGAATTAAAGGGAAGACTTGTATGACTTGGATACAAAGTAAAGTGGTCAGAATCAGGAGAACATAACATCATAACATAAAATAACATCAAAAGACTTCAGATCAACACAATAACTAATTGTGACTTCAGTAGATTGTTAACATAATATGATTCTTTTCCTTTGAAAGAGAATTATTGGACTATAAGTACAGAATGTGATTTATTTTGTTTACTGATACCTTTTTGCAAGGAAGATTATGCTGGCTTTGAAGTGACTAGAAAGTGGCAGTGATATTTCCAAAAGCATCAATAAAACATTATTTTTTTTTAAATCTTTGAATCTTTATAGCTTTATATAATTTTTATAGCAAATTGATGCCTTTAGTTGACTTTTCAATGTGTTTTTATTACTAATTTAGATGTCAATTTTTTTCAAAAAAGGAATATTTGCTAAAAGTACATAGTGATCAGTTTTGGTTTATGGATCTCTTCTGAAAAGGAGCTTTGAAAAATCTACAAAGGCTTATATTTCCTCTTACATTAATAATTTACATTTATATAGTTCTTTGGAACTTAAAAATGTGCATTTCTCACAAGAATCTCACATAATAAGTTGCCCAAATACTTATGCCGACTTCATAGAAAAAGAAGTTGAGACTCAGATAGATTAAATGACTTGCCCAGTTCACAAAGATAATGTATAATTAAGCCCAAGTCTTTTAACAATATCATTAGTGATCTTTCCACTACCATATACATAAACACACACACACACACACACACACACACACACACACACAAAACACTCCCATGCATTTTCCTTTTCCCTTAGTTCTTGAGATTTCCCTTATGGCAGGAGATAACTAGAAGAGAATTATGAGTACACAGGATTTTCAGAATACTGGCTCTGAAGAAATTCCTCTTAAACACATGTAGATATGCTCTTACATTTGCTTCCCAAGAGCTTCAGAATATCAGCTCCTTAGTGCCTGTTATGTACCATCCTCCACATCCACAGAATAACAAACATGAATAGAATATATGTGAAGTTAGCTCATGTAAGAGAAGTGATTTGAGATTACTTTTCAAATTAGGTTTATTTCACATTAAACTTTGAAGCTATTTATGCAAATGAACTAGAATAATTTTTTTTATCTTCTTATCCTCCCTTACCTCACACAGTTATAGATATATCAAGAAAATATAAGGCAAGCTGAGAGGAATTCTAAAATTTTTTGTAATTCTTTAGTCAATAAGTGAAATAAACATGTATTAGTATGTGTCTGTTAGGGACTGTAAAGAATTATAAATAAAACAGTAAAGGGGATCATAATATCCTGTTTTTAATGCATTTTAGCTTTATCTGAGATAAAGGATTTTTTTTTCCTATCTCATACGGTTTGGGTCCAATTAAAACTGCATTATCATCTTCATAAACAACAAATGTTTATGCATGCTTGCTTATTGCAGTGCAGTTGTATCCAAAGATATCTTCTTTCTAACTCTGACTAAAAATGTATGCCTACTTAGGATAGAATCACTTATTCCTGTGATCAAATGATTGGAGAAAATAAAGACATTTTCTTCTTCACCAGAAAGCACAAAATATTCCAACAGAAGTTCCATACCGCAACTCAGGAGCTGATGAGAAATAGAGACCATATGGAAGAGAGCCAGCTAGAGAGTTAGAAAAATCTGGGTTCTATTTTTATAATATTCTATAGTTGTGTGAACATGGTTACTCAAGTAATTTACTCTTGTAATATTATAACATATTGACAGAACATTTTATTATTCTAGGAAGTACTCTAAAATGACATGTTGCACACTTGCCAGGAGTGCCATACAATGATGAAACCACAAATTAGAACTGTATGATAACTCTATTGCAATAATTTATTATTAAATATTTGTTATCTTAAATACATTATCCAATTTTAGCTTTAGGCCCCTGGTCAAGTTTTCCTTAGATAAATATCTAGCTCATCACAACTTCAACTTACAAGGGATTTTTTTCATTCTCTCCCTGCTTCCTACTCCTTCCTTTTCCTCCCTCCTTCCTCATTCTCTCTCTCTTTCTCCCTTTCCTGCCTTCCCTCCCTTTCCTCTTTCCTTTCCTTGCTTCTCCACTCCCTCCTTTCCTTCCTTCCTTCCTTCCTTCCTTCCTTTCACCTCCCCTCTTTTTCTTCCTTCATCCATCACTCCTTCCCTTCCTGTCTCCCTCTCTTCTTCTTTTTTCTTTCTCTCCTTCCTTTTCTCCCTCTCTCTTTCCTTTCCTACCTACCTCCTTCCCTTTGTTATTTTCTCTCTCCCTTCCTATGTTCCTTCCTCTTCCCTTCCCACTCTTCCTTTTCCCTCTCCAGAAGAAGCCTGTTTTATTGAAGGTAGAAAATTGAAGGCTTGAAATAAATGGTCTTCAAAGAAGAATACATTGAAGGGACAGTTATATCAATACATTTTAAATAATCTTGAAAATAGATAGGTAGACAGACAGACAGACAGATAGATGTATGGATTTGTATAATTTCATGAAGGAAAATATTTTTGTTGTTGTTTTTTTTTTATATAAACCCTTAACATTCTACAGGAAAACTTTACAATCTTTCTCTTAATTTCAGTGCCTTCCCCCTGTTGATTATTTCTAGTTTATTCTGCATATAGCTTGCCTATACAGACTTATTTGAATGTTGTCTTCCCCATTAGACTGTGAATTCCTTAAAAATAGGGGCTATCTTGTACACTAAAAAAAAAAAAAACCTAGCAATTAGCAAAGTGTCTGGAATGTTTACTGACTAACTGGCACTATAACATTAATTCAATTTATACATATGATTGATGTGAGAGTCCTATAATTCTAAAATATTTTTAGAGTCTTGCCATGAAATTCACCTTTAGAATATAAGACTCTTATTATTATTATTATCTTATTATAATTACAAATGCAATTACCATGCTGTACATTCCCTTGTTGTTTAATTGATTAGTCACATCCAATGCTTCATGAACCATTTTGGAATTTTCTTGGCAAAAAAATCGGAATGCTTTGCCATTTCCTTCTCCAGCTCATTTTATAGAAGAGGAAACTGAAGCAAACTGGGTTAAGTGATTTATTTAGTCAAAGAACTCCAAAGTGTTCTGAGGTCATATTTGAACTCAGATCTTATTGACTACAGCCCTGGTATTCCTTCCCTTATTACTTGTACAGCACCACCTACATTCTCAACTACTTTTAATTCAATCAATTAATCAAATAAATACATTGTTAAGTGCTACGTACCCAGTATTGTTCTAGGCATTGCAGTTGGAAAGACAAAAAATGAAAGAGTATTCAATCAATGATCAAAGATGGACAGAAGCAGCTACACCCAGAGAAAGAACACTGGGAAATGAATATAAACTGCTTGCATTTTTGTTTTTCTTCCCGGGTTATTTATACCTTCTGAATTCAATTCTCCCTGTGCAACAAGAAAACTGTTCGGTTCTGCACACATATATTGTATCTAGGATATACTGCAACCCATTCAACATGTAAAGGACTGCTTGCCATCTGGGGGAAGGGGTGGAGGGAGGGAGGGGAAAAATCGAAAAAGAAGTGAATGCAAGGGATAATGCTGTAAAAAGTTACCCTGGCATGCGTTCTATCAATAAAAAGATATTAAAAAAAAAAAAAAGAAAAAAAAGAAAAACATGATATGCATGGTCACCAAATAAATGAAAAAAGGAAGTGAAAAAAAATATTCAATCAAGAAGCTTAATAACTTTACCAAGGGAAATGCATGTGTACATATAAATAAGTACAAAATTAATATAAAGTCATTTATAAGGGAGGGGCACTAGCAGCTTTTGTAGGGGCACGGTGTGATCAGTAAAGGACTAATGTAGGAGATAACATTTAACCTGAAATTTGAAGGGAAGAAGGGATTCTAAAAGATAAAGATTGAGATAAAGTCAAATTGCTTTCCAGGTATTATGGTCAGCCTGCATAAAGGCATAAAGAACAGATCAAATCACTTCTTCATGCTAGCTATATATATAAAATCACATTGCCCATATGTCACATATGCATGTAAGAAGAGACTTTTCTAGAGAAGGCTCACTTGTGGTAAGAGTTGTCGTGTTACTGGAAAAGAAATATCTGACTTCCTCTTCCCTTACCATTCTCCAAGGGATTCTTTAATTTCTTCCAGGAGGGAAAGTAAGAAGTTGCTCAGTATTCAAAGTCCTTGAGAACTTGGTTCTATTTTTAAAAAGTTATAAAGTGTCCAGAAGATTGATGCTAACACTTGAATTCATGCCATGAGAAAGTCAGTTATTGGAATTGGAGATGGTTAGCCTGAAGATGAAAAGACTCAAGGGGTTCATGAAAGCTGTCTTCAAGGATTATCAGATTGATTAAAGTTTAGCATTGTCTTATTTGGACTCCAAAGTTAAGAACCAGAAAAAAAAAATGGGTTGAAGTTGCAAAGAGAGAAATATGGGTTGATAAGAAGAGAAAGAACAGCTTCCTAAAAATTAGAGCTATTCTAAAATACTTTAGAATATTTTAGGCCTTTTTTCCTTAATGGAAGGACCAAAGGCTAGATTTTCAAGTGTATAATCAGCTACACTGTAGAAATATGTTTTTTTCAATTATGAGTTAGAAAAGATGACCACCTATATCACTTAACTATAAAATTATGTCATGTCTTTCAAGCCTCATCTATTTTGTTTCAGACACTGTATATATTAACTGAACTCAAATACTCTCCTTTCCAAACACAACCCATGCTTTTTCTGTACATCCTTTGAGGTACTCATTATATTCTCTCTTCTCTTTTACTCATTATAGATTATTAAAATTCTACCTGTCCTGTGTGGTTCAGTTCAAATTTTCTTTCTTCCATGGGGTAATGACTTCATTTTTCCTCTTGAAAGAGTAAAGTGAGTGAACGCTTCCATCTGAATTTGGAGTCTGTCAGTTCTTTATCTGGTTACAGAGAGCATTTTTCTTTGAGTTTTTTGTATTTGTCTTGGATCCATTGCATTGCTGAGAAGAGCTGAATCAATCATAACTGATCATTACACAATGTTGCTGATACTGTATACAATGTTTTTCTAGCTCTGCTCATTTAATTTTGCATCAGTTTCTATAAATCTTTCCAGGTTTTTGTGAAATCTGCCTGTTCATCATTTCTTATTGCACAATGGTATTCCATTACATTCATATGCCACAACTTATTCAACCATTCTCCAATTGATGGACATCCCCTCAATTTCCAATATTACTACTATGAAAAGGGCTACTACAAATATTTTTGCACAGTGAGGTTTTTTTTTTTTTTTCATTTTATGTGATCTCTTTAGGGTGCAAATCTAGTAGTGGTATTGCTGGTACAATTTGGTTGTCCTTTAGGTATAGCTCCCAATTGCTCTCCAGAATAGTTGATAACCCCAACCAACTCCACTAAAAGGGCATCAGCAGCCAAATTCTCTCCAGCATTTATCATTTTTCTTTTTTGTCATATTAGTCAAACTGATAGGGGTGAGGTAATATCTCAGAATTGTTTAATTAGCATTTCTCTTATCAAAGGTAATTTAGAGCAGTTATTCATATGTCCATAGATAGCTGTGATTTCTTTATCTGAATCCTGTCTGTTCAATTTGTCCTGTCCTGTCACTTTGACCATTTATCTACTGGGGAATGGCTTGTGTGCCTATAAATTTGACTCAGTTCTGTCTTTATTTTTAAAAATAAGGCCTTTTTAGGAGACTTTTGCTTTAAAGGTTGTTTCCCTGCTTTCTGCTTTCATTTTAATCTTGATTGCAGTGGTTTTGTTTGTACAAAAACTTTTAAAGTTTAATATAATAAAAATATCTATTTTGCATTTTACAATGCTCTTTTTTGTGATCAAAATTCCCCTTCGATAGGTCTGCTAGGGAGACTATTCCTTGTTCTTCTGATTTGCTTTTGATGTCACCTTTTATGTCTAACTTACGCACCTATTTAGATCTTATCTTAGTATATGGTATGAGATGTTGGTGTGTACCTTATTTGTGTCTTAATTGTTTCTTAGTCTCCTCAGGAGTTTTTGACAAATAGTGAGTTCTTATTCCCAAACACTAGATTCTTTGCGTTTATTAAAAATTAGAATACTTTTTTCATTGCCTTCTGTGTCTTGTGTAACTAATTTAGTCCACTGATCCACCTCTCTTATTTTGAGGGCTACTGTTTTATACTATATTTTGAGCATAGTATTGCTGGGCTAAATTCCTTTGCATTTTTTTCATCAGTTCCCTTGATATCCTTGATTATTTTGTTCTTCTAGATGAATTTTGTCGAGTTTTTTCCTATCTGTATCAGATAGTTTTTTCTTAGTTTGATTTGTCTGGCACTGAAGAACCAAATTATTTTAAGTAGAATTGTCGTTTTTGTAATATTGGCTCAGCCAACCAATGAGCAATTGATATTCTTCCAATTGTTTATATCTGATTTTATTTGAGTGAAAAGTATTTTAGTTGTGTTCTTAAAGTTCCTAGTTTTGTTTGATAGGTAGACTGCTAACTCTTCCATATTATTTAATTATTTTAAATATAATTTTTCTTTTTATCTCTTGCTACTGGGCTTGCTTGGTTATATAAAGAAACACTGATGATTTACATGGCTCTATCCTATATCATGCAACTTTGTTAAAGTTGTTAATTCAAGTAAATTTTTAATTGATGATTTAGGGTTCTCTAACTATACTATTATATAATCTGAAAATAGTAATAATATTATTTCCTCATTGCCTATTCTAATTTCTTTCTCTCCTCTTATTGCTAAAGCTGATATTTTTTTAATACTATAGAGAATAATAGCAGTGATAAGAGGAATTTTTCCTTTAGCCCTGGATTTTATTAGAAAGGCTTCTAGCTTATCTCCATCACAGATAATGCTAACTACTGGTTTTTGATAAAAACTGTTTATCATTTTAAGTTTATCCTTTTTTATCCCTATACTCTCTAATTTTTTAAAATATAAATTGGTCTTATATTTTATCACAAGCTTTATTACAAACTATATTTTATCACAATCTATTAAAATAATCATGATTTCTTTTGGTTTTCTTACTGACATAGTCAATTACATTGATGGTTTTTTAATATTGAACCAACCCTGCATTCCTATATAAATCCCATCTAATTATGGTGTATAATTATTGTGATATGTTAACAGCTGCAATGGTTTTACTAATATTTTGTTAAAAAATTTTGCATTGATGTTCATTAGGGAAATTAGGCTGTGATTTTCTTTCTTTGTTATGGCTTTTCCTGATTTAGCAATCAGCACAATATTTGTATCATAAAAAGCATTTGGTAGGGCTTCTTCTTTGTCTATTTTCCCAAATTCTTTATATGGTATGGGATTAATTGTTTCTTAAATGTTTGGTAGAATTCATTTGTGAATCCATCTAGTCCTGAGGATTTTTTCCCTGAGGATTTTGTTAACGGCTTCTTTAATTTATTTTTTTTTCCTAAAATGGAATTATTTAGGCTTTCTCTTTCTGGATATGTTTAGATAATTGGTATTTTCATAAATATTCATCAAATTTCCTCAGATAGTCAGATTTTTTGGTATATAATTGGGCAAAATGTTTCTTAATGATTGCTTTAATTTATTCTTTATTGGTGGTGATTTTGCTCTTTTCATTTTTGATGATGGATATTTGATTTTCTTCTTTCTTTTTAAAAATCCTCACCATAAAAGCAAATCCTAGATTTGTTATGTAGTTCCTTATAGAATTTTTTCTTGTTTATTTTGGTTGGATTTATCAAGTTCTGAGAGGGGACAGTTGAGGTCCCTCACAAATATAGTTTTTTAATTCATTTAACTTCTTTAAGAATTTGGATGCTATTCCACTTGATTAATATGTTTGATTTTAATATTGCTTTATTGTCTAGCACACATTTTAGGAAGATGTTAATATCATCATTTATCTTGTTTGATTAGGACTATTTTTGTTTTTGCTTTATCTGAAATCAGGATTGCTACTCCTCCCCCCAAACTTTTTTTTTTTTTAATGTCAGTTTATAAGCATAATAGATTCTGCTCCAGGTCCTTACTTTTATTCTCTCTCTCTGCTTCAAGGATGTTTCTTATAAACAACATAACGTAGGATTCTGACATTTGATCCACTGTCATCCACCTCAGTTTTATAGGAGAGTTCATACCATTCACATTCACATTATGATTGCTACCTATGTATTTACCTCCATTCTATTCTTCTTCCTGCTTGTCTTCTTTCTTCTATCACCTTTTCCCTCTTCACTACTGTTTTGTTCCTATTTACCAACTCCACTGATCTATCCTCCCTTCTATCAATCTCACTCTTTACACTCCTATATTTAATCTCTTCTCCCCCTACTTCCCTGTCCAATAACATAGATTTCTATATTCAACTTATTGTGTATATTATTTCCTCTTTGAGCCAATATACAGGAGAGTGAGGTATAAGTGATGCTCCTTGTCTACCCTCACATCTTCCATTCCACCACAATAGGTTTTTCGTACCTCTTCATATGAAATAATTTATACCATTCTACCTCTCCCTGTCTTCTGCCTGCAGTATACTTTTTTCTCATCACTTAATTTTTATGTCATTCCCTCAAAAGCACCTTATACTCATACTCTCACTCTGTATTCCTTCTAGTTGTACTATTGATGACACAATTATTAAGGATTACAAGAATCATTTTCCCATGTATGGATATAAAAGTTTAACTCTATTGAATCCCTTATGTTTTTCTTTCCATTTCTACCTATTTATGCTTCTCTTGATATTATAGGTCAATTTTTTAATTTAATTCTGTTCTTCCATTTATGAAAGCTTGAAATCCTATTTTGTTTGAATGACCATCATTTTCCCTAAAATATTATGGTTAATTTGGTTGTAGTCCTAGATGCTTTGCCATCTGGGAATATCACATTCCATAACCTTGGTCCTTTTGTATTACAACTGCCATGTCCTGGGTAATCCTAATTGTGACTTCCCAACATTTCTGGCCATTTGTAGTGTTTTCTTTTGACTGAAATTTGGTTATTATATTTTTTGGAGTCCTTCTCTTGAAATCTCTTTGCTAAAGTGATTGGAAGATAAATGACTATTTTTTGCCCTTTGATTCTAGGACATCAAAGCAGTTTTTGTTATTTCTTGGTATTGTCTAGGTTCTCCTTTTGATTGCAGTTTTCAGATAGTCCAATTATTCTGGAGTTCTAAGCGCTTTCACAATTCTCTTACATCACCCTAATTTATTTTCCCAATCTCTCTTCTAACTCTTTTATGTGATTTTTAAGCTGCTTTTTTGAATTCTTCTTTCTGTGTTTAATATCATTTCCTGTTTATCTTAGGAGTTTTGCCCATAGGTGTTTTGACATTATTGTCCTCTTCTGAATTTGTATCTTGGTCCTTCCTGTCACTATAATAATTTTCTATAGTAACTTTCCAGATTATTTTTTTATTGTTTGTTTTACTTCTCTCTCACTCACTCTCATCCTCTCTTTCTCACCTACTCTCTCTCATCTTTTCCCTTTCTTTTAAATTTGATCTCTACTCTCCTGGTGGAAGGAGTACTGTTTTAGGTTTCTTAGGCCAGTAGCTATAGCTTTTGGATGTTTACCTGGTGCTGTACTGATGGTGCCATAAGCACAAGAAGGACTTTCTTGTCTGGTACTGGCTGAGGGGATGGGGTATGGCTAGCAGTGCTGAAAGCTGTAGGGGTCTGGCAGCTTACTTGTTATTGTGTTGGGGTTCTAGTAGCAATCTGGCTTGTTCTGTAACCAGGTGGAATATTTCTGTATTTTCCCCAGGACAACACTAAAGTCTTATTGTTCTGGCCACTGGAGGATTTCCTATTGCCTAGGCCTGTGCTGAAGCTCCTGGAGATCTGGATGTTGAAAGATGACTAACTGCCTGGGGATGCCTAGAAAAAGTGGTGATTGCAGGAGTCAGAGTCTGCAGGCTCCCTTGGTTTTGGCAAGGGATGGAGTCTTGGTGTTGGCATTCATTTGTTTCACAACCCTGGGGCTCAGGATATCCTGCTTCTTTGTTTCTGTGGTTCTTGCTGCAGGTCAGTTGGGAGTTTCATGTCTTGGACTGAAACCCTTTAACCCCTTACCAAAGTGAGAGGGGAACCTTCCTGCCCATTTTCCAAGGCTAAAAAATTGTTTCAACCTGTCTCCTTGCTGATTCTGCTCTTTGACCCTCTTTCTTGAGATGTAATTCATGGTAAACATGGCATTGTTATAGCAATTCACAATTTACTTTGCCACTTTGGTAAACATAGATGGGTTACTTTGCCACCTTGGTTCCTGGAAGTTGAAGACTAAGATTCAATATTGAAAACTCTGTCCAGCTCTTTGAGAAAAGTCATTGGTATACTAAGGATTTAAGGGTGTATAATATATTTAATAAAGGGATAAGATGCTATCATATATGCAAATTGGAAGGAAAAAATAAGCAGTTTTAATTTGAGAAAGTAGCATTGGTGAATACAATTGATGTTTCAAAATAATTGAGTTTCATGTTGAAGAAGGAAAGAAGAGAAGGAAATAAACTTTTATTAAGAATTCACTATATATCAAGTACTTTGCTAAGCACTGAAAGAAGAATTACTTACTTTGCTTAGATCCCAGGGGAAAAAAGGTAGTATCAATAAATATATGATATATAGCAAATGACATTGGCTCAATATAAAGAAAAACTTTCTAAAACTTAGAACTACATAAAAATGCAGTGCACTGTCTCAGTAGGTAGTTTCTTCTATATCTTTGGAGGTTTGATAAGAGACTGGATAGGCTTCTTAAAGAATTTGTCAAAGGAATCTATGTTTCAGAGGTGAATCATTAGGTGACTTCTAAAGTTCTTTGAAATTCAAATCACCTCAATAAAGATAAGATAAAGTAGTATGCATACTAGTTATGGATATCAAAAAGAGTCAGTGATTGTTGAGAAATGGTGATAGGATAGTGATTTAGATATTTAATTACAATAGGAAGTCTGACTGCTGCTTCTCATTCCAAGAATGGGGAAGAATAGAAGCAGTGGATTTAAAGGGTTTCTGGACATATGAGAAAATCAAGATGTGTAATGAATCAAGTTAAGAATACATTATATGCCAGCATTATACTAAGCACCGAGTATACAATTATAAGCAAAGAAAAAGATAGTTCTTGCCCTTAATGAACTTACTTTCCAATGGAAGAATATACCACATATATAGGGGGTTTCTTTTTTTTAATCTCTATAAGAAAAAATGGTGGAGGTAGCTAGATGGTGCAGTGAATAGAGCATTGGCCCTAAAATCAGGAGGGACTGAGCTCCAATCCATCCTCGGGGCACTTAACACATACTAGCTATGTGGCATGACCAATGTCACTTAACCCCCAATTGCCTTGGGGAAGGCACACAGAGGTGGGAAAAAGGGGCTTAGAGGGACACTAGGAGGAAGGGAAAAAGAGAAGGTAGAAAGAAGGGATGGAGAAAAGGAAAGAAAGAAAGGAAGGAATAGAAAGAGGAAGAAGAAAGTGTGGGAGGAAAGAATAAAAGTAGGGAAGGAAGAAAGGAAGAAAAAAGAAAAGAAGGGAAGGTAAAAAGAAAGGAAATGGGGGAAAGAAGGAAGAAATAGGAGAAGGGAGGAAGGAAATGAAAGAGGAAGAAAGGATGGAGGTAAGGAAGAAGAAAAGAAAGGAAAGAAAGAAGAAAAAGAGGAAAGGAAAGAAAGAAGGAAGAAAGGGAGGCAGGGAGGGAGGGAAGAAGGAAGGAAGGAAGGAAGGAAGGAAGAAAGGAAGAAAAAAGAAAAGAAGGAAGGAAGGGAGAAAGGAAGGAATAGAAAGAGGAAGAAAGAAGAAAAAGAGGAAAGGAAAGAAAGAAGGAAGAAAGGGAGGCAGGGAGGGAGGAAAGAAGAAAGAAGGGAGGAAGGAAGGAAGGAAAGAAGGAAGGAAGGGAGAAAGGAAGGAAGGAAGGGAGAGAGAGAGGGAGAATGGAAGAAAGGAAGGAAGGAGGGAGAGTGGGAGGAAGGAAGGAAGAAAGGAAGGAAGGAAGGAAGGAGGGAGAATGGAAGAAGGAAGGAAGGAAGGAAGGAAGGAAGGAAGGAAGGAACGAAGCAAGGAAAGAAGGAAGGAAGGAAAAGAAAAATGTACTTTTCATCCTGCAAATGAGAGAACCAAACAGGATCATCAAACTACTTATCCTAAATGTCTGAGATCAGATTTTTGAACTCATGTCCTCCTGACTCCAGGGCTGGTGCTCTGTGCACTGCGCCATCTAGCTGACCATTGTAATAAAATGAATCCTAAGCAAGGAAATAAGATGTGCTTCAATATTTTATGTGCAAGGAGTAGTAGTGCTATGGATAGCTCACCAGCCCTGAAATCAGAAGGACCTGAATTAAAACATGACTCAGACACTTAAAATTTCCTAGCTTTGTGACCCTGGGCAAATCACTTAACCGCAATTGCCTCAGCAAAATTAAAAAAAAAGAGAAAAAAGAAAAAAAATGTTTTACATACAAAATACCAAAATCATTTCTAAGTGAATTTCAACATACTGGCATGCATCCATAGGGAAGAGTAAGTCCTTCAGACAACACTTAAAGTGACTCTATGGCTTTATCCCAATAGTGAGACATTTTCAATGAAGAAGTAAATCTATAATTTAAGATAATCTGAACTCATAATTTTTATAATATAATGTTTGGTTTGATTATATTAAGAATATTGATGAAAGTTAAGCATCCAGAAAATAAATTTCAAAAATACCTCTGAGACAAGACACCTCTGATCTCATTGTTAAAGAAGTAGCAATTAATGATGCAGGAGAAAATCAAATTTACTATCATTCCTAACTCCCTGATTGTGTTAGGTACTGAGATCAGCACATTCTTCCTTTCCATAAGTAGGGCAACCTTCTATGGAATTTAATAATCCTATGTTTATCCTTAATATTAATATTTCATTTTTGAGAAAGAAATGAACCATCTGGACTTAAATAAGAAATTTTATATATTTTAATCACATATATATACAGTAGAGTAAATTAACTTTGAAGGATAAAATTAATTACAATTAAATTTAACTAATCAAATTAATCATTTCTAATAGCATTATATCATAAGGTTCAAGATAAGAAAATAAATAAAGTTGTGAATATGATTATTAGGAGTCCCATCCACCCTTTAAAGTCTAATTTAAAGTGCTTCTCCTTCATAGAGCCTTCTTTAGGATATCTGGTCAGAACTGACTTTTCCCTTTTCATTTCACAACCTTTGCAACTTTCTAAATCTCTTTTCATTTATAATAGTTATCTATGCTTATTTTTATCCATGTCAGACTGAAAAGCTCTCAGGACAAGGAATGTCTCTTATTTATCTGTTTTGTCTACCACATGGCCTAGGATAGTACTCTACACAAAACTAGGCTATGATAAATATTGGATGAATGGATGGATGGATGGAAGAAAGAAAAGAGGACTGGGTAAGTGATTGTTAAAAACAATATCTCAAAAATCAGTAATTGCTCTTAATGTTTCATCTTTTTTTCATATTGATACTAGGGAAAAACAGTATTCTGTGTTTTAAAGGAATATCCTTATTAGTCTTAATCTGTTCTAGTATTAGGTGGTATAGTAGATAATGATTGAGCCTAGAAACAGGAACATCTGAGTTCAAATGAAGATAGTAGCCACAGATGTAGTAATAGTAGCGTTAGTAGGAGTAGCAGCAGCAGTAATAGTTGCTTTTTTTTTTTTTTTTTTTTTTGGTGCTTCCACATTTAGTATTTTTTCCCCTTCTCTTTTTTTAAAAATTATTATAGCTTTTTATTTACAAGATATATGTATAGGTAATTTTTCAGCATTGACAGTTGCAAATCCTTTTGTTCCAACGTCTTCCCTCCTTCCCTCACTCTTTCCTCTAGATGGCAGGTTGACCAATACATGTTAAATATGTTAAAGTTTAAGTTAAATACAATATATGTATACATGTCCATACAGTTATTTTGCTGCACAAGAAGAATAGGACTTTGAAATATTGTACAATAAGCCTGTGAAGGAAATACAAAATGCAGGCAGGCGAAAATATAGTGATTAGGAATTCAATGTAATGGTTCTTAGTCATCTCCCAGAGTTCTTTTGCTGGGTATAGCTGGTTCAATTCATTACTGCTCTGTTGGAACTGATTTGGTTCATCTCATTGTTGGAGAAGGAAGGAAGGAAGAAAGGAAGAAGGGAGCAGGGAAGGAAGAAAAGAAGAGAGAGAGAGGGAGGAAAGAAGAAAGAAGGGAGGAAGGGAGGAAGGAAGGAAGGAAGGAAAAGAAGGAGGCAGGGAGGGAGGAAAGAAGGAAGGAAGGGAGAAAGGAAGGAAGGAAGGGAGAGAGAGAGGGAGAATGGAAGAAAGGAAGGAAGGAGGGAGAGTGGGAGGAAGGAAGGAAGGAAGGAAGGAAGGAAGGAAGGAGGGAGAATGGGAAGAAGGAAGGAAGGAAGGAAGGAAGGAACGAAGGAACGAAGGAACGAAGCAAGGAAAGAAGGAAGGAAGGAAAAGAAAAATGTACTTTTCATCCTGCAAATGAGAGAACCAAACAGGATCATCAAACTACTTATCCTAAATGTCTGAGATCAGATTTTTGAACTCATGTCCTCCTGACTCCAGGGCTGGTGCTCTGTGCACTGCGCCATCTAGCTGACCATTGTAATAAAATGAATCCTAAGCAAGGAAATAAGATGTGCTTCAATATTTTATGTGCAAGGAGTAGTAGTGCTATGGATAGCTCACCAGCCCTGAAATCAGAAGGACCTGAATTAAAACATGACTCAGACACTTAAAATTTCCTAGCTTTGTGACCCTGGGCAAATCACTTAACCGCAATTGCCTCAGCAAAATTAAAAAAAAGAGAAAAAAGAAAAAAAATGTTTTACATACAAAATACCAAAATCATTTCTAAGTGAATTTCAACATACTGGCATGCATCCATAGGGAAGAGTAAGTCCTTCAGACAACACTTAAAGTGACTCTATGGCTTTATCCCAATAGTGAGACATTTTCAATGAAGAAGTAAATCTATAATTTAAGATAATCTGAACTCATAATTTTTATAATATAATGTTTGGTTTGATTATATTAAGAATATTGATGAAAGTTAAGCATCCAGAAAATAAATTTCAAAAATACCTCTGAGACAAGACACCTCTGATCTCATTGTTAAAGAAGTAGCAATTAATGATGCAGGAGAAAATCAAATTTACTATCATTCCTAACTCCCTGATTGTGTTAGGTACTGAGATCAGCACATTCTTCCTTTCCATAAGTAGGGCAACCTTCTATGGAATTTAATAATCCTATGTTTATCCCTAATATTAATATTTCATTTTTGAGAAAGAAATGAACCATCTGGACTTAAATAAGAAATTTTATATATTTTAATCACATATATATACAGTAGAGTAAATTAACTTTGAAGGATAAAATTAATTACAATTAAATTTAACTAATCAAATTAATCATTTCTAATAGCATTATATCATAAGGTTCAAGATAAGAAAATAAATAAAGTTGTGAATATGATTATTAGGAGTCCCATCCACCCTTTAAAGTCTAATTTAAAGTGCTTCTCCTTCATAGAGCCTTCTTTAGGATATCTGGTCAGAACTGACTTTTCCCTTTTCATTTCACAACCTTTGCAACTTTCTAAATCTCTTTTCATTTATAATAGTTATCTATGCTTATTTTTACCCATGTCAGACTGAAAAGCTCCCAGGACAAGGAATGTCTCTTATTTATCTGTTTTGTCTACCACATGGCCTAGGATAGTACTCTACACAAAACTAGGCTATGATAAATATTGGATGAATGGATGGATGGATGGAAGAAAGAAAAGAGGACTGGGTAAGTGATTGTTAAAAACAATATCTCAAAAATCAGTAATTGCTCTTAATGTTTCATCTTTTTTTCATATTGATACTAGGGAAAAACAGTATTCTGTGTTTTAAAGGAATATCCTTATTAGTCTTAATCTGTTCTAGTATTAGGTGGTATAGTAGATAATGATTGAGCCTAGAAACAGGAACATCTGAGTTCAAATGAAGATAGTAGCCACAGATGTAGTAATAGTAGCGGTAGTAGGAGTAGCAGCAGCAGTAATAGTTGCTTTTTTTTTTTTTTTTTTTGGTGCTTCCACATTTAATATTTTTTCCCCTTCTCTTTTTTTAAAAATTATTATAGCTTTTTATTTACAAGATATATGTATAGGTAATTTTTCAGCATTGACAGTTGCAAATCCTTTTGTTCCAATGTCTTCCCTCCTTCCCTCACTCTTTCCTCTAGATGGCAGGTTGACCAATACATGTTAAATATGTTAAAGTTTAAGTTAAATACAATATATGTATACATGTCCATACAGTTATTTTGCTGCACAAGAAGAATCGGACTTTGAAATATTGTACAATTAGCCTGTGAAGGAAATCCAAAATGCAGGCAGGCGAAAATATAGTGATTAGGAATTCAATGTAATGGTTCTTAGTCATCTCCCAGAGTTCTTTTGCTGGGTATAGCTGGTTCAATTCATTACTGCTCTGTTGGAACTGATTTGGTTCATCTCATTGTTGGAGATGGCCACGTCCATCAGAACTGATCATCATATAGTGCTGTTGTTGAAGTATATAATGATCTCCCCGTCCTGCTCATTTCACTCAGCATCAGTTCATGCAAGTCTCTCCAAGCCTCTCTGTATTCATCCTGTTGGTCATTTCTTACAGAACAATAATATTCCATAACATTCATATACCATAATTTATTCAGCCATTCTCCAATTAATGGTCATCCACTCAGTTTCCAGTTTCTGGCTACTACAAAGAGGGCTGCACATACAGATCCCTTTCCCTTCTTTAAAATCTCTTTGGGGCGAGATACTAAAAAAGGGAAAAGGACCTGTATATGCCAAAATGTTTGTAGCAGCCCTGTTTGTAGTGGCTAGAAACTGGAAAATGAAAGGATGTCCATCAATTGGAGAATGGCTGGGTAAATTGTGGTATATGAATGTTATGGAATATTATTGCTCTGTAAGGAATGACCAGCAGGAGGAATACAGAGAGGCTTGGAGAGACCTACATGGACTGATGCTAAGTGAGATGAGCAGAACCAGGAGATCATTATACACTTTGACAACGATATTGTATGAGGATGTATTCTGATGGAAGTGGATTTCTCTGACAAAGAGACTTAACTGAGTTTCATTGGAAAAATGATGGACAGAAACAGCTACACCCAAAGAAGGAACACTGGGAAATGAATGTGAACTATTTGCATTTTTGAGTTTCTTCCCGAGTTATTCTTACCTTCTGAATCCAATTCTCCCTGTGTAACAGGAGAACTGTTCGGTTCTGCAAATATGTATTGTATCCAGGATATACTGCAACATATTTAACATATATAGGACTTCTTGCCATCTTGGGGGGGGGTGGAGGGAGGGAGGGGAAAAAAAACGAAACATAAGCGAGTGCAAGGGATAATGTTGTAAAAAATTACCCTGGCATGGATTCTGTCAATACAAAGTTATTATTAAATAAAATAAAATTTAAATTAAAAAAAATAAAAAATAAAATCTCTTTGGGGTATAAGCCCAGTAGAAACACTGCTGGGTCAAAGGGTATGCACAGTTTGATAGCTTTTTAAGCATAGTTCCAAATTATAGCTGCTAATTTTATGTAGTACTTACTAAATGCCAGATACTAATTTAGTCTTCACAACAACTCTGGGAGACAGGTGTATTATTATCTTCATTTTAGAGATGAGGAAACTGAGGCAAATAGAGATTAAGTAACTTGACCAAGATCACACAGCTAGTAAATATTTGAAGCCAAATTTGACTTCTATCTCCTTGATTTTAGATTCTGTACTCTATTCACTCTGAAACCTAGCTAGTTTACCAGCTGCATGATCCTGGGCAACCTGCTTAACTCCGACTCATTTCTTCACCTATAAAATGGGGGTCAAAGTTGTACCTATCTCCCAGAATTGTTGAGAGCATCAAATGATGATATATTTGTTTTTGGTAGTTTTTTGGGTTTTTTAGATTAAATATGTGCAACTCTTTTAAACATGTTTTCATATTTGTCATGTCATTCATGAAAAAAATCATATCAAAAGGTGAAAACCATGAGAAAGAAAAAACAACAATAAGGTGAAAACACTATGCTTCCATTAACATTCAATCTCCATAGTTATCTCTTTAGATTTGAATGACATTTTCCATCCCAAGTTCATTGGAATTGCCTTGAATGAGATTATATTTGTAAATCACTTAACATAATGCCTAGCATACAATAGGCGATTAATAATTACTCATTCCTTTCTCTTCCACCACTGCTCCAAACTATGAAGTATGCTAGTAAGAATGATTCGGCTTAATTTATCAGTTAAGATTTATTGGAGCAAATATAATGATGTTGGACTGCAAGGTGGGAAGACAAAATTGTGCAGTGTCAGCCAAGTAGAGCTTAGGAAAAAATAGATCTTTTGGAAGTTGGCCCCAGAGAGCTCTAACAGTTCTGCTTAAAACACCCCACATCTCTTCTAAGGAACTTGTGGGCAGAGCCTGTGAAAACAGGCAAGCTGAGATGATTTAAAACTAGTTGTTGGTGCCACATACTGCTCTAATTTATTTGGGAACTAACAGCTTTATTCATTCCCTTGTGCCTCCAAGAAGTCACTTAATCATATAAGGATTTGATTTCTTTGTCAAAATTGTAAGGAGATTTGTATTTTCTTGCTACCACATTTAAAAAGCAGTGATCTCAATAAGCTTTCTGTGTTAACATTTTGGACAAGGTCAATGGGGAAATCTAAGAAACATAACCTTCAGAACAGTTACAAACATTGGGCCAAGTTGCTCTTAACTGAGCTAAATTGTATTAACTTGGGTTCACATCTCTATATTTGTGTAAGGGGAGAGGTTAGCAGGTTGTGACAAATAGTGGAACATGGATTTAAAGAGAAGGAAAAGTAGATTTTGACTCCTAGACTTTTGAAGCAATTGTGTCCCTGATTTCCACAATTCAATGCAGTTAGATAATATTTCCAAGACATATTGTACAAAGCTATGGGGACACAAAGATACAAATGAAATGATTACTGCCCTTAAGAAGGTACATTATAATAAAATATTTTTCAGAAATGTGTGGTATGTATGACATGCATATTTTATAAATATATGTATGTGTGTGTATATATAACATATATATATATACATATAATTATGTATAAATGTAATTCAACCAATCAATCATTAAACATGTATAAAAACCTAGTATGTGCCAGGCACTATATTAAGCATTGGAGATACAAAAAGAAACAAAAGACCTTCCCTGCCCTCAAGGAGCTTACTATCTAATGGAGAACACAAGATGCAAACATGAATATACAAAGGAAAAATATATCCAAGATAAATTTTTTAAAAAATAATTAACTGAGGGAAAGCACTGGATTTTAAAGGGATTAGTGAAAGTATTTGGAGAAGGTATGATTTTAGTTGGAACTTAAAGGAAGTAGGGAGTGAAGGTTCAATAACCAAAACGAAGGAATTAAAATATCCCAGTCATATTGGACAGGCAAAAAGAATGCCAGGAGTTAAGAGATGGAGTGTTTTGTTTGTAGAACAGCTAGGAGGCCATTGGAGAGAAGATTACTTGTCAGGAATCAAATGTAAGAATTCCAGAAAGGTAGAAGGGGGCTAGGTTATAAAGGCTTTGATTGCCAAACAGAGAATTTTATATTTGCTATTGGAAGTAAAAGAAAACCACTGAACTTTGTGTGTGTGAATGTGTGATATGATCATATCTGAGTTTTAGGAAAATCACATCAGTGGCTGAATGGAGGATAGATTGTTGAAGGAAGAAAATAAAAGTAAGCACTCAGACAACAGATTCTTGCAATAATCCATTCATGAGAAGATGAAGGCTTACACTAAACTAATGGGAATGTAGAGAATGTCCTAAATTGCATTGAGAGTTTCCTCAACCAAGAATTCCCTAGCAAAGAAATCAGGTCAAGCTCCTATTCCTAGTGCAATGTTTACCTTTTCCCCTCCTCTAGCTGATCTTCTTTTCATATTTTATTTAATTCTGTAAAACAATCCCTTGCAAGTTGATTATATGATACCACATCCATAAAATAATTTGTGTATTATGGTCATTTTTATTATATTCAAGTTGTCTAACTATGGACAATGTTGAACTATTTGTCTTTATTTCTCTTTTCAAATTATTTATATCTTTTCTTTCTATATATTGTTAATTTCCAACAATTTATATATCTTATTTTTGCATTGAGTCCTGTAAACATATTTAATATTTATTTTCCATCATTTGTTTATGAGTTATTTATGCCATAACACAGTCGATTTTTTAAAATGTGACAAAAAGCCATGCCTAGTGTTGCCTTGTTTGATATCATGATTGACTAGAACTTTTCTAGAATCAGCCAAGGTATTTTTACTTTGCAACTGCTCATTTTCAACTCAACATAAATCTTTACCTTTAAGTGAATTTCTTATAAACAAAACATCAGGTAGATTTTTTTAGGTTACTTTGTCATCTTATTCCATTTTGTGGATGAGTTCATTCCACTTGCATTGTAATTATGATTATTAGATTCATTTTTTGCCTACATCATATCATACTTCAGCTGCCCACCATCATCACAGTCCCTCTTTTAACACAGAAAAAAAATGGGAAAGGCAGGAGAATTTCATTCATACTAATAATATATGAGTGAAATGTTCTTATGCCTCCCCTTCACTTTACTTGTTCATGAAATCCTGCACTGTATCATTGGGTTTCATCTTTATCTCTTTTTACTTCTAGCTTCTTATCAGCCCTCTTCAATTGAAGGTGATTTTGTTTAACACTCTTAATTCCCCAAATCTACCATATGTTTTAATACCTCCTTTCCACTATCCCTCTCATTGTCCATTTTTGTTTATTTTATTGTATTTTTCTAATAATGATAACTAATAACAACTGACATTTAGTTAGCGCTTTAGGGTTTGCAAAGTACTTTACTTATGTTCTCTCACTGAAGAACAGATACTATTGCTATCCCCATTTTATAAATGAGGAAACTAAGGCTCAAAGAGGTTAAATGAGATTAAGCTATGGAGTATCTGAGGAGGAATTTGAGCTCAGGTTATCATGATTTAGCATTCAATGCACTACATCAACTATGAAGAAAATATCATTAAGTAATAAGTAACAATTGTATAATGTTTTAAGGCTCACAAAACACTTTACATATGTGAACTTTTTCTTTCCTCACAATGATCCTGAGAAGATGGTATTAATATTATTCTTATTGTATAGAAGAGGAAACTTAGTCCCATAGAATTTCAGTGAGTATTAGTAGTAACTAATTTACTAGTAGTAGTAGTAGTAGTAACTAATTTAAGTGAGTATATACATAGTAACTACCTGAGACAGGATTTGAATTTAGGTGTCCTATACTCTATCTAGTGCACCATTTCAATGTCTATCTTGCTCAAATAAAGGCAAGCTTAATGAGATTTCAGTCTGTTTCTATTCCTATTATCATAGTCATTTCCATCATCTCCTGTCATTCCTAACTCATTCCTTTCTTATTCTATTTCTTTTATCCACCTCCTCCACCCATACCTTTTCTTTACTCTTAAGAAAGCAACAACCCTTACTCAGGCCCCAAATTTAAACTTTTTGTTCTTCCTTTTCCCTTTAAAGAGAGCAGGACCTTCCCATCACCACTTTATTTTCTAGAGGGATTTAAATTCATCACTAGTATTTCAGTCATATTGATACTCCACTTTAAAATCAAAATTTCAAGTTATAGAGCAGTTTTTGAGAGCGTTAGACTAGTCAAACCATTCGTGTTGCTATTCTTGCTGGAAATCATCATTGACTTCTGAGGACAGCAAAAGAATAAAAATAAAAAATAGAGAAAGATCCCATATCCTGGGATTCATTTGGAAGAAGTGGTTGTAAAGCACAGATTTTAAAAATCTACGAAAACATAGTCTTCAGCTACTCATTCTTTCTTTTTAGAGATAGCATTTCTAGTGTCATACTTCAAATCTTTTTTCCACTTTTGCCAGATTCTCCATTCTTCTCAGAGATACACTTAATAAAGGTTGGTTAGTGTAGAGTTTAGGGGTGAGTTAGAGAGGGATAAGGGAGTCAGTTTTTATTTACTTCATCTGTGATGCTTACCAAAATTAAGGACATGAGAGAATTGAATAAGCCTACTCTGCAGTGAACATTTATATCTCTTTTGTCATTTAGCTGAGTCTATTTTTTTTTGAAATGTTGTCCTCAGATTTTTTTTTGTGACTCTTTTACCAAGCTGTTGAATTGTAATTTTTTTTTTGCATCGCTCCCACTTCTTTTCTCAATTTTTCTTTCTTTTGTTGGATTTTTTATAATTCTTTTTGAATTCTACTGGGAATTTTTATTGGGCTTGTGCCCAATTTACAAATTTATTTTTTGAGGCTTTGCTTGTAGCTGTTTTGATATTATTTTCTTTTTTCTGAATTTGTGTCTTAATCTTCTCTGTCACCATATTACATTTTTATGATTAACTTCTTTTTGTTATTGGATTTTCTGCTTATTTTTAAAATCTATTTATTGACTTTTAAATTTGTAATAAAGTTAGCCTCTACTTCCAGATTAAAGGAAGCTGTGCCACAAGCTTCATATTTTTCATATTATTTTCAAAGTTCTAGGGGTCCATAATTTTTTGGTGCTTGCTAAATGATATGATCTAAGGAAAGATAGTCACTGCTTTCCTGACCTGTGATCTGGTCTTTAGCCAGGAAAAGACTTTGTTCCCCTTTATCTGAAAGTTCTGGTGCTCATCTTGATCATAGAACTATTACTAGCAGGTCTTCTACTCTCCTGCAACCACAAGTTCTATGACTTCTTTCTGCTCTAGGACGAGGGTCCCTATTCTCTTCTGAGTGACCACAAGCACTCTTCTCCTCCTTAGAACTGTGGTCAGAAGTCTGCATCTCTGTAGTCACAAGTATTTGTGTTCCTGTCCCTTTGAAACTGTGACCAGACAAAGGATATGAACAGACAATTTTTAGATGAAGAAATTGAAACCATTTCTAGTCATATGAAAAATCACTATTGATCAGAGAAATGAAAATTAAGACATCTCTGAGATACCATTATACATCTGTTGGATTGGCTAAGATGACAGGAAACGATAATGATGAATGTTGGAAGGGGAGGTAGGAAAATTGGGACACTGATGCATTGTTGGTGGATTTGTGAACATATCCAACTATCCTGGAGAGTAATTTGGAACTTTGCTCAAAAAGTTATCAAACTGTGCATACCCTTTGATCCAGCAGTGTTTCCACTGGGATTATATTCCAAAGAGATCTTAAAGGAGGGAAAGGGACCTGTATGTGCCAAAATGTTTGTGGCAGCCCTTTTTGTAGTGGCTAGAAGCTGGAAACTGAGTGGATGCCCATCAATTGGAGAATGACTGAATAAATTGTGGTATATGAATGTTACGGAATATTATTGTTCTATAAGAAATGGCCAGCAGGATGAATACAGAGAGGCTTGGAGAGACTTACATGAACTGATGCTGAATGAAATGAGCAGAACCAGGAGACCACCATATTCAGAAACAGCAATTCTATACAATGATCAATTCTGATAGATGTGGCTCTCTTCAATAATGAGATGATTAAAACCAATTCCAATTGTTCAGTGATGAAGAGAATCATCTACACCCAGAGAGAGGACTGTGGGAGCTGAGTGTAGACCACAACATAGCATTCTCGCTCTTTTTGTTGTTGTTTGCTTGACTTTTATTATCTTTTTCATTTTTTCTGGTTTGATTTGATTTTTCTTGTACAGTACAACAATTGTATAAATACATATGTATATATTGGATTTAACATATAGTTCTACCATGTTTAACATATATTGGACTACTTGACATCTAGTGGAGGGGAGTGGGGGAAGAGGGAGGAATTGGAACACAAGGTTTTGCAAGAGCTAATGTTGAAGAATTGTCCACACATATGATTTGGAAAAATAAAAAGCTTTAATAAAGAAAAAAAAAAGAAACTGTGACCAGAAACTGTGCATGGACAATGCAACAATGTTCTTCTTTTAGTGCCAGCAAAGGATCCCTTGTAATCTCTTTCTGATAATTTTATCATTTGAGGGCTGAGAGCTAAGCTGTAGTTACATCTCCTTCCAAGGCCTGCTCTTGGCATTACTATGGTTTGACCTATACTACACTCTAAGCTTGACCAGCTCTGTGATAAACTCTTTCTGTTGACCTCCTAAGATTTTATAGGGTGGAAGATTGTTGCAATCCAGGTTGTTTTTTTTCTTTTGTTTTGTTTTGTTTTGTTTTTTGTCTCTGCCATTCCAGAAGTCAATTTAAGACATTTGAAGGGGAATTTGGGAGAGTTCAGATAAGTTCCTATCTTTACTCTGCCTCATTGGTCTGAATAAGCCTACTTTTTTTACAGTGTACTGCTTGTAACCTTCCTTCCAACATGATAAAACTGTCTTAGATAAAAGAAAGTAACTCTGGTATCATGTGTGTGTGAGGACTGAATGTTTTAGGGGAATAGGGAATAAATGTGAAGAAACATTAAAGTTGTAAGTATTGAGGTACTAGAGTGACATTTAGTGTACACTAAAAAATACAATTTCACAGATTAAAATATATGATAGAAATCACTAATTAATTTTAATCATGTAACATTTTCCATTTTTGTCATATTAGCCAATCTAATAGTTATGAAGTAGTACCTCTGAGTTGTTTCAATTTTCTGTTTTTCCTATCAGAAGTGATTTGTAGCATTTTTATTACATAAAAATTTTTATGTAATAATAGATATTGTTGATTGTCTGAAAACTGCTTCTTCATATCCTTTGAGTATTTATCAACTGGATAATGATGAACATTCCTACAAATTTGATTTGAGTTCTCTGAAATGAAGCATTTATCAAGAAAACTTACTGTCAATTTTTCTCCCAGTTTTCTGCTTTCCTTTTAATCATGGTCACATTGCTTTTGTTTGTGCAAAAATTTTATTTAATATAAAGTAATTAAAGTTATACATTTTATATCATATAATTTTTTTCTGTCTTTTCTTTGGTAATAAATTCTTCACTCATCTATAAATCTGATAGTATTCTATGCTTCCCCAATTTGCTTATAATATTTTCCTTTCTTTTAAATTATGTACTATTTTGACTGTGTAAGATATTGCTTTATATCTAATTTGATAAACTGCTTTCCAGTTTTCCCAGCAATTTGTTTTTATCAAGCAATGATAGCATTTTTGCCCTAAAATCTTTGCTCTTTGATTTTGTCAAATACTAGATTATGCTAGTCATTTACTACTGTGCATTGTCACTAATTTATGTCACTGACCCGGCACTTTATTTCTTAGCCAATACCAGATTGTTTTGAAGATTATCATTTTATGATAGTTTGAGATCTTATATTGTTTAAGCTACTTTATTTCATATTTTTCATATTATTTTCAAAGCTCTAGGGGTCTATAATTTTTTGGTGCTTGCTAAATGATATGATCTAAGGAAAGATAGTCACTGCTTTCCTGACCTGTGATCTGGTCTTTAGCCAGGAAAAGACTTTGTTCCCCTTTATCTGAAAGTTCTGGTGCTCATCTTGATCATAGAACTATTACTAGCAGGTCTTCTACTCTCCTGCAACCACAAGTTCTATGACTTCTTTCTGCTCTAGGACGAGGGTCCCTATTCTCTTCTGAGTGACCACAAGCACTCTTCTCCTCCTTAGAACTGTGGTCAGAAGTCTGCATCTCTGTAGTCACAAGTATTTGTGTTCCTGTCCCTTTGAAACTGTGACCAGACAAAGGATATGAACAGACAATTTTTAGATGAAGAAATTGAAACCATTTCTAGTCATATGAAAAATCTATTCATTTGATCAGAGAAATGAAAATTGATCAGAAAATGAAAGACATCTCTGAGATACCATTATACATCTGTTGGATTGGCTAAGATGACAGGAAACGATAATGATGAATGTTGGAAGGGGAGGTAGGAAAATTGGGACACTGATGCATTGTTAGTGGATTTGTGAACATATCCAACTATCCTGGAGAGTAATTTGGAACTTTGCTCAAAAAGTTATCAAACTGTGCATACCCTTTGATCCAGCAGTGTTTCCACTGGGATTATATTCCAAAGAGATCTTAAAGGAGGGAAAGGGACCTGTATGTGCCAAAATGTTTGTAGCAGCCCTTTTTGTAGTGGCTAGAAGCTGGAAACTGAGTGGATGCCCATCAATTGGAGAATGACTGAATAAATTGTGGTATATGAATGTTACGGAATATTATTGTTCTATAAGAAATGGCCAGCAGGATGAATACAGAGAGGCTTGGAGAGACTTACATGAACTGATGCTGAATGAAATGAGCAGAACCAGAAGACCACCATATTCAGAAACAGCAATTCTATACAATGATCAATTCTGATAGATGTGGCTCTCTTCAATAATGAGATGATTAAAACCAATTCCAATTGTTCAGTGATGAAGAGAATCATCTACACCCAGAGAGAGGACTGTGGGAGCTGAGTGTAGACCACAACATAGCATTCTCGCTCTTTTTGTTGTTGTTTGCTTGACTTTTATTATCTTTTTCATTTTTTCTGGTTTGATTTGATTTTTCTTGTACAGTACAACAATTGTATAAATACATATGTATATATTGGATTTAACATATAGTTCTACCATGTTTAACATATATTGGACTACTTGACATCTAGTGGAGGGGAGTGGGGGAAGAGGGAGGAATTGGAACACAAGGTTTTGCAAGAGCTAATGTTGAAGAATTGTCCACACATATGATTTGGAAAAATAAAAAGCTTTAATAAAGAAAAAAAAAAGAAACTGTGACCAGAAACTGTGCATGGACAATGCAACAATGTTCTTCTTTTAGTGCCAGCAAAGGATCCCTTGTAATCTCTTTCTGATAATTTTATCATTTGAGGGCTGAGAGCTAAGCTGTAGTTACATCTCCTTCCAAGGCCTGCTCTTGGCATTACTATGGTTTGACCTATACTACACTCTAAGCTTGACCAGCTCTGTGATAAACTCTTTCTGTTGACCTCCTAAGTTTTTATAGGGTGGAAGATTGTTGCAATCCAGGTTGTTTTTTTTCTTTTGTTTTGTTTTGTTTTGTTTTTTGTCTCTGCCATTCCAGAAGTCAATTTAAGACATTTGAAGGGGAATTTGGGAGCGTTCAGATAAGTTCCTATCTTTACTCTGCCTCATTGGTCTGAATAAGCCTACTTTTTTTACAGTGTACTGCTTGTAACCTTCCTTCCAACATGATAAAACTGTCTTAGATAAAAGAAAGTAACTCTGGTATCATGTGTGTGTGAGGACTGAATGTTTTAGGGGAATAGGGAATAAATGTGAAGAAACATTAAAGTTGTAAGTATTGAGGTACTAGAGTGACATTTAGTGTACACTAAAAAATACAATTTCACAGATTAAAATATATGATAGAAATCACTAATTAATTTTAATCATGTAACATTTTCCATTTTTGTCATATTAGCCAATCTAATAGTTATGAAGTAGTACCTCTGAGTTGTTTCAATTTTCTGTTTTTCCTATCAGAAGTGATTTGTAGCATTTTTATTACATAAAAATTTTTATGTAATAATAGATATTGTTGATTGTCTGAAAACTGCTTCTTCATATCCTTTGAGTATTTATCAACTGGATAATGATGAACATTCCTATAAATTTGATTTGAGTTCTCTGAAATGAAGCATTTATCAGGAAAACTTACTGTCAATTTTTCTCCCAGTTTTCTGCTTTCCTTTTAATCATGGTCACATTGCTTTTGTTTGTGCAAAAATTTTATTTAATATAAAGTAATTAAAGTTATACATTTTATATCATATAATTTTTTTCTGTCTTTTCTTTGGTAATAAATTCTTCACTCATCTATAAATCTGATAGTATTCTATGCTTCCCCAATTTGCTTATAATATTTTCCTTTCTTTTAAATTATGTACTATTTTGACTGTGTAAGATATTGCTTTATATCTAATTTGATAAACTGCTTTCCAGTTTTCCCAGCAATTTGTTTTTATCAAGCAATGATAGCATTTTTGCCCTAAAATCTTTGCTCTTTGATTTTGTCAAATACTAGATTACGCTAGTCATTTACTACTGTGCATTGTCACTAATTTATGTCACTGACCCGGCACTTTATTTCTTAGCCAATACCAGATTGTTTTGAAGATTATCATTTTATGATAGTTTGAGATCTTATATTGTTTAAGCTACTTTATTTCATATTTTTCATTAATTCTCTTGATATTCTTGACATCTTTTCTTCCAGTTGAATTTTGTTATTATTTTTCTACTTCTATAAAATAATTTTTGATAATTTGATTGGCATGGCATTGATTCAGTAAATTAATTTAAGTGAAAATGTCATTTTTGTTATATTGATTCAGGTTAGCCATGAGAAATTTTATTTTTTCAATTATTTAGATCTGACGTTATTTGTGTAAAAACGTTTTGTAATAGTATTTATATAATTTCTAGGTTTATCTTGCAAGTAGCTTCCCAAGCATTTTATATTATCTGAAGTTATTTTAAATTGAATTTTTTTCTTATTTCTTGCTATTGAGTTTGTTGTTAATAGATAGGAAAGCTAATCACTTATTTAGGTTTATTGTATGTCCTGCATCTGTGCTGAAGTTGTTAATGATTTAACCAAATATTTTAGTTGATTCTCTAAAAATTGCCAAGTATATCACCATGTCATCTGCAAAGAGTAATTGTTTTGTTTTCTCATTGCCTATTTTAATTTCTTCAATTTCCTTTTCTTCTTTCTTGCTATCATTATCATTTCTATAAAAATACCAAGTAATAGAAGTAGTGATATAGGGCAATATTTCTTCACCCCTGATTTTTTTGGAAAAGCTTCTAATTCCCATTACAGTATGCTCTTTAAACAGATAATACTTATTACTGTAAAGAGAGCTCATTCTATTCCTATGCTTTCTTTTCATAGGAATGAGTGTCAACTTATGAAAAGCTTTTTCTGCATCTACTGAGACAATCAAATAATTTTTGTGGTTTTGTTATTGATATGATCAATAATGCCAATATTTCCTAAATTTTCCTAAAACTGTATCAGCTTTGCATTCCTAGTATAAATTTTATCGGGTTATAGTCTTTGGGCTTCTTTTTGATATATTGCCATAACCTCTTTGCTAGTGTTTTGTTTAATTCTTTTGCATCAATATTCATTTGGAAACCAGTCTGTAGTTTTCTTTTTTCTGTTACTGCTCTTCCTGGTTTAGATATCAGTGGCATATTTGTGTTGTAAAGAAAATTTGATAGGACTTCTTTTTCTATTTTTTCTAAAGTTTTAATATTGTATTGAAATTCATTATTATTGTTTTTGGTAGTATTTTTAATAGTATTCACTTTTGAGTCTATCTGGTCCAGGGAATTTTTTCTTAGGGAACACATTGATGGCTTGTTCAGCTCTATAGCTTGATTTGTTTTTCATTCCACATAGCCTGCAGAATATGAGCATTAACTGTTGATGATATTTATTAAAATGTAATTCTTAAGTTTTTTATTGATTGCTATGTATGATGATTTGAGATATCAGTGTGATCTGTGATATGTACTCCACTTTCACTGCAACTTAGTGATTGAGTTTTCTTTCTTTCTTTTTTTTTTTAAATAACTTTTTATTGACAGAACCCACACTAGGGTAATTTTTTACAACATTATCCCTTGCACTCACTTCTGTTCTGATTTTTCCCTTTCCTCTCTCCACCCCCTCCCCCAGATGGCAAGCAGTCCTTTACATGTTAAATAGGTTACAGTATACCCTAGATACAATATATGTGTGCAGAACTGACCAGTTTTCTTGTTGCACAGGGAGAATTGGATTCAGAAGGTATAAATAACCTGGGAAGAAAAACAAAAATGCAAGCAATTTATATTCATTTCCCAGTGTTCTTTTTTTGGGTGTAGCTGCTTCTGTCCATCCTTGATCAGTTGAAACTGAATTAAATCTCTTTATCGAAGAAATCCACTTCCATCAGAATACATCCTCATACAATATCATTGTTGAGGTATATAATGATCTCCTGGTTCTGCTCATTTCACTTAGCATCAGTTCATGTAAGTCTCGCCAGTCCTCTCTGTATTCATCCTGCTGTTCATTTCTTACAGAACAATAATATTCCATAATGTTCATATACCACAATTTACTCAACCATTCTCCAATTGATGGGCATCCATTCATTTTCCAGCTTCTAGCCACTACAAACAGGGCTGCCACAGTGATTGAGTTTTCCAAAACATTTTAAGACTATATTTTTAGTATAGGAATTTGTCATCTATCAGTCCATGAAAGATTCTGATGTATTATTCTAGCCACCCAGATCTTGTGATTCTTACTAGATATTCAGTAAGTACTAATTTATTGCCAACTATGGTAATGTATTACATAGTTTTTGCTATTTCTTGGCAAACATTGCCATAATCTCTAATACTTTTGAAATTTCTGATGGTGAAGACATGGTCTTCAAATACTATTATAAACTCTTCCATTTCCCTAAAAAAATATGCATCATCTAACAGCCTAATAGTCACCCCATACTTGGAATATTGAGAATGATTCTGTGGACTATGTTTATAGAAGGTATCATAAACTGAAACATAGCAGGTAAACCAAAATTATTTGATAGCTAAATGTCATCACATACAGATCAGTTAAAAGAAATTAGAATGTCTTAATTTAGAAGAAAAAATATTTAGAAGAATGCACAGGGAATGTCCAATTATTCAAAAGATTATTATATGTAAATAAGATTTGAATCATTCTACTTCAACTTAATATGAAGAATTAGAAACAATAGTAGAAATTATGGAAAAGAAAAATTTCAGATCACTATATGGAAAAACTTCCTTAAAACTAGAACTTTCTAAAATTGAAATAGGTTTTCTAAAGCAGAGACTTAATGTTAAATGTATTAAGGAAAGAACAAGTACTGTTCGTGTATATACACAATGATGATTCCTGAGGTTCTTTCAAATACTGAGATTTTGTAACCATGCTTTAAAATTTCTTTGGGTCATTTAGTGTGATCCATAATATTTAACTTTTTATTTCAAAAGTATCCTTCAGAGGTCCAAATTCCATGGAAAAGTCATGATAAATGACAAGTATTGAATGGAATCAGCTAAGCTATTTTGAGCAACCTTTTTTGCCAGAAGCACAATAGCTTGTCCAACACTAGATTGACTTGAAAGTCACCTGTCACATGTAACTAAGAGTGGGTGAGTTGCAGAACCCAGTAGTACACACATCACTATCCCCTTTATTTATTGTCTCTTTTTTCCCTTCCCCAGTAGAAATGGAACTAACATCTGATATGAGCATATGTTTCTGCACAAGAATGCCCATGGCAAAATTTGATCCAGCAGCAACTATAAATTGGGTAATTTTATGTAAAATGTATGACTGACATAGACAATGTAAAACTTATCTTACAGGGGCCAGAATTCATCTAATCAGAAAGAACGAAAGTACAAAGTATTCATATCCCATTCTCCACTAAAAAATTCCAGAATTCAAAATGAATATATTATATCTCTCATATCTCAATTCAGTAAATTAAGAGATGTCAATACCCTCTTGTTCTGAAACTGTGCTGAAAATCGATATTCTTATATTTTGCATTTCTTAAATATTATAAATAGAAATCCAAACTCTAATGTCGTTTATAACAGTCCTTAATTTGAATAGATTAAAAAGCTTAAATGCTTTCATGTGTATGTTTAACTTAATGCCATTTATTTTATAATTAATACTATCCATCTTTAGTTTTAGCAATGTTCTTAAATGTTCAATTTAAAATTAGAATAGATGACATCTCATTCAAAGATTCCACTCTGTATTACTGCCTGAAACCATTTGACTAAATTCTATCAAATCACGAATATCTCTTTTTTCTCCTGCAGAGATTTGTATTAATTGGGGTGACATTGCATTATTTTTGCCTTTTATATTATTGTCTGGAATTTTACTTTTGACAAATTTCTTTATCATCTTGTCATCACCAAGGTGGCTTTTGGTTTGTGGGAGCTTGTGGGTAAAATACCGGAACAAATGACTTCCTTACTAGTACTTCACAATGCTTGACATTCTTATTCTAGCTAAAGTGAACATAAAGTGTAATGACACCAAACTTTATGATGTATATACAATGAAAGGAGCTTGCCACACTAAAGCTGATAGGGATTACTAGATAATCTTTGTAGCACAGTGGATAGAGCAGTGGGTCTGGAGTCAGAAAGACTCATCTTCTTAAGTTCAAATCTGCCCTCAGATACTTAGTAGCTTATTAAATCACTTAACCCTATTTGCCTCAGTTTCTTCATCTATAAAATAAGCTAGGGAAGGAAAAAGGCAAACTGCTCTAGGGTCTTTGCCATGAAAACTTCACCTGAGGTCACAAAGATTTGAACATGACTGAACAACAATAAATAAAAAATTTTAAATGTCCCAAATCTCTTTGGGGTTTTCTATTATAATAATTAGCTAAGATGAAAATGAAAAAAAACATATATTGCTTCCTGAAACTGTTCCCAAAGTAGTATATTTATTTTTATCTTATTAATCATTTTTAAATGTAAATTAGCTAGTCCAATATGACAAATATAAAACATTGAAATAATTATAAATTATTGTAAAAAAAAGCAGCTATGTTTTTAAAAAATGACATGACTCAGTCATATTCTGTAATAATCAGGATTGATTACACATGCTTTCATTTCACAGTCTACATTGTTCAATGATCTTGTTTTTTTTCCAACTACATGTATGTTATGCTTCCATACACTATGGCCTTACTGGTATAGCTGGGTCAGGAGAAGACACATTGGATAGGTCTAGGCTGACTATGGAGTTGTAGAGGTACTATAAAACTCCTTAAAAGGGTCAAATGAACTCAGAATATTAGGTACTCCACTGTCTTCTCCCTTTGAATCTGGAAATAATTGACTATCTCTATTTCAATCTTCTTTCTCAAAAAATAGCCTACTGATTTCATCATAGTCCCTTGGATTTTGACACTGAAGAAAAACCAGCACCAACTTGGTCTGATATTTTCATTTATGATCTATTAGACAGAAGGTATTGTGACCAAAACAAGTGCAATGCACCAGACATCTTGTTATGAGTGAGATAAGGTGAACCTTAAATGGAGAACATTTTCTACCAAGATACTGCAGATAGTAAGGAAGACTCAGGGATTAGAAATTGGATTCTACTATCCTCAGTTCAATGTTCTCTCCTCCATATTAAACTATCTCTAAGAAAACATCTTTTTAAAGAAAATGAAAGAACAGATTAGCTTACTTAACTGTCTGTGTTTGAGATTTTAAAAGAATTGGCTAATTGTAAATTTGAAGAGAAATCATCCAAGTCGTCAATGAAAGAAAAATTGAGTAGTTATGATTGGAAGAATCATGATGTGTGGAATCTTGGGAGGCATTTATTATACAATAGCTAAGTTGTGGTGATCAACAACTATTTTCTTTTTTTGCTAGAGAGCAGCCAACAACTAGTAAAGTGTATCAACCAAAAGAAGGAAGCCTCCTTCAATTCAGAAGAAAGCCCTGATCTGGGATCAACAGCTAAACATGAGTTATTCTATAGGAATTATATTTATTCCAATTCTTGATAAACTCTTCCAAATTCCCCAACTATCTCCTTATCCCCCATTTGATTTTAGAAAGCTGACATATTTTTTTTTTATTTGTTCTACTTTGAGCCTTCTTGTTCAGTTTTAATTTATTTGCAATTCTGGAGAATGGTTTGACCCAACAATTACGATTGCATTTTAAAAACAGTATTTCTTTCCTGACTTTAAATTCAAAATACTAACCTTGGATCATTTATGTAGGCTACATATATTATGGTTTTTTTTTAACCAACTTGTAATTCTTATAAATTTTGGTTCCATCTCATCTTGGATTCTAAATCTTACTATCTTTCTTATCATTTGTGACTCAGGTTCATCCATGTTTCTGTACTGAAAGTATACAGAACAAACAGTTAAGTAAGCTAATCTGTTCTTTCATTTTCTTTAAGAAGATGTTTTCTTAGAGATAGTTTAATGTGGATGAGAGAACATTGAGCTGAGGATAGTAGATAGTAGTTGGTTTATTAACAACCTCTCTTCCTCCCACCCGTGCTAGATTCCCTATTGCAGTTGCGCACAACTGGTAGTTGCCCAGTATTTTTTATTTATTTGTTTGATTTTGTTCAATGACATCTCTTGTATCATTTTTAGTGTGGATTCCCAGTTTCCCTCAGTTATTTCGACCGCAAGATTCATAACTCTTCAGATAAAGATTTCATTTTTCAATACCATGTGAACCGAATACACAAACAGATCCTTGAACCATATATCTGTCACTACACCAACATAGTCTGTGAGATTTCTGGGGTCAAAGGCCACCCAGACTGTCTGGTAATGTCTTATATATAGCAGTGAAAACAGAATACAAAAAAGGCATTCACTACCATCGGCCATTTCAATCCCCCTCCATAGTACATGAGTATAGTCAGCCAGTCAATAAACATTTATTGAACATCTAATATGTATCAGGCATTGTGCTAAGTTTTAGCAACACAAAGAAAGGTAATATAGTTTGTGCCTTCAATGAGCTCACAGTCTGAGAGTCAACATATAAACAATTATGTAAAGGCAAGTTATATAAAAAGTGAATTGTAAATAAATAAGAAAACAAAGGGTCTAGAATTAAGAAGAATCAGAAAAAATACTGGTGGAAGTTTAGCTTTTATCTGGGATATGAAATGAAAACAGGTAAATCAGGAAAAAGAAATGAGAAAGGAGAATATTCTAAGAATGGGAAATTTGAAGGATGTTGATATTTTCAAGAGTAATCAGGAAGTTTAGAATGGTGTAGGATTTGGGGGAAAGATAATGCATTATATTTTGGTCATGTTGAATTTAAGAAGTCTATGGACAACCAGTTTGAAGTTTATAATAAGCGATTGGAAATGTGAGTTTGGAAGTCAACAGAAAGGTTAGGGATAGATACATAGATATAAAAATTATCAGTATAGAGAGATGTACATTAAATATATGTGATGAGATGAAATCACCATGTGAAATAATAAATAAGAAAAGAAAACAGACCATGTCTGAGTCCTATGGAGCACACATAGTTTGGGAGCAAGAAGTGGATAAAGATCCTAGGAAATCTGAAACAGATCAGATAGGTATGTAAGAAAGGAACCAGATACATTAATATGCCAAAAATCTAGAATGAAGAAAGTAGCAAGAAGAAGGTTGCAGTCAATAGTGTCAAAGTCTGCAGAGAGTTCAAGGAGAATGAAGAATTAGAAAATATATTAGAATTGGTAGTTAAGTGATAGTAAATTTTGAGACATAAATTTTGAGTGTAAAATTAGTTCATATGTCCAAAGGGTTGTAAATTTGTACATATCTTTTGATTTAGCAATGTATCCCAAAGAAATCAAAAAAGAATAAAAAGGACCCACATATAAAAAAATGCTTGTAGCAGCTCTTTTTTGTTATGGAAAGGAACTGGAAATTGAATGGATTCCCATTAATTGGGGGATATTTGAAAATTTATGATAAATGAATGGAATGGAATATTGTTGTTCTATAAGAAGTGATGAGCAGGCTGGAAGCTTGGAAAGACTTACTTGAACTGATGCTGAGTGAAGCAAGCAGAACCAAAAGAATATCGTATACAGTAATAAGATTATGTGATGATCAACTATAATGGACTTGTGTCTTCTCAACATTATAGTGATTAAATGTATTTCTAATAGACCTGGGATAGAAAATGCATTTAGGAAAAGGAATATATAGGCTGAATATGGATTGAAGTATAATATTTTCATCTTTTTTGTTTATGTTTTTCTTTCTCATATTTTTTCCCTTTGAGCCTGATTTTTTCTTGCACATTACAAATGTGGAAATATATTTGAAAGAATTGCACATATTTAACCTAGATCAGATTATTTGCTGAATTAAGGAGGGAGAAATTAGACAAAGAGAGAAAAATTCAGAATATAAAATCTTACAAAAATGAATTGAAAATTACATTTACATGTATTTGGAAAAAATAAAATGCTATTGAAAATTTAAACAAGAAGTAAAAATTAGTTCAGATGTTGGATTGAAGTGAGTTAGGAACAGAGTGAAAGGAAGGGAATTTGAGACAGTTACTGGAGACCATCTTCTTTAACAGTTTAGCTACAAAAAAAGAGAGAGTTGAGATTATATTTAACAAAGATGTTAGATTACATTGGCATTTTTGACTACAGAGGACATTGGGCATATTTATAGACAGCTAATAGCCAGTAGACAGGGAATGATTGAAAATAAATGAGAGAGTCAGAATGATAGAGGGGGTGATCTGCTGAAGAAGATGAAATGAAATAAATTGTACATATAGAGGAATTTGCTTTTTCAAAGAGACGACCACCTTTTCTTGTGAGATGGGTAAAAGAACAGAGAATGGCAGAAGACATCTGGAGGATATAAAATAAAGAGGAAAGGAAAAGAGCAAACTCTTGGAAAATGGCCTCATTTGCCCCTCACTCCCTCTTCCTGAAATACATAAGGCAAGGTTCTCAATTGAAAAAGAGTGGGGAGGAAGAGCTACTGTAGGTTTGAAGGGACATTGAAAAAGTATGCAAGAGCCATTGTAGCTAGATCTGACCGTCTTAACATGATCTTTTGTGTAAAAGAATAGAGGGACCATAATGATTTTATGTCTTCAGAATTCATGAAGACATTCTCTGAGGAGCAAGGTATTAGAACCCCAGAGTCTTATTCATGTGATAAAGTCTGAAGGAAATACAGTAGATACAGAGTCTGATCAAGAAAACATACTAATGTAGAACATGAGAAGGAAATCGATGCAATCAAAACAAAAGACCTAAGCTGGGGAGAGTCAGATTGGATAAAATGATGATAAAACATTCTTTTAATCTTGCCACCTGATCTATTTGTAATCTCCCTAATTTGAATCTCTCTTCCTATAACCAATTTGTTATTTCTTTCTCTGTCCTATGAATGGTAGCATGGCAAAAAAGAAAATCCCACAAAGAAGATATTCTTTGATCTTTCAGTTTATATTTCTTGAAATCTGAGTCAGATTCCATCCAATCTTCTCTCAGAGGCCAGTGTCCTTACAAGTTTTTGTCATGTTGCCATACAGTAAGAATTGTGTTCTCACAGAAATTTAGTGAGCTCAAAAGTCCTTCTAAAAATGATCAACTATATTGAAGCAGAATTAGATTGTCCTAAATGAATATTCTCTAGAGTTCATCCTCTGAGGAATGGAATAACAAAAATAACAGGTGTTTTCTGTCATTTTAAGTAGGGAACTATTTGCCAGATATTCATATATATGCTTCTTTTTAGGGAAAATGTTAGACTTAAAACTTTTTGTGCAAATGTCATAAAATTTTGTTATTGAAAGTGACCAGTACATTAAATCCTGCAAACAACAAGGTGAAATTGAAATGTTGGCCTAATCTGAGCTATTAACAATATTTAATTCAAAGTTTCCCTTCTGTTCTTTTCATTACAAGCCAAGTTGCTGTGACATTAAAACAGAAGGAGCGAACACCACTGAAAGGATAGCTTTCAGCAAATATATTCCAAGTAAATAATTACCTGCTACATGAAAGCTGTATATAGAGAAACTATTCTTGGTTCTCATAATTTTCCTTATCTCCCACTCACGATTTGTCGTACTGAACTGGTGTCCATGGTAACAATCATTCCTACCAAGTAGATTACTACCAAAGTCCTGCCACTCCTAGTTACTTTTCCTTATATCCAACTGAAGCTATCTCTAATTTTCCACCTTTTATTTCTCTCAGTAAAGTGTAGATATCAGGTAATTAATGAGGCCGAAAGCAACATTAGGAATATATTGAATAAACATGAAGATTTGTAATCATAAATATTTTATCACATTGAGGAAATTTCATTAAGGTTATAGCATTTGTATAAGTAGTTTGGTTTTTAAAAAAGAAAAAATGCTTTTAGCTTATGGTCATTTGAAATTGATGGATTTGCATGTATCAAATTAAATAAGATGACATATATATATTCACAAGTTTCACTCTCACAATTTTAACAAGTATGTTCTCTATTTTAAGTATCATGAAATTATTTCAATAATCACAGTCATAGATAATATTAATAGTTTACATTTATGTAGTTCTTCAAAGTTTACAAAGTTCTTTGCATAGACAATCTTATGGCCAATAATGAATTGGAGCAGAAATTAAGAATCAGGGATTTTCTTCAAAGAGTTTAGAATTTAGACATTTTTCTCCTTGGTCTAAGATGGCAAGACTATGAACAATGGGTGAAAATTTAAGAAAATCAGGTTTAGAATCAATTAAAGGAAATTTTTCCAACAGTTAACTATTTCACCAAATGAAATGAGTTGACTTGTAAGGTACTAAAGCCTTTAATCAAAATTTTGGACGTTCCATCTTTCATGGCAGATGAAAGATGAAATGTCTGAAGAAACAAATGTTCAAGCTTCTGAGCATTTGAATATATTAAGCAATGCATGTCAATTACCCAACAAACCAGGACATAACTTCTTCAGCTTAAGCTGTATCCCAAATATAGGAGAGTTAGACTTTTCTACATTAAAAACAGTTAAATAAGACCAGTTGATTAAAAAAGAAACAATACAGCATGAGGTACTCAATTTTCTAATTGAAGTAAAGATTATGGACTTTTTAAATAGGGAGGGAGAGAGTAAATAGGTCTAATTCCCTGAAATCATAAAAAGAGATTCTCTATGATCCCCAAATGTCTGTGAACATTCAAAGGAACATGAAAACAATTGGGGCCAGTTTTCAGGTAAGACATATGGATTGCTTGAGATATACAATGGTGAGAAAATTCCATGCATCAATCTTTAATTCTTAACTGAGTTTCTACTCAGCATAACCTGCATCTTTAGTTAGGGTCTCTAAGCAAAAAGTGGGGGGAGGAGACAGCTTCCCAGGGCTTGGTTCAAACAATACAATAAGATTTTTTTTCATTTTCTATAACTGAATAATTTTCTCATGTGATAGAAATTGGACTAAATGCCTACATAATTAAATAGAAAGGGAACTCACATCAAGAATTGAATCTCAAGATGGAATCAGTGTGGTTTACTCAGTTACCACAATTAATCACTTGCTATTCTAATCATCCCAGTTCTCTCACTTTCTTCCCCCTCCTCCTCCTCCTCCTTCTCTTCCTCTATAGAACTTTGATCAATTTAATGATCAGCTATGATACCCAGGAATAAAAAAATGAATGTTCCTCAATACTTGACAGAGAAGTGATCCATCAAATATGCAGAAGACATAGATTTGAGGCAAGGACAATGTAGGTATTATTTGACTATGTGAACTATTATAACATTTGCATTTATTTTTTCTAGTGATGGTAAGGTAGCAAAAGAGAGAATAAAAATTCTTGTTGGCTAGAAAAAAATAAAAAATGTATGATATTAATAGTTTCTACAATTTCAGTTCTATGCATTCATACCCTCAGAGTTCAGCACCCTCTTGTAAATTTGCTGATGTTTTTTAAGCTGACTTGGCTGAAAAAAAACATCCATAAATATCCAATGTGGTTATAAGACTCTGAATGCTTAATGAGCCACTGCTACCTGGTCCATTTTTTGAAGTCTTTCTGGTTTGGTTAGAACTCCCAAAGGCATTCAAGGTCTTTTCCATTTCTCTATGAATCATTAGAATAGATTGTCAGGATGAGAAAATTAATAATGAAATATAATTATTTTTGTTAAATCATTTTAGGATAAGGTTTTGTTTGAAACATTGCTCAGTGTATTTTTATTGTTTAATATTTTTCATAAATGATACTATTGGAATATTAAGTAAAACAATATTACAAATGTTTATGAAATCATGTTGAAAAGATAGTATACCACATTCCCAAAAATAATTTACACGTATAATTTATCTTAACATTCACTTGCTTAATTGAGATATAATTAACTCCAAGAATATTCTCCTTCACCAAAATTCACCCTTTACCCATTGGTCACTGAGCAAGGAATTATGCCATTAAAATACTTCTTTGGGATTAGGAGCAGTGAAAATATTGCCATCTACAGTTATCTTCTTTTAAAGCTCAAGGATTTCTTTGAGCAATGATACATTAATCTCTTATTAGTCACTGATTCACTACTGTGAATTATTTCATTATATTGTTGTTTTTAGATGACTTCTGGGTAAAAGAAGGAAGCTAGAAACTAGTAATTTTCAAGGATAATGAAGAAGAAATAATTATTTTTTTAAATATTAAAATGTGTATGGACATGGTAAACTTGAATAGATGGCTTCAAAAAGGGTATCTGTAAAACCTTGGTACAAGAACTCTGAATAGTAAAGATATGAGGAATAGGTCCATAAGGAGCAAGGGGAATTAATATAGGGAAGCTAAGGGGTTATAAAAGACAATACAAATTTTACAATTTTTACATGGGTCAGTCTTTTCAGTTCTCCTGTTTATATAAATTAGGTCATCAATAATTCCTCAATAAGCTTGCCCTTTAAAATTGTTCCAAGGAAGTGAATATAATGAGAGTTTTCAGAATCTACTATAAATTTATAAAATGTTAAGAGTCAGGAAAGACCTTAGAGCTGTTCTAATCGAATGTCTCAGTTTTTAAAAGGAAAAACTCAAGTCCCAGAGCTGAAATGAATCACATAAGGTCATACCACTCATTGATAATAAAACTTGAAATGAGGTGTTTGACTTTTAGTATGTTTTTTTTTTCAGTACTCCACTGTACTCAATTAGAACTTGTCCAAGTTTATCTGTTAATATGACCACATGATCTATCTTTATAATACCCTTTTAATACACTGCTCCCAATTTAGAAAGCCCTTTCATTTTGTTTGGGCATCTAGGTTTTAATTGCAGAAGCAGGTATCTGTGCATCTGTTAATCTCCCCATAATCTGCAGAAGCAGGTATCTATACATCTGTTAATCTTCCCATAATGTTTCCCCACAAGGATTGATGTATCTACTTATCTATTGTTTTCACTTTCTATTTTCTTTGGGGTTGCAAAAATAATTAACTTTTAATTAGAAACAACTCTTTGGAGTAAATATATATATTTCCTTTGGGAAATACCTGAAATGGGTAATGTTTATGGATGATGGTCTCATACTTGTCTTTTATTTTTACTTTTAATAATTTTCTAGCATTTTTATTTTTTCAAATTACATATAAAATCAATATTTAACATTCATTTTTAAAACGTGGAGTTCCAAATTCTCTCCTATCACCCATTCTCAACATACTTCACTTAAGAAGGCAAGCAATCCATATAGATTATGCATATGTAGACTTGCAAAACATTTCCTTAATAGTTATGTTGTAAAAGAAAACCTAACCACCCCCCCAAAAAAACCCTTCAAGAATAATAAAGAAAACAAAACACATGTATGTGTAAATCTGTGTTCAGATACCAGAAGTTCTTTCTCTGAATATGGATAGCATTTTTCATCAAAAATCTTTCATAGTTGTCTTAAATCATTGTATTGCTGGGAATAGCTAAGCCATTCACAACTGATCATCTTAACAATACTGTAAGATTGTTCTTACTTTGTACACAGTACATTTCACTTTGCATGAGCTCATGTAAGTTTTTCCAGATTTTTTTGAGAGCATTATGCTTATCATTTCTCACAACACAATAGTACAGCATCGTAATCATATACCACAATTTGTTCAGATATCCCCAATTGATAGGTATCCCCTTATTTTTCAATTCTTTGCCCCCAGCAAAGAGCTGTTATAAATATTTTTGTACATATAGATCCTTTCCCCTTTTAAAAAAAAATCTCTTTTGGGATATAGACCTAGTGGTAGTATTGCTGGGTCAAATGGTATGCATGGTTTTACAGTTCTTTGGGCATAGTTCCAAATTGCTCTTCAGATTGATTGATCAATTCAAAACTTCACCAACAGTACATTAATGTCTCATTTTCCCCATATCCTCCCACCACCAGTTGTCATTTTTCTTTTCTGTTCTGTCAGTCAAGCTAATAGGTATGAAGTAGTACTTCAGGATTGTTTTAATTTGCATTTCTTAAATCAATAGTAAACTAGAGCATTTTTTATCTGTATGGTTATAGCTAACTGATTACTTCCTATGAAAACTATTCATATTTCTTATCATTTGTCCATTTAAAATGCTTTTATTTCTTATGAATTTGATTTAGATTTGATATATTTGAGAAATAAGATCTTTATCAGAGAAATTTGCTTCAATTTCTTTTCAGTTACTAATGCTAATTTGTATTTCCCTCCATCCTATTTTTCCACCCTTCCATTCTCTCTCTCTCTCTGTCCCTTCTTAAAAGTATTGTGCTTCTTATTACCTCTCCCAAAATCTGCCATCCCTTCTATTCTACCCTCTCTTTTTTTATTTCCTTCCCGCCTACTTTTCTGTAGGGTAAGATAGATTTCCATATCCAACTGATTGTGTATGTAATTCCCTCTTTGAACCAATTCAGATGAGATTAATGTTCACTCACTCCCTGTTATCTCCCCCATCTTTCCCTCTACTGTTAAAGCTTTTTACTTTTCTCTTTTATGTGAGATAATTTACTCCCTTTTACCTTTTTCCCTTTCTTTCAGTCCATTTGTCTCTCATCCCTTAATTGTACTCTTTTAGGTATCATCCCTTTATATTCAACTCATATCTGTGTGTGTGTGTGTGTGTGTGTGTGTGCATGTGTGTGTGTGTGTGTGTGTGTGTGTGTACTACTAACTACCCTAATAATGAGAAAGTATCATCTTTCCATGTAGAAAGTAAAGAGTTTAACCTTATTAAATCCCTTATGATTTCCCTTTTTGGTTTATCTTTTTATGTTGATCTTGACTCTTATATGTGAAAGTCAATTTATCTCTTTGGCTCTGGTCTTTTTATCAAGAATTCTTAAAAATCCTTTATTCCTATTTTTTTCTCCTGAAGGTTTATACTCAGTTTTTCTGGGTAAAAGATCCTTGGTTATAATTCTAGCTCCTTTGCCCCCTGGAATGTCATATTTTAAACTCTCCAATCCTTTAAGGTAGAAGCAGCTTAATTTTATGTCATCCTTACTGTAGCTCTACCAAACTTGAATCATTTCTTTCTGACTGGTTGCAATATTTTCCCCTTGACCTGGAGCTCTGGAATTTGACTATAATATTTCTTGGAATTTTCATTTTGGAATCTCATTTAAGAGGTGATCAATGGATTCTTTCCATCCTCTGGATAAATATCAGGGCAGGTTTTCCTTGATAATTTTTTGAAAGATGATTCAAAACTCTTTTTTTTTTAATTATGAATTTCAGGTAGTTCAATAATTTTAAATGATCCTTCCTGGATCTATTTTCCAGGTCAGTTGTTTTTCTAATAAGATTTTTACATTGTCTTTTATTTTTTATTGTTTTGGCTTTATATTATAGTTTTTAGATTTCTCATAAAGTTGTTAGTTTCCATTTGCTCAATTCTAATGTTAAGGAATTATTTTATTCAGTAATCCTTTGTACCTCTTTTTTCCATTTGTCCAATTCTACTTTTTAAAGAGTTATTTTCTTCAATGAATTTTTATACGTCTCTTACTTGGCTAATGCTTCTTTTTAAGGCATTCTTCTCCTCATTGGCTCTTTGTATCTCTTTTATCATTTGGTCTAGATTGTTTTTAAGATATTCTTTTCTTCAATATTTTTGTGCTTCCTTTATTAAGCTGTTGACCTTTTTTCATGATATTTTTGAATCACTCTCATGTCTTTTCCTAATTTTTTCTCTGCCTTATTTAATTTTCAAAATCCTCATTTAAGCTCTTTCATAGCCTGAGACTAATTCATATTTTTTGGAGGCTTTGGTTGTGAGATCTTTGATTTTGATATCTTCTGAGTTCATGTTTTGATCTTCCTTACCACCATAACAACTTCCTATGGCCAGAATTTTTTTTTCCTGTTGTTTGCTCATTTCTCAGTCTGTTACTTGATTTTTAACTCTGTTCAGTAGGGCTCTGCTTTCAGTGTAGAAGATTTACTGCCCTAAGCTTCTGGGTTTTTGTGTAGCTGTTTTCAGAGATACTTTGAGGAACCTATAAGTTTTCAGTTAATTCAAGATGGCCTGTGTTCTGGTCTGTGAATGACCACAATCACTCTTTCTCTGCCCTGGAACTGTGAGGTGAGTTCCCACTCTACTATAATCACAAGCTCTGATGTGCTGGTTCTATTCCTCACCCTAGGATTGCCATCTGGGTCTGTGGCTGGATCTACTATGGGCAAATAGCAGAGTCCTGTCTCAGTGCTAGCAAAGAGACTCCTACAGTCTACTTCTGACCAGCTTTTAAGACCCCTTTATTATCCATGGACTGAGAGCTCTAGAAACAGCTGCTACAACTGATTCAGTAGCTCCCAAACTTTGCCACTGATTTCTGGGCATGGACTATGCTGACCCAGCCTGAAGTTTACTTCACTTCAGTCTTACCCTGGTACAACAGACTTTTCTTGCTGATCCTCTAAATTGTCTTGGGCTGGAAAATTGTTTCACTCTATTTTTTTTTTGTTGGGTTCTACCACTCTAGATTTTGTCTGGAATGATTGTTTAAAGGTTTTGGAGGGGATTGGGGGAGGGCTCAATTGAGTTCTTGTCTTTATTCTGCCATTTTGGCTTGAGGCAAACAACTTCCTTACACCTGTGTTTCCAACTGTGTTTGCTTACATTGAAAAAAAAAAATAGTACAACCAGAAACAGCATAAGTCTCATACTTGTAAACAGTTTGCTTTGCATCTTTATTTCCCCTGTGTAAGCTTGATACTTTGGGACCAGAGGTTTTTTGCTGGTTTTTTTTTTTTTTTGTCATAAACTGTATAAATTGGGTTTAATTATCCAATCGATAAACATTTATTAAGTGCCTACTATGTACCATGCTCTGTGCTAAACTCTAGGATTACAAAAAGAGACAAAAGACAGTTTGATCTCCAGGAGTTTACAATCTAATAGGGAAACAAACATATAAACAAATACCTACAAAACAGACTATATACATAACAAACAGGAAATAATTAAAAGAGGAAAAGAGCTGGAATTAAGAGGACCTTGTGAAAACTTCCTGCACAAGGTAAAAGTTTAATTGGGATGGAAAGACAGCCAGAGATATTAGCATTTGGAGGAGAGCAGGGAGAGTGTTACAGGCAGAGGAGAGAGTCAGAAAAAATTCCAGAGCCAAGAGAAGAGTGTTTTATTTGAGGAAAAGTCAGGAGACCACCATCAGCAGATTGAAGTATATGTGTTGAGGAGTCAGGTGTAAGAAGACTGTGAAATAAGGAGGAATCTAGATTATGATGGGTGCAAGAAATGTTGAAAATAAATGTTAGTTGCTACAAAAGCATATTTATTTTTTCTTTTGCCAATACCTATGATTTTATTGGTATAGGATACCCTTGTGAGGAAGTTTCCTTTACTAAGTTGAAGAGATGGGCAACTCTCCTGAAACTTAGAGCTTTAGAGGATTGTCTACATCACTAAGAATTATCAGAACACTAATAATTGACTCTCTGATCTAAATCTCATGGGTATCTTCATTTATAAAATTAATATTGATATGTAAACTAATATTGATATGTAAAATTGATATGCAGACCAATGCAAGTGTTATAGTTTGTAACTGCAGGAGTAAATTGACACATACCCACTTATAAAACACATGTGTGTATATGTGAGTATGAAAATTATATATTCCAAGCATCTCCAAGAGTTTCTAAGTATTAACTTTAGCTATTTGGACTGGCTCACTTATTTGCTTTATTTAATTATGTTCAATGCCACTTCAGGTCTTATTTATAAATAGGAGGGAATAAGTTTCAGGAAATTTCAAAGCTATTTTATAGTTGTTTTGAGAAATAAAGCACATTATTTTCTTATGAATAATTAAATTATTATCATTTACATGTTTCAGTTCTGCTGTATCCAAAAGATATTTTCTTCTAGCTTTTTTTTTTATTTTAAGTGCCTCTGAAATGTCCTAAATAGGATTTGACAATGTGTCTAAAACTAGTTTGATTGCCTTTGCTATTTTTATCTGTGGGATGCCTATAATATTTTTAGTATGACATGAAATATTCTAGTAATTTTTAAAAAATGTTCCAAAATGACCAAAAAGCTATTTTCTTGATAAAGTCATTCAAATTTTCATATATATGCCTGTATTATGCATCCTTTTAAAAAAATGATTTATTGCCAGATTTTTGCTGTCCAGTTGAAAATATGACTAAATAGTAAACCCTGGCCACAGAATAATAGTAACTTTACACAAATCATTCTGATTTAAATATCCATAATTTATAATTAAACATATCAAATTCTAAATTATCAAAATATACCAAAATATATCAAAATAATTAAATATATCAAATTCCATTCCTACTAAACTTTAAAAAAAATATTTTTTCTTTCTTCTTGGCCTTATATTATTTACATCTTTTAGAATCACACATATGATTAAGTGTCATTTCCATGAATAGAGAACATTTTAATGTACAACAATATATTTTCACATTGTATAAATTATAATTTATCAGAGAAAAATATTCATCCTTGCAATAATTTTGAATGCTTATTTAACTATGTGTTCATATCTATTTTGCATTGTGAATAATTTTTTGCATATTAAATATGTATACTATTCAAGAGAAGCCTTTTGAATTATACAGCATTATTTAGTTTGAAACACTCTAAGACATCCATTTTATTTCAGTTAGAGGGAATTACAACAAAGTGAAGAATAGAACATTTTAGAATAAGTAAAATGGTGCTCCTACCCACAGTAAGCATTAGATTAGATAGGATCAGTAGAAGATATTCTACAATGCTATGCATTTCATGGAGCAGAAAAGAATCCAATGCCCTTTAAAAATCTTCCTCTGACCATTGAGTGCCATATTTCATGGGACTTCATTCCAGTGAGGCATGACGTGCAAAGCTTTTTATCAGTCATTTACCTTTTAGTGAAAATGAAGGAACAGAGGATAGGCAGGAAAAGGAATATAGTATATGAGGACACTATGAAGATGATAGTAAATATGAAATAGTCAATAAAATTATTAAGAGGGAAAGGGGTTTGAGGAAGGGAGGGATAAACTTCAAAGGCATAAAATGAGCCAATGGCTTGGTTTGGTTTTCCTCTAAAATTGGTTGTTAATGTTTTGCTTTAACAGGACTGGGGGCAGCCCTTACTCTAATCATTCTTGCAGTTCAGATTTTCCATAAAATGTAATTTACTGAATTTCTGTAATATATTAGCACCATGGGGGCAAGATAGAAGAGAAAAGGCGGCAACTCAGTTGAACTCTTCCAACATTCCTTTCCAAACACCTTTAAAATAACACCTCAAATTGAATTCTCAAGTGGCAGAGCCAAAAAAAAAAGATCAGAGTAAGACAATTTTCCATCCCCAAACAGCTTAAGAGATCAGTAGGAGAGATCTGTAACAACGGATGATGGCCCAGATTGCAGTTCAGGCAATGGCGAAAACTCAATGGCAATGCTAGTACCAAACAGATCTTGGAAGCAGCTGCAACAGTAGTAGCAGCATCTTTAGGAGCTCTCAGCCCACAGGGGATGGGACAATTTGTCAGAGATTACAGGGGACCCTGTGCTGATACCAGGTATAGGACCATATTGTACTACTGACATACAGTTCAAGGTTACACTTCCCTGTGGGAAGAGGAACACTAGTACTTGTGACTGGAGAGCAGCAGCTCTAATTTCACTTTCACATCAGAGAAGAATACTCTTCTTCTTTGGGGTCCTGGTCTCAGTTCTAAGGCAAAAAGGAGCACTAGTGTTTGTAACTTCAGAAAAACAAGGGTCACAGGTGCAGGGCCAAGGCAAACGCTAGTTCTTATGAATGCAGGAGATCAAGGGCTTTTACTGGGTAAAGGTCACATCAGAGGCCAGAAGAGCAGTGAATTCATCCCTCCTTTGATTATACCACATTGGAAACACTAAAATTTATAGAATAACAGAACTAGCTCTAAAAATCCTAAAGCATGGGAAAGCACTACTTATAGAAATGAGAGTAGAAAAAGAAATTGACAGAATAAAAATAGGCATTGAGAAAATAAAACCACTCTGCAGACAATATAATGCTGTTGTTAAAGGATCTTAAAGAATACACTGAAAAATGAATTTAAAATAATCACTAACTTCAGTAAAGTTGCAGGATATAAAATACACTTATTAAATTATCATCATTTTTATATATTGACAACAAAACCCAGAAGCAAGAGATACAGAAATTCTATTTAAAATAATTGCAGATATTATAAAATGCATGAGAATTTATTTGAAAAGATGAATCCAGGGACTATATGAATACAGTTATAAAAACATTTTCATATCATAAAGTCAAATCTAAACAAATGAAGAAATATTAATTATTTATGGAGAGAACAAGCTAATATAAAAAAATACAATCCTACCCAAATTAATTTCCTGTAGTGCAGTTCCAATAAACCAAAAAAACAATTGTTTTATAGAGCTAGCAAAAGACATAAGAAAATCCATCTGGAACAACAAAAGATAAAGGATATCAAGATATTCAATGAAAAAAAATGTGAAGGTGACTTAGCAGTATGAAATTTCAAACTATTACAAAATGATAATCGTCACATGATCTAGTACTGGCTAAGAACGAAGAGTGTTGGGTTTGTAGAATAGATTAGGTATACAACATATAGTAGTAAATGATTATAGTAATCTATTGTTTGGTAAACAATACTTAAGACAAGGACTCACTCTTTGGCAAGACTTGAAAAACTAGAAAGAACTTTGGTGGAAAGTGGGCATAGATCAACATATCACACCATATACCAGCATAAAATCAAAATAGATACATGATTTAGACATAAACTGTAGTATAAGCAAATTAGGGAAGCATAGATATTTTTACTTGTCAAATCTATGGATAAGAGGAGAATTTGTACCAAGCAGAAGATAAAGAAGATCAAAGGACATAAAACAGATAATTTTATGATATTAAATTTAGAAGTTTTTGCAAAAACAAAATTAATTCAGTCATTGATCAGAAGGAAAGCAGGAAACTGGGGAAATAACCTTTACAGCAATTTCTCTAATAAAGTCCTCATTTCTCAAATATGTAGAGTATTGAGTTAGGTTTATAAGAATATGAATCATTCTTCAATTGGTAAATGTTCAAAGGATATGAAAAGACAGTTTTCAGATGAAGAAACCGATGCTATTTATAGTCATTTGAAGAAATGTTCCAGATGACTATTGGCAAGAGAAATTCAAATTAAAACAACTCTGAGGTACCATTTCACACTTATCAGATTGACTATTATTACTGAAAAATATTTGGAGGGACACATATATTGTTGTTGGTTGTGAATTGATCTAATCATTCTGAAGAGCAATTAGAAACTACAGCCAAAAGAGTATAAAACTATGCTTTGACCCAGAAATACCATTACTAGGCCTGAATTTACAAGAAATCAAAGAGAAAGGGAAGGAATCTACATATATAAAAAATATTTATAGCAGCTCTTTTTGTAATGGCAAAGAATTAGAAATTGAGGGAATACTTATCATTTAGGAGAATGGTTTAACAAATTGTGGTATATGATTGGGATGGAATACTATCACATTGAAAAGAATGATGAATAGAGGCAGCTAGGTGGCACAATAAATAGAGTACCAGCCCTGAAGTCAGGAAGACCTGAGTTCAAATCTGGCCTCAGACACTTAACACTTCCTGGCTGTATGACTCTGGGCAAGTCACTTAACCCCAACTGCCTCAGCATAAAATAAATAAATAAATAATGAAACTCGTGGATATTTTTAAGTTTTAGGTAAACAGCTGTATCTCCAATCAAAATTTGTTGAGCTTATCCTTTCTCTCTTTTATTGCTGTAATAATTTAGCGATATAAATTTTCTCACAAGTAGTATTTTGACTGTTTCACATAAGTTTTTATGGTGTCTCATTAATTTCATCATTTTAATGAAATTATTGTGTCTATGATTTGTTATTTGATTCTACCATTTTTTAGAATTATATTGTAAAGTTTTTAATTAACTTTTTTTAATCTATACTTCTTTGAAATATAGATTTAATGATTCTAATCTTTATTTTGAAAATTGAACATTTACTATCTATGCTTTTCTGCATTTGTTTTGGAGGTTATTATGCCACAATACCTGATCAATATTTCTGAGAGTGCCATACACTGCTGAAAATAAAATATACTTTTTTCTAATTTCATTTAGTATTCTTTAGAGGTCTATCATATTTAAGTTTTCTAAAGTTCTATTCATTTCCTTAACTGTTTTCTTAATTATTTTATCATTAGAGTTATCTAGCTTTGATAGAGGAAAATTGAGGACATCACTAATGTCATACTATCCATTTCTCCTATTATTTATTTAATTTTTTCTGCAAGAATTTGAATGCTCTGTCATTTGGTGAATCTTTGTTCAGTTATTTCATTTATGGTTGATTTTGTTTTCAAATCTATTTTGCTATCCTCTTCAGTTTTATGAGTGAATTTATCATATTCAAATTAAAGTTATAATTGTTAATTCTATATCTTCCTCTGTGCCTATTTTCTTCTCTTTCTCCTTTACTTTTTTCACTCTGTTTATCCCTTAAAAGTATGTTTTGCTTCTGAATTTTTACTTCCTTTAATCTACTCTCCCTCTTACAATCTATGTTTTCTTCAGCCTCATTCCTTCCTACTGCCTCATTCACCAAGATGAATTTCATATCATGATCAAAATGTAACATACTCCAAACACCATTAATAATTGCAGTATAAAATAATGCTTTGTACATATCTTTTATGTTTGATCATTTCACCCATTCATTTTTTTCCATTTTCCTTCTTCCAACTGCATCCTTCTTTCTTACTCTTTCATTCTTCCTTTGAGATTATCCCAACATAACAGATTCATACCCATGGTCTCTGTTCAAACAGGATCCTTCCAACTGCTCTAATGATGATACTGTTATCAAGGTTCACATGTCCTGTTAACCCTCTCTGTAATCTCCTTTGGGCAGTTAACTATCAATTCTTATCTAGTCAAGATCCATAGCCCCTCTCATATAAGTCTACTAGTGGATATTATTATAGACATGAAAAAAGAAAGGCCTGAGTTCAAATTCAACATCAGATAACCACTATGTGTCTGTAGGCAAATAATTTAACTTCTATTTGCCTTAGTTTTGTATCCTGTAAAATAAAAATAACAATAGCACATACTTTGAGAGTTATGTGAGAAACAAATGAAATAAAACACTTATTCTGGTTTTTGCCTTTTCTTTTAACCACTTAAGTGGCTACCATTCTTGTTCATGTCCTCATTAAATCTTGCCCAGATTGTTATAATGGATTCCTAATTCATTTTCCTGCTATCGGTCTTTTTTTTTTTTCCCCAACCCATCCTCCACACAAATGCCAAATTAGTATTTCTATGACATAATTTTGATCATGTTATCTCCCTGATTTAAAAAAAAAACTTTAGTTACTATATTAGTCATAGAATAAAATAATCCTTGTCCACATTTTAACCAAACTGGCCTTTTAACTACTCCCAAAACTTGAAATTCCACTTTCTGTCTCCATGTTGCCAGAATGCTGTTTTCCATGCTTAGAATAAACCCATTTTTCACTTCTGTCTCTTAGAATTCTTACTTAACTTCCAAGTGTTACATCTAATGACTTTTTATAGGATATTTTTTATTCCAGGCCTCTTTTCTCCTCCCTAAGTTGTTAGTGCTCTTTCCTGCCTTAAATTATTTTATAAATGTTTATTTATGTATGTATGTATTATATACCTCACTACAATTAAATTGAAAGGAAGATCTTTGAGATCATGGACGATTTTATATTTCCCTTTGTATCCCCAGTGCCTTGCATATAATATACATTTAATACATGTTTGCTGAACGTAATACAATTTTATTTCTGTGAGTTTTCTGACCCTTCACATGATTTATATCGATTTTCCCTAATATTTTACTATTGTCATATACTTCCTGAAGACCTTTAATGGAAGAAATCTCTGAAATGAAATAGATTCATTGTCATTAAATATTCATCTGAGAGGATGACAGGTCATAAAATCATAACATTCTTTTTTTATTCATAAAAAAAATATATAAGTGTCATGTCTGCAAGCAGATATGCAAATAGAGCTGTGCTATATTTTGGCCTATCACTTCCTGGCAAACATGTTCAACTTGATAAGCTGCTTGTTAATACAGGGGACATTTGTGAGCATAGTCATGTTGCATGGCTTTGTTTTGCTTTAACTGCTGCAAACTTAAAAGATCTACAACATTGGCAAGTAAGGATTGTTTCATACTAACAAGATATGGAGGAGAGAAATATCATGATAGGATGGCTTCAATGGTTGGCTTTTTTGCTATATCTTCCAAACATAGCACTTTGTCAAGTATAAGGAACATGGCAAAACGCAAAAATGTCTTCAGAATTCTACTGTTTTGTGGAGTAACAGAGGAAATTACAGATATATATGATCCTTTGTGTAGTTTTATTTTATTTTGTTGGTTTTGAGAATGGAAAGAAATGTCCCAAAAGAATACACTAAGAAGGAGAAATGATCAGAAAGATATAAGAACTTGCCAATTTAAAAATAATTAAATTAATATAATAAAAATAAGAAATAATGATTTTAAAATACCTAAAACAAGCTCATATAAATATGAAGGAAAATATAGCTGGACCAGGTATCTCATGAGCGACATTCACAGGTAAAACCAGAAAAGGCAAAAGGAATACGTTAATACTAAGCATTTGGTATACATTAAACTCAGTGGGAAAACAGGGAGGGATAGAGAGAAGATGGGGAGATGGAAAGTAGAATTTGAAAAGTGAAGTCATTAGCAAAAACATTATAAATTTCAGAGATCTAGAAGTATCACTAAATGTTAGAATTCAATGGACAGAGGAATGTCCAAAAAATACTTTATATTTTTCAAGAGAAAACCCTCATTCACACACTGCACTTTTTTTCAAGCTTTTTATTTTCAAAACATATGCATAGATAACTTTTCAACATTGACCCTTGCAAGGTCTTGTATTTCAGATTTTCCCCTCCTTTCCCACAGTCCCTCCCCTAGATGGCAAGTGATCCAGTGTACATACTTATACAATTCTCTTATTGCACAAGAAAAATCAGATCAAAACAGACAGAAAATGAATAAGAAAACAAAATGCAAGCAAAAAAATCAAACAGAGAATGTTTTGTTGTGGTCCACATTCTATTCCCACAGTCCTCTCCCTGAATGTAGATGGCTCTCTTCATCATAAGATCATTGGAACTGCCATCAATCATCTCATTATTGGAAAGAATCATGTTCATCAGACTTGTTCACCATGTAATATTTTTATTATAGTTTTTTTTTTTGGTGTAACAAACATGGATCGTATACACAAGTAACAGTATAGCAAACAATATAAATCAACATTGTGTTGTAAAAAGATTGCCAGAAGTCCTAGAAGGAGAGTATGTAAACAACAGTCACACATACACCTTCTTCAGCAGCCAAGAGATAGTCCAAAACCAATCTATTGTCCATTGCTTCACATGTCAGGGAATCCAATGATCCCCCCAAGTTTTTGAAGTCTTGCAAAAGTCTTTTTATATGTTAGGCAATCCAATGATTAAGCAGATTTTGAAGTCCTGTAACAGTCTTATCATTTCTCAAAAAATCCAATGATTCCTGAGGGCTTTCAAGTCTTATGTCTCAGAGAATCCAATGATTCCTGAGGGTTTTCAAGTCCTACAACAATCTTATCATGTCTCAGAGAATCCAATGATTCCTGAGCATTTTCAAGTCCAACAATTTTCTATGTCCATGAGTCAAACACCATAATTGCCATGCTCTTTCTTTTTTTTATTTAATTTTTATTTAATAATTACTTTATATTGACAGAATCCATGCCAGGGTAATTTTTTTTTGCAACATTATCCCTTGCACTCGTTTCTGTTCCGATTTTTCCCCTCCCTCCCACCACCCCCTCCCCTAGAAGGCAAGCAGTCCTATATATGTTGGATATGTTGCAGTATATCCTAGATACAATATATGTTTGCAGAACCGAACAGTTCTCTTGTTGCATAGGGAGAATTGGATTCAGAAGGTATAAATAACCCGGGAAGAAAAACAAAAATGCAGATAGTTCACATTCGTTTCCCATTGTTCTTTCTTTGGGTGTAGCTGCTTCTGTCCGTCATTTATCAATTGAAACTCAGGTCTCTTTGTCAAAGAAATCCACTTCCATCAAAATATGTCCTCATACAATATCGTTGTCGAAGTGTATAATGATCTCCTGGTTCTGCTCATTTCACTTAGCATCAGTTCATGTAAGTCTCGCCAGTCCTCTCTGTATTCATCCTGCTGGTCATTTCTTACAGAACAATAATATTCCATAACATTCATATACCACAATTTACCCAGCCATTCTCCAATTGATGGGCATCCATTCATTTTCCAGTTTCTAGCCACTACAAACAGGGCTGCCACAAACATTTTGGCACATACAGGTCCCTTTCCCTTCTTTAGTATCTCTTTGGGATATAAACCTAATAGTAACACTGCTGGATCAAAGGGTATGCACAGTTTGATAACTTTTTGAGCATAGTTCCAAATTGCTCTTCAGAATGGTTGGATCCGTTCACAGTTCCACCAACAATGTATCAATGTCCCAGTTTTCCCGCATCCCCTCGAACATTTGACATTATCTTTTCCTGTCATCTTAACAAATCTGAGGGGTGTGTAGTATCTCTGAGTTGTCTTAATTTGCATTTCTCTGATGAACAACATCATGTAATTTTGATGTTGACCACACACTACAATTTTTTTTCCTTCTTCTGTAAAGTCTAGAATTTAGATAAATACTAGTGGACAGTGATGTCTTGGGTATAGTCTTGTGGCTTGAATGGATAGGCTTTATGGGTATGGTTAAATGAATCAAATAAATGATGACATTCTGTTCTATTTTCTCAAATAACTAGCTCCTTTACCTAATGGTAATAATACTGTTAACAACAACAGCAGAGAAAATAATTCCCTTAAATAAATATATATATACATACACACACACACACACACACACACACACACACACACACACATATATATATATATATATATATATATATATTATATATATATATATAGACCTTGGGGGAACAGAGAAGAAAAAAGCTATTTTATATTGTTATGATCAACCACATTCATTGTGCTCCTTTTGACTGAAAAGCACCCTGTCAGGTATTGTAAGTACAAAGAAGTGAGACACTTATAATTTGTATTCCTTCAATCTGTGGCATTTTTCCCATGGTATTTTATGGTTAGCTATTTAAAAATATTTTGAATATATTACCATATGAGAATATCCCTGCAGACTATTCAAAAGTTTAAATGGAATAAAAATATGGTGTCATTTATTTATAAGTATAGATTGAACTTTCAAGTACTTTTTGGAAACATAATACCATAGAGAATTCCTCTATTCAGGAACAGAATATTCTTGCTCTCCTCATGTGCTCCTTGGGGAATAAATACTGATTACCCACATTCACATAGGCTGTGGGACAAATAGTCCAATAGTGCCTTCTTCACATGGCCAAATGTTGAGGATGCTAGAAAAGGTAATCAAAACATTTGTTAAGCTTTTACTATGTGTCAAGTACTGTGCTAAGCAATGATAGTTCTTGTGGTGTTCTCTTGTTTTTTATAATATGAAAGTTCTCTCTGGGAGCAGCTTTCTTGCGGAGGTAGCCCTAGTATCAGTTCAGATCAATAATCGCCCCAAATGCAGCCAGGGATTAAAATACAGTCTTTTATTGTCTCTTCCAAAATCTTATCTCCTTCAATTGGGGCTTGGCTAGTTTTCTGGAGGCCTTCTCTCTCCTTGGTTCCAAGAGCTCCTGTCGCTAGTCCTTTGCCTCTGCTCCCTTCAACCTCCAGCCATCACAAAGGTGGAAGACAGAATGAATCTGTCTTGCTTCCAAGAGAGAAGGCATCTGCTGAACTGACTCCAACTGGCCCACTGAAGCTCTATTTATGCTGGGTATAAAAGGTTGACACCTCCTCCAAGGGAGGGATCAAGGGAGGTGTGAATTCACAAAGTTACCAAGTTTACTTTGTGAATCTCCCATACTTGTGAACTCCAATGAGTACTTAAATACTTCTTGCTTATATGAGCTCTCTAAAGGTGTGAACACAAGCATTGTATCAATTCCATTGAGTTAACACTAAGATTCTAACATCTCCCTTGAGTTATCACCTTGTTTCAAGTTGAATTAACACTAGGATTCAAACAAGTTCTGAAGGAGAAAGTGAGACTGGTGACCTTGAACAGAACTCCCCTTTAAATCCAATTCACTTACATATCATGACATCACTTCCCCTATGACATACATAGTCATTTTTGATAATGAAGAGGAAACCACCACCACAACAGCAGCAAGAAATGAGGCTACAAAGTAGGGCCAAAATGTGATAATTACTCTCAGAGAGATCACAATACAACGGGGGATACAGCATGCAAAAAACTAAATATATGTAAGAGACATATAAATACATAAATAGAAGGTAGTTTCAGAGAGAAAACACTAGTGGTGGGGAGGACTGGAAAAGACCTACAAAGATGGGATAAAATTTGAGTCCAAAAATAAATGAGAATATTAAAATATTCGGGAAAATCAATATAAACCAAAGCTAGGAAATCTAAGAAAGGGGGACAAGAAGAGGGATCATTCCAGGAAGAGAAAATAGTCATGGAAAAAGAATGCAATTGGAAGTTGGAATATTTTCCCAGAAGATCACATCCTCCAATATAGTTGAATATAAAATGCATGAAGTAGAAGAAGGGGCCTACATATGGCATTTAGAATGCCAAACAGAACATTTTATATTTGATCATAGAGGTAATAAGGAACTACTTGAGTTTATTGAGTGGGAACGATTTGACATAATCAGAATTATATTTAAGGAAAATCAGTCTCTTTGCTGAATATAAGATAGATTAGAGCAGATAGAGAATTGAAGCCAGGAGAAAAAATGAAAGATATCACAATACTTAAAGTAAGAGGTGATGTAGGCTTGTATTCACTTTGTGAGCAGAAGGAAGACGAGGAATAGAGGAGATAATGAAGAAAGGAACAAGGCTTAGCACATGATTGCTTAGAGGCAAGGTTGAGAGGCTGTCAATATCTGTGTATAAGAGCTAAAGAATTTGCAGATGACAGTTATTTCTCAGGTGGACTTCCCAGGGAGTAGGCTAAATCCTGCCATGACTTATTAGAAATAGTCCTAAGTATGATGATCAGAATGACTGATTTGGTAAATGAAGTGAAAGGACAATACTGTGAATGAAAGACACTTTTGCCTGAGAGGGACTCAGTAAATATGGCAGAGTAGTGCTTGAGGGATCTTGAAAGCCCAGGTAGAAAATAAATTCTGGGTGAGAGGATTCCAATTGCATATACATGCAATGGATACTGACTGAGTGAGATGATGAGTTTTAGATCAACTGCAAAACTCACACACCTATATATGTGTTATAGTCCAAAACAACTATGTGTGAGAATCCTGTTCTTAATGTTACTTTCTCCATATATAGTATTTGTATGAGTCTAGAAAAAAAAACAGTTTTGAGAAGCTGTTAATCAGATTTGATTTGTGTCACTCATTTTGAATAAAGCTTCTTCTGGGCCTCCTAAATCTGCTTTGGAAGAGAGTACATGATATGAGAGAGAAGCAAACTAACCTAAGACATAGGGTATGCATTACTTTGAATGACTTTCATGTCAGATATCCTCAAAGAAAGTATAAGGCAAGGGCTTCTGGAAAGATTCCAGTTTTGATGTTATTGCAGTTATTGTTGCTATTGTTGTTTTTATCCACAATGGAAATTATAGGATGAATATGACTAAATGATCAGGCCCTACTTCATGGATAATTTATAAAATAATTTAAATATTAAGCAAAAGAGTAAAATCCTGAGTATCATTTATTTTAGAGATCAATCTAGGAAGCTACTGTTTGAGAATATATGATGAATCAGATGAAAATATTTTCTCCCTGATCTTCCTTGCTTTAGTACAGATATCTCACTTATAGAGTAGGAGGCAGGAGACATGGCTTTTTTACATAATTTTCCCTCTCAGTTATCATACCCTAAAAATTAGTCAGGAATTTCTGAGCCATCAAATGTGTGAACATTAATATAAGACAAGGGATAATGTCTGAATTCAAACAAGTACTAAAACATAAGGAAGAAGTCCCTTAATTTTTGCTTGTCCTTTGCTCTAGAAGAAGACCAAAATGATATCACAATGTCAGGATCAATGTACAGTATATCCAGCTGTGCCTTATCATACCAGGACAAGATCAGAGATTGGGCACAAATAGTCTATATGACCATTTAAGAGGGAGATATCCTTAAATTTGTGCAACTCATGTCTTTTGAGCTATTGTAATCTTTTTTGATACAAACATCCCATCCTGGATGATCCCATGTCATTGTCTTCCATATCTCACAATCTATCAAATTCTTTAAAGAGATTTTAAGGATATCCTTGTTTGCTTCTTCTGATTATGAATGCCTGTCTTGTGAATTCTCTGTAAAACTGATTTTTAAGCAAACACACATTTGACATTTAAATAATGGGGACAATCCATCAGAGTTTTACTCTCTGCAATAGTATTTGAATCCTTGGCAATTACGCTTAAGAAAGGACTCAAAGTTCAGTACATTGATGATCTTCAGAATCTTCCTAAGGAAATTCAAATGTAACTGGTTTAATTTTCTATTAGACTGTTCAGGTTTCATAGCCATAAAACAAAGAGATCAGCACAACAGTTCTGTAGTCCTTCAGCATGATAAATAGTCTAATATCTCTGCTTATATTATTCTGGAGCCTCCCAAATGCTACTGTAGTACTGACAATGCATGTGAAAACCTTAGTATCTATGTGTATATCCATAGAAAGTATCACTGATAAAGTAAGTGAATTTATTCACAGCATTCAAAATGTTTCTCAGTTATTTTAATCAATAGTTCCATGTATGGATGATGTGATGCTGGCTAGTGGAAAATCTGTATTTTCTTCATGTTAATTGTTTGTCACAAGAGGCAAAGAATCAACTTGGACTTTTTTTCATTTAATCCTCAAACTCACAAACCAACTCTCCCTCCCCTTTAGTCTAGGCTTATAATCTTTATAAGTTAAATAATTTACCATTAGTGTGAAAATTAGCTTTAGTCCTATTTTCATCTTCTTGGAAAGCACCTAATAATATCACTGAAAACCTCATGCTAAGAAGCATGGGAGCTAACATAGAGCCCTGCTTAATCTAATAAAACTTTGTGGATGCACCCTCCATTGGGCTTTAATAGACTATGTTATTGTAAGGAGAAGTTTTAATGTGTTGAGGTAAATGGAATGGAGCTAAGATCATGAGACACACAAGTTTTCAATAGTTATTGACCATTCCTGTTGCTATTTCTATCTAGATTCCTCTCACAGACTCCCTGCCATGTCTGATAGTTTGTACCTGCTCTGGCATTAAATTTACCCAGAATTACAAATGTGTCCTCTTTCAGCATATTGATGATGAGGGTCTTCATAAATTGTTTTCCTTTGACCTCATCAAGGTTCATCATACTGGAAACAAATACACTGATGATGGTGGCAAAGAACTTTCCTACAAGTGATAATCACATTGTCAAGAGTCTATTGTTCCCTCCTTTGGAAAGGCATAAAAATATGTTACTAAATTAGATTTGATTGTGAAAACTACACCAGCTTAATGGATTCTCCATCACAATAGTCACTCCAGAAAAAAAAAATTATGTATCTAGCTCTGACTTTAGCAAACTGTCCTTTACATGCCAGTCTTTCTTAATTTAGGGCTTCTGTTAAGATCTAGTATCTGTTGAATTTTTGTATAATATGAGCTGTTCATCCATACTAGAATTTCCTATTGTCCATAAGCATGCACACATTTTAAGTATCAATGGTGAGTGTAATCATCATTAAAACAATTTTGTACATATTTTTGTGTTTTGATTATGGGATAGAATTCCTGCCTGCTAAGTGAGCAAATCAGGATTAAGTGAAGTAGACTATTTTTAGGGCACCTTTTATAATCCCTTTCTCACACTCACTTCCTAGTGTGATTCTTAAGAAGTCTGCTCAGACACCAAGGGGATCACCAAATGCCACTTCTGCTTCAGTCAGGTGACAAGACAATCCTATAATCTGGGTTGTCAGTGTTCAAGGTTGTGAAGATAACTTCCAGTATGTCCACCCTTGTTGCTTTGTCACTAACTCATAACTGCAGGACTTCAAGGTAGCTTAAATAGTAACCTAGTAAAATAATAAACTAGTAAAGTAGTTGAATAATAGAATAATAACATTGTTAAATTATTAACTAATAAAATAATAACATAGTGAAATGATATAGATGATGCTTTTAACTCACAAATAAATTGGATTCAAGTGTACAAAATTGTCAACCTCACTGTCAATTCCAGAATCATTGGATCCTAGTGGCAAGACAAAAGTCAAAATGACTGGTGATGGTTTTGGAAATAGTGGATGATCTTAAGTATTTTTGGTGTCTGATCAAAGTCTGCTTCCATTGCCTCTGTGGTCCATGCAACCAAAAAGTTCACATCTATGTTTTCCACTGAGGAAACTTTCACATACTTGAGATGGACAGCCCCTCCCAATTCACTGGTGAATTTGAATCCCCTGGATTACCCTCAACCAAGTTTAGTCCATATGTTGAGGTTTTACCAGGGTGGGTACATGCTCCAACTTCTTGGAGCCACAGGTGAGAGCTGGGTGGCAGATGGATGACAAAAGTGAATAAATGACCCTGATCAGCACTCCATAGTCCTCCCACCAGAGATATTAATCTTCTCTGAGCACCCCATATATTCAATTTAATTCTTACCATTAAAAGGAAAAAAAACACTTTAGCTTAAAAGAAAAAAAAAGTTATTTAAGAAATTTTGCTCCAAATGCTAGGAAAGTGATTTATTTACTATTTTAAAAAGAAAACCAAAGTAACCAAAACATTTAATCTAGCAACTGAAGAATACCTGCGCCAAAACTCCAACATGGAAAAGCTTTTATCTCTAGTTCCTACTGTGAGTTATACTCAATAGAAGTTAGTGATTCCAATCAATTTCTTTCCCCATAGGAGCCTTGTGAAGAAAAAGATTCTGTGGATGAGCCACAGTATGGAACATTTTTAAAAGTTAACATAAGAATTACTCGATGAGAGGTACTCTAATAAATCTTTTTTATTTCCTCACTTCCAGAACAGTATAAAAATATTTATGCTAATTACTTTGATCTTTAAAATTTGAAATTTTAAAGATCTAAAATAATTCTTTGGCTTTGGTTTTTCTGGTTTGTTTTAATATTATTAATCAGAATCCTATAGCTAACACAGAATCTTAGAGATCCATTCAAGGTAGAACCTCTTCTTCATGCTATCATCAAGTTTCTCCTAGGAGCATGAAGCTTCCTACCTCATATGGCTGCCCACTTGGGAATAGCTAAATTGTTAAAATACATCTCCTTTATTGATCCAACAGCTACCTCCATTTAATTATGCAACCCTTCCCCCTATTTGTCATTTATGTGCTTATCAGTACAGCAATCTCTACTATCCACTTAAGTATTTGAAGATAGGCCTTGTATGTTCATTAAGGCTTATTTCTCCAAGTTGAATTTCCCAAATTCCCTCAATCAATTCATATATGGCATAGTTTCAATATCCATTATCATACTAATAACTGCATATTTGTTGTCCTTAAACTTATTAATATCCTTCTTTAAATATTCCCACTATTTCAATTGAGGAAAATTTTTATTACAAATCTGACAAAGCTATACTTGGAATCCATTGATCAAGTAGAATTTATTCAATACCTACTCAATTGCACATACTATACTAGTTTCTGAATATATAAAAAGTAAAACTGATCATCCTTAGGAACTTACATTCTCTTAGATTAAAACAAACAAAGCAAACTCTCTCTAACAAATTTTCAATTGATATTAATATCTTGTAGTCGAAAGAATTACAACCTTTTAAAAATACTATGAAATATTGTTCCAAATCACTCAATTTGCACTAACTCTCCTCACGCCTGGAACACTCTCTATCCTTAACTCTTCCTCTTGGGTTCCCTGGTTTTCTTTAGACCACAGCTAAAAGCCCACCTTTTGCAAGAAGCCTTTCCCATTTCTTATTAATGCTGTGACTTATGTAATACCCTGATTTTAAAATTGTAAGTGAGAAGAGGATAATAGATGATTTGGGAGAGGTAAAGCATCAAATAGACCAGCACTTATTATCAATGATGACCAGTGAATTTCTTACCAAATTGTCTTTGGACAATTAATGACTATTCCAAGCTACTTAAATAGATCTGAATGTATCCAATTGAACTCTCATATAGATATCAGTCTCCAAAATAATCAAGGTCAATTAACCAGATGATAAACATTTATTAAATATATGCTATGTACCCACTGTTAAGTGCTGGGGATAGAAAGAAAGATAAAAGAAAGTTCCTAATCTCAAGGAGTTCACATCGTAATAGGAAGACTATATCAAAACAACCATGTTTAAACAAGACATATAGAAGATAATTTAGAAATAATCAAAAAGAGAGAAGGCTCTAGATTTAAGATTATTGTGGAAAATTCTTAAAGAATGCGAGGTTGTTGCTGGATCTTGGAGGAAACCAGTACTCAGAGATGAGGAGGTAGAGACTTCTAAACATGGAGAAGAGTGAGGAAAAATTATCAGATTTAGGAGATGGAGTGTCTGCATGAGAATAGCAAGGAGTTCAGAATCACTGCATTACAAAGTATGTAGAGCTGAATAACAAGATTGAAAATGGGGGAGCAGATTTTGAAGACTTTTAAACTCCAAAAAGATGTATGTTTGATCCATTAAGTGATAGTGAGTCATTCATTTAATGAGTATAGCATATCTGTGATTTAACTGTCAAAAATAATTTTTGACAGTTAATTCAGAGTTAACAGGAGTGTGTCATGGAGACCAACAAGAAGTCTATTGCAAAAGTCCAAATATGAGATGCTGAGAAGCTTCAACAGAGTGGTGTCAACACCAGGGGAAAGAAGAGAAGCATACAGTACAAATGAGACAAAAATGACAGGAACTGGCAATAGATTAGATAAAGGTGAGGGAGAGTGGGGAATTGAGTGATTAAGTGACTAGGAGAATAGGACTGTCTTTGGCAGTAATATATAAATTGGGAAGAGGGAAAGGCTTAGAATAAAAGATAATGACTTTGTTGTTGTGCATGTTGAGTTTGACTTGTTTGCAGGACACTCATTTTTAAATATCAAGTCGTCATCTGGAGACTTGAGCATTTCAAGTAGAGATATTAAGACTAGATCAGTAGACTTAAGAATCATTTGCATAAAGTATTAATTAAACCAATGGAAAATGATGAGCTCACAAATTGAAATGGTACAAAAAGATATAACAACAGGACTCAGGATAGTGAATATGGGGGTCATGTTTACTACCTATGCTCTGAAGAAAAAATTAAAAAGAAGAGTGAGAGGAATCAAATGATCAGCTAACTATGAGGAAAATGGAATATTAAAGATATTATCAAGGAGAAGAAATATCAAAGATTGCAAAGAGATCAAGAAAGATGAGGACCATCAAAACCTCAAGGTAAATTGTGTTTATAAAAATGTGTAAAAGATGAAAGTCAAGCAGTGCTAGTACCCAAAACTCTCTTAAAATTCAGTAACCATCAAAATAATTTGGTACTGGTAGATAGAAAAGTTGATCAATGAAAAAAAAAAAAAATAGGGACCCAAGAAACAAAAGAAACCACACAAAACAGCAGAGAATTTGAGAAACACAAGTATAAAAACCCTTGGTATAAGAAAAATTGCTAGAAAAGCAATCCTGACCCCAAAATATCTTTCCCACCATATTTGAAATCAATCCTTCTGATCCAAACAAGTTGGCTTTTTCTGTTTCTCAGCACAGAACTTCCTCTCCCTTCTCTTTGTTTTTACGCTAGCAGTTCCCTATACTTGAAATGTGCTTTTTCTTCATTTTTGCTTCATAGAATTGAAGATATCTCAAATAACAGCTTTTAGATGAAACCACTTTTCCTGTTCTTCCCACAAGGCTGTGTCCTCCACTCTAACTCACTTTGCATTTATTTACATTTATTCTCTTATTATTGTGCATATGCTTATGCAAAAAAAAAATGTTTATACCTTTGTTGAACATAAGCTCCTGTAAGGCATGAATTTTTTTCCTTCTTTGTATGTATATCTCTGTAACTAAACACAGTGCAGTACATAGTAGGTGCTTCCTAAATGCTTGTTTATTGACTGTGGTTAGACAAGCATATTCATGCACTTTCAGTGGTGCAGCTCTTATTTAGAACTTCCTTTCTTGAGAACATTTATAAAACAAATCACAAAACATTGTGGATGGGGAGTTATAATGATAAGGCAAGGAAACAGAGAAGGGAAGAAAGAAATGCCCATTTATCTTTCAGGGGTCCTCAAACTACGGCCCGTGGGCCATATGCAGCAGCTGAGGATGTTTATCCCCCTCACCCAGGGTTATGAAGTTTCTTAATTTAAAGGCCCACAAAACAAAAGTTTTTGTTTTTACTATAGTCCAGCCCCTCAACAGTCTGAGGTATAGTGAACTGTCCCCCTATTTAAAAGTTTGAGGACCCCTGAATTCATTGTAGAGAGATCAAAAGAAAGTTTCAAAGAGAATACATACAAGTATAGCAATGTTGGTACTATCATGTTTAATGCGTACTTTTAATAAGCTTTATTTAACATGCCATTATTGCTTTTATTTGTTGATTATGAAAAATCATTCAACTCAGTAAAATAAAGTGTTATCTTACAGGCTCTTACAACCAGATTTCTGACATCAGTACATCAAAAATATTCAGCATTCCTTAGAAAACGGAATAACAAATAACATTGTTCAATTAAACTCTGATAAAAACAACAGCAACATAAATCAAAACTTAAAATGAAAAATCTTTGCTTGTCAAAGTCATTGGCCACTGGAGTGGAATAAATACATTTTGGAGATTGTGCAGAATACTTTGTGGATGGTAAGGTCTTCTAGACTCTGTTTTGTGGATGACATTGTGCTGATTATATCAAACTTCAAGGAACTGTAGAGCCTCCCGGACAATATCCATAATCACTCAAAGGAGCTGGTATGCCATCAATAACGGGAAAGACAAAGGAAATGAGAAATGTTATTACTCAGATTTCAATATACCTTTGAATAGGCATCCTATAAAGCTTATCTAACAATATGTACATATGGAACAACCAGTACAGATGGAAAACGAGTTGGGCCCAGAGATAAAATGAGGAGAACAGGCCAGATTGCTTATGGGAAACATTTCCCCCCTCATGCCAAGCTTCTCTTGGAAGCAAAGGCCGAACTTTTCAATTCTAACATTTTATCAGTGTTACAATATGGCAGTAAATTTTGAAGACATAACATTCTATGAAGAATTAAAAATGAGAAAGCTATGGCAAAGTACATGGCAGGTGTGAGCAGGCCATATATAATAGATGAGCAACCCTAAATATCAAGAGTAAAGGACATCATCAAGGGTCACTCATTACACAGAATTATAAGAATATAAAAGGTAGCCAACCACTAATCTTTTTGCAATATGGATAGAAATCGAGAAAGTCCTGTATCCTGTGGAATAGACTCCCTGTGGTAAAGATCAAGAGAATGTGGCATTTACATAGCACTTTAAGGTTTGCAAAACAATTTACAAAAATTATAAAATATTTGTAAGAAAGAGGGGGGGGGAGACAGGGAGAGAGGGAAGGAGAGAAGGGGAAGAGCAGGAGGGAGATGGGGGAATCTCTTTACATCTTTACACATCTTTAAAGTGTACATATAATATACATTACAAAGAGAATTATTTTTCCAGATAAAAAGTCATTTTAATAAAAAAAAATTCAAAGTTTTTCAAAATTCCACCTAAGAAATCAAATGTATTTTGAGTACTAGGCAAAGTTTTTCATGGTATTACTAAGTATAAAAAGTCTCATTAATTTTGAGAAACATTGGTGCACCCTGCAGCTGTTGATATAGTTAAAACAACACTTAGTGAGTCATATGTAAAGTAGCTTCAAATGGTTCCACTTTCAGATTAATGGGGAGGAAAAATACTCACAATTTTAAGATTTTTGCATTCGATTAATTGAGAAACTAAAATCTTCCTATTTTGCATGGCAATGAAGAAAAACAATAGATGTAGTTAAAGGCATTCCTTTGATTATATATGTATGATTTTTGTTGCAACTAATGCTAGTGAATATTTGTTACTTCATTACCTAGTCATAATATAGCAATGCTATATTAAGAAAAAAATCAGAATAAATGATCTTTAATAAAAAACAATATCATTCTAGAGAATTGTATTAGATTGAAAAAGTTCAATCAATATTGAGATGATACAAAGAGCTAAAAAAATTAGCTTAAAATATGATCTCTTAATTTGGATGCATTGTATGATTCACAATCAATAATGTCAAAAATATGAGGAGATGCATATAGTTTTAAAAGTTTCTATACAAGAGTTATCAATTTTAATATAAAAACTAGCCCATTAAAAGGAAGAACTTTGGCAAAACAGGGTTGGAAACAGATTGTAGGACACATCTATATGTTTGCAAAGCAGGCTAGATTTCTTCTGTCAAGTACTTATAGTATTAAAAGAAGACATTTTAATTTTTCTTAGTGACAATAAAGATAAAGGAAATTCATTTCAAAAAATTATCCTGAAATTTAATAAATGCATTTTTAAAGGAAACAGAATTCTAACAAAATGAATGTAAGATCTTAAAATTCATATTATGACCCAAACATTCATAATGGCTATATTTGTGAAATCGTTAAAACTAACAATGATAACTTTACAAAGTAAGTTTATATATGGATGCTGTTTGTTCTTCTTGAAGAGGACCATGACATCAGGGAGGTGATACCATGACATGCAAGTGAATTGGATTTAAGTGAGGGAGGGCTATGCAAGGTCACCTGCCTCAGTTTTCCCTCCAGAGTTATCTGAGTCCAGGGACAAGGTATAAATCAAGAGGACTGGACTTCCGGTTAAGATGGCGGAGAGGAGGCTCACAGTTGCATAAGCTCCGCGCTTTCTCTCACTATCCACTTCATTACAAGCCTCTGAATCAATGCTTGACTGAAAAAAACCCACAAATAGTTACCAAGAGAAGCCATCCTTGAGATCTTTACTGGAGGGCTGGGGCGGTTTTAGATCGGGCGCAGGCGGCGGGCAGCGGCAGTGAGGGCACAGGAGCAGACTGGAGAGGGGGTGGGGAGTGATCGCAGCCGTCTCTGCGGGGAGAGCTTCGCTACAGGTTTGGAACCTGCAGCAAGTCAGCAGCCCAGCAGAGAAGCTAAAAACACCGGGGCTGAAGAATACAACCCCAAACAGCTGGAGTCTCTCAGGACCTGGCCGCCCCCCCCCTTCCCCCCCCTCAGTGACTCAGCACGCTTTGGGATCTCAGAGCGCAGGCGCAACACAGTCCTGCTAGTGCCTCACTGCTGCCCCCTGCAGTCTGTAGAGGAAGCTCGATAACACACCCAGCCCCCCCCAAAGAAAGACTCCAGTTTTTTCTGTTTTTCTTTGGTAGTTTGTCTCTGATTAATAGACAGAATGAGCAAGAAGCTGAAGAGGACTTTAACCCTTGACAGCTTCTATACAGATAGAGAGCAGACTCTAAATCCTGAGGAGACTAAAAACAGGCAGTCCCCAGGTGATTCCCCAAAGGAGGAGATTGTCTGTTCCTCAGCACAGATGAACCTCATAGAAGTGATTAAAAAGGCTCTCACAAGGAAGCTAGAAGAAAAATGGGGAAAGCAGAGTGAGGCTTGGCAAAAGGAGAAGGAAACTTGGGAAAAGGAGAGGGAGGCTTGGCAAAAGAGCCTGGAGAAGTCAGTTAAAGAGAGAGTGGATAAAGAAGTAAAATCCTTGAAAAATAGGATTAGTGAACTGGAAACAGAAAACAGCTCTCTAAAAAACAAAATTGGCGAAATGGAAAAAAATTCCACAGAACAAAAGAACTCAATTGGACAATTAGAGAAAGATTTTAAAAAAGTGAGTGAAGAGAATACTTCACTGAAAATCAGAATTGAACAAGTGGAATTGAATGACTCGAGGAGACAAGAAGAATCAGTCAAGCAAATCCAAAAAAATCAAACAATGGAGAAAAATGTGAAATACCTTCTGGGGAAGACAACAGACCTGGAAAACAGATCCAGGAGAGACAATCTGAGAATCATTGGACTCCCAGAAAAACATGATGAAAAAAAGAGCCTGGACACTGTCTTCCAGGAAATTATCAAAGAGAACTGCCCAGAAGTCATAGGAACAGAGGAAAAAATAAACATTGAAAGGATTCATCGATCACCCACTGAAAGGGATCCTAAAATCAAAACACCAAGGAATATAGTGGCCAAATGCCAGAACCCTCAGATGAAAGAAAAAATATTGCAAGCGGCTAGAAAAACCCAATTCAAGTATCAAGGAGCCACAATAAGGATCACCCAGGATCTGGCAGCATCCACATTAAAAGATCGAAGGGCCTGGAATATGATATTCCGAAAGGCTAAGGAACTTGGTATGCAACCAAAAATAACTTACCCAGCGAGAATGAGCATCTTTTTCCAGGGAAGAAGATGGACATTCAACGAAGTAAGCGAATTTCATCTATTTCTGATGAAAAAACCAGAACTTAACAAAAAGTTTGATCTACAAATATAGAACTCAAGAGAAATCTAAAAAGGTAAAGATTAATCTTGGGAACTATATTTTGACTATATAGATGTATAAAGAATACATGTATACCTTGTTCTAGAAATTGATGTGGAAAGGACATTGTACCAGAAAAAGGGTAAAGTGGGGGTAGTACATCTCATGAAGAGGCATAGGAAACCTATTATATCTGAGAGAAAGAATGGAGGGGGATGAATATAGTGGGTATCTTACTGCCTTCAGAATTGGCTTTAAGTGAAAAATCTTAAGACATATTCAATCTATGGTGAAACTTCTCCCATCTCATTGAAAAGTGAGAAGGGAAAAGTGGAAAGGGAAGGAATAAGCTAAGCGGAAGGGAATACGGGAACTGGGAGGGAAAGGGGTAAGATAGGGGGAGGAACTCTAAGGCGGGGGGAGGGACACTAAAAAGGGAGGGCTGTGAGAAGCAAGGGGTGCTCACAAGCTTAATACTGGGAAGGGGGGAAAGGGGAAAGAAGGGAGGAAAGCATAAACCGGGGTTAACAAGATGGCAAGTAATACAGAATTGGTCATTCTAACCATAAATGTGAACGGGGTAAACTCCCCCATAAAGAGGAAGCAGTTAGCAGAATGGATTAAAAGCCAGAATCCTACAATATGTTGTTTACAGGAAACACACCTGAAGCGGGGAGATACATGCAGGTTAAAGGTAAAAGGTTGGAGCAAAATCTACTATGCTTCAGGTGAAGTCAAAAAAGCAGGGGTAGCCATCCTGATCTCAGATCAAGCTAAAGCAAAAATTGACCTAATTAAAAGAGATAAGGAAGGACACTATATCTTGCTAAAGGGTAGCATGGATAATGAAGCACTATCTATATTAAACATATATGCACCAAGTGGGGTAGCATCTAAATTCTTAAAAGAGAAACTAAGAGAGCTGCAAGAAGAAATAGACAGTAAAACTATAATAGTGGGAGATCTTAACCTTGCACTCTCAGAATTAGATAAATCAAACCAGAAAATAAATAAGAAAGAAGTCAAAGAGGTAAACAGAATACTAGAAAAGCTAGATATGATAGATCTCTGGAGAAAATGTAATGGAGACAGAAAGGAATACACTTTCTTTTCAGCAGTTCATGGAACCTATACAAAAATTGACCATATATTAGGACATAAAAACCTCAAACTCAAATGTAGTAAGGCAGAAATAGTAAATGCATCCTTTTCAGACCACGATGCAATGAAAATTACATTCAACAAAAAAGCAGGGGGAAGTAGACCAAAAAATAATTGGAAACTAAATAATCTCATACTAAAGAATGATTGGGTGAAACAGCAAATCATAGACATAATTAATAACTTCACCCAAGAAAACGATAATAATGAGACATCATACCAAAATGTATGGGATGCAGCCAAAGCGGTAATAAGGGGAAATTTCATATCTCTAGAGGCCTATTTGTATAAAATAGAGAAAGAGAAGGTCAATGAATTGGGTTTGCAATTAAAAATGCTAGAAAAGGAACAAATTAAAAACCCCCAGTCAAACACTAAACTTGAAATTCTAAAAGTAAAAGGTGAGATCAATAAAATTGAAAGTAAAAAAACTATTGAATTGATTAATAAAACTAAGAGTTGGTTCTATGAAAAAACCAACAAAATAGACAAACCCTTAGTAAATCTGATTAAAAAAAGGAAAGAGGAAAATCAAATTGTTAGTCTTAAAAATGAAAAGGGAGAACTCACCACTAACGAAGAGGAAATTAGAGCAATAATTAGGAGTTACTTTGCCCAACTTTATGCCAATAAATTCGACAACTTAAATGAAATAGAAAAATACCTCCAAAAATACAGCTTGCCCAAACTAACAGAGGAAGAAGTAAATATCCTAAACAGTCCCATCTCAGAAAAAGAAATAGAACAAACTATCAATCAACTCCCTAAGAAAAAATCCCCAGGACCAGATGGATTTACATGTGAATTCTACCAAACATTTAAAAAACAATTAACTCCAATGTTATATAAACTATTTGAAAAAATAGGGATTGAAGGAGTCCTACCAAACTCCTTTTATGACACAGATATGGTACTGATACCTAAACCAGGTAGGCTGAAAACAGAGAAAGAAAATTATAGACCAATCTCCCTAATGAATATTGATGCTAAAATCTTAAATAAAATATTAGCAAAAAGATTACAGAAAATTGTCACCAGGATAATACACTATGACCAAGTAGGATTTATACCAGGAATGCAGGGCTGGTTCAATATTAGGAAAACTATTAGCATAATTGACTATATCAATAACCAAACAAACAAAAACCACATGATCATCTCAATAGATGCAGAAAAAGCATTTGATAAAATCCAACATCCATTCCTAATAAAAACACTTGAGAGCATAGGAATAAATGGACTTTTCCTTAAAATAGTCAGGAGCATATATTTAAAACCATCAGTAAGCATCATATGCAATGGGGAAAAACTGGAACCTTTCCCAGTAAGATCTGGAGTGAAGCAAGGTTGCCCACTATCACCATTATTATTTAATATCGTATTAGAAACACTAGCCTCGGCAATAAGAGTCGAGAAAGATATAAAAGGAATTAGAGTAGGCAATGAGGAAACCAAACTATCACTCTTTGCAGATGATATGATGGTATACCTAGAGAACCCCAGAGATTCTACCAAAAAGCTATTGGAAATAATTCATAATTTTAGCAAAGTAGCTGGCTACAAAATAAATCCCCATAAATCCTCAGCATTTTTATACATCACCAACAAAACCCAACAGCAAGAGATACAAAGAGAAATTCCATTCAGAATAACTGTTGATACCATAAAATATTTGGGAATCTATCTACCAAAGGAAAGTCAGGAATTATATGAGCAAAATTATAAAAAAGTCTCCACACAAATAAAGTCAGACTTAAATAATTGGAAAAATATTAAGTGCTCTTGGATCGGCCGAGCGAACATAATAAAGATGACAATACTCCCTAAACTAATCTATTTATTTAGTGCTATACCAATCAGACTTCCAAGAAAATATTTTATTGATCTAGAAAAAATAACAACAAAATTCATATGGAACAATAAAAAGTCGAGAATCTCAAGGGAACTAATGAAAAAAAAATCAAATGAAGGTGGCCTAGCTGTACCTGATCTAAAATTATATTATAAAGCAGCAGTCACCAAAACCATTTGGTATTGGCTAAGAAATAGATTAGTGGATCAGTGGAAAAGGCTAGGCTCACAAGACAGAATAGTCAATTATAGCAATCTAGTGTTTGACAAACCCAAAGCCCCTAACTTCTGGGAAAAGAATTCATTATTTGATAAAAACTGCTGGGATAATTGGAAATTAGTATGGCAGAAATTAGGCATGGACCCACACTTAACACCATATACCAAGATAAGATCAAAATGGGTCTATGACCTAGGCATAAAGAACGAGATTATAAATAAATTAGAGGAACATAGAATAGTTTATCTCTCAGACTTGTGGAGGAGAAAGAAATTTGTGACCAAAGATGAACTAGAGACCATTACTGATCACAGAATAGAAAATTTCGATTACATCAAATTAAAAAGCCTTTGTACAAATAAAACTAATGCAAACAAGATTAGAAGGGAAGCAACAAACTGGGAAAACATTTTCACAGTTAAAGGTTCTGATAAAGGCCTCATTTCCAAAATATATAGAGAACTGACTCAAATTTATAAGAAATCAAGCCATTCTCCAATTGATAAATGGTCAAAGGATATGAACAGACAATTTTCAGAGGATGAGATTGAAACTATTACCACTCATATGAAAGAGTGTTCCAAATCATTATTGATCAGAGAAATGCAAATTAAGACAACTCTGAGATACCACTACACACCTGTCAGATTGGCTAAGATGACAGGAAAAAATAATGATGAATGTTGGAGGGGATGCGGGAAAACTGGGACACTAATGCATTGTTGGTGGAGTTGTGAACGAATCCAACCATTCTGGAGAGCAATCTGGAATTATGCCCAAAAAATTATCAAAATGTGCATATCCTTTGATCCAGCAGTGTTTCTATTGGGCTTATATCCCAAAGAAATACTAAAGAAGGGAAAGGGACCTGTATGTGCCAAAATGTTTGTAGCAGCCCTGTTTGTAGTGGCTAGAAACTGGAAAATGAATGGATGCCCATCAATTGGAGAATGGCTGGGTAAATTGTGGTATATGAATGTTATGGAATATTATTGTTCTGTAAGAAATGACCAGCAGGATGAATACAGAGAGGCTTGGAGAGACCTACATGAACTGATGCTAAGTGAAATGAGCAGAACCAGGAGATCATTATACACTTCGACAACGATATTGTATGAGGACATATTTTGATGGAAGTGGATTTCTTTGACAAAGAGACCTGAGTTTCAATTGATAAATGACGGACAAAAGCAGCTACACCCAAAGAAAGAACACTGGGAAACGAATGTGAACTATCTGCATTTTTGTTTTTCTTCCCGGATTATTTATACCTTCTGAATCCAATTCTCCCTACGCAACAAGAGAACTGTTCGGTTCTGCAAACATATATTGTATCTAGGATATACTGCAACATATCCAACATATAAAGGACTGCTTGCCATCTAGGGGAGGGGTGGAGGGAGGGAGGGGAAAAAAAATCGGAACAGAAATGAGTGTCAATATAATGTAATTATTAAATAAAAAATTTAAAAAAAAAAAAAAAGAGGACTGGAAATAGTCCTGGATGCAGTGGGAGTTCTTGGCCTTTTTCAGCTAAATCTTCAACAGGTACTTAGTTTGACAGAGGGCACACCCATTCAGTGATTAAGGCTAAGTAACAATTGAGCAAGGAGTCTCCTTGTTAGTTTAGGAATAACTACCCTGCAAATAATATTAAATACAAAATTCTTATTAAAAATCACATGACTATCTGAAAATAATTCTCATTTTATTGTTGTTATAGTTGTTGTTATTGTTGTTTTGCAAGGCAATTAGAATTAAGTAAATTGCCCAGGGTCACACAGCTAGTAAGAGTTAGATGCCTGCGGCTGGATTTGAAATTAGATCCTCCTGACTCCAGGGCTAGTACTCTATTTACTATGCCATTAAGCTTTCTCTCATTTAATTTTAAAGATTTAGATATTTCTAAATAGGAATAAATAAGAAATTCATTTACCCACTTAATATATTAGTTCATATGACATATGCACAAAAAATATAATAGATGTATCTTGTGAAAGTATATTACAACAAAATTTAAAATTGAAATGTTTATTACTTTTAGCAATGGGTATATAAAGAGTTCTCTGAAACAAGAAATTTGAAAAAAAAATTTCTATGTGAAACAGGGTTTTCTTCTCTATTATACAGAAAACAATATTGATCTCAATAATGACTAATGTATACACCCACACATATGGTTATATATACATACTCATATATACATATACACACATATATTGATATATCTATAGCTATTTCTATATTTATATCTATTTTATATTTACATATTCTTATATCTATATCTATATTTTAAACTATATACATGTACTTGAAATGGATTTTTTCTTCTTTACTTTATAGATCAACATTTTATTTTCCTCATAAAGGCATTTGAATGGATTATGTAGAGTTTGAAACAATATGTAGAATATGAGATGCTTTTTTTAAAAGTTTGTTGGAATTCATTTGTAAAATCATCCACTCAATTGTCTTTTAATAGGGCAATTCTTTAAAAGATACCCAATAATATTTATTTAAATTTTATTTTTTTTCTTTTCTTTTTTTTTTTATTTTGTATATGTAATTACATCTTTTTGAAGATCAAGTTTATCTATGGGGGGTCAGAATAAATTCAGGGATTTGCCTGAAATTTCCCATAGTTCCCTATTACCAATATTAAAATAATGCCTCAAAATGAATCCCAGAATTCTGGAATGGCAGAGAGACAATTTAGAAGGAAAGCATGAAATGTATTTCTCCTTGGAGTGAGAGTGCAGTGCAGTCTAGTTCTGACCAAACAATTCAGCAGCAGGCCTTGGGGAAAATGAATTGCCCTTGCATCTGTCAGGCCACAAAAAGTCAAGGAGTCAGACAACTGGTCAGAAGGAAATTGCAAAAAACTCTTTACTTGCACTGAATGAAAGACTCTGTTGCATAATCCACATATGGTTCTGAATCACAGTCCTAAAAGGAAGAGGAGTGCTGGCAGGAACAGACACCTTGGTTTTAGTGGCAGAGTACAAAAGAGTGCTTGAAAAAGCTCATTGTAAAAAATTATTCTTTGACTATTAGAACTGGGTAAGTGGAAGCTAATAACTCCATGAGACAACAAGAAATAATCAAACAAAGTCAAAAGAATGAAAAGTAGAAGAAAATGTCAAATAAATATCTCATTAGAAAAATAACTAGTCTGGAAAATAAAATGAGGAGAGAGAATTTAAGCATTATTGGATTACCTAAAAGCCATGATAAAAACAGCCTAAGCATTATATTTTTTTAAAAAAATTATCAAGGAAAACTACCTTTGATATTCAAAAACCAGAGGATAAAAGAGAAATTGAATTTTTTTAAAAAAATCAATCACTTCTGATAAGAGCTCTCAAAAGAAAATTTTCAGGAATATTATGGCCAAATTTCAAAGGGTTCAGGTCAAGGAGAAAATATTACAAGCAGCCAAAAAGAAATAAATTAAATATTATGGAACTATAGTTGTGGGATCACAGAAGATTTATCAAATGTTAAATTAAAGAATCTGAAGGATAGAAATATGATGTTTCTGAAGGCAAAGGATCTAGAATTGGAAGCAAGAATTACCTACTCAGAGTAACTAAATATTATACTTAATGGAGGAAAATGGATATTTATTAAAATTAGTTATCTCACATAAAAGAGGTCTGAATGAACTTTTATATGGGAGAAATATGATGCCTGAACCTTACTTTCATTGGAATTGGTTCAAAGAAAGAATAACAAACAACACACACACACACAACACACACACACACACACACACACACAACACACATACATATGTTACCCTACAGAGAAATAGAAGGGAAGAAAACAAGAAATGGAATTTTGATAGAAGGGAAGGTAAATTAGGGGAGATTGTAATCAGAAGTGAACCAGATTTTCAAGGAGGGATAATGTGGAGAAATTGAGAGGGGAGGAGGGAGGGAAAGAAAGGGGAGGGGCATAAAAAGGAGAGGGGGGGAGAGGAGGGAGAGGAAACAGGGAAAAGTGAGAGAGGGAGAAGGGGAAACAGGGAGAGAAGTAGAGACAAAAAGGGGAGGGAGACGGGGGAAAGGAAGGAGGAAGAGGGGAAGAGAGGGAGGATAAATTGAAGGGAAATAAGATGAAAAAATGTATAATGAGTGATCATCATGGTGAATGAGAATGGACTAACCCACCCATATAATGGAAATGGATAACAGAGTAGATTAAAAAATCAGAATTCTACAACATATTATAAGAAATATACGAAGCAGAGTCACACAGAGTAAGGACGTGGGACTGTAACAGAATTCCTTTTACTTCAGCTGAAGCAAAAATAGCAGAGATATCAATCATAATCTCATGCAAAGGAAAAGCAAAAATAAGTCTGATTAAGAGAGCTAAGCAGGTTAACTACATCTTGCAAAGTTACTATAGAAAATGAAGTAATGTTAACAATAAACCCATGAGCACCAAGTGATGTAGTATCCAAATTGTTAATAGAAAAGTTAAGTCAATTACAAGAGGAAATAACAAAAACGGTTCTATCAGGGAATTTTCTCCTCTCAGAACTAGATAAATCTAACCATAAAATAATTAATAAAGAAGTTAAGGAGGTGAATAGAATTCTAGAAAAGTTAGAGATGATAGACTCTGGGGAAATTTTAATGGCAATAGAAAAATTAGGTTCCCTTTTTCTTAGTAGTATATGGCCCCTCTTCAAAAATTGACCATGTATTAGAGCATAAAAAACTAAAACTCAAATACAGAAAAGTAGAGTTATTAAAGGTATCCTTTTCAGATTATAATGATTAAATAAAATTACAGTCAATATAAAGGACCATGGAAAGATTGGTTAAAATTAATGGTGAACTAAATAACCAAATTCTAAAGAATGAATGGGTCAAAGGATAAATCATTTTAAAAAATGGAGAATTTCATGAAAGAGAATGGCAATAAGAAACCAACTTTACCAAAATTTATGGAATGCAGCCAAAACAGTACTTCAGAGAAAATTCACATTTCTAAATGTTTACATCAATAAAATAGAAAAAAAAAGTTTGATGAATTAGATATGCAACTATTAAAATACTAGAAAAAACTAAAATCCATGACTAAACATCAAATTGGAAACCTTGAAAATCAATGGAGAGATTAATAAAATTGAAAGTAAGAAAATCATTGAACTAATAAATAAAACTGGAAGCTGGTCTTATAAAAAGAATGATAAAATAAATAAATCATTATTAATTTCAATGTAAAAAAACAAATTACCAATATCAAAAATAAAAAGAATGACTTCCACATCAATAGAATAAATTAAAACAAATGTTAGTAGATCTTTTGTCCAATCATATGACAATAAATCTGACAATCTAATTAAAATAGATAAATATTTACAAAACCACAAATTACCCAGATGAAGAATTACATGTTTAAATAACCCTATCTTATGAAAAGAAATTGAACATGTCATCAATATGTTCTCTAAAAAAATCCCCAGGACCAGATGGAGTCACAAATGAATTCTACCAAGAAAGTAAAGAAAAATGAATTAAAATGCTATGTAAACTATTTTTTAAAATGGCAGAGGAGTCCTATCAAAACTATCATTTGACACAAATATGGTGCTGATACCTAAACTAGGAAAAACAAAATCAGAGAAAGAATACAATTTAAATTAAAACAACTTTGAGATACTACCTCACCTTTCTCAGATTGACTGATATGATAGAAAAGTAACAAATGCAGAGGATATGGGAAAATAGAGACACTAATGCATTGTTGGTGGAGCTGTATCCTGACTCAACAATTCTGTAGAACAATTTGGAATTATTCTAAAGGGTTATAAAATCATATATATATACCATTTAACTCAGAAATACCACTACTAAGTGTATCCCAAAGAGATTTTTAAACAGTAAAAGGATGCACATGTCCCAAAATAATTATAACAGTTTTTTGTGGTAGAAAAAAATTAGAAATTAAGAGAATGCCCAACAATTGGGGAATGGTTGAACAAGTTGTCATATATAATTGTAATGGAATAGGATAAGAAATAATGAGCAGGATGGTTTCAAAAAATCTTGGAAGACTAATATGAACTGATACAAAGTAAAATTAGCAGAACTAGAAGAACATTGTACATAATACTGTACAATATTGTACAGCAACTTTGTGCAATGATCAACACTGAATGGCTCAGCTATTCTAAGCAAATCAATGATTTAAGACAATTCTGATGGATATCATGGAAAATTCCATCCATCTCCAGAGAAAGAGTTGATGGAATCAGTGTAAATATAGATTAAAGCATCCCTTTTATAGATAGATAGATAGGTAGATAGATAGACAGATAGATAATAGATAGATAGATAGATAGATAGATAGATGTGTTTATTGATAATGTGCTTTATTTCACAACCTCACTAAGAAGAGAGTATGCTTTGCAAGACTGTACATGTGTGACCTTATATCAAATAAGTTGCCTTCTCAATCAGTATGGTAAGAAGAAAGGAGAAAATTGGGAACACAATTTACACACACACACACACACACACACACACACACACTGTTTTACATGTTATTCGAAACAAAATGTTTTTAAATTTCTCTGCAAAAAATTTATGTAATAATTTGATAATCCCTCTGGATGGTCTCTTACTTGGATGAAAATAATTGGAAGATTGAAGAAAAAATTTATTTCTGCTGCATTTTTTTTTTCTTTTTTGAGGCAAGTGGGGTTAAGTGACTCAACCAGGGTCACACAGCTTCTAAGTGTCTGAGGCTAGATTTGAAGTCAGGTCCTACTGATTCCAGGCCTGCACACAGTGCTCTATCCAATTCATCATCTAGTTGCATCTAGCTGTTATGTTTTTTTCAATAAATTCTATGTATTTTGTCATATTTATTGAGGACAATTTTTTGGAAGAGATCCTTTGAAGAAACATTTTTCTCAATGAATCAAAAATTTTTTCTATAATCAACTACAATTAAGCACAATGAATTTTTGTATTGACTACACTTCTAGTCAATTGTATTATATAAATTATGTATTGCTCTGATTGGATTTCACATTTTTTCCCTCTAGTATCTACATTGTCTTTATCTGTAAGACAAATTTACTATATTTTATAATTTATATATTTATACTTTCATCATTCATAGATTGTTATATTTTCTTTTTAATTTCCAAAAGGAGGAATACCTTTAATTTATTATATCTTTCTTTAGTAAAGGTTTTTTATGTTAGAATATAATATATAGGATATTAATATGACAAATCTCTTCTTTATGTAATATGCTTTCTTTGAGGTCCAGTATAATTTTTTTTTAAGTTTACTTCAGTGAATAATGGGCCAAAAAGATTTATTCCTTCCTTTGTCCATTAAGTTCTGCCTGTACATTAAGTCTGATTTCTTTAATAGTTTTTTTTTTTTTTACTCTGTGTTCTTTTAATTATTCATCCTTTTGTGGATCATATTTTGGAGGGTAACAATTATAAATATTTCTAACTTTTACTTATTTTTGAAACTGAGATTTTCTCTTTTGTATAATTATTTGATGAGTGATTATTAGTTGACATATTAAGACTGATATAATGTAAGTTTGTGTAGTATATTTTAGCATGATAAAATGTCTTGATTAAATTCTTATTTTATGTTAAATTCAATTTTATCCAATAACATTGGTATCACTCAAAATTTAAATGATTTGGGGTAGAAAAAAAAACATAGACAGTTATTTCATTTTGAATGTATTTAGATAATCCTGAATTTTTAAGCAACATATTGTTGGATTCTAATTTTTAATTAATTCTAATTGTCATTTTATTTTTAGTAATGTAAATTTAACACAACCACTGTAAGCAAAGCTTCTTTTTCTTATATTAATAACTATTTTGGTTACTTTAACTTGGACTTCTAATTTATTAAAGAAAGAAGTTTAAAAATGGGATTTTCCTGACTTATTATCTCTTGCCCCCTGGGTCTATTCTTTCTTTTTCCTTCTCTGTCTCTAAAACATGTTTATGAGACTACTGATAATTTAGCCAATTTAAGAATTGGAAGTTCTCATATTTTGCCAGTGACTCTTTTACCTTGTTTATTTAAAGAATTTATCTTCTTGGTTGGGATACCTGTTAGTTTTTTGAAGATTTACTTGAAGTTTAATATCAAATATCACTCTTTGAATTCTGTGACATCAATTAGTTTTTCAAATATCCACCTTGTAAACAAACTAGATTTGGTCAATTATGATTTCTTTTTTTTTCCTTTGTGAATACATCTAAGCAATCTAACATTGTTTTGTTGTTGTTGTTTTTTTCCCAGCATAATTTCTGATATTTGAGTTAGTTCATTCAATAAGTCTAAACATATTTTAATCATATTAGTATTTTTTTGTATTGCTCACATAAGAGAGGTACTGGCTAATAAGAATCAAGGTCTCAGAACATGCATGTTTGGTGACACTACTTTATTAAATTCATCATGATAGATGGAAGGGTATAGCTTTTTTATGGTAATAGTTTTCCTGATATTGAACCAGCCCTGCATTCTTGCTATAAATCCCACTAGCTCATGGTGTATTATCTTGCTCAAAAGTCTCTGTAATCTCTTTGCTAATATTTTATTTAAATTTTTGCATCAATACAGGGATATTGTTCTGTAATTTTCTTTCTCTGTTTTGGCTCTTCCTGATTTAGATATTAATACCCTTTTTGTGTCATAGAAGGAATTTGGCAATACTCCTTTGTTAGCTATTTTTTTTCCAAGTAGTTTACATAGTATTTTTTTTATTTTTATGCATGTATTTATTTTCAATACCATAAAATTCTGTTCTCTATACAGATGAGTATTTATTTTGTGATAAATCAAATTGCATGTGTGATCATGAAGGCTTAATGCCTCTTGTTTTTTTTTAATATTTTATTTTATTTTATAATAACTTTATATTGACAGAATTCATGCCAGGGTAATTTTTTTTTTACAACATTATCCCTTGCGCTCACTTCTGTTCCGATTTTTCCCCTCCCTCCCTCCACCCCCTCCCCTAGATGGCAAGCAGTCCTATATATGTTAAATATGTTGCAGTATATCCTAGATACAATATATGTGTGCAGAACCGAGCATTTCTCTTGTTGCACAGGGAGAATTGGATTCAGAAGGTAAAAAACAACTCGGAAAGAAAAACAAAAATGCAAATAGTTCACATTCATTTCCCAGTGTTCTTTCTTTGGGCGTAGCTGCTTCTGTCCATCATTTATCAATTGAAATTGAGTCATTGTCAAAGAAATCCACTTCCATCAGAATACATCCTCATACAATATCGTTGTCGAAGTATAAAGTGATCTCCTGGTTCTCCTCATTTCACTTAGCATCAGTTCATGTAAGTCTCTCCAAGCCTCTCTGCATTCATCCTGCTGGTCATTTCTTACAGAACAATAATATTCCATAACATTCATATACCACAATTTACCCAGCCATTCTCCAATTGATGGGCATCCATTCAATTTCCAGTTTCTAGCCACTACAAACAGGGCTGCCACAAACATTTTAGCACATACAGGTCCCTTTCCCTTCTTTAGTATTTCTTTGGGATATAAGCCCAATAGAAACACTGCTGGATCAAAGGGTATGCACAATTTGGTAACTTTTTGGGCATAATTCCAGATTGCTCTCCAGAATGTTTGGATTCGTTCACAGTTCCACCAACAATGCATCAGTGTCCCAGTTTTCCTGCATCCTCTCCAACATTCATCATTATTTTTTCCTGTCATCTTAGCCAATCTGACAGGTGTGTAGTGGTATCTCAGAGTTGTCTTAATTTGCATTTCTCTGATCAATAATGATTTGGAACACTCTTTCATATGAGTGGTAATAGTTTCAATTTCATCATCTGAAAATTGTCTGTTCATATCCTTTGACCATTTATCAATTGGAGAATGGCTTGATTTCTTATAAATTTGAGTCAGTTCTCTATATATTTTGGAAATGAGGCCTTTATCAGAACCTTTAACTGTGAAGATGTTTTCCCAGTTTGTTGCTTCCCTTCTAATCTTGTTTGCATTAGTTTTGTTTCTACAAACGCTTTTTAATTTGATATAATCAAAATTTTCAATTTTGTGATCAGTAATAGTCTCTAGTTCATCTTTGGTCACAAATTTCTTTCTCCTCCACAAGTCTGAGAGATAAACTATCTTATGTTCCTCCAATTTATTTATAATCTCGTTCTTTATGCCTAAATCATGCACCCATTTTGATCTTATCTTGGTATATGGTATTAAGTGTGGGTCCATGCCTAATTTCTGCCATACTAATTTCCAGTTATCCCAGTAGTTTTTATCGAATAATGAATTCTTATCCCAAAAGTTAGGATCTTTGGGTTTGTCGAACACTAGATAGCTATAGTTGACTATTCTGTCTTGTGAACCTAACCTTTTCCACTGATCAACTAATCTATTTCTTAGCCAATACCGAATGGTTTTGGTGACTGCTGCTTTATAATATAATTTTAGATCAGGTACAGCTATGCCACCTTCATTTGATTTTTTTTTCATTAATTCCCTTTAGAGTCTCAACTTTTTATTGTTTCATATGAATTTTGTTGTTATTTTTTCTAGATCATTAAAACATTTTTGGAAGTCTGATTGGTATAGCACTAAATAAATAGATTAGTTTAGGGAGTATTGTCATCTTTATTATATTCGCTCAGCCTATCCAAGAGCACTTAATATTTTTCCAATTATTTAAGTCTGACTTTATTTGTGTGGAAACTTTTTTGTAATTTTGTTCATATAATTCCTGACTTTCCTTTGGTAGATAGATTCCCAAATATTTTATGGTATCAACAGTTATTCTGAATGGAATTTCTCTTTGTATCTCTTGCTGTTGGATTTTGTTGGTGATGTATAAAAATGCTGAGGATTTATGGGGATTTATTTTGTATCCAGCTACTTTGCTAAAATTGTGAATTATTTCCAATAGCTTTTTGGTAGAATCTCTGGGGTTCTCTAGGTATACCATCATATCATCTGCAAAGAGTGATAGTTTGGTTTCCTCATTGCCTACTCTAATGCCTTTAATATCTTTCTCGACTCTTATTGCAGAGGCTAGTGTTTCTAATATGATATTGAATAATAATGGTGATAGTGGGCAACCTTGCTTCACTCCAGATCTTACTGGGAAGGATTCCAGTTTTTCCCCATTGCATATAATGCTTACTGATGGTTTTAAATATATGCTCCTGACTATTTTAAGAAAAAGTCCATTTATTCCTATGCTCTCAAGTGTTTTTATTAGGAATGGATGTTGAATTTTATCAAATGCTTTTTCTGCATCTATTGAGATGATCATATGGTTTTTCTTGGGTTGGTTATTGATATAGTCAATTATGCTAATAGTTTTCCTAATATTGAACCAGCCCTGCATTCCTGGTATAAATTCTACTTGGTCATAGTGTATTATCCTGGTGACGATTTTCTGTAATCTTTTTGCTAATATTTTATTTAAGATTTTAGCATCAATATTCATTAGGGAGATTGGTCTATAATTTTCTTTCTCTGTTTTCAACCTACCTGGTTTAGGTATCAGTACCATGTCTCTGTCATAAAAGGAGTTTGGTAGGACTCCTTCAATCCCTATTTTTTCAAATAGTTTATTTAGCATTGGAGTTAATTGTTCTTTAAATGTTTGGTAGAATTCACATGTAAATCCATCTGTCCTGGGGATTTTTTCTTAGGGAGTTGGTTGATAGTTTGTTCTATTTCTTTTTCTGAGATGGGACTGTTTAGGATATTTACTTCTTCCTCTGTTAGTTTGGGCAAGCTATATTTTTGGAGGTATTCTTCTATTTCATTTAAGTTGTCAAATTTATTGGCATAAAGTTGGGCAAAGTAACTCCTAATTATTGCTCTAATTTCCTCTTCATTAGTGGCGAGTTCTCCCTTTTCATTTTTAAGACTAACAATTTGCTTTTCCTCTTTCCTTTTTTTAATCAGATTTACTAAGGGTTTGTCTATTTTATTGGTTTTTTCATAGAACCAACTCTTAATTTTATTCATTAATTCAATTGTTTTTTTACTTTCAATTTTATTGATCTCTCCTTTTATTTTTAGAATTTCAAGTTAATCATTTGACTGGGGGTTTTTAATTTGTTCCTTTTCTAGCATTTTTAGTTGCAAGCCCAATTCATCGAGCTTCTCTTTCTCTATTTTATGCAAATAGGCCTCTAGAGATATGAAATTCCCCCTTATTACCGCTTTGGCTGTATCCCATACATTTTGGTATGATGTCTCATTATTATCGTTTTCTTGGATGAAATTATTAATTATGTCTATGATTTGTTGTTTCACCCAATCATTCTTTAGTATAAGATTATTTAGTTTCCAATTATGTTTTGGTCTACTTTCCCCTGGCTTTTTGTTGAATGTAATTTTCATTGCATCGTGGTCTGAAAAAGATGCATTTATTATTTCTGCCTTACTGCATTTGAATTTGAGGTTTTTATGTCCTAATATATGGTCAATTTTTGTATAGGTTCCATGAACTGCTGAAAAGAAAGTGTACTCCTTTCTGTCTCCATTACATTTTCTCCAGAGATCTATCATATCTAACTTTTCTAGTATTCTATTTACCTCTTTGACTTCTTTCTTATTTATTTTGTGGTTTGATTTATCTAATTCTGAGAGTGCAAGGTTGAGATCTCCCACTGTTATAGTTTTGCTGTCTATTTCTTCTTGCAGCTCTCTTAATTTTTCTTTTAAGAAATTAGATGCTACACCACTTGGCACATATATGTTTAATAGTGATATTGCTTCATTATCCATGCTACCCTTTAGCAAGATATAGTGCCCTTACTTTTCTCTTTTAATTAGATCAATTTTTTTGCTTTAGCTTGATCTGAGATCAGGATGGCTACCCCTGCTTTTTTGACTTCACCTGAAGCATAGTAGATTTTGCTCCAACCTTTTACCTTTAACCTGCATGTATCTCCCTGCTTCAGGTGTGTTTCCTGTAAACAACATATTGTAGGATTCTGGCTTTTAATCCATTCTGCTAACCGCTTCCTCTTTATGGGGGAGTTTACCCCGTTCACATTTATGGTTAAAATGACCAATTCTGTATTACTTGCCATCTTGTTAACCCCTGTTTATGCTTTTCTCCCTTCTTTCCCCCTTACCCCTCTTCCCAGTATTAAGCTTGTGAGCACCACTTGCTTCTCACACCCCTCCCTTTTTAGTACCCCCCCTTGCCTTAGATTTCCTCCCCCTATCTTACCCCTTTCCCTCCCCATTTCCGTATTCCCTTCTGCTTAGCTTATTCCTTCCCTTTTCACTTTTCCCTTCTCACTTCTCAATGAGGTGGGAGAAGTTTCACCATAAATGAAATATGTCTAAAACTTTTCTCTTAAAGCCAATTCTGAAGGTAGTAAGATACCCACTATATTCATCCCCCTCCCTTCTTTCTCTCAGATATAATAGGTTTCCTTTGCCTCTTCATGAGATGTAGTACTCCCACTTTACCCTTTTTTCTGGTGCAATGTCCTTTCCACATCTACTGTCTAGAACAAGGTATACATGTATTCTTTATACAGCTTTATATCAGAAATATAGTTCCCAAGATTAATCTTTACCTTTTTAGATTTCTCTTGAGTTCTATATTTGTAGATCAAACTTTTTGTTAAATTCTGGCTTTTTCATCAAAAATAGGTGAAATTCACTTACTTCGTTGAATGTCCATCTTCTTCCCTGGAAAAAGATGCTCATTCTAGCTGGGTAAGTTATTTTTGGTTGCATACCAAGTTCTTTAGCCTTTCAGAATATCATATTCCAGGCCCTTCGATCCTTTAATGTGGATGCTGCCAGATCCTGGGTGATCCTTATTGTGGCTCCTCGATACTTGAATTGGGTTTTTCTAGCTGCTTGCAATATTTTTTCCTTCATCTGAGGGTTCTGGCATTTGGCCACTATATTCCTTGGTGTTTTGATTTTAGAATCCCTTTCAGTGGGTGATCGATGAATTCTTTCAATGTCTATTTTATCCTCTGTTCCTATGACTTCTGGGCAGTTCTCTTTGATAATTTCCTGGAAAATAGTGTCCAGGCTCTTTTTTTCATCATGCTTTTCTGGGAGTCCAATGATTCTCAGATTGTCTCTCCTGGATCTGTTTTCCAGGTCTGTTGTCTTCCCCAGAAGGTATTTCACATTCTTTTCCATTATTTGATTTTTTTGGATTTGCTTGACTGATTCTTCTTGTCTCCTCGAGTCATTCAATTCCAATTGTTCGATTCTGATTTTTAATGAAGTGTTTTCTTCACTCACTCTTTTAAAATCTTTTTCTAATTGTCCCATTGAATTCTTTTGTTCTGTGGAATTTTTTTCCATTTCGCCAATTTTGTTTTTTAGAGAGCTGTTTTCTGTTTCCAGTTCACTAATCCTATTTTTCAAGGATTTTATTTCTTTATCCAGTCTCTCTTTAACTGAGTGGGATGACTTCTCCAGACTCTCTTGCCAAGCCTCCCTCTCCTTTTCCCATTTTTCTTCTAGCTCCCTTGTGAGAGCCTTTTAAATTACTTCTATGAACTTCATCTGTGCTGAGGAACAGATGATCTCCTCCTTTGGGGATTCACCTGGGTACTGTCTGTTTTTAGTCTCCTCAGGATTTGGAGTCTGCTCTCTTTCTGTATAGAAGCTGTCAAGGGTTAAAGTCCTCTCCAGTTTTTTGCTCATTATGTCAAAGAATCAAAGACAAACTAGCAAAAAGAGAAAAAGAAATCACCCCTAATTTGGAGTCTGCTTTTTGGGGGGAGGGGCTGGGTGGCATTACCGAGCTTCCTCTACAGACTGTGGGGGCAGCACCGAGGCACTATCCCTACTGTGCTGTGCCTGCGCTCTGAGATCCCAGAGCGTGCTGAGTCACTGTGGTGGGGAGGTGGGGGTGGGGAGGATTGGCCAGGTCCCGAGAGACTCCAGCTGTTTGGGGTTGTATTTTTTTTCATTCTTTTTAGTTTGTTTGATTAGTTTAGTTTGACTGATTCTTCAGGTCTCATAGCATGCTTAGCTTCCATTTGCCCCATCCTAGTATTCAATATGTGATTTTCTTCAATTAGCTTTTGTATCTCTTTTTCTATTTGGTTAATTCTACTTTTGAGGATGTTGTTTTCTTCACTGGATTTTTTTTTTTTTTTTTTTTTGCATTTAGACAATTGTATATTTTAAGGCATTGCCTTCCTTTCAAAGTTGCTGACTCTCTCTTCATACCTATCATTTCTTTTCTCAAGTTTCTTCTACCTTTCTTATTTGCCTGTTAAAGTCTTTTATGAGCTCTTCTAAAAAGCCTCTTTGGACTTGAGACCAAATAATATAACTCTTTAAGCTTTCTTCTTTGGACACTTTGTCCTCATCTGAGTTGGAGTTCTGTTCTTCCCTATCACCACAGTAGCTTTCTGTGGTCAGGGTTCTTTTCTGTTCCTTGTTCATTTTTTTTTCATTTTTTTTTCTTTTCTTTTCTTTTTTTTTTTTTTTTAACTTTTATGGTTGAACTCTGCTCCTCTAGTATAAGAGGCATTGTCCCAAACTTTCTGTGCAATTCTGAGCCTTGGCTTTGAACACAGGGGCTCCTTGTGTTTGAAGGGAGTAGCTTTAACTTCTCTTTTCAGGAAACAGCCTGATTTTCAGAATTTGCTTCTGAGCTGGGAGTGGAACCTGCCCCACTGATTTGCTCCTTGAGTGAATCAAGGCTGAAGGTCTTAGTTGCTGATTTGCTATGATTAAGCTCCTCTCTAAGATTTTCCCAAAGTCTATCTGAGCTGGGCTGAGTCCACTCCAGTGAGACTGACTGCTTGACATTTTTTCCAGGCTATCTTGACCTGAAAAGTGGTTTTATTATGTCACAATCTGTTCAAAAGCTTGATTTCATATGGTTTTCAAAGGAAATTGAAAGAGCCCTAACAGCTTCCTAATTTAACTCTGCCATCTTGACTCAACCCCTAGAAGTAAATTATAAACATTCTAATAAACTCAGTTTTTAAATGTTTGCCCATGGTTTTAAAACTGTTTTTATTCTTTTGGGGACTAGTTTTTAGGAGCAGAAAACGATATGAGGAACTTGGCTACTTTTGACCACTTCATTCCACTATCTTTGATCAGACTAATTCTCTTGCTTATAAAGGCATTCCTTTGATGTTGCCCTATAAACCCTACTAGTAATGGTAGAAGTTACATAATGCTCTACTTTAAAATCTCAACCCCAATCATTTTGGACCAATTCCCTTACATTTGTCAAATCCACATTTCCATCACATAACCTGGTCATATGCATGATTTTTAATTTTATATTTTATGGTAAGGCTCTTATACTTTTGTCTAATTTCATTCCCAAATCTATTCAGTAACTCTTTCAGTAAATGTTTATGAAGCACTTATGCAAATCATTTTGCTAGCCAATAGTAATACAGATGCAGAAACAAAAATCCTACCCCCTCCCCACTTTGAAACATTTACATAACATTATCTTGGTGACAACTAAAAAACATTTGAAGCCCAGTATTTTGAAAAATGAATTATATGTCTTGGCTTCTATATTTCCTGCCATATGTTATTGATATCATTTTGACATATAATAATAATTGTCTTTTAGACTGAAAAATCTGCTGGCCATCTTCGACTCTGTCCTGCATTTGGCAACTCATAACAATTTAATATCTACTTTTTGCTACACTGTATTTATAACTAACATTTCTTTTTATCTAAGTTTGATAAATATCCATTCAGTTGCTGAGTTTAAAACCAACCACTATGTTCTAAAATTGATATATGGAAGATTGTAGCATATGGATGATCTCACCTCTATGTAGTAGTCATCTTCACCACCAAATAGCAGTCACTATATGGCATAATCATATTTGTGTATCTTGGTGCCGATATTCTTTTTCCCCCTTTTACTATAGTATTGATTTATATTTAGATGAAGGGACACTTTGGCATTATGTATTTTATTTGATGACTATTCAAATTAGTATTTACATATTTCATGTTTTGGTAAATGCCATATTCCTCTTTGCCTTTGGTCTTTCTTAATATACACTCTGCTTATTGTCATTCCTCTTCCTTGTATTTCTGTTCTCCAGAGGCATTTGCAAGGTAAAAAATTGGTTTAAAACCCTTTCAGCCTAAAATTTATGGCAATCTGATATGGATAATACATACTCTTCCAAAAAGAAATAGGTTTTAAAATGAATTTGGTTATGCCACAATGGGGAAATTTATGTAATTCTCCCATTCAGTCATTAAAAAGTGAGATGGCTTGGGTGAGGTTTTGAATAGAACCTGTAAGAATGTGATAGAATCAATCTATCTTAGAACTGGAAGGGATTCCACAGACCAGATAGTCCAAATTCCTCTTTAACCTCAAGGAAAATTTTACTAATTCTTGAAAATTTTAAATATTTGGACATTCTTCAAAATAGTAAGTTAATTTTATCTTCTTTGATTTCTACCCATAAAAGAATTAGATGGCACAATAGAGAAAACACAGTTTTAAAATCAGGAAAATCTGAGTTCAAATCTGAACCCAGACACATCCTAACTGTGTGACCCTAACACATAGACCCCAATAGTGAACGAAAAATTTTTCCTACTAATTCTATGTCTGTCTCGCAGATGAAGCAGATTAGCCTTCCTCTTTTGTTAACTTGTTGTTTTTATTTGTTGTGCTATATCACTCACTTTCCAATAAATACCACCCCTTGTAACATATGTAACTTTCCATTGATCTTAGTTTACCTAAGTTTTAAAAGAAAAGAAGAGTTCTTAAAAATGTCATATAGAACCAACATTAGCTATTGTACCTAATCTGAGTTCTATGATCTTTAAATGTTGTTTTAAATTGTAGTTATTATGTGCAAAATTCTTTAAGTTGGGGAATCTACAGAAGGGACCTCAGTAGCCATATAGAAAAAAACAGATTAGGAAAAGACTCCCTTCTAAAATATTCCTGAAGACTATCTTCAGCTTTGTTATCTAGGCTTTCCTTCTAGACCTACAATGAATACTAACCAATTACCTCTAAGGAAACTTTTGTATAATGATAATTACTAGAAAGGTTGTACAGTGATAATTATTTTGAATTATTTTTATCTCAACCCTAAATTTGCCTCTGTTTAACTTCCGTGCAGATAAGTTGAATGAATATTTTATTTACATTGTTGTAGTTTCAATGTGTATTGGGTTTTTTTTAAATTATTATTATTTCTACTTCACTTTGCAGCAGTTCAAAAAGATGAGACCATATTCTACTCAGTGTGAAAGTATACGATCTACTTCTCTTCTAATATTTTTATTTATGATCTCTAATATTAAATCCATGTATCAATGTGGAAAGTATTTTGGAATATAATGTAAAATGTTAGTCTAAATCTAATTTCTACTAGAATGTGTTCCAATTTTCTCAGTAGTTTTTTTTTTTTTTTTACCAAGTAAGTAATTTTTCCTAGATGATTATGTTTCCCATTTTATCAAAAACTGGATTGCTGAATTTATATTTTTATTCTCCATTATCTTGTCTTTTGCATTAATTTTTATCATTAAACAATACCAAATGGTTTTGATGCTATTTAAGAACTATTATTTCCTCCTCCATCCTTACCTTTTTCATTATTTCTCTTAGTACTACATCTTTGCTTTCCAAATAATTTTTTAACCATTTGGTCTAGTTCTATAAATCATTCTCTTGATAGTTTGATTGGCATAACATTAAAAGTGTAAATAATTTTGGTAGTATTTTCATTTTTATTATATTGACATGGTCTACTCATGTACAAAGAAAATTCCTCCAGCTATTTAAGTTATTCTTTACTTCTTTAAGGAACACTTTGCATTTGAATCTATACATGACTTTTTGTATACTTTGATGGGTTAATCTGCTTATTTTTATGTGTTGTATAGTCATTTGGAATGGAATTTCCCTATTATTGTTTCTTATGATTTATTATTAACATATAGAAAAGCTTCAGATATTTGAGTATTTATTTTGTAATCTGCAACTTCACTGATGCTATTAATTATCTCAGTTTCTAACTTTGCTGATTCCCTCTAATTTTAGAAATATAGAATTATATCATCAGCAAAGAGGGATTGCATTTATAGCAGAAAAGATTATTTCTGATATTGGTTTGTGGACTATAGTTCCTTTGAGCATAACATAGTTATCTTCTTTGTTTGAATAGTTGTTTGTTCTTTACCAGATAACACGATTCTGGCATCATTTTTTTTTTTTTAATTCACTTGAATCATGGTAAAAAAAATTTCCAACCTTTTGGTTTCATTTTTATGCCTTTTTAATTTATATTTTCTTTTCCCCAACATGTAAAAACAATTTTAACATGCATTTAACAATTTTTGAGTTCCAAATTTTCTCTTCCTCTTTGCCTTATCACTCCCAATTGAGAAGACAAACAATTTGACATAGATTATACATGTACAGTTATGCAATACAAATTTCCAAATCATATTTTTTAAGAAAACATGAAAAAAAAACAAGAAAAATAGAGAAAGCTAAAGAAACATTTTTTTTTACCTGCATTCAGACCTTTATCAGTCCTTTTTTTCATCATAAGTCTTTCGGAATTGTCTTGGATTGTTGTATTGCTGAGAATAGCTAAATCATTCACATCCATCATACTTATTACTGTATACAATATACCCCTGGTATTTTTATTTCACTTTGCATCAATTCATGTAAATCTGGCAAGATTTTTCTGAGAGCATCTTGCTCATCATTTCTTATACCATAAAAATATTCCATCACAATCATAGGCAACAATTTGATTAGCTATTCCCACAATATCAAATATCCCCTCAATTCCCAATTCTTTGCCACCACAAAAAGAGCTGCTATAGATATTTATGTACATATAATCTTTTTTCTTTTTGTTTCTTATCTCTTTGTGATACAGATCTAGTAGTGATATTGCTTGGTCAAAGGTTATGCCTAATTTTATAGCCTTTTAGGCATATTTCCAAATTGTTTTTCAGAATGATTGTATAAACAACAATACAGTATACAACGCCACAAATAGTGCATTAGTTTTTATATTTTCCATATCTCCTCAAACATTTGTAATTTTTCCCTGTAAACATTGACCAATATAACAGGATCTAGTGATAGCTCAGTTGTTTAATTTGTATTTCTCTGATGAAAAGTCACTTAGAGTATATTTTATATAACTATATATAGCTTTAGCATCTACCTTTGATCATTTTTCAATTAGAGAATGGTATTTATTTCTATAATTTTGACTCAGTTATCTATATATTTGAATATTCATGGAGCAACTTGATATAAAATATTTTCCACCGTTATTTTACCATATATTTCCTTGCATCCAATTTCCCCCATTTATCCTACTCTTTCTCTCCTTTCACCCTGTTCATTCTCAAAAGTTTTTTCACTGACTTTTTATCTCTCCCATTCTATCCTTCCTTTTATTAGCCCTACTTCCTTCTTTGATCCTCTTACCTTACTACTTTCCTGTTATGGTAAGATAGATTTCTCTACCCAAATTAATTAATTGGGGGCCTATTCTGAGGAGAGAAAGGTTCACACACTCCACCCTCCACTCCCCAAACTTCCTCTTTAGCAAAAAAAAAAAAAAAAAACCAAAAAAAAAAAAAAAAACTCTTTTGCTTCCCTTTTATGTGAAATAATTTATCTCGTTCCAATTTTTCCTTTTCCTATCTCTTAGTGTATCTGTCTTTCACACCCTTTGATTTTTTTTTAGATAACCAAACCATCATATTTAAAACATATCTATGTTGTCTGTCTATGTATACTCCTTCTAACTGACCTAATAAAAGAAAGTTTTCAGGAGTTCCAAGCATAATTTTCCATAATTGGAATGAAACAGTTTATACTAATTGAATTCTTTATGATTTCTTTTTCCTGTGTACCTTTTTATTCTTCTCTTAAGTCTTTTATGTGAAAGTTAAATTTTCTATTCAGCTTTGGTCTTTTCATCAGAAATGCTTAAAAGTCCTCTTTTTCATTAAATATTCCTCTACCTCCTGAAGGATTATATACAATTTAGCTGTGTTGGTGATTCTTGGTTTTATTGCCTCTGAAATGATATTCAGTGCTCTCTTATCCATTAATGTAGAACTGATAAATCTTGTGTTATTCAGATTGTGACTCCATGATATTTGAACTGTTTCATCTTGGCTGCTTGCAATATTTTTTTTTCCTTGACCTGAGAGCTCTGGAATATTGTTATAATATTCCTAAGATTTTCATTTGGGGAAACTCTTTCAGAAGGTGATTGATGATATTTAAAATTTTTATTTTGCTCTCTTATTCTAGAATATAAAAGTTTTTCCTGATAATTTCTTGAAAGATGATGTCTACCCCACCTTTTTTATTATGATTTTCAGGTAGTGTAATGTCCAGGCTAGCTGTCTGGAGGGTCTCAGTAGAGGCCTTGCTCTTTAGATGGAGAACTAATGAAAGCAGGAGTTACCACAAGGCTGGTCAAAAATGGAGTCCCAAATCTTCTCTGTGTCTGTGTCTGAGACTCTTCTGTGTGAGACTTCCTTAAATTCCTCAGTTTGATTATATCACTGCAGCACACTGAGCATGTGTAACCATTACATCACCATCACCTTAAGCAGGGAACCATTATCTCACACTGTGTAGGTGCTTAACTATAACTACCCTGTTGCCCTTGATTCAAGTATACCTTTTCAGAGTTCCAGCCCTCAATATGGTAGTCCAATAATTCTTAAATTTCTTTCCTCAATCTGTTTTCTAGCTCAATTGTTTTTTCCAATGAAATATTTTACATCTTCTTCTTCATTTTTCATTTTGTTTTAATGTTTCTTGATTTCTCAAAAAGAGAAAGCCACTTGTCCAATTCCAATGTTTAAGGAATTATTTTCTTCAATGAGCTTTTATAACTCCTTTTCCATTTGACCAGTTCTACTTTTTAAGGAGTCATTTTTATCAATGAAGTTTTGTACCTCTTTTCACATTTGGCCAGTTCCCCCCACACACACCCCCACTTAATAGTATTTTTTTTTCCAATTACACATAAATATAGTTTTCAAAATTCATTTTTCTAAGGTTTGAAGTTCCAAATTTTTCTATTTTCCTGTCATAGCAAACAATCTGTTATAAGTTATACATGTACAATCATGTTAAATGTATTTCCACATTAGTCATATTGAGAAAAAATAATCAGAACAAAATAGTAAAGCCATGAGGGGGAAAAGTGAAAATACTGTGCCTCAATCTGCATTCAGACTGCATAGTTATTTCTCTGGATGTGGATAGCATTTTCCATCACACGCCTTTTGGAATTGTCTTGCATCATTATATTGCTGGAAAGAGTTAAGTTTATCATGTTGATAATCACATAATCTTGCTGTTACTATGTATAATTTTTTCCTGGTTCTGCTCACTTCACACAGCATTAATTTATTTAAGTCCAAGTTTTTCTGAAATCTGAAATTTCTTATAGAGCAATAGTATTCTATTATATTCCACATATATTTCATTCTATTCTATTATACCTGGTTCATCTATTCCTCAATTCATGGACATCCCCTTAATTTCTAATTCTTTTCCACTACAAAATAAGTTGTTATAAATATTTGTATACATCTTTTCCTATTCCTATTATTATCCTTTTATTCCTATTATCTTTTTATGTTCTCTTTGGGATACAGACCTAGTAGTGGTATTGCTGGATCAAAGGATAAGCATGGTTTTATAGCCATTTGTTCATATTTCCAAATTGTTCTTCAAAATAATTGGTTCAGTTCACAAACTCCACCAACAATGAATTACGGTTCCAATTTCCCCACATTTTCCTCAACATTTATCATTTCCTTTTTCTGTCATGTTACCAATCTGATAAGTGTGAGGTGGCACATTAGCATTTCTTTAATAAATAGTGATTTAGAACATTTTTTTCATATGACTGTACAAGACTTCAATTTCTTCATCAGTAATTATACTGCCAATTAATATCCTTTGACCATTTATCAATTGGTGAATAACTTGTATTCTTATAAATTAGACTCAGTTCTTGGAATATTTGAGGAATAAAGGCCTTTATAAGAGATATGGGCTGTAAAAATTGTTTCCCAACTTTCTGATTTCCTTTTAATCTTGATCAAGCATGTGTCCAAAATTTGTTTAATATGATCAAAATTATCTATTTTACATTTTATAATGCTCCCTATCTCTTATTTGATGATAAATCCTTCTCTTCTCCATAGATCTGATAGGTTAAACTATTCCTTATTCTCCTAATTTGCTTATGGTATCACTCTTTATGTCTAAATCATGTACCCATTCTGACCTTATCTTGATATGTGGTATGAGATGTTGGTCCAAGGTTAATTTCTGCCATACTATTTTTCAGTTTTCCCAGAATTTTCATCACTGAGTGAGTTCTTATCACAGAAACTGGAATCTTTTGGTTTATTTTGCTATACTCACTTACTACTGTGTCTTGTATATCTAACCTATTCCACTGAACCATCCCTCTGTTTCTTAGCCAATATCAAATAGTTTTGCTGATTGCTACCATATAAGGTAGTATTAGATCTGTTATGAGTAGACCACCCTTTTTTGCTTTTTTTCCCATTAATTTCCATCAGAATTGATCTCCATGTTGCTATTGCCATGTACAATGATCTCCTGGTTCTCCTCATTTCACTTAGCATCAGTTCATATAAGTCTCTCTAAACCTCTCTAAAATCATCTTCCTGACTATTTCTTATATAACAACAATATTCCATAACATTCATAAACCATAACTTATTAAGCCATTCTTCAACTAATGGGCATCCACTTAGTTTCCAGTTTCTTGTCACTATGAAAAGGGATGCCACAAACATTTCTGGACATGTGGGTCCCTTTCCCTCCTTTAAGATCTCTCTGGGATAGAAGCCCAATAGATTGTTAATTATTTCTTTTTTATTATTATTATAGTCTTTGTCTACAAAACATAAGCATGGGTAATTTTTTAACACTGACCCTTGCAAAAATTCTGTTCCAAATTTTCCCCTCTTCCCCCCCCCCCCAGGGGGCAGGTAGTCCAACACATGTTAAAATATATGTTAAATCCAATATATGTATACATATCCATACAGTTATCTTGCTGCACAAGAAATATTGGATCTAAAAAGAAAAAAAAAACTTGAGAAGGAAAACAAAATGCAAGCAAACAACATCAGAAAGAGTGAAAATGCTATATTGTGGTTCACACTCAGTTCCTACAGACCTTTCTCTGGATGTAGATGGCTCTCTCTATTACTGAACAATTGAAACTGGTCTGAATCAATTCATTGGTGAAGAAAGCCACATCCATCAGAATTGATCATTGTATAGTCTTGTTATTACCATGTACAAAGATCTCCTGGTTCTGCTCATTTCACTTAGCATCAGTTCATATAAGTCCCTTCAGGTCACTCTGAAATCATCCTGTTGTATAATGGGCTGAGTCTTGAGTTGATGCACTGAGGTCCCAAGCACGTGAGGCTAAATAGTAATTGGACCATACTCTATTAATATATATGCTTGGAGAAAAAATGGCCCCCACCCACTCTTTGTGCAAGTCCTGATGTGTTGTATAGGAAATAACGTTTTTGGTGGGTGGAGGCAAGGGAGTGGAAAGGGAAGTGGAAGGAGACACTGCTGGCTGGCATCTTGTCACAGCTGCTTGCATTGCTATCGCGGCAGCCCTTCATCTCCAATCCCCCTCTGCTAGCTGGCTTCCTGTCGTAGCTGCCCATATTGCTATTGCAATCCTTCTTGTCCATATTGCTATCGCAATCCTTTTTCACCTCTTCACTTCAATAAAGATGGAAGATTTTCCCTTAACCTGAATTCCTGACTCCGGCTGATTTTAAATACATGGTCATCACACTGTTGGTCATTTCTTACAGAACAATAATATTCCATAACATTCATATACCATAATTTATTCAGCCATTCTCCAATTGATGGGCTTCCATTCAGTTTCCAGTTTCTGCCACTATGAAAAGGGCTGCCACAAACATTTTTGCATGTGTGGGTCCCTTTCCTTTTTTAAAGATCTCTTTGAGATATAAGTCCAGTGGTAACACTGCTGGGTCAAAGGGTATGCACAGTTTGATAACTTTTTGAGCATAGCTTCAAATTGCTTTCCGGAATGGTTAGATTCATTCACCGTTCCACCAACAATGTATTAGTGTCCCAATTTTCCCATATCCCCTCCAAAAGTTGTCATTATCTTTTCCTGTCATCTTAGCCAATCTGAGAGATGAGTAGTGGTATCTCAGAGTTGTCTTAATTTGCATTTCTCTGATCAATAGTGATTTGGAGAAACTTTTCATGTGGCAATAGAGTTTCAATTTCTTCATCTGAAAATTTTTCATATTCTTTGACCATTTATCAATTGGATAATGGCTTGGACTATTATAAATTAAAGTGAATTTTCTTTATATTTCTATATATTTTGGAAATGAGGCCTTTTTCAGAATGTTAAAAATGTTTTTGCAGTTTATTCCTTTCCTTCTTGTCTGCATTAGTTTTATTTGTACAAAAAATTTAACTTAATATAATCAAAATTATCTATTTTGTGATCAATAATGATCTCTAGTTCTTCTTTGGTCGCAAATCCCATCCTCTTTGACAAGTCTGAGAGGTAAAATATCCTATGTTCTTCTAATTTCTTTATGCCTAGATCATGAACTCATTTTGACCTTATCTTGGTATATGGTGTTAAGTGTGGGTCAATGCCTAGTTTCTACCATTCTAATTTATAACTTTCCCAACAATTTTTGTCAAATAGTGAATTCTTATCCCCAAATCTGAGGTTTTGGGGTTTGTCAAACACTAGATTGCTATAGTTACTAATTATTTTGTCCTGTGAACCTAATCTATTCCACTGATAAACTAGTCTATTTCTTAGCCAGTAGGAAATTGTTTTGATGATCACTGCTTTATAATATACTTTTAGATCTGGTACAGCCAGGTCATTTTATTTGATTTATTTTTCATTAATTCCCTTGAAATTCTTGACCTTTTCTTCTTCCAATTGAATTTTGTTGTTATGTTTTCAGTCAGTAAAATAGTTTCTTGGAAGTTTGATTGATATAGCACTAAATTAATAGACTAGTTTAGGTAGTATTGTCATCTTTATTATATTCACTCGACCTATCCAAGAGCATTTGATATTTTTCCAATTGCTTAGATCTGACTTTATTTGTGTGGAAAGTGTCTTGTAGTTTTGCTCATATTGTTACTGATTTTCCCTTAGCAGATAGATTCCCAAATATTTTATACTATCAATGGTTGTTTTAAATGGAATTACTCTTTGTAGCTCTTGCTGTTGGATTTTGTTAGTGATGTATAAAAATGCTGATGATTTGTGTGGATTTGTTTTATATCCTGCAACTTTGCTAAAGTTGTGGATTATTTCTAATAGTTTTTTAGTTGATTCTCTGGGGTTCTCTAATTATACCATCATATCATCTGCAGAGTGATAATTTGATTTCTTCATTACCTACTCTAATTTCTTTAATCTCTTTTTCATCTCTTATTGTCAAAGCTAGCATTTCTGATACAATATTGAATAGTAATGGTGATAGTGGGCAACCTTGTTTCACCCCTGATCTTATTGAGAATGGTTCCAGTTTACCCCCATTACATATGATGCTTACTGGTGGTTTTAAATAGATGCTATTTACTATTTTATGGAAAAGTACACTAATTTTATATTCTCTAGTGTTTTTAATGGGAATAGGTGTTGGATTTTATCAAATGATTTTTCTGCATCTATTGAGATAATCATATTTTTTTACTTTAATTATTGATATTGTCAATTATGCTAATAGTTTTTCTAACATTGAACCAGCCCTACAATCCTGGTGTAAATCTTACTTGGTCATGATATATTATTCTATGATTTTCTGTAATTTCTTTGATAATATTTTATTTAAGATTTTTGCATCAATATTTATTAGGGAGATTGGTCTATAATTTTCTTTCTCTGTTTTTGTCCTACCTCATTTAGTTATCAGTACCATGTCTGTGTCATGAAAGGAATTTGTTAGGAGTTCTTCATTCCCTATTTTTTCAGATAGTTTATATACTATTAGAGTTAATTATTCTTTAAATGTTTGGTAGAATTCACACGTACACCCATCTGCTCCTGGGGATTTTTTCTTAGGGAGTTGATTAATAACTTGTTCTATTTCTTTTTCTAAAATGGGACTCTTTAACCAATTTACTTCTTCCTCTGCTAATCTGGGCAACCTATATTTTTGAAGGTATTCATCCATTTCATTTAAATTATCAAATTTATTGGCATAAAGTTGGACAAAGTAACTCCTAATTATTGCTCTAATTTCCTCTTCATTGGCAGAAAGTTCTTCCTTTTCATTTTTAAGACTAAAAATTTGATTTTCTTTTTCCTATTTCTAATCAAATTTACTAAAGATTTATCTATTTTGTTGGTTTTTTCATGAAACTAATTCTTAGTTTTATTTATTAATTCAATAGGTTTTTTTAGTTTCAATTTTATTAATCTCTCCTTTTATTTTTAGAATTTCAAGTTTGGTATTTGATTTGTGGTTTTTAATTTGCTATTTTTCTAGATTTTTTAGTTGTAAGCCCAATTCATTGATCTTCTCCTTCTCTGTTTTATGCAAGTAAGTATCTAGAAATATAAAATTACCACTTTGGCAATCCCATTTGGTTTGTTATCTCATTATTGTCATCATTCTCTTGGATAAAATTATTAATTGTGTCTATGACTTGCTGTTTCACCAATTCATTCTTTAGGATGAGATTGTTTAGTTTCCAATTACTTTTTTGTCTATTTTCCCCTGGCTTTTTATTGAATGTAATTTTTATTGCATCATGATCTGAAAAAAATGCATTTATTATTTCTGCCTTTCTGAATTTGATTCTGAGGTCTTTATGTCCTAATATATGGTCAATTTTTGTATGAACTGCCAAGAAGAAAGTGTACTCCTTTCTGCCTCTATTCAATTTTCTCCAAAACTTCTTATTTATTTTGTGATTTGATTTATTTAGTTCGGAGAGAGCAAGGTTGAGATCTCCCACTATTATAGTTTTATTGTCTATTTCTGTTTACAGCTCTCTTAACTTCTCCTTTAGGAATTTCCATGCTAAACCATTTGGTGCATATATATTCAGTATTGTTATTGCTTCATTATCTATGGTACCCTTTAGCAAAATATAGTTTCCTTCCTTATCTCTTTTAATTAGATCAATATTTGCTTTTGCTTGATCTGAGATCAGTATGGCTACCTCTGCTTTTTTTACTTCATCTGAAGCATTATAGATTCTGCTCCAGCTTTTTACCTTTACTCTGTATGTATCTCTCTGCTTTAAATGTGTTTCCTGTAAACAACATATTCTAGGATTGTGGCTTTTAATCCAGTCTATTATCCATTTAGCTTTATAGGGAAGTTCACCCCATTCACATTTATTTCACATTTATAAAACTACTAATTCTGCCTTTCCTGCCATCTTATTATCTCCAAACTATACTTTTCTCTTTCCTTTTCCCCTTTCCCTCCTACTCTGTATTTTACTTAAGTGCACCATTTGTCTCAAGCAGTCCTACCCCTTATAGACCCTCCCCCTTTAGAGTCACTCCCTCTTTCTTATGCTTTCACCCTACTATTTCTGTTTTCCCTTCTAGTTAGCTTATCCCTTTCCTTTTCACACTTTCTCTTCCCACTTTTCAATAAAGTATGAGAAGATTTTCTATAGACCAAATATGTCTAATATTTTCTCTTTGCACCAAATCTGATGAGAGTGAGATTCACACAATATTCATCACCATCTCTTCTTTCCCTCGGTTATAATGAATTTTCTTTGCCTCTTCCTGAGATGTAATTTTTTTGTTATTGATACGATCAATTATGCCAATAGTTTTTTTTTTTTTCCTAATATTGAACTAGCCCTGCATTCCTGATATAAACCTCACCTGGTTGTAGTATATCATTCTCATAAATTGTTGTAATCACTTTGCTAATATTTTACTTATAATTTTGTATCAATATTCATAAGTGAAATTGGTCTATAGTTTTCTTTCTCTGTTTTGGTTCTTCCTAGCTGAAGTATCAGAACCATACTTATGTCATAAAGGAAATTTGCCTTTTATATATTTATATATCTATATTGATCCATTTCACTTAGATTGTCAGATTTGTTGGCATATAGTTAGCCAAAATACCTTCTAACTATTGCTTTAATTTCCTCTTCTCTGGTGATGGATTCACCCTTTTTATTTTTTATTTATTTATTTTTTTGGTACTGGTAATTTGTCTTTTTTCTTTTTTAAATCAAAGATTTTTAATCAAAGATTCATCTATACTATTTTTTTTCCATAAAACTAACTCTTGGTTTTATTAGTTCAATGGATTTCTTACTTTCAATTTTATTAATCTTTTATTTGTTTTTTTTTTAAATTTTCCATTTGGTTTTTTATTGTGGAGGGAGGTGTTAATTTGCTCTTTTTCTAACTTTTAAAAAATTGTGTGCCTAATTCACTTATCTCTTTCCTTTCCTCATTTCATAAGTTGAGCTCGGCTTTTGGACTACAAGGGGCCCTGTTTCAGTTTTTTTCTGCACTGGAGACCAGGGGTCTAGTCACTGGAATTCTGCAATGAGATCTCTGGGGCTGGTAGCTTGCCCACTTTGCTAGGGTGACTGGAGTTATTTGTACCTATTGTACTGCACTGGGACTAGAGCCCTCACAGCTGGCTTGCGGTGCCACTGTTCTGCAAAGGCTGATCTGTGATGCAGTTAAGAGCCTTCTGCTGGGTTGTCTGGATACCTACTGTGTTAGGTTTTACTCCCCATTTACCCATGTAAGACATCTTTCCCAGGAGCCTTCTAAATTATTTTAAGCTAGAAAATTGTTTCACTCCATCTTTTTTCTGGTTTTTGTTACTACAGAATCCATTTAGAGGCTTGATTTAACATTGTTTCTGAGGGAAACTGAGAAGAGATCAGGTACTTTCTGGCTTTTGTCCACCATTTTGTCTTCTCCTCCCAGTTCCACATTGCAAGATATTTCTTTTCATTGGATTTTTATGCCTCTTTAATATTTTGAGCTATCCTGTTTTTAAGGTGCTTTTTTTCAGTATTGTTTGTGTTCTTTTTTTGCCAAACTACTGATTTTTTTCATGATGTTCTTGAATCATTTCATTTCTCATTCCAAGGGTTTTTCTTACTTGATTTAAAAAAAGAAACAAGTTTTAGCTCTTCCATGGCTTGAGACCAATTCATGTTTTTCTTGAAGGCTTTCGATATAGAAGTTTTAACTTTGTTTTCTTATACAGAATTTGTTTTGAGCTTTCTTGTCATCATAGAAACTTTATATAGTGAGGATCTTTTTCTGCTGTTTGCTCATTTTCCCAGCATATTTCCTGACTTTTAAGACTATGCTAAAGTGGAGTTCTTTTTCCGTATTAAGGAGACACTGTCTCAAATTTCAGAATTTTTGTATAGCTATATTCAGAAACAATTCTGGGACCTGTAACTTTTTGCTTCTTCCAAGATGGTATGATCATAAGGAGAAGTAAGTTTACTACTCTCCTGGAGTATGTTCCAGTACAATCACAAACAATCTTTTCATTCCTAGAATTTTTTCACCATGATCACAGTTCTCTTGTGGCTCCAACCTTCAGTGTGATAGTGTTCTTTCTTGCCCTGGAACTGAGACCTAGAACTACAATTCAGATCCAAGTATGCATAATGCAATGAAATCCTGCCCCCCATTGCTAGCAAAAAAAGGATCTCTATAACCTCCTCCTAACCAGTTGCCTGACCTTCTTACCATCTGTGAACTGAAAATTCTGAAAATCACAACAGTTACCAATGATTCCACCTAAAGACTACTATTGGTTTGTTGGGGTGCAGGCTGTGATGTACTGCATTATACTCTCACCACAAGGCAACAGAATTTTTCTGCTGATTTTCTAAGTTGCCCAGACCTGAAAGTAAATTGTTTCACTCTTCCTTTTATGTATTCTGTTAGTTCATAATTTGTTTTGATGCACTGTTTAACATTGCTAGAATGCTTTTCAGGGAGAATAAGTCAAGTTTCTGCTCTTTCTTTGTCAACTTGGCTTTGCCTCCTGTCTCATAGTTTTAAAAAATATGTTTCTTGTAAGCAACAAATAGAGTTTTTTTTTTTCATTCAATATCTCTCTTTTTCACTTTAGTCTATTTTTTAATCCATTGACATTTATAGCTGCAAGTTAGACTTATATATTCCTCCATCTGCCTGTAATATTGGTTTTGTTATGATTTTTCTTTCCTAATTTGCTTAATCTAATCTACCTTAATCTTGCACCCCTTTCCAAAAATGGTTTCTCTTATTCTCTTCATTATACAATCCCCCTTTCTAAGAAAAACCCTATTCTCTCCCATGATCCTAATAATTATCTATCTAACTCTCTCTCTCTCTGTCTCTCTGTCTCTCTCTCTCTCTCTCTCTCTCTCTTTCTATTTTGCCATCTCTCTCCTTCCCTGTCTCCATCCTCTGTATTCCTCATGATTTCAAAATTTTCATATTATTAATTCTGGCTCTTCCTTCTAGACATTTTCTGCCATTGTCCCATCAAGCTTGTTCCATGGAATTAGTAAGGGTCAGAGGAGGAAGAGTCATGTACAGTGCAATTAGAAATAAATAGGCTTTGCCTGAGCCTTTCAGAAGAGGGTCTGCTGTAAACTAGTAGGTATCACCTCGTGGGCAGGAACTCTGGTCGCATTGAGATCCGCATCATTAACAGGAAGTGTCTCCTTCTCTGATTGGCTATGCGTGTGACCTCATAGACCCTATTTAAGTTGTAGGAATGAGGAAGTGGTCCTTTTTTACTATGAGCTCTGCTGGGAGGAGTAAGAGTGTGCAGGAGGTCAGAGGATAGGATTTGAATAAAGATCCTGTGCTTGCATACAATTGCTCTCCAGCGCTCTATCTAAACCATTGTTCTTATGAAATGGTGGCCAGAGATCTCTGAAGACCTCAGACCAAGGTAAGCTTAGTAAAATTGGTTTAAACACTGCAAAAGACAGTGACCAGATATTTCTCTGAGGGTCTGGGAATTGGGAGAGACTGGCAGTAGTGAATGCAGAGTGAGCATTCACAGATTTCTCTTTTCCATTTTGCTTCCATCACAGAGCAGTGTCAATTATTGAATGTGTCAGAGAAGATACAATCCAATGTTAGGGCCCCTTCTATATTAAATCTCTGGTTAGCAATCTACAACTAATCTATATCCTTGTTGGGTAAGTTTTTCCCTCACTTTCCTCAAAATTTCTTCTCCTAGATCCATGCTTTCACCTTCACCCAGGTGCTTATGGTTCACAGGAATTTCTGCTTTCCCTTCTCCAGAGGTAGGGAAAATTGATTTTTTTAAAGCACTAAATCACTCAGAAACCATGCAATTTAAAGTCCTTCCCTCTTTTCCCAGACGAAAAGAATTTTTATAGGGCAACCTTCCAGGACCCAAGGAAAGCCTCCTTTCTTTTCTCCTTTTTTAAATCCTTCTCTCCTTTCCTCACTCAATCCATTTAATCTCTTCTCTTGTTAAGATAAGAGGAATCATCTATTTATTGCTGGCTCTTTATTTTACCTGAATATCTCACATATTCTTCCATGTTCCATCAATCCCTTTTGAATACTCTGTCATGTGGAAATGTAGTCATCTAAAAACAATGATTCATCTATAAGCAGGGTATCACCAGGTTCCATGTATAATGTCACTGGTTGCTTTTCATCATTACCTCCATTAAACTTTTTTCCTTTACCTCTGTTTCCTTGTGAATATTTATACTAACATTTCTGTTATCATTTTGTTGCTATTACTATTGTTGTTCTTGATCATTGTATTTTTTTCATTCCTGTATTTCTGTAATTTATTGTATTTGAGAAGCAATGATTCAGATACAGATTTTTTTCTAAAACTCTCAATAGTTTTTATTATTAAATTTCTATCGCTTTTCTTTTATAATTAAGAACTGATTTTCAGGACACCATCTTGGGCTGCATTCTGAGCTCCATTGCTCTTCAGAACACATTATTCCATTACCTCCCACATTTTATGGTGGGCACAGAGTAGTCTTGCATTATTCAAATTTCCCTTCTGCTCTATCTGAAAATATTTCCCTTGATTGCTTACAGAATTTATCATTTCTGAATTGAATAGCTAAATTTAATTGACATGGGATTTGAAATTTGGTAAGGTATTTTTGGAGAGTCTATGAATCCTTTTTTTTTTTTTCCTGAGGCAATTGGGGCTAAGTGACTTGCTCAGGGTCATACAGCCAGTATGTCTGAGACCAGATTTGAATTAAGGTCCTCCTGACTACAGGACTGGGGCTCTACTCCCTGCACCACTTGTCTACCCTTAGTCTATGGATTCTTTTCACTTGTATTTCACTTTCTATGTTCAAATTTTCTTGGCAGTTATCTTCTATTACGTTCTACATCATGGTGTTAAGGTTCTTTGGCCTGTTCTGTTCTTTTGGGAGACCTTTTACCTTTAAGTTGTTTTTAAGCTTCCTGTCTTCAAAACCAGTAGGTTTTCCTTCTAGAGTAAGCTTATTTTCTTTTAATGTTTTTTGCTTCTCTTTTAGATTATCTTTCATTGCATTTTTTTTTTTTTTGCTTTTCAATACATGAGGTTACATGAGAAGACTAGCAGATTACATTTGACTTCAACCAAAATATAAATTAATGACAAAATGCAGTTTCTAAAAAACTAACTTTAGGAGGGGCAGAGCCAAGACAGGAGAGAGTAGACAGGACTTTACCTGATCTCTTTCTGGCTTCGCTCAGAATCAACACTAGATCAAGCCTCCGAACAGATTTTGGAGTAACAGAATCCATAAATATTTGGAGTGTAACAAATTTCTAGCAGAAGATATCAGGAAAAATCTGTCTCAATCAGGTAGGGCTGAGGTGGGGAAAAATGCAGCCCACCACAGGTACAGCACAGGGAGACCCAGGGCTCTGCACCCTGAGGGAGACTAGAGGGAGGCTCTTTTTTTTTTTTTTAAATTTAATTTTTATTTAATAATTACTTTATATTGACACTCGTTTCTGTTCCGATTTTTTTTTCCCTCCCTCCCTCCCTCCGCCCCCTCCCCTAGATGGCAAGCAGTCCTTTATATGTTGGATATGTTGCAGTATATCCTAGATACAATATATGTTTGCAGAACCAAACAGTTCTCTTGTTGCATAGGGAGAATTGGATTCAGAAGGTATAAATAACCCGGGAAGAAAAACAAAAATGCAGATAGTTCACATTCGTTTCCCAGTGTTCTTTCTTTGGGTGTAGCTGCTTTTGTCCGTCATTTATCAATTGAAACTCAGGTCTCTTTGTCAAAGAAATCCACTTCCATCAAAATATGTCCTCATACAATATCGTTGTCGAAGTGTATAATGATCTCCTGGTTCTGCTCATTTCACTTAGCATCAGTTCATGTAAGTCTCGCCAGTCCTCTCTGTATTCATCCTGCTGGTCATTTCTTACAGAACAATAATATTCCATAACATTCATATACCACAATTTACCCAGCCATTCTCCAATTGATGGGCATCCATTCATTTTCCAGTTTCTAGCCACTACAAACAGGGCTGCTACAAACATTTTGGCACATACAGGTCCCTTTCCCTTCTTTAGTATTTCTTTGGGATATAAGCCCAATAGAAACACTGCTGGATCAAAGGGTATGCACAATTTGATAATTTTTTGGGCATAATTCCAGATTGCTCTCCAGAATGGTTGGATTCGTTCACAACTCCACCAACAATGCATTAGTGTCCCAGTTTTCCCGCATCCCCTCCAACATTCATCATTATTTTTTCCTGTCATTTTAGCCAATCTGACAGGTGTGTAGTGGTATCTCAGAGTTGTCTTAATTTGCATTTCTCTGATCAATAATGATTTGGAACACTCTTTCATATGAGTGGTAATAGTTTCAATTTCATCTAGAGGGAGGCTCTTAACTAAAATAAAGCAGCATTAGCTACTGCATCCTGGTTCAGAACACCAACTGTGAGATCTCCAACACAACTATAGAAGGCAAATAATGAGCTCCTGAACCCCAGCATAACAGGCAGGACTTGCCCAGGCACACCCAGCCTGGGGAGGCAGGCTACAGCCCCTTCAGCCCTGGGGCTGTGTAAAACTCCTGTCATTCAGTACAGGAAGCTTTGGGTCAATCTCCCCTCTGCCCTACGAGCAGATCTCAACCTTTAAAAATGAGCAAAAACACAAAAAGAGCTCTGATCATAGATAGATTTTATGGGGACAGAGAAGAACAGACCTCAAACCTTCAGGACACTAAAGGCAAACTGCTTCCAGATAAAACCTCAAAGGAGTAGATATGAACTAGTCTCCAACTCAAAGAGCTCACTTGGAAAAACTCAAAAAGGATCTTAAAAGAGAGTTAGAAGAAAAATGGAGAAAGGAAATGAAAGCTTTGCAGGAGAATTTGGAAAAAGAAACAGAAATTGTCTGAAGAAAACCATGCTTTAAGAATACATCTGTGTGTGTGTGTGTGTGTGTGTGTGTGTGTGTGTGTGTGTACATACTGGAGAAAACTAGTTAAAATAGATTTGGCAAAATGGAAAAAAAAACCAATTCCTTGAAAAATAGATTTGATAAAATGGAAAAAGAGAACAACTCCATAAAAACTGAATTGGTGAAATGGAAAAAAAAATCCAATGAACAAAACAACTCTTTAAAATTTCAATCAGCCAAATGTAAAAGGAGATAAAAAAGTAAACTAAAGAAAATAATTCACAAAAGTTAGAATTGGACAATGAGTCAATGTGACATCAATAATCAGTCAAACAAAAATTTAAAAAGTGAAAAAATAGAAGAAAATATAAAACACCTCTTTGGAAAAACAATTGATTGGCTAAGACCCTCTTACTAGTTTTCCCCAGCATGCAGGGGCCTCTCTACCCTGAATCTCCCTGTGCAGTGTTGCCCACACACCCTACCTTATTTAGACAGACCTTTCCTGAAGTTCTTCCATGATGTCTTCTGTTAGAAATTTGTTATGCTCTAACTGTGATGGACTTGGCACTTTTCAACAATGAAGTGATTCAGGACAGTACAATAGATTTATGATGGAGAGAGCCATCTACATCCAGAGAGAGGCCTAAAGGGCTGAACATAGTATTTCACCGTTTTTGTGGTTGTTGTTTTACTTTTTTCCCTCTTGGTTTTTTTTTTTTTCCTTTTTTTGGTCTGATTTTTATTGTGCAGCATGATAAATGTGGAAATATAATTAGAAGAATTGCACGTGCTTAATTCAAATTGGATTACTTTCTGTCAAAGGAAGAGTGGAGGGAAGGAAGGGAGAAAAAATTGGTACAAGGTTTTGCAAGGGTAAATGTTGAAATATATTTTGAATGTTTGTATTTTGAATATTTGAATGCATGTATTTTGAAAATAAAGGCTATTATTAATTTTTAATTAAAAATAAATCTAACCTCATTTAAAACTGTATAAGTATGTTATGTGATAGTTTAATCAAATTTGGATTCTTATGTTCATTTAGCACAATTAGGAATTATCAATAAAGAGAATAAGCTCAATTTGAAATTAGACCTAAGAAGATCAGTTTTATGAATTTAGAATGAAGATGATAGAATTTAGAAGACTTCAAATATTTAAAGGGCAATAAAAATGTAAGTGGTAATACTCTAGGGGCCAGAACTGGATCAAAGTATAGATGTTCTAAAGGTAGAGTTCAACTCATCATAAGGAAAACTTGACTAAGCATTCCAGCTATTCAAAAATATCATCTACTTTATGAAATGTTTAAGTAGACACTAGATGTCATGAATTCATGCATTAGAAAGTTGGTTAGAATAGATGATGCCTAATGTCCCTTCTAATACTGAGAGTCTTCTCTAATACTGATTTGTTTGTTTAATTCTAAACAAACAAACAAAATACCCTGCTTTTTCATCTATACAATCAGAAAGTTGGACTACATTATGTTTAAAGTTCCCTAAAACTCTTCTATGATTCTGGATTACACCAATGTCATTAGCCATTAAATGTGAATTATTTTGTTCATACCTTATATAATTGCAAATATCATGTGTCATTCATATGATTTTCTTTTTAAATGCCCTCTTCAAAGCTCCCTTCAGAGATGTTGCCATGGAGACCAGGTGTGCTAAAAGGAGTACATTACCCAGAATATCAAATGTCTTTAGGCACTTTTGTTCTTAGAAACTTCTCCACATAGGCTATACTACAAAGATGATGAAATTGAAAAAAAAAAAAAGAGGAAGGTTATGAACTGCAATTAGTCCTTATAATTCTTCTACTAAACTAGCAAGGAATTGTTGAAGAACAAGAAGGAAAGAAGTGCCTGTTGCTTCCTATGAGATAATATGTAAATGTAATGCAAAAACAAAATAAATCAATTTTTTTAAAAGAAGCAGCAAAAGTAGGTTGAGATTTGTAATTGGGAAGATATCCCATAGAGAAGCAGAACATCTCGAAATGAAATTTCACATTAGTAAAAGTCTGAAATTCACACCAAACCAAATGATGATCAAGAAATGCAATGAGACACTACAAAGTGAATTCTTCCACACCAAAATTCCACAGAACGTCAACCAGAATAGTCAACAGGAAAGATGGCCACCAGCAAAGCAAGTGCCAACATAGGCTACAAACCCAGCCTCTCAACATAGCCAATAATTGGTCAGAAAAAAGTGTAGCCTGGAAGATACTGTGCATGTAGGCAGCAAGAATTAAAAGCTTAGATTCTAAATACAATTGTAGATGTAAATAAATAGTCTCAGATTACCTTTCACTTAATAGTTACTTTTCACTTAAAAAAGGCAGCAATATAGAGGTTTTTACTATATTGTTCTGTATTTTTGTAAGTTAGTTTCTTTTCTTTAGTTACTTCATGTACAAAGTGATTTAATGGAGAAAAACTAATTGCATAGATATCTTCTGTTTTAGTCTGTTCAGACAATAATTGGAAGCCCCAAGGTAGAGAGCTTAGAAGCTCAATTGAGGTGCAGCAACAAGCATAACAGCACCTAGAGCAGGATTCCTCATGTCTTAAATCATAAATAAAACTAGAGATATGATTAAATAAAAGAAACAACCAATCAGTATGGGATTATTGTAGAGACAGATTCATCCCCCTACCTTCTGCTATAAAGTAACCGATTTTGAAAAAAATTTCATGCAGTTATTCAAAGGCAGAAAAATGACTTTCAGCAAACACCACATGAACACTTAGATCTTGTTAAGCAAAAAATAATGATGAAACTAAATCCCTGGAGAAAATAATTGGAAGGAAAACAACAAGCTTAGAGAAGAATGATATAAATATTTTTCTTTCTTTTTTTATTATAACTTTTTATTGACAGAACATATGCCTGGGTAATTTTTTACAACATTATCCCTTACACTCACTTCTGTTCAGATTTTTCCCTTCTCTCCCTCCACCCCTCCCCTAGATGGCAGACAGTCTTACACATTTTAAACATATTTAACATATTTAAATCTAGTATATCCTAGATACAATATATATGTGCAGGACCGAACACATTGCGGTCCTTGTTGCACAGGAAGAATTGGATTCTGAAAGTAAAAATGACCTGAGAAGAAAAACAAAAATGTAAACTGTTCACACCCATTTCCAAGTGTTCCTTCTCTGGCTGTAGCTGATTCTGTCCATTGTTGATCAATTAGAACTGAATTAGATCTTCTTTTTGTTGAAGATATCCATTTCCATCAGAATACATCCTCATACTGTATTGTTGTTCAAGTGTATAATGATCTCCTGGTTCTGCTCATTTCATTCAGCATCAGTTCATGTAAGTCTTTCCAAGTCTCTCTGTATTCATCCTGCTGGTCATTTCTTATAGAACAATAATATTCCATAACATTCATACACCACAATTTACCCAACCATTCTCCAATTGATGGGCATCCACTCATTTTCCAGTTTCTAGCCACCACAAACAGGGCTGCTACAAACATTTTGGCACATACAGGTCCCTTTCCCTTCTTTAGTATCTCTTTGCGATGTATGCCTAACAGTAACACTGCTGAATCAAAGGGTATGCACAATTTGATAACTTTTTGGGCATAATTCCAGATTGCTCTCCAGAATGGTTGGATTCGTTCACAACTCCACTAGCAATGCATCAGTGTCCTAGTTTTCCCGCATCCCCTCCAACATTCATCATTATTTTTTCCTGTCATCTTAGCCAATGACAGATATGTAGTAGTATCTCAAAGTTGTCTTAATTTGCATTTCTCTGATCAATAGTGATTTGGAACACTCTTTCATATGAGTGGAAATAGTCTCAATTTCATCATCTGAAAATTGTCTGTTCCTTTGACCATTATTAATTGGAGAATGGCTTGATTTCTTATAAATTAGAGTCAATTCTCTATATATTTTGAAAATGGCTTTATCAGAACCTTTAACTGTGAAGATGTTTTCCCAGTTTGTTGCTTCCCTTCTAATCTTGTTTGCATTAGTTTTGTTTGTACAAAGGCTTTTTAATTTGACATAATCAAAATTTTCTATTTTGTGATCAATAATGAACTCTAGTTCTTCTTTGGTCACAAAATCCTTCCTCATCCACAAGTCTGAGAGATAAACTATCCTATGTTCTTCAAATTTATTTATAATCTCGTTCTTTATGCCTAAATCATGGACCCATTTTGATCTTATCTTGGTGTATGGTGTTAAGTGTGGGTCCATGCCTAATTTCTGCCATACTAATTTCCAGTTTTCCCAGCAGTTTTTGTCAAACAATGAATTCTTATCCCAAAAGTTGGGATCCTTTGTCAAACACAAGATTGCTGTAGTTATTAATTATTTTGTCCTGTGAACCTAACCTGTTCCACTGATCAACTAATCTATTTTTTAGCCAGTACTAAATGGTTTTGGTGAGCACTGCTTTATAATATAGTTTTAGATCATGTACAGCTAGGCCACCTTCATTTGATTTTTTTTCATTAATTCCCTTGAAATTCACAACCTTTTATTCTTCCATATGAATTTTGTTATTTTTTCTAGGTCATTAAAATAGTTTCTTGGAAGTCTGATTGGTATAGCACTAAATAAATAGATTAGAGAGTACTGTCATCTTTATTATATTTGCTCAGCTCATCTAAGAACACTTAATATTTTTCCAATTATTTAAATCTGACTTTATTTGTGTGGAAAGAGTTTTGTAATTTTGCTCATATAATTTCTGACTTTCCTTTGGTAGATAGATTCGCAAATATTTTATGCTATCAACAGTTATTTTGAATGGAATTTCTCTTTGTATCTCTTCCTGTTGGATTTTGTTGGTGATGTATATAAAAATGCTGAGGATTTATGTGGATATTTTTTGTATCCTGCAATTTTGCTAAAGTTGTGAATTATTTCTAATAGCTTTTTAATAGAATCTCTGGGGTTCTCTAAGTATACCATCATATCATCTACAAAGAGTGATAGTTTGGTTTCCTCATTGTTGTGAGCTTTTTCTTCTCAAAACGCAGCCAGGTGATAAAAGTTCAGATCTTTTATTATCTCCAATATAGCCCGGTTAGCTTAGAGGCCTATCTCTCTGCTTGGTTCCAAGAGCTCTCTCCGAATGTCGCCAAATCCAAAGGTCTGGTCCTTCAGCCTCTGCCTCTGCTTTCTTCAGCCTCCAGCCAACTCCACTCTTCGTGTCATTCCGGAAAAATCTGACCGAGAGCCTCTGTCTGTTTCTTTTATCCAAGGAGGAGGAATTGTGGGATACGAGAGAGAGGGATTATGGGTTTTCTCCCATAGTGCTCTCTGGCCGAAAGAGCTTCAAGGGAGGTGTGAACTCATAAAGGTACAAAGTTTACTTTGTGAAGCTGGCATACTTGTGAACTCCGATGAGTAAAGGTGCAAACACAAGCCTTGTATTAATTAGTCCTACTTAGTACCTCGTTTCAGGTTCTGCACAAAACATCTTCTTGTAAGATTAGATCAACTCTAATTAGTTAGCAGTTTGTAAGGATTCCAACACTCATTACCTACTCTAATTCCTTTAATCTCTTTCTTGACTCTTATTGCTGAGGTTAGCATTTCTAATACAATATTGAATAATAATGGTGATAGTGGGCAACCTTGTTGCACTCCTGATCTTATTGGGAAAGGTTCCAGTTTATCCCCATTACATATGATGCTTACTGATGGTTTTAAATATATGTTCCTGACTATTTTAAGGAAAAGTCCATTTATTCCTATAGTCTCAAGTGTTTTTATTAGGAATGGATGTTGGATTTTATCAAATGCTTTTTTCTGCATCTATTGAGATGATCATATGGTTTTTGTTAATTTGGTTATTGATATAGTCAATAATGCTAATAGTTTTCCTAATATTGAGCCAGCCCTGCATTCCTGGTATAAATCCTACTTGGTTATTGTGTATTATCCTGGGGTTAAGTTTCTGTAATATCTTTGCTAATATTTTATTTAAGATTCTTGCATCAATATTCATTAGGGAGATTGGTCTATAATTTTCTTTTTCTGTTTTCAAGTTACCAGGTTTAAGTATCAGTACCATGTCTGTCATAAAAGGAATTTGGTAGGACTCCTTCAATCCCTATTTTTTCAGATAGTTTATATAGCATTGGAGTTAATTGTTCTTTAAATGTTTGATAGAATTCAAATGTAAATCCATCTGGTCCTAGGGATTTTTTCTTAGGGAGTTGATTAATAGCTTGTTCTATTTCTTTTTCTAAGATGGGAGTGTTTAACCTCTGTTAATCTGAGCAAGCTATATTTTTGAAGGTATTCTTCCATTTCATTTAAGTCATCAAATTTATTGGCATAAAGCTGGGCAAAGTAATTCCTAATTATTGCACTAATTTCCTCTTCATTAGTGGGGAGTTCTCCCTTTTCATTTTTAAGACTAACAATTTGATTTTCCTCTTTTCTTTTTTTAATCAGATTTACTAAGGGTTTATCTATTTTGTTGGTTTTTTCATAGAACCAACTCTTGTTTTATTAAATAATTCAATAGTTTTTTTTTAACTTTCAATTTTATTAATCTCTCCTTTTATTTTTAGAATTTCAAGTTTGGTATTTGATTCAGAGTTTTTAATTTGCTATTTTTCTAGCTTTTTAGTTGCAAGCCCAATTCATTGATTTTTTTCTTTCTCTATTTTATGCAAGTAGGCGTCTAGAGATATAAAATTTCCCCATATTGCCATTTTGGCTGCATCCCACACATTTTGGTATGAAGTCTCATTATTGTCATTTTCTTGGGTGAACTTATTAGTTATGTCTATGATTTGCTGTTTCACCCAATCAGAATGATATATATATATATTACCCAAGTATAACATGCCTAGAAAACTAAAATAGATTAAATAGAAATCAATGTCTAAATGAAATAGCAAGGAATACGAGAAAAAAAATCAAAAGATTAAAAAGTAGAAGAAAACATAAGCTAGCTAATATTTTTTAAAAAGAGACACCTTGGTAGAGCACTGGCCCTGGGGTGAGGAAAACCTGCGTTCGAATCTGGCCTCTGACACTTAACATTTCCTAGTTGTGTGATCCTGGGTAAGTCACTTAAATCTAATTGTCTTGCCCCCCAAAAGAAATAATAAAACTTCAAGAGACAATAAAACTAAGTCAAAGTAGTGGGGGGAAAATTGAGAAAAATATAAATATCATCAGAAAAAAAATTGACTTCAAAAATAGATTAAGAAGAGAGAATTTAAGAACCACCAAATATCTGAAAGCCATGATCAAAACAAAACAAAACAAACCAAAAAAAAAAAAAAGAAAAGAAAAACAACCTCAACATCACATTTCAAGAAATTATACAAGAAAATTATTCTGATTATCTTAAATCCAGAAGATGAAATAGAAATTAAAAGAATACATTGATCACCTCCTTAAAAGATTCCCAAAATGAAAACTCCCAGGAATACTCTAGCTATATTCCAGAGTTCCCAGGTCAAGGAGAAAATATTGTAAGCTTCCAGAAAGAAACAATTCAATTATCATGGAGCTACAGTCAGAATCACACAAGATTTAACAACTTCATGTCAAAGAAATACAAGGCTTAAAATATGACATTCCTAAATGCAATGGTGCTAGGATTACAAGTATCACCTACACAGAAAAAGCAAATATAATCCTTCTTATAAATATATTATATAATATGTAACAATGTATATATTTTATAATTGGTATATAACATCTAATATAACAATTTCTATATTATTACGTTTATATGTAAATATATTATTTTATATTACATAAATTTGAGTATCATCCTTCAAATAAATGGATATTTAATGAGAGGACTTCCAAGTATTCTGAGTGAAAAAACTGGAGTTGAATAGAAAATCTGACATTCAAATATAACTAAATAAGACACAAGAGAAGCATAAAAAGATAAATATAAAAGAGTAATCATGAGACTCAATAAAGTCAAACTGTTTTTATGCATATATGCAATTATAATACTTAAAACTCCTCAGAACTTTATAATTATTAGAGCAGTTATAAGGAGTCTACATATAGAGCACATGATTGTGAGTCAATTGTTTTGGGATGATCTCCAAAAATAAAACAAAATAAATGAACAGATGAAAAAGAGGGATGTCCTGAGAAAGAAGGAAAGGAAGAGGTAGAATGGGGGAAAGCCATGATCAAAACAAAACAAAACAAAACAAAACAAAAAAAAAAAAAAAGAAAAGAAAAACAACCTCAACATCACATTTCAAGAAATTATACAAGAAAATCATTCTGATTATCTTAAATCCAGAAGATGAAATAGAAATTGAAAGAATACATTGATCACCTCCTTAAAAGATTCCCAAAATCTTTAATTAGGTAATTAAAAGAGATAATCAATGAAACTATATTTTGTTAAAAGGTACCATGAACAATGAAGTAACATTAAAAAAAATTCACAGTAAATTTCTCTGGTAAAGTCCTCATCTTTTAAATATATAGGGAATAAATTCAAATTTACATTTAAAAAGAGCCATTCCCAAATTGACAAATGGTCAAGTGATGTAACCAGTTATTTTCAGAAGAATAATATCTATAGTCATATAAAATACTATATAAATCCTTAATGATTACAGAAATGCAGGTTAAATTGAAAGATGATTTCCAGGCTTTTTTTTTATCATAACTTTCAGGCAGACCAATAATTTTAAAATTATCTCTCTGTATCTATCTTCCAAGTCAATTGTTTTTTACAATGAGTTATTTCACATTTTTTCTACTTTTTTATTTTACTTTATTGTATCTTGATTTGTCATGAAGTAATTAATTTTCATTTGCTCAAATCTACTTTTTAAGGAATTATTTTCTTCAGTGAACTTTTGTATTTCCTTTTCCATTTGGTCAACTTTGCTTTTGAAAGTATTCTTCTAGTAAGTAATGAGGAAACCAAATTATCACTCTTTGCAGATATGATGGTATAATTAGAGAACCCCAGAGAATCAACTAAAAAACTATTAGAAATAATCCACAACTTTAGCAAAGTTGTAGGATACTTGTTCAGTGATGAAGGGAACTATCTACACCCAGAGAGAGAACTGTGGGAACAGAGTGTGGAACACAATATAGCATCCTCTCTCTCTGTTGCATTTTGTTTTGGGTTTTTTTTTCCTCAGTTTTTCTTTTTCTTTCTTCTTGATCTAATTTTTCTTGTGCAGCAAGATAACTACATATATATTGGATCTGACATGTATTTCAACATATTTAACATGTATTGGATTACCTGTCAGCTAATGGAGGGGGTGGGGGAAGGAGGGGAAAATTTGTAACAAAAGATTTTACAGGAGTCAAAGTTGGAAAAAAATTACCCATGTATATGCTTTGTAAATAAAAATCTTTAATTAAAAAAAATAGCATGAACATAAAAAAAGAAGAATTTCCCATACATGTTTTGTAAATAAAAAGCTTTAATAAAAAATAATAAAAATTTACACAAAAGAAAGTATTCTTCTCATTAGCTTTTTATATTTCTTTTTGTACCATATTCAGTTCTCTTCCTAATTTTTCTTCTATTTCTCTTATTTGATTTTCAAAATTCCTTTTAAGCTTTTTTTATGGCCTTAGACCAATTCTTATTTTTATTGGAAGCTTTGGATGTAGGAGCTTTGACTTTGTTATCTTCTCCTGATTATTTTGATCATCCTTCTCATCATAGTAACCTTCTATGGCCAGAAACGTTTTTCTGTAGTCTGCTCATTTTTCTAGCATATTATTTGGCTTTTAACTCTCTTTGTAAAAGCAGGGCTCTGTTTCCAGAATAGAGGATGCACTGTCCTAAGCTTCAAGAGTTTTGTGAAGCTATTTTCAGAGATAGGAACCTTATAGGTACCTGACCACAAGCACTTTTTTCTACCCTGCAATTGCTGTGTCACTGTCCCATAGTAATTATAAGATCTAGTGTTCTAAAGCAACAGAGTTCTTCTTCAGTATTAATAAAGGGACCTTCTGTGTACTGAGGTCTCTGGAAACTGTCACTGCCACCACTTACCCTGACCACTCCTGTTTTGCTGCCATCCTACTGAAAAAAACTTTTTTTGCCAATTTTCCAAGTTGTTTTTGGTGTTTCTGGATTGAGAGATCTAGTGCCAGTGCAGCTGTGATTCAGAGGTACTACTGGTTTGCTAGTGCTGGCGCTAGGCTGCACTAGCATAGTCTGTGCTGATATTGTATGCTAGACTCCCACTTTGGTGCCATAGACCTATTTTGTTGACTCATATTTTCTCTGCTGATAAATGTTCTGCTCCGTATTTTTTGGGTGTTTCCTAATTTTTAGAGTCATTAATTAAAGGAATTTTGAATGGTTGGGGGAGAGGGCAAGAGAGTTCCTGCCTTTACTCTACCATCTTGGCTCCACCACATTCATATCAAATTATTGTGATGAAGTACTACTTGTTATAAGAAATGATGGAGATTGTTTCAGAAAAACATTGGAAGACTTATATGATCTCATGCAAAGTGAAGTGAGCAGAATGAAAACAGTGTATGTTATAAGCAATTTGTAATAAAATTAACTGTGAAAGACTTAGCTGCTTTGATCAATACAATGATACAATATAATTCCAAAGGAGTCATAATGAAAAAATGTCATCTACCTCTAGAGAGAAAATTGATTAATTCAGAATGCAAAATAAAGTATAATTTTTCACTTTTTTCAATGTTCTTATATTTTTGTTAAATGGCTAATACAGAAATATATTTTGCATAATTTTGCAGGTATAATTGATATATTCTTAATTTACTTTGTTATGTATGATCCCATTAGTATTCTCAAGTAATACATTATCTTTCTTCTTTTTTTAAATTTACATACTGCATATTTATTTAGTATTTTTTTATTGTTCATTTATATTTACTTTTTTATGCTTTTACGTTTTATGACTCCTCGATGTATTCAAAGAGTTGAACCTTTATTCTATTTATCAGGAATTCTTGGAAATTCTTTTTTTTTTTCATCAAAGTCCATTTACTCCTGTAGGATTATGCTATTTTGCTAGTTAACGATATATCATTGGCATTATGATATTCCATAATAGCAGTAGTAGGTATTTAACTTATACTGGATTACTTGCTATCTAGAGGAGTGGGGAAGGAGAGAGGAAGAAAAATTTGGAAAATAAAGTTTTGCAAAGGTGAATGTTGAAAGCTATCTGCATATATTTTGAAAAATAAAAAGCTATTATTATTTAAAATAAAGTAGTAGCTGTTAAATCTTGTGTGATTTCTACAACTTCAAGTATTTCTGTGTACTTCTAGTGATTTCTGTTTCACCTAACAATTATGAAGTAGGGATATGACATTCCTAAGAGTTTTTATTTTGAGATTTGTTTTCTGAAGGTAATAAGTAGATTTGATTTATCTTTCTTCTATGATTCCAATTGGCCTGGACAGTTTTCATTCAGGATTTTTTGAAAAAATGTTATCTAGATCTAATTTTTCTTTGGGGGGGGGTAATGATCTTTAGGTTACCTAGTCATTTTAAAATTATCTCTCACTGACCAGATTTCCAGGTTAGTTGTTAAAGATTTTTGTATTTTCCCCTATTTTTTGTCTTTTGATTTCATTTTTTTTCTTGATTCATTGAATCATTAGCTTCTCTGTGATTCATTCTTAAGAAGTCTATTCCTTGCTGTTCTTCTCATTCTTAGCTGTTAATTCTCTTTCCAGTTTTTTTACCCGGAGCTTTCATTTAATTTACAAAATAATTTATTTAAAAGAGAAAATCAAACTTTTAATTTCTTCCAGCCATTTTAATATTTTTGTGACCAAACTGTGTTTTTATTTGAGATTGTGCTAATAGATGTTTTGGAGTTATTCTATTCTTCAAAAATTATTTTTTAGGTATCTTATGTTTCATAATAATTCTTTATCATGACTACCTTAAAAATTCATTCTTCCAGCTTTACTTTCTGAATTGGGACTTTTTATTAGAACTTAACTCTTTACATTACTGGATGATATTTTGGGCCCTTGTATGGTCCTTACCTATCCACCTCTAAACACCTAGAATAGATGCCTGACAGATATACAAATATGCACATAGATAAAAAGGAAAAAAGGACAGAGACAGACTGAGAAAGAAAGAGACACAGATAGAAAGACAGAGAGACAGACATGAATACATAGATAAGACATAGATATATAGATAAACTTTTATACTCACTGTCTGAGGAATGCCAAGGTTTTCTGTAAATACTGAATATTCTGTTCTTCAAGAATTCAGGAACAGCTTAGATCATGGAGCTGCTGTCTTTCTGCTGATCATAGGCAGATTGATCTAAGACATATAAAATATATATCCTTCTGGTCACAGGCTACAAACTCTACTTTGTATCTAGGAAACAAAAGTTCTAGCCATGATTATTATTAGGCCAGCCTGTTTGCTATCTCAGAGGCTCTATATATTTTGCACTTGTTACTCAGTTGTATGAACCTGACAAGATCTGTATGCTGAATCTGAGATATTGGATTGATATTCAAAGCAAATTCAACTCTGTTCTATAGATGATGTCTTGGTTACTGACCTATGGGGTAAATCCAAGATGCCACTAGTTCAGAATGTGGCCTCTAGTAACTGCACTGATTATTCACCTCTGGGCTGAATCCTCAGTATTCCTTGCAGGGTCAAAGAGATAGAGCCTCTGGCCCATACCTGGTTAAGGTCCATGCCCTAGTTGCTTGCCTATGGGATGAATCCATGATCTTGAATTTGAAAAATGAAATAATGAGTTTAGCCTTGATTTCCATTCATTATTCAGTCAGGTGGTTTTCTTTGATCATCATGGAAGTAATTTAAAAAGAAACCTGGGCTGCACTGTGTCCTGCTACTCTAACATGTTTGCTGATCCCTCCAGCGATGTGTTAAATAGTAAACTAAATTAAAGAAATCTGTTAATCCAGCTTGATGGAATTAGAGGACAGCCTTGTTATTTCTTTTAAAAAAATATGGAAAAGTCTTTAATTAAGTCAGAGGAAATTAAAGGTCAGTTAGCCAGAAAGTTAACAGGATTGAACAATTCCCTAGTGGTCCTTAAAAAAATTCAAGACCCACTTAGTCGAAACTGAAGAGTACTTTGAGAAGTATAAACTTTGGTGACAGAGAAGAGAATTACTTATAGAAAGGACAGTTATATGCAAAGATCTCTCTTTATGCTTCCCCTTATAATCATACCCAAAGGAAGTAGAGATAAGGGAAAGGAGATTTTTCTCTCCTTTCTCATTATCCATGATACTTTTTTAGCAAAACTATTTTGCTAATGTTACAGTGGATAGAGAGCTAGGTTCAAAGTCAGGATAACCTGACTTTAAATCTGACCTTAGATGCTTATTAGCTGTGTGATCCTGGCAATTTACTTAACTCTGTTAGCCTCAGTTTCTTCATTTGTAAAATAAACTAAAAATGGAAATGGCACTCCAGCATCTTTGCTTAAAAAAAAATCTAAATGGGATCACAAAGACTTGGCACAAATAAACAACATGGCAGAGTTTATTCAAAGAGAGACAAGGAAGGAGTGATCTCTGGGATAAAGAAGAGATCCAGCTGTGCATTCAAGAAAGAATTAGCCTAGGTCTCTCCTTTGATCTGTGCATATATATGTATATATACATGTGTATGCATATATATATATATATACATACAAGATATATATATATATACACACACACACATATATTGAATCACACTAATCTTTAAAACATGAACTTGGAATCCAAAAGTTCCAAATTCTAATCTTCCTTAGGCCCTTTCTAGCTGTATGACCCTGAATAAATCATTTAATTTATAATTGTTAGCTTATTAAGATATTCCTATTTGCAAATATCATGATGGTTATATAAAGCTTCAGAACACTGCAGAGCTTCTGAAAAAATATGCATAAAGACTCACAATCTTTGGTTTAACTATCCACACAGGAAAAATGAAGTGGATGCAGAATGTCCATTGATCAGATTATTATATACAGTTGAATGACAATCTATAGAGTTCTTTAATCAGAATATTTAAAGATAAATTACATAGATACTGTATATAACAAATGATTTGGACTCCAACTTAAACAAAATTTTGAAAATCACAAAGCTCCATTAATGTTTCTAAACATTTTCCCAAAACAAAGGCTAATACTTTGATTAACAAAAATGCTACTGATGTGGTATAGTTATCTGCTTGTGAGTCATAATGCACTATAGCCTTCATGGAATTAAAAATAAGTATCATTTTGAAGTGAATAGAGAGGCACATGGTGTGTTTGCAATAAAACAAATAAGAAAATATAGAGAACAGAATAAATCTTTAAAAAAATATGATTAAGAAAGAAGATGGTCAAGAATATGAGAAATACTTCACCAGTTTAGGAATAGCTATGAGAACTTAGGAGAAGACATGGATAAGAGTAATAGAGAGTAGGCAGATATGGATAGGATAGGATATTTGGAGCAAATATCTACATTGATATGACAAATGCACTTGTTAAGTGACTATTTTACATCACTGCATTTATCATATAAGATATTTCCAAAAGTTTGCCTTCAGCACATTCAGTATTTTTTTAATCACTTCACAGAATCTTATAAAAAGAAAAAAAAAAAAAAAAAAATAAATGGCTCTGCCAAATGCAGGAAATAAGAGATTATTTATTTGAACTATGTTTTATGAAAGATGCTCTTTACTTCTCTTTTTTTATGTGAGTTTTTTTGTGAGAGCTTTTTTCTTTAAAAAGACAGTTCTACAAATATTTATAATCAGATCCTACCTTAACCAAATGTTAAACCCTTAAAATTTTATAGATCCATGCAGCTTAATGTTTGGGAGTTTTTTTTTTTTTACACAATTACATAAAGAAGATTATATAAATTTTGACATGAGGTCATCCCTTGGGACTGCAGAACAAAAAGGTACTCTCTCTTCATGCCCATTCTATTTGGAAAAGACAGAAACAGGAGGGGGGATCCTTTTCTCTAAATCATCACTCAGTATATGCAGTTCTAGGCTCATACTTGGAACTCTCAAAATATTCATCTGAGTGCTTTTCTGACCTTGACCCACATCCCATCTCTCTCTCTCTCTCTCTCTCTCTCTCTCTCTCTCTCTCTCTCTGTCTGTCTGTCTCTCTCATTCTCCTCTCTCTTTTTTCTCTCTCTCCTCTTTCTCCTCTCTCTCTCTCTCTCTCTTTTAATTTAAATTTTATTTTATTTAATAATAACTTTGTATTGACAGAATCCATGCCAGGGTAATTTTTTACAACATTATCCCTTGCACTCGCTTATGTTTTGTTTTTTCCCCTCCCTCCCTCCACCCCCCTCCAAGATGGCAAGCAGTCCTATATATGTTAAGTATGTTGCAGTATATCCTAGATATAATACATATTTGCAGAACCGAACAGTTCTCCTGTTGCACAGGGAGAATTGGATTCAGAAGGTAAAAATAACTCCGGAAGAAAATCAAAAATGCAAATAGTTCACATTCGTTTCCCAGTATTCCTTCTCTGGGTGTAGCTGTCTCTGTCCATCATTTATCCAATGAAACTCAGTTAGGTCTCTTTGTCATAGAAATCCACTTCCATCAGAATACATCCTCATACAATATCGTTGTCGAAGTGTATAATGATCTCCTGGTTCTGCTCATCTCACTTAGCATCAGTCCATGTAGGTCTCTCCAAGCCTCTCTGTATTCATCCTGCTGGTCATTCCTTACAGAGCAATAATATTCCATAACATTCATACACCACAATTTACCCAGCCATTCTTCAATTGATTGGCATCCATTCATTTTCCAGTTTCTAGCCACTACAAACAGAGCTGCTACAAACATTTTGGCACATACAGGTCCCTTTCCCTTCTTTAGCACCTCTTTGGGATATAAGCCCAATAGAAACACTGTTGGATCAAAGGGTATGCACAGTTTGATAACTTTTTGGGCATAATTCCAGATTGCTCTCCAGAATGGTTGGATTCGTTCACAACTCCACCAACAATGCATCAGTGTCCCCGTTTTCCCGCATCCCCTCCAACATTCATCATTATTTTTTCCTGTCATCTTAGCCAATCTGACAGGTGTGTAGTAATATCTCAGAGTTGTCTTAATTTGCATTTCTCTGATCAATAGTGATTTGGAACACTCTTTCATGTGAGTGGTAATAGTTTCAATTTCATCATCTGAAAATTGTCTGTTCATATCCTTTGATCATTTATCAATTGGAGAATGGCTTGATTTTTTATAAATTTGAGTCAGTTCTCTATATATTTTGGAAATGAGGCCTTTATCAGAACCTTTAATTGTAAAGATGTTTTCCCAGTTTGTTGCTTCCCTACTTTTTGTATTCGTTCTGTTTGTACAAAGGCCTTTTAATTTGATATAATCAAAATTTTCAATTTTGTGATCAGTAATGGTCTCTAGTTCATCTTTGGTCACAAATTTCTTTCTCCTCCACAAGTCTGAGAGATAAACTATCCTATGTTCCTCTAATTTATTTATAATCTCGTTCTTTATGCCTAGGTCATGGACCCATTTTGATCTTATCTTGGTATATGGTGTTAAGTGTGGGTCCTTGCCTAATTTCTGCCATACTAATTTCCAGTTATCCCAGCAGTTTTTATCAAATAATGAATTCTTTTCCCAGAAGTTAGGGGCTTTGGGTTTGTCAAACACTAGATTGCTATAGTTGACTATTCTGTCTTGTGAACCTAACCTTTTCCACTGATCAACTAATCTATTTCTTAGCCAATACCAAATGATTTTGGTGAGTGCTGCTTTATAATATAATTTTAGATCAGGTACAGCTAGACCACCTTCATTTGATTTTTTTTCATTAATTCCCTTGAGATTCTCGACTTTTTATTGTTCCATATGAATTTTGTTGTTATTTTTTCTAAATCATTAAAATATTTTCTTGGAAGTCTGATTGGTATAGCACTAAATAAATAGATTAGTTTAGGGAGTATTGTCATCTTTATTATATTTGCTCGGCCTATCCAAGAGTACTTAATATTTTTCCAATTATTTAAGTCTGACTTTATTTGTGTGGAAACTTTTTTGTAATTTTGCTCAAATAATTCCTGACTTTCCTTTGGTAGGTAGATTCCCAAATATTTTATGCTATCAACAGTTATTTTGAATGGAATTTCTCTTTGTATCTCTTGCTCTTGGATTTTGTTGGTGGTGTATAAAAATGCTGAGGATTTATGGGGATTTATTTTGTATCCTGCTACTTTGCTAAAATTATGAATTATTTCTAATAGCTTTTTAGTAGAATCTCTGGGGTTCTCTAGGTATACCATCATATCATCTGCAAAGAGTGATAATTTGGTTTCCTCATTGTCTACTCTAATTCCTTTAATCTCTTTCTCGACTCTTATTGCAGAGGCTTCTTTCTCCTCTCTCTATCTCCTCTCTCTCTCTCTCTCTCTCTCTCTCTCTCTCTCTCTCTCTCTCTCTGTCTCTCTCTCCTCTTTCCTCTCTCTCTCCCTGCTGGCATTTCCTCCCCCAACCCAATTTCATTTTTTTCTTTCCAAACATTTTGGAGTCTTCTACAATACCTTATGTCTCTGATTCTCGCTTATTGCTTTCTCCTATTTTCAGAGTAGCTAAAAGGAACCGGTCCTATGCCATAGAGTCTGGCATCAACTTCAGATTGAGTGGGCAATATATGCAATGGAAAGAAATACTTATGTATGAGGAAGAATGAAAACAGAAAAGTATATTCAGGATAGTTACTTATCTGCCTGGGTCAGTGCCTTTGCCTTTACAGAAAATTATATTAACAGCTCTCTAAAATTTCTAGTAGGAAGGTAAGGACGGGAAAGCAAATTCGTGCTTATCAAAGTGATCTCCAAGGATAAAATGTGTGGAAGAAAACACATTTGAATTTCCCTCCCTTTTTGATGTTCCCCCCCCTCAAAAAAAAATAAACAACAACAAAACAAAGTTGAGTGCATCAAGTTAAGTCAGTGGACTCTAGAGCAGAAGTTATTTTAGTAGTTCATCTCCTCATTTTACATATGAACACATTGACAATCAAGAAAGTGACATGTACAAGGTCATATAGGTAGTACATAACATACTTGTGATTCAAACCCAGATTCTCCGATTCCAAAAACAATTCTCTTTCCACAACTGGGATATGATAGAAGAGGATGTACTGGGGTAAAGGGAAATGTCCTAATAAGCAGCGTCCAGGGACATTGCCTCTTGGAGCGGTTTTGCACTCTCTAACAGGTTCCAGGGACAGGTGGTAAATCCCAGCTGCTTTTGTCAGCCCTAATCCCGTTAGGGATCCAATCCCACTTGATGGCAGGGGGCTAGACGAAATGACCTCTCAAGGTCCTGTCCAGCTCTAAGGATTCCCTGACCACACACACACACACACACACACACACACACACACACACCACAGGAAAGCTCTCGGGGAGACGCCGGATTTCTCCTGCCCCAGCCTCCCACCCCCCTCACCCTGACGCGCGTGTTTGGGCTAGGGCCAGGTACTAGTGGTCACAGTCATAGTAGCGCAGGGTGGGGGCTGCTTGGCTGGCTGCCGCCTCCCGCTCCGGTAGTTGGGCGGAGGAAGCGCGGGACTCCTCCTCCCCACCGTATTAACATGCACCCAGGGGCGGGTGACCAGCTCTCAGCCTCTCTGCTTTAGCTCGCCTCTTCCCGGCGCTCAGCTTCGCAGCCAGAGGCGAGCGCAACGTTGGACCCGGCATAGCGCGCCTCACCCGGCCAGACATCGCTTCTGGGAGACCTTCACCCCCGAGAGGATTAGAGGCTACAGCAGCCGCTGCAGCCGCCGCCTCCGGCACCTCCTACTCCGCTTTTCTTCTGGGTCTCTCCAGCGGGTTTCCTCTGTACCTGTCCCGGCTTCGCAGGCATCTTCCTCTAGTCCTCCCTGAAGGGCTCGGCAGGAGAACGCACGGACTCGCGGACTGCGGGCTGCTGAAAGGTAACCGTGGGGTTGAGCCTCTAAGCTGCTTGCGCCGCTGGGAAGCCTGGGCTGGCGCCGGCAGCCAAGGAGCTGGAGCCGCTGCCGCTGCCGTGGCCGCTGCCCCCGCCACGCGCTGAGGCTTCTTTCCCTCCACTCCACGAGATTGGCTCCCTTTCCTCTTCTTTCCGAGCGGCTGTGGGAAGGGAGTTCCCTTTCTTTAGCCATCAGCGCCCGCTCCGTCGTTTCCCTTCACCTTTTCTCACCCTCAGTGAGTCCCCCTATCCCTCCAAGGAGAGAAGACACCAGGTCCCTTTCTCTGGCAATGAGGTGCCAGCCTACTTCCCCTAGACTATCCAGCTCTGGGCAGAGAGCTACTTGACTTGACCATGTCAGGAATGTAGTAATCTTGGGGGAGGGGGAGGGGAAAGGGAAAAAAGCATCTACCCTTTTTCTATACATCCAAACCAAATTCACACACCCACCCACCTACCCACGCACCTACTCGGCAATGCACCTTGCAGGGGAAGGAGCGAGAGAAATGAACTGGTGAGATTTCCTGGCAGACTCCCGAGTCTATTAGCAAGAAGTTGTTTCACATGCTTTTTCGGGTGGCATTTTGGCTATTCTAGTGGAGAAAGAAGTCCCCGGTTTGGGGCGGGAGGAGGGGATAAGGGGGGGGGGGGGAAAGAGAGGGCTATAGAGTCATCCTCTGCTAAAGCCCTGATCTGGCTGAATCGTGTGGACCTAAGATCAGACCCTGTATTCAGGAAGTCAGGCGAGCAAAATGAATAAGCGGGGCTGGAACTGGAATCAAACAGTGACCTCTCATCGGGGCTCTGGGATGTAACAAATTGCACTTTCATTGAGTGGCGGCTGCAGCTGCTGGAGAGACCTTTTTTTCAGGGGGAATGGGGACGAGATGAAGACCCTGTATTCAGCACCCTGCGCTGCTACATTTATATTCTTCCTGGAAGTAGAAATCTCTGTGCTTCATTAAGTAAGGGTAATGGAAAGAAAGCCCTGGGAACGATGAGCAGACTTCAGTACCTGCTATTTCATTTGTTTAGATGCTGAAGAGGTTCTGCTCAGGAGGAGCTCTGTTCATCTATTTCCTGGCTAGTCGTAGAGCAGAACGTAGAGCACAAACCCGCCTCCATAGCCCTCCTGGCGCTTGTATTGTAGGTTAGTGGGATTTCGCTATTGGGGGCGGGGGCCTCAATCTTGGGAATGGGAAGCTGATAATATTGCCTTATTCGGGGTGGTGGGGGGGAGAGGCGGGAGGATAACTGAGGGAGATTCCCTCACCACTTTTTTCCAAAGTGAGTAAAGATGTCTGGATGCTGTGGAAAGATGTGCATACTCCCATCTCAATCTTATCCACCCCAACCCTCCCCAACCCCCCCGCACACACCCAAAACGGGCAACAAAGGTTAACTTCTGCCATGAAGAACAGTGAAAGATATAAGAAAAAAATGAACCAATTGAAATGCAGATCTTTAGATCTTTTGTTCTTATTGGATTTTTTTTAGTTGTTATAGGACTGCCTACCCAGAAGGAAATTTTAAGTTACAATCTTAGACAAATTGGAAAGGGGTTAGAAGTGCTCAATAAATATTTGTTGAATTGAAATGATTATGACATCTTGAAAGGTCATTTTACTGTGAGTTAGCCTACTTGGTTTATTTATTGGGGATATCATTTATAGCAGCACTTCCATTTTAGGAAGGAACTTTCAATTCTCATGTGCTATAATCAATACTTGTATGCAGCTTTGCAGGTTTAGCAAGAATTTGCTGCCAAACTTAATCAGTGTTATTATATAGCAATGGCATGAAGACAAAGAAATGGAAATATATTTCCAATATTTATACGTTAAACTATATATATTCTGATTGATTTGTCTCAGGGCATTTTTCATTTTTACAAAATTCTCATAAACAGATCTTGAAAATGTTTATTACAGAAGCAAATTCACTTTAAAAAAATATAACTTAGGTTAGAAAAGCTAATTTAGGATGTAGCTGTCCCAAAATAAGACAGAAATCTGTTGTCATCATCTCTTTCCCAAATAAATTTTGGTAATTTAGCTAAGGATACATTCAATGAAAGTATTACTTTGAACTATATTTAGTTTTAAAAAAAAGGATTAATGGAGTCATTAATTTAGAGTAAAATAGAGAGCAACTTTTTTCCCAGAAGATATTTGAATGATTTAATTTTTAATTTCCATGATTTAAGGGTAGTTCTGACATTATGTTTTAAACTTAAATTTTAAATTTACTAGTTATTCCAAGAATAGTATATAGTCTTTGTAATAGTCTTTAGTATAAAACTGATAAAGGAAACATAGTTGGGTTGATAAATTACTTACAAAGTAATGTTAAGGTTAGTATCTTGACAAAGTTCTCAAAATGTCTTTCTATGTATAAGCACATAAGTTGTTCCATATGAGTATTTTCTCATTTTGTCTTTCCCCCCTTCCACACAAATATTTGATAATAGGTTCCAAAAATTGGGAGGAATATGACCAATAGCTATTGAAAACAAATAGAAACATTAGATTCTCACCTCCCCCCCAAAATATTTCAGAAACATCACTATATCAGCATCTGTATTACTTTCCATCTCATTCAGCATAGAAGAATAGTGTTGAATCAGCTTTAAACAGAAACGTATGAATTTTGTTTTCACTGTTATCTATTTTGGCATATCAGAAATGTTTTGTTGTGTTATTCATACTTTTCTTTTTTTCTGGATTGTATATGACAGAAAACACAGATCACTAAAGATCTAAGATGTTAAGTGTGTCAGCGCTTCATTCAAAATGTAATTCAGCACCATATTTTCTGGATAGCAACTCTATTTGAAAACTTACATTAGGTGTTTTTCTCTTAGTTTTGATTGATAGGCATAATGCCATTGAAATTGAGATGCTATCCTAAGAAAGATTTGAACCTGCAAATGATGTAACTTTTAATATTTACATGCCATGTAATATTGCTTTATACTTTCTATGATATTAATGACATTCAGGATTATGATAGGTTCTTATCAAAGTAAAAACAACAATAATAACAATAATAATAAGGTAACTACGGCATGGCACCTATTATATGCCAGTTAATATACTCAGCATTTTACAATCACTATCTTTTTTGATTCTCACAACAACTCTGGAAGGTAAATGCTATTATTATTCCCATTCTACAGTACAGGAAACCGAGGTTGAAAGGTCACATATCTAGTTAAGTGTCTGAGATTGAATTTGAATTCAAGCCTTCCTCCCTCAAACTCAATACACTATCCACTGCACCACCTAGCTTAGCAAATTTTTCATACTTCATCAGAAGAACATCTTTCTTCAGTAAAGAAGGGAACATCCTTTCTGAGAAAGGCATCCAGCTGGAAGATAAGTGAAAATTCCATCTCTATAGAAACCACACTGGCTTTACTCCTCTCACTTTAAGTAGAAAGCAGAACATTGCTCCAGATGCCTTCCTTTGCCTTTTCCTGCCCTTCTTTATTTCTTGTACTAGTGAACATCATTAATGAACGCTCTCTTTCTCTGCTATGATAGCATGATTATTATAAAAGGACTTTTTTGAAATATTTAAAAGTTTATGTCCACTTGTGTTCTATCCTTTTTTTTTTTTCATTTTGGTTTTGTAGTTTTAATTATCCATCTTAGAAGAATTTTTTTTTTACTGAAATTCTAGGGGAACTTCATGCTTTCAAAATCTAATTGGGTAGTGTATGATTTCTCTGTGCTGATGCACTCACTGATGTTCTGTGTCCTTGAATGCTTTTCATAGTGCCCTTGTCGTGTCCCTAAGTGCTAACCATGGCAAGTTCCATATTGGCAGGCAGAAAGAAACTAGCAAGATATTCTTCCTTTTATCACCTGATAGACTTTGGGAACCTGTCACCTTTTACTTAGACCTAATCCCTGAGGTTACTCACTGAAGATTACTTTTTTGTGTGACTGAATGCTTAATCTGAAGATACCAAAGATCATGGTGGCTTCTGGAAAGTTCCAACATTACATAGAAGCTGCTAATTACATCATAGAGAATTCAAGTTACTCTTCTGAAACCACGGATCTCTTATTTAACTTGCATTTAATTAGGTACCCAAAAGGAGCATATCATTCATTTTACTGGGGTCTTCTTTTTCTTCTTAGAATTGTAGACTATAGCTCCAAGGGACCTTAGAAGTCTTGGCTTTTCCCTTTGTTTTATTTCTTAGGAATCTAAGTCTCAAAGAGATTTTTACTTGAAAAATATAGTGCTGAGGGCCCATCTTTAATACCTACTTAATTATTTTCTATGAAGCATCCAAATAGTGTATAAAATATTCAAAATACTATTTCCCTTGCATATGTACTCTCTCTGTCTCTCTCTCTCCCCCCCTCCCTATCTCCCCCCCTCTCTTTTTTCTTCCTTTTCTCCCTTTCTCTCTCCCTCCCTCTCTTCTTTCTTCCTTTTCTCCCTTTTGCTCTCCCTCCTCTCTTTTCCTCCTTCCTTCTTTCTTTCCCTCCCTCTCTCCCTTCTCTCTCCTTTCAATCTAGTGCTTAGCAGAAGGCCTAGAGCATAATAACGGGCACTTAATACATGTTTGTTGACTTGATTTGTTTACTTTTGATATTTTGCTGATAAGTTTTACCTTCTACCTGTGTAAAAACAATAACAAATAACTGGCTTTTGCATGAAGGGGATTAGACTGATATCAATCTTTGCCAAGTTCTGGTGCTACTGAAGTGAGTAGAAGTCTTGTTGAAGTTTTGGATAAGACACCAAAAAAGGAGAAGCTGTGTTATGAGTTGTTTATCTCTCTGGCCTATGAAGCCAAGTCCCTGCACAAGGAAGTTTAAGAGAATATTTAAATAGTTCCCTAAGGCTTCTTGTGGGAAGGTCTCTCTGGGCATTTTTCCAACTCTACTGCCTTACTCAGTGACATGATTTTGGCTAATTTGAAAACATCTGCTGGAGTAACTTCCTTTTTAATACAACAACCAGACATCATTTATAGGCACATAATAAAAGAACAGATATTAATACTGAGTATAACCTCATCAGAATACTCTTTGCTCACAGACAAGTTTTTCATTTCAACTTCAATGGAAATTCTTTCCTATTGTGAAATGTGTTGCTGTTCTAAATATTTCTTTTTAAGTATCTTTAAATTTGTTTTTAAAAGCAGACACTATTAGTTTCAGGCAAAGGGATATTTTAGACTGTTAGACTTTGCAAACAGCTCTTCACTATGATTCATCAAACTATGCTGACACCAGAAAAAAAAGCCAACTTCACCTGTTTTTCAGGCCTTTTACTTTACAAAACAACTTAGAGGCAAAAGTTTTTTGTTTTCAATTTTTTTTAAGAGGTTGATTATCTTATATATAAAGCCTAGATAAAATTCATTTGACTGTTATATGAAATCTTATCTGGGCTTTATATATAAGATAATCAACCTATTATATGAGTAGCTGTGTACGTAATGATACTCTAGCTTTGTATCATTAATGCTCAGGTCATGAGTTTAATGCTATTCTTTAGGATACTTAGTAGCATAGACTATTCTAGAATGATTAGTACCATTCATGTAGTGACCCGAACTATTGGGGTATCAATATAAGGATCTGGAACGGGGCATTATTTGTAATTGAGATCATGTATAATTTTTCATCTTAGTCTTTGCCTTTAGTGTTTGTTATCCTTTGAAATAGCTCTGGAGAGACAGAGAGATCCTCAAAATGGGTAGGTCAGTTCTGGGAAACTTATTTTAATTCACAGATGTAAATCCACTCATGAAACTGTTAAGCCTTTTTGTGGCCTTGCACTTTCTCTTCTTCATACTCTAAAACATACATATCCAGATAGATCCCTGAGACAGAAGGGAATGGAACAACAACATATAATGAGTTCTGTTAAAAAATTGGATATCTTGAGCTTGAGGTACCTAAAGGCCACACATTTAGAAATATCTAATAGATATTGTTGATATAGGACTGAAGATGGTCAGAGGACTAGAACTGATTATGTTGATGTGGAAATCATTTCCATAGATGTGATAATTAATATCTTGAGAACAGATGAAGATAGCAAGAGATGGTGTTTACAGATAACAGCCTTGGGAATATTCTCAAGTTAAGGGATAGGATATGGATTTCCAACAAAAGAAATTGTGAAGGAATGGTTAGATACTTGGAAGGCGAGTCAAGAAAGTACTGAAATCTTATTGTTGTATGCTAAAGTATATCTTCTTCTTTTGGGGGTTCACCCATACTCTCTTATCACTTATAATGTACTCCGAGGAAGCTGATCCTCTCTTCCAAAATTCCATTTCTCAAGTTTGGCAAAGGGTTTATATTGGTGTAAGTCCTTGAGAATTTTTTTTTCAGGATGAGGAATTTTGTTTTTCAAGGTGACTGGGGTAGATTAACATTTCCTCTATATTAAGCTATCAGTTTCTGTGGTACCTTGGGTAGGAGGCAATAAATGAGATTAAAGAACTATTCAGTATAGCAATTATATAAAGCTAGTTGTTTAAACTGTAATACAACTGTATATAGAAAGAACTAGATGATAAATAAAATTAGGAGCTTACTATGGATACTCACTAGCAATTTCCTCCAATATTGTCAATGATTAAAGTGTCAGTGGAACTCTGCTGATTGAGGGACATGTTCACAAATTTTCCATGGGTCCTTGAGCAAATTTATTACATTGGGCCTAAATACAGATTGCTTACTGATTAGGACATTTGCTTAAGGAGTAAGTATAAATGAGCCATCAAAGGGACATATATGACATGGAACTACCACTTGATATGGTCCTTACAAACATAACTTGCCACAGTGGAATCAAAATGCAGTAAATGAGATGTTGGTGGGCATCGTTCTTAGGTTATACTTTTTCTCAGGTTTCATGGATTCTTCAGAATTGATGGGTTTGGATCAGGCAAAGGAAATGCCATTATTATTGGTCTAGATAATAAGCATAAACAAGTGCATGTAATGCTAAGTGATGGAAGGTCTCTATCATCTCTGCTTGAACAAGTTTGTTCTGAATAGAATTTGGCAGGTCATCTAGAAATTTACCCTTTGGGGATTAGCTTATTTTATATTAGATGCTGGCAAAAGACTCAAGAAGACTGGAGATATCAGACTCTGGACACTTACTCCCGAAAGAATTAGGTTTCAATGACTTTCAAAAATATTTGAGGAATTTCTCAAATTCATATCCTACTTATGTATGTACATTCTAGGTGTGTGACCATGTGCTAGTCACTTAAGCCTTCTCAATCTTATTCAACTGTCTAAGATTATAAGTAATTGAGTCCTGGTACTCCAGTGTGCTAGAAGCTGTTCTCATACTGGGAAGACGGAGATACATATTAGAAGTACTTGTTTTATTTATATATCTCCCTGCTGATCTGTATTGTCCTTGAAGTCTATACATTGCCTGAAACCAATATCAGAAATCCAAGAAAAAAAAAAAGATTGTCTAAGTGTTCTTGAAAGGTGAATATCCCAACTAGTGGCTGAAAAGAAAGAGAATTCAAATGATGAATAAACAGTAAAATAAATAGCATCCTAATGCCTCAGTTGTACAACTGAACCAGAGAAGTTTAGTCTGTCAAGACAATGATTTGGGTTGTTTATTGTTTTTCCTGTGATGCTGTTTTTATGCCAGAAGAAAGTTTTTGACATTCCTTCCAATTCAACATTCCTAGGTTTTCCCACATATAGTAATTGAAGGCTCTAAGTATGTGTCAGCTGGGGAAAAGAACATTAGCTTTTCATTCTCTTACACCTGACCTATTTTAGATTTTCTTTCATATGCTATGGTTTTATAAGCTCATGCTATCTTTCATGACTTTTTTGATGGATCTATTTGAACCATTCATTTCACTGAAATGTGCTGTCTTTTTTTCATGATTTTACTTGGGTGGGATTGAAGGTATTGGTTCAGATATTCAAAAATCTAGAGCAAAAAATTGAATCCAATTGGTAAACATTTAATGGGTGAAAACATTTCTCATTCAGAAAGCAGTGGATAGAAAAGAATTAGAAAATACGGTCTCTCCTTTTCAGGAGCTTATAATCTAATTGCAAAATGACACAAATGAAAAATAATTTTACACATATAAAACCATGTTCAAAATGTGAAATTTAATTTCATGAAGCTTGAATGGTATGCAGAGTATGGAAATAATGTTAAAGTAAAAAGAGTTGTTAACATTTATTCCTTTCATTCTGATTCATTATTACTTATAGATTCCCATATGATCCATTTTTCTATAATTAGTTAAAAGTGTTTAGGTACAGGTAACATTAATGTTTGCCTGGAAGCTTTCTATCCACTTAATGTCCACTTTCTGCATTTGTGTTTCCAACAGTAAAAGAATGTCATTCTGCTTCAAATATTCTCTCCTCTTTCTTTGCTTTTCAGCTTTGAATTGTGCTCCCAAGTCCTTTCTTTCTTTTTTTCTTTTTCTTCCTTTCTTCCTTCTTTCCTTCCTTCTCCCTCCCTTCCTCCTTCCTCCCTTCCTTTCTTCCTTCCTCTCTCCCCCCTCTTCTCTCTCTCTCTCTCTCTCTCTCTCTCTCTCTCTCTCTCTCTCTCTCTCAAAAAGCCAGAACAATCTCTGTTCTAAACATCCTTGCATGCAAAGGAGGAAGGCAAGGAAGGCAGCATATACAGAGCAGTAGCAGTCAGGAAAGTATATTGTGGCTTGAAAAATCATTGGGATTGTAAGTGGGGTTTTGAGAGATTTGATTAGTGGATTTTTTTTTAGTTGAAATGGTAGTGATGATTTGATTATGGATCAAGAACCTGAGAGCAGAGGAAGGAAGAGTGAAAAGTACATTTAGCAACCAGGCAGATGATGAGAAGACAGCCAGAGTTAAGTGAGGCATGTTTGAAGCTTTTTAGCCATAGTGACTCACATGTGATATTTCTGTTCTGGAAAACTGGGCTCTAGGATCAGCATTCTGGAGCTCAAGGGGTTATATTTTCCAAGGCATGGGCATCATCTCTGGTCAGGGGAAGCAGAGTTACCTAGCTCCTGTGAATAGTAGAAAGTAAAAGATTAAGCTATACATACTTTTCTTTGCCTTTTTTCCCAGGAATCTTAAAATGAAAATTGTATGGCATATGGGAAGTGATTTGAGTCACTCCAAAGAAAGGTACTGTATAAGTAGGTTTATAAACAATCAAAATAAGAGCAGCATAAAATTTACAAACATGCTGTGTTCTAGGAATTTGTACTTTTTTGGGGGGGAAGAGATTTAGAACTTATTTTCCTGCAGAAATAAGCAGATGGTGGAAATTTCCCAAGTACATTTCATAATAAATTTCATAATTGACTTAAGTGTTGTTGCAGTGATATTATTTTATCACCATTTAATCATGTATATGCTATTTCTATCAAAAAAATCTATTGAAATGTCCAAATTTATGGTACAAGAAATATTCAGAACACTGAATAGAGGATTTTTCTCACTCTTTGGTAAGCATTTTTTGGCATAAAAAGACAGGGTAGGATTCAAATAAAACTTTATTTTCTTGAAGCAGCTAAATGACACAATGAATAGAGCATTGGACTTGGTATTAGGAAGACAATTAAGGTCTTTTAAGTACTCATTCTTGTGAAATGTTGGCCATCTGATCAAAGGTAGGATTTTTCTTTGATAGATGCCTGGTGTTTAGTGAATAAGGATTAGCCAAAGTCCATATTACTACTCAAAGTGAACATATTTTGTACCAGCCTATAGTTTAATTGTTCTGTGCCCTGGAGTTTGAAATGGCTCTGTAATAGGTGTGGGGTTATTGATTTATCCAGGTTGATCATGTAAAAATGTCTTAAAACCAGAGATTGACATAAAGAAGTAATTTGTTTTCTTTTCTATGGCTTTCTAGTACTCAGCTCTGGGTTGTTACCTAATTGCCTCCCAAATACACCACAACAAATTGACTTAAATTTTATAATGAAGCTGGTACTCTAGGTAGCTTACAAAACCTCTTAAAGTATAATTTTCCTTAATTTCTTCTTTGCTTTCAATTATTTTAGTGCATCCCACATATAAGAATACAGTGAAAATTGTATTGCCTCTGCAAACATTAGCTCTGAGACTTTGCAATATCACATTAATTGATAACATTGGAATTTTCAAACTAAGATGTTCAAAAATTCATTCTTTAAATTACTATGTTTCCTTCCTTTGTGTTTTTCTTAGTTATCACCAGAATCTGCTTCAATTGATGTCCTACAAAAAAAAAAAAAAAGAGAGAGGTAGTGTTAAGTGAAACATAGTGTTAAATATGGAGTTTGCTTTTGGCTTACTTTTCTCTCTTCACTTGCCTCTTATCACTTGTCAGAGAAATTCTGAATGACAGAGGTGAGTCTCTGTCCATTCTCCTGGGTGGGTAGCCATCTGCTTACTACTGAGAAAATGAACCCATTCATCATAGCAAAAGCTCTTTTGGCTGAAAGAAAAAACTCTGCCCTTTTTTTTTTTTCAGCAATCAATTCATTGGAAAGAAGAAATGAAAATACATTCATATTTCTATATAAAATACATTTACATATTATATATATGCAGACATGATGCAGATTTGCAATAAGAAATAAATATTTGAAACATTGCATAAAACTGGTTTATATTAAATTTAATTACTCACTTTAATGCTAAAGAAAAAAAGGTCTAAGACTATGTTATACGTACAAATACTTCAAGTTTCTGTTTGTTATCCTTTCTATGATACATGTTAGGGAAAATAATCATCATATTATAATATTTTTGGTGATTCTATGTGTTCTAGACTTTACAAACTGAAACCAATAGCTTTATTTTTTTCAGATTAGGCAAGCTTTCTGTTATCAAAAATAGATCTAATTCCTTGAGAAAGAAATAGGCACATTCATCATATCATTTTCTTATTCAAAGAGTACAGTTGGCTTTAACATGAAGACACCCACACAAAAACAGAGTGAGATTATTGAATATTTGGGAGGAAATTTTTGATTAACAACTACATATGCCTAGTTTGGGTTTTAGTTATTCATTAAGCATTAATTTAGAATATTTGTGATATATGTGTTAATATGTTTATATAAACATATACATATATATGTAATAGACATACATAGTCATAAATTTACATACATCACAGAAACTGAATTAAAACTTAGCAGTTCCTATATGGGACTGATACTTTATTACATGAATTTTGTAAATCTTGTAGGTCTTTGTTGTTATTGAATTGCCATATGTGACTATCTTACTTTATGTGTCAATTAAACATTTTTTATCTTTTGTATAAAGGCTTACATGTATTTCTGATAATTTCTTTTTAGTCTGAAATTCCCTATAGAGGAAAAGCAGTCCTGACAGAAAACAAATTTGAAAATAAAACTGGATTTTTTGTTAATCTTAAATTATAATGATTTTGGTAAGGAAGGGTATTCCAAAAATATTAACCATATTAGTATAGCAATACTTAAGCCCCAGACAGTCAATATGACATGAGAAGTTAGGCTGCTCTTCATTTAAAATATTTATTTTTATAACCTTGTAGGATCTTGGATCTTTTATTAAAATTAGTTCATTTAAGAGCCATGACTACTTGAGTACACATGTACAAGAATCTCAAAATATATTATTAGCTATTTATTCTATAGAGTTTCTTACAAGGTATGTCTGCATCCAAATATTCACTGCTATGCCTATAGTATATATTTAATACCTAATAAAACTTGGAGTATAGCTGCATATAATTATTATTTTAAATCCTCCATATACTATTAAAACTTTCTAAGACCAGCACTGTTGTAAGTAATATATAGAATATTTGAAATTTTATGTTCATAATTTCTCAGATATTCTTAAGAATCTTTGACCTCAAAAACCATGGAGTGAGTCTGATGAGGTAGATCAAAATCCATATATGCCTGCCTGTCCTTTGTGGTCTACTTCATGTTATTTCCAAAATTTTCCATAAGGGAACCAGGCAACAGCTGAAGTTCTCACTTGCTTTTTTCAGTATCTGTAGAAGACTCTGGATATCCACTTACCACCTTCCCTTCTTTCCATGTAATCAGCCATCTTCTTTTTCTGGTGTAAAATTCCTTGATGATATCTTTTACAGTTATCTTCAAAGTTATATATTATTATATCATAATCATAATACACCTTTCCATTGTACTCAGTATTTTGATAATTTTTGTATTTTTTAGAGGCAGTAGTTTTCCAAGTCTTGCTGCCTACTTTGACACCAGTAAAATATTTGTATTGCAAAGAAAGCCTTTGCCACCATAAGAAACTTGGGGTCAATAAAAATGCTGTGCATTTTCCAGAAAGCAATTCATCTTGATATCCTTCTTCTCAATTCTGAGACCTATCATTGTCTATCTGTATAGTCTGTCCCAGATAAATATATTGTTGGACAAGTTACATACAGTATCTATTCAAAAGTAAGTATGTTGGATCTGGCCACAGACATTCTTTCTCAGTTTAATTTTTCCTATGTGAGTTGACAGACCAGGCACATTTAGTTATTACAGATCTATTCAAGGAGGGGATACAGTGTTTTGAGGTTGGATGCAATCAAGACAATACCATTTGCAAAAAGAAGCATCTAGATGACCTCATCATCCAGAGGTAATCCCTCCTTGACTTAACTCTTGTGTGGATTTCTTCTATCAAAATGGCTAATAGTTATAGCAAGGATATAGCTTCCTCTGTTTCATAAGATGATATTACTCATATTTGTCTATCATTATCTTTGTAATACTTTACATGTATATTTATATTCTCTGCTTGTATGGTCTTTGTTAGTCTTCTCTCTTTGTTAAATAAGTAAAATATTTGCTTACTAAAGTGATATTGGGCTTGAGTTCTTCTATTACCACTTAAGTATATTAACTTTATATAAAATTACTGTATTGTGTTGATACCATTTCTGTTGTCCATTTTCCCTTGCTGATTTTCATAATCACAAAGATCAAAACTAAGTGCATTTAAAGCCAAATAAATCATCAAGCGAATTTTAGGACATCATTTGTGATTCCTGGTAATTTTATGTTCACACTAGTGAAAAACAAAGTAAAAAAAAACAAATGGACAAAATCTTCATTTGTCAGGTAAGGAAACTTTTAAAAAAATATTTTTTCAAAGTATAACAAATGCAAATGTATTATGAAGGACAGAAATCATTATATGTAATTAAATGCATTATTCTTTTCTGGATGTGTTTCCTTCTCTCCATCCCTTACCCATTCCTTTTGGAAAAATTAACATCTTTATGCTGACTTTTTATCTCTGAACTCAGATGATATCATAACTTCAGGAAAATTAAAAGAGACAAACACAAAAGTGTTAGTGTTCAGTCCTTTGTCAATTTAGAAAAAAAGAAAATAATAGATATGAACAGTAATTTTGATATATGAGATTGAAGAAAAAGGAAAGCAAAATTTTAAGAGAATAAAGTCCTGGGAGCTTATGCTGATACAATGTTCTAGGACAGGTATTTACTTAAAGTTATTTATTTGGATCCCATCCAAGGAAATCACATAGAACCACAAATACTTGATCATAATTCTGATTTAGAATTAGTCCAGTGATCATAGTTCACCACACATATGAGTGTGGTCCCTCAATTTATTCACAAAATGGGGCAAATGAAAAAGATTATTTCCCAGCATGACTACTCTATGTATTAACTGAGAACTCAAAGAATAAGAGGAATTTCTCCTGGTTTTCGGAAAGTTTGAAATTGTGTTCATAGCTGGGGATAGAAAAGATTGCTAAATAATGATAAGAAGATAATTAGTAGGACAACATCAACTGCTATGGTATTAGAATTTTGGAGATTACAAATATAATAGCCAAATTAGGAAAGTTGGGGAAGTTTGAGACAGAATGAATAAATTCTGTTTAAATTGGTAGACACAAAGGTAGATAATTAAAATGTAAGAATCCCATTCTGAATGCATTGCATTGGGAAGAGATGTAAAAATAAATAAATCAGTGGATACGGAATAAGAATGTATGAAATAATTTAAAGAACAAAATCAGCACATTATATCAAGATGAAAATATGGATCCAATGAAAAGGAAAGAAAGGGAAATTGCATGAATAACATAAAAGAACAAATTAGATGTGTTTAATGCATAATGAGTGTGAAGGAAATGAGAAAAGAAAGGAGATGAAAGATGTGAAAAAAAAAAGCTTCATTCCTAGCCATACTAGAACAATGTAGGAAGTGGAGAAAAGGGAAAATGGGCATATTTGAATTAAAAGGTACCAAAAGAAAAATTAGAATTCCATCTCATGTATTTATACCACTGAGAACTATAATAGAATCAATAAAAATAGTTTATTATATCAAACAAATAATAACTTAATTTGGAAAGGTATGTTGTTTGTTTGTTTTCACGGGAGAAGGAAAAAGGTTTTCTGGACTGTGATTTCATTGGTGTGGAGATTTATTGGTGGGCAAACTCCCTTCTTCCAAAGCAGAGCAATGCTTTTGTTATTTATATTGATGTTGCTCATGAGGGACACTGAGAAAGTGCAACATTTGACCATGATTATTGAGCTACTGTATGATTTGAATTCAGGTCCTATTGACCTCAAATTTTGCCTACAATTCACTATGCCACAGTGCCTCACTTTAAAGATATATTCATATTTATCTTTGGATAGGAATATATCTAATATGACAAAAATTAAAATCCTTTGAAAATAAAATACTACCCTAAGATTATAGCTTAAGAAATATTAAAAACTTGACTAATTCCTGAATACAAGTGCCCTGTTGTTAATTTGTGTTGCAGTTTTTTGTCCTTTATTCTTGAAGAGGATCATGACATCAGGGTGGTGATGCCATGACATGCAGGTGAATTGAATTTAAGTGTGAAAGGGCTGTCTCATTTTCCATTCCAGAGTAATCTATATCCAGTGAAAAGATATAAATCCAAATATATGATAATATAAGACTACATTCAGAAATAGATTTTGAGTTCATGGCTGCTTTTCCAACTCAGTTCTTTCTCTCTTTTTTTTTCCCTTAATGATCTGATTTTTCTTGGGCAGCATGATAAATGTGGAAATATGTATAGAAGAATTCCATATGTTTAACATATATTGTCTTACTTGCTGTTTAGGGGAAGAATTAGAAGGAGAGAGAAAAGAAAAATTTACATATATTTTGAAAATAAAAAGCTATTGTTTTAAAAAATCATGATAATTAACAGAATCATTGTCCATTTTACAACATGGTCTGCTTTTCTGAAAAGTCCAGGTCATCCCCAAATTTGTATTCACCATTCATAAACAGGAATATTGAGTTAAAGGTGGAAAGGACCTTAGAGGCAATCTAATCCAGGACTTCTTAAACTTTTTCCCCCTCATGACCCTTTTTTGCCCAAGAAATTTTTATCTGGCCTTAAGTTCACTGGTATATATAATAGGTAGAAAATTAAACACTTATTTATAATAAACCACAATTTTTGACCCCCCCTTTACATTGTTGCATAATCCTATATAGGATTGTGACCCACAGTTTGAGAAGCTTTGATCTAATTCAGGAGTCCTCAAACTTTTTAAATAGGGGGCCAGTTCACTGTCCCTCAGACTGTTTGAGGGCCAGACTATAGTAAAAACAAAAACTTTGTTTTGTGGGCTTTTAAATAAAGAAACTTCATAGCTCTGGGTGAGGGGGCTAATCATCCTCAGCTGTCGCATCTGGCCTGCGGGCCATAGTTTGAGGACCCCTGTATTGAACTCTTTTATTTCATAAATACCAAAGCTGAGTCCCAGGAATGTTAAATGAAGTGCCCAAGATTACACATATAATAATGGCAGAGTCAGGATTAAAACCCCAGGTCTTTTGAACAGAATTATTCCATTATACTGCCTTGCCTCTATGGATGAGACAAAACAGCTACATCCCTGATAATACCAGACCCCTGTCAACTTTTACATATATATGAAGCTGGGCTCTGAATCCTATAGAAAGAAATGCCAATCATTCTCAAGCATTCACACATAAGGATGGAGGAATATGGAACCCCAAGAACACAGCCAGTATAGAAAATGCCTCAAATTGTTGATATAGTTCTAACCTTATGAGCCAGAAATCCATTAAAGTCACTGGCTTTCTCAAAATTAAGTGCCCTGGTATAATGATTACCAGTACCAAGAATTGTTTTTATGAACAGTAGAGTAGTTTACAATGGCTTCTTTAGTTAATTATTGTGATCTCATATATATAGGCCAAACACAAACCAACATGAGAAAGAATTGTCTATTTTATTGTGCATATGCTTTGGGACTATTGATAGTCATGGGGACTTTGGTAATAAAAACTTTCTTGACTGGTTCTTCAGTAGCTGTCTACAATACTGTCAGATGTGGTATGCTACATCTCCATTGGTTGTTTCCAAAAGTGATGGTTATAAAGGTGCAGCAAGACCAGTTATTCAAAGAGGAGAATATTTCTTGTACTCCCAAGGTTTTTAATTTATCAGTGGCAGTTTATCAGTAGTTGGTATTATAAGGAAGATATTCCCAGGGATCTTGGATTTTCAAGGTTTGTCCCCACTGGTCCCTGAAGGAAGGGGTTGCCTGATACATCCTGCTTTCCATCTTTCCTTCAGCATGTTTTGATGCTTTAGATAGGCTGGCTTACCTGTTCCATAACTTCCTTATTATAAAAATAGACCTCAGACTTCCTCTAGTCTTGTTAAGCCTTCTTCTTCATTGTTCTGTTCAACATGTTGCTCCCAAATTTACTCATGCTGACATCTATTTTTAACTCTTTTTAACTGAAGTCAAGAAGAGCCAAGTTTGAATCCCACCTTAATCACACATACTATTTCTGTAATTCTGGACAAGTCACTTAATGTATCTGATTCAGTTTACTAATGTGAAAAATAGGGATAATAATGACACTTACCTCAAGAGTTGTTGGAGGGATCAAATAAGATAACATAAAAATTGTTTGCAAACATCAGAGCATTATATAGGTGCTTATTATCATCATCATTATTATCATTAAGCATTAAAAAAGACTAAGGTCAATGATTTTCAAATCACCGAGTAGAGGCTAGAGAGATGTCGTGGGAATAAGTATATCCACATTTTTTGATAAGAATGATTTGGGAGACAAATGAGCAGTCCAGAATATAGCAGACATATTTATACTATATATTTAATCAGGAAAGTGGGTCACATTCAGGAAGCACAAAGAAATCTGCACAGTGGAAGTTGGAGCAAGTAGTATACCAGAAACAGATTTAAAACAAATTTAGAATGGGGAGGTATGTAATAAAAATTCTGTATAAACAGGAACTAAGCATTCTTGAGAACCAAAACTTAAGACAATACAAGGGAATCAGGCATTTGAAGAGTATGAAAGAGCCAGAATATAGAAAGGACAATTTGGCAGTATTTTCCTTGTGTTCTGCAAAGGACTGAATATAAAATGAGTCTAAAAATGAAATCTAATAATTAGTTATCCAAAACCGGGATGGACCAAGTTGTAAATAAATTACCATTGCTAATGTTAAAAAAATAAGCTTAATAAGCATCTTTTGTTGAGGGGATTCATAGAGATACTGGACAAGATGTAGTTAGAATTCCTTTCTAATTTTGATTCTCAGATACTCAGATATTAACAAGTTGTTGATAATTGAGTTAACCATCTGCCTCAATCTCTGAGAACTTTTAAAATCTTACATTTAGGGCAAAAACTAATTCTAGCTGGAAACAAGTAAGCAGGATTATCCAGTTAAAGTGGGGGCAGGTGTAGATGGGAAGAAAGATGTCATTACACTCTGTTTCTTCTTTCAAAACCATGAAAAGTACTAATCTAAGGCAAAACTGACATCTCTCTTTAAGCTTTCTGGTTCATGCTTTCCCTAGAGAAGAGAACTAATTATTTTGCTTTGAAAGACCAATTGCAATTAGAGTTACTCAAAGTAGAATGGACTGCCTTGGGATTTAGTAGGTTCCCTATCATCCTGAATATCTTTAAGCAAAACTTAGATGATGACCATTTCTTAAGAAGGAATTCTTATTAAAATATGGGCCTTGCTACATGTGGGGTTCTTAATATTTTCTGGCATAGATCCCTTTCACTGTCTGGTAAAGAATTTGGGCAGTTTCTCAGAGTACTATTTGTGGTTTACACTTATAATTGAAGGAAATGCTAAATTCCTTAAAAATAAAGAATCCCTGACATCTATACACAACCTTTTAGAAATTCATGGATCCATGTTAAGAACACCTAGATTATATAGTCACTAAAGTTTTTTTCTAAATGAGATTCTGTGATATTTCTAATTGTCAATATGTATTTATTAAGCATCAACTATTTTTCAGAAAGTATGTTAAGCACTGGAAATAAAGAAAGGCAAGATATAGTCCCTGCCTTCAAGGATCTTACAATCTATTGAGAGAGATAATAAGCAAACAAATATATACAAACAAGTTATATACAAGAAATATAAAATAATAAAGGAAGGTACCCAAATGAGTAGAGATTGGTAAAGTATTCCTATAGAAAATAGGGTTTAGGAAGCAAGAAGGTGGAGATGAGGAGAAAAAGGCATAGGAAGTCAGAAAAAATGTGCAATGATAAGACTGTCTCGTTCCTGGAATAGCTTAGCTCCATATCATTTGATAGAAGAGTTCATGGTGGGGAGTAAGATATAAGAAAATGGATAAGATAAGGAAGATACTAGGTTATGAAGGACTCTAAATGTTAATGTTTTGTATTTGATTCTGGAGGGATTAGGGAGTCATTGGAGTTTCTTGAAGAGGGGAAGGATATGGGCAGACCTGTGCTTTAGGAAAATGATTTTGGCAGCTGAATGAAGGGGACACTTGAGGCAGGCAGTCACCTGCAGGCCATTGCACTAATCCAAGAATGAAGTATGAGGGTTTGCATCAGGGTAGGTAGTGACAAGAGAAAGATTTCTGGGAGTAGAACCAAGCTGATGGAGTAAAGTCAGGAAGCTGTTCAGGCTCTCCCATTTCCCCCCCAAAACCACATGAAACCAAGCCTCTAAATAGAGTCTGGTGGAATGAAACCACTCTCCAACTCAAGATGCTCTGGAAAAAAATTCAATAAAGGTCAGTCTCACTGAAGTGAAAAGGATGTTCAGCCCAGCTCAGATAGACTGGGAAAGCTTGTGAAAGGGTCTTAATCAGAGCAAATCAGAAACTGAGATGCTCAGTCCTGGATCAGCAGAAGAGCAGATCAGTGGGGCAGCCTTCATTCCCAGCTCAGAAGGCAAATTCTCAAAAATCAGGCTGTTTCCTGAAAAGAGAAGGCAAAGCTACCCTCTCTAAACATAATTGGCCCCGTGCTCAAATCCAAGGCTCAGAATTGCACAGGAAGCTTGAGACTGCACCCCCTTTACCACAGAAGCAGAGCTTGACTATAATAGTAAAAAAAAAGAGGAAATACCAAAAGAAAAGGAAAGAAAATGAGCAAGAAGCAGAAAAGAACCTTGACCATAGAAAGCTGCTATGGTAACAGGGAAGACCAAAACACTAACTCAGAGGAAGACAAAATGTCAACAGAGAAAATCCCAAAAAGTGATATAAATTAGTCTCAAACCCAAAGAGGCTTCTTGGAAGTGCTCACTAAAGACTTTAAAAGACAAGAGAGGCAGAAGAAAGATGAGAAAAGAAATGAGAGGTATGCTAGAGAGAGTCAGCAACTTGGAAAAGGAAGGCAATGCCTTAAAATATACAATTGGCTAATTGCAAAAAAAAAAAAAAAAAATCCAATGAAGAAAAAAACACCCTCAGAGAATTAACTAAATGGAAAAAGAGATACAAAAGCTAACTGAAGAAAAATCACATCTTAAATACTAGAATGGGGCAAATGGAAGCTAAGGACTCTGAAACCTGAAGAATCAGTCAAACTAAACTAATCAAACAAACTAAAAAGCATGAAGAAAATGTAAGAAAATGTGACATACCTCATTAGAAAAACAACCAACTTGGAAAATAGATCCAGAAGAGACAATTTAAAATTATTGGTCTACCTAAGACCAAAAACAAACAAACAAAAAAAAAGACCCTAGATAGCATTCTTCAAGAGAACATCAAGGAAAATTGCCCTGATATGGTAGAAAAAGAGGGGGGAAATTGAAGGAATTCATTATTCACCTTTAAAAAGAGAATCCCACAAGGAAAACCCCAAGGAATATTGTTTCAAAAGTCCAAAATTACAATCTCAAGGAAAAAATACTGCAAGCTGCCAAACAAAAACAATTCAAATATCAGAGAGCAACAATCAGGATTACCTATGACTTGAGAACTTCTGTAATAAAGGATTAGAGGGCCTGGAATACCATATTCCAGAAGGCAAAGCACCTAGGATTACAACGAAGAATTAACTACCCAGTAAGACTCAGCATCGTTTTTCAGGGGAGGCAATGGATCTTCAATGAAGTAAGAAACTTTCAATCATTTTTATTGAAAAACCAGAACTAAACAGAAAATTTAATCAACAAACACTCAAGGGAAACATAGAAAGATAAATAGGTGAAAATATACATATTATTTAAAGGTCAAACTGTTTATATCCCTAGATAAGAAAATGATACCTATAACTCTTGATAACTGTATTGTCACTAGGGCAGACAGAGAGGAGCATTAAATGGATGGAGGGGGTGGTTGTGAATGGATTCTGAAGTGATGGCATCAAGGAAAAAGATATTAAGGAGTGGAAAAGGTCTGTCCTGGAAGAACATATTAAAAAGATTTTGTAAAGGTGAAATTGACAGGACTAAAAAATTATTTGGTTATTGAGGACTGAGAGATATTAAAGAGTTTTGGATGACAATCTGGATTGCAAGCCTAGGGGAGATGATGCTTACCACGTAATAATAGGCAAGCTTAGAGGGAAAAGGGGTTTAGAGTAAAAGATAATGGGTTGGAATCAACCAAATGAATTAACAAAGTACTTAACAAAAGTAGGCTATAATGTTTAAAAATATATATATTTTTCATTAAAAAAGAGGTAAAAAATCAATAGAGATTTTTGATAATCTTTCTTTTAGAATGCCAGAAGGAAAAATAGGAAAAAGCATACACATGAAAACACACACACACACACACACACACACACACACGCACAATAAATGCCTAGAAGATGACACAAAAACATGTAAAGGGAAAAATACAATAAATTTTCTAAGGGAAGAAAATACTCAGGAGCATATAGATAGGTTCTTGGCTTGACGTCACTTACTGAAATATCAGATGAGGATTTAAAATTTAGTATCTAGAGAAATTTAAAGGGAGGCTGTAAGTTACTTAGTTCAATCCCTTCATTTTCTGAGACTTAAGAAAGTCCTGTCCAAGCTTCCACACATCTTCCTGGAATTTTAGACATAGAGACTATAATCAAATGCATTGCCAATCAACTATACTGTAAAAATAATTTCAAGTGGAATTCACATTTAGTTATACATATACATAGGCCCTTGTACATAAATGGGTTCTTTTATAGAACAATAGAATTAATTGTTTTTAATATTCTTTCACCTTTAAAGTCTAGCTAGAATAGAAATTGGAGATCATTAATACTATTTGGAACATATTATAATTTTTTGGTAAAAATGTGGATTGCAATGAAAATTAATCATAGATCACAGAGTGATGCACAAATTGCAGCTACTTGTCACACTGGATAATGTGTCAAGACTGAAATTACAAAAAAAGTTCAAATTTGGCCTCAGACATTTACTAGCTGTTTGATCTTTGTATAATCACTTGATCTCTGCCTGAATTCCCTCATCTGTAAAATGAGGATAACAATGACATCTACCTCCTAGAGTTGTTATAAGGATCAAATGAGACAATAATTAAGAACTTAGCATAGTTGGGCATTTATAATAGTTTGAACTAAGGGGGAATGAATATGGAAAATGTTAAGGGATAGAATAGATAAAATTTGGAAACTGATTGGATATGAGAAAGGAGACAAGGTTGCACACCTGAATAAATGGAAGGAAGATGGTGTCTTCAACAGAAATAGGGTAATTTTATGGACAAATAGGTTTGGGGGTAAATATATTGTCTTTTGGACATGTTGATTTTGAGATGCTTTCTAGATAGCCAGTTGAATGCTATTTTGCTAATTCTTACACTTAAATCATATTAATACTTTGCACTCATTTAACTATATGTATACATCTTGATTTTCCATGTAGATTGAATTAAAGAATATTAGAGCCAGAAGCAACCAGAGAGCTCTTCTAATTATAACCTTTTTTTTTTTTATAGTTCAGGAAAAAGACTGGGAAAAAGTGAAGTGATTTACCTGAAATCACCAGTTAGTTAATGGTAGAACTGCATCTTAACATACTTACGCATTTTCATATTTTTCCCACCACTGACCTTTATTTTTATAGTATTGCATTATGCAAATTCGACTGGGGACTTTAGAGTGGAAAGGGGAACTGGGGCTGTAATGGAGCAATGGCAGCATCACAGGTATGACTTCAAACCAGGAGTCCCCTGCTTCAGCCACTGAAGCTCCTCCAACAGCCAGGATCTCAGGCACTGAATTTGCTTGGGCTTCCAGTTCAGGAGGGGAAAGGGCTACAATGAGTTCTTATGGGGAGGAACAGATCTGCAAAATGGTCCTCTTAAGGTAAACTAAAATTGCCTGTACAATATTCATTCTCTGCAGTCCTGTTCAGAGCAGCAACTATATCTGACACATCTTTTGTAAATCCCCCACCACTCTTTAACACAGAACTCTTCACACAGAAGCTCCTTAAAAGCCTGTTGAGCAAATTAATTATAACCTCTCAGTTTATCACAATATCACAAAATTTGGAAGCTATGAACTTGTTAAAACTTCTTAGTTTTGTGGTTAAATGTCTGTCTACCTGTTTAAACATACTGTTTTGTGGAATCTTTGTCCAATAAGTTGGTATAACTCTGGAAGTCCTTTGTAGTCCATCATGTTCCTTTTATAGAATAGGAAACAGGGTATCAAGGAGGGTAAGTTATTTAAGTCTGACTCTTTTATAATTGACAAGGTAGCTAATGAATCTGGATAAATAGAAGTCCTCTGACAATATAAAAGATGTACTTTATTTGTATTTATCAAATTATATTTGTTTCTATTCAGGTGTATTCAATTTCTGTTCAAGCATATTTAATTTATAGAAGTGATAAACAAAAGTTGATAGATAAACAAAAACTAATTGTTAGAAAGAGAAGTGAAGATTATAAAAGGAGTTTATGATCATGCACTGGGAAAGAACCTTAGAAATCAGCAAGTCCAATATTTTCATCTTACACATGAGGAATAGGATAAGAAACACCCATGGTGCTAACACTGTGTCTATTGACAATAAACAGGAAAGTACAAAAATGTATAATAGAAGCCTGAAAATATATAATGTAGCTATTTCACAGTATTGTTTTGATGAAAGTATTTTGTGAATCCTAAAATGCTCTGAAAATGTGAGTCATAATCATTATAATGCATAATGGCAAAGAAATATCATATTTATATTCATAAAGGCATAGACATATTCTTTATGGAATGATTGAATTTCCAAATTAGAAGGACTTTAGAGGGCATCTTGTCTATCCTTACCTGAAATATTATTTCTATGTACAATGTCCTTAGGGAGTGATTATCCATCCTCTGTGTAAAGACCTCCAGTCTTTGAAAATATCTCCAAATTATATCATTCAATTGAAGCATCTCTATATGTGTATACATGCATAATGCATGCATCATGTGATATATAATTGTGGCAGAAGCTGGACTGATGTTTTCATATCTAACAAATTTACAGAGTTATTAGGGTCAAAAAATTTTAAAATCTAAACAGTAATCAGGTATAAAAAAAAGTAAGAGCTTGCTTTTGAATGAAGATATCATTTTGAAAATAAAGTGATATAAAAATTATGAAGAAGCTAGATGAGGGGAAAGAAAATATTCATTTGAAACATGAAATGATATCCAGCCCTATCTTATGGGAAGCTATATGTATAGTGATAAGCCTTTGATTTGGATTAAGAATATCTGTTTAAATACCACATTTTCCAATTATTGCCTCTGTGAATTTAGGAAAGTTATGTAATCCTTATGGACTTCATTTTCTTCATTTGAAAAATGAGGATGTTGAATTTAATGGCATTTATTTTTTTTTTCAATTCTAATCTATAATCCCACATCACTGATGCTTAATTGTTCCTAACTAGCAACTAGTTTGAAAGTTGTTATTTCTTAAACATTGTCTAAGATGAATAACATAAGACTGCCATTTCATGCAGGTTAAATGTAAAAACTTGCCCTTTGCATATATCCTTGGAGATGTGAGCTGAGATGACTTCCAAAGTACCTTTCAGGTCTAAAATGTTTTGATATCTGTGAATGGACACAAGAGTTAGGTTGCATTTCCTAATACTCTTTAAATCTGTTGAGAATCCACTGAAATGTTAAAGATATTTGAAAGAAAAATATTAGGAAAGCAGTGTCAATTTATTTCAAAATTATGAAAAAATTAGACAAAAATGAACATATTAAAATGTACTTGTAAGACATTTAGGCTTTGATAGTATTGACTTTAAGGAGCAGATAACATTAGCATATCTACTTTGGATTGGTTTACTTCTTGTCAAAGCTAATGGTTTCTAATGGAATTAAATAATTCTCTGAATGTGGAAGATTCCATATGACTAAGTTAAAAATGTGTAAATTTTTTGATATGTCTGGGAACAGTCATCACCTAATCATAGAGGGAGGAGACTTCTAACCTAAAATGTTTTTCTCATATTAATAATGTTGTTGTTGTTTTCACCTAGAATGTGCCATTATAAAAAACTGGTACATGAAATATTTATATAGACAGACAAGTCAGATAAGTTAGTCAAATACTGAAAAGGATCTGTGATCTCATTTTTCTGGTCTTTCTGGTGATGGAGAGAATTTATTCATTCCTGCCCATCTTGTGTGACTCTTACTTGTGTCAAATAGTTATCTAAGACTCTTTTCAAGCCTTGAAATATGTAAAAGTATAATTGATAATAATAATAATTATTTTTTATTAAATCTACAATTGCTGGTCAATTAGTAATAATTGGATAATTAGTAAACTGTTAGAATAGCAAGTAATAATCATTAGAAACCAATGACTTCATTAAGAATATGTTTTTTTCTTTTTAAAAAGAGCTATTATGTGGATTAATATAAAGTTATTTATTTGGTGAGAGATACCTAGTTGACTTAGTCCTGTTCTATTTAATATTTTGTGTTGGAATCCTTACAAACTGCTAACTCATTAGAGTTGATAGATTGTTGATCTAATCTTACAAGAAGATATTTTGGGCCAGAACCTGAAACAAGGTACTAAGTAGAACTAATTAGTACAATGCTTGTGTTTGCACCTTTACTCATTGGAGTTCACAAGTATGCCAGCTTCACAAAGTAAACTTTGTAACTTTGGGAATTCACACCTCCCTTAAAGCTCTTAGGGCCAGAGAGCACTATGGGAGAAAACCCACAATCCCTCTCTCTCGTATCCCACAATTCCTCCCTCTTGTATAAAAGAAACAGACAGAGGCTCTCGATCAGATTTCACTGGAATGACATGAAGAGTGGAGCTGGCTGGAGGCTGAAGAAAGCAGAAGCAGAGGCTGAAGGACAAAACCTTTGGATTTGGCGACATTCGGAGAGAGCTCTTGGAACCAAGCAGAGAGATAGACTTCTAAGCTAACCGGGCTATATTGGAGATAATAAAAGATCTGCACTTTTATCACCTGGCTGTGTTTTGAGAAGAAAAAGCTCACCACAATTTTGATTACTAACTTTCTTAAACATATATAGAGAGATAATTCTTGGGAATGCAGATGTCACAAAGCTGGGAAGGATAATAAAAATTAATAGGGCTTAATATAAAATCATATATTTGTTTTTCAATGTCAACTTTTCATATAAAAGATATTTATTTATTACTATATTTATTATTATTATTATCTGATTATTTACAACCAGAAATTCTTTTGAAAAACAACCTGGAATTTTAGTGAACTCCAGTTTCAATACAGGTCAACACTGTGACATGCCAGCCAAAAAAAAAAAAAAAACAACTTGGATTTAGGTTGTATTGACAGGTGCTGTGTCTAGAATATCTCCATTGTACTCTGTTCATTTCAGATCATGCCTAGAGCATTGTGTTTCAATCTAAATGACATTTTCTGAAGGATATCAATAAATTAGAAAATATCTATGCAGGGATAATCAGGATTATGAAGGGTTACCAAGATTATGCTATGTGAGGGTTAATGGAAAGAATTGGAATGTGTCACTTTAAACAGAGAACATTTAGGAAGAATAAAATAGCTATCTCCAAATATTTGAAGAGGTATTATTATGTGGAAGAGGGAATTGTTTTGCTCTGTCCCAAAGGGCATAACTAGAAATAATGATAGATGTTCCAAAGAGATAGATTTATTTTTCATATGAAGAAAAGCATCCAAATAATAGAGTTATCCTGAAGTTTCAACTTCAAGAATCAACATAGGTGATAGATTCCATTCAATTTAAACAAATATTATAAAGTACCCACTATGTGCCTCAAAACTGTGGAGTGCTAGGGATAAAAAATGAAGTCTCTGGGCTCATGGAATTTATGTTCTATTACTTATCTTCAAACAAAAGCCACATCTCTAATTGTAGGTTATTTTCGAGAGAGAATTCTAGTTTGGGCATGGGTTAGATTAAGTGGCCTCTGAGGCTATTTTCTGTGATTCTCTTATCACTGGGATCTTGCATATTTATAATAATATATGTCCCATATTTTTCCTCTCTGACTGTTAAAAAATATCTCTTATCATTTCCAATTGCCATTTCCCTTTAGCAGTGATCAGATATAAGCAAAATCACAGGCACAAGTCACAATTCGAAGTCAAAATAGTTCAAATTCAGCAATGTGATGAGGTGTTCTATGTTTAAAGTTTAATTTTATTTCATTTTTTCCCAATATTGCCTGGTTAATCATTATAATCTACACAATTACATATTTTTTTCCTTGTCGAAGGTGATAAAACAGTTTAAGATGTTTTCTTTCATAGCTTTTCAAAAATCAAATACCAACACATGAGTTACTTTAAGAAAATACACCATGTGGTATTTTGCAGAAATTTAAAAAGCAAGAATCTGTGATAGTAAATGAATTGAGAGAAAATTGTTAGGTTTCTTCTTTCTTCCTTGGTTTCCAAGTGAAAGTTGTTAACTGTATCTAAATTTATAAAAATAAATACTTCTGGTAAGGGACAGAATATGAAAAAGTTAATGAGATTGAATGTGGGGAATAGAGATAGGAAGAAAGAAATGTAAAAAAAAAAATATTGAGTTTTCAAAGAAGGAGTTTGAAGTGGAATTCAGAGAATATTAAAATATTTGGAGGGGGGCAGATCTTGAAAATTAGCTTAGAGTATAAAATTTCAAGGAAGAAGTAATTACAAATACCTGCTAATTGAAATATGAAAGCTTGGGAATGGACCAGACAAAATATTCTATGTTTTATTCCCTACTATTCTTATCATTTCTTACCGTTATCTGTTGTAAGAAATGAGAAATACAAAGCCCCAGATAGCCATGGAACAAAATTTGGAGAAATAACTTTTGGAGGAATTCTAGAGATCAAGAAATTTATTAGGACTATAATATAGGTATTGCAGACAGATAAACCTAAAGGAGCTTTTGGAAATTAAAATGTAAAACAATGAAAAAGTCAAGATTTTATTTTTATTTTTGTGGGGAAATGTTCAAATTATTTTTTTCTAAAAGTATTTTTATACAGATCAGAAGTTTATATTGTAACAGGATGATAAAAGGTAATTTTGTATATTTAAATGTTTCAAATTTTTATTGTACTGTTTTAGTAGCTGCTATTTATGCCTAATAAAAAATCTGTAAGAATGAGTCATATAACTTGTGTAAAAATTTCTTATCCTTTGTCCTCTGAGAAAAGAGAAAGACAATTTTAATATGTATTAAGACTAAACCCTCTCTTTATACTTTTGAATCCTTCTCCTTCATTCCTCTTTAGGAATTCCCCTTATTGATCAGAGCCTTTCTCTTTTATATTCAACCACTTATTATCTGTTATCTACTACATACTACTCTACTAATGATTTATATCTACTGTATCTCTAAATGACAAAAGACCTCCACTTGTCCCTTTCTCCTCAAATATCACCCCATATTCACTATTGGATTTTCTCACTACCATTACAATATGATTTCTAGCCCTATCATTAAATTGAAACTGCCATGTTCAACAATACTATTTTAAGGCCAATTAAATGACACTTTTTCTTATTCCTCATCTTCCTTTACTTCTAAATGATTTTGTAATTGTCAGTCTTCATTCATCATCAATGGTATATTCTTTAATTCTGTAACTTCCATGATAGTACTCTTTCCTAAATGGCCTCAAATTTATCTAGCACTCCTTTTAACAGCTTATTAGCCATGATACATCTCCAGTTGGGTACTGTCTGTGACTCTGTTCTAGGTCAGTTTTTCTTATCTCTTTAAACCCCTTTTCTTAGTGATATCAAAGCTTCCAAAAGATTAAATTACTTTTTTTTTTTCATGGATGACTTCCAAATTTAAATATCCAGCCCCAAACTCCCTCTAGATTTCTAATGCTGTATTACCAGTTATACTCTCTGGGCTTCTCCACCTGAATGACTTGTACATATTAATTCCAACTTATTAATAGAACTTATTAATTCCAACCCTTCTATTTATTTTTATTAAAGTTTTTTATACATATACATGGATATTTTTTCAGCATTGACCATTCCATACCCTTGTGTTTCAGATTTTCCCCTTTCCCCTCACCCCTCCCCAAAATGGCAAGCAATCCAGTATATGTTATATATATGAAAATACATGTTAAATCCAATATGTGTAAACATATTTATAAAATTCTCTTGCTGCACAATAAAAATCAGATCAAAAAGGAAAGAAAATGAGAAGAAAACAAAATGCAAGCAAAAAACAACCAAAAGTGAGAAAGTTGTGTTATGATTCACATTCAGTTCCCACAGTCCTCTCTCTGGGTGTAAATGGCTCTCTTCATCACAAGATCATTGGAAATGGTATCAATCATCTCATTGCTGGAAAGAGTCACTTTTGTCAGAATCTATCATTATATAATATTGATGTTGCAATGTACAACGATCTCCTGGTTCTGCTTATTTCACTTAGCATCCATTCATGTAAGTCTCTCCAGGCCTTTCTGAAATCATCCTGTTGGTCATTTCTTACAGAATAATAATATTCTATAACATTCACATACCATAACTTATTCAGCCATTCTCCACCGGATGGGTACCCACTCAGTTTCCAGTTTCTGGCCACTACAAACAGGGCTGCCACAAACATTTTTGCACATGTGGGTCCCTTTCCCTCTTTTAAGATCTCTTTGAGACATAACACTGCTGGATCAAAGGGTATGCATAGTTTGATAACTTTTTGAACATAGTTCCAAATTGCTCTCTAGAATGGTTGGATCCATTTACATTTTCCCACATCCCCTCCAATATTCACCATTATCTTTTCCTGTCATCTTAGCCAATTTGAGAGCCAATCCTTCTATTTCTATCTTCCTGCAAAAAAACAAACAAACAAACAAAAAAAGAAAAACAAACAAACAAACAAAAAACCTCAAAACTTCCACTCCTTCTAGTATTCATTATTTCTTTTGAGGCTACCACACTGCCATCCTTCTAATTATTAGCATTTATAAGTTCAAAATTATCTTTAATTCTTCCCTCTCACTTGTGCCTCTACATATACAATTAATTATTAATATACAATTACCTCCACAATCTCTCCCATGTCTGTCCTTCTTTACCATAATTGCCAGAGTCATAATTTAGTACCTTTTTATCTTAGATTATTGCAACTGTCTGCTAATTGGTCTCTTTCCTTGGTTTCTTTTGCCAATTTGCCTTCCACATAGCTGCCAATATAATCTTCCTACAGTACACATATACAGTTAAATATAGAAATACTGATACAGTATGCCTAATCATGGGATGTGTTTGCATGGGACTTATCAGTGGATCACCACTGAATCAAGTGAAAAAAGCACTCATATAAAAAAGTGCTAAATTGTGCTTAGCACTTAAAACCCTTAAAAGTTTCTATTATATTTTTCTAGACTCATTTCATATATTCCCCTTTTTTAATTCTGTCTTCCAGTACGTACTACCCTTAATCATAGGAGCTCAAAATGTCATCTTCTGCTTCCACAAATTCAACAAAACAAATTCCCATGTTCACAATGTTCCTTTTAGGTTCAGTCAGATGCCACTTTTATCTGTTTAAAATGAATTTTCTCAGTTATAATGTCAAACTTTTTGACTATGTAGCATAATAGATAGAGAGTTCTAGATTTAGTTGGGAATTCCTTTGTTAAAATTGCATTCCGAATCCTTATTAGTTCTGCATCTTTGAGTAAATAACTTAATCAGTATATATAGGGGACATCTACTTCGTATCTATCTAATATGTGACAGTTTGTTGAAAGAGAGAAGAAATTCTTGATAGAAATCTCAGATCTTTCCTGTAGCTTTTCAATTATAGGTTCTGGACTTCAGCAGCAAAAATAAACCAATGCCAGTTTCATTGCAGTTAGCAGGTTATAGGATATTAGCTTTATTTCTGATTGAATATTGAATCACAATACTTGGGCATTAGTCCCAAAATAAAACCTTATTAGTTATATGACTATAAGTAGTTCACATAACATCTTTTTTCCCCTTAATTTCTTAATCTGTAAATGAAGATGAATGTGTGTTCTAACTCTTAAAGTTGTTCTGAAGTGGGGGGGAATCAAGCTTTTGATTTATACAAAAGGACAATATGGATATAAGCTATTATAACAATGATAATAATAAAAACAAAAGCCAATAAAGTGATATTTATATAATCACTTTTAGGTTTGCAAAACACTTTATAAATATTTTATTCTCCCAACAACCTTAAGGGATTGATGCTAAAATTAGCCCCATTTTATAGATGAAGAAATTGAGGCAGACAGAGATTAAATGACATAGCTAGTAAGTATCTGAAGTAGGATTCAAATCCAGGTCTACCTGTCTCTATTATTATCTCCAGCTCTGACTTCAACTACCAACTGGGTAACCTTGGAGAAAGCACCCATTTCTTTGGTATATAGTGTGTGAGAGACAGAAACAGAGATTGAAACATAGAGATTGAGACACATAGAGACAGAGGTACACATAGACTGTCAAAGAGAGGGACGGAGAAACAGAGGCAGACAGGGACACAGAAAGACACACAAAGAGAGACAAAAACACAGAAAGAGACAGACAGAAATTGAGACAGACAGACACACACACACACACAAGATAGAGACAGATACTGAGAAAGACAGAGACAGAGACACAGGGACACACACAAAGACAGACAGACAGAAATAGAGACAAAGAGAGACAGAGACAGAAAGAGTGTGTGAGAAAGATTTTGTGTGTATGTATGTGTGTGAGAGAGAGAGTGTGTTTAGTCTCAATATGATGACTTTTACCTTTTATTATCTCTTTGTTGAAATAATAAATTACTGCACTATATGGTGCAAATAGAAAAAGTGATTGATTTGGGGTCAGATGACTTGAGTCCACTGCTGCTTGGTACTTGTGTGAAATTTAGCAAGTCAATAGTTTCCACAAGTGAAGAAGGATGAAGTTCACTAGACTGACTTCTAGAACCACTTGTATTTTGAAGTCTATGAAAACAAGATTTGTAAAAAATGTTTTATATACACCAAACTCTTTGGGCTTTACTACAACTCTGGAAGATACTGTAATACAGAATATATTATCTTCATTTTATAGAGGAAGAAACCAAGACTTAGAGAGTTTGATCTAGATATCCATGATTAGACAGATAATCAGTTTTTTGTTTTTTTGTTTTTTTTTTTAATTTTTTTATTTAATAATTACATTATATTTACACTCATTTCTGTTCCGATTTTTTTTTCCCCTCCCTCCCTCCACCCCCTCCCCTAGATGACAAGCAGTCCTTTATATGTTGGATATGTTGCAGTATATCCTAGATACAATATATGTTTGCAGAACCGAACAGTTCTCTTGTTGCGTAGGGAGAATTGGATTCAGAAGGTATAAATAATCCGGGAAGAGAAACAAAAATGCAGATAGTTCACATTCGTTTCCCAGTGTTCTTTCTTTGGGTGTAGCTGCTTTTGTCCGTCATTTATCAATTGAAACTCAGGTCTCTTTGTCAAAGAAATCCACTTCCATCAAAATATGTCCTCATACAATATCGTTGTCGAAGTGTATAATGATCTCCTGGTTCTGCTCATTTCACTTAGCATCAGTTCATGTAGGTCTCTCCAAGCCTCTCTGTATTCATCCTGCTGGTCATTTCTTACAGAACAATAATATTCCATAACATTCATATACCACAATTTACCCAGCCATTCTCCAATTGATGGGCATCCATTCATTTTCCAGTTTCTAGCCACTACAAACAGGGCTGCTACAAACATTTTGGCACATACAGGTCCCTTTCCCTTCTTTAGTATTTCTTTGGGATATAAGCCCAATAGAAACACTGCTGGATCAAAGGATATGCACATTTTGATAATTTTTTGGGCATAATTCCAGATTGCTCTCCAGAATGGTTGGATTGGTTCACAACTCCACCAACAATGCATTAGTGTCCCAGTTTTCCCGCATCCCCTCCAACATTCATCATTATTTTTTCCTGTCATCTTAGCCAATCTGACAGGTGTGTAGTGGTATCTCAGAGTTGTCTTAATTTGCATTTCTCTGATCAATAATGATTTGGAACACTCTTTCATATGAGTGGTAATAGTTTCAATCTCATCCTCTGAAAATTGTCTGTTCATATCCTTTGACCATTTATCAATTGGAGAATGGCTTGATTTCTTATAAATTTGAGTCAGTTCTCTATATATTTTGGAAATGAGGCCTTTATCAGAACCTTTAACTGTGAAAATGTTTTCCCAGTTTGTTGCTTCCCTTCTAATCTTGTTTGCATTAGTTTTATTTGTACAAAGGCTTTTTAATTTGATGTAATCGAAATTTTCTATTCTGTGATCAGTAATGGTCTCTAGTTCATCTTTGGTCACAAATTTCTTTCTCCTCCACAAGTCTGAGAGATAAACTATTCTATGTTCCTCTAATTTATTTATAGTCTCGTTCTTTATGCCTAGGTCATAGACCCATTTTGATCTTATCTTGGTATATGGTGTTAAGTGTGGGTCCATGCCTAATTTCTGCCATACTAATTTCCAATTATCCCAGCAGTTTTTATCAAATATTGAATTCTTTTCCCAGAAGTTAGGGGCTTTGGGTTTGTCAAACACTAGATTGCTATAGTTGACTATTCTGTCTTGTGAGCCTAGCCTTTTCCACTGATCCACTAATCTATTTCTTAGCCAATACCAAATGGTTTTGGTGACTGCGGCTTTATAATATAATTTTAGATCAGGTACAGCTAGGCCACCTTCATTTGATTTTTTTTTCATTAATTCCCTTGAGATTCTCGACTTTTTATTGTTCCATATGAATTTTGTTGTTATTTTTTCTAGATCAATAAAATATTTTCTTGGAAGTCTGATTGGTATAGCACTAAATAAATAGATTAGTTTAGGGAGTATTGTCATCTTTATTATGTTCGCTCGGCCGATCCAAGAGCACTTAATATTTTTCCAATTATTTAAGTCTGACTTTATTTGTGTGGAGACTTTTTTATAATTTTGCTCATATAATTCCTGACTTTCCTTTGGTAGATAGATTCCCAAATATTTTATGGTATCAACAGTTATTCTGAATGGAATTTCTCTTTGTATCTCTTGCTGTTGGGTTTTGTTGGTGATGTATAAAAATGCTGAGGATTTATGGGGATTTATTTTGTAGCCAGCTACTTTGCTAAAATTATGAATTATTTCCAATAGCTTTTTAGTAGAATCTCTGGGGTTCTCTAGGTATACCATCATATCATCTGCAAAGAGTGATAGTTTGGTTTCCTCATTGCCTACTCTAATTCCTTTTATATCTTTCTCGACTCTTATTGCCGAGGCTAGTGTTTCTAATACGATATTAAATAGTAATGGTGATAGTGGGCAACCTTGCTTCACTCCAGATCTTACTGGGAAAGGTTCCAGTTTTTCCCCATTGCATATGATGCTTACTGATGGTTTTAAATATATGCTCCTGACTATTTTAAGGAAAAGTCCATTTATTCCTATGCTCTCAAGTGTTTTTATTAGGAATGGATGTTGGATTTTATCAAATGCTTTTTCTGCATCTATTGAGATGATCATGTGGTTTTTGTTTGTTTGGTTATTGATATAGTCAATTATGTTAATAGTTTTCCTAATATTGAACCAGCCCTGCATTCCTGGTATAAATCCTACTTGGTCATAGTGTATTATCCTGGTGACAATTTTCTGTAATCTTTTTGCTAATATTTTATTTAAGATTTTAGCATCAATATTCATTAGGGAGATTGGTCTATAATTTTCTTTCTCTGTTTTCAGCCTACCTGGTTTAGGTATCAGTACCATATCTGTGTCATAAAAGGAGTTTGGTAGGACTCCTTCAATCCCTATTTTTTCAAATAGTTTATATAACATTGGAGTTAATTGTTCTTTAAATGTTTGGTAGAATTCACATGTAAATCCATCTGGTCCTGGGGATTTTTTCTTAGGGAGTTGATTGATAGTTTGTTCTATTTCTTTTTCTGAGATGGGACTGTTTAGGATATTTACTTCTTCCTCTGTTAGTTTGGGCAAGCTGTATTTTTGGAGGTATTTTTCTATTTCATTTAAGTTGTCGAATTTATTGGCATAAAGTTGGGCAAAGTAACTCCTAATTATTGCTCTAATTTCCTCTTCGTTAGTGGTGAGTTCTCCCTTTTAATTTTTAAGACTAACAATTTGATTTTCCTCTTTCCTTTTTTTAATCAGATTTACTAAGGGTTTGTCTATTTTGTTGGTTTTTTCATAGAACCAACTCTTAGTTTTATTAATCAATTCAATAGTTTTTTTTACTTTCAATTTTATTGATCTCACCTTTTACTTTTAGAATTTCAAGTTTAGTGTTTGACTGGGGGTTTTTAATTTGTTCCTTTTCTAGCATTTTTAATTGCAAACCCAATTCATTGACCTTCTCTTTCTCTATTTTATACAAATAGGCCTCTAGAGATATGAAATTTCCCCTTATTACCGCTTTGGCTGCATCCCATACATTTTGGTATGATGTCTCATTATTATCGTTTTCTTGGGTGAAGTTATTAATTATGTCTATGATTTGCTGTTTTACCCAATCATTCTTTAGTATGAGATTATTTAGTTTCCAATTATTTTTTGGTTTACTTCCCCCTGCTTTTTTGTTGAATGTAATTTTCATTGCATCGTGGTCTGAAAAGGATGCATTTACTATTTCTGCCTTACTACATTTGAGTTTGAGGTTTTTATGTCCTAATATATGGTCAATTTTTGTATAGGTTCCATGAACTGCTGAAAAGAAAGTGTATTCCTTTCTGTCTCCATTACATTTTCTCCAGAGATCTATCATATCTAGCTTTTCTAGTATTCTGTTTACCTCTTTGACTTCTTTCTTATTTATTTTCTGGTTTGATTTATCTAATTCTGAGAGTGCAAGGTTAAGATCTCCCACTATTATAGTTTTACTGTCTATTTCTTCTTGCAGCTCTCTTAGTTTCTCTTTTAAGAATTTAGATGCTGCCCCACTTGGTGCATATATGTTTAATATAGATAGTGCTTCATTATCCATGCTACCCTTTAGCAAGATATAGTGTCCTTCCTTATCTCTTTTAATTAGGTCAATTTTTGCTTTAGCTTGATCTGAGATCAGGATGGCTACCCCTGCTTTTTTGACTTCACCTGAAGCATAGTAGATTTTGCTCCAGCCTTTTACCTTTAACCTGCATGTATCTCCCCGCTTCAGGTGTGTTTCCTGTAAACAACATATTGTAGGATTCTGGCTTTTAATCCATTCTGCTAACCGCTTCCTCTTTATGGGGGAGTTTACCCCGTTCATGTTTATGGTTAGAATGACCAATTCTGTATTACTTGCCATCTTGTTAACCCCGGTTTATGCTTTCCTCCCTTCTTTCCCCTTTCCCCCCCTTCCAAGTATTAAGCTTGTGAGCACCCCTTGCTTCTCACAGCCCTCCCTTTTTAGTGTCCCTCCCCCCGCCTTAGAGTTCCTCCCCCTATCTTACCCCTTTCCCTCCCAGTTCCCGTATTCCCTTCCGCTTAGCTTATTCCTTCCCTTTCCACTTTTCCCTTCTCACTTTTCAATGAGATGGGAGAAGTTTCACCATAGATTGAATATGTCTTAAGATTTTTCACTTAAAGCCAATTCTGAAGGCAGTAAGATACCCACTATATTCATCCCCCTCCATTCTTTCTCTCAGATATAATAGGTTTCCTATGCCTCTTCATGAGATGTACTACCCCCACTTTACCCTTTTTCTGGTACAATGTCCTTTCCACATCAATTTCTAGAACAAGGTATACATGTATTCTTTATACATCTATATAGTCAAAATATAGTTCCCAAGATTAATCTTTACCTTTTTAGATTTCTCTTGAGTTCTATATTTGTAGATCAAACTTTTTGTTAAGTTCTGGTTTTTTCATCAGAAATAGATGAAATTCGCTTACTTCGTTGAATGTCCATCTTCTTCCCTGGAAAAAGATGCTCATTCTCGCTGGGTAAGTTATTTTTGGTTGCATACCAAGTTCCTTAGCCTTTCGGAATATCATATTCCAGGCCCTTCGATCTTTTAATGTGGATGCTGCCAGATCCTGGGTGATCCTTATTGTGGCTCCTTGATACTTGAATTGGGTTTTTCTAGCCGCTTGCAATATTTTTTCTTTCACCTGAGGGTTCTGGCATTTGGCCACTATATTCCTTGGTGTTTTGATTTTAGGATCCCTTTCAGTGGGTGATCGATGAATCCTTTCAATGTTTATTTTTTCCTCTGTTCCTATGACTTCTGGGCAGTTCTCTTTGATGATTTCCTGGAAGACAGTGTCCAGGCTCTTTTTTTCATCATGTTTTTCTGGGAGTCCAATGATTCTCAGATTGTCTCTCCTGGATCTGTTTTCCAGGTCTGTTGTCTTCCCCAGAAGGTATTTCACATTTTTCTCCATTGTTTGATTTTTTTGGATTTGCTTGACTGATTCTTCTTGTCTCCTCGAGTCATTCAATTCCACTTGTTCAATTCTGATTTTCAGTGAAGTATTCTCTTCACTCACTTTTTTAAAATCTTTCTCTAATTGTCCAATTGAGTTCTTTTGTTCTGTGGAATTTTTTTCCATTTCGCCAATTTTGTTTTTTAGAGAGCTGTTTTCTGTTTCCAGTTCACTAATCCTATTTTTCAAGGATTTTACTTCTTTATCCACTCTCTCTTTAACTTTCTCCAGGCTCTTTTGCCAAGCCTCCCTCTCCTTTTCCCAAGCCTCCCTCTCCTTTTGCCAAGCCTCACTCTGCTTTCCCCATTTTTCTTCTAGCTCCCTTGTGAGAGCCTTTTTAATCACTTCTATGAGGTTCATCTGTGCTGAGGAACAGATGATTTCCTCCTTTGGGGAATCACCTGGGGACTGCCTGTTTTTAGTCTCCTCAGGATTTAGAGTCTGCTCTCTATCTGTATAGAAGCTGTCAAGGGTTAAAGTCCTCTTCAGCTTCTTGCTCATTCTGTCTATTAATCAGAGATAAACTACCAAAGAAAAACAGAAAAAACTGGAGTCTTTCTTTGGGGGGGGGCTGGGTGTGTTATCGAGCTTCCTCTACAGACTGCAGGTGGCAGCAGTGAGGCACTAGCAGGACTGTGCTGCGCCTGCGCTCTGAGATCCCAAAGCGTGCTGAGTCACTGAGGGGGGGGAAGGGGGGGGGGGTGGCGGCCAGGTCCCGAGAGACTCCAGCTGTTTGCGGTTGTATTCTTCAGCCCCGGTGTTTTTAGCTTCTCTGCTGGGCTGTTGACTTGCTGCAGGTTCCAAACCTGTAGCGAAGCTCTCCCCGCAGAGACGGCTACGATCACTCCCCACCCCCTCTCAGCTCTGCTCCCGTGCTCTCACTGCCGCTGCCCTCAGCCTGCGCCCGATCTAAAACCGCCCCAGCCCTCCAGTAAAGACAGACCTTTCTTGGCGGATCTCAAGGATGGCTTCTCTTGGTAACTATTTGTGGGTTTTTTTCAGTCAAGCATTGATTCAGAGGCTTGTAATGAAGTGGATAGTGAGAGAAAGCGCGGAGCTTATGCAACTGTGAGCCTCCTCTCCGCCATCTTAACCGGAAGTCCCGATAATCAGTTTTTGAGGAAGGAATGGCACTCACCCCCTTCCAAACTTTATTCACTCTCCTACTTGTTCACTTTTCTTACACCCTTACTCCTTGACATGTACTCTTTGATGGAAAGACAGTAGCCTCCTGGCTGTTTCACAAACAACATACTCGGTCTTTTGGCTGTGGGCATATTCTTTGGCTTTCTCTTGTGCTTCGAATGTTATCCCTCTTCCATTATGATTATCTATCTCCCTGACTTTAAGTTTCAATTTAAACCCCATCTTTGAAGGCTTCTCTAATCATTTTTAATTCCAGTAACTTCTCTTTTTTAATTGTTTCCTATTTATCCTATACATAACTTGTTTTATATATATCTATTTGAGAATTGTTTTTTTCTCATTAGATTGAAAGCTCCTTGAGGACAGAGACTAGACTGTCTTTTGCCTCAATTGTATCCCAGATCTTGGCACTATGCCTGGTACATATATTACATAATGAATATTTATTGAATTGAATTAAATACATCACATTATTTCTGTCACAGGTTATGATTCTATGTTTCATCCTTGGGGGAAGAATAAACTCACATTCATAATTTTGTGACCACACAGCTTCTAACTGTGATGATTTGTAGCATATCTAAACAAAAAAGAAATATCACTACCCAAAATAGCTGGAGGTGGGGTGGGATGGAAAAGAGCTGTTTTACAAAGGAAGGTTTAACTTAAATGGCAACAGCTTCAGAACGGAAAAAATCCCAGAGAGAGTGGGGTGGGAGCTGGGAAAGAAGGGAAAATACCAGGGTCAGGATCATACCAGAATAAATACTTGTAAAGTGTAGCCTCAGGCTGTGCTCCACAGTTTAAAGGCTGTCAGCACAGGCTCTTGGTGAATGGGGGAGGGAACCTGGTGCTGACCACAGGGATGTCTTAGCTCAGCAGGAGCAGAGGAAATAAATTTGGCAACGATAAAAGAAGCTACTAGAAAGACTAAATAAAGACTAAAGAATTACCCAGACATCATATTCTAAATTACTACAATCCACCTAGCACGGAGCCAAGCTTCACTCCAGAGTCAGAGATTAACTTTGATTCAGAAAATGAGAGACATCTGTGAATAATGAAATTCTGCTGCAGTTCAGTGCTTTGGTAAGGGAATATCAAAGGATCCCAAATATTCCCCCAATAGCAATTCTTGAAATTGAAGTTTAAATCAACTTTTATGAGGTTTACCTTCCTTGTTCCTTCTAGAGTCACACTTTCTCCTTCCTTTCTATTCCCCACCCTCCCAATCTGTGCTTGGTTCTCAGTCTTACATCAGCTGGTTAGAGAGAGATCTGGTGAATTCAAGTGAATTCCCACTGGGAGATATATGAAGATATAAGATTTAAGAGGTCTATCTATATACAGGATATGAGAAGAGAGTAAGGGAAAAGAAGAAATGACTCTCTCTAACCCTATACTTGCAGTGCTTAAATTATTAGGATTTTCCTTCCTTTCCCTATCTTCCTCTTCCATTCCCTACAGCGCCATAGTGCATACTTTTAGCTTATTGGAGAGGAGAAAATTCAATATTTTCTAGGGGCCTAATAGAATATTCCAAAAGTCTGAGTGCAACTTTAAACTATTATGTCTTTCTCTCCCTCTTCTTTTTCCACTTTCTTTCTGAACATATAAATTTTATATTATATAATTTAGTATGCATATACACACATATAAACACATTATACACACACACACATACATATATATATACCACATACATGTATTATATATGTTATCAAAACTTAAAGCTAGGTGCAGAATTTTGGACCCCTCTCTATATGTGAGTTGCCTTTAATAAAAATTGATAGTATAAGTATCATTATCCCCATTTTTTAAATGGGAAAACTGAGGAAGAGAAAGGTAAAAATGATTTGCAGCACTTGTTAACTTGATATAGATTCAATCTTTCCATTATTTTGTGCTATCTTTTCATATCAGTTGATCATTTGGTCAACAAATATTTACTATTCGCATATCAGTGACACATTAAAGGATATATTTTTGTACAAATCAAGGACCCGTTGGTTAGCTTAAGTTAGGGGGGGAAAGATCACCATCTGTCTTAAATTCCCAGAGTGACAATAGCTGTTGAAAAATTGAGCTTCCAGGGAGTCAAACTGAAAACAGAAATGAGAATTAACAGTAGGGTTTATTTTAATAAATGAGTATTCAATATCCATGTAGATTGATTGCACACTGAATAACTTCTTTCAGGGTTTGTGTGGGAGAATTAAATGAAAATAAACTGCATTTCATCAGAAGTAGAATGCTCTGTGATGTAGATTTTAGGATTCTTAATTATGATTAATATTATATATCATACCTAAATAGTTTCCAATAGGAAATATAGCACTAATATAAATCAAAAGATGCATTCCATTTTTTAAAAAGTCAAAAGGTCAAAGGTCATTTCATGATGAGGTCAACCAGTAATGTCTTTGTTAGAAACTAAATAATCTCACTTTTCATATTGATAATAGTATTGAATCTGTTTTGCCAGTAGCAAGTTTATATGTATTTATTAATGTTTAATAATAATATTGAATTAATTAAATAAAATTCAAGTTATCCCTAGTTGTTCATTATAACTTGCTATTTTAACATAATTTGGAAGAGAATACTACAGAATGAAAATTGTTTATACAAATATAAGTCAGATTCAATCATATATTGACCCAAATAAATGGTGTTGCCAAGCTAAATGGGAATAATAATCCAGAAATTCATAGGACTGTTTTTAGACTTTAACAATATAATGCTCTTAAACCTCTTTTCCGTCCTTGGTTGAAGGATCTTCCAGCTGTGCTTAATATATATCATTTAATGACTGTATTGATGTGATAGGGAAAGCTCTCCTGGCTGGCTTTGTAAGTTATTTTCAATCCCAGTGGGATTTGATTTGGGAACATCAGCTGCCTAGTGCAGGATATGGAGAAAGGATGCTGGAGAGCTAGTGAATATAGCTGATCCTAACACAAAGTGGATTTGCTTTTAAAAAAAAAAACAAAACTAACAACAAAGAAATAACTATCACTTAAAATATAAGGGCTCTGAAAAAGGTACAAATCTTTTGATAAGAACCTATTAATTACTTTATATGGTACTGAATTACTCTACTAATCTCAGATTGGTACTAAATTTGACTGAAAAAATCATTCAATGTCATTGTTTCTATAGAGGAAAAAACGAACATGAGCATTAAATTGCAACTTATGGTGCTGAAACCCCATAAAGAGGCCACCTCTTAGGTTCCCCAGAACCTAAATTGCCATTGATATAATAATATAAAAATTCTCAGGTCATTTTTTTTCATTTGGAAACCTAAGTAGAGTTCTACACATTTCTATACCTACTAATTCATGTTTGTGACAAATCGAGAAAAGCTGGAAAATAATAACCCCAGATTGTTCATAAAACTACAGGATTTCAGAGTAGGATAGGATCTCAGAGGTCAATTGATCCAACTAGTACGTGACTAGGGATGCTCTTTGTAACATCTCCAATGAGTAATCTCATTCAAAATCCAGTTGAAAACTATTGTTGGAGACCATCAACTGCCCATTTCACTTTTGGAAAGCTTTTGTGCTTGGCATCTACATAGGATTGCTTGAAAACTATGCACTCACAGATGAGCAATGTATTTTTGGTTTTGCAAAGCTATTTTACTTTGTTTTAAGAGCCTTATTATGGAATAGGAACAAACTATAAATGTTTACAATGTAAAAATAAAACACAAGTAAAAATTTCTAAAATAATTTATTAAAATGGGATTGAACACATTCTTAATAGGTATTTTTAGATGCTCATTTATGACTGTGCTAGAACTATACCTCATACTTTTATTAAGTGAGACCATGCCCATACTCTTATCATTTAAAATGTTAATGGATTACATAAGTGGTCATCACTAAAATAAGAAAGGTAGATTGAATTTCTTAGGACTTTTCCATTCCCGACAAGCTTCATCTATGCTGAAAGTAGTGTATTCTTCAAATTTTAGGAAGATTTAATGGATGCTTCTAGTTTCTTGCCTTTCTTTGCTTCTTAACTCTGATGTTGTCTGGATACTGAAATATTGATGAATAATTTCCAGACCATGATGTCACCACTTCAGCCTTTTTCCTCATTTTCTTTCTAATTTCTAATAGAAATGTAGACTGACCCTGACGCAAATCTAGACTCTGAAGGACAGACTTTTGCCTTATCTTGCCCAGAGAAAGGCTTTTAGCTCTTTTCTTAACCATAGCCATGGCACCCTGTATCTCTTATTTCCCGACTTGCCTTCCAGCTTCACTTTATGTCTTTCCCAGTTAATTGAACTATAATTTCTTGGAGAGCAGGTAATATCGGTTTTGTCTGTGTATTCTCAGTACCATTACTGGGTATGTATAATTATAGTAAATATGTAATAAATGCTTTTTGATTAATCAATTGTAGTTCCCCTTTAAGTATTTTTTTTCTTGCTTTAGAATATAAGCCTTCTGTGGTGTGAGGGATTGCTTTCTTCTTTGTATTTGTATAACCAGCTCTTACTAATTAATGCCTATCCCATAGTACCTAGTAAATACTATCTCTATTTGCTGATACTTTTAGCTATTATCTCAATTTCTACACATATGTACACAAATATTTCTATATTTATCTATAACTTTAGAAACTTTAGTAGATTTATCAACTAGCTAGGAATAGAAATGTGTATATGTGTTCAAGATCAGCTTTAGACAAAATTATTAATATGATAAAACTGATATTTAGGCTCTTCTATATTCCTTTACATAAGCAGGTAAGTGGTGCAATGGAGCATCAGTCATCAGGACTGGATTCAGGCAAACCTGAGCTCAAATATGCCCTCTAACTCAGTGGCTCTAGGAAGTCACTTAAAACTCTGGTTGTCTTAGTTTCCTCATCTATAAAATGGAGATAATAATAGTACCTGTCTCCCAGGGTGTTGTGAGGCACAGCACTCTTTTTACTGTGTTATTTAACTGCCTGGTAGAAAGGTGCATGATAGGCTTTAATAGACACTCATATATTAGCAATAGTGAATTGTACAAGACAAATAAGAAAGATTAAATAAGAATCCATGCTAAGAGTCAAATTTATGAACTAGACAATGATTGCTAAAGTAGTTGTGAGGATGGAGAGGGTGAGAATGAAAGGCCTGAGCTACCATCATTAGAAGTTTCTGGTTTATAAAGCAGTTTTAAATGCTATGAAAACACCACTTGGCTATTTTTTCTTGAAAAAGGAAAAAAGTGGAGGAATTTGTCTTTTGACATTAGAGCAAACAAGTAACTGTCAACACAGCCTAAGTATATGAAAAAGTAATAATCATCAAAATTTCTAGCCCAAATATTTCAAATTTGATACACTATTCACATAAGATCCATTTTGGATCCCTTAGGTAGAATGAACTGTGCCAGAAATTGCAAGATATGACATTTTAGAAAAAAACATACCAATAATTTTGTGGTCTAAAAATAAAATGAAGAGTCTGGGATGTATTCTTTTGTCTGGGGTATTAAGAAATCTATCCAGTATTTATAGCTATTTCATTTTTTTTTTAACTCTAAAGGACAGGGCTATTTAGGCAAAAAAAAAATCCCCTTTCTTCCTCCCCAATTTGTGATTAATAACTTTGCATTTTCATGTATAGCAAGAATTAAATCACCCACAGAGAACAGTATGCCCAACATTTGGTCACAGTTTGAAGACATTTTCAAATTGCCTCCCCCTCCCCAAAAAATGGATTGTCAGAAAAATGGAACAAAAGCACACAATATTTTCTTTAAAACTCTTAATGATTATTTTACCTAAGTATATATAGTCCTAGAACACTTTTTATCTTTTCATTAACTATTTGTGAATTATGATAAGACTCCATATATGCATTATATGACTTTGCATGTAAATTTGCCTAAAATTTAAAGAGAAAGAAAATTGGTAGAATGGATTATTGTTGTTGTAAGGATAAAGATAAAATGGATTATCTTCCAGCTAATGTGAGAAGTTTCTATCTTCCTAATTTAATTGACTAATTTGGTATTTGAAAATATTAGATAACTGTGGAAACATAGCCATAATAATCATAGGATCATGGATCAAGAGTAAGAAGATATTTTATTTTCAATCAAGTTCAAACCCTTAATTTTGCAAATGAGGTAAGTGAGGATGGACAGAAGTTCTTTGGAATTCACAGAGCTAGTAAATATTGGAGTCACAATCCAAACACAGACCTATTGGTTTTTTCAAGCCTGACTACCCAGTGTCTCCTATGACACCCCAAATTTATTTTCCCCATAGTTTCTCTTCTCTGGACATTGGATGTCTTCCTTGCTAACACTCCTGCTTCTGACTCTTTTCTGGAATTTTTCGCACAACATGCTTATACTTCATATTGGTTCATTTGATCTTTCCCTGGCCAATCTCCAGCCCTTCCCTAACTTTTGTGACATTAAAGATGGGGCTCCCCTCTCTGTAAATTGCAACATTTAATTTTCTTAGTGTCTTTCACTTTTGGGGAAAGCAATATCAACTCAAGCATTTAGTGCTCACACTTTGTCTAAAGAAATGATGATGGAGAATTCATTGATATTAGGTGTGTAAATTCCTAAAACTGTTATTAAAGGCTTGGGGGAGGAATTCAATTCAATATTTGTATATTGCCAAAATTGCTAAGTTAATAAAAGCATTTAGAACATTTCCCACCTAAAGTATTTTTCTTCTTCCTTTTAGAATTTCCCTTTACTGCAGATTCCAAGAATTTTAGGTCTCCAATTAAAATTGCATTTTCATAGCAGAATCAGAATAACTTCCATCTGTAGCCCTCCAAATATCTTTTTAGGTTCCTTTCATTTTGTGCTTTCCAAAGAGTCCCATATATGCAGTTTTTGTTATTAAATCATCAGATTATTACATTCATCAAAATGTTTCTATTCTTTTTTTCTCATTCTTAGGGCTGTAATCCTCTATTTGAAAGAAGAACTAATCTGATCAATTAAACTGATAGTTTCTGAATTTTTATATAGCAATCACCCACCTTTTTTAAGGAAAAAAAAATCAAGCTCCTGAACATTTTTCTCAAAACAATATGCACAAAAGAATTTCTCAGTATTTTGTTGAAATAAAATTAAACATTTATTACAATTTATAACAATACAAAAATCTTAATTTAAAAATAAACGCAATACACATTTAATAATGTAAAAGGTTTTTTAAGTCAACTTATACTTCATTTAATGAATACATCATGAAATACAATAATTTTTAGCACTTTTGTTTCTCGTACAAAGACTATTTAAATTTATATTTCATATTTAAATGAAGTAAGCAATAAAATGATATGCCTTATCTATGTCATGTACCTCTATCAACTGTCAGTGATGGTAGAATAACCCCACTTCTCAATATCCTTTTTTCCCTAATCCTGCCTACAGGGAGTTCCAATACAATTGAAAGACATATATTAATTAAAGAGTATATATTAAGTGATGTCATATGAGAGACACTGGGAATATAAATACCTACATTAAGTAGTCCTTACCCCTATAGAACAGATATTCTATTATAGAAATGTGTATGTGATTTTGAGTGCACATCAACACAGAGACCCTTGGGGTTTCTTCTCAAAGTTCTGAGGCAAGAATTCCCCACATCCAATAGGAAAAATAATAATGACATGTAATGACAACAATAAGCATTTTCATAATGCCTGCTATGTGCCAATACTCATGCTAACAACTGCAAATATTAGTTCATTTATTCTCACAACAACGCTGGAGTGAACATGCTATTATTTTTCTTATTTTACAGCTGAGGAAACAGGCAAAGAGAGGTCAAATATGATTTGCTGAGGATCACAGCTCATAAGTATCTGATACCAATCTTGAATTTAGGTCTTCTTGGTTCTAGGACCAATGCTTTCTTCTTTCTACTACCTAAGCTGAACTTCCTCTTTGGTCATTTCCAAACATGGATCTGGGAAATATTAGCCCCACCCTGCCTCCAAATCTCTCTAGTCTATATCCAAATGATTGAAGTTAACATGAAGAGGAAGGGGAGGATTAAAGATAATAAGGTACAAGGGAACACCGTGCAACTTCAGTGTGCGCATATCTTGGAAGCAGATTTCTAATTTTATATGATAAGCTACCTCTGTGGGTTCTTGGTGCAAGTCTTCCTGCTCTGCTATCTCTACTTTTTACCAAGTCTTTTTCTCTAGCTATAGTCAAGAGATCATGATAATTCATCTCAGTGATGATGATAGCTGCCTGTAAGGATGGGAATAGCAAACTTTTCTTTCAGTCTTTTCTGCCAGTGGCAAAGACCTATGCATTACCATTTATATATTCTACTTGCACAAATAGACCCCAACCTAATAAACCATCTCTGTACAAAATCCCAAATTTGGAAATTTTATAGTGCATATAAACCATATTAAACAATCTGGTTTGCAGTTTCTGTCAACTGGAGCTTATTTTCCACATTTGTTTTGCTTGTGTGTGTGTGTGTGTGTGTGTGTGTGTGTGTGTGTGTGTGTTATTTGAACTTTGTTTTCCATGAGAAAAAAAAGTATAAGAATTACATTAAAAATACTTGAAAAATTTGACCCTTATTTTATACCTCCATGGTTTTGTTCTATAAAAGGTAGAGGAAGTTGGAAGACTGGCTAAGGCTTGTATAAGCGTGGGCAGGGGTTTCACGTTTGACTAGTTTGTTTCCTCTTAGAATTCATACTTGATTTACAGCTCTCCACCTTCAATTGACGTAATCACAAAAAGTAAAGGGCATAATGGACATAATAAAGTATTAATATAGGAATGAAAGCATCATATGAATATATGTGAATGAAAAGTATCTGTGCTCTTTGTCCCCTATGGAGATTGTTCAGGTTTCTCTGATGGAATTCATAAGGCATCTAAGGATTGGGTGGTTGAAAACGATCATCTTCCTGGAATTCTTTAAATAGCTAAGCCTATAAACCCTGCAATCAGTGGAAGCAGTTTTTCAGTTTCAGTCAGTATGAGTTCTGAATAGTTTTGTGAAGCAAGACCCTTGTACCTGTACCAAAGAGTAATTGCAAATGAGATGAGTGGGAAGAATTTATTTCTTCCACCATCATTAGCTGTGTGGTCTAGCAACAAAGTTACTTGCCCAGTAGGAGGTATTCAACCTACAATTCAAGTCTGAGGTTACAGAGATATTCATTCTCTAGCCAGGAATAGACTCAAAGAGAGTGACTCAAGAGAGGAAGCAGTTTAGAGGAGTGTTATGCACCTGACAACAGGAAAGGGAAAAACAGTTTTTTAAAAATTAAATAATAGCTTTTTATTTTAAAATACATGCAAACATAGTTTTCAATATTCATCCTTCAAAACCTAGTGTCCCAAATTTTTTTTCTCCTTGCTCTCCTACCTCCTCCCCCAGACAGCTAGTAATTCAATATAGGTTAAACATGTACAATTCTTCTAAACATATTTCCTCACTTATCATGCAGCACAAGAAAAAATCAGACCAAAAAGGAAAAAAAAATAAAGAAAAAAAAAAGTAAGCAAGCAACAAAAAAGATGAAAAAAACTACGTTGTGATCCACATTCAGTTCCCACAGCTCTCTTTCTGGATGCAGATGGCTCCCTCCATCACAAGTCTGTTGGAATTAGCCTGAATCACCTCATTGTTGAAGAGTCACATCCATCAGAATCAATGATCACATAATCTTGTTGTTGCTATTTACAATATCTCTTGATACATACGTGCATACAATATCTGATTTCACTTAGTATCAGTTCATATAAGTCTTTCCAGGTGTTTCTGAGATCATCCTGCTGATCATTTTTATAGAAAAATAATATTCCATAACATCCATATACCATAACTTATTGAGCCATCCTCCAACCAATGAGCATCCACTCAATTTCTAGTTCCTTGCCACTACATAAAGGGCTACTACTAACATTTTTGCACATATGGGTCCCTTCCCCTCCTTTAAGATCTCTTTGGGATACAAGCCCAGTAGAGACACTGCTGGATCAAAGGGTATGCATTTTGGTAGCTTTAGAATGGTTGGATCAATTCACAATTCTGCCAACAATGTATTAGTGTCCCAATTTTCCCACATCCCTTTAAATATTTATGATTATCTTTTCCTGTCATCTTAGCCAATCTGAGAGTTATGTAGTAATACCACAGAGAACAACTATTTTTCCAAGGAGAAATTGGACCTGACAATCAAGAGTCAAATTGTAGAAAGGGTTTCCTCAACAGAGAATGGACATTGAAGCTCTATAGTACCGAAGCATATCTTGGCCATATGTGTTCTCTACATATATATCTCAATGCCATTGTATTCCAATTTTGGGCTCATTCTCTGTTTATTTGTGAAAGGTCTTACTCCAGGTTTACAGGGGAAATGTTTTGTAGCTACTAATCTTACTGTAATATAATATTAAATTCCTGTGGTTTGAGATAATTTTATCTACTGGCTGACTTAATGAGAAACATCCTGGTGGGGACTCATGAACTATAATTTATAAAGTGTTGTCCTACAGACTATCTAAAACCTGGAGTAGTTTCCTTTCCCACAAAAGTACTCAATCTATGAATCTGAGTGGAAGGGGAAGTAGAATATTTTGGTGAAATTTTTTTCCTAACAGTAATACCTTAAAATAAATAAGGTCATCTAATAGTATAAATTATTGACATTCTCTTCAAATTATACTATGTAGGTAAGTGCTTCCTATGGCAATGAATCTAACTGGTAGTTTGTACTAATTCCTAAAAAATTATTTTGTACTAGAAAATTTACATTAAAAGGACATAAGTAATACTTCTGTTTTATATTCATATTAATGTGGAAACTCTTCAATCACACACACACACACACACAAATCCATTATTCAAGGCTTCCCATCCTTTGGGAGTCTCATCCATGTTCTTCCACAAATCATCCATAAAGGCTCCATCTAAATTCTTTAGCTCTTCTTCTAAGGTCTTTTGATGTTGCCTGGATAATGAATGGATCAGGAAAGCTATTTCTTTCTCTCCCTATATTATAAACCCAATTCTTTTTTTTTCCTCATGCATTTTCTTGATTATAGCTTTTATTTTACTTCTGTTCAATTCTTCACTGATGATACATTTATTTTGCATTCTTCCCATGCCACCGTATCTCTTTCCAGTGTCCTTCTTGAGTGACCTAAGAACTTTAGTCTTTAGAGATTATGGAATTCCATGACTCATAGCCATTCAGCATCACCAAAAGAACATTCATTTCTAAATATTGGTCTAAGAGAGAATCTTAGAGTAATTAAAAGCACTACACAAATTAAGAAAATAATAAAATGAAAAAATTGAAAAGAAAACAAATGTATTCTATCTGAATTTTGATGAATGACAAAATGTGATTGTGTTTCTCCATTTCCTTTTTATTAATTAGTTAGGTTTTGCCAAAAACTCAATAAAATTATATAAGAGATCATAAAAGTAAAAAAAAAGGCACTAAATGATTTTCCAGAGACATTTTATTCTATTCTGTTCTAGGCTCACATTACTGACCAGTATCACCTGAAATATATCTCTTGGTGGCCCAATGTTTTCAGTTTTTCATCCAACTATATATAATACAACCCAAACAATAGACATTTTTTGTAACTTAGGTTTTTCCTGTGCAGATAGGTTGAAACCTTTAGTAATTATATATCTTATTTAGTTGGTTGGATGGTGTTTGGAGGATTGATACAATTAGCACAATTTCATATATAGAAAGAATAGTTACTCAAGAATCTCCCATCATTTATCAAGAATGTCTTTTCCCTTTGTCTTCTACACTGAACAGCTGATAAAAGGACCATATATCAATTTTGATTTATGCAAATGATAATTAGGGTATCTAACATCATTCATAATAAATTTAAAAGCAGAATGCTTAGAGATTTTTTCTAACACCTTCATTTTTTGAAGCAACAACTGAGTCCCAAATAATAATAATAACAATAATAACATATTAAAATAATTAAATAATAACAATTATAATAGCATTTTATAATAAATAATAGCATTTAACATTCATTTAGCACTTTGAAGTTTGAAGTTTGTAAAATGTTTCATAAATGTTATTTGAATCTATTTCTATACTTACACTATGAAATAGATGCTATTGTTATCCCCATTTTCTAGATGAGGAAACTGATGAATACAGAAATTAAATTATTAGTCCAAAACCATGCAGCAATAAATGCCTGAGGCAGGATTTTATTCATGTATAACTTATTCCAGCTTCACTACATATATACTGTATCACTTAGTTATATATTTAATATTTCCAGAGCCATAACTCTGTATTAGGTCATCTGACTTGATCCAATTTTTATGCCCTCCATTAGAATTCATAGTCCTATTGCTCCCCAAATAGAATCCTCTTTTTACTACTGAGGAATGTTTCATATGTCCAGAAAACCTAGAAAATTCTTTAGGAGATGTTTAAAATATGTAGAAAAGTTCTCGTTGATCTCAAGGAACAATAAACTGAGCTAGATATAGTCTAATGTCTAAATACATTAAAGCAGGTGGTACTTATACAGGAGTTAGTGTGCTTGGCTGATATTGATGCTAAAAAACAAAAGACTTTTATTTAGTATCTTAGATAAAGGAAGGCTTCCTGTTTGAGGGAATATATAAGTGTGGCAGCACAGAACAGGAATGCAATGGAAACAAGAGATAGATACAAAACTGGTCCCTTGATCAGTTGAGAAAAGTCTAGATTATAGAAATGGAAGAAATGTAATTCATTGATGTTCTTATAGACAAATTAAACAGATCCTTGGCTTCTTGACTTCTCTCCCATGTTTCTTCCTAATCAGTGTTGAAGAAATAGAGGATCTTATTTCATTCATAATGGTAGCACAGTGTTGGTGACTTTGGGGCCAAGACCTTCAAGATTAGGGCAGCATAATGAGCCCCCAAGTGGGCTATGAACTAACCTCTGTTTCCAAGCCAGGGATGTTCCACATAAAGGAATGTCCTATATTGCCAGGGAAACAAGAAAATGGGCCAGATTCAGAAGTCTTATAAAGATATGCAAAGTCACAACTCAGGCTTCCCATCTTTGATGTTACAGGCTAGAGATACCAATTAGTGAAATTAAATGAAAGATAGGCTTTTTCTATCAAAGATATTTCCAGGCATAAAAGAGAGCAAAGAGATGTTACTATGGAGCAATATTTTAAAAAAACATATGCAGAGATAGGGTATGGAGAGGAAGACTAATCCCAAAAAATCAGAAGAGTTTTCTGTATACATATTTGTATACTTTCAATTTGTATATAAGAATATATGGAGATATTAATTACAGTTTATTATTACAAGTTTAAAATTTCAACTTTACATCAATTTAGAAGCACTCATTATATATTGATAACATTTCTCTATTCAATTATATGACCATCCTCATGAGCACTAATGCCCCTTAGTATGGATGCAAATGTTCTGCTAAGGATACCACACAATTTGCATATTACTTTCCTTCCTTTACTCCAAAGAACTCTAAGACATTACTTTGAATAATGGATCCTCTTTTTTTAAGACTGGGAAGGACAGAAGCAATAGAAAGAAATATTCATTTGTTTGCAAGTGATAGCAGCATATATACAAATGTTATCTTTCCCCATTCCCATGTCATTCTTGCAGTGTTTTTGAAATTTGCATGGGGAAATGTGATAATTTGCACAAGCACTAAATAAATGGTTTATTCTTTATGGACAAAATGCAATATGAAATTAATTCCTAAAGAAACATTTTGAGGACAATAATACAGCTGTATTATGAAGTTTAAAATGATAAAACATGTTCCACAAACAATTAGGTTCAATAATTTATCAGCATAATTTAAGTTTGTAGATTTGATTCATTCACAATATGCTTTACAGTAGACAAAAATGGGCTTTTGTGTGGTTTTGAAAAGCATATTTATAGTTGTGAATATTTTTATTTGAAAAATAGTTGCTTGTAGCATTCAAGAATGTGACTTTTTTCTCTAATTATTTGTCACAAAAAAAAGATATAAGTATTAGTTCTTAGCATTTTTTGCTTGGCTAATATAAATGTGATATTGAATAATGTTTGAGTTGTATATGTAAGGAAAACAAATATTTGATGATTTTCCAATTCATTTGCATCTACTAAATAATTGTTTTAAACTTACCTGTTTGCTGCTTTGATCAGAAAAAAAAAAAAAACAATTTATGGCAGTTATATTATAGTGGCTAGAATGTAAACATGAATTATTAAACCAAGTAGAGGAGAAAGGAAAATCTTTAAAATGCAACATGTTCTTGGATCCACAGATGCAGTTCATAACCTGTCTAGTTCTTCTTATCCTGAACACTTTCTGCTGATATTTTCTTGTAAAGTTTTCATAAAAGAATATACCCAATGTGTTTTCAGAGCACATTATTCTTTTAGTATCTCAGAGGTTTCAGGGAAGTATGCCAATTACTTATCTGTTATCCCTCATTTTTAAAATGTGACTGGTTACCTATTGTGATTATGCAAAACTTTATACACACATACATATATACATACATGCATATGTATATATGTATATCTGCACATACACATATACATACTTATATGTATATGTCCTGACAACAGAGTTTATTTTCTTAGGACATCCCTGGCTAAGTATGGAGATGTTCATTACCAATTTGTTGGCCATGTGATTATTAATTCTCTAGTTATGACCCTTCATGAAATAAAAAAAAAATGCATCTTCTTGTTGTTGTTCAATCATGTCCACCTCTTCATGATTGTGTTTGGGGTTTTCTTAGGAAAGATTACTCGAGTAGTCTGTCATTTCCTTTTCCAGATCATTTTATAGATGAGGAAGTAAAGCTAATAGTATTAGATGACTTGCCCAGGATCATACAGCTAGTATGTGTTTGAAGGCAGATTTGAATTCAGGAAGATGAATCTTCTTGACTTCAGGCCCAACATTTTGTCCACTAAACTACCAAACGGCCTCCCCAAAAGAGTTTTATTGTTATCAAAAGAATCACAATTTCATATTACATCTGTTCTTCTCGATGCAGTATTCACATGAAGTAATTGCAAAAAGATTTCCATGAAAATACTTTTAACTATGTGTGATTATTTATTCCTGGGGAGGAAGAATTAGAAAAATAATATGAAGCAGATAATAATTTCCCATTAAATCAACACATACCTTTACAATTGGTGAAATAACCAGAAGTTGTAATAGCTCAAGATGGTGGCAAATATGTAAAAAATCATGGATCAGGATTAATGATTGGGATGCAAAAGATCTGGCAGTGAGATAGTATAGTAAATGTATAGTAAGTATAATATAGTATAATATAGTAAGTATAGTATAGTTAGTAGTATAGTAAGTAAAGTAAGTATAGTATAGTATAGTAAGTAAAGTAAGACTCAAGTTCAAATTCAGCCTTGGACACTTAGTAGTTATAGCATAAACTGAAATCTTTTGGGGAGAGCACCCAGAAGCCTGCAAACTCCCAGTTAAATGGTTTCATTCATTTGGAGATCTTGGTCAATCACCCTCCATTGAATTGCCACAAACAACTCTCAGTGACTCAAACTCCCAGTTATATAATTTCATTCAATTCTAAATTGAATTGAATCGAATTGAAAATCAGTCTCTCTCTGGGCCAATGATCAAAGCAAGCCCCAATATATGTAGGGCTTCATGCCCAGATATCTTTGCAGAAGTGCTAAACAGAATTATACTTGCCAAGGAAGCTCTCTTCTTGGCAAACTGTCCTGCCAGAACTTTTTGCCCACTGGTGAAGATATTCTCTTCTCAAAGTTAACCTTTGCTATCTTCCTAACAGGACCTTTTTGCCCACTAGGAAGTCTGTCTTCCTGGCAAGCTGGCTTCTCAGTGACAATAAATTTCTTTTGTTTGACAGATTTTGGGTTTGCAAAATCTTTTGCATGGCACCTGTGCCTCTGATCAGAAGGAATCTCCCACCCCAATTCTCACACCTCATCACAGCTACCACTAGCCTCATCATTTGCCCCTCATCAGTTAGACAAGTCATTTAATCCATGTTTGGATCAATTTACTCGTATGTAAAATGGAGATAATATCACCTACCTTCCAGAGTTGTTAGGAGGATCAAATAAACAATGTTTATAGACCATTTAATATAGTGCCTAGTATCTAGTAAGCATTATATAAAAGTTAATCTCTATCATCATCATCATTATCATTATTGTTAACTACACAAAAGTCTGTTACCTCTATATCATGAATATTTTTCCAAGAAGATAATTAGTATAAAGTGACAAGGAAGAGCACTGAATATTATCACAGAAATGAAATTGATTTTACTTTAGCAGATAGGAAATTAGTGCTAGTAAGCTTTTCATGTGTGAATTATTCCTGGATTAGCTATCTCCATATAAGAAGACCACTGATTTTTTAGAGCAAAGATCAAAATTATTCAGTAAAGAAAGAATAAAAGAACTATCTCACATAATGAAACTGCCTTCTGACATATTTAAATGTGTTGTAGATGATTTAAAATGTTCAATGGACAGAAAAAAAAATAATGATGGATCATTGAATTTGATAAATAAGAAAATAATTTCATGCAGAGGTGCAAATGATTTAAATCAAATGTCAAAATAAAATCAAAAGAAGCCTAAAAAATGTGTTAGCAAACACTTGGGTTATTTTCAAAGCAGAGATATGGCATCCAAGAAAAAGAGTATTAGCTCATGTGAAATCTTACAAAGATAATGGGAAATTTGAACAGTATTGCATCATAAAGCGGAAAGAAGCAGTGAAAAATAAAACCAATTCAAAGAAAATTTAGCTATGTCTCCAACTAAATAAAGTTATCCTGAAGGCACTGATGGATAAAAATGACAGGAAAATAACACAGAGAAAGCAAATAAAAAAGATCTATGATTTTTCCAATGCCTTTTTTTTTTAACTTTTTCTCTCCTGGGAGGCCTATAATCTTTATATTTTTCCTGCACATATCATGTTCCAGATGATATGTGTTTTTTGTATAGAAAGAATATGTTCTTTTAATGTATTAATTTTTGATTCCCTTCTTTTAGATTATCCTTTACTTCTATATGTTTATATTCCTAATTCCTTTCTTTGGAGATGCTGAGCACTGTGGATTCAATTTTTTTTTGTTCTGTTAATTATTTCTGCTCTTGGTGCTATACATTATTCAATTTGTTCCCTTATAACTCCTCTAACTATTCTGCTTTGTCTCTTTAATCATTCTGAATATATTTCTTTATTATATGTTCTCTTAAGAATACAAAGACTTCTCTGTTTCATCAGGAGTTGAATCAATTTCTGTTATCTTACATTCATTTGCAAAGATTTATGATCTTTTTGGAGGTTTTTGGTATTCATCTTCCATTTTTGCTTTAGCATTTTTGGGTTTTTTTTTTAATGCTTAGGCTCTAGGTTTTGACTGAATTTTCTTCCTATTTATATCTTTGTTTTAAAGCCCATCCCACCCCTTTATACTATATTGTTAACTTTTTGGTCCTGGAATGAGTTCAAATTCAGCATTGTACCCTACCTAACTACTGTGTGACCCTGCCACTTAACCTCTGTCTACCTCAATTCTCTGAATAATAAAATGGTGATGACAATAGCATATAACACCTAGAGGTATATGAGGATCAAATGAGATATATGTAAATATTTGTAAAGCTCTTAGAATAATGCTTACCACATAGAAATTGCTTAATAAATATTTTCTAATTCCCTTTGAGTTTAGATTTTTACCTAAAGCTGTACCTAAAAGATATCTCAGCCTCCTCCCATGTTGGGAAATTTGCCTTTTCCTCACCTTGGCCATTTCTAAAGGTATGGCTGCATACTGGTCCCTAGTTCTGCTTCCTTCCATTTTAGTACTCTGAGTGGATGGAATGCAAGCTTTGTATATATTTGTGCAGTTGCTAGAGAATATGGTGGTTTTTCTAACTAGATTCTTTCCCATCTTGGGGTTATTTAATTTAGAAGTCAATAGAAAACCTGAATATCTCCATCTTATAATATTCCTTCTGCCTCACATGACTGCAAAAAGTTGATACATGCTATTTGTTGCAACAGGACAATAGGGGAAGAAAGGGATGTTGTATTCTAGCAGACATTGTAGCAAGAGATAGATACTATTGAATCTCAAAGTGAAAGTATGTGGCTTGATTTCTTTGTCCTGCCAAAGCATGAAGGCTATTAGGAGATCAGCACTAAGTAGGTTAACAAATAGGTATTCTCTATTAACTCATAAGGTTGTTACCTTGTTGGGCTTCTTGCTTTATTATCCTACATAAATACCTGTCATTGCTCTACATCTTTTACATAACTTTTTTTTTGAGTCAATAAGGATCTAAGAAAAAGGTTTAGTCCTCAGTTTTATTAGTCACTTTTAATAAGTATTTATTTTCCTATATGTAAAGTCAGTAGAACCACCATCCTTAATCTCTAACATCCTCATCTTTTATGCGTTTATTATACAAACAATAGAAATGGCACTAAACAAAGATGAGAACAGCTGAATTAGATCAAATATTCATAAAGGAGATTCATACTATAGGTGATACAACCATGAAAGCATTGAAGAATAGAATCACAAGGTGTCCAAAGGTTTAGAAAAAATGGAACTTAATGATCAAAAACAATGACTCTAGAAAAATCACCAACTAAGCTACCTGCCTCTTTTTCCTCATCTATATTCCTTGAAGACAACCTTAATAAGTACATAAATAGACTCTTGAAAATGACATTCCATAATATACTACATCATTACTATTTTGCAGCTGACAGAAGGATGGAGAAAATATAAGATCTCATTCTATGTATGTATTATTTGATTAAGGGGAACAAAACTGTATTTAAAGCTTTCTTCTAAAAAATCTGACTCTATATCAAAAATACAAAAGATTCTATCAAAGATATGACAGAGACATTCTTGCTCAAGAAACCTCTGATGACATCAGGAAAAGCATAAAAAGAACATAAATGCTTTAAAAAAAAAGCTTTATAATCATCATAGAAGAGATTCAGTGCCACTCCAAGTTAACACAAAATTCTTATTGATGAGATTCTCCATTTAAACTATCTTTTGCATGTAGAATTGTTGTGGGTGCATTTAAATACTGGACTGTTGCAATGCCTCCTGAAAAAATATGCTCTCCCCCAAAGGAATTTGGCCTAATCACCTAAACAAGCAAAACAAGTGGATAATGAATGCAAATTATCCAAATTATGACATGCAACTATAGAATGACTATATATGTATATGATATGTAAATGATAGTATGTGTATGTATATGAACATGTGAGTACATATGTATCTATATAATTTATCTCCTTTACATGCAATGCAATTACTTTTAATCAACAAGTGCAAATGGATAGTGTGGGGTCTAGAATTACACAACAAGTAGTGGAGCAGACTGAGTTGCCTTTGGTAAATTAAAAAAACACCTTTAGCTTCTCTAAACTCCTAGAAGCAAAAGTTCATATTTTAAATTACATTTTACTATGGTGGTGTATATTTCATCATAAAAAATTAAAAGCATTTATTAAGTGCAAACACAATGCCGAGCACTATGCTAAATTATAAAGCTACAAATCCAAAATTGTGACTCTCCCTTCTAATATTCAAATAACTCATACTGTAATGAAGAATGCACATAGGATTGTGGTGCCAAGGAAAGAGATTATATTAAGTCACAAAGATGGCACATTTTGATGACAATTGACTGTCATACCCGTGCAGAAGGAGTGATATTGATTATAATTTTTAGAGCAACAGGCTAAAATGGAGGAGAGGTTACTTATATGTGGGCAGCAATATCTTATAAAATGGTCAAAGTGATGATAAAGGCATGTGATCCTAGGGAGTTCAGAGCCAAATGATTTAACTCCTCCTAAACATGACCTGCAATAGTCCAATTTGTAAGATGGAATAGTCCCAGTAGAATACATAGTGGTAACCATAGAACATCATGTTTCTGATGAATTACAAATGAATATCACACAAAAAGTAATGGAAATATATGTGTTAGGTATAGATAGAATACAACACATACCAAACAAGAACTATGAAAAACTTAAGTAAGGTACATTACTTTTAAAAAAAATTGTGATTGAAAAACTTGGTGGCCTGATAATATCATGAGACTGAGAGAGAGCTAGGTTAAGAGATTGTTTATTTGCTGAATAGTTTCTTGGGTATGTTTCTGTTTCCATCATTTGGTATGAGTTAAATTTGTCTAAATTTTAAATTGCTTGTTTTTGCCTACTTCCCAGTTTTGTAATTTACAGTTTGTTTCAACAAGTGGAAAATTAGAGTTAATATAGTTTCAGACATTGTCATTTGATTTTTTTTTTGCTTTATTTTTTCAATTTGGTGAGGCACTTTAATCCTTTATTCTAAACAGCTGGTACCTTTAGAATGGATTTAAAAAGTGTAAATTCAAATTTGAAGGGTGATTTTATATTTTTATGAGATTAAATTTATGTACAAAGCTATCCTAATGAATTTTCAATATGCTACACTTGATGATGTTTTAAATATTTATTTGACATGTCTTCTGAAGAGGACATACATTTTGGGGATGCTACCAAGAAATATAGATCAAACTCTTATTCCTATGTGTGACCTTCACAGTTCTAATATTTAGGACTTAAAATAGAGTCCCATGGTACTTTTGGATATCCTTGGATATCAGAAATATACAGTGTGGTTAGTAAATAGCACTTTATTATTGCTTTTTAGGTTTTATTGCTTGATATTTCAAAAAAAATTCATGATCAAATTTTCTTCTTTTGCTGATGAATACTCTTAAGTGAATTCCATAATTACTCAAAAGAATTTAGGCAGAAGGTAAAAAAAAAAAAAAAAAACAAGTGTATGAAAAGTAATTATTGTCCATTCTATAATATGCAAAAGAAGGATCATTTATAGAGATTTCTTAGGGCATATATCGTGTGTGTGTGTGTGTGTGTGTGTGTGTGTGTGTATGAATATGGCCCAAAATTAAATAAAAATAGGTAATTTGAAATATATTTCTATGTCCTCTCCAGAAGAAAACTAAGAATTCCACAGGGATAAAAAGCAGCTGAAAAAGGATTTCATCAGAGAGATAGGATTTTTAAAAAGGAGATAATGTCATGTAATGAAAATGAAGAATGGACAATCTATGTGTTTTTCCAGTATCCACAGAACATCCTGACATCTAAAGGAACATCCCAAACAAATGCAATTGGTTTATTATCTAAAAAGGATTTATAGGAAGACATGGTTAAAGGATGAAGAATCATAGATGGATTTTTAAGCAACATTTCAGACAGTATCCACATGAAATTGAAGATCAATTGAAGTTTAAGAAAATGAAAATTGATAGTAATATATGTTTTAGTATCTTTTACTTCATTATTTTTATACTAATGATAGATTTTAAAATCTATGTTTTCAGCTCTTATGTTTAAAATCTATATCAGGTATATGTTAAATAGAATATTGAATTATATATCTAAAATGGCATTTGAAAAGAAATATAGGTTGTTTTTATTATAACCTTTAAAATTAAATTATTATCTAAATTGGACTAAAGAATATAGGACTGAAAATATATGAAACTTTATTAGATTTTAAAGAATGAAAATTTTGTTTAAATGACCTTATTCAATGGAAATGCTCAAATATAAAACACAACATTAAAAGATACATATCTCTGCCTTAGGGCCTTTAAAACATATTATGCCTCGATTTGTAGAGATGTTTCATAGATAAAATCCAATTTCATAGGTAATAATTTAAATGCCATTATAATTCTCACAAGTTTTAAAATATACTGAGCTATAAATGTCTTGTATAATACAGCATTCACTCGGATAAAGAATTGAAAATATAGTGTACAGGCAAATACTTTTTTCCCATTAAGAGGGGAATTTAAAATCTTGCAATCAATAGCAGAATATGATTGAGATACATATATTTCTGTTGACTACTAGCAATTTAACCTAATTTCAAATGACAGTTTATTCATTTATGAACTCTGGAATTAACTCATCTATGGAATCTGCAAATCATATAGCAATTTTATCTTGCAGATCACATTGTCAGGAAGCTTGATAATAAATAAGTATAAAGTAGATAAGATAGATTAAAAATTCCCACCTGCTTTCCTAATGTTTGTGATTCATCATATTTAAATATCTGAGTGAAAATCATCTTTCTCCTATTACTATTATCCATGCTCTCATTCCAATGAATCCTCTCCCCTTCTCAAATTCTTTTCTCTGCTGCATTGGTAGTCTTTCATTGTTACTTGTAGAATACTCGCTCACATTAGAACACTACTTTATATTCTCCTGTCTCCTTCCACTCATGGCAACCTGGTTCTTCAATGAGACAGGTATGTAATTCTGGCCACATTTATATATAAATCTTTTTTGTGCAACTATTGTATTTCATCGGTATTTCTTCCTTGAAATTCACTCTAGCTTCCTATGTTGATCTATCCAGATTTTTGTCGCTCTCATCTATCAGCTTCCATGTCACTCTACCATTTTTCTCAAAGAGTTTAAAACTTTTTTGTATGTTGTCTGCTCATTTTTCTAACCTATTATTCTGCTTTTAGCTCTTTGTAAAAATAGGGCTCTGTTTCAGGGTGAAGGGTATTCTGTCCCAAGCTTCAGGGATTTTTTGCAGCAGTTTTCAGAAATTCTTCCAAGAACCTGACCACAAGCACTCTTTTCTGCCCCACTCTGTCTGTAAGATCTTGGTACTAAAACAACAAAGTCCTGCTTTGCTGAGGTTGGGGTTGCTGGGGTTGGGGTTGTGGCTGTGTGATGCAGCCTGCCTGTGGCTGGACTCCCACCTTGGTTCCAAAGATCTTTTCTGCTGTTCTTCTAAGTTGCTTTCAGCTCTGTGTTTTTGAGTGTTCTGATGCTCTGCAATTTGTTTAGAGTCATTATTTCAAGCAATCTGGAGAGGTTTGGGGAAAAGGTTGGGCAAGTTCCTGCCTTTACTCCACTATCTTAGCTCTGCCTCCCACATTTATTTTTTAGATCTCTTTTATAGCTATCAAAATGTAAACTCCTTGAAGGCAGGGAGCCTCTTCTTTTCTGCTTGTTTTTTTTTTTTTACCCCTACCACTTAGCATATACTTGGCACATAGAAAATATTTAATGCAATATCTTTTTGTATGCCTTTCTATTTCATAGCAAGGAGAAGTAGACTCCAGTAGTTTAAAATTCTGCTGAGGATCTGTTTTTCATTGAAAAACATTGGAAATTAAATTTTGATCATTCAAAGAAAAGCAGTTTTTATGAGTAGGTGAATTATCTAAAGAAATCAATTTGGATGTACATTAAATTGAGTAATATAGAACTTTAAAATAAATATACAGATAAAAGAAGCAAAGCCAACTTAGAAGGAGAGAATAAAAAATAATGTAAAGGAAAATCAATGTGTTCTGAGGTTATATTACAAAAACCTATATGAATAGGGAGATGCTAGTCCCATTGTATCCTGAGGAAGGAAGGAAAGAAAATAAGCACTTATGCAGCACCTTATATGTGCCTGGCACTGTTACAAGTAATATATATATATATATATATATATATATATATTATATATATATATATATATATATATATATATATATCCTATGATCCTCACAACCACCTTATAAAATAGGTGTTATTGTTACCATTACTTTACAGTTGAGGATATTGAGGTTATATCACTTGTCCAAAGTCACACAAGTGCTAAGTTTATGAGGTTTCATTTGAACTCAGATCTTCTTGATTCCAAATCCAGTATTCTATGTATTGTGCTATCATTTGTCTCACTCCACTACTACTGTGTCTTGGCTAAACTACTTCTGGGATACTGTTTTGATTACTTTTGTTCAAATGACTTCTAGATCTATATAATTAGTCATCTGCCTATTAGACATCCCAAATTGTATGTCTTACTGGCATTTCTAACACAAAATGACCAAATCAAAAATTATTATTTTTCATCCCAAACTCTCCTTCTTAATGACTTCCCTATTTCTATTGAGGGTACTATTATTTTTCTAGCCACTTAGATTTGTACTTGAAATCATTTTGAATTGTCTCTTCTGTCTACATGACTCACGATATTCAATTTGTTGGGAAGTCTTGTTGATATTATCCTTACATCGGGACTTCCGGTTAAGATGGCGGAGAGGAGGCTCACAGTTGCATAAGCTCCGCACTTTCTCTCACTATCCACTTCATTACAAGCCTCTGAATCAATGCTTGACTGAAAAAAACCCACAAATAGTTACCAAGAGAAGCCATCCTTGAGATCCGCTAAGAAAGGTCTGTCTTTACTGGAGGGCTGGGGCGGTTTTAGATCGGGCGCAGGCGGCGGGCAGCGGCAGTGAGGGCACGGGAGCAGACTGGAGAGGGGGTGGAGAGTGATCGCAGCTGTCTCTGCGGGGAGAGCTTCGCTACAGGTTTGGAACCTGCAGCAAGTCAACAGCCCAGCAGAGAAGCTAAAAACACCGGGGCTGAAGAATACAACCGCAAACAGCTGGAGTCTCTCAGGACCTGGCCGCCCCCCCCTTCCCCCCCCTCAGTGACTCAGCACGCTCTGGGATCTCAGAGCGCAGGCGCAGCACAGTCCTGCTAGTGCCTCACTGCTGCCCCCTGCAGTCTGTAGAGGAAGCTCGATAACACACCCAGCCCCCCCCAAAGAAAGACTCCAGTTTTTTCTGTTTTTCTTTGCTAGTTTGTCTCTGATTAATAGACAGAATGAGCAAGAAGCTGAAGAGGACTTTAACCCTTGACAGCTTCTATACAGATAGAGAGCAGACTCTAAATCCTGAGGAGACTAAAAACAGACAGTCCCCAGGTGATTCCCCAAAGGAGGAGAGCGTCTGTTCCTCAGCACAGATGAACCTCATAGAAGTGATTAAAAAGGCTCTCACAAGGGAGCTAGAAGAAAAGTGGGAAAAGAGCCTGGAGAAGTCAGTTAAAGAGAGAGTGGATAAAGAAGTAAAATCCTTGAAAAATAGGATTAGTGAACTGGAAACAGAAAACAGCTCTCTAAAAAACAAAATTGGCGAAATGGAAAAAAATTCCACAGAACAAAAGAACTCAATTGGACAATTAGAGAAAGATTTTAAAAAAGTGAGTGAAGAGAATACTTCACTGAAAATCAGAATTGAACAAGTGGAATTGAATGACTCGAGGAGACAAGAAGAATCAGTCAAGCAAATCCAAAAAAATCAAGCAATGGAGAAAAATGTGAAATACCTTCTGGGGAAGACAACAGACCTGGAAAACAGATCCAGGAGAGACAATCTGAGAATCATTGGACTCCCAGAAAAACATGATGAAAAAAAGAGCCTGGACATTGTCTTCCAGGAAATTATCAAAGAGAACTGCCCAGAAGTCATAGGAACAGAGGAAAAAATAAACATTGAAAGGATTCATCGATCACCCACTGAAAGGGATCCTAAAATCAAAACACCAAGGAATATAGTGGCCAAATGCCAGAACCCTCAGATGAAAGAAAAAATATTGCAAGCGGCTAGAAAAACCCAATTCAAGTATCAAGGAGCCACGATAAGGATCACCCAGGATCTGGCAGCATCCACATTAAAAGATCGAAGGGCCTGGAATATGATATTCCGAAAGGCTAAGGAACTTGGTATGCAACCAAAAATAACTTACCCAGCGAGAATGAGCATCTTTTTCCAGGGAAGAAGATGGACATTCAACGAAGTAAGCGAATTTCATCTATTTCTGATGAAAAAACCAGAACTTAACAAAAAGTTTGATCTACAAATATAGAACTCAAGAGAAATCTAAAAAGGTAAAGATTAATCTTGGGAACTATATTTTGACTATATAGATGTATAAAGAATACATGTATACCTTGTTCTAGAAATTGATGTGGAAAGGACACTGTACCAGAAAAAGGGTAAAGTGGGGGTACTACATCACATGAAGAGGCATAGGAAACCTATTATATCTGAGAGAAAGAATGGAGGGGGATGAATATAGTGGGTATCTTACTGCCTTCAGAATTGGCTTTAAGTGAAAAATCTTAAGACATATTCAATCTATGGTGAAACTTCTCCCATCTCATTGAAAAGTGAGAAGGGAAAAGTGGAAAGGGAAGGAATAAGCTAAGCGGAAGGGAATACGGGAACTGGGAGGGAAAGGGGTAAGATAGGGGGAGGAACTCTAAGGCGGGGGGAGGGACACTAAAAAGGGAGGGCTGTGAGAAGCAAGGGGTGCTCACAAGCTTAATACTTGGAAGGGGGGAAAGGGGAAAGAAGGGAGGAAAGCATAAATCGGGGTTAACAAGATGGCAAGTAATACAGAATTGGTCATTCTAACCATAAATGTGAACGGGGTAAACTCCCCCATAAAGAGGAAGCGGTTAGCAGAATGGATTAAAAGCCAGAATCCTACAATATGTTGTTTACAGGAAACACACCTGAAGCGGGGAGATACATGCAGGTTAAAGGTAAAAGGTTGGAGCAAAATTTACTATGCTTCAGGTGAAGTCAAAAAAGCAGGGGTAGCCATCCTGATCTCAGATCAAGCTAAAGCAAAAATTGACCTAATTAAAAGAGATAAGGAAGGACACTATATCTTGCTAAAGGGTAGCATGGATAATGAAGCACTATCTATATTAAACATATATGCACCAAGTGGGGTAGCATCTAAATTCTTAAAAGAGAAACTAAGAGAGCTGCAAGAAGAAATAGACAGTAAAACTATAATAGTGGGAGATCTTAACCTTGCACTCTCAGAATTAGATAAATCAAACCAGAAAATAAATAAGAAAGAAGTCAAAGAGGTAAACAGAATACTAGAAAAGCTAGATATGATAGATCTCTGGAGAAAATGTAATGGAGACAGAAAGGAATACACTTTCTTCTCAGCAGTTCATGGAACCTATACAAAAATTGACCATATATTAGGGCATAAAAACCTCAAACTCAAATGCAGTAAGGCAGAAATAGTAAATGCATCCTTTTCAGACCACGATGCAATGAAAATTACATTCAACAAAAAACCAGGAGGAAGTAGACCAAAAATAATTGGAAACTAAATAATCTCATACTAAAGAATGATTGGGTAAAACAGCAAATCATAGACATAATTAATAACTTCACCCAAGAAAACGATAATAATGAGACATCATACCAAAATGTATGGGATGCAGCCAAAGCGGTAATAAGGGGAAATTTCATATCTCTAGAGGCCTATTTGTATAAAATAGAGAAAGAGAAGGTCAATGAATTGGGTTTGCAATTAAAAATGCTAGAAAAGGAACAAATTAAAAACCCCCAGTCAAACACTAAACTTGAAATTCTAAAAGTAAAAGGTGAGATCAATAAAATTGAAAGTAAAAAAACTATTGAATTGATTAATAAAACTAAGAGTTGGTTCTATGAAAAAACCAACAAAATAGACAAACCCTTAGTAAATCTGATTAAAAAAAGGAAAGAGGAAAATCAAATTGTTAGTCTTAAAAATGAAAAGGGAGAACTCACCACTAACGAAGAGGAAATTAGAGCAATAATTAGGAGTTACTTTGCCCAACTTTATGCCAATAAATTCGACAACTTAAATGAAATAGAAAAATACCTCCAAAAATACAGCTTGCCCAAACTAACAGAGGAAGAAGTAAATATCCTAAACAGTCCCATCTCAGAAAAAGAAATAGAACAAACTATCAATCAACTCCCTAAGAAAAAATCCCCAGGACCAGATGGATTTACATGTGAATTCTACCAAACATTTAAAGAACAATTAACTCCAATGTTATATAAACTATTTGAAAAAATAGGGATTGAAGGAGTCCTACCAAACTCCTTTTATGACACAGATATGGTACTGATACCTAAACCAGGTAGGCTGAAAACAGAGAAAGAAAATTATAGACCAATCTCCCTAATGAATATTGATGCTAAAATCTTAAATAAAATATTAGCAAAAAGATTACAGAAAATTGTCACCAGGATAATACACTATGACCAAGTAGGATTTATACCAGGAATGCAGGGCTGGTTCAATATTAGGAAAACTATTAGCATAATTGACTATATCAATAACCAAACAAACAAAAACCACATGATCATCTCAATAGATGCAGAAAAAGCATTTGATAAAATCCAACATCCATTCCTAATAAAAACACTTGAGAGCATAGGAATAAATGGACTTTTCCTTAAAATAGTCAGGAGCATATATTTAAAACCATCAGTAAGCATCATATGCAATGGGGAAAAACTGGAACCTTTCCCAGTAAGATCTGGAGTGAAGCAAGGTTGCCCACTATCACCATTATTATTTAATATCGTATTAGAAACACTAGCCTCGGCAATAAGAGTCGAGAAAGATATAAAAGGAATTAGAGTAGGCAATGAGGAAACCAAACTATCACTCTTTGCAGATGATATGATGGTATACCTAGAGAACCCCAGAGATTCTACCAAAAAGCTATTGGAAATAATTCATAATTTTAGCAAAGTAGCTGGCTACAAAATAAATCCCCATAAATCCTCAGCATTTTTATACATCACCAACAAAACCCAACAGCAAGAGATACAAAGAGAAATTCCATTCAGAATAACTGTTGATACCATAAAATATTTGGGAATCTATCTACCAAAGGAAAGTCAGGAATTATATGAGCAAAATTATAAAAAAGTCTCCACACAAATAAAGTCAGACTTAAATAATTGGAAAAATATTAAGTGCTCTTGGATTGGCCGAGCGAACATAATAAAGATGACAATACTCCCTAAACTAATCTATTTATTTAGTGCTATACCAATCAGACTTCCAAGAAAATATTTTATTGATCTAGAAAAAATAACAACAAAATTCATATGGAACAATAAAAAGTCGAGAATCTCAAGGGAATTAATGAAAAAAAAATCAAATGAAGGTGGCCTAGCTGTACCTGATCTAAAATTATATTATAAAGCAGCAGTCACCAAAACCATTTGGTATTGGCTAAGAAATAGATTAGTGGATCAGTGGAAAAGGCTAGGCTCACAAGACAGAATAGTCAATTATAGCAATCTAGTGTTTGACAAACCCAAAGCCCCTAACTTCTGGGAAAAGAATTCATTATTTGATAAAAACTGCTGGGATAATTGGAAATTAGTATGGCAGAAATTAGGCATGGACCCACACTTAACACCATATACCAAGATAAGATCAAAATGGGTCTATGACCTAGGCATAAAGAACGAGATTATAAATAAATTAGAGGAACATAGAATAGTTTATCTCTCAGACTTGTGGAGGAGAAAGAAATTTGTGACCAAAGATGAACTAGAGACCATTACTGATCACAGAATAGAAAATTTCGATTACATCAAATTAAAAAGCCTTTGTACAAATAAAACTAATGCAAACAAGATTAGAAGGGAAGCAACAAACTGGGAAAACATTTTCACAGTTAAAGGTTCTGATAAAGGCCTCATTTCCAAAATATATAGAGAACTGACTCAAATTTATAAGAAATCAAGCCATTCTCCAATTGATAAATGGTCAAAGGATATGAACAGACAATTTTCAGAGGATGAGATTGAAACTATTACCACTCATATGAAAGAGTGTTCCAAATCATTATTGATCAGAGAAATGCAAATTAAGACAACTCTGAGATATCACTACACACCTGTCAGATTGGCTAAGATGACAGGAAAAAATAATGATGAATGTTGGAGGGGATGCGGGAAAACTGGGACACTAATGCATTGTTGGTGGAGTTGTGAACGAATCCAACCATTCTGGAGAGCAATCTGGAATTATGCCCAAAAAATTATCAAAATGTGCATATCCTTTGATCCAGCAGTGTTTCTATTGGGCTTATATCCCAAAGAAATACTAAAGAAGGGAAAGGGACCTGTATGTGCCAAAATGTTTGTAGCAGCCCTGTTTGTAGTGGCTAGAAACTGGAAAATGAATGGATGCCCATCAATTGGAGAATGGCTGGGTAAATTGTGGTATATGAATGTTATGGAATATTATTGTTCTGTAAGAAATGACCAGCAGGATGAATACAGAGAGGCTTGGAGAGACCTACATGAACTGATGCTAAGTGAAATGAGCAGAACCAGGAGATCATTATACACTTCGACAACGATATTGTATGAGGACATATTTTGATGGAAGTGGATTTCTTTGACAAAGAGACCTGAGTTTCAATTGATAAATGATGGACAAAAGCAGCTACACCCAAAGAAAGAACACTGGGAAACGAATGTGAACTATCTGCATTTTTGTTTTTCTTCCTGGATTATTTATACCTTCTGAATCCAATTCTCCCTACGCAACAAGAGAACTGTTCGGTTCTGCAAACATATATTGTATCTAGGATATACTGCAACATATCCAACATATAAAGGACTGCTTGCCATCTAGGGGAGGGGGTGGAGGGAGGGAGGGGAAAAAAAAAATCGGAACAGAAATGAGTGTCAATATAATGTAATTATTAAATAAAAAATTAAAAAAAAAAAAAAAAAGATATTATCCTTACATCATTTCTTGAATCTATACAATTACTTTAATCATGAGGCTAGTTCAGGCATTCATAGCATCTCACCTGAATTATTGCAAGAAAAATGAAGTTGGTCTCCCTGCTCCAGTTGCCTCCTCTCTCTAATCCTTCCTCTGTGTTGGTGTCCAATTAGCATTCTAAAGCATCTATCAGAATGCATCACTTATCTCCTAAATTACATGTGCTTTCTTCTTGTTTGTAGGATAAAGTAGAAATGCTTTGGTTTGTTTTCTAGCCTTAACATTCTGCATCATTTCCCTTTTCAGGCTTACCATAAGTATATGGTCTATCTTATGACATTTATTATACATTCTAGTCAAAATGGTCTACTTACTGTTTCCTGTACATTCCATTCCATTTTTTGTCTCCATGTCATTGCAGAGTTTTATCTCTATACAGGAAAAGCATTCCTGCTCATCTCTAGCTCATAGAAACTTTAGTTTCCTTCAAAGTTAAGCCCAATTGTCAATCCTTACAGAAAGTCATGTCTATTTTCAGTTGCTTTTAATGTTCTTTTCTACCTCCAATATTTTATACTTTTTTCTCGTTATACCTATCCCTCAATAGAATGTAAACTCTGCTTAAGAATTGGGACAACTTCTTCCTTCCTTCCTTCCTTCCTTCCTTTCTTTCCCCCCTTCCTCTCTTTCTTCCTTCCTCCCTCTCTTCTTTCCTCCCTCCTATCCTCCCTTCCTTCCTCCCTCCATACCTTCCAACTTTTCTTCTTCCCACATCATCTAACACATGCATCCTTGAAGATAGTAGATATTTAATGAATGTTATTGACTTGAATTACATGATGCAGTGTGAAACTGACTTTTTTATTTCTTAAAATCCAGGAAATCTTTGTAAGATATCACAATAATTTAACATGGCACTAGATTACTTTCCAGAAACATAAAACAAATTTCAGCCAAAAGGTTTGCCATGAATCCAATGCCAGGATTGAAATACTATAATGTATTATTAAACAGTATAGCATAATAAGAATGCTTGCAGATTCTTTTGTATTATACTTGAATGTATATGGAAGTTTAAAGCTACTGGGGAAAAAATAAGATATATAGCCAATACAAACAAAATCAAATTTCTTCTTAAATTATCCATGCCATTTTACCTTCTTTTTGCCCTTTCTGTGCCTTTTTTTTTTATCATATCATATTCTACTTATAGTCATTTCTATACATTTTAACATCAGGTACTGTGTCTTATTTTATTTTTGAATTGATAGATTCCAGCAAAGTACCTTGCATATAGTGGACATTAAATTGGTAGTTATTAAATTGAAATTTTTAATGTATAAATCTGAAAATGATGTTCATTATATAGGGAGTGTGGAAAAGGGAGGCAGAGCTAGTTATATTCATCAGTCTTCCTCAAGTGCATGCCTGATCTTTATATCCTTCTCCCCATGCTTTAAATACAGTGACTCCACATCACCTCCAATTTAAATTATTGTTTGACATTTTAAAGTCTTTGATAACCTATCTGCCCTCTTCTGTGTTCTTACATTCTCCTTGTAATCCAAGTGACACTGGTCTCCTTTCTGTTCCTTACATAAAAACTCCATCTCTTGATGATGAATATGATGAAATATGATATGATGAATATGGAAATATTTTGCATAACTACACAAGTATAGCCTGTACTGAATTGCATGCCTTCTCAATGTGCACTGTTTAGGAAAGGAAGGAGGGAGAGAATTTAGAATGCAAAGTCTTTAAAACAAGTGTTAAAAATTGTTTTTATATGTAACTGGGGAAAATAAAATACTAAATACAATTCAGAAAAAGAAAAAAGAGAAAGAAAAGGAGAAGGAGCAGAAGGAGAAGGAAGAGGAGGAGGAGAAGTAGAAGGAAAAGAGAAGGAGTAGAAGGAAAAGAAAGAGGAGGAGGAAGAAGAGAAAGAAGAAAAGGAGGAGAGAATGAGTAACACAGGCCCTGTGATACTTTGCCCTAGTCAGACTACATCTGAGCTTTTGTGACTGTTTTCTCCATTCTGAACGACTCTGATAAACTGAAAAGTATGATAATTTCACTTCCCTCAAGCATTTGAAGGACTGCCTCATGGAGGAATCATTGGACCATTCTGCTTGATCCCAGAGTAACTAGAATCATGTTAGGAATCTACAAAGAGGAAACTTTTTTGGGGGGTAAAGGAGACTTTTAAAAAATACTTAAGAGATCCAAAAATGGAAAATGCTGTTTGGGGAGAATAGTTGATTCCTCTCTAATATTAGGGGAGGAAGGAGCTGTCTCATTCTCTTTTAGAATTCATGTTCAGGTATGAGATGAGATAGTGAGTTTTCCTTCCAACTCTCAAATTACATAATTCTGTCCTTATCTTCAATGAGCTTGTTTTATTCAGGAAAACTGTTATGTGACTGCATTTCTAACAAGTTATGATCCAGCAAATATATCTCACTGGTAATAACTCAGATCAATAATAGAGTTATGGTGATGCAAATGAAACCAATCATCTACTTCTAAAAATCAGCTAGAGTTCATATTTTACTAACAGTGGTTTACTAGTGTCTTCTCAGCATAGTCATTTCCTTTTTACCTAGAACTCTAACAATAAAAATACTCAATAATTGGTATTATGGGAGAATTTTACTGTATTCTCTATTATGCTTATGAGAGAAAGCAAAATGACAATGAAAGAACTAATATGTTTCATTTATGTTTTTATTTGTTTTCAAAAGTAAAAACTTTATAATTTTCAGTAAAAACAATCTAAAACATTCAAAATGAGAGGCACAGTCTTATACAAAATTTTTAATCTTTAGCATGGTCAAGAAAATATATTACTAATAGTGCTACTAATAAGAATGGTGAATAAACAAGGAGAAAATTATACTAAATTTCCTTTATGTTCTTATGATTGTCTTTTATGTATTACTTTTCTTTATTAGAATGTAAGTTTGACAAGAGAAAGGGCTATCCCACTTCTGTATTTATATCCCAAGTGCTTATTATAGTGCATAGCACATAGTAAGCATAACTAAGTGCTATCATTCATCCATTCAGTGTACTCTTTTAAAGATCTTCCTAAAGTTCTGCCTAGGTATTTATTTTTTTAAAAAATTCCTAAATTTGGCATAGAGTTAGTAGATATTAAACTTAATCTCTATCACTTTTTATATTGACATAAAGGCAAATGATAATGACTTTGAAGGACTTAAAATCCTTATATATCATATCATAAAGTGTAATTTCAGTGGCAAGTATATTTTATTGTGTTATAATCCTTAGACATGTGATAATCTATACATAATTTTGAATGAGCTAGAATATTAAATTAACAAGAAAATTTCACTCCTCTAACAATGTTATATGTCATTGTTTCATTGTTTTTCATGTCCTTCATCACCTCATTTGGGGCTTTCTTGGCAGAGATACTGCAGTGATTTGCCATTTTCTTTTCCAGCTCATTTTACATTTTACATTTACATTTTACAGATGAGGAACTGATGTAAATAAGGGTAAGTGACTTGCCCAAGATCACACAGCTATAAATGTATTTGAACTCATGAAGTTGAATTTTCTGACTCCAAGCCCAGCTCTTTATCCACTGTGCCAGCTAGCTATCCAATGCTAGATAATGTTAGTCATTTGGGATATGTAAAAGAGAAAAAATACTTATTACCAAAACTCAGTGAATGGTTATATTGGATATTTTTCCATTTAATTTTCTTATACTTAGAAGTTTTATATGTTGATGGACCAAAGATCTGTCCTTTAAAAAAAAAAAAAGAAGTCCAGAGAGGCCAATTTATGGAAAAGAATAATATGCTTTGCTTTGCAGATTCAAAATTTATCAGATTTTCTGAATTTATTACATCCTTAAAGGAGGAGTAGGCTGGTAAACAAATTGTAAACCCTTCTCAAAATGTCTGCTACTTCTGCTGAGTCAGTCTTGACTGATCCAATACAGCAGCTTTCTGCCATTCTTGCAAGGTTTTCTAGATAGTTTATAAGAAAAGATATTAGAACTTGAATAGAAAGGGAAAAGGTCAAAGATTTAACACTAGTTGAATCTTTTATTCTTTGTCTTCTGCATCTTCCATGTTAATTGCTTTTCTAAAGTCAGAAGGGTAACTTTCCAGAGGCCTCATAAATATTCCAACAGCAATATAATAATTATACGGTGATAAATGGTCATGGTAAATCTGATTTCAGAGCAGAATTATAGATAACTCTTCTGTTGACCTGATCTTGTCAAATTGCAATGCCTATAGAAAATCAACATAAGGATACCAGTGGGATGTAACATTTCTGAAAGCCTTTTCCCCCCTGTTAGCCATGTATTTATCATTGTGCTCCAATCATGTTTGCTTTTCTATTCATGTCCTTTTTCCTCTTCCATTTTATTCATGAGCTTGTACTTGACAGGAAATGCAATGTATCTGTTTAAGGCAAATGGGGTTTCAGTATAAATTTCTGTTATTATTATATTCAAATAGGAAATCAAACTTTTGAAAATAATGGAGAAAGCATTTACAGAAAAGAGACAGACAGACCAGAGACAGAGACAGAGTCAGAGAGTATCAGAGAGGCAGAGAGAGAGAGAGATAGAGACAGAGACAGATAGGCAGAGACAGACACATAGAGTATAAGAGACAGACATCACAGAGACACAGAGACAGATATTCTGTTAGATAAGTATTTTTCAAGCATTAATGTCTGAGTTTTGTCTGATTAATTACCTCAGTTTTCTACTTTTTTGTCCATCTTTCCTTGCTTATTTCTTCACTCTCTGAATCAATTGAGAAAATAGATCAGTCTGTATGAATCAAAACAATGTGTGAAAACAGTCTACGTTGGAAGCCAATAATTGTCCAAAGAAATCTTACTGATATTCTCACCTCACTGTAGATCCTATTCTGTTCATTTTGCATTCCACTGATTTTCTTTAACAAACTAGAATTTCCTGGTTATAGATGATTTGGGGGAGTTCTTTTATTTACCATCTATAAAGTGCCTGCACTATCCTAGCTGTAGATATCATAGCTGTCATTCCACTATGATAAAATTTTTGTGAAATAAATACATGTATCTAGGATTACAAATGTAGTTTAAACTACAATTGACTTTGAATTATTTATTCATTCGCTCTCCCACAATAGACTTCACATGGCCAAATCTTAATTAATTGGCTGGGGTTTAAGAAAACAAAACAGTCTTTCCTGGAATATAGCCAAATAGTTCTCAAAGTTTTTTGATTCTAAGAACACTTCAGCAAAAGACCCATGGATTACTTTTTCAAAAAAAAGTAAAAATAAAATCCTTCATCCCACTAGAATTTATAGGAAAAGTGTCATTGTTTTGATGAGATAGCAATATCATAACCTGCTTCTTTATTAATTTTCAAGACACCAAAGTGTCATACAAATATTCTACTTGTATAAATAGCTATATCATCACAGAGTAGACCATGGATAATTTTGAGGATTTTGATACCCTGTACTAGAAGCATAAAAAGAGTGCAAGACATTGCATTGTCTAAAAAGTATTTAGCAAAGACCTGTAATATAGTCACGCTTTTTAGAATCCCTAGTTTCCTTCACTGCTCATCTCAAATATTGTTTCCCAAACAAACCCTTCCTGAGTTATCTCTCAAACCTGTAAAAAAAAAAATAGCCTTGCATTTATTTATTATTAATTTTTTTTTTTCTGAGACAATTGGAGTTAAGTGACTTGCCCAGGATCACACAGCTAGGAAATTAAAGTGTCTTAGACCAGATTTGAACTCAGGCCCTCTTGACTTCAGAGTTGATGCTCTATCCACTGCACCACTAGCGGACCCAGTTTTTCTTTTTTTAATTTTAATATGTGTACATAACCCCACTAAATTTTAGAAAAGTTTTTTTTAGAACTTTAGAAGTTTTTAAGGACAGAATGAATCCTTCTTGTCCTTTTGTCTCTTGTGCTTATCATTCTAACTTTATAAATACTTACTGATTAACAATTATCACTGACCTGGAGTCAAGAAAACCTGAATTCAAATATTACCTGAGATACATATAAACTAGCTATATGCCTCTGGGCAAGCCACTTAATCTCTCAATCTCAGTTTTTTTATCTTCAAAAAGGGAATAATCCTAACACTTACCAACCAGGGTTATTGTGAGGATAAAATGAGATAATATTTATAAAGTGCTTTACAAACCTTAAACCAGTATATAAATCCTAGCTGTTATGAGCATGATGATTGAATAATAAGAAATGATTGTGTTGGGTAAGTCTATACTTTGGGATCATCTTTTGAACCAGTCGCAGAAAAATATACCAGCTAAAAGATGTTTTTGCATGAGAAGGGGTTTCGGAATAGATGTTGCATTAATTATTGTCTAGTTCTAGTTTGAATCAGAGCATGTAAAGGTGAAAGGAAGTTAAGAATTCATTTAACTTAATACTCTCATATACTGTCATATAGACAGAAACCTGTCTATAAAGAAAGGAACTTTTGCAAAGTCCCATATGCAGCAAGGAGCAGAGTGAAGATTCTAACTCACAGATTTACATACTGGATTCAGTGTTTTTTCTGTTGATCTCAGGTCAGAAAACACCTAGAAGTTGGGTTTAATTTCAAGATGATCTAAAATCTTGAAATTTACTAAAGGAGAAATTAAGTTAAAATTAAACCAATCCTAGTATCCCAGTCTTACCTTGAAAGTAACACCATACTATTACCATATAGGTTTATAATTGAAAGGGACCTTCCAGTTTATCTAATCCAATTCTTTCACTGTCCAGATAAGAAAACTGAATCTCAGAAAGGTTAAGTGACCTGATCCAAATCTTGAAGGAAATAGTAAAGTCTGGTTCAAAATTCAAGCCCAGCTCCTCTGACTAAATCTTGTGTTCTTTCCATTTTACTTTATCATCCTTTAGGCTAGAATTAAACTTAATTAGACCACAAGACAGATCTGCATACAGTGTTTACTGTCTTAGGATATAATATTACTGTCTTAGATTATTATATTACTTCTACATAGGTATGAAGCTTGTACCCATAATTTTCCTTTAAAAATATATTTAAAGTCCCTTGAGTCTTCCTTACTAGATTGGAATGTAGAAAAAGGGAAAGTGATCATTAAAGATTTGTAAGGCTGAATCTTCTGTGAGAACTTGCAGGATCAGGTTTCTTCATTCTTTGGAGTTAGTAGTGAATTTATAAGAGTAGCATTTTGCTTCATAGAAATATTTGTTCTTGATAAATTTCCTATGTGAAATTAGTGATTATTCTGCTTCTGATAGGAACCACTTAGTCTTTGGAAGTCTTGGAGAACAAGCACTGTACTTTGTTTGGCATTTTTAATTACACCATAATAAGAAAGATCCCTTGGTTTCAGAAGGAAAATTGCAAATATTTCTGAACTCAATGATTCAGATGATATATACTAATCTATATGTAATAGGCCAGATACATATGTGGCCATTCCCAGAAAGTTATTCCAAATTTGAGGTACATTGTAGCTATATATCACTCTGTTCAAAACCATAATTTATGAGTAGCTGTCAATGTGCTACTTAAGGGGCAAACCAGAGAATACATTTATCTGAAGCAAAAGTGACAAAAAAGATTTTTCAACATATACACTGGGTTATACTCTCCTATAGTATACTAGACTTTAAGTTGGTGATGGGACATGTGTGGTATGGCAAATCAATTTACAAATACTCAGAGGTATCTCATGTGAAGAATAGAAATATTTATTCTTAGAATCTTTCAAGAAGCAAACATCTCCAGACTGAACTCCAAACCAGTCCAGAGAGGTTAATTTCCATAGAGATTGAAATGAGTTATATAGTTGTGACCACAAGAATAATGCTTGGAAATAACATGGACTTGTTCAATTTTGACCTGAATTTTATGATGGTCAGTTTTACAACTGCTTACAACTGTCATGATGTGGAAGGGATAACTATACTGGAGACAGAGGATCTTTCCTAAACTTGCAAATGGCATTTTTGGATTTATTAATTTTGTAACTAACAAAGCGTTAAGGACTCCCTTTGTAGTATATCCCTTGGGGCCTCAGAATTTAAAAAACAAACAAATAAGCTGTTGTTTGGAATTTTGCCTTTTCTCCTGTTTTTGGCTTGCTGTCATTTGAAGAATTGCTAAAGAAAATCCAGTAACTGGAGGCAACTGTATTATTAAAGTTATTTGACATCTTTGGGTCTCAGTTTGTTCCTTTATATAATGAGAAGGTGGGACTATATATCCTCTAAGATTGCTTCTAGACATAACTGAGAGTGAGTCTGTGGTTCAAGGTTCTGGTGAGGATAAAGATCCTAGGATCAGTTTCATGTTTACTAGAATACAGACCTCATTGAATTTCCTGTGAATAAAGACAGATTTAAACAATTGGAGAAATATTAATTGTCCATGGATAGGAAGAGCCAATATAAAACAAATTCTACCTAAATTAATGTACTTAATACTGTATCATATTACTAGAGAATTATTTTATAGAGCTAGAAAAAGAATAACAAATTTCATCTAGATTTTCTGTAGCTTGCATCTACATGAATGAGTGAAATGGAGAATTAAGTAGTAGTGAGTTCATAAGAGGTGACTATGCAAGTTATCCTGTGATTTTATTTAGTATGGATGCTTAATCAAATACTTCTCACTAAAATTGTCACTTTTTTCAAGTATTTTGTTCTATTAAAACAAGAATAAAAAGCCTGAATTATTTTTTAATCTTTTGTATAAAGAGATTGCATTAGATTCTTTTTAATTTTTTTTTATTTTGAAAAAAAATTCTTTACATTATCCTTTGCACTCACTTCTGTTCCGACTTTATCCCTCCCTCCTTCTAACCCCTCCCCCAGATGGCAAGCAAGTCCTATACATGTTGAATATGTCACAGTATATCCTAGATACAATATATGTGCTGCATTAGATTCTTAAAAGAGAAAAGCTTTGGGCTTCTATTTCTAAAGTCCCTTCTAGCTCTGCTTCTGATTTATGTTTGGGCATTTCATTGAAGTTTTAACTTTCTTCTTTTTCAATTTTTGTTATATTTCATTGTAAACATCACTTTTGTATTTGTTTTATTAATGTAAGCAAGTCATATTTGCTCCATTCTTCTCATTAAAATGGCTGTTATTAAAAATGGGATTTCATTTTCTAGGAATTGGTGTTTGAAAAGAATTATTTGGACTAAGCTACTTCTCACATAAAGTAAAAGGATACAATGGTTCAGCAAATAATATGAAGCTTATTTAATTTGACAGAAATGGAGAAAAGAGACCTGGATAATTTGTCTCTGTAGTCACTTAGTGGTTGTTCCATTAGTGATACTACTACTGTTCCTGACAGAATGCTTTATTTGATTGCAAGTACATTCATCTGACCCAGTTTCAATTTATGAGAAATAGTCTTCTGAGTATATTAGATGATCTAAGAAGCAGGAAGATTTTAAGGGTACTTTGTTTATCAAGGGTTATAATGAAACAAATCAAACAAAGTAAGTTTGAAGAATTTTCCCACAATTTCATAATTTCTTCTTGTAATGGGCTGAGGCTTGAGATGATGCACTGAGGTCCCAAGCACATGAGGCTAAATAGTAATTGGAACCTACTCTATTAATATATAAGCTTGGAGAAAGAATGGCCCCCGCCCACTCTTTGTGCAAGTCCTGATGTGTTGTATAGGAAATGATGATTTTGGTGGGTGGAGGCAGGGGAGTGGAAAGGAAGGGGAGAAGAGACTGCTTGCTTTTTGCCATTGCAACGATCTTTCAGCTCAGATTCCCCCTCTGTTAGCTGGCTTCCTGTCGCAGCTGCCCATAATATTGCTATCGCAATCTTTCTTGCCTATATTTGCTATCGCAATCCTTATTCACCTCTTCACTTCAATAAAGACTGAAGATTTTTCCCTTAATCTGAGTTCCTGACTCCCGCTGATTTTAAATACGCGGTCATTACAACTGGCGCAACAAACAGAAAGGTCGTCGCAATGGCAAAAACAAACAGTCTCTCCTGCCCTTCCTTTTTCCCTCCCCTGCCTTCACCCAGCAAAATCATAATTTCCTATACAACACATCAGGACTTGCACAAAGAGTGGGCGGGGGCCATTCTTTCTCCAAGCTTATATATTAATAGAGTATGGTCCAATTACTATTTAGCCTCATGTGCTTGGGACCTCAGTGCATCATCTCAAGCCTCAGCCCATTATATCTTCTAATCTCTATTTGATCCCATATTTTTCCTTGATGGTCAGAGGAAAACATATATTGGGGGATAAAATGAAATACTTAGTACCTATGGAGAAACTAATCTGAAATTAAAAAAAAAAATGTGACCTCTGTTTTTAGCATTGTCATTACTTCTCTGGCACTGAGTCCCCAAAGCAAAGGATATCCAGAAGCTCTGGTAGTTCTGTTAATATGGTTACTTCTCACTTTTCTCTCTATTGGCATATCAAATCGTTTTTGGAATTTTGAGGTATTAGAAGGAAATCATTTGGAGGTTTTTACAGAGTTTTCATACACATCTTCCTATTCCGTCATTTTTCATTGCCTCGGAATTATAAGAAGTCTATCATTTTAAATCTGGTTCTAAATCAATCACTATATAATTAGGTTCTTTTGAAAATCTCTTTGATGCTTTGGACTAGATGTTCACGTGTTGATATTTGTATTGACCTAAAATAATCTTTATTTTCTCTACAATTGGGTTTGTCAAGTACTGGGGAAAGGTCTTTGCCGGAAGGAATGAATTATGTGGCATCCAAGATCTAGGAGGTAGATCTATCTATACATCTCCTCAGTTTATGGCTAAGAAAACTAAAATGTAGTGACTTGCCTACAGCAACATTAAGGAGTAAGGATTAAAAGTAATATTTAAACTCAGATCATCAACCTTCAGAGCTGCTGCTCTCTCTCTCTACTAACTATACTATGACGCCTGAATCCCTGGGCAAAGAATTTGATTTGTGGAAATATATGTGATCTCAGGTAATGCTCTGGACCCCTTCTAAGTTTCACTTTCCACATAATAAGGGTAACAATTCATGTCTGCTGCTGTTGTCTTCTTTGAAAAGTAATGAGATATACTTGTTTCTATTATTAACCTTTTTTCATATGCATGGAAAGGAATAGAAGGAGATTTTTATTAACTAACTCTTGACCACCTACAGGAGTGGCATCTGTGAAATTTGTGGTGTATAGTTTCATTGTCCTGCCAAATGTCCTGTGACTTGGCCAGATTTGGAAGTCTGTTCTGTTCTTCCCACATCGTAGAACATCCTTTGATTTTTTTTAATGGTAAAATATTTCCTTGAACAGTTTTGAGGAGAAAGTGTCATTTAGTACAAGAAAGGTATAAGATATAAAATTGTATTCTAGTTGATGTAATCTTTCTCATTCCCAAAAGTTAGCACTAATATTAGGTGTATCTCAGTACTCTACATTGCATGGCAATATTTTATTATTTGCCTTTGGATTATCCACATTATTCTTTGCATCCAATTCTTAATGTCTATTTTATTTACCCTTGCCATTTACTGCATTTGAACTGTTACTATTTGTATTGATGTGCTTAATGAAAGCACAAAAAATTCTTCCAACAAAAAATTTTCTCCAGAAAACAGTAATTCAGTACCAACAATTTCGTATTTCCAGTCGATCACCTGTTTAAGATACTGAAGGCATAACAGCTCAGTATTCACCCTATTGGAGGATGATCAACTCATCTTTTCTCACCTCTCACCTTCACTCTAAGGGTCATCTCTGCACACTGAACTTTCCACCTGCCTAACAGACTTCTTGATACTTTCTTTATTCTGGCTTACAAGCTCTTATTCTTTCCACACATGTCATCTTCTTTTCTACAATTCTTAAGATTTTCTGCAGTTTAATCTGAGTTTTTTTTTTTGTTTGTTTGTTTGTTTGTTTTTTTGCTGCTACATTTGGAAATCTGAGAAAATCAAAGGATATTAAAGTACTAAGAGACTTCAGAGGTTGCTTGAGCCAGTTCGTACCTGAAAAAGAAATCTCTATCACAATCGCATCACCCTACAGTGGTCATCTAGCCTTTGCTTGAAGGTAAAGAAGTAAAGGAAATCTACTACTCCCAAGGTGCTTTCTTCCATCAATGCCAGCTTTGTGGTTCAGGAGATAGTCTGCTGAACTTGGACTTTAGAAATACTGAGTTCAGAGCCTGCTTTAGAATGTGTTAAAACCTTTTTAAGCCCCAGTCTTCCTATATGTAACATGGGTATAATTATTGCATAAATTTTACTCATTGTTCTGAGAAACAAGTAGATAATATATGTTAACTACAATACAAATACTAGCCATGTTTATTATTCATTATTTTTGACAACTTTAATTATTAGGAAGTTTATTTTTTCTTATATCAGTCTTGAATTTTCTTCTTTGCAACACCAATTTATTGCTCCTCATTTTGCCCTTTGGAACCAAACAGAAAATATTTAATCCCTTTCCCACATATCACATTTTAAAATAATTAAGGGAGATTTTTGTAGAGGGCCAGGAGTTGAGAATCCCTTTCAGGTCTTGAATCTTACAGTAACTTGGCTCATCAAAACTCCCTTTTCTGATTGAAATAGCAGAAAAAATAGCACTTGTTAATATGTGATTAGAAATCTACCACTGAAGCAAAATGTAAAACTACTATAGTTATTTTATATGTATATGTATTACACACACACACACACACACACACACACACACACATATACACACACAAAGGCTTACCTTTGATCTTAGGATCGGAAAAGCAGCTCACTATGGAGACTAAAGACATTTGGGAAAAAGGTACTTGAGGGCATTGATATGATAAGTTTACTCTGATGTGTATCTCAATTATTTACATCTCTGTCTAAATAATCAAGATTAGGATTTAATCATTTACATCTCAGTAGATCCTTGCTGGTTAAAAAAAAGCTATAAGGACATCAAAGAGTGTACTTTGTATCAAGTCTATAAGCATTGGAGGTATGTATATTTGTCTCTCTAATCAATAAACTCTCTAATCAATAAACACCCTTCATTCACTACTGGAGCTGGACTCCAACAAATTTTCTTCCCTCTTTTCTCATCTTTCCTCTTCGCCCCACCATCATCATCTCTTCTTCAGGTTAAACATTCTCAAATCTTTCAATAAATGTGGTGATAATACTTTTTATATTGCTCCCTCCTGTTGCCTTCTCTGGAATACTCTCTGGTTTATCAACATTCTTTCTCAAGTGTCTAGAATTGAATTCAATTAATTGTATGTGATCTGACAAGTTGAGAGTATAGTCTTTGCTGTCATTCAATTGTTTTTTAGTTGTGTCTGACACTTATGACCCCATTTGGGGTTTTCTTGACAAGCATATTAGAATAGTTTGCCATTTCCTTTCTCACTTCATTTTACAGATGAAAAACTGAGGCAAATAGGGTAAATGACTTGTCCAGGGTCACACAGTTAGTGTGTGAGGCCAGATTTGAACTCAGGAACATGAGTCTTCCTGACTTCTTGTCTGGCACTCTAAGGTGCCAATTAACTGTCACAATAGCCTAGTTACCATCTGCTAATCCCTAGATGTTCTTCTTCTCTGAATGTAGTTTAAGATGTCTTTAGTTTTCTTGACTACCATGTTATAATTTCTATTCAACTGGCTGTCCATTATAACTCTCATTTTTAGGTGGACTACTGTGTGTGACCATCTCTCCCTTATATTATACATATAAGGCTGATTTTTTTTAACCTACCTGAAAGCCTTGTTAGAGGTCATCTTACTAGGTTCAGTTCATCTTACTTGTCAAGATCTTTTTGAACTTTGAATATATAATACGTTATGTCAATTACCTCTCCAAGCTCTGTGTAGACTGAAAATTTGCTAAGAAACTCTCTGGTTTTACCTAAGAATAGGTAAGTATGTTGAATGACACAGGGCCACGTATAGATTCCTGAGAATTTTAATAAATAACATCCTCCCAGTTTGATAAGGAACCATTAATGTCTATTTCTTAACTTGGTTCATTTAATTAGTTCCAAATCCAGCTAAACACTTCATCTAGTTTATAATTTTTTAAGTTTTATACATATATCCAAACATATGCATGCATGAACCCATGAAATAGCATGAGAAGTTTCAATAAATACTTTGCTTAATTCTAGATAAATTCGATCTATATCATTCTTCTGATCTATTTTTAGTGATCCAATCAAAAAATAGAACCCACAATACGACTTAGTGTGCCACATAAGATTAAATTGGTAATAAAATAAGAATACTACAAAATATAGATAATATATTATATTTTAAATCTAAGTCATTGTCTGAGCATCAGGAATCTTTATTAGTAGCTCTTTTTTTTTTTTTTTTTAAGTTTGACCTTATTGCTGTAGACAGTCTCTTCCTTAAGAATATCTGGTATGTCTCCTTTCTTACATATAGCTACCCTATTTTGAGATGAGCATATAAACAGGCCTTTTTTTCTGCTGTTTCTATGGTTTTCCTTTGTCTTCCTCATCATTTCTTTAAACCCTTTTGCCTACCCAAAATATTCTGAGATACCTCCTCAGTCTTTACTACTCATTTCTAAATATCCCTAGATAAGTCTAGCTGTGGGAGTGGTGAAAAATGGGAAGAGAAAACACTGTTTTGCAGCTGCTGTTCCTCTCACTTGAATGACATTTTCTCGGGAGGCATCATTCAGATGTGGGAAGAAGGTGGAAAAGATAGGGAGGTGAGGAAATCTCTCTCACTGAGACATTTTATACTTCTCCCTTCACCCACGATACCCAAAGCCCATCCTACCCATTTTTCTCTCAGACCCCCCCGCCCCCACTTATGATCACTATTTTCCCCTTTTATGCAGACTTATACACAGTTTGAGCTGGGCAGCTAAATAGCATGGAGGATAAACTTCAGGCCTGCAATCAGAAAGACTTCAGTTCAAATGTGACCTGAGATACTTACTAGCTGTATGACTCTGGGCAAGTCATTTCACCCTATTTGCCTTAGTTTCTCTGTAAAATTAGCTGAAGAAGGAAATGGAAAGCCACTCTAGTGTCTTTGCCAAACCCGAAATAGTGTCGGGAAGAATTAGAGAAGACTAAAACAACTGAACAACAACAAGAAATAATTATATAGCAATTAATAATAATAGCTAACATTTATGTAACAGTTAATAATAATTATAGCTAACATTTATGCAGTACATCATTATTATCATCATCATAGCTAGTATTTATATAGCATTTTACTTTGTTCCAGGTACTGTGCTAAATACTTTACAATTATTATTTTATTTGCTCTTCATAACAACCCTAAAAGGGAGGTGCTATTATTGTCCCAATTTTATAGATGATGAAAATGGCTAAGAAGTTAAGTCATTTGCCCAGGGTCACTCACCTGCCAAGTATCTAAAGCCAGATTTGAAATCAGATCTTTCTTACTTCAGATCTAGTTCTTTCTCTACTATATCAAGCAACTAACTTTTTGACAAAATAAATAATATTTAACAAAATAGTAAAAAAAATAATAAAATATAGATAACATTGCTTTTTAGAACTAAGTCAAAATGTAACCTACAATTTTCCTTAGGTACGTATTAGTGATCTCCATTTATATTTGAGTTTTGACATTTTTGGACTTGATGACCCACACAGTCTCTTCTAGGAATAAATATGGCATTCTTCATTTAACAGAAGAAGAATTAAAAACAGAGATTGAATGATTTATTCAGAATTAAAGATTCATTGTAATAATGTGTAAGAAAGTACCACTAGGCTCATATTTGCCTTGCTTCAGAGACACTTTAACCCTATCATACACATCTTTTTTTGTTTTTGTTTATAGTAAAAAAAATAATAATAATAGCATTAACATATTTATCTCCAGATTGCAATTAAACCATATTGGCAGTAGAAATGTTAATTCAGTGCACTAATCAGCACCAGGTGATTAGTTAATGCCAGATCTGGGGTTGAAATTAAGGTCCTATTGGATATCAGGAAAGTATCAATATTTTCTTATGATCTTTCTTTTCTCAGTCAACTCTTACCCACCAAAGATTGGCCTATTCTCACTTCACTTTCCTTTCCTAGCTCTTGAAAACCTGAAATCTAGGTTGCAGGAGTCATAGCCAGTGATTTGGAATTGTGTAAATCCTTGGTCCAGTTGTTACATTTTCATTAGAGAAAAAAGAAGTGTGCCTGTCATTCTAAGTTGAAAACAAATGTGTTTGGGTTGCTTTGTTGGTGTTTTTTTTTTTTAATACACAAAATACATAAATGCCAAAAAATACACAAAATGCCATAGATGATGATTAGATACTATAGTCTATGATGATTTAGGTACATTCTGGAATAAAAAGATTTTTGTGGCTAGTTTGAAAAACTAAACGTTATTTATAATATAAATGCATGATGAACTCTAAGCAATCAAACATATATTTGAAAGATTGTCTCTTCCTGATTTGAGGACTGCTTGTGAGAACATGATATTTGATCCATTCTTACCTACATGCACACAATCAGTTAGACACAGAAATTCTTTGTCTTTTTAAGAAATGATGGGACACAGGGGGAGGCAGAGACTGACAAGACAAAAGGAATATTTCTGAAAATATTCATTTAGTATTTTTATATTAAAATTTTTCCTTGGAATAGTTGAATAATACACTTATGTATAGTTAAAGAAATGCTAATTTTTTTCAAATATTTCAGAAATGATTATATTAGAAAAAATTATATTAGAAAGCAGCAGTTACTAAAACCATCTGGTATTGGCTAAGAAATAGACTAGTTGACAATGGAATAGGTTAGGTTCAAAGGACAAAACACCCAATAACTTTAATAATATAGTGTTTGACAAACCCAAAGACCCCAGTTTCTGGGATAAGAATGCATTATTTGACAAAAATTGCTGGGAAAATTGGAAATTAGTATGGCAGAAACTAGGCATTGACCCACACTTAACACCGTACACCAAGATAAGGTCAAAATGGGTTCATGACCTAGGCATAAAGAATGAGATTATAAATAAATTGGAAGAGCATAGGATAGTTTACCTCTCAGACCTGTGGAAGAGGGAGGAATTTATGACCAAAGAAGAACTAGAGATCACTATTGACCACAAAATAGAAAATTTTGATTATATCAAATTGAAAAGTTTTTGTACAAACAAAACAAATGCAGACAAGATTAGAAGGGAAACAATAAACTGAAAAAAAAAAACATTTTTACAATCAAAGATTCTGATAAAGGCCTCATTTCCAAAATATATAGAGAATTGATTCTAATTCATAAGAAATCAAACCATTCTCCAATTGATAAATGGTCAAAGGATATGAACAGACAATTCTCAGACGAAGAAATTGAAACTATTTATAGACATATAAAAATATGCTCCAAATCATTATTAATCAGAGAAATGCAAATTAAGACAACTCTGAGATACCACTACACACCTGTCAGATTGGCTAGAGTGACAGGGAAAGATAATGTGGAATGTGGGAAAACAGGGACACTGATACATTGTTGGTGGAATGGTGAACACATCCAGCCATTCTGGAGAGCAATTTGGAACTATGCTCAAAAAGTTATCAAACTGTGCATACCCTTTGATCCAGCAGTGTTTCCACTGGGCTTATACCCCAAAGAGATACTAAAGAAGGGAAAGGGACCTGTATGTGCCCAAATGTTTGTGGCAGCCCTGTTTGTAGTGGCTAGAAGCTGGAAAATGAATGGATGCCCATCAATTGGAGAATGGTTGAGTAAATTATGGTATATGAACGTTATGGAATATTATTGTTCTGTAAGGAATGACCAGCGGGATGAATACAGAGAGGACTGGCAAGACTTACATGAACTGATGCTAAGTGAAATGAGCAGAACCAGGAGATCATTATATACCTCAACAACAATACTGTTTGAGGATGTATTCTGATTTAAGTGGATCTTTTTGATAAAGAGAGCTAATTGTTTCAGTTGATCAAAGATGGACGGAAGCAGCTACACCCAAAGAAAGAACACTGGGAAATGAATATAAACTGCTTGCATTTATGTTTTTCTTCCCAGGTTATTTATACCTTCTGAATTCAATTTTCCCTGTGCAACAAGAAAACTGTTCGCTTCTGCACACATATATTGTATCTAGGATATACTGTAACCTATTCAACATGTAAAGGATTGCTTGCCATCTGGGGGAGGGGGTGGAGGGAGGGAGGGGAAAAATCGGAACAGAAGTGAGTGCAAGGGATAATGTTGTAAAAAATTACCCTGTCATGGGTTCTATCAATAAAAAGTTATTTTAAAAAATTAGGCATTAAGTAACACTGTGGTAATACTAAATTTGAGATAAAAAATTAAACATTGGAAATTTTAATTCCACTTTTATCTTTTTATATATTCTTGTATCTCCTAACTCTTCACCATTTCATCATTTAGAAAGCTGAGGCAACTATGAATTTTGTGTATATTTTATAGTTAAGAAAGATCATGGCATTTTTATGAATAAAACCTGTTAAAGTCCCAACAAGATTCTATTTTAAATGAATGATTTTGGACAAATCATTTTTTCTTCTTGGGTCTCACTTTAGCCATCTTTAACATGCTTGGGGAAGGCTAGATCTTCTCTAATCCTAATTCTATGAACCTGCATTAGATTACATATTAGTTAGTGAGAGTTATTTTACTTTATTTATCTTTTTATGCCTGCCAAGTATTTAGCAGTCTTGAAGATAGTGGTATTCCATACATATTAGTTAATTATGTATCAATATATATAATTGAATTATAGAATATGAAATACATTTTTAGCTTTCCATTATATCTTTTTTATGGGGACTTAAGGTGTTTCTTTATTAACAAATAAATATTATGTGTTGTTAATTGTCAATGGGATGTTAAGACATCATCATAGTAATGCTAAAAGTACTTCAAAAGGTTTAAGGACAAGAATAAAATGAACTTGCAATTTATCAGTCTTTTAAAATGCTAATACTCTCCAACGAGGATTGAAGATCTCTGAGGCTGATTTGTTCAATAAATAAACCATTAAGTTTTTAGAATAGTCAGCACTATCAGCAGCCAAGAAAAGGTTGTTGGTTCTAAAGATTTATCCAGCTATTATTATTTTTATTATAGACATCATATTGAAAAGAATCACAGATTACATTATATTACTGAAGATATACTTTATAGAGATGATTCAGTGTCAGAGTTGGATTGCATATTATTAGTTGGAAGTACCATATATTTAGTTAAAGTTGCTCAGAATAAGCATCAAACTAGATAGATTTCAAAGAGATAGACCACTGTCAATTACTGCCTCTTTTAACTTCTTCATACCTTCCCCTTCTCTACATCAAAAATTTAAGGCTAGTTCAAAACAAGAGGTAATGTGTATATCAAAGGAGGTGTAGAAAAATGTCAAATTGATTCAGGTAGCTACATATGTTGGTTCAATTTTAGCAATCAATAAGATGAAAAAATATATAGAAAGTATACAAAAAAATGTGTTAAACAAATATTTCCTCCTGTCCCCAACTTCAAAAAAAATTTGGGTATTTAAAAGCAAACCTGGGCATTCACAGTAGGTGGCTATAAATAATTACAATCCAAGGCCTTTTCTGTTACAGTTATTTTTTAAGCAACTCATTAATTCAGTGCTTCTCATCAGAGTCCCTAATTATTCAGACATTAAGCTATGTTTCTAGTTGGGCCCAACTTATTTATTCTGTACATTTTCTCATACATGATGAATTTACCAAATCATTGTAATAATGTATTTATTAACTCAATTATAGCTCTCTGTACATCTTAATGTATTAAAACATCATAAAACTAAATATTTATTACCTCTGTTAGATAACAAGAAGCTATTGACTTCTTTTTAGGTGTTTATTGGACAAAGTGAAGCTGACCTCAATTGCTGCCACAAGGGAAAATAAATCTTAATGTTCCCTGGGACCTGTTATCAATATTCTTGGGCAAGAGTTCTATGTAAGAACTATTTTCCCCCAAGGAGCTCCAAGCACTTTACATATCCTATGCCTTAATTCTCCCAGTGCCCTACTATTATAGTGAATTTTTTTCCTCCCAGATTATAACCAATGAAATTAAAAAATGTGTGAATGCTTAAATCAAAGGAGATAATATATTCATTGGTATTTATGTATACTTTTGATCCCAGCAGTAACTGTGGCATATATGTATATATTTTAAATGTGTCCACTCATAAAAAAAACTTGCCGACTTTTTGGGGATCTAATGGTGATCAGTGTGTTCAGGAAACAGACTAAAAATGCCTCAGTGCCAAAGATTAAATCACAGATTTCAACCTAATAAACAGAACCCAGAAGTTGTTGTTGTTGTCCTTCATTTTCAAAGAGGAACAAAATAACATCAATTATTACAGTGTATCTAACTGTAGCTGATCAGACCAATATTAGCTCAGAATGCTCTGTCACAGGTCAGATACAAATAGTCCATATGAACAGTTGGGATAGCTTCTCTAATTTTATGTATTTTTTGAGTTAATTCAATCTTACTTTGCTCATAGAGTACAGTACCTTCTCTGATGAGGTCATGCCTTCCCAGTGGTCCTATGCTAATGTCTCCCATGTCATACAAACAATAGTATTATTTGTATGACAATTTCTGGCCACTTTGTGAGCACTTACCCTGTGTGAATTTTTTATATATATATATATATATATATATATATATATATATATATATATATATATATATATATATATATATATATTTATATATGTTTGGCAAGTATACATTTGGCATTCAACCGATGTGGTCAGCCCAATGGAGTTGATCTGGGACTAGTTGTATGGGTCTCAGATCTCCTATTAACCTTACTGTTAAAGACACAAGGAAAATTGTAACCAATACATCCATTCCTTGCCCATCAAAAGGAAGCTTAAGAGGATTTCATACTATTAATCACCAATTTGCCTTCTTCCTGGCTTTCTCTTTCATAGGGCACATTGTTGATGGTTTATTTTTTTAGTTTCCTGATTATTAGTTTCTTTCCCAGATCTTCTATTACTTTTTCTGCCTAAATTGTGATTGTTCTGCTTCCCTCCCACCTTTTCATTTCTTCAGCTTTAATCTTATTAGCTACCTGATTGCCCATTCCAGGATCTTCACAAAAAACTTTACTGTACTTGCCTTAGGGAGAACCCATGTGATCACAGATTTAAATTTACTTAGATATATCTAAATTAGAGCTGAAAAAGACTTTACTGAAGTTAAGTGACTTGTCTAAGGTAACACAGTGAATTACAGAGCCATTATTTTAGCTCATATCTTATGTCTCCAGTATTCTTTCTCCTACAACATACTTCCCTTTTTGGTAATGGTTTATGTATAAACCTCTCATCCCCAGTGAACTTTCATACAAGTCAATTTCCTTCCTTAAATTTCATCTTTTTCAGATATAGGTAAGATAAGATCAGTATAACTGATCAGTATAACTTGGTAAAATGTCAAAATTCACTATGTAGACTTCTCTACTCTGTAGCCTGGACTGAGAATTAGGATTTAAAAGAGAAAAGCCATCTTTTTAAGTTTACAAGTTAAAAATAAGGACATCTAGTGATAAATATTTGTGGATCAGTAAGGTAAACATTAAAGACAACACAAAACAGTAAAATACTGTCACAGTGCCTGACTAAAAATTTTTAATTTTTTTTTTATTTACAAAGCATACGCATGGGTAATTTTTCCATCATTGACCCTTGCAAAACCTTTTGTTCCAATTTTTTTCCCTCCTTCCTTCCACCCCCTCCGCTAGCTAGCAGGTAGTCCAATACATGTTAAATATGTTGAAATACATATTAAATCCAATATTTGTATACATATTTATACAGTTATCTTGCTGCACAAGAATAATCAGATCAAGAAGGAAGAAAAAGAAAAAAACTGAGAAAGAAAACAAAATTCAAGCAAATAACAACAGAGAAAGTGAGAATGCTATGTTGTGTTCCACACTTTGTTCCAATGGTTCTCTCTCTGGGTGTAGGTGGCTCTCTTCATCACTGAACATGTGAAACTGGTTTGAATCATCTCATTGTTGGAGAGCCACGTCCATCAGAATTGATCAGCATGTAGTCTTCTTATTGCCATGTATAATAATCTCCTGATTCTACTCAGTGAAATGGTAGTTTTAAAAATTGGATTAGATAATTTCTCTAGATCCCTTTTGTCTTCTATTCTGACCACCATAAACCTTTTGTCACAATCCCTGACAATATAAACAATATTCTTCATCCAAAGTCTTCAACAAATCTAATCTAAAATTTTGGTAAACATGCTTTTAGTTCTTTTGTTTCTGCTACTTTATTCTGCAGAGTTCTGTATCAATCAACTGAAAAAAACTTATTCCATTCCTATTATGTAATAACCACCATGATAGTCACTGAAGATTTTGAAAAATGGAATGGGGGAAAGAAACAATCCTTGTTCTCAAAGAACTCACATTTTATCCGGAAAGTAAACACACACCTTTATATATAACTATATGCAGAATAAATGCAAAGTATATGGGAAAGACACTAACAATTGGGGTATCAGGAAAAAGGAAAGGCTTCCTATTCAACCATATCCATAGCTTCATAATGTTATAATTTCTATTACTATCAAATATGAATAAATGAGAAAATATTAAGTTTTTTGCACAGTGCTAGACATACCATAGGTGCTTAATAAATGTTTGTTGCATTCTCCTCCATACATTCATATCCTACACTTTGTTCAATCCTCTCTAGTAGACAGGCACTTATTTTGATTACACTTTTTTGCTAGGATAAATTAGGCTTGCTATAATACTTTTTGTATATGTTGAAGCTTTGTTTCTCTCTTTGATATCCTTGACCTATATGACTAACAGGTGATTCTGGGTCAAAGAGAACAGAGTTTAGTTATTTTTCTTGCATAATTCCAAATTGCCTAACAAAGTTCTTCAAAAGATTTGAAGCCAAAGATAGGTCTAATTAAATTGCTTGATTCACAAAGACAATTTCCCTCTTTAACCTTACAGTGATACCTCCTCCACTTTGAGTATTCAGTATCAAACATTTCACAGTTTCTGGACCATTTATTTTCCTGACTCTTTCCTTAATCCCTTTCAGATCTGACTCCATTTGCCACATTACCACTTAACTCCTAGATTCATTTCATTATACTCTCTGCTAAAAATTACTAGCTTTACTGGGAGTTACTTAAATCCATTCCTCCCTTCCTTCCTTCTTTCCCTCTTCTATACCACTGTCCCCCCTGCCCCCCACTGCTTATTAGCCTATTAACAGATGCTTTAGCTGTAGGCTGGGAGAAACTTTCATGCTTGTTGCCTGATTCCTGCTGAGAGCAAAACAGCAGGATAAGGATTGACCTATATGGGGAGTATAGGTCAAAACTGGAATTTTCATGCAAAAAAAAAAAAAAAATTCAGGTCTATCTATACAATCCATGATCATTATAACCTTCTCTTAACTTTAACTTTCTGTTTGCTATTTTTTTCTCTATTCTATTTCAGCAGATCACCAATAAATTCTACATTTACATCCAACTTGAAAACTTTTTAGAAGTCACTAAACAACTTGTTAACCTACACAATTAGTGTAGACTTTCCTTTCTGGGAATCCTCCACACTGCTTAATCATCACTTAGGCTGTTCAGGACAACTTTAAAACGAAAGGCTCAGCATAATGTTCACCCATTTTGGCTTTCTAGCTTGTCCTTCTCATGTGTATAAAACTGAGGTATTTCTCTCTCTCTCTCTCTCTCTCTCTCTCTCTCTCTCTCTCTCTCTCTCTCTCTTCTCTCTCTCTCTTCTCTCTCTCTCTCTCTCTCTCTCTCTCTCTCTCTCTCTCTCTCTCTCTCTCTCTCTCTCTCTCTCTCTCTCTCTCTCTCTCCTTTCTATCTCTTCCTCTATTTCTCCTTTTCTCTCTTTTCCTCTCACTCACCCTCTTGGAATCACTCTGTGTATCTTTTTCAACCTGTCTTTGTTTCTCTCATTATCTCTCACACATACAGAGAAAAAGAAGGAGTGATTTAGGGAGGAGAAAAAATCTCTGTGAGTGTAATGATAAAAGATTATTGTCCAGCTCTCTTTTAGTCTCTCTCAGACATTTTCCTTGAATCTTATCACTCTTTCAGCATTTAAGAAATAGATTGAAGCTAAGTTTTTATAATGTATATTATTTTGTCTATACTGGTAAAAATTTATTATATGAGGTACATAGATCACAGATTTGAGTTGAAAGGGACCTTAAGGGACATCTAGTCCAGCATTCTTCATTTTACAGATAAGCCACCTGAGCACTAAAAGTATAGTTATTCTGGGTCATACAATTAATGAATGACAAAGCTGACATTGGAATGTGGATTCTTTGGCTTTAAATGCTGTATTCTTTCCACTGTACCAACTTGTTAAAGCAATATGCTATGCAGTTGTCATCAAGTATAATGATTCTTTCTGAGGTGATTAAGTTGAAAGAAAGTTTCAGGTTGGCATGTTTAAGTGCAATGTATGGAAGGATAGCTTAATATTTGGAAGGAAAATACCTTCCCAACTATTAGAGTAATTCCAGAATGGAATGGGAAGCCTTAGGATAGGAAGAATAAAGAGGAGGAAGAAGGAGGAGGAAGAGAGGACAAAAACTTGAAGAACAAGAATAAGAAGACAAAAAAGAAAGAAGTGATGTTTCAAAATTTGCTGAGTTCATTGTATACAGTGTTTCAATTAATTCTTACAACTATTCCATAAAATAGAAAAACAACAACAACATGGATTATTGTTCCTATTGAGATTCAGAGAGTTTAGGTGACTTGTTCATAGTTATAGAGCTTATAAATAAATATCAAAGGCATTTTTTTTATCTACTTTGTTTAATGCTTTCTACTTACGAGAGGTTGAAAATAATTGGTTTTTTAAAATTAAAAGTTTTTAAACAAAAACTAGACAAGATCATTCTCAAGGTTATTATAGAGAGAATTTTCAGTGAGGTACAAGTTGAGCTAAAGTCCTTTTCATTTGTGAGTTATTCTGGAAGTGTAGGCAATATAACCTATTTAGGATTTTCTTTTTGAATAGAGAGTATAGAAGGATATTGTTTCTATAAGAAAGTGGTACTAATTTTTAAATACCTTCAATTTGTTTCTGATTATTTCAGATGGATGCTTGTATATGGGAAAATTAATACTGGACTTCTCTTTGGGCATTACCATTGTTATTGAATGAAGAAATCTATTGTTTAAAATTTAGGATACAAATCAGTAAAAAGACTTTTATTCTATTAACTTTTATAAGCCAAGGTGAAAAGTATTCATTAGCTTATAGAGAATAAAATCTCAATGGGGCAAGTAGGCTTCTGAATATAAGTGATTTTCCACAAATACTCATGGCATACAGAAAACAGATCAGCATTCTAGCTTCACAATCAATGGCCTTGGCAGCAATTTATTATGTTCCAGGGGAGGGAACAGAGGGTTCCTAATCTTCTTTTCGGTTGTTGACTTTGTGTCTTCTTGCCAGGGGCAACTTTCTTCATTTTTGGCTGCCCTTGCCTAAGATCTGAAGTAAAGGATTTCACACTGAAATGCAGATTTAGGTTTAGTTCAAAATGACCTTAACCATGTCAAGAAATGAAAGTTCAATGTCAACACATTCCTTTTTAGCATAGAATGTGATGAAACAATATAGTGGAAACACAATGTGACCGTCTTATATTTACACTAAAACAACAGAGTTGCCATTAAAGAAGTGTCACTGAGGCCCAATAACCCACTTTTCTGATTTCTAGTTATGTGACTTCTTAATTCATTATACATTTTTTTATTGCCCTTGCAATTTTGATTTTTCTTAAAAAAAAAAGATTCCATTATGCATTGCAATTGGAATATTGGTGTTAAAGAAAAGAAATTTTATGGCAATGAAAAATCTGAAAAGATTATAAGTGCTGTCTTGCTTCCCATAAAGGATCTGTATAATATCTCTGCAAATTATGTATGATATTGGACTAATAAAAGGGAAAATCCATGGAACCAAATGTCATAATATGGATAATGTGCTTTTAATTCACTTTGTATTGTTTTGTTTTTCAATGTTTATAATTAGTTGACTTCTTTGCATTGATTTGCATTAGGGAGATTCTAAAGTATTTCTAAATTCAATCCCATCATCACAATATGCTCAATGATCAGGAAGATTTAATGAGCTTTATCATCAATAGAGTAATTCTTTTTTCATTGTATTTTGCATAGGACAATCTCTACATCAAAGACAAAGACTTTGCATAAGCAGATAATTCCTATCTTGAGCTTTGTTTGTGGTCAGTTTTTATAGTTAACAAAATTATGTCTGTCTATCATGGAATCTTGTATGATATTAGCATGCACATGGATTTTACTCATTTGAAGAAAATAGAAAAATCATAGTTTAATGTAATTCCTTAAATTCTTTGTTGTAATCAATTTACTATCTGTATGGAACTCTGAACTTAAAGTTAGGAAGACAAGTTCAATTTCTGCCTCAGACATTTGTTAGTTTTCAAACTTTGGCAAAGTTAGTTAACCTTTTTCAGCCTTCATCACCTGTAGTTAAACCCAGTGGTTCTGAAGGTGCATTCCAGCTTTAATTCCATGATCTTTTAATCTTATATTCTTTACTACAATAAACTATTGAAAATATATTCAATAAACAATAAAGTCTGTGTAGACGACTATCTACAATAGCTTAATTATTCCCTTCTCATTCTTCATTTAAGGTATCAGTGTTTCATGCATGAAACATCTCCCAAAAGATTTTATATACACAAGAAAATAGTCATGTAGATCAGAAGTTGAGTAAGATTCCCATATTTTATTTTGATAGGAGTACTAGATGACATTTTTATTTTTATAGCAATAGCTTTTTATTTTGCAAAGGTAATTTTCAATAGTCATCGTTTCAAAACTTCGTGTTCCAATTTTTTCTCCCTTTATCTCCCCCTTCCCCTCACCTTGACAGCAAGTAATACAATATAGGTTAAAGAAGTACAATTCTACCCATACTTCCACATTTATCATACTACCCAAGAAAAATCATATCAAAAGAAGAAAAAATTAGAAAGAAAAAAATAATCAAGCAAACAACAAAAAAGGTAAAAATACTATGTTGTGATCCACATTCAATCCCCGTAGTCCCTCTCTATGAATGAGAATGGCTCTAAATGACATTTTAAAAATAGGAAACATAGAAATACAAGATAGTTATTGTTTGTGTGGCACTCTTCGAATACTACTGTATCAGGGAGTGGGGAAGGAAACTAATAGATGCAAAAATTATTTAATTCTGAAAGTTTCCTTTCATTGTTTATACTAAATGCATCGTATTTCTTCAGTAATAAATAAAATTTTATGTACTCCTGGAAGAACCACATACATATTCACATTCTTATTAGAACTGAATCAGAAGAAATGAAGAAAACATTTTTTTTTAAATAAGAGGATGGCTTATTGGTTTGTTCTTCTTGAAGTGGTGAACATTGGAGCTATTTTTACCATATGTTTGAAAGGAAATAGAAATGTAATTTCTTAGTATAGCTTGGTCTCACCTTTAAGTTCTTCTATTTAATCTAAACAAATAAATAATCACAAGACAAATTATAATTCTTGTACCAACATCTGCTGCAAGTAAAAATAAATGACAAGATCCTCTAAACTATGGAAAATATAAATTCTCTAAACTATGAGGTCTAGTTAAGTTTGGAGAGAGATGATAATGGGAAAACTGCATAAGAAAATAGGTTTGGGTATCAAGAAACAAAAAAGATCCAAGATTTGTGAACTACTCAAATCCTAATTTTTTTCTGTCTTAAAGAAAAATTAGAAGGTACTGACTAAGGGGAAAATATCACCATAAAATGAAATTGATTATACTTGAATGAGTATGAACAAACATATGAGTATGCCCATGAAGACTATGCGCAATTAGATCATAAGCTTCTTAGATCTAAAGACAAAATCAACACAAAATTATAAAAATGTGATAAGAATAAGAAGCTATTATATAATTATGGGCATTATTGTATAAATAAAATGTCGACATAAAAGGGGACAAAAGTAAATGTATTGAATCTGACAGAGATTATTTCTTAGAAAAATTTAACTCACATGCACAATATTGCCACAATAAGGGGCTTAAAGATTCTAGAAACTGACTTAACCGACATATAGTTGAAAGATAACAACCATGCACAGGGCTTGGAATATAGTAAATGCTTTATGAAGCCTTTTATTAGTGCTTGTTGGTTGATTTGATCTTTGACACTTGTTGGCAAGAGGTTGAACATGAGACTTTTGTTCTCTTTTTACTTTAATTTTTCATTTTATATGATTTAAATAAGTTCCTTATAAATCATTAGTATCAATAATAAATCATTGAATCATTAGGCTAGAAGAAATCTTGAGAGGCTATATAAGAAAACACAAACCATTCCATAATAAATAAATTATTAAATGAATATCTTCTCCTTTTGGAGAAGATAAAAGATATCTTGTCACAATAAGTCTTTTCAAGTTTTTCTGAAATGATTCTGCCTTTCATTCCTACAGCTCAATAGTATTCCATCACAATCATATGTCACAACTTGTATAGCCATTCCCCAACGTCTATCCCCTTAATTTCCAATTTTTGCCATCACAAAAGAGCTGCTATAAATAAAGTAATGGGTCTTGATTTAATATATATATATATATATATATATATATATATATATATATATATATATATATATATATATATATGTTTGCTGGAAAATTCTGGCATATTTTTGGGGGGTGGGGTAAGTGAATTATATTAATTTAATGTATACTTGACAAAAAAGGATAGAAACAAAAATCTGTTCATTTGGTCAATATATTTCATTAATAAATACTAATTATTTTTATGTTAGATCTTTATGGCAAAATTACCCTTCAAAATGGCTTATTCAAAAGAGAACAATAGCAGTGAGGCAAATGGAAGCAAACTGGAATATTCTTGAGATATTTACCCTTGGAAGGGGGAAGAATAGAAGGAGGCAATCCCTGGTTTTATAAATATAGGGATCTCTCAGTGAGAAACTTCTTCCACTAATGCAGATTAGTAACTATTCTGTCATGTATAGTCATAAAATTTCCTGTGTTACTAAGTATCCAGTATGTGTCAGCTAGGTAAATCTTCATTCAAAGACAGTCTTAATCCCAGAATAGTTTACTATCCTCTATGTCCTGTCCTACATTTAAGATTTAGTAGTATACAAATTGGATTTATTATATTAATAACGTCATTAATTTATATTTGGTTAATTCTATATTTGTGATCACTTGGATTGGGCTACTGTTCGCATCCTCATTGAAGAAAGTCAAAGCTAAATAAATTAAGTTGCCAAGAACTATCAATAATCTATTTAAATAGCAATTTAAGGACCTTAGCACAGAGTTTGTAATACAAAAGTGAACTTCTTTGAACAGGGAGTATAATGTGAAGTATTATATGCACATATATGGGCACATGGCTGGCACATAATAGGTACTTTATAAGTCCTTGATGATTGCTTGAAGTGACAGGTCTCAAATCCAATTCTCATCCAAAGTGTAAAATTCTTTGTATTCTATAATACTCAATCGAGATTTCCCTGACTTTAATGCTATTAGAAAAATAATTGTAGATGGTAGTCCAACACAAATAATAAAGTAGTGGAGAGAAACAATATCTAAGTCCTTCTAGGAACCTGTGGATTTGTGGATTCATTTACATAAGAAATAGTGAATAAACACTGTTTTCCAATGCAAATAGATACCTATGCTAACTTAGAATTTTAGAGAGTTGCTTGAAGAACTGAAAGACTAGGTGATTTGCTCAAGATCACATAGCTAGTATATTAATAAAAAGTGGGACTTGGGCGCAGGTCTTCCTAACTGCAAGAGAAGTTCTTTATACTTTTTTTTCCCCTGAGGCATTTGGGGTTAAGTGACTTGCTCAGGGTCACACAGCTAGACCTTGTTAAGTGTCTGAAGTCAGATTTGAACTCAGGTCCTCCTGACTTCAGGGCTGGTGCTCTACCCACTGCCGTCACCTTGCTGCTTTGAATTTCCTTATTCTTTATGCCACACTGTTTCTTCACCAGAAATATGAAATGTCAAAAAAATGTTCATTTATGTTCATTTAATATCTTTTTTGTAACAATGGCAACCAGGTAAAGACTACTTACATCGATTATTATGCTGTTCAAAATCTTTATATTGATAAAATGCCTCTTGACCCTAAAATCACACTCTAACAAGTGACAACTTTTGGAGAACAATTTGAAAGATATATTGGATCACAAAAAGATAAAATAAAAATTAATGCTATTTTAGACATTCATATTTCATGTCTTTAGTTTTTCTATTAATATTTCTTATAAAATAAGGAGTGTGTGTGTGTGTGTGTGTGTGTGTGTGTGTATGTGTTTTGGACAAGCCTTGATCCTCTTGATTGCACGACTCTGTGATGCCTTTTTTTATTCTCTACTTCTTATGTTAATATATTTCATGGTCATTACTAAGCACTAAGTAGTATATCTGAAAAATTTTTATTTTTTCTAATTGGAAACTGACCTTTGGCAGTTTGTAGTAGAAAGGATTTTTTCTAGATTCTTTATTAGCTATTTTTCTCCAGCTGCTTTAAGGAACTCCCCATTTCTTGTTAGCTGCTGACCTCCAACACCAAAATGATTCAGCTCAGAATTTATTTCAAATAGTCCTTCTTTGTATCTTCTACCCCCAAATAAAGAATACTTCTCTGAATCTTCCTTAACATAATTTACAAAATGTTCTCAGAGAAAACTTAAGGACAACTACTATATTCATTAAAACTATGAAATCATAAAATAATTTTGTAACTTTAGCTATTTAAAAGGCATGACATAATTGATAGAGTTGAAAACTATGCTTTTAAAATGATGAATTTAATATTTTTACAATCAACTGAAATACTTGATTCATGCTCAGAAGTGTTTTTATCTTTAATTAAAAACAAATGATCTCTAGAAAGTAATATAAGAAATAATTTTGAATATTTTTACTCCATGAATATTTGTTTTATTTTATTCCATTTGAATGATGGTATATGGTTGAAAATCATTGCATGACATGATTTCAAAAGAATCAAAATTATAATGGTAAGACACAGGGACTACATTAAATTACTAACAACTTGTTAGCAGGTGGATCAATATTAAGAAAAAGCTCTAACAAATAAACTGCTAAGTTCTACAACAATAAGCATTATTTTTAAAAGAAAGAATATAGTGGAAGAGCCCATCATTTAGGTAAATATTTTGTAGAGGATTTATAATAATATGTTCAAAAATTACATTCAATAGGAAGTAAAAAGAGAACTCCAAAATGCCAATGGATTTAGCATTTCGCAATCCTGAAAAAAGTAGCTTCAATAAAGTGCTAAGGGAGATATCTAGACTGCAAGAATCAGAGAAGTAAAGGAGATAAGGTAACATGGACAAGGAGTACAGATGAGTTTTTCTAAAATCCGACTGATTGAAGCACAGGGCATAATAAATAGAAACTACCTTGAAGTCAGAAGAACCTGGGTTCAGATCCCAATTCTAAAATGTTAACTAGTTGTTGGATCTTGGCCAAGTCATTTTAGGTTTGTGTTCTAGGCAATGCTCTAAAACTAAGGTGGTGAGCAGATTAAGATCCATGTTAATAGAAATTTTTTCTTACCAAAACATTCCCAATACCACAAAAAGGCCTTAACAATGAATGAAAGAAAGGCGAAAAGAATGGTAGTTTGAGGGGATCTGTGGATCAAAAGAAAGTTCCTTAAGAATACTAAAGTAGGTTATAGAACCTATTTGTAGAGAGCAAACAACTGGATAAGAAAAAAATGTAGATTGGAGAGAGGGGATTGATGGAAAGAGCAAGTTTCCAGATAAGATGGAACAGTATAGGATTAAGTAAACAAAAATGAAAGATGAACCTTTGGAAAATGACTTGTTATCACTTTTTCAAGGAATATATCAAAGAGAAAATAGAGAATAATATAGAGGGGTTTCAAGTTCTAAAGTAGGAAAGCATGGCAAAATAGGGAGCTCTCATGGGAGGACTTTGATGTTCCCATGGCTTTGGAATTTAGGATCTCTTCAGTGAGGGAGCAAGGATATATGTTGTAACTGTAAATTAGAAATTAAAGTTTAGCAATTCATTTTTGAAGAATGCATGATAGTGTCAGGACTTAGAAGAAACAAACAATTGGCATGTAGCACTGAGGTTCCATTTGAAGTTAGATAACAAATTTATAACAAACCCAGCTGGTATAATTTCATATATTTTTCTAGAAGTATTTAGTAAATTATGAGTAGAAATAGAAAAGGGCTATAATGGAGGGGGAAAAAACATTGTTGGAGCATGATATAGACAAAAAGGACAAAAGGGTAAAATCCAGTATATAATTTGATCAGTTAGCAATAGGATCCATACTTCAAAGAGTTAAAAGTGAAGGTGTAGTGGGGTGATGAATGAAAAGAATAAAGTAAAGAGATCATTATAATAAAGAGAACAAATGAAAGAGAAATAAAGCAGAGCGAAAAAATGAAAACTTGGGCAGTTGTGATCCGAGAGGAGAATTTCAGTCTGTGAGTTCTTGGAATTATGGATTGTGTGTCATCTCTAAAATGTTATCATCCAAGTGCATGACTGAGTTGGAGTGAAGGTGCAGACAATGGTATCTGAAGACATTGATCACCTGTGATGGGGCATGGATTCTGTGACTTCTTACTCTACCTCGCTAGGAATCCCTGGAGACATTTGGGGAAAGGAAAGGACCACCAACTTAGACATAGAAAAAACTACACCTTCATTTTCATTAACATTCAATTGAATTTGTCATTTTTCCAATTAGTTTATATTATTTGAGAAGAGGGTCATAGGTTTCATAAGACTCTTAAAGAAACCCATCATACACACACACACAGTGGATAGAAGTCTAGGAATCAGGATGACCTGGTTTGAAATGCCACTTGATACATTATAGCTGTGTATCCATGTCTATTCACCTATAAAATAGGAATAATACCTACAGAAGATATTTAATAGTGTTGTTGTGAGATTCAAATGAGATAATATATGTAGATCATTTTATTATCTTTAAATGTCAGCCATTATATTATTATGGAAGGTATATCAACACATGTTGAGACTATTGAATTTGAAGGCAGATGTGGGGAGAGGAAGACACCGAACTTGTTTGTAATCATGTCATCACCCTGCTCAAAAACCTTCAGTGACTTCCTGTTACTTGAAAGGCTAAATATAAGCTCCCTCACATGGCTTTAAGGCTCTGCCAAACAGGGTTTTCTTGTCTTCACCCTTCTAGACCTAATAGGAGGATTTTGTGCAGATCTAAACACAAGCCACAGGAAGTTGAAGCATAAGTTTTGCTTGAAAAGATTGGGAAAAAAGGGGATTCAACTCCTTTTTCCCAATAGAGTATATACTATTTTTCTTTGTATCCTCAACTTACAGTATAAGTCCTTACACAGAATGGACTTGATAAATGTACATTGAAATGAATTAATTTGAATTAATTCATTGTTTTGTTATATAATCATAACCTAGGATTGTCTATATTATGTACAATACAGTACAATTATATTACGCCCCTACAATGTGCCAGATACTATGTTAAGTGTATTGTGGATACAAATAAGCAAAAGGATAGTTTATGCCCTCAAGGAGCTTACAATCTAAAGGAGAAACACATCACCTAGAAGGAAACTGAAAAGTGAGGAGGGAAAGGGGCTAACAGAGGGTACCTAACTCAGGAGCATAATGATTCTATAGTTAAGACTCAGCAATGCAGCTGGTGGTAAATGAAGAATTGATTGTGCTTTGAGACACTCTTTAAAAAGAGACTTTGGGAAGAGTGTTTTGATCTGCCCACCAGCCCTCCAATCACAGAGATTGGGTCAACAAAATACTGATGAAATACAACTAAACTAGAAGCAATCTCCATGAGGATGAGTTTCCTATTGATGAAATTATCATGGGAGCTTAAAGTCAAACATTGGTGGAGTCAAAACCAAGCTATACAGCTGGTAAAAATGAATTCATACTTATCCCAAACCTAACTGAAAATTGTTGACTTCACTTTTTTTGAAGTGTTTTTAAATAAAGTCAATGATAAAATAAAAACAAACAAACAAAAGCCTATGCAGTAACAGACATTTTGATTGGGCAACTTGCTAAGGAAAATGCTAATGAGGTTTGCAGAAGAATTATACTAGGACTGCACAAGAATGCTCCTTTAGAGGAGCTCATAAGATGCTGTGCCACAGTGGGCACAAATACCTTTTATAGCCAGGCTATGATGCAGACTTCCCAAAGTCCAAACATGGGGAGACAGGATCCCTTTTGGTAAGAGACTTCCAGAGAGATGTGTAGATGCTTTCAGTGTGGAAAAGTGGGGCATCTGAAAGCTCAATGTTGGTATAGAGATAGAATGAGAAAACAGGGTGGGAGAACAAGACCCAATACCCCATGTCCAAAATGCAACAGAGGCTTCCATTGAGCCTCAGAATGTAGACAGATTCAGGGAAATGGGATGAGGGGCCTAGCCCCAGGGCCTGAGGCAAAAAACACTTGGGACATGATGGCAACCATGGTGCACCCAGAGAGTGCCTACAAGTTCAGTACCCAGACATGACTAATCAGCCAGAAAGCCATATGATGGGAGAAGGGGTTTGCACAATCACCCAGCCAGGAAGCAACCTGATGGGAGAAAGGAATTACAATTGTGGAGAATAGAGCTGTATGCAGCTGGGACAACTGAGATACTTCATGGAGAGGTGAAATCTGTTCCTCTCCAGCCTATGGATCCCTTGCCTCCAGGCACAGTGGGCTTGACTATTTCACCTCCTTTTTGTACGTACAAAACAGTGTCCATCCACACACTGATGTGGGAAACTGGGGAATGTGTATATCCCAGATACTAATACAGGTAAACAATGTGTGACTTATCACCCAGGAGAAGTAGTAGCATCAGGTTTACTCATACAGAATCCTAATAAGCAACCTGGTGATAGTCACCCAGATTCTGACTCCAGACCACAAAATCCAGGAATATACTGGATAGCAACTGTAATAGCTGACTGACCTATGCTCATGATCTATATAAATGGCCTACCATTAGAAGGATTGGTAGACTCAGGTGCAGATTGTACAGTCATTAGAGATGCCAATTGGCCCAGTCACTGGCCAAAGATTAAAGCAGACACCTACATGTCTGGCGTAGGAGGATCAATGGCAGCTGAAATTAGTGCTGCCCCTTTGAGATGGACTTTTGAGGGCATAACAGGAGTTTTTACTCCTTTTATAGTTGAAAAATTCCCCATCATTCTGTGGGGAAGAGACATTTTACAGGAATTGGGGTTAAAAATGAGTACTTCGGTTTTTTAAGCAGGGCTGCTGTTGAAGGCCTGCCAACACTTTCACCTGTTCCTATTCAATGGAAAACTGATACACCAATGTGGATAGAACAGTGGTCCTTAGGTAGCGATAAAATTCAGGCCTTATTAGATATAGGACAAGAGCAGCTTGAACAAGGGCACTTATAACCTTCTCTAAGTCCTTGGAATTCCCCAGTGTTTGTTGTAAAAAAGAAATCTGGAAAATGGAGGATGCTCACTGATTTAAGAAAAGTAAATGAACAGATGGAAACTATGGGAACTCTTCAGCCTAGACTTCCATCTCTTACTCAGTTGCCTAGAGAATGGCCTCTTTGGGTCATAGATATTATGTATTATTTCTATTCTATCCCTCTGGATAAGGAGGACATGAAAAGATTTGCCTTTTCAGTGTCCAGCATTAACTTAGTTGAGCCTTATAAAAGATATGAATGGACAGTTTTGTCACAGGGAATGAAAAACAGCCCCACTCTGTGTCAAATGTATGTTGCTGCTGCTCTTGCTCCAGTAAGAAAAGCATTTCCAAAAGTTATGCTATTATATGGATGATATATTGGGATGTGCACCTGAGGAACAAATGCTAGACGCATGTCTACAAAAGACCATAGAAACACTAAGATAGTACAAATTGTACATAGCTGAAGAAAAAATTCAAAGACATGATCCTTTTCAATATTTAGGATATGAAGTATACCCTAAGGTGCTTACAGTACAAAAACTGTCCTTAAGTTTGATAAACACCTTAAATGATTTTCAGAAAATGGTAGGAGATATCCAATGGATGCAACCAGTGTTAGGCTTGACTACCTATCAGTTACAACCATTTTATGACATTTTAAGGGGAGACAGTGCTTTAAATTTACCACGCCAGCTTACAAAAGAAGCTCAAGAGGCTTTAAGAAAAGTTGAACTGGCTTTATCCAATGTGGTTGAAAGAGTCACTCAAAAACCCTTGGAAATACCAGTTTTTGCCACACAAGAGGCACCCACAGCAGTCCTTCATCAAGGAGACATTGTGATAGAGTGGGTGAACCTCCCGTTACAACCAGAACAAAGCCTTACTCCTTACCCAGTGCTTGTGGCTAGAATTTTATTAAAGGCCATTAAGCGAGCAGTACAATTATCTGGGGCAAGACCTGATAAGATATACACCTTTTACACCAATACACAAATTAATATGTGCTGTGAGACCATCCCAGAGTGGCAAATTTTATTAGCCATGGCTCCAAATTTTACACACGGGTCTCCATTAAAGATAACCAGACTTTTACATAATTGGCGATGGAGTCTTGAAGAAAAAGTTTCTAAAATTCCTCTTAAAGGACCAACTATCTTTACAGATGCATCCAAACATAATCTTTGTGCTGTATACTCTCATGACTTAACTATAAAGAGAGTAGTCAGAATTCCTTTTCAGTCCACTCAGCAGAATTAATTGTATGTGATCATTCTAGCTCTTAATTATCATCCAGGATTCATAAATATAATATCTGATTTGGCCTATCCAGTAGGTGTGGTACAAAGAATTGCCACAGACCAAATAAAATTTGTATCCTCTAATATATATCAGCTCTTTAAGAAACTTCAAGAGCAAGTGAGAAAGCATCCAGGTAAGATTTATATTTTGCATGTCCACTCTCATAGTGGACTTCCAGAGCCTATTTTTGATGGTAATTCAAAGGTAGATAGCCTTCTAACTATGTTGGTCAATACTCCTTTATTCCAAGAAACCCAGGCATCTCATTATAAATATCATCAGGCTGCTTGAGCTTTACGTTTATAATTTGGAATAACAAGAGAGGAAGCTAGGAGCATAGTAAAAGCCTATACAGCTTGCCTTCCTTTCCATGCTCCTACACTGCCTCCAGGGAAGAACCCTCGTATTTTGAGACCCAATGAAATCTGGCAAATGGATGTGACCCATTATAAATCTTTTGGTCGTCTACCTTTTATCCACATTGTGGTAGACGCCTTTTCAGGATTCACTTTTGCAATATCAGCAGCAAAAGAGACAGCCCGAGTGGTCACTGAGTTCCTCACACAAGCATTTGCTATTATGGGTGTGCCACAAGCAATAAAAATAGACAATGGTCTTGCATATACCTCCAAACATTTTGCACAATTTTGTGCACAGTATAAGATTTTTACACACCACTGGCATACCCTTTAATCCTCAAAGACAGGCAATAGTAGAGAGGAGAAACAGAGACATTAAGACACTGCTCCAAAAATAAAAGAAAGGGGGAGCCACAGGTAACCCTAGAGAACTTCTAAATCTAGCCCTTTATACTATTAACTTCTTGATTTTTGACAAAGATGCACTGACTCCAGCTGATTTTAAATACACAGTTATCACACAAATGGTTTTACTATGGACAATTAAGAGCATTTCCATAAATTTTTTATACCTTTTGCTATTAATAAGATTAAGCTGATGGTCAAATTCATGTTATTATAGTGAAGTTATGTTTGAATTTGAGAATTGCTTTGGCTCTTAGTAATTGATTACAACCTCTCTATTTTTATGATAGTAAAACAGAGATCTGCCAACCCTCCCCCCCAAAAAAGTTGACTTAGCAAAGGTGATAGAGCTAATAAATGATGGAATTAGACTAGAATTCCCAATTCAAAGCTTTTTCCCATAGAATCTTCTTCTAAATAAATATTTTCTGTATACTAAGCATCTTTCAGTCAGCCATTTGATGATAATGATATGCTTGATGCTAGAAGATCCCTTAGAAAATCATATCATTTCCCCCCTTTGTGCATTCCCTCTTATATCTTCATAAAGAAAGTCTTGTTCATAAAAAACCAATACTCATTAAGTTTTTCTAAATTTGAGAAAATAATTCAGTAGTTATTATGTTTCTTGATCACCTTCCTTTGGTACCAGCACAATTTGAGTACTCCAGACTTTAATCAAATCGATCTACTTATTTACTCTTCAGATATTTTTCTGATCTTTTTTAACTTTGTATTTTTACATGCCATATTCCATTCCTAGAAAAAGGGATACACTCAAATTTAAACCTCCAACAATTCTATTTGATGAAAACCTTTTCTTTCAAGGGACAGTTCAAATACCATTTTCTATAGAAGGTTTACCCTCCTTTACCATTTCCCCTCTTCTAATTAGAAATTACTTCTTTTTCTGAATGTCTTACTACTCTTTTTGACCACTTTTTGCATTCTAACTTGCATTATAATTGTTTGTATTCATTTACCTTGAAGCTAGATAATATGCGAATTTTTTTCTCTAACATTAACATCATGCTTTATACAAAGTAAGCTCTTAATGATATAAATGCAAATAAATTGTGTTAAATCATTTCAACCTAATATTTTCCTCATAATTCTTATAAGTCTTAAGGCAAAACTTAATTTTATTTTTCCTCATTTTCTTTCTCATGGTACTTTATGTTTATGGAAAGCTTTTCCCTTCATCCACTTTGCCTTGGTAAAATTTTAAAACTATTCTATTTATTTGTTCAAAAGTCCACTTGAAAGCCCATTTTCTCTTTAAGGTCTTCTCATATGAAATAAAAATGAGGTGCTCTAGAAATAATTATGTGATATAGTAGAATCAATCATTTAACATTTATTAAAAAACCTACTCTGTTCCAGACACTGCTAAATGCTATGCAAGAGTCAGGAGATAGATAGATTTAGTTTGAGTTCACCCTGAATATTTGGGTTTCCTTCCATGGGGAAGTTACTTTCATGTCTGAGCCTCAGTTTTTAATTTGTAAAATAGAAATAATTGTTTTCATACTATGTCTCTCACAACACTGTAAGAAAAGTTATTTATAAACCTTTGCAAATTCCAATGGTTATTTGCTATCCCCTACCTTTTCAAATCCTACATTGTAAGATTTTATATTGATTAAAACAATTGTTTAACCACTATGCATATATAGAGATCAGGTTTCTATGTGTGTGTGTGTGTGTGTACAGCATAAAGCAAGACATATGTATGTGTATCTATATAGCTTTTTGCATTATGCTGTTCAGGCTTTTTGACTTGTGTTCTTCAGAAAGTCCAGTAATCTGTAAGTTGTTTTTATTGTGTCTTTAAATCAATCAGTTTTGCTTTTTTGGAAATCACATTTTTCTATTTTGTCAATTATTTCTGTAGTGCTCTGATTCCATGCTTATTTATCAATGAACATGATTTGTTTTTCCTTTAACTTACTTCCAATTATCTAAATATGTTTGGACTTATTTAGCTGAACTAGTGGTCATGTTGGCTTTTATTATTAACATTTTTTTGTTTTATCTACTTATATATAAGGTCTTTAACTGAGTTTTTAAATTTTATTTTTTATTATAGCTTTTTGTATACAAAACATATGCATGGGTAATTTTTTCAACACTGACCCTTGCAAAAACTTCTGTTTCAACTTTTCTCCTTCTTCCCTCCATCCCCTCCCCTAGATGGCAGGCAATTTAACTGAGTTTTTCTTCCTTGATTCTTGATAATTTCAACCATTTTTCTTTGTGTTCCCTTATTACTCACTTTTTGACTCCTACTCATTTGATAATAATTTACCTGGGAGTTGGACCTCAAAAGACTATCTCAGTTTTCTTCCAATGATAAGAAATTCTTGGGCCCCTGTGAATTCAAGTGAAACTCTATTGGCCCCAGATGTAAGATGGGTCTTTTGCTTCAGGTGAACCTAGTAGATCCATATATACTTTGATATCTGGCTAGAGTTCCCTCTGATCCTTATTTCTATTGCTGAACACTATGAAGCACAAAGCATTGCAGTCTCAGCTAGAGCAAGCTTCTCCATTTTGCTTGTTTATATAATATTGATATTGTATGAAAATTTAAAGTTTATTTTTGTTGCAAACATTGCTTGTGGCTATTGAATTAAGAGATATTGAGTAGACACATTCAGAGTGAAAGATTTAGTTTTTTGTTCTTAGTTCATTAGTTTTTTAATCTCTTTAGAGTTCTTGGCATCTAAAATTATGTCATAATTCAACATTACATGGATATTTTATATTTTTGAGATGTTTTATACATGGTGAAGATCTGAAAAAGTACATAATCTTGCATTTTGTTCGTCATAAGACTCAGAAGTCCAATTTTGCTGTTTTTACATTAATATCTTGATTTGTCAGTATATTTCATTGCCTTCCTTTATTTTAATTTTTGCTTTATTTCAAATGTTATCAGTTGTCAGATATGTTTGAAGATAAAGAAGAGTGCTCTAATGATCTAATGGTTAGAGCTAAAGATGGGTTTTCAAGTATTCACAATACTGGATTCTATTTCTGGGTCTGTCTTGCCTTTTTGGCTCCAATACAGACAACCCAAGCTTTCATTATTACTTATTTTATTTTACTGTATTGTTTTTTAAAGTGCCTATTACCATGGCAACGAGGCACAGTTCCAGGCATTGGGGCCACATGACAGCATCAGTGGAGTTGGAAATGAGCAAAGAAAATAAAGGAAAGTTTGTTATAGAGTGAAGAGAACAGGAGTGGGGATGAAAAGAGATAAGAACAGAGATGTAGGTTGAACCTGGCAAATATTTGAAGAATATCAAACTCTAAATGTCAGTGAATAGAAATTTTAGATCATTTATGATAATATGTTTAATAAACAAAATTGCATAACAAGTTGTTTGCTTTAACTAAAGAAGATAAATGCTATTTCAAGGGCTCATGAATGACAAGGGTTTTTGTTTTTGTTTTTTTAAGAAATTATGGGTTATTTCACTCTATTCCCATATTAAACTAAGAAAGTGACATTTGGTAAATTTAGGAGCACTTATACACCTGATAGGTATTCAGGCCTGGCTAGTCTGTCTGAAGGAACAAAATATGGAGGCAAATTGTATACAGCAAAAATATTGAGTAGAATTGTCTGAAGGTATTTAATTATGGAATTTAGAATTGAGTTTTATTCTCTCCTCTGGCTCTATAAAAATAAGTTCCAAGATGTGATAGAGGCTCCTCTAAGACACTTTAAAACTTTCTAAGAAATACTTACAAGAGTCAGAGCAGTTTCCTTCTATTATTAGGCTCACAGGAAATCAAATAAGACCAAAAGAACAGACTGTGGCTTCTTAATTCAAGTATCTAGGTCATTTGAAATCACCACTATCTTTAGATGAAGGAGGAAAAACATACCTCAAGATAACCTCTTTCATTTGGGAACAGTTCAAATTAACTTTCACCTATTACTAATAAACCATGGTGGTTGTTTTTTTCTTTTGTTTTGTTTTTTATCCTCTGTTCTCAAAGAGGATCAAAATGACATCCCTATGTTAGGGTCAAGTTACAGTGTGTTCTACTGTGGCTGTTCAGACCAATCAGAGCTCAGAATGTTGTCTCAGGTAGGACACAAATAGTCCTCATGAACATTTGGGGGGGGGGCTTCTCTTATTTTATGCATTTTATGTTTCTTTTGAGCTAATTCAATTCTGCTTTACTCATAGAACACAGAACCTTCTCTGATGAGGGCACGCCATGCTGGGTGGTCCTGTGTCAGTGTATTCTACATCATGCAATCGATTCTAAGTTCTTGAGAAATACCTTGAAAGTGTCCTTGTATTGCATTTTCTGACCACTGTGAGCATTTGCCCTGTGTGAGCTTTCCATAAAATAAGTTTTTTTTTGGCAAACAATTTGGCCAGCCCAATGAAGTTGTGCTCTCTGCAGTAGAGTTGGAATGCTCAGCAGTAAAGATTGAGAAAGGACCTCAGTGTCTGGGATCTTATCTTGCCAGGTGATCTTCAGAATCTTCCTAAGACAATTCAAATGGAAGTGATTCTGTTTTCCTGGCATGGTGCTGGTAGACTGTCCAGATGTCATTGCCATACAACAATGAGATCAGGGAAACAGCTCCGTAGACCTTCAGTTTGGTGGTCAGTCTAATACCTCTTCTCTCCCACCCTTTCCTTTGGAGTCTCCCAAACACTGAGCTAGTTCTGGCAATGAGTGTGTCAGTTTCATCATCAAAGACATCCTTGGGAATTATACTGCCAAGGTAAGAGAACTTACCATAGCATCCAGTTACTGTAACTGATGGTTCCACATATAGATGGTGTGTGCTGGCTGATGGAGGACTTGTATTTTCTTGATGTTAATTGTTGGTCCAAATTAGCATAAGCAACATCTCTGCTTCAGAGGCTGCATTGAGTGTACAATCATCTGCAAACACAATATCTTGCCCCATCACTTCTCTATTTTGGCTTTATCTTGTAGCCTTTCAAGTTGAAGTATTTACCAAAAGTGTGGTAGCTATCCTTGATTCCATGTTTATCTTCATTGATGACATTCTTTGACAACGTGGCAGAAAACATCACGTTAAAAAGCATGGGAGCAAGCACACAGCCTTTTTTCCCTCCATTGGTGACTGACAAAGCTTGAGAGCATTATCCATTGTCCAGAACCCAGGCAAGCATGCTGTGATGAAATTGATGTACCATATTGATGAACTTCTTAAGGTAACCAAATTTTGACATAATTTTCCATAAGTCCTCACAACTGATAACATTAAAGGCTTTGATCAGATTTGCAAATGTTGTATGCAGACCTCTGTTCTGCTTCTGGAATTTTTCCTGGAATTGTTAGGCAGCAAACACCATATTAATGTTTTTTTGGCCCTTTCTGAAGCTGCACTGACTCTCGGGTGTAAGGTAGACTTATTGAGGCAAATTCTGGCAAGAATCTTGCCAGCAATAACTAAGAGAAAGATACACCATCCTTGTGATTGTTATAGGATAATCTATTCCCTTTACCTTTATAAAGATGGACAATGAAGGAACTATAATTCTTTAAGTATCCTAGCCACCCTTGTTGAATCCAGGGGATTTGGGTTAAATTTTAATAGGAGAAGTGAATAATGTTATTTTCATTAATTATGTATTGGAATGCTTTTAATATGTCATCCACTCTTTGTAATGCACTCTCTATTAATCTCTTTTTCTTAGAATTTCTAGTTCGTTTCCATGCTCAACTTATACCAATTTCCCCTGTTGTTAGTACTCTCCTACCCTCAAATTACTTTGTATTTATTTTGTTTTGACTTCCCTTTGTACATGTTGTTCCTTTCCTCAACCCCCAGTAGAATGTCAGCTTCATAAGGGAAGGGATTATTTTATATTTGCCTTTCTATTGTCAGTACCTTACATGGTATCTTAAGCATATTAGTTACATTAAAATATTTGTTTAATTAATGAATATCAATTCTTTTAATGGTTACCAAATCATCCATTTGGGGAATATGCAAGCCTTTGATGAAGAAAACAGTTTCTTATCTAAATTTGGCTTCAAATTGGTACATTATACTTGCAGAAAAAAGAAAAAAAAATTATCAACTGATTTATTCATTGAATTTTCATGGTACTTAGAAAAAATTATTTTGCTTATGAGAAAGAGACCATAAGACTGAATATAACTCAATCCATTTCTCTTGTTGTGGCTTGTAAGTGACATAATCATTGGATTGGAAGTGACCTCAAAGGTCACCTAATTCAAACCATACTTGAGAAGCAAGAAAACTTCAATAACATCTCTTCTGGACAAATAGTGATCTACTCTGTCCTTTAAGAAGTTCAGTAAGGAAAAACTCACTATCTCTTAAAGCAGCCTTTTCCATTTAAGGATAAAGCAAATCTGTTTCTGCAATTTCTATCCAAAGATTCTAGTTATAATTTATAGAACTAAGCAAGTGCACATTTAATCTCACTTCCAAATAATATCTTTTCAAATACTTAAAGTCAGCGATTGCTTTTAAGTCCTCACTTCTCTAGGCTAAAGCTACCCATTTGAATAAATGCATGAAAAAATTATTAAACTCTTACATTTGTCCCAACTCTGTTCTAAGAGATAATGATACAAATAAAAAAAAAGCCATAGTGCTCAAAGAATGTATATTTCTTTTTTCATTATCTTTAAAATCAGTGAAAGAATCAATAATTCATTCTAGTCTTTCCTTTGCTCACCATTATTCTCTCAGGATGAACATTCATTTTCATTTATCCTCAGTTAACTACCTTTGCTTTTCTATCTCTGACATAGTTTTTAGAAAACTGGGTTGGTCAATAAACCCCCTGTGAAACCACATCAAGCTTTTTCAAGGTACCCTCACTCTTTTCTTCTTCAATGGACTATGTTTATGTATCCCTAAAATTTTATTTTTATGAACATCCAAGCTATTTTTGGCTGGAATACCCCATAAAATTCTAGACCATAGTTCTTAAAGTACCCTTTTCTCCCAAGTCATTGCAATTCGCATTTCTGAATTTCAGTGGGCATTAAACTATAATTAGTATCCCTCAAATCCCACCCCATATATAATACATTCTAGGATGGGATGTTACTTTCCTCTCACAATTTCTGTTATTTTTACTTTGGCAATCAGTTCATTGTGGTCACAGACAGTGGTTTTCATTATACCTTCCTCCATCTCTCAAAGGATGAAATGATAAAGCAAACTGGGTATTCTTCAGCTACACTACATTTAGCAGAGATACCTTCACTATATGTCTAAATATTTGAAGATCCCTATGACAACTGGCAAGCATTGTAATCTGTTTGTAGAATGCATCATCTAATTTTTCCTTCTAGGTGTCTCATTCACATGATGGTCTCTCTTCTGATTTGTCCTTCATTGCTTGTCACCTAAATGTTCTATACTCTGCTAATATATTCTGAAATATTTTTGTGCGGAGAGAATGACTTCTTTAATCTGTTATTTCTTTTTGATCTAAAATAACTATTTTGAATAAATTATATACTTTCATTTCTATATTCCAAATGATTTCTGTCAGTGTTATGTGTGTGAGTTTACATTTGATTTCTCTGTGTTAAGATCCCTAGTTTGTGTATTCCAATTTGTGCATTTCTTTTTTGATATCTAAAGACTTAAACATTTTTACTGTCTTTCTTTCTGTATCTTGTTTCTTTATGAATTGTTGAACTTCTTCACAACAGTTTGTCCTGTGCCAAGCCTACTGTTTTCTGTAGTCCCTATGACATAGAAGCTCCATGTGGACAATTTTCTTCTTTTCCATTATCATTAAAACTTTATCAGATTAGTATGTCTCCAATTACACATATTTCCTAATTATTATTAGCTGCACTCCATTTCTAGAAAAGAGTATGTCATTTCTATAATACCCTTTTAATCCTGTATTTTGAGGCAGCATAAGTTAATGTAGGATGAATTCAGTTCCTTATGTATAGTATAAGAAAGTAGTAGTTCAGATTATAATATGGTGAGTTTGATTTAGATTTACATAAAAGTTCTCACTCTGATTTGCCCTTTGTTGCTTCCAATGGAAGGAAATGTCAGCACATTCTACTAAGAAATAGAAAGGATAGGAACCGAACCTATAATTTCACTGATGTAGGAAACTTCTATATGAAGAAATTCCCTCTACTGATGATGATTGATTCTCTACTGCTCATAGTCTTAGAAAGTTGCTTACAGCAGGGCTTCTCAAACTTTTCTCACTCTGACCTGTTTTTGCCCAAGAAATACCTTGGGTATATAGGTATATAAAAATAGGTAAACAAATCAAACAATTACTGATAATAAATCATAATTTCACAACTCCCACATTCAATTATGAAATCTCGTGTGGGGCCGCTACCATAATTTAAGAAGTTTTAGCTTAGAGCACTGAGAGGTAAAATGACTTGGACACAGCCAGTATGACTCAGAAAGACAATTAGAAGCATATATGGTCTTTCTGTTTTGTAAGAACAGCTCTCTATGCACTTCACATATTATGTAGAAAGATGAAAATGGAAGCTTATATTGGATAATACTTTATACATAATTCCTTTAAAAAGTTTTTTTAAACATTTCATTTGATCCCTACATATTAGCTGTGTAGTAGATACAGGAAGTTATTATTATTCCTTTTTTACTCTTGAAAATTGTAAGACTTGCTGAAGGTGATAAAGAAAGTCAATTTTGGATTGTAAATACAACCCAGGTCTCTTCATACTTTATTTTGTGCCCCTCCCAGTATATATTATGTTCCTAAAAGCAACTACAAATGAGAGACTTATATTTAGGGTTTTTAAAGACTATTTCAAAGTTAATTTTATCTCAAAATTCAGAATAATATTAACAGAAACTATACTATGTACACTAACATACTGAATATTTTAATATTAGATTATTTTGCAGATTAATAAATATGTTTGTACTATGGTTGAATAAAAAATTTAAACATCAAAGATAACTTCTTAATAAGATGACTATTAGAACAATATTCCTTAAGTGACTTTCTAATGTTTTGTTTATGCTTTTTGGTCTATGTGAGTTATAATACAGTATTTCTTAAAGCATTTTGCTTTCTAAAAAAGTACTGTGAAGTTAATTAGCCCTAGGTTTATTTGATAAATGTAGTTAATATTCGGATCAGGAATCTGTCACTTATCTGGAAGAATAGCTTGTTGGGGAAAAAAGGGCAGTCAGTTCCCTTGCCTATTCCCTGTACTCTGATTCACCTTTTGTTTTCCCTGAACATTATTCAATCTTTCTTTTTTCTTTCTTTTTTTTCTCACTTAATAGTATTTTTTTCAATTACATGTGAAGATAGTTTTCAACATTCATTTTTGTAAGATTTTGAATCCCCAAATTTTATTTCTCTCTCCTTTCCCAAGACAGCAAGTAGTCTATATAGGCTATATATATATATATATATATATATATATATTATATATATATATATATATATATATATATATATATGAAACACATTTCCTTATTAGTCATGTTGTGATAGAAGAATCAAAACAAAAGGAAAAAATAAAGAGAAGGGAAAAGCAAAAAACCCAAAGTTTTTAAAAGTGAAAATAATAAGTTTTGATCTTTATTCAGTTTCACCTGTCCTTCCTATGGATAGGGAAATGATTTTCTTTATTTTTTATTTTTTTATTATAGCTTTTTATTATAGCTTTTTATTTACAAGATATATGCATGGTAATTTTTCAGCATTGACAATTGCAAAACCTTTTGTTCCAATTTTTCCCCTTCCCCTTCCCCCCTCTCCCAGAGGGCAGATTGACCAACACATGTTAAATATGTTAAAGTATAAGTTAAATACTATATATGTATACATATCCATACAGCTGTTTTGCTGTACAAAAAGAATTGGACTCTGAAATAATGTACAATTAACCTGTGAAGGAAATAAAAAGTGCAGGTGGACAAAAATAGAGGGAATGAGAATTCTATGTAGTGGTTCATACTCATTTCCCAGAGTTCTTTTGCTGGGTGTAGCTGGTTCAATTCATTACTGCTCCATTAGAACTGATTTGGTTCATTTCATTGTTGAAGAGGGCCACGTCCATCAGAATTGATCATTATATAGTATTTTTATTGAAGTATATAATGATCTCCCGGTCCTGCTCATTTCACTCAGCATCAGTTCATGTAAGTCTCTCCAGCCTTTCTGAAATCGTCCTATTGGTCATTTCTTACAGAACAATAATATTCCATATTATTCATATACCACAATTTATTCAGCCATTCTCCAACTGATAGGCATCCACTCAGTTTCCAGTTTCTGGCCACTATAAAGAGGGCTGCCACAAACATTCATGCACATATAGATCCCTTTCCCTTCTTTATGATCTCTTTGGGATATAAGCCCAGTAGTAACACTGCTGGATCAAAGGGATGCACAGTTTGATAACTTTTTGAGCATAGTTCCAAATTGCTCTCCAGAATGGCTGGATATATTCACAATTCCACCAACAATGTATCAGTGTCCCTGTTTTCCCACATCCCCTACAACATTCTGCATTTTCTTTCCCTGTCATTCTAGCCATTCTGGCAGGCGCATAGTGGTATCTCAGAGTTGTCTTAATTTGCATTTCTCTGATTAATAAAGATTTTTGAGCATCTTTTCATATGGTTAGAAATAGTTTCCATTTCTTCATTGGAAAATTGTCTGTTCATATCCTTTGACCATTTATCAATTGAAGAATGGCTTGATTTCTTATGAATTAGATTCAATTCTGTATATATCTTGGAATGGAAGCGATTTTCTATCACAGATCTTTTGGAATTGTCTTGGATCATTATATGGTTGAGAAAAACTAAGTCTATTATTGAATCCTGTTATTGTAACTGTCTACAGTGTTCTCTTAGTTATAATCAGCATCAGTGTATATAAGTCTTTGAAGGTTTTTCTGAAATCTGTATTTGACTTTTCTTCAACGATTTCTTTTGACATTGAAATAGTAGAATAGTTCATGATTTGTCTAACCTATCTATGGTACAATAGCTCTGTTCCCCTTCCGTTCCCATGGGGATTTTTATAGAGAAGCAATAGATCTTGTAACAGCATAATATATCATAGAATTTTTTTTACATTGTGTTTAAAGAATTTTTGTCATTCACAAACAGAAATTGTATCTCAGAAATATCAAAATTATAGGCGACACAAAGTCTATTCAAATTAGTGTAAGGAAACTGTAATATATTACTAATGATTGTTTAGGTACAAGAAGTGATATAAGTGACATCACCAAGGAAACATATGACCAGAAATGGAGATGAAGTGATCACATAATTAGGTTAATGGATAACAGATGGACAGTCCAAGTAGTGCCCTGCCATCTATGAAATCCTAAAAGAACCAGAGAAAAGTCTTCTAAAAGTTAATTAAATACTCTGTGGGGATTTTTATAATCACATAGAAAAGACTTTCACAGAATTAGAAGTGTGATAATTGTGGCCAATGCCAGATGGTTCAAAGTATTGAAGGTAGTGACATAAAATAAGGTATGAAACAAATGGTCAGAAAATGTTCCCACTTATTGTACTTTTTTATAAAAATAGATCATTCTTATATTTAAGAGAAGTACACAGTTGTCATAGTAGATAGAGTTCTTGATTTAAAATTTGAAAGATCCAAATTCAAATTCTAGATACATATTTGGACACATATTATTATACAAACTATGTGACCTTGGGCAAGTCTCTTAATCCCTTTCAGCCTCAGTTTTCCTCAACAACAAAGTGAAAATAATCAAAATAATGCATATGTCAAAGATAGCATAAGCATCACATATGATAACATATAATGTTCTTTGCAAAGTTAGTTGTTATTATTACCTCCTTTTTAACCAGGAAAATTAAGAAAATTTCTTAATGATAAAAAAGAAAGACCTCATATAATCAAAATCTAATAACAACATTTTTCCTGGTGCAAAATACTGAAAATAAAATAGAATACCATCAACGAGACAAGGCTAAAGATGGAGTATGTGAAACAGGTAGGTAGGACTTTGCAGTTTCAAGAAATTACTTAACAAAAATCTATAGATATGCTTTGCTCTGGCCAAGATTTTGAAGGACTTTAGTAAAAAATAAAATTGAAAAGTTATGGAAAAGTCCTCAAATGTTCTATTATGTTTTAATATAGACAAAGATGAAGCTTTGTGAACTTTTTTGGTTTATAAATAACACAATATTTTTTTAAACAATGACTTTGGCAGGTAATCTATATTCTCTCCTATTGTTACATCTTCATGACTAATTCTCATCAGAATCACGGTCCAAAGCCACTCACAAAAATGAAAAAGGGAAGAAAGAGAGGCAGGGGTTAATGTTCATCTACACTACTAAAGAGCAATGTTTTATTGGATTCACTACTCGAAGACTGATTTGGGGAAGAAAATGACTAGTTGTTTTGAGTAATTAATATATTAGGGTAAAATTAGTTTGGTCTAAAAATTAGTTTGGTCATTTTGGACAATAGCTGCAACTGGTGCATTATTGGTCATTCAAATGTTAATGCCTGGTGTTTTAATTAATGAATGACTATTTGGATTGGATCTGCCTCAATGAAAGTTTTTTATTTTTAATAAAGCTTTTCATTTTCAAAACACATGCACAGATAATTTGACAACATTGACCCTTGCATAGCTTTGGGTTTCAGATATTCTCCTCCTTTTCCCCACTCCCTCTTCTAGATGGCAAGCAATCCAATATCTGTTAAACATGTTAAAAATATATGTTAAATCCAATGTGTATAAACATTTATACAATTCTCTTGCTGCACAAGAGAAATCAGATCAAAAAAAAAAAAAAAAGAAAGTAAACAAGAAAACAAAATGCAAGTAAAGAACAACAAAAAAAGTGAGAATGTTATGTTATGATCCACATTCAGTTCCCAAAGTCCTCTTCTGGATGGAGATGGCTCTCTTCATCACAAGATCATTGGAATTGGCATCAATCATCTCATTCATCAAAAATGATCTTCATATAATCTCAATGAAAGTTTTGATAAGCTTGGCAGAAAGGAATAGAAAAAAGAGGTCAAAGAAATTGGAGAGCTACATCATACAGGGAAAATTTCCATGAGAGGGAAATCTCCCTTTGCCTCTCAAATACACTTTTTCTTTCTTTATTTTATATTCTTTATTTTCAATTTATTTTTTAAGAAGTCCAGGTCTTCTGATAACATACTTCTTAAATGGTTGAATATTAATAGCCTACCTAAATTTAGTGTTTTGGTGTACACAACCCTTTCTTTTCATAACAAGTAATGTAAGTATTATGATACCCATTTTATAGATGGAAAACTGAAATTCAGAGAAGCATAGTGACATCCTCATGTTCTTATGACTGGTAAGTATTAAAGATGTGATTTAAACACAGATCCCTCCTGACTTCGCATCCAATATGCCTTCTACCACATTATTTGACCTTAAAGATGGATTCAATTTCTCTATTCCTGTTGAAGTCACCACTGTCCTAATCAATTGAATTCATAATATAAATGTTCTTCAGTCATTCAGCTATGTCTAAATCTTTGTAATCGGTGGACTTTACTAATAGTATCTATGAGGTTTTCTTGGCATACAAACTGAAATGGTTTGTTATTTCCTTGCCCACTGAATTAAGGCAAGCATGTTGATTAATTTGTCCAGTATCATAGAGCTAATAAGTACCTAAGGCTAGATTTGAACTCAGATCTTCCTGACTTAGAGCCCAGTGCTCGATCCACTGAGCCATCTAACTCCCTCATAGTATAAAAGTCACCTTCCATTATTCACTCTCCTTCACCTCACACATCTATTTAGTGGTCATATTTTATTGATTATCCCTTTAATAACATTATTCACATTGATTGCCTTTTTTCAATCATAATTTCTGCTGCTATTACCTCTCCTCTTGACCATTTCAGTAACCTCTTAATAGATATCCCTGCTTAAAGTTTCTGTCTTCCTCAATCTATCTTTCATACAATAGCTCAAGTGATAGTCCCCCTTAATGCACTCCATTGGTTCTCTATTATTTCTAAGATCAAATACCAATACTTCAAATTCTTTAAAGTCCAACACAATCCAGATAAAACCTACTTTCAAGGATTATTTTTAATTGTTCTCTTTCATGACAGAATTAAGCTCCTTAGAACAAGACCTATTTATTTATGTTTCTATCCTCAGTGCCTAAAATATAATAGTCAATTAATAATTTCTTGTTGAGCAATTGCCACAGTTGATGGTATTGTAACTTTTGTGATGTTTTGTTGTAGCCACTGTTGGCACAAACAAGAGAATAGTGTTGATAATTTATATATTGCTCTCTTAGGAATCAAAATCAGTGCTATTGAGAATATTGCATTGATAATTCATCCTCTATTGATGAGCATCATAGAAATCTCAGTTGACAAGTGATTAAAAATATGAATAGGTAGTTTTCAGCTAAAGAAATCAAAGCTATCTATAATTATATGAAAAGTTCTAAATCACTATTGGCTTTAGAAATAAAATTCGAAAACAAATTACTACCTTACGCCTATCAGATTGTCTTATCATAACAGAAAAGAAAGTGATAAATATTGGAGGGCATGTGGGGAAATTGGAAAATTTAATTGGTAGAGCTGTGAATTGATCCAATCATCCTATGCCCACAGGGCTATAAACTATGCATATCCCTAGACTTAACCGGGCCACTAGCTCTGTATCCTAAAGATACCAAAGAAAAAAAGGGAAAAAAGTTTATTTACAATAATATATAGTAGCTCTTTTTATACTGGTGAAAAATTGGAAATTAAGGGGGAATGGCTGAACAAGTTGTGGTATATTATCATATTAGAGTACTATTATACTATAAGAAATGATGAGGAGGATGTTTTCAGAAAAACTTTGGAAAACTTACTCAAAGATGCAAAGTGAAGAGAGCAGAACCAAAGGATCATTGTACACACTACCAACATTATTGTATAGTGATCAATTGTAAATGACTTAGCTCTTCCCAGCCATACAATGATTTAAGACAATTTCAAAAGACTTATGATGAACAATTACATCTACCTCTACTGAAAGTACTTATGGTCTGAGTCCAGATGAAATTATACTAATTTTACTTTTTTCATGGCTTTTTTTGGTCTGTTTTCTTTCACAATGTGACTGATATGGAAATACATTTTCCATGACTTCACATGTATAATCCAGAACAAATTATTTGCCTTTTAAATGGAGAAGGGAGGGAAGAACCTAGAGAATTTGAAACTAAATTAAAAAAAAATAAATGTTAAAATTATTTTACATGTAATTAGAAAAATAAAACATTAAGAAGAAAGGAAATGTATATCTTACCTTTGAAGTATATAAAATAGATATTTTTGCAATGTCATATAGCTGGATCTACAGGTATTACATAGAAAATATTTTGGTATCAAGTCATTGGAAATTTAGAATATATCAAGCACTGTGCAAAGTACAATTAGGAATACAGAAAAAGGCAGAATATTGCAAATTAGAGTCAAAGACCCTGAGATTATTATATCCTGGATTAAAAACCTGTATTGTAATGGGCTGAGTCTTGAGTTGATGCACTGAGGTCCCAAGCACATGAGGCTAAATAGTAATTGGACCATACTCTATTAATATATAAGCTTGGAGAAAGAATGGCCCCCACCCACTCTTTGTGCAAGTCCTGATGTGTTGTATAGGAAATGACGATTTTGGTGGGTGGAGGCAGAGGAGTGGAAAAGGAAGGGGAGGAGAGGCTTTTGGGATTGCCATTGCCACGGTTGGCTCGGCTCGTGTCTCTCTCTCTCTTAGCTGGCTTCCTGTCGCAACTGCCTGCATTTGCTATCGCAATCTTTCTTGCCTATATTTGCTATTGCAATCTTTATTCACCTCTTCACTTCAATAAATATTGAAGATTTTCCCCTTAACCTGAATTCCTGACTACGCGGTCATTACACTGTATATCTTTGGGAACATTAATTCACCCCTTTTTGTGACATTTTTTTTCATTGATAAAAATAGATTTTTGGAGTAGATGATATCTAAGAATCCTTCTGATATGAGATCTCTAATCCTGAAAATATGTAATAGGACTTATGCTCACAAGAAGTATAGAATTCTAAATGGAGTTCATGAATCAGTGAACATAGCATACCACTGAGTGCTAAATTGTCTTCATTCATTGTATTTTGTGCATGAATGTCTACAAAGACCTTACATTAAGAATCTGATAAGGTCCTCTAAACTAAATGAACATATGCCTTAATAATCAGTTTCTTCAGTGCAAATTTAGGTACGCTGGATGGTGAAAATATTTTGTAAAATGTCATTCAGAATTAAAAAGTGAAATAATTTAGAATGGTATAGATTTCTCAGTTGTTTTACAGCAGGGTTATAAATGCTTTTTTTCAAGAAGAGAAATGGAAGGCACTGAATAAGTTATGTGACAAATTACATTCCCCCTTCCCCAAATGGAATTGATGTCTTAACAGACAGGAATGACTGGTTATTGATATGAGTTATTTTTAAATCATCTGCCTGTGACAATCTGATTAGCAACTAGTTAGAGCAAAGGTCAAAATTAACATCAAATTTGATGTTAAAGATGAGGAGACAATACATGTAATTAAAGCAGTTCTAACTTAGTCTGCTTCTAATAGAGATTTCTTCATTGCAGCCAAAAATTAATTGAATTGAGGGAGGGACATGTTCATTAACTACCTCCAGTTCACATGTAACATATTGAGGTTTTACTGTGTAAACAAGATGTGATTGTGGCCTATGTAATTTCCTTATGAGGTACAACCTTTGTAGGCCATGAGGGGAATAATATATTTGGCTAAGCAAATAAGGTACCCCAGTCTCTGGGGATTTTACATAATGGGATGAATTTTTGGAGTATGAAGTTAAGAATTGGAGAAATTTGAGTATACATACTCAGGAGCTGTCCTTGATAAGGAGTCCCACTGGTAAGGAGAGGGGAAATTTCTCTCTTCCTCTCCATTTCAGTTTGACACTTTCAGTAGAGTCTCCTACTATACCAATAGGAGACAAGGTATCCAGCAAAGAACTGAAACATATATCTGAGGACAGAGGGAGCATGGTCCAATAAGCTCTGGAAAACCATGAATTTTGATCCATTTGGAAGTCCTGGAACCAAAAATGGTAAAAGATTATCTTTCTATCTCTGCCCACATCTTGAAATAAAACTATAGGGAAATTTCTAAAACACAATTTAGGTATATTAATACCTAGAGTTTTAAAAAAAATCATATCTTTTTTAAGTTGAGAGCCATTGATGCTAGGGGAAAATTAATTTATAATATGAGGTCATTCAATAAATTTTATCAGTGAATGTGGCATATAATTAGGATTGTCAAATTGAAAATCAGGAAAATCGATGGAGAGAAAAACAAGACTGCAGAAAGTTTAATGTGAGAAAACTAACAAGAATATACTGAAAGTGTTCATATAGGAGGAAGAAAACAACAAATAGAAATAAACTCAACTAGATCTGACTTTGTTACCACAAACTATTCTCAATATTAGTAGAGTGGAAGTTTAACATTATAAATCTATAACTTAAGTACAAGTTGAACTGTATATGGAAGTAGAAAAGGCACCCAAGAAAATGAATTCAAAAACAAACAAACATTGAACTTGTGCAAATTATACAGAAGAAATTCATCCTGGAGGCATTTGGTGATCAATTTTTAATGTATTTTGAAGAAGAATATGGAAAACTAGGGAAAACACAGATAGTCTTAAGGTTAAAAAAAGTGAAGACTAATTAATAACATATATATCTTTTCCTCATCTCTAAAATGTTCATTAAAATTATTTGTCTACATTATATTGAGGGTATCCCTGATGAAAATATCAAAATGAATGATCAGTTTTTCAAATAGATTTTTCTATTTCACTCAATATGTAGTTGAAGGAGGGATGTGGTCACTAATCAATCTCTAGCTCACATGTAACATGAAGGGTTTTCCTATATAAATAAGATGGGCTTGTATTCTTTATAATCTTCTTTTGAGATACTAGGCCATGAGGGGAATAATATGATTGTTTAAGCAGGTGATCTCTCTCATTCTCTGGGGACATAATGAAGCGTGAATTAAAGAATTAGAGGAATTTGAGGTATCCACTCTCAGGCATCCTTTGAAAGGGAGATTCCATTAGGGAGAAAGAGGGAACTTTTTCCCCCTCCACCTCACTTTGGCTCTTTCAGTAAAGACTTTTATTCAAAGAGAAGACAAGAAATTCAACTAGGAACTGTAACAAGTATCTGAGGACAGACATAATGATATAAGGGAAGAAGCCTTTGAAATAAATATCAACCCTTCCCCTCCCTTTATAGCAGATTAAATGGAGTACAGGCTATAAACTCCAGAAAGGAGCAATCCTTGGGAGCCAAATGACCTACTCTGTCAATATGTTAAAATTAAAAGGAACTGTGGTGTAACTCTGTAACTGTAACAAGAACTTCCAGATTATTAAATAATAATAATTGTGACTTAATCTTTGCCTTATCGGTAATCTACATATGTAGCTCAATACAGTTGAACTCTGAATTTGAGTGTGCTCTTCTCATGGTCTCTCTGCATATTGGTAGGAGATTAAAAGTCATATTTTGATTTTCTTTGACATGTTTTTAACAACTATTCTTATATATAGCAGCCTAGTAAATGATTTTGCTAAAACTAATTAAGTTTACTGTTGATTCTTAAGGAAAGCACCCTGGTGGGGGCTTCTGAACCACAATATCAGGAATAATCTTTGATTGAGTTACTCCTAGAACAAGAGGCAGGATTTGTCTCTGGGAATGAAACCTATAAATGCAAATACATGTTAGGGAGTAGTCCAAAAGAGATGCTATACACATATTTACAGTCATACAATTAATTGAAAAATATAGAGGCTACAAGACTATAATGAATTTATTACTTATTGATCCCAAAAGGATTTGATTCTGTACATAAAATTCCTACTTCACTGAAAATGGTTATCCTTAAATGAGTATATATGCAGGACATTATATGATATCAGATAAATCCAAATAAATACTAAGATATGTCCCCAGGTTGCGTAACCTTAAAAATGTAAACTTAAAAGATTTTTCTCCATTGTCTTGAGGAAGATGCAAATGTTAAGAATATGTAAGTTCTATCAATAGATGCAGCAATCGGGATAGGAAGTACTATGTTCAATGATGATATTATTATCATTGTGGTAAGATGAGTAGAGTATTGGACTTTAAGTTGGTAAGAAATAGTTGCAAATATATCAGATATCAGATATAATATAAAACTGAGTGTGCACTTGACACTCAGTATTCTTAACTATAAAATGAGAAGAATCACTGCACCTACTTTGGAGTTGTTATAGGAATAAAGTAAGATAATATAAGTATCATGTTTTATAAACCTTGAAGTACTATAAAAGTATAAAATGGTAACAGTCAAACCATTATATATCAGAAAGTTGTCCAACATTGTGGAGAATGTTCTGTCAAAAATTAGAATGAAAGAGTGATACAATATTAAAGTTCACAAAGATCCTCTGTTTATTTAAAACTATTAATTACTGATAGAATTAAGCTCTGGAACATGATATGGGACAACTCAATGAAACATGAAACGATTCAAAATTATATAAAAGCAACTAAGCAAATGGAAGACAAATTTTTCCATGATTTGGACCTGTAGTATAGATGGGCAATTTATCGAGTTAGTATATGAATAAACCGATCTTGAACTAGTACTGCAGACTAAAGATAATCAATGCCCAGAATTGAATAGGAAATGAGATCAGATTTGATACATTTAGAAAAAATGAATCTTTCAGATTCAAAACTGCTTCCTACTGTCAAAAGGCTAAACTTTCAAAAACTAAGATCCTCCCAGTATTGCTATATGACTTCAAATCATGCAATATGATTGTTACCAAATAGTCAAAATGTCTTGTTTAAACCAGGTAATCATTGCTGGCAGTCAGAATGAAATAGCAAGGTATGTTTTGAATATTGTGTCAATACTGCATTAGTATCTACAAAATACTAAAAATTGCCCATCAGAAGAACACCTGGTAGGTTGCCAATAAGAAGTATTATGGGACAACATAGATATACATCTAAAAGAATGAGAAGGTATGAATGGGATTTGTTTGTGAGAGATCCATTAAAGCAGTGGTTCTCAAAGCCTGGTCCAGAGCATCCTGGGAATCTCTGAAATCCTTTCAGAGAATCTACAAATTCATAATTAGTTTTTTATTTTAATGTGACCAATATCTATAACTATAAACCACATAAATAAAAACTCTTTGGATAAATCCTCAATCATTTTTAATAGGATAAAGATATTGAGAACAAATGTTTGAGGACCACTGCAAGTATTAAAGAAGTGATACAGAAATTCAGAAATGTTGAAAGATGAACAAAGTTCAGGAGTCAGATAAGGCTTTGTAGAGGAAATGAGATTTTGTCTTGGAACTTAAAAGATGAGATAAGAATGGTATTCTTATGGAATAAAAAAGCGACTCGTCTGCCTGGGTCAAATGTTGTACTCTAGTAAGATCATGAGAAATAAGATTAGGAAAGCAAAGTGAGATGAATTATGAAAGTTTTTTCAAGACAAAAAGCATCCAGATGGATAGAAGGAAGCCCAGGTAGAGATCTGATCACAAATTTACCTAAGTCAGTTTTAATGGAAGATTTATTTGGTAAACAAAATAGAAATTGACTTATAACTTTTATGTGGTTTTAAAAATTATATTTTTAGAACCATAGAAAGTTTTTTTTTTTACATAAAGCATCAGGATAACCAAATTCAGTCTATTTCTTTACAAACCAATGGAAATATTTTGCCTAAATACAAAGAACAATTTCATTTGGTTTTGACTACTGGAAAACTGTCTTAAAAATCTATAAGATACATTGGTTGTGGTGATAATTTTATTATATTATGTATAATATAATTATATATTATAGTCACATCCATATAATCCATGCTGCTAGGCAGGGTGAAGCTGATGTTACTTGAATTTGGGAGCCCTGAATTGTAGTAGGGTAGAAGTTGATTGGATATTGTTTGTACTGAGTTTTTGACTCAATAAAGTTAAAAGTGAATCAGATCAAAACTTCTTTGCAAATCATTATTGAGATCATGTCCATAAATGCCTGCTTAGTTTTCAGCCTTGGGAAAATATGGTCTTATTGATGAAAAAAAATATGTGTGAAACTGAATAATTGTTAGAATTCCTTTTATACAAATTGCAAAATCCTGTGTTTTAGTTTTTTTTTTCCTTTCCTTTCTCTCTCCCCCGCCTCTAGACAGCAAGCAATCCAAAATATGTTCTTCTATACATATTTCCACATTTATTATGCTGCACAAGAAAAATCAGATCAGAAAGGGAAAAAATAGGTAAGAAAGAAAAAGAGCAAGCAAACAACAACAACAAAAGTGATAATACTATGTTGTAATCCCTATTCATTCCCCACAATCTTCTTTCTGGATAGAAGTGGTTCTCTCCATCACAAATCCATTTACCAAATTTTCTTAATCCAAAAATTCATGACAAAAATTAATGAGATTTTAAAGCTTTCCAAAACACTTGATTTTAAAGTCATTTATTTGTATGAGAAAATTAACCAAATTTCAAGGAATATTTTTAAAAATATATCAGTTCACAGGGAGGATTCTGGGAGGATGCTGGAGTAGATTGTAAATTTTAAACGCTCCAGATTTTCCCCATAAATAGAATACATTTATGCCTCAGGGCAAATATAGACTAGTGAAAAATCAAGAAGGCAGGGCATAACTGGTATCTTCCTGGTACAACCTGAGAAAATCTGAAGAATGATCTAAGTCAGGAATTAATATGTGTGAAGTACAAACAAGTTCAGACTAGCCTGGGGAAACACCAAATAGGGAGCCCTGGGGTTGGCTGGGGTTGGCTGGAGCCTCAGCAGGTGCACAGAATCTTTTACCTCCTGGCTCTTTGTGGAGTCAGGGTCTGAGTTGAGGAAAACTGAGTGAATATTGAGTGATTAGAAATACCAGACTCAGTTGTGCTACAGAGACATTGTCCTAGAGGAAAAGGAACCAGTATATCCTGTGAGTGTAGAAGCAGTGGGGTGGAGATGCTGCTGTTTGTGGGCATTTGCTGGAGGGTGTAGCAATTGGTATGGTTTCCAGTCAGAGGGAAGAACTGAAGTGAAGCTTGAGGCACCATTTCCTCACTCCATGATTACAGTTGTTGCACTAATATCTTTTATTAAAACAAAAAATAAAAAAACACGAACCAGCAAAGAACAAACTGTACTATAGAAACTCCCTATAGGAATAGGGAAGACCCGGATTCATCTTCAGAGGAGGACACTGAAGTAAAAAAAAAAAAAAAAAAGATTCTTCCCCCCAAAATAATGTGGAATGGCTCTCTGTCCAGAGAGAATTTATAGAATTCAAATAATTTAAAAATCGAAAGAGAGACGTCGAAGGATAATTAATATATATAAAACCATCCAAGAAAAACAAGATTATGAGAAAAGTTAACCAACTAGAAAAGGAGATATAGCGTTTCAAAGATGAAAAGAACTCTTTGAAAAAAATATAATTGGACAAATGGAGCTATGAGAGACCAAGAAATAATCAAATAAATCATAAAGAATGAAAAAAAATAAAACAGGATGTGAAACATAAGGAAAATAACAGATCTGAAGAACTGATCAAAAAGAGACAATATAACAATTGGACTGTCTGAAAGTTGAGACCAAAAAAAGAACCTTTGATGCAATAATGCAAGTAATAATTCAAGAAAATTGTCCTGAAGTGATAGAGTATGAGGGAAAATAGAAAAAGAAAAAATCCATGATCACCGATCAACGAGGTCCTTTGTGGAAAACACATAGGAATACTACTGCCAAATTTCAAAATTCCTAGAATAAATAGAAAAATTTTCAAGAAACATGAAAAAAAAAACAACTCAAATATGCTGGAGCTACAATTAGAATTGTACAAGATTTATCAGCAGCTATAATAATAGACCACTGGTCCTGGAAACAAACAAAAGAACTATGCTTGTAGCCAAAAATATCATATCCAGCAAAATTATCTATAATTTTGAATGAGAAAAAAAGAAACATTTAAATTGACTTTCAGATTTTCAGGACTTTCTAACAACCAAACCTAAACTTAACAGGAAATTTAAACTATGAGAGCCAATATCAAAAATCAGTTTCAAGGAACTCAACATGAACAAATTGTTTGTGGGAGTTTTTTTATGCATGGGACATGTATGTTTAAGATGGACATCAACAATAGGGCAGCTCAAAAGAAAGATTGAGGTAGAGTTAAAGTAAAAATAGCAAATATGTTATATAATAATGCAAGAAATAATCAAAGAAAATTGTTCTGGATTGACAGAGCATTAGGTAAAAGTAGAAACAGAAAAAAAATCTCGATTACTCTCTCAACAAGATCCTTTGTGGAGATCTGATCAAGGAGAGAAAATATAAAAATAATGTACTATCAGAAAGTTGTGACCCAAAAGAACCTAGACACAACAATGTAGGAAATAATGCAAGAAAATTGTCCTGGAGTAATAGAACATGAGGGGAAAGTTGAAATAGAAAAAAAAAAATCATCAATCATCACCTTAATGAGATCCTTTGTGAAAAACAGATAGAGATATTATTGCCAACTTTTGAAACTCCCAGATCAAAGAAAAAATTTTTCAAAAAACAAGAAAAAAATTATTTAAATATGCTGGAGCTACAGCTAGAATTGTACAGGACTTCTCAACAACCACAATAAAAGATTGCAGGTCCTGGAATCATATTTCCTGACAATCAAAAGAACAATGCCTGTAGCCAAAAATATATCCAGCAAAATTATTTATAATAGAATGAGAAAAAAAGGACAGTCAATGAATTTGCAGATTTTCAGGGACTTTTTAACAACCAACCAGAACTTAATAGAAAATTTGACATATAAAAGTCAATCTCAAAGATCAATTTCAAGGAATTCAACATGGACAAATTGTTTTATATCTTATGTTTAAGATTGACATCAACTATAGAGCAGCTCAAAAGAAAGATTGGAGCAGAGTTAAGGTAAAAATAGTAAGCATGTTATACAAATGAGATGCAGAGAAAGAATAGACACAGAAGCATGCGACGGGAGGAGGCCTTATCATTCTGAAAACCTACTCATATCAAGAATGAGTTAAATAGGCAAAACTGCATATATATAATGAATGATATAGCACCCTACAAAATCTATAAAGAAATAAGGGAGGAGGGATGGTCAGATGGAATCAAAGGGTAAAGAAAGAAGACAAGAGAGGGATCCATGAGTGGGGGGAGGATAAATAATAGCAAGGCAAGTCAAGGAACAGAATTAAAGCAAAGAGTCAGCAAGGATAAGAAAGATACTGTGTGTGTGTGTGTGTGTGTGTGTGTGTGTGTGTGTATGAGATGGGGAGGTGGTATATATGTGTATGTATATATCTACATATGTAAATATAAATATATCTTTTCTTAACTATAGCCTGCTTGGGAGTGGTGGGGGTGGATGAAAGAGGAAAAAATAAGTAAAATGAGTGCACAGCAAAGAACAAAAAAACAATTTACAAGGATGTAAAGACAAGATGGAGACTCATGAATATAATTTCTTCTACTAATATCTACATCTATATCTAATTATCTATCTATATACTTTCTTGAATTGGTAATTTGTTGTTATATATTTTGAATCCTCCCTAATGTTCTGCTGGGCATATGGCAATGTTTTCCTTTGTTTTGTATCCATTTTCTCTTTTTCTTTTTTCTTATTGTGTTTTTAAATAAAATTAATTTTTAAAAATACCAATTCATTTTCAGACAGGAATTGGGTTTCTTCTTTGAGCTCATGAGAGTGTTAGGAATGCATGCAGCAAAAGAATCTTCTTCTTCTTCAAAGATCCTTCCTTATCTCTGCTGTTTCAAATCGCCATTTTTTAAGTATCTCCTATTTACAAAGCATTTATTTGTCCTAGGACTAGAAAGACTAAAACTGGATAAGAAATTCTATTCTACTAGATTTCACAGTAGATAATAAATATAATAAAGCAATCACTTTAATCATTTTAGTAATCCAATTCAACATTTTCATTTTATAGATTTTAAAAATTAGTTTCAGAGTATTTATATTTATTTATCCAAGATCACACATCTATTTAGTGGCAGAACTGGGTTTGCATCAGCTAGTTATATCTATGCTTGCTTTGAATTCACATTGCATGGTTTTTGGAATAACAATCTTGTAATCTTGTATTGTTTCAAATCAATTGGGAAAGAGGAAGTGAGGAAGGCCACCCACAACCCGGTCTGTTTATGTATGCTCTTGTCTTCTTTGGAAGTATATTTTCTGTGTAATACCATATAATATCATAACATTTTTATTAATAATATCGTGCCACAATTCCTTTAAGTTTTGAATGAATAATTATCTACTATTAAGCCAGACAGATTCACAGAGATAGTCATGAGAAAATTGAATACATCAGTTTATTTCTCCATAGAATATGTGGATAATAGAAAATACCCTAATCCATACTAAACCTACTTTGAAAAAGTGTGTTGAGTATAAAGACAGAAAGGTGAACGCAGTGTGATGGAAAGAACACAGGAGTTAGAATCAAAAGACCAAATCCTAATTCTGACTTTGCTACATACTTGAATGGAGCCTCCATTTTTTCATTTGCAAAATGCTCATTTAACAAATATTTATACAGTTGAGTTTAATTGAATCAATCATTTGTATTAAGAATATCATGTGGCTGACTTGAGGTTCTAATAAGAACACAACATCATAGAATAAGAGCGAGAAAGGATCTTGGTGTTCATCTGGCCCTTAGTTTTATACATGGGTAAATTGTGTCTCAAATAAGTTTAATCAACTTATCCCAAGCTACACATGTAGTTATAAGTGGCAAAGGAAGTATTTAAACTTCAAAGACCCATCATTTATTTTAAATGATGAGGTAATATAAATGAAGTTCTTTTTAACTATAAAGTATCATAGAAATTTAAGCTATTAAAGGAAATGATATTTTAAATTGGCTACCTAGTTGCAGTATGAACCTGGGAGTGGTGATTGAATTGATGTTATGCAATGTGGTGATCCAATTCCAATAGAATTAGGATGGAAAGTGTCATATGCATCCAGAGAGAGAACTGTTGAGACTGGATTGAAGCATAGTATTTTCATGTGTTTTTGTTTGTTTACTTTTTATTTCTCATATTTTTTCCCATTTTGGTCTGATTTTTCTTGTAGAACATGACAAATATGGAAATATGTTTAAAAGGGTTGCATGTTTAATTTTGTCAGATTGCTTGCTGCCTTTGGGGAGGGTGGAGAGGGAAAGAAAAAGTTGGAGCAAAAAATCTCACAAAATGAATATTGGAAATTATCTTTATATGTATTTGAAAAAAATGAGATGTTACTGAAAGGAAAAATGAAAATAATGCTATGTAGCAGCATACTTTAAAGACCATTGACACCTAGTGCACTAATGGCCTGCCTGTGCTATATATGCTAAAAGATACAGAATTGGAAATCCTATGAGAAGTAGAATCAATCCAGAATCAATGTGCAAGACTCCCAACTCTTTTTTCAAATACATCCCAATCTTCCTCTTGACAGATTATTTTAAAAGACACATGGGCATTTATTCTTATGACTTGCAAAGTATTGAGATGTATTTTCATTAGTACCAATCATAATGGAAATTCTTGGGAGCTGAATACCTAGAGATGGCTAAAAATTCTATTTCTTTAATTTATGGTTTTTTTTGAGAAATGATGAAACAACATTAGAACTTCAGTTTGTATACACTGAGATGGTAAAGATGATACATCACTTTGATTTCCACAGAAATCCAAATCATTATCTGTAATCCTATCAAGGAATATGAGACAGGGTTCAGAGAGTAGGCATAGAATACAACTATATTTGTTTGTCCTCCAACTGAAGGGTGGCTTAATACCATGGAGAATATATTCAAATTGAAAGATAGGAAAGAACAGGTTATAGAATTGGAAAATGTGCCAAGAGTAACTACATGAATGTACTAGAAAATAATTTTAGTAAATTATGTAGGAGAGCACAAAGACATTAACAGCTGGTTATTGCCTTTGCCCACATATATGTATTTAAGATAATTTCATTATATATGCCTAGCTGTGCTGATACTTTAAATCTATTTATGTGGTTCTTTCGTATATTCCTATGATCAAATGACTTTTAATGCTCTTCAGTTATACTTCACTAAGTTTGGAAAGGTCTATCTTAGTTTTAGCATTTATGAATTCATAATTTATTGAAAAATAAAAGAAAACAGCTCTATATATTAAAGACACTTTTGTTAGCTAATTTCTATCTCATCAACACTGTTCAAATGTGATTTCTAAAGATTAAAGGGAGGGAAAAAACATGTTGACTCCAGAGACATAGACAGAAGAATCTTAACTGCCAATCCAAAACTTGAAGAAAGCATTAAAAACTGTCATCATATTGTTTTTCTATTAATTTCAACTCAAATCTTTCTTTGATCTAAAGATTTTTTCTAATTCTTTTAAAGGACAATTTTTTAAAGATTAGAACAATGACAATCATACAATTTAAAGGAAGGCTCTGGATAATTTTAAAATTAGAAATAACAATAAGTATATTGGTATCTAATATTATATAGCACCTAAAATTTCCCCCAAATCTTTACATATATTATCTTGTTTGATCTTGTCAGCAGGCAATATCATATGACATGTAAAATCAGATTTATTATAAGAGAGATGAACATGCATGTAGAACCCAAAGAGTTCACAATCTTTACAGAAGTTTGCATATTTTTGACATATTCTTTTGAAAACAAAACAAGGAGAAGAAAGAAGAAAGGGGCATGACATGAAGAGAAAATTACAGTATCCCTTCCTAAAAGGAAGGGAGAAGACATGTTTCAAGTTCTGGCCCATAACACTCTTCTCCTGACTACTGATCTCCCTGACTTCAAGACACAACTAAAGTAACTTTCTACAGGAAGTTTTCTTTAACTCCTCTTAATTCCAGTGCTTTCTTTTTGGCAACTACCTCTTGTTTATCCTGTATGTGGATTGCTTTGTATATATTTGTTTGTATATTATCTCCTTCATAAGCATTGGAAGAGTTATTCACATTCTATTCTACTTCTGTTACCAGGAACCTAAATGTGTTTCTACTGTGGAACTATCGATATTGATCTTATAAATTGGGCAAATTCTAAGTTGTTGTCAAATAGACATCTGGTTCTTATTAATTTTGTGTTCAATGAACTTGATCTTCAAATGGAGAGAATTGTTTGCTGTAATTCAATTGGGTAGGATTCTAAGAAAAGAGTTATCACATTAATTTAATTTACACACATGAAAACATGAAAAATCTACCTTACTGAATCCCAGATGTATAAAGAGAAACAACTTAAAAAATCATAAGCTATTTTCCTCTTATACCATTTTTTGTTTTCATTTCTTCAACAATAGGATAGTTATATTCTGTATAATGCACTTGAGATACATTACAAAATTAAATTAATATGCATTGAAAACTTGGAGAAATAAGTAATAGTCATAGGATAAATCTTGGTTTAAGTATTGGTATAAACTTGGCATAAGCCTGATTTTCCTAATTTTCTCCTAGAATCCTGTGGGCAAATTCTTTATTCTTGCCTTATAAATGAACTATGCTTGTTTTGAAAAATAGCACTTTTTAATGGAATTGCCTGAAAATGAGTAAAGCTGTATTTAATGCTCAATTTTATGTCAATTCATTCAGATAAACACACATGAAAATAAATAGCACATTTGGACAAATGTGTCATCTCAACAGTTATCAGCATCTGCATTTATTTCACTTATCTATATGTTTGAATTGTGAATACTTTAAGCAGTGATTTTTACACATTCTCTACATTCATATATGATATATAACTTAGTAGAATTTAGGATTGCAGTAACTATGCAAATAATGTTCCATAGGCCATATCTTTAATATTTAGGATAATAACTCCTAACCCTGGATGTCCAAACTTTTCAAAGCAAAAATAATTCTAACTGCATAATTTTGTTTTTTTCTAAATTTCTAAAATTTTATTTTTCCAACTACATGTAGAAATAACTTTTAATATTCATTTTACAAGATGAGGTCTACATTCTTTGTTTCTCCCTCTCCTTTCCCATCATTGAGAAGACAAGCAATTTGATGTAATTTATACATAAAGAATCATGCAAAACACATTTCCATATTAGGCATGTTGTGAAAGAAAACATAAACAAAAATAAAAATAGGGAAAATTTAAAGATATGCTTTGATCTTCATTCAGAACAGAATTCCATCAGTTCTTTCTCTGGTGGTGACTAGCATTTTTCATTATCAAGAGATCTGGCAATTATTATTCATTTTGTTTCTTCATTGTCATCCTCCTCCTTATGTTGTTTCTGTTTATTATTAAACAAGAAATAAACATATGTATTTTAATTATGGCAATTTCTTCTGATTCATGTTGCATTATCTGAAAAATATATTGTCATAACTAGTAATGTCATTGAAGAGAGATACCTTAAATAATGATTAATGATTAATCTAAGATTTGTCTTAGATTATTGTATTGTTGAGAATAGCTAAGTCATTCACTATTGATCATCTTATAATATTACTGTTATTATGTATAATTTCTTCCTGAATCTGCTCACTTCTTTTTGCATCAGTTCATGTAAGTCTTTCCTAACTGCATTTTAAACAACATCAAATAAATATAGCTTTTTTTTTTGGAACAAGTTCAGATACCAGACCTTCAAAAGTTTTAGCATTTGTTTTTGACAAACATATAATTTAAGATAATAATTAGTTCTGTTTTACCTCATTCCAATTGATACTGAAGTTAATAAGCCAGTATAATAAGTGATAAATAATCTACCATATGTTTGTGTGAGCAGGTGGAAGGAATTTTTTTCAACTGATTCCTCATGCATAAGCATATACATACATACATACATACACACACACACATATGTATTCTTCCTCTTACGCATGAATTCTTAAATCCCCCTAGAGTTTCATAAATAGGCTACAGGAAGTCTATGAACTTGGATGGAAAAAAATAAATGTTTACTTTCATTAATCTCTAAAGAAAGTTTTCATTTCATGTGTTTTATGTGTTAAAAGCATTCTGATAAAAGATCGCTAGGTTTCACTAGATAGTCCAAGGAGTGCATGGCACAATAAAAGGTTAAGAATACTCGTTTTAGGCCAGAGGTATCAAACATGGTAGCCTGTGGCTTACAACCCTAAGAATATGGCTGGAACCAGATTAAAACTTAATTGGGAAATATTTAACAAAATAAATCAAAGTATAGTAAAATATAATATTAATATATTGTTTTCTAAGCATAGGGATCCCTATATATAGTTTAGTGGCCCCTGTTTCTATTTGTATTTGACACCACTGCTCTAGAGAAATATATGAGAGGCAGTGAGGAACTGATGTGGACAAGTTAAGATAACTGAGAGGAGAAAAAGATTCTGTGAATCAGACAAGTAAAATTTAGCATTATACATATCAAATTCTTCAGTAAATGTATGGAACATATTTCAAGTCTATGAGTTTTTAAAATACACACACTGTGATTACTATGATAAAATTAATCTATATGGCAATAATAATGCTACAAATAAGGATTAACTTTTCAAAAGCTAGCATTTAAAGACATAGAAAAGCTGCATAGTCATGGAGGATTATGTGCTAGACTTGAAGTTTGTAAGCTCTGTGTTCAAATTTTATTTACATTTACAATTTTTTGTGAACCTGCAAAAGTTATTGAATACTTGTGAATCATTTTTTCCTTCTCTGTAAATAGTAATTCCTGTATTTCCTCCCTAACAGCATTGTTGTGAGACTAAAATGAGATAATGAATATAAAGTACTTTGCAATCATTAGAGCCCCGGGTAAATGTCAGCCATTCTTATTATTCAGAATGTAAATATTACATCTGCATATGCTTATATTTGCCAGTGAAGAAGGAAACAAAGTAACGATAATGTAGTCAAAAAGAAAAACATTCATTTTTTTTAAAGTTCCATTTATATTGAACAGTGGTGTTGGAGCCAACTAAACCTTAATTGGAGGAAGAAGCAAGGCAGATGGAGAGACTTTTTTTGGTTGAGATTCTGAAGAGCTCTTGTGGAAACTTTCAAGAACTTATGAAGTGGATGGTTTTCATTCTTATTATGTTCAGTTACACTTCATAAATTAAGGATTTCTTCTTAGAGAAATAAAGCTATCTCTGGTACTATTCTGTTCACAAGACATTATTAATTGCTTTCTTTTGAATCATGAATGAATGAATAAATAAGTGGATAGATGAATGAATGAATAAATACATGAAGCATTTATTAAGTGCTTACATTGTGCCAGTGAATATCTTATATATAGGTTTTGTAAGGTAATTTCAGAACATTCAAGAGAAATTTTCTGTAAAAAAGAGAAAGATGTGTGTATACACACACACACACACACACACATATATTTGAGAGAGTGAAGTAAAAATTATTTAATTGTGTGTATTGAGAGACTGGAGAAAGCCAGAAAAGGTGAGAGGTAAATTCTTGAAAAAGGGAAAATGCAATATAATTTGTGTTTCTTTCCCATCTTCCCAAAGAGGAATAAGAAAGTACTTTAAAGAAATAGGTAGTTTTAAAAAGCTAAAAGGTTCAGAACTACGCACTAGGTTTTGCTGTAATCCAATTCAATTATTTTGTGAACAAAAAGAAAGGTGTAAAAAATCGTTTAAAACTTTTCTCCCATATAAGGGACATTTGGATTTTGGATTTCCATACTTGAATATGCTCCTATAGTAAGGGTTCTTAAACTGAAATCCAAGAATTTTTTAAATGATGAATTTATTTCAATATAATTGGTTTCCTTTGCATTCCCATATATTGTTTATTTAAACATATGGTTCTAAGAAGATGTCCACATGCATCACCAGTTGCCAAAGAGGTCTATCATACTAATCTATAGACTTTCTGAAAACTTTCATAAAAACCAAGTTCCATGTCATGAAATTTCAAACAATTCTATTTTGAGGAGATCTGGCAATTATTATTCCTTTTGTTTCTTCATTGTCATCCTCCTTATATTGTTTCTGTTTATTATTAAACAAGAAATAAATATATGTATTTTAATTATGGCAATTTCCTCTGATTCATGTTGCATTATCTGAAAAATATATTATTATAATTAGTAAAGTCATTGAAGAGAGATACCATAAATAATGATTAGCGAATTGGCCTGGAGCCTAGAAGATCTGAGTTCAAAACCAGTCTCTCATACATATTGACTGTATAACCCTGGACAAGTCATTTAAACTCTCAAAGCCCTGGATAACACTACAATATTTAAAGTTGGGCACCGACAGTGCTATATAGAATTTCCTCATGTGGGAGTTCCCAATTTCAGTGAAATCATCCATTATCCATACTATTCTAATGGCAGTAAAAGGAGAATAAATAGAACTTTAAGAGAATTATACTGTTAGTAATGAGAACATTTGTTTTTTTTAAAAACATTATTTAAAAAAAACTCCTTTGTACACATTTTTCTTGTTATTTATTGTGGTAACTAGTGATTTCTTGGCATAGCATCTTGCACATCTAATAGTTGCCTAATAAATATTTGCTGATTTATTTATGAATCACATCTTGTTATTTTTGTTTGTATTTAATATGTATATTTTGTTTTCCCAATTAAATTATAAGATCCTTCAAAATTATCTCTCAGCTCATAACATAGTCAAGAAATAGGCATGAATATGATAGATTTTACTTGAAATTGTATTTGTTAAATATTCATCCATATCAACATGCCTTAACTCCAATCATATTTATGTCACTTGATAAGGTTCAGCTAATATTTCTTAGCCCCAAATTTATCTATCCTACCATTGCTTTGGATTCTCTACTTGTGGATTAAGTTATTTAGATAAAGCATTTTTAGCAAATTATCTTCTTTTAAAGGGTAAATATTTTGTTTTCAATAAACATTTCTTTGGGAATTGTAATTATGAGATTTTCATTGAAGATACTTTGGAGATTTGTATGATATATTAAAATAAAATGGATCATCAAAATTGAAATACATTGTAGTCACTTCTTAGAAGGGTAAAACAATAATTCACTGATAGTTAAGACCTTGTTGAATGAGCATTTTATAAGTGTCTTATATGTTCAAAACAGTATCTTAGTGGCTTGTAACAAAATTCTGTCAAAATTCCCTGTCCTCAAGGAGGCTTTATCATTATTTCATATTCAAATATTTAATTGACAGGAATTTGGCCTCTACCTGAGCAAATGATTATTACTCCTAGCTTTTTTCCAGATCTGCTTGATAAGGTAATTTCTGCAATTTGTATGCTGTACTATGAATTTCTAGGGGTAACATTCCAAGTGTCCAAACTTTTTAGGTGTTAGACAAACAGTGTCCAAATACTGTAGATCCCAACATCAGACTTACTATATTACTGGATTAAAACCATCTTGAATTTAAGCAATAATATGTATTTAGCCAAGAAAAAAGATAATTTGAGAAATACTACTCAAAGTTATAAATAATCAAAAGTACATGCTAAACCATTCTGTCCAGTAGAGCTTATTTCCCAAGACTGCTCATATCCATCTGTCTTCCTGAAAGCCTCCCAGATGAACACTTTGGCCATATCACGAATCATAAAATATCAGTAAAAGAAGGGACCTCAGTGGTTATTTAGTACAACTCAGTGTTGTTTTTTCAGTTATATCCAACTCTTTGTGACTCTTTTGGGGTTTTCTTGGCAAAGATACTGAAGTGCTTTGTTATTTCCTTTTGAGGAAACTGATGCAAACAGTGTTAAGTAATTTGCTCAGGGTCACACAACTAGTGTCTAACTCAGGTATTTTCTGCTTTTAGATATGGTACTCTATCCACTGTGCCATCAAGCTGCCCCAATCAAATCCTTATCTGAAAAAAAGTCTTTGTAATTTACCTGACAAATCACCTAACCTCTCCTTGAGGAAATTCTTGATAAAGATACAGATACACAAACACACACACACACACACACACACACACACAAGATGCTTAAATTTAGAGATATCTCCACTCCAACTGTTCATATTGGCTATTTGTGCTGACCTATGTTACATTCTTACAGGTTTATCAGCTACAATTGATTACACTGTACATTGACCCAAATATAGTTATGTAGTTTTGGTCTTCTTCAAGAACAAAGAACAACAATCAACCAAGCAATGAATAAAAGACCTGTCGCTTGAGATGACTTTTTTTTTACTTTGGTATAGTATAATTGGCGAGACTTTTTTTTTTTTTTTTCCCCACATATAGCTAAAATATGCACTTTTCCTATTTCCTCCCTGGTTCTCCTAATTTCTCCCTCTTTGCCAAATAAAATAAATATAATTTCACTTGTAAATCATAATCTTATTAATATTTGAAGATATTTCTCATGTGTCCTGAATCCTTATATTTCTAGGCTAAACATCCTTGGTCTTTTAAACAGTCTTTATGAAGAATGGTTTTGAAATTCATACAGGAAGTTGGAGTATAATTGGACATTGGAAATGTTATATGTCAGTTAATAAATGGGGAGGATCCTTGAGTCCCCAAATTTTTCATGACATTTATTTTTCAGAATAAGGAGATTGGTCTATCAAGGATTGGCCTATTGACTCACATTTATCTTGTAGCCCAATAAAAACTTCAATTTTCTTTCACATGAACAATATAGTGCTCCCAATTCTCTATTTGAATACTTGTTTGTTTGTTTAAAGATTTCAAATTCAATAAGGTAATTGTCTTTTTAGGGTCTGTTGCTTGAATCTGCCAGTGTCTTTTCAGAACCTAATTCCATCATTCATCATATTAGGTATATGTTGGTTAGTATTGTAATTAGAGAAAGATTAATCATTAGGGAAATTTATTCATAACACCAGTGATGTTATCTATGGCATTTAGGGAGCTGGAAGATAATTAGACTAACTGCAACCTTGTTATTTTGGAGAATATTTGATCGTTTTAATATTGAGAGTCAGAGGAAATTTTATAGGATTTGAGAAGACCTCTGATGTATTGACTAGGTTTCAATCAATAATTATTCAACAAACATTTATTAAGTTTATGTGTGTGTGTATATATATATATATATACATATATATACATTTTTAAGTTATTATAATTTGTTAATGTGTCTAACATTGTGCCAAGTGCCAGGAATACAAAAGAAGCAAAAGACAATCCCTGTTCTCAAGGAGCTTATAGCTTATTGGTGAAGAAAAAATACAAAGAAATATATACTTAGCAACTATGTATAGGATAATTAGGAAATAATTAAAATAGAGAAAAAATTAGAATTAAGAGAGTTTTTCTAATTAAGAGAGTTCTAAACTCAGCACTCTACTTTATTAAGGCATTCTGTCCATATTCAAAATGTAAGAAAGCCAGATGCCATGAAATTTTTGCTAAGGTATAATGGAAGCACTTTAGAGAGACTCTGGAATTATTCAATAAGTGGTTCTGGTCAGCTAGCAACATTATTAATATAAGTCTTTTTTTATTGGTTGAGTAGAGAGAAAGAAAGGTATGTTCCAGAAGACCTGAATTAGTTTTTTTATTATTATTAATTTCATTTGTTCATTTATTTTTTTCCTTTTTTTTTAATTTTGAAAAAAAATTCTTTACAACATTATCCATTGCACTCTCTGTTCCAACTTTATCCCTCCCTCCCTCCACCCCCTCCCCGAGATGGCAAGCAGTTCTATACATATTGAATATATCACAGTATATCCTAGATACAATATATGTGTGCAGAACCGAACAGTTCTCTTGTTACACAGGGAGAATTGGATTCAGAAGGTATAAATAACTAGGGAATAAAAACAAAAATGTGAACAGTTTACAGTCATTTTCCCCAGTGTTCTTTCTTTGGGTGTAGCTGCTTCTATCCATCATCGATCAATTGAAACTAAGTTAGATCTCTTTGTTGAAGAAATCCACTTCTATAAGAATACATCCTCATACAGTATCATTGTTGAAATATATAATGATCTCCTGGTTCTGCTCATTCCACTTAGCATCAGTTCATGTAAGTCTCTCCAAGCCTCTCTGTATTCAACCTGCTGGTCATTTCTTACAGAACAATAATATTCCATAACATTCATATACCACAATTTACCCAACCATTCTTTAATTGATGGGTATCCATTCATTTTCCAGTTTCTAGCCACTACAAACAAGGCTGCCACAAACATTTTGGCACATACAGGTCCCTTTTCCTTCTTTAGTATCTCTTTGAGGTATAAGCCCAGTAGTGGCACTGCTGGATCAAAGGGTATGCACAGTTTGATAACTTTTTGGGCATAATTCTAGATTGCTCTCCAGAATGGTTGGATTCGTTCACAATTCCACCTACTATACATCAGTGTCCCAGTTTTCCCACATCCCCTCCAATATTCTGCATTATCTTTCCCTGTCATTCTAGCCATTCTGACAGGTGTGTAGTGGTATCTCAGAATTGTCTTAATTTGCATTTCTCTGATCAATAGTGATTTGGAACACTCTTTCATATGAGTGGAAATAGTTTCAATTTCATCATCTGAAAATTGTCTGTTCATATCCTTTGACCATTTATCAATTGGAGAATGGTTTGATTTCTTATAAATTAGAGTCAATTCTCTTTATATTTTTGAAATGAGGTCTTTATCAGAACCTTTAATTGTGAATATGTTTTCCCAGTTTGTTGCTTCCCTTCTAATCTTGTTTGCATTAGTTTTGTTTGTACAAAGACTTTTTAATTTGATATAATCAAAACTTTCTATTTTGTGATCAATAATGATCTCTACTTCATCTTTGGTCACAAATTTCTTCCTCCTCCAATTACTTCTGGGAAGTTCTCTTTGATGATTTCCTGTAAAATAGTATCTAGGCTCTTTTTTTCATTGAAATTTTTGGGTAGTCCAATGATCCTCAGGTTCTCCAGGTCTGTTGTTTTTCCAAGTAAATATTTGACATTTTTTTCCAATCTGTCATTTTTTTTGGTTTTGGTTTCTTGATGTCTCAATGCATCAGTCATTTTTATTTGTTCAGTTCTGATTTTTAGTGAATTATTTTCTTCGGTAGCTTTTTTTACTTCTTTTTGTATATGTCCAATTGAGTTTTTAAATGGGTTGTTTTACTCTATGGAATTTTTTCCATTTCACTATTTTTTTTAGTGAGTTATTTTCTTTTTCCAATTCACAAATCCTACTTCTTGGGAATTCTTTACCTTTTCCAATTCACAAATTCTGTTTCCCTGCACTTCTTGGGAGTTTTTTACCTTTTCCAATTCACATTTCAGGAAATTGTTGCTCTCTTGCATATCTTCTCTTTCCTTTCCCCATTTTTCTTCTAGTTCTCTTTTAAGGTTTATTAATATTCTCTTCTAGGAGAGCCTTTTGTGTTGGGGACCAACAATTGTCTGGAGACTGCCTGCTAATAGTTTCCTCAGGGTTGAAAAGCTGCTCTCTTTCTGTATAGAAGCTATTGATTGTCCTTTTCATTTTTTTACTCATTTTGTGAAAGCCTGTAGGGTCTGCCTCAGGGCCAGGAAGTTGCCAGCTTTCTCTGCAGAGCAGTGATAGGTGTAAGTAAGGATAGCTGTCCTGCCCATCAGCTACAAAGAGCACCAAGGTATAGAAGTGCTCTGGGAAAGAGTTCCCCACAAGGAAGTAACTCAGGCCTGCAGGGCTGAACTGGGAAAGTGCTCTGAAAAGAACCCTACTGTGTAGATTAATGACTGCCCTGGGGCTAGACACTGAGCAGTGAAAGTTTCACCACCCCCAAGCCAAATCCTGCCCTGGGGCTGTGGGTATTAGTGGCTGAGCAGTGAAGAGCCCTGCAGGGACCAGAAGTAGTGTCTCTGCCCCAGGAAGCACAGTAATGATCAGGAGGACAGTGACCACATCACACTGGAATCACTGACAACTTACAGGCTCCTAGACTAAGCTATAGAATCAGAAAAATGACAAAATGTAGAAGTTCAAGGCAATTATCCCCTCTCCCTGAGTTGAGCAGAGCCTAACTCTAACAAAAAATTCAAAGTCAAGAAATAGGCTGGGGAAATGTCATGGGATGAGGCTAAGAGGGGAAAAGGGTATGAATGAAAAAAACCTAACTGTAAAAATCTACTATGGTGACAAAGAAGCTCAAACACTAACTCAGAAGATGGTGACTTGAAAATATCTGTAAATAAAACTTCAAAGGAGCTTAGTTTCTTCTTATTGGTTCCTAATAATGTGGGAAACACAATTTAGGTTTGAATCAATGATAGTAGAAAAGAAACATGAAATTTTGTAATCCTGAAGGGATGATACAGCCTTCCTCACTCTGGAAGAGTAAGCCCAAAGCATACCCACTGTAATGGGAAGCTCTTCTACAGGAAGTTTAATAACCTTTTGGGCATAATTACAGATTATTTCTCAATGGTTGGATCAGTTTACAATTCCACCAACAGTGAATTAGTGTCCCAATTTTTCCACAGCCCCGCCAACATTATAAATTTTACCAAGTTCTTTATATATTTGAGATATGAAACTTTTATCTGAGAATATATCTAAACAATTTTTTTCTGAATTTTCTGCTTTTTTTCTGATCTTGACTACATTTTTTACACAAAATCTTTTTAATATAATGAAATTGAAATTGTCCATTTTATATGTCACACTACTCTCTGTTATTTATTTTTAAGTTGTTTGCCTAGTGTGTTAGGTAATGTATTCCATGTTCTTCAGATTTTCTTGTACTATCTCTCTTTATAGATAGGTAATAAGTCCATTTTGATCCTATATTGATAAATGGTATATGATATTGGAATATGCCTATTTTCTTCCAGAGTTCTTTCCAGTTTTCTCAATAATTTTACCAAATAATGAATTCTTATCCCCAAAACATGTCTTTATGCTTGTCAAATATATTACTATGATTATTTGCTGCTGCAAAATGTATTTCAATTTAATAGTAAATATTCTGTATAGTTTATGACTTAAAAGTCTATGGTAAACTTGTCTTATGCTTCATCAAATGATTGTTTATCAACCTTTTGGTCTGAAGGCTTACTCTACTCTTTGAAAAACTATTGAGGACTGCCTTCAGAAATGTTACTTTCATGGGTTATTTCTAACCATTCTTACCATAATAGAAAATAAGTTATCTTAGTTATGACCTTGAGGAGTCCTTATGACAACACTCTGAACCACCGAACCAGGGTATGTAAAGGTGAAACAAAACCTTCACTACACTCAAAGATCTAAGATTTTTTAAATGGATCTGTGACTTAAAAGACTCAGAGGTACTCTTTAACAATTTACTTCACAAACTATCCAAGAATACTCATTTGGTAGGAGTCTTTTCATATTCTCACAAAAGTTTACCACAAAAGGTCTTTACAACATGCTAGAACTGTTTTCATTTTCACTGGACATTATAAAATATTATTATTATTATTATTATATCTGTCCCAGAAATACATATACATAGATAAATCTTAAAAGGCACTCATTTGAATGCATGCTGGTATCTAGGCAATACACATTTTTCTTGCTACTGATCTTTCTGTATAAATGAACAGGCTAAACTCTCTTTAAAATTATCACAGATCCTATTTAGGAATTTCCTCAGAGTTATGGGGCCTGATGTAATCATCTCAATGTCACCCTCAATTAGAAGCTCCTGGAAGACTTTCTCATCTGCAGAAAAGAATCCCCATTCAAACAGGAATTTGTGCCATGTCTGATCTCCTTTATCACACTAGTGAATTTTTTGTTGAGTAAACATTTTCCTCTTTTATGCTTTACCTTTTGTTTATTAAGATTATTGTACCTAGTTATTTCTGTTGTTCATTAGGGCCATTGTTATGGATTATTTCTGTTACATCTTTCAAGAAATTCTGGATGATCTTCATTTATTAATGAGAGACATGGTATTACAAAAGAACTTATAAATCAGAGTTTCATTCTATTTAACTAAATGCTTTTTGATATTGAACTAAGCATAGTAACACAAGATATTTTATGCATCTAATTATCAAATTTTAAATATATGGAACACTTTTGAGTATTGTTTATGAAGATCAACTTATGCCATATTAATGCTCTCACTAGATATGCCCTCAATTTGTGTATAGATGATGTTAATGAAGCTTTTATATAGGTTAGAAAACAGACATGTAGGTAAGTGATTTCTAGGTTTACTATTTTTTTCCATGCCTTTGGTATCACTTTCTTCATATACCTTGTATATTACTTTGTCAGTTATCTCATACTTCTATCATCTTTTCTACATATTTTGACTTAATCTGAGTACTTTCACAATTTTTGTTTTCCTTAATGTCATTTATTCTTTTTTCATGAACACATCTGGGATTTCAATGTTAGTATTTTCAGTGCAATAATTCCACACTTCTTTGAAGAGAAAACAATTTATCATTTTTTCTTCAATTTTTTTTTCATACTCTTCTATAATTTTCTTTCATTGCTCTTGAGATGATTTTCAAAAGCCAAGCTTTTGAAAAACTTATTTTGTTCAACATTGTTTCTTTCTTCTTTAAGATATTATACTCCTCACAATTGTCTATCATACATCTTCATAAGATTTGACAAGTGAATTTATATTCTAGCCAAGTGTTACCTTTTGTAGCTATCTCGCTCAAATGTTTGCTGACCAAAGAATTTTCTGTGCTCTTTTGATAATCTTGGATAATCTTGTGATAGTTACTTTAATCTGGATATAATTACTTTAGTCAATTTCTGTATAATTTCTATTAGCCATTTCTCATATTTATTTAATTATTTATTTAAAGGGGAAAAATGTTTTATCTGTACTTTATATCTATTTCTGATTATTCTTAGGTATTTTTTTTTGCAAATTCTGACTTTGGTTCTGATGAGTTGATTGTCTATAGACAGATAGCTGAGTCAGGAATAACTCCCACGTTAATAACAAGTTTTTTCTTGTCAGAATGTAATTTATTTTGTTCTTTGTGATATTGTTTTGTTCTCATGTCCAAAATAGCATTTTCTATTGTAACTTTTTCCATCTTTTGAAGGATGAAATAACCAACGTTAAGAATTTCTTAAGATTACTATTTTTAGCAAAAAGATAGCTATAGCATATGTCCACTAATTAAATGCAACCATTGCTATACTATAATGCATGGTTTACAATTAATTTCTGGTGCATATCATCCACACCATCCTTTTTTTCATGTGTTTGCTAATTCGTTAGACAACAGTAGTCCATCCTTTGTTCCTTCCACTGTGGTTCAAACAAAATTAGTCCATCAATTTCTGTTCTTATTTCATAGGTTTCTAAACAGAAGTATATTCTCTTGATACATAGTACTACCCCCTTTTCTACTTTTATTAAAAAGGACCATAATTAGGCCCTTTCAAATTATGTTTATGCTTCCAATGACATGTCCTTTTTAAGGGTCATGTGTTAGTATTTCTCTGTTATGTCTCTGAAATTATCTTTACTTCTTTATATTAAGATTTCTGCCACCCTTCTTTTCATGTGTTTGCTAATTTATTAGACAACAGTAGTCCATCCTTTGTTCCTTCCACTGTGGTTCAAACAAAATTAGTCCACCAATTTCTGTTCTTGTTTCATAGAATTTCTAAACAGAAGTATATTCTCTTGATACATAGTGCTACCCTATTTTCTACTTTTATTAAAAAGGACCATAATTTTGTCCTTTCAAATTATGTTTATGCTTCCAATGACATGTCCTTTTTAAGGATCATGTGTTAGTATTTCTCTGTTATATCTCTGAGATTATGTTTACTTCTTTATATTAAGATTTCTGAAAGTCTTCTTACATTTTTTGCCCCTCAATATACTCTTAGGATTCAGGAACTCTGGCTTTCTTACTATTTCATACATATGATTTTCTATCTCCTAATGCCATTCCTTATGCCCTTGCTACCTACTTCTATCTCCTGGATGCCTTAGATTTCTTCAAGATTTAGTTCCAATCTTACTTTTTGAGGGACATTTTTCTTAATTCTTCTCTCTCCCTCCTTTCATTTCTTGTTCCTTCCATCTAAGATTACCTCATATTCATTGTCCACATGCAATCCTTTGTGCTCTTTTCAAAATAAAATTTCATGATTATATTCTTCTTTGGATTTCCTCATCGATTATGTGTTATAGCTTGCTCATGCTGACCATGTGCTTCTCCATCACCTTCTGTCTCTATGTTATGCATCTTTAATTATATGATAGTAGTGGCATTCTATATCTAATTGTCATATAATAAAATGATAAAAATCAATGTTAAAAAGATGCTGCTCTTGAACTATATGAACATAATTACAAAACACTTTCCACACTAATAAAATCAGATCTAATCAGTTGGGAAAATATCAAGTGTTCATGGATAGGTTGAGCTAATATAATAAAAATGACAATAGTACTTAAATTAATCTACACAATACCATACCAATATACTGCCAAGAATATATTTTACAAATCTAGAAAAAATAATAACAAAATTCATCTGGAAGAAGAAAAGGTCACAAATTTCAAGGGAATTGATGAAAAAAATGCCAATAAAGGTGGCCTAGCTTTAGGCTATAGCCTAGAAATTTAGGCAATGGTAAAACCATTTGGTGCTGGCTAAGAAATAGAGTAGTTGTTTAGTGGAATGAGTTAATTTCAAAGGACAAAATAGTCAGTGACTTTAGTAATCTAGTGTTTGACAAACCCAAAGACCCCACTTTTGGGATAAGAACTCACTACTTGAGAAAAACTGCTGGGAAGATTGGAAATTAGCATGTCAGGAAATAGGCATTAACGTACACCTAACATTATATACTAAGATAAGGCCAAAATGGGTTCTTGATTTAGCCATAAAGAGTGATATTATCAGCAAATTACAAGAACAAAGAATAGTTTACCTCTCAGATCTAAGAAGAAGGAAGGAATTTGTAGCCAAAAAAAGAACTGGAATACATTATTGAATACAAAATAGATAATTTTGATTACATTAAGTTAAAAAGTTTTTGTACAAAGAAAACCAATGTAGGTAAGATTAGGAGGGAAGCAATAAATTGGGAAAATTTTTTTCTGCATTCAAGAGTTCTGATAAAGGCCTCATTTCTAAAATATATAGAGAATTGACTAAACTTTATAAGAATTCAAGCCATTCTCCAATTGATAAAGTCAAAGGATAGGAACAGACAATTTTCAGAGGAAGAATTTGAAACCATTTCTAGTAGTATGAAAAGATGCTCTAAATAATTATTGATCAGAAAAATGCAAATTAAGACAACTTTGAGATACCACTACACATCTCTAACATTGGCTAAGATGACAGGAAAAGATAATGACAAATGTTGAAGGGGATATGGGAAAACTGGGACACTAAGGCATTGTTGGTGGAATTGTGAATGTTTCCAGCCATTCTGGAGAGCAATTTGGAACTTTGCCCAATGAGTTATCAAACTTTGCATAAGCTTTGATCCAGCAGTGTCTCTACTGGACTTATATCCCAAAGATATCTTAAAGGAGGGAAAGGGATTCACATGTGCAAAAAATATTTGTGGCAGCCCTCTTTGTAGTGGCAAGGAACTGCAAACTGAGTGGATGCCATCAGTTGAAAAATGGCTGAATAAGTTATGGTACATGAATGTTATGGAACATGAATGTTATGGAATATTATTGTTCTATAAGAAATGATCAGGAGGATAATTTTTAGAGAGGCCTGGAGAGACTTACATGAACTGATGCTAAGTGAAATAAGCAGAACTGAGAAATCATTGTACATGGCAACAGCAAGATTATATAATGATTAATTCTGATGGATGTGGCTCTTTTCAACAATGAGATGGTTCAGACCAGTTCCAATGATCTTGTGATGAAGAAAGTCATTGCATCCAGAGAGAGGTCTGTGGGTACTGAGTGTGGACCACGATATAGTATTTTCACTCTCTTTGTTGTTGTTTGTTTGCATTTTATTTTCTTTATCTTTTTTTAAATTTTAGATCTGATTTTTCTTGTGCAACATGATAAATGTGGAAATACTTATAAAAGAATTGCACATGTTTAACATATATTGGATTATTTGCTATCTAGAGGATGGATTAGAGGGAATTGATGGAAAAACTTTGGAACACAAGGTTTACAAAGGTGAATGTTGAAAACTAATCATGCATATGTTCTGAAAACAAAAAAAATTAATTAAAAAAGAAAAGATGCTTCTCTTATGTGTAATTTTTGAATATTATTTCCCTCATTAGAATGTAAGCTACTTGAGATCAAAAGTTGTTCTTTTTTGTTATTTAGTGCTTCATACAGTGTCTGAAGTAATTGCTTATTGTTCCTCATTTTTAATATTTTATTTGAGTTATTGAGCAAACTCATCTGTATTCTTATTCACATGTATTTTTTAATACATTTTGTTTATTTAGCTTCAACTTTTAACCCATTTTCACATTAAAGTCCCCTTGATTATCAACAAAAAATTTCAGGAATATATATTTCACAGCCTTTGTCATATCCAATATATTTCTATCCAAGAGCCTGTTATTACATTTAGCTAATAGCCTCATGCTTATATATCCAACTTACACCCGATTTAAAAATGAAAATACTTTTATTGTATGCCTTTCTCATCACTTTCAAACACTTACTATTCAACTTCTTTTTTTCCTGTACATTTTAAACTTGGAGGCACATTAAATTAATAAAGTGATTCTTGTCAAACAACACTCCCAGGTACTAATCCACAAAGATAGTTCAAGATCTTTAATCCTATAAGTGTCAAAGAATTACATTCTTTAAAATAGTTCCTTACTCATCACCAACTACATCTGTGCCACCTTCTGACCCTAAAATAAGAAAAACAAACAAAGACTCAGTATTCTAAGAAAGGCAAATAAGCCAAGCTAGTTAATAATCTGAAGCTATGTAAATACCCCCGAAGGATAACAAAGATGCCTCCTTTCTTTACGGTGTCTCTGAGAGGACCATGAAACAGTGCCTTGGGGATAAAAGTAGCAGAAAAAAATGTGATACATCTGGAACATCAAACACAGTCTGTCGAGTTCATAATTTTACGTATAACCAGGAACATTAATGTCTAAGTTATCTTGCCATCATTTTTATTTCTAATGGAAAGAGATTTATATCTATAAAAATTGCAGAAGAGTAAAAGATTACAACTTTTGTAATTAAAAAGAGAAGCAACAAGGATAATGAATATGCTTGGAATACTGAAAGAGGAAAGGGTAATGTTTTTTAATATAGTGGTGAGTCATTTATTTTTCTATGGAATATGAGAATTATCTTATTTAAATAAAAATGCATGTGCATTTACTTTAAGTAACATTGAAAGCCAAATGAAGGTCAAAGAATCAATAATTTTATCTCTCCGGTTTCCTCTCTGGAGAGAATATTTTGTTCTCCTGTATCCTTAACAAGTTTGTTCTTTTATCCTCTCTCTTTTACCTTTCACATTCTCAGTGAAGTTTCCCACTCCTTTGTCGTTTTTATCAGAGAAAGAAGTCTGTGTGAATTGATGTCATGTCCAGGTCACTGGAAGACCTGAAATTGGGTTTCTTGGAAATAGATGTTAAAATGTAGGAATGAGGCAGAGAGCCAGAGCTCAACTGCGGAATAAAAGGCTTGTACTTAGCATTACTGTGGCTTCTTTCTTGCTGAGAGACACTAGACATTCAGTCAGAAAATCCACTCTAGGGAAAAACAGAACAACAAATAACATCTTTTTATTTTAGTGATCCTCAAACAGTTTGCCACATTACTGGCACTAGTATTCTCATGGTGTAACTGAATCACATAAAAGAATAGAACACAAAGATCTAGGAGAATTTTATATACAAATAACTCTAAAGATAATAGGAAGATACATGGTTTGACTAAGAAAATGATTACTAAAAAAAAAAAATTACCAAACCTCATACTCAAGAAATGGGTAGAAAAGACATTATTAAGTACATGTGTGATTCTAAAAGTAAGCTGATTTTAGTCATTATGACTGAGGCAAAAGAGATTTATGATCCAAATTATATGTTCTCACATGAAAAGAAGAACCAAAAGAAGCATTAAACCTTCTGCATGGAGGATTTTCTTGTCAAAACTTTGGAAGTTTCTAACTGGATAGCCCAAAGGCATTTCAAAATCTACATGTTAAAAATAGAATTCAGTATATTTTTGTCAAGGTATTTTCTACACTTTAACTTATTTCTTTCCAGGCACAACATCCTTCATTTGAGTTCGCAAATAGGAGATATCATCAATTCTTGATTTATCATATTTTAATTATATATGCAAACATACACATATGTATAATCCAATTCTACCAAAACAGTATGTCTTCCATTCTCTGTACTTGCACATCCTTCATGAAACCTTCCTTGCTGCTGCTCAGCTGCTGGTACCTCTCCCTTAAATTAGCATGAAGACATTTTTATAACCTATTTAAATATATTTATATACATGTAATTTTCCCTATGGAATATAAACTACCTGAGAACAAGTACTTTGTAATTTTAATATTTATAGTATGCCCTGAATAAACCATTTCATATTAAATTGAAATGTATAACCTTTTTTCTTCCTGATGAATTTTGTCATTATTTTTGTAATAGTATGAAGAAATAATTTGGTGATTGAGTAATGTCACTAAATAAGCAAATTGAAATAGGTAAAAAATTCATTTTAAAAAATTATCTTGATTGGACTACCATAAGCAATTAATATTTCTCCAGTTTGACTCTTTTTAAAAATGAGGTCATCCAGGTCAATTTCAATAGATTTTTGGTAGAGTCATCTACATCCAGAAAAAGGATAATAGAAACTGAATATGGATCATAACATAGTATTTTCACCTTTTTTCTTGTTGTTTGCATGCTTTTTTTTTCCTTTCTTATTTTTCCCTTTTTGATCTAATTTTTCTTGTACAGCATGATAAATTGGAAATGTGTTTAGAAGAACTGTACATATTTAACCTATATTGAATTCTTTCCTGTCTAAGGGACAGGGATGGTAAATAGAAAAAATTGGAACACAAGGTTTTGCAAGGGTTAATGTTAAAAAACTTATCTTTGCATGTGTTTTGAAAATAAAAAAAGCTATTAAAATTTTTAAAGATATTTATTTCCCCAGAGATCTAACTCTGTCTTTATTTCAGTAAAGGATGTTTTATACTTGTACTCATATAGTTCCTGTGTGTCTCTTGGTAGTGTGTTTTCTACATTCTGTCATTATAATATAATTTCTCTATCTCTTCCAGCTGAGTTATATTGGAAAATAGAGAAATGATGATAATTTATGTAGATTTATTTTACATCCTACAACTTTGCTGAAGATCTAAATCAAAGAAAATAATGGAGAAAAGTAGGAAGGAAGGAGAACTTGCCATTACCATATCTTATATGGTACCATAAAGTAACAATCACCAAAATGATCATAAATCAAACTCCAAATAGATGTATGACTCTTAATTAGAGGAATGCAAATAAAATCCCTTCAGAAGTTTTACCTCACACCCATAATTGGCAAAGCTGATGAAAACAGAAAATGACAAATGATGGAGGGGTTATGGGAAAACAACTATTAATTCACTGTTGGTAGAAAAATAACTATAATTCCATAGACTAATTTAGAACTATATCTCTAATGTTACTACATTGTGTATACCTTCTGATACAGTGATAACACTACTAGTCCTATACCCAAAGATATTAAAAGAACAAGAAAAGACCACAAACATATAAATGTATTTATAGCAGCATTTTTGTCAGGGCAAATACCTAGGGGAGTACTCAACTACTGGAGAATGGGCCAGATAAGCCATGGTGACAAATGATGAGATAGTTTTAGAGAAACTTAGAAAGATTTATACGAATTGATGCAGAGGAAACTAAGAAGAACCAGGAGAACAACTCATCACAACATTGTAGAAATGAACAACTTTGGAGAATTATGATCAACATAATAATCAACCACAATTCTAGAGGATTGATGAAAAAGAATGCTTTTGATGATGGACTTATATGCAGAATAGGACATACATTTTTATGGACAATGTGCTGATTTGTTTTGTTTAACTATGAATATCAGTTGAATGAAGCTTCTTTTTCTTTTTTTTTCCTTTTGTAATGGCAAGTTGTGTGAAGGAGAGAAAAAATATGTGTTGATTTTAAAAATAAAATTTAATTAAATTGAAATTAGCTTTATAGATAAAGAAACTGTGTCTATACTAATGTACAATTTATCTAGACCTTCAGCCTCTAAGTCCAATGTCTTTTTCCATTGCATCACAAAATAAGTTAACATTGTTCTATTTTGTCCTTTGAAGTAGTGTAGGAGAGAATTGGTCATATGGTTAAATCCTAAAGGAAATGTAATTTTTAAGTGGATATATGACTAGTAAAATCAAAACCACACCTTGGGTAAACTGATAACAGGGAAAAAATGAATATCATTAATAATTCGGTAAAATATCACTTTCCCAATCCAAAGAGAGTATATTAGGCATATAACCTGAAAGTGTTTATTACATTGTATAACAGTCCTTGTTTTCTGCAGTAGACCTTATCAAAGTAGACAGTTACCTGGGAGAAGTTGTGAAATCAAGGGTGTGTTGCTGCGCAATTAAGAATCAGTCCAAACAGGGAAGAGCTATGAATTAAATTTACATATTTGTGATTACTTAATTAAACTATAAACCTAATGAGGCCAGGGTTATGAGTTTGAATCCAGTACCACCAACTATATTTGGCATTCTTCTTCAAAGTTATAGATAGCTATCAAAAATGTATATCTTATAAGCACAGATTAGAGAATTGCTTTCATTTCAAATAGCATTCCATCTTTTGAATATGCAAATCAGGTCTGTTTTCTTTATAGCCTAGCTGTCATTCACTCATTCCTGTTCTTTCTTTGGAAGATGGGATGAGTGGCAATTTACATATTTAAAATATGTACTGTTAATTGAAACTAAGGCAGCCATTTTATCAATACTGATCTAATATATATCTTGATTATCAGTGACATACATTTCTTGGTCAAAACTAGCATGACAAACTAATTTATAGCCCACCTCTCCTCACATGAATTCCACACTGTTTAATTTTTATTATTATTATTGAGGGAAGCAATTGGGGTTAAGTGACTTGCCTGGGGTCACACAGTTACTTAGTGTTAAGTGTCTGAGGTCAAATTTGAACTCAGGTCCTCCTGACTCTAGGGCTATGTTATCCACTTGACCATAGCTACCCTCCACTTGACCATCTAGCTGCCCCTGGAACAATGATAAATGACAGCCACACTCTACCCCTGTTAAAAAAAATAGGTTTCTGTTTATTTTACATTTACATGTGGTTTATAATGTATTAATTATCACCTTAGGTAATGTCTTAAGCCAAAATAAGGCAATACTGCAATCTGTAATTTTTTTTCAAATCATAGAAGGCTATTTTGGAAAATCACTCCTCTAATAACTTCTTAGTAAGAAAGTTTTGGGCAGCTACCTTAAGTTCAAAGAGATTGGATAAGCTTATTGAATGTATGAGACATCATTGAATTGATATTATTCTGCCTGACCCCAAGCCTTACTATTCTATCATTTAGGTCTAGTGTCTTTGCCGATCATTTCCACTTTAAACTATACATAGTTAGCACATAGGTGTTATCTCTCTCATTGGATATGAGTGCCTTGAGATGAAGGAGTGTATTTTATTTTTGTTTGTATCCTTAACAATTAGTACAGAGAGTACTAAGTATTCAGCCAGGTATCAGGAAACTCATCTTCTCAAGTTAAAATCTATCCTTAGACAGTTACAAACTTTGTGACCTGGGCAAGTCACTAAATCCTGTTTTTGTGCAGTGACTGACAAAAAAAGAGGTGCTTTTTAAATGCTTTCTGACTGACTTTACTTAACTATATTTGCCTTTTCTTATCTAGTAAAGATAGGGAGAAAAAATATGACACTTAAATCGAGAAACTAGTGTAATGCTAAAATTAGACATATAATAAGACCGTTCAAATCTGATATCAGACATTTATTGTATAGTGCTGTGTAATCCTATATAAATACCAACTTATTTAACTGCTATTTGCCTCAGTTTCCTCATCTATGAAATGGGAAAAATACTATCACAATAATAGTGGGGTTAAAGTGAGATATTTGTTAAAAGCTTTCTAAACATTAAAGTACTATATAAATCCTAGCTATTGTGATTATGATTATTATTAGTATTATAATCATTATCATGATCATGATAAGTATATCTTGTTGTTCCACTTGTGGCCTATAAAGATCTATGATTTTGTTCAGCAATCCAAATAGATTCATTTGCTGTCTTCCTTAAGTTTCTAGGATGACAGCAAAGTGATATATTAATTATCCAGTCAGGGTATATAAATATCTGAGTTTTACACCAGCTGACTTTCTTCTTATTAAGCTGCCATCCCTTTAGCTACCTCCGTTCTTTTCTGGCACACTCAAAGGAAAGCCTCCCAAAAGGCAATCACATCACACCTGGTCACCTAAGGGAATTCAGCCTGGAAATGACTAATCTGCTTGCTTACTGTCACAATGCACAACTTCAAGCTGCTAGACTAACTATGAAATGAGAATGATATGGAAAATTGCTCAAAATGTTGAAAATATGAAATCTAAACTTTCATATCCCTAATCTTTCCTTTTTTCTGGTTATGAAATTATATAAACATAGCATCCAGGCACCCACCATAGTGTGTTCACATAGTTTATTGAATATAAGGAAAAAGTAAGAGAAAATGTCAGGTACTCTCTATGGAGTCACATACTTGAAATCTTCCATAACATGTTCTTGACTCCCAATTCATCAGTATGACAATAGGACATTCCCAAATTATATTCATCCAAAGCTTTTGGGAAAGTAATAAAAGAAGAGGTGTATTTCTAGGACTCTAGTTCTGGACCTAGAACTCTACCCAAAGTAATAGAAGGTGGCTTGAGATATTCCTTCCTGTCTAATGACTGATAAAATATTAAATAGCTGCTGATTTGGAGACTTTTCCTCTCTCACTTATGCTCCATTTCCCACCTCTGCTCCAGGACTCTAGGATATGTAATTTGTCCCTGTGGGGTTATCTCTAGCAATAGTTGCTGACAATTACTATCTGTGATTGTGGCCATAGTGGCCAAGATAGTTCATAATCTAAATTATACCTATGTATTTCATGGAAAACTAACAGTTTCTAAACATTAGTAGCTATATAACAGATATAACATCATATACTCATGTGGCAATTAGCAAACCCAGATACAATAATCTCCAATGAAAAATCTACCCCATTGGGTGATGGTCAGAGAAGTCTCTGTTTCAAAGGCAACAGAATAAGGAGCATGTGATACTAAAATGCCAGTGTACCAATTCTATACTTCTATAAATATCGTGTGATTTTTTTGCCTGTTACAAGTACTTATTGCCCTCAGTCAATATTCTCAAAGTATTATCTATAAACCTATGAAGGTCACCAATACCAATATCTTTTTAGATTTTCATGAGGTCAAAATTATTTTAATAATAATACCACAACATTATTTGCCTATAAAATGCTTCTCCCTTTTCATAACTGTATGAAGCCAATTTTTAAAATTGAAATAATTTCAATTTAGATATAAAAAATCAACTTTCTACTACAAAAATATTAAAGGAATTATTTAAAATATGCAAAACAATGTCATTTTTATATTTTTTATGTTTTGGAAAATAATTATTTCATAAAATATGTTATTTATGTCAGCAAGTAAATAATTGTTGGTATTTTAGATAAATTAGCAAACAAATATATTTTAATTTATATTTTAAGTTATAATATGACAAATGTAGCTAAATCAACGCTTTTTGGGTTCCTTAGTTTTTAAAAGTTTAAGGAAATCCTGAGATTTAAAAGTTCAAAAATTGTTGCTCTAGATTTCTAGTAAGAAGGATAAGTTCGAATTTACTATTCATTCCCCAAATTATCTTTTGACATAGAGATAAATAATAATTGAAATATAACAATATTGTTACAAAATATGCTACATAAAATGAAACCTTAAATGTTATATTATTCTTCACACATAAAACTTATGTAATTTGCTCATTGCAAATAGGTTGTTACTTTTCTTATTTTTTTCCAGTGTTGGTCAGTAGTTTTTGCAATAATATTTGCAAAATACAGTCATGATGGGGACTTTATTTCATTGTAAATATAATTTGCTGTTAAAAGCTAAAAGCATTGAAATTTGTTCACAGAATATCATCTTTCGTGAGGATGCTATAATTATTAGAAAGATTCATTAGAAAGTAGTCTGAGCTTTTTTTTTTTATGGGGAAGGAATAATGAAAAAGTAAAGTGTCTTTGCTAATTTAATAAGGGACTCAAGATGAGCGAATAATGAGAATGAGTGAGATAGAGGCACTTATTTGAATTAACTAACTTTACCAGTAACTAAATATTGGAGTAATGATTTGTTGAGAAGCATCTAGATTAATGAAGGAGTTAATTTACCCCATTTAGGTGCACTCTTGGTCAATAAAATATTGAAAAATTGGCTTTTCTTGGCAAACTGCTAACATTTTAAAGTGTTTATTAGAGAAAGAGTAACTAAATTCTTGGTATTTTGAATGAAAAATAAATAATGAAAACTTGTTAAAGATGAACTATTCATGTGTCATAGAATTTTAAATGATTGGAAAGTAACAACGAGTGAGTATTTTTGACTACCAGAAACATTTCATAGAATGAATCTAAGATTTGACACTGACCAAAAAGATATTTTTAAAAAAAGGTTTCAAAATTGATGTGACAGCTAATGCTTGTGTAATTGGCTCGTGGCAGCTTCAGTTATGCATCTATATTGCTTCTTCTGAAGAACTAGTTATAATATGCACTAGACTTAATCAGTATTTGAAATTAGTTTCCTGGATGGTCTTAAAGCTATTCCTTTATAATTTAGGTCAGCGAAGAAAATGCTCCTTCAATTCATTAACACAGTTTTCATTACTTTTTGGCAAATACAATGTGAAGGAGTGGAGAAGACTTGAGAATGTATATTAGGTTGGTTTGGGTTTTGTTTTTCTTTATTTTATTTTGATTTTACTGAAAGAGAAATTTCTTGGATGACCCCATGAAATTTTAATATTAATAAAAAAAGGAAAAGGTCAATTTGTCTTACCCATGAGATTGTCTTGCTTTCAGATTTCATATAATTATTATGAATGCTTAATGTTTGAATTATGACCTATATAATTGGCACTATATTGACCTTTGGAATATAGCTTCAAGAAATGAGTGAAATGTGCTTTTGAATCCTTAATGCATTTATCTTTCAAAGTGAATGAGCCTCACAGACAGTTAAGGAAAATCGGGGAACTCTATTCAAATTATCCATCTTGGGAACATCCATCCATGCTGCCAAAGCCTTCAACTATTATTCTGTCATTCTGAGGTCAGGAAGACCCATCTTCCTGAGCTCAAAGTTAGTGTTAGATGCTTACTGGCTGTGTGACCCTGAGCAGGTCAATTAATCCTGTCTACTTCAGTTTTCCCACCTGTAAAATGAATTAGAGAAGGAAATGATTCCATTCCAGTGTCTTTGCCAAGAAAACATCAGATAAGGCCATGAAAATTTGGACATGGCTGAAACTGATTGAAAGAAAACCATAGTTGTAGATGAATTAGCCCTTTTTTATAAATTCAAAATCTTTCCTTTATTATTGACATTATTTATATTAGGAAACTGGGTAACAGATCCAGATCCAACACCAATTTGGTAGCATATTTTCCCACAAATTGAATTGAGCAAGATAAGGAAATATCTATATCATTTTGGCAGTGTGCAAGGTAAATCATTTAGACTAAGATCTTAAAAGCAATACATTGTCAAGAAATGCTGTAATATGTTTCAATTTGAAACATCCTTTAAATAAATTTCCCCCAGAGAAGGGCATAATAAAGGTGAAATATTTTATGTGGTAACAACGAAAAATAAATAAAGAACTATCAAAATATCTAAATAATTTTGACAGTGAAGAGTCAGCTTTAACTTTCCAAATTTTTGAGAACTCTGACTACTTTTTCAAGATCGTTTAATAAAAACATGGTTGTTAACTAAAAAAACTATTGTAATATTTTATTAAATGGGTATTATAAATAAATATAAAATGTTTACTATAGAGTACAAAGAAAATAAAAAGTAGGTTTTAGAATTAATAATATTTTTGATCTATGTGCCAACTGCTTACTTAAAAAATATTTCACTTTCACATTATAGGTATCTCCTGGCAACTAGGTCCCTGAAGAACCATTTAATGTTCAGAAGTAACTTCTGTTTTTATAATCAATACTGTAATTTAGGAGCATCTAGATAGTGGGGTGGATAGAATGCTGAGCCTGTAATCAAGAAGACTTAAATTCAAACTTGTTGGCAAATCACTTAATTTGTCTCAGTTTACACATCTGTAAAATGAGCTGAAGAAAGAAATGGCAAGCCACTCTAGTATCTTTGCAAAGACAAAAAAAAAACAAATGGGGAGAGGGGGAGAATCAGATATCACTGAAAAATAACTCAATAACCACAACAAACAATAATTTGTCATATATTTAATATGCTAAAATGTGTTTACCTTTTTTATTTTTTTTACTTTTTAAAAACCACTTATCATATTTTTTATTTATAATATCTAATTTTGATAGTTATGAATATGAACATCCATATGAATGTTTTTTCAATGAATTCAATTCTAAGTTGTTAAAAATTAGAGCAAAAGTTGAAAGGCCTATCTATATATTCATTATTCTTGGTGTCATCAAAGCTTAATGTACAAATTGGAAGCAATTTACTTTCCTTCTTTGTCTCAGTTCATGCTCTATAATTTTTTCTTTTAGCCTCCAATCTTCTCCATTGAGGTCCAGAGTATATATATGCTCTTCTATTTTTTTTTAAATATCCTTGAGCAATTATGTTCTGACAAAAAACAACCTTTACATAAATTTTTTCATTTATTTTCTTTTTCAAGGCCTCTGCCAGAATCCCTTGTTTTTTTCCCTCATTTTATATCTGTTTAACCCCTTCTTTACTTTTCTTTTCAACTGTGAAATTTTTTTTTGATTACTGACTTTTTGTTGAACCCCTTGTTTTTTTCTATAGTAAAATCATATATTGGTACATCAGTCTGCTTTTATTTCCCACTCACAGCACTTCATCTCCAAACTCTGTGGCTTTGCACAGCTGCTTTTTCTTCTTTGCCTCCACCTTTTTGTTTCTCTGAATTTCTTGCTGATTTAGTTTAAAACTCACCTTCTAAATAGAGACATTTCCCCATCACCCATCCTGCTTATCTCTTCCCTTTTGAGATTATCTATCATATACCCAGTCCATATTATGCACATACCCAGTTAAATACATGTTTGTCTTTTCCATTTGAATGTGAGCTCCTAGAGGTGAGTATCTTTTTTTTTTAACATTTCTTTGTAACCCCAGATTTTAATACAGTGGCTACCATGTAGTACTTCATAAGTGCTTATTTGCTGATGACTGATCTTCCCATTTGCTAATTAACTTTACTTCTAACATGAAAAGTACTTATTGAGCCTCACCTCTTTCAGGAAGCACAGTTTTGTGAGCTTGATGAATTGAATATTTTCTTCAGGATACTCCTTATAACCCATTAAACATTTTAAGTTATTCATTTATTTTTTTAAATTTATTGATAGATTGTTTTGCTATAACAGGCATATTCAACAAAGACATAATTTACTCCTTTACAAAATAATCACATTTCCTGAACACAGTTGAATCAATCATAATATAGTCTGATTGTGTTCAATGAAACATGTCACATTCCACTCTGGAAGATAATTCTTTGTTTATGAAAAGGGAAGGCTGCTTTTTTATACATTGCTTTATGAATCATGTTGGGAGACAAAGATCAGAACAATAGAAAAATCATGGGAGAAAAAAAAAAAAACAAGAAGTAATCATAGCATGTGTTGATTTACATTCAATCTCCATAGTGGGTTTTTTTTTTGTTTTTGTTTTTTTGTGTTGTTGTTTTTTTTTTTTTTCCTGGATGCAGATGGCATTTACTATCCGAAGTCTGTTGGGATTGTCTTGGATCGTAGAATCACTGAAAAGAACCAAGTCTTTCATAATTGATCACACATTCTTGCTGTTATTTTGTGCAATGTATTCTTGGTTCTGCTTGTTTCACTAAACATCAGTTCATGTAAATCTTTCCAGGCCCTTTTAAATCAGACTGTTCATAATTTTTTATAGAAAAATGACTTCATGTACCACAGCTTGTTCAACCATTTCCCAACTGATGGGCTTCCACTCACTTTCCAATTTTTTGCTATCCCCAAAAAGAGCTACTACAAACATTTTTGCATATGTGGGTCCTTTTCCCTCTTTATGAGCCTAATTACATATAGCCCTTTGAGCATAGTTGCAGATTATTCTCTAGAAGAGTTAGATCATTTCATAACTCCACCAACATCACTTCCAACAATTATCATTATCTTTTCCTGTCATCTTAGCCAATCTGAGATGTGTGAGGTGGTACCTCAGAGTTGGTTTTAGTTTGCATTTCTCTAATCAATAGTGATTTGGACCATTTCTTCATATGACTATAAATGGCTTTAATTTCATCATCTAAAAATTGTTCATATCCATTGACCATTTATCAATTGGGAATAATTTATATTCTTATAAATTTGACACTATTCTTTATATATTTTAGAAATGAGACCTTTATTAGAAGAATTAGTTGTAAAGATTTTCCCCAGCTTTGTACATTGTTTTAATCTTGTTTTTATTGGTTTTGTTTGTGAAAAATCTTTTTAATTTAATGTAATCAAAGTTGTCCATTCTGCCTTTCATAATGTTTTCTGTTTTTTCTTTGGTCATAAATAACTCCCTTTTTCAATGATCTGATAGGGAGATTATTCCTTGCTCTCTTGAATTGGTTATGATATCACCCATCATGCACAAATCATGTACCCTTTTTGATCTTATTTTGGTATGGAGTGTAAGATATAGGTCTATGCGAAGTTTCTGACATATTTTGCTGACAAATTGCCAGCAAATTTTGTGAAATAGTGAGTTTGTATCCCAGAAATTTGAGTTTGGGGGTTTATCAAATACTATATTACTGTAATCTTATTATTATGCTATGTGTATCTAATATATTACACTGATCCACCACTCTATCCATTAGCCAGTACCAAGTAATTTTGATGACTGCTGCTTTATAATATAGTTTTACATGGGGTATTGCTAAACTACTATCCTTTGTATTTTTTTCATTAATTCCTTTGATACTCTCGACCTTTTATTCTTCCAGATGAATTTTGTTATAATTTTTCTAGTTCTATAAAATAATTTTGGGCAGTTTGTTTGGCATGCCACTGAACAAGTAGACCAATTTAGGCAGAATTGTCATTTTTTATTATATTAGCTAGGCCTACCCATGAACAATTAATATTTTTTCATTTGTTTAGATCTGACTTTATTTGTGTGAGAAATGTTTTGTAATTATATTCATATAGTTCTTAGATTTGTCCTGTTAGATAGACCCCTAAGTATTTTATTTTGTCTACAGTAATTTTAAATGTAATTTCTCTTTCCATCTCTTGCTGCTGGGCTTCACCAGTAATATATAGAAATGCTGATGATTTATGTGGGTTTATTTTATATCCTGCAACTTTGCTAAAGCTATTAATTGTTTCTGGCAGGTTTTTGGATGATTTTTTAGGGTTCTCTAAGTATATAATCAATAGTGGTGATAATGAGCATCCTTATTTGACTCTTGATTTTATTGGGAATGCATTCAGCTTCTCTCCATTAGACATAATACTTGCTGTTTTAGATAGTTTTAGATAGATATTGCTTATTGTTTTAAGGAAAGCTCCTTTTATCCCTATGCTTTCTAATGTTCTTACATAGGAATGGATGCTCTATTTTGTCAAAAGCTTTTTTTTTTTTTGCATCTATTGAGAATATCATTTGACTTTTGTTGGTTTTATTATTAATATGGTTGATTATGATTACAGTTTTTCTGATATTGAACCAGACCTGCATTCCTGCTATAAATCCCACTTGGCCATAGTGTATTATCCTGCTGATAAATTGCTATAATCTCTTTGCTAATGTGTTATTTAAAATTTTCACATTAATATCCATTAAGGAAATACATTTGTAATTTTCTTTCTCTCTTTTGGCTCTTCTTAGTTTAGGTATCAGTACCATATATATGTTATAGAAAGAATTTGGCAAGACTCCTTTATACCTATTTTTCCAAATAGTTTACATAGTATTGGAATAAATTATTCTTTAAATGTTTGGTATAATTCATTTGTGAATATGTCTGGCCCTGGAGATTTCTTCTTAAGGAGTACATTAATGGCTCGTTCAATTTCTTTTTCTAAAATAATCTGGGAAATATATATTTTTGTACATATTCATCCATTTCAATTAGATTGTCAGACTTGCTGTTATACAGTTGGGCAAAACAACTCCTAATTATTGCTTTAATTTCTTTGTCATTGTTGGTAAGTTCCCCCTTTTCATTTTGATTGCTGGTGATTTGGATTTGTTTCTTTCTTGTTTCTAATCAAGTTAACCAAGGATTTATCTATTATGTTGGATTTGTGCTTGGCAATATGATAGCCTCCAATGATAGAAATATGAGAGGAAATAATGATATTTTCTGACCTTAAAGAACTTATATTATTTTTTTAAATAATGAGTTTTTATTTTCAAAATATATGCAAAGATAGTTTTCAGAATTCACCCTTGCAAAACTTTGTGTTAAAATTTTTTCTCCCTCCCTTCTACCATCCCCCTCTCTTAAACAGCAAGTAATCCAATATATTAAACATATGCAATTCTTCTTTATGTATTTCCACATTTATCATACTGTAAAAGAAAAATCAGATCAAAATGGAAAACACATGAGAAAGAAAGAAAAAGCTAGCAACCAACAACAAAAAGGTGAAAATTTCATGTTGTGCTCCACATTCATTTCCCATAATCCTCTCTCTGGAGACATGTGGCTCTCTCCATCACAAGTTTATTGGAATTGGCCTGAATCACCATGTAATTCAAAAGAATCATGTCCACCAGAATTAATGATTGTATAATCTTGGTGTTGCTATGAACAATGTTCCTTGGTTCTACTCATTTCACTTAGCATCAATTCATGTAAGTCTCAACAGGGTTTTCTGAGATCATCCTGCTGATCTTTTCTTATAGAAGAATGATATTCCATGGGCTTTTGCAATTTTCTGGACTTCTTTCTCCATTAGAATATGTTATGTCCAAAGGCTATCAAACTATCCATACCCTTTGATCCAGCAGTGTCTCTACTGGATCTGTATACCAGAGATCATAAAAAAGAGAAAAGGATGCACATGTGCGAAAATGTTTGTAGCAGACATTTTTGTAGTGGCAAGGAACTGGATGGTTCCTTGAGTGGGTGCCCATCAGGTAGGGAATGGTTGAATAAGTTATGGTATATAAATGTTGTTTGAAAAAGGGTTGCACTCTTTATGGGGCTACATCATCTTATGTGAAGATGTTACTGGATAATTTGTCTTATGAAATCTTAACCCTGAATGACTGGAAATCCATCACTAAAACATGTCTTGAACCGGGACAAAATTTATTGTGGCTTTCGGAGTTTCATGAATTATGTAGGATTCAATTTTTCCCAAATTAAAAGGAGTGTATTTTCTCTCTTTTTGACCTGAGGAGTTGAGCTCTTCAATCACAGGATATGCATTTATAAAATCTTCTCCTTCATTTTTTGTTTTAATTAATGCTTTTTCTAATCTTGTCAAATTCTGCTTTACAGGAGAAGCTGACTGTGTTTCTGTCTCTCCCCCCCCCCTTGTTCCACCCATGAAAGGTTAATTGTGGGGGGAGGGTCATGAGATGTGGAATCACCTAATTCCTCCTGCTGTGAAGTATCATACTCAGAATTGTAATTAACTCCATTCTCATCTGATTCATCCTCCTTTTCACCTAGTAAAGTTGGCACTTCTTCCTCCTGTACTTTCCTTTTCATCATTCTATCACTTAAATAACTTCTTATAGCCAATTGTATTACATTATATGTATTAATTATTGAGTTAGGCCCATTTTTATCATAGAATTGACAAAGATCCTCTCCAACCAATTTCCATTCATTTAGATCTAATTCCTTATCAAGAGAGAAACAAGGACATATGTCCTTTACAGTTTGTAAAAGTTCAGTGATTTGCTGTAAACTTATAATTAAACCTTGGCTAACTAACTTACCCACAGTTATACAGCATATCCCAGAGCAAAAACTTAGGTTGCCTGGCTCTATAGCTAGTACTCCATATACCACATGCTTTATTTTCCCCAGAATGATATTTACATTTTCTTCTTACATGATATAGACTCCAAATTGCAAAATCACATATTGCTGAAATATTAAAATAATTATTATTGAAAAGTAATAGTAAGAGGTACTGAAGTTTTGGATAAAATTGTTTTAAAGCACATTTGCTCAATGTAAGAGCAAGAGACCTTGAAGATATCATATTTTGTGAAAGAGGAAAAAAAACCCTTGAAACTATTAATCTCATAGAGGTCACAGACTATTGGAAGACTCCGATTACATTATTGTTGTTCTTCTCTACATGAGACTAAGTCTTAAAGTGGTTGTAATAACTCTACTGAGAAAGTGTCACAACTTCAGGTCATTTGAAATTTGTCAGCTACAGTGGAATGTCAATAAAAGACTTTTGATGCACTGTGTCAAACCCAGCAGTAGAGCCTAGATAAAATTGAAAGAGTCCTCTGGGATGAGGAACAGAGAAACTACGGTCAGCTGTCAATTGCATCTTGATGTACTATGTAAATAACTAAAAATTTAAGCTTTCTCTTCCCAGAGATTATTGAATATAAGGCTTAGAATAACTTTGGAACTCCTGTGTCAGAGAGCATCACTTAAACAGAAGCAATTTTAAAAAGTGATTCTTGTCAGAATTATTGCCAAAATGCTAATTCTGTTTTTGGGAAAAACCTAAAAAGCTCTTGGTATACAATGCTACTTGGGAAACACTTAGGAGTAATTATGGAAGCCATCAATAAGCCTGCTGGAATGCTCATTGTAGTCAAAAAAGGATTAATAAAGTTAATTGTTTTGCTGTTATAAAGAAAAAAATCCACATGCTAGTCTTCCTTTCTAAAAATTATAATCTGACCTATACAGCAATGATGTGGACTCACATAGAGATGAAGTGAAACCAGTAGAGCAAAACCAGTTTTAAAAAAATCAAGATATGATTGGAGAGTAGAACATTATCTTATGTTTCAATGTCACATGAAAGGTACCCTGGACTCTCTATTGTTGTTATTTGTCCAAACAATGATCAAGTGGTACTTGACCTGGGATTCATTATTGGTCAATCAATGAAAGCCATGATCCCAGTCAGTCAAGCCCAAGATCTTTTGTGAGGTTTCATTGATCAAAATTTACACTCTTTTGAACCAAGCACTGGCAAAAGGGTATGATATCTTATGCAGACAGAGGGGAGAGAAGGAAAAAGGAATAAAAGAAAACAAGAAAAGAGCTGTTGCCTAACTGGCCACTTCCACTTAGATTGCCAAAGGGGCAGCTACTATACTAAAAGACTCTAACCTTGGGAAGATTTGGTTAACCTAGAAAGGTTTCAAGTCAATCTGGTAATAGATTCTGTTTCTCTGTTGATCAAAGAGTAGACTGAATAAATTCAAAGAGACTCATTAATAGAAATTAGACAATTTAGGATCATTTGTTTTCAACCATAGAAGCTCATCTTGTTCTGATGTAAGACACTAGTTATCTTCTGAGCCTTTCAGCTGTTGAGAGATGGAGTGACTAAGAGATGGAGTAGTAGTAATCTATCATGATATAGCAAGTATATACATTGAGAAAGGATAGATCTTTGAAGCACCAAAACAAAATATTATTTACTTCTCCAAAGACGTCAGTGATCTCTTTATTGGATTTTTTTTCCTCAGTCTTTATCCTTGACTTATCCATTATCTTTGACATTATTTCACTTGAATGATAGTTTAAGAAGCAGTGGGATTTAGATTTAGAATTTCTTAACTTTTTTGATATCTTGAATTTAAAAATCACTGGCAAAGAGTGAATATTTGCACCATTCTCTAAAGGTCATAGTTCTTTATAGAATAATGATGTTGACTCATAGATAAGATATAGTGTGTGTGTGTGTGTGTGTGTGTGTGTGTGTGTGTGTGTTGCAAGAGAAGGAAGCAAAAAGCAATAGTAAAAAAGAATACTATATTGATATCTAAAATAGATGCATCTTACTGAATTCACTGATTACAAATCATTTGGGGTTATGAGGCCTTTTAGGGATAGGACACCTGAATGCCATTTCAATGTCTTAAAATAATCTGATTCTATGGTGCTTTGCAGAGTCTCCACAATTTTATGCTAACTTTGCATATTAGTTTCTCAGCTACATAGTGTAAAAAGTTGAAGTGCATCTGTAGAGGTAAACTATACATTGTTCAATTATAGCATTTATTTAACAAATGAAATTTATGACATTTTTAGAAAGGACAAAAACCTTGGATTTGAAGAAGAAAACAGTCTTTGAAATGAGAAGACCTGAATTCATATCTTTTATAATGCTTTTATCTATGTGGCCTTAGACAAATAATCTAATTTCTCTGTGTCACAGAGTTGTGATTTATAAAGCTAGGAAGTTAGACTAGAAAACATCTGAGTTTCCTTCCATCTCAAGATCCATGACCCTAGCAAAAGCCCTCTGAGTCACTTGCATTACATTGACAATATTACTATAGCATAGAGAAGATTCACAAAAAAAAGAAAATTTGGCCACCAAAAAAGAAAAAGAAAAGAAAAGAAAAGTTTATTGGGAATAGTACTATTATATTACTCAGTTCCTTCCAGCATCAAATTTATATTTCATATCAAAGACATTCATGATAAAGCCAGATTAAGTTGACAAATAATTCTTCCAAACAAAGGCAAAAAAACAAAATAAATTGCAGCAAGAAACCACAAATTTGGGGTTACTGATACTGTTTAATTAACATTCTCATTATGGAGTCTGAGTTATTTTGTACTTTGAGTACAAATGTGTGTGAAATTCATTTTGTGCATGTATGTGTATATGTGCATTGTGTGTGTATGTGTACCTTTTAGGTTTAGGAATTTTTGAGCAAAAATATATATTTTAGGATTTGTGCTAAAATAATTTGGAATTTGCAACATGCTTGATATAATGAATGCAGGTCTATTTAATGGCTCCTGTTACAAATCATAATTGTGACCGCATTCTGTAAGTATTATATTTGCTTTTTGGGGAGAGGGGAGGTGGAATTTAACAGTATTTTTATACAAACATCCACTCTCCCTCAAGTGTGCTCATATTAATTTTCTGCTCTGTGGAGCACAGCAAGAAAGACAGAAAAGCCTAGTGACATTTTACACAGTGTGTGGCCAGCCCTCAGATGCCTGTGGCAGTGTTTAAATCCACAGCAAACAAGCTAACAATTGGTCGGCGAATGTATTATGTAATTCCTCCTTAATATTCCTTCCTTTAGAGCTTTCATCACTGTCAGAGGGAATTACAAAGGCAGTCTCAGAGACAGTCTTCTAGGCCACACTCAGCTATATGTAACATCTTATTATAGCTCTGAGGCTGAGATAATCTGGATGCTTTTCAGAAATAATTTTACTTAACTCCTTGTTCTCATCACTATGTTGCTAAAGGAGTAAGTCAGAGTGGAGGGTGTCCAATGCCAGGTATGTAGGAGGTATGAATTTTGTGACTAATAACAGAATTTGTTACCAGCCAACATTAATTGATAGGTCCCCTGGAATGTATAAATTATTCAAATAATAACATTACTACCTGTGTTTTTTTAATGCTTTGGTTTGCTTGCAGCCATAAAAATGCAAATCAATCTCTGGTAAACCCAACTGTAAAGTAAGGGGAATGGAGATATCAGTATATACATACTTTATGTACCTGAGTCTATAAATATTGATATTGATTCATATCAGGAATTCCTAATCATTTTAAGTGATCCAAATCAGGGGTTCCAAAACATTTTTAAGTGACATAAGCCCATCTGGCAGTCTGATAAAGCTTTCATATAATCTTTTTGTCAGATGTATAAAGGAAAATACACAGAATTTAAAATAAACCAATTAAATGAAATAGACCTATCAAAATATTTTAAAAGAAATTAATGAACTCCAGATTAAGGTTACTTCATAAATATGTACACCTATATTCATATATAAAAGCTAACATGCCAAAGTGAATAGAGATCACAAATCAGAAGTAACTCCTTTTTAAGTCCTGCCAACTAATACAGTTACAGAGAAGGTGCTTATCTAAATTAAATATATATAAATGTTTGCATTACATTTGTATAATACCTCAATATTTACCTGCCTGACCTTTGCTGCCTTTTTGTGTATCTATCAGTACTTTTCCTGAAAAGTTGTTATTCTTTTTTTGGTAACATATTCTTGGTATTTAGCCATTTTGAGATATGTCAGACTCTTTGTGACCTGGAGTCTTGGGGATTTTCTTGGCAAAGATACTGGAGTATCTTTGTCATTCCTTTCTCCAGTGGATTAATGTGAATAGAGGTTAAATGACATGCTTATGGTCAGATAAGTAATAAATGCCTGAGGCTGGATTTGAACACAGGTTTTCCTTTTTCCTTCTAAAGCACTCTATCCACTGAGCCATTAACTGCCACCAACTAGTGTACAACTGCATGATTGTGGGAGATATTCATATATATTCATGCACATATATGTGTATGTGTATGTGTATGCATTCATATCTATATATACAATAATGTAATACTATATAAATATATCTTTTTTTGATATCTGATTTCATGTGTATATAGGAAAGTCTTAGGGAGAAACTTCTTATATCAATACAAATTAGCACCTTCTCTGCAGTTTCTAATCTTATAACATAACATGGTATATTAAAAAAAAAACTGCATAATTTAGGATGATTTCAGAAAGGTCTGGAGAGACTTTATGAACTGATGCTAACTAAAGTGAGTAGAACCAAGAGAATATTGTGCACAGTAACAGCAAGATTATATGTTGATCAATTCAGATGTATGTGGCTCTTTTTAACAATGAGGTGATTCGGACTGTTCCAATGGACTTATGATGGAGAGAGCCATCTGCACCCAGAGATAGAACTGTGGGAACTAAATGTGAATCACAACATAGTATTTTCATTTTTTGTTGTTATTTGCTTGATTTTTGTTTTCTTTCTCATTTTTTTTCTTTTTGATCTGAATTTTGTGCTGCATGATAATTGTGGAAATATGTATAAAAGAATTGCACATGTTTTACATATATTGGATTATTTGTCATCTAAGAAAAGGGTAAGGGAGGGAGAAAAAAATTGGAACACAAGGTTTTGCAAGGGTGAATGCTGAAAACTATTCATATATTTTGAAAATAAAAAAGCTTTAAAAATAAATAAAATAGAAAACTGCATGATTTATCAAGAGTTATATGATTAATATTAAACAGTGTTTATTAAGTGCCTAGTATGTGCCAAGCACTGTGCTAAGCCTGGCAATTAAAAAAAAATAAATTTAAAAAAGTCTTTGCCCTCAGGGAGCTTACAATCCAATGAGACAGACAATATGCCAAGCAATATATACAGAGCAAGCTATATACATGGATGAATAGGAAGTAATTAATAGAGGGAAGACACTAGAACTAAGAGGGATTGGGAAAGGCTTCTTGTGGAGGAAGAGGTTATAATTGAAACTAAAAGGGAGCCAGGGAAGCCAATAATAATGCTTAATAATAATAAGTTTAATAATGTTTAAAGACTCTTGGGTCAAATTACTCCATTTGATCACATCAGTTTTGTGATGTAGGTACTATTATAATCCCCACTCTACAAATGAGAAGACTGAAGCAGAAAAAGATTTAAAATAACTTGCCCAGAGTTGCCTCCCCAACCTATAAGTTGTCTAAGAGAGAATTCAAAGATAATTTTCTGACTCCAAGTAAAGTTTGCTATTTACTATACTACCATGTAAACTCCTTGAGAGTAATAACAGTTTTGCTAGCTTATTTATTAGGTACTTGATATAGTATTTAATATAAAGTAAGCCCTTAACAAATACTTTTACTATCTGTTGATCAATGGACCTATTGATCTATCTTTAGCTTTCTGTCTGTACTTTCATCTCTCTGTGTCTGTCTTTTCTTTTCCTTTGTCTGTCTTTGCTCTGTCCTTTTCTCTTCGCATGGGTCTTCATCTTTCTTCACTTCCCCCACCCCCCCGCCATCTCTGTCTATGCCTGTCTCTCTGTCTCTCCCTGTCTCTATCTTTGTCTCTGTCTCTTTCTCTTTCTTTCTTTCTCTGTCTCTCTGTCTCTGTCTCTGTCTCTGTCTCCCTCTCTTCGTCTTTTCTTTGCTTCCTCCCTCCCTTCTTCTCTCCTCCCCTCCCCATCTCCCTTGTTTCTCCCTGTTTTTAACTTTCTCCCTTTCCATAGAATTCTTACTAGTTTGCAGAAGGATCCCAGACTACACCTCCTCCTAAACACCTAAGGATATTTTTTTTTATTCTTCAACAATTGAAATTTGCTTGTTCTTACTGTTTGTATCTAAGAGATTTGTAACTGCATGAATAGATTGACAAGATTATTTCCATTTCCTAATGAAGTCTTTCATTTGCTTTTTTTTCCGCCAACAGAAGTATATTTAGTTTCTCAAAAGCCATTGATTTTATTTGGACCATTTGGTCAGAAATATCTGAGAAAATTGCAGTGTCTGATTCACGTTCCTTGAAAGGCTGGAATAGAAATTGTCACAACCAGAAATTATTGATTCTTTATAAAAATAAGATTATTGCAGTGGTATGGTTTTTAATACTCATCTTGGAGGGGGGGATAAAAACTAGATGGCAGTATTAAAAAACCTTGTTTTAAACATCTTCTCAAAGATTTTTTTAAATTAGCAGTTTATCTTTTTCCTTCATTCTTTTCTGAACTGAATTTCAGAAATGTTTTCAGTTTCTACCCAAATCCTTTAGTTGTTATGTATATGCAAATTTCATTTTTTTCCTAGTTTTATCCAACTCTTCATGATCCCATTTATGGTTTTCTTGGCAAAACATAGCAATAGTTTGTGATTGCCTTCTCTAGCTCATTTTACAGATGATGAAACTAAGGCAAATATGGTTAAATAACTTGCATCATACAACTTAGTAAGTTTCTGAGACTGGATTTGACCTTAGGTCTTCCTCCTAACTCCAGGCTCAACACTCTCTATCCATTGCAACAGGTGTGGTGCATATGACATATATATGAATTTAAATAGATTTACTTTACAAAACAGCAAAAGTTAAAGTCAGTTTCTGTTGATGAAATTTCAACTTTGGGGTTCATAGAGACAGAGTATTTGTTTATATCTACAAAACTAACTCATTCAGAAGTGCTCCTTTGCCTTTCCCCACTCCCATTTTGTCTTTTGCTTAATTGATAGGTTTTGTTTCAACACAACAGAAATTGCAACAATGCCCTCTCAAATATATAGCCTAAAGCAATTCAACTAGCTGCCTAAGAGATTTGTTGTGATTGGTAGCAAGAACACTTTTTATTTTGTTGTTTTCTAATGGTTAAGAGAAAGAAAAAATTGCACTTTAACTTTCATCATTTGACATCAACGCTATTCTTATTTGTGATTTGAGTACTGCTATCTTTTAGTATTATCTTTATTTACATTGATGTAGTAATTTTTTTTACTTCTTTTATTCACTCTATATCACTTCATACACCTTCATTCCTTAGGGCAATATTTTTCTTTAAAACTCTTATACCATAATTTGAAGGACTATTTACTTATCAGTGGGTATCCATTTAGTGTCTGGTTTTTTGCTAACACAGATAAAGCTGTGAACATTTCTGTGCACATGGATCTTTTATCACCACCATTAACTTCCTTTGGGTATAATCAGCCTCCCTACTTCTACATCCTCTACCCTCCCGCAGTAGAATCGCTTGCTCAAGATTCTATCAATTGAAGTAGGAGATTTTGAGAGTTCAGACTGGCTTCTTTCAAACACCACGTGCTAATCCACAGAAATTGTAGTGTCCCTGTCTTTTTATTCATATATTTTAGGTAGAGGAGGAAATATAACAGTATTATTGTACATTATGCATGTTTGGAAATTTTTATACACACACAGTACATATATGTAAATATATGAATATATATACACATATATATACATATACATATATGTAAATATATGAATGCATATTTAGGTGTTTATATGTATGATTATCTCTATATTTCTCTATCTATTTACATATATATACCCATAAATCTATATCTATTTGTATGTATTTATATTTATATATATTTGTATATAAATACATACAACTAGATATACATTTGCATATATACCCAATAACTTTCACATACGTTATCTCATTACTTATCAGAAAATTCTAAGAAAGAGATCATTGGAAGTAGTAGTATAGATCTTAGAGATGATGTTGCAGATGGGGAAACTGAGACCCAGGGTAATCAAATTACTTATTTAAGGTTGCACAGATAGGAAGTAGGAGAGCTAGTTTCTGAACCTAAACCAGATGACTCCAAATTAATTGTTCAACAGAAATAGTTATCGAAAGAAATGGGAAAAGGATAAAAGGAGAAGTGTAGATTCCTTAAGAATCTGTAACAATAAAGTTTAATTAAAGTTCCCTAGAGAGTAGATTCCAAGACTTGTCTGGGTGAAGCCAGAGCTAAGCGAGTAATTACTAACTTTCTAAGAAAGTGACTACTAATTTCTTTTCCCATCCTCCACAGTTTACAAAAAAAATTCTTATTCATTTCCTCTCCATTCTTCATTCAATTACAAACATTCTCATCATCCATCATTTTTGTTAATATGATATTGATAGTAGAAACCTTCAGAAAAATCAAAATAAGCTCCTTCTGAGGGAAAGCATGTTATTCCTTGTCAAGTGGACATAGAGAATATTCTAAGTGACAAGAGTCAAAGACACTGACTTTGAAGAAATGCTGCCATATGTCTATTTTAAAGGAATGGGAATTTGTGGACTTACAAAGAACATGATTTAATGATTTATCAGGCTAAAGTTGAATTGCTATAAAATAAATCTTAGTTTCTATTTCAACTTTTCCTTCTTGTTGAATCTTCAATTTCTATGTGTTCCATTTTCCAAAGAACTTTCATCTGTTTCATGTTATGCCATCAATAAGCATAAAAAAGCCAAATGGTTAAAATGTTACATTTTATTACCTTCAAAGTGAGGTCACATTAAATAATAAATATGTAACTGCCAAAGCATCTCTAAAGTATTCGTTCCAGATTCTCTTTCATTTACCAAAGTTATTTAGACAAACACATCAATAAAAAAGCCCTTGGTACCTATAATAAAATAAATGAGCAAAAATAGAAAATTTATATATTACACACACACACATATATATTTAAATTTGTATAATTTATTTATATGTATATATTTAAATTTATATATATATATATTAATTTACTATGAAAACAAAGAGTAGCTTATTCACAATTTTCAGACTTTCTGGATGTTTTCATTCCCAATAGACTAATGTTCTAAAACTTAATGATCAGAAAATAGATTGTATCAGAAAATAATAATAGCCTGATATAAGCCAATAGTAATAATTATACATATGTTTATGTGCATAATAATATATAATAGTAATAATTACATATATAATTTATGACCATAACAATATACTTTTTGGTAAGGAAAGTAATGACTACTCTAAGATATTGTGATAATATATGTATACAAATTATATATATATATATTTGATTTTTAAAATATTTAATCTAGGATATTTATTTGAATTAATATCTAGGATTTAATTTAGAATAATTTTTAATTTAATCTAGGATAATATATGGTAGTAGGCTTTGGCTTACATTGAATTTGTATACATTTAAAATATTTGCAAACATCTAACAATACCTAAATATATTGCACTGATTATAATGTTACTTTTGTTTTTCTTGTTTTTGTTTTCCAGTGGTTGATTCACCAGAGGACTTCTATGGTATCTACTATTTCCTGGGATACTTTATAAGAAGAGTAGAATATAGTAACAACTTCTTTTCCTGTTCAAGATTAATGGAGCTGTCACAGAGCAAATTGCTCAAAACTTACTAAAACTGGTAAGAGTTTAGAAAGAACTTTTTCAATTTACTGTAATTTTTGATGCCATGATTTATTTTTAAATATCTATGCTTTGCTGTAAATTAGGAAATTATTTAAAAATTCACTTTGCAATGATAGAAAGAGAATTTTCTTTATTCAAAGATATTGAAAGAATTCAAAGAAAACCACTTTGTATCTCAACAGCCATACTATCAAGTGAGGGCATGTCTTTATAAATCATTGAGTTATTAATTAAAAATCTTTTAATGCATTAGATATTCTAGCTACATCTGAGCTAGAAATGTTATTTGTTGCATGCATACATAAGAAATTGTAAACATTTCATGCAGCTAGAATGATGTGATAATGATTATTTCAACCAAAATACAACAATAGCACCACAATATTAAATCACTCCTAACATGATTATGGTTTTGAGTCTGCTTTTCAGAATTCTGTAATAGTAAAATGAATGGACAATGCTATTGATGGTTTTAAATGGGATTTTACTTATGGTATTTCAACAAACTTCTTTCAAAATAAAAATCTTGTTTATTTGACAAAAATTATTCACCTGCTTTTCTCCAATTGAATTGTAGAAATATCATTTCTATTTTAAATTCTGTTATCCCTTATTTTCTCTTAAATATAACCTGTTTTAATTTTTGTTTCTTGTGGCTTGCCTTTAAATAAAGTCAGCCATATAACTACAACATTTACAATATACTCTGTTTTTAATTTCTTTGACTATACTTTGTTAGGTTTGAAAGAAACACTCACAAAATATATTTAAATTTTAGTATATAAAATATTATACCAGCAAATGTTTATTAAGTGCTTTCTATCTATAGAACATTGAGTTGGTAATGGAGAGAATTAAGTTTTGAATATATGACTTTTCAGTTAATAGAATCTTATTTAATATTCTATAAGAATACATTAACATTTACCTTAAAGTATATATGAATAATATAAACTTACAAAAATGGAAGATGTTAATATCTATAATAATATGTTTAATAGAATATTATTGTTATATTTAATAGAAATGGTATAGAAATTGGATGATTCATCTATTTTCTCTTGCTCTTAGTCTAAGACTGCTCCACCGCCTTCTTCAAGTCACATTTGATGGTTTTTATACCACATCTCCCATGAAATTCACATATATTATACTGTATTACAATATTTTAGAGGTACCATTCATGTTTTCATGAATTTTGTTTCAGATATCATGGCATTCTATAACTCATAGCTATGTGGCTCTACTGGGATTGATATTTTAACAATGGGCTTTTAATGACAACAATAATGAGATTATCATATAAAATATCCATGTAATGGATGTTTATAGAAAATTAAAATTTTAAACATTGTCATTTTTTTTTAGGGGACTGCTATAAAATTTCTGATTTAAGTACAAATTTTATCCTGACAGTCATCTTAAAAGTTTGGAATATTTTATGAGGCCAAAATCATCAGGTTTAATATCTGAAATGCATTTGAATTTGACATTGATCAGAGAATACAATATACTGGTGATATGAGCAATATCTCTATGAATTATTATCAGTTATGAGCATAAGCTATGAGGTAATTATCAGGTTTCCCTTTCTACCTACTATCATATAAAATATTAAGCACCTCTTATGTATAGGAGACTGTGCTGGCAAGAATATACAAAAATGGAAAATAATATACAGTATACTCTTTCTTCAGTGGAGTTTACAGTGTTATAGAGGGAAATATTTATATTTGAATAATTTTCCTAAAAGTTAGAGGATAGGTGTATAAGAGAAGTTATGTTAGAAATTAGAGTTTTGATGAGATAAAAAGTAATTACCTCAAGAAATCAAGAAAAGCTTTATGGGGGAAAAATAGTGCCACAGTTAGGAATTAAATTGAAAGAGAAATATAGAATAAGTCTATTCCAAGAATGGAGTGGTGGAAATACATACAAATGCAAATGAAGAAGAACTTTCGCAATAGAGTTACAATTGATTAATAAATCAATAAGCCGTTATTGAACTTCTACTACAAATGTGTGTGTGTACTCTGCTAGAGTATTCAATATAAAGATTTAATTGAGAATTCAATGTGAAGATTAAAACAATCCAGACTCCCAGTTAACTTACATTTTAATGGAAAAGACAAGAAGTATGTATAAGTATTTGTTGTCATTATTTAGTCAGTTAGTAGTGTCTAACTCTTCTTGATCCCATTGAGGATTTTCTTGGCAAAGATGCTACACTGATTTACTATTCCTATGGGGGGGGGAAACTTTTCTTTTCAAAATTTGATCATTTTTGGTTACTAATAAACAACAAATAAATAAATAAAAACCATAAGTTACTTTCAAAGGAATCATGGCAACAATAGGGAATCATACAAGCCTTCATCTAGAGAATGGTGCTCAAATTTGAAGAGACACAGAGAGAGAGACAGACAGACACAGAGACAAACAGAGAAATTCTATGAATCAGAATTAAATATAAAGCACATTCCAGACTTGTGGATAAACTAGTGCGATGGAATGGAGATAGGAAATGGAAAAATGTGTGATGAAAAGAAAACACAGAGATCAGGTTGTGAAGGACTTTAAAACCTTAACAAAATAGTGTATCCTAAGAGGCAATTGTAGCTTATAAATTACAGGCCTTCTGTCATGGAAGTGGGTTGTTCTGCTTAACTTCAGAAGAAAGAAGAAATAAGGAGAATTACAGAGGCAGATTTAAGTTTAAACATAAGGGAGAAATTGCCTACAAGTCAGAATTATGTAAAGGTGGGAAAAGCTGCCTCAGGAGATAGTGGATCAAACTCAATTGAGATTTTTTTGAGCAGAACTGGAAGAACCACTTCATCTAATATAGAATAATTATAGAATAGGATAATATAGAAGGAATTCCTATTCAGGTATGAAGCAGGATGAAATGACTTATTCAGTCACTTCCCATTATGGGATCTTGTGCTTCTGTACATGGAAATGGCAGGAGATGAGATGAGATGGGTAAAATGGGCAGTGACAGATTATATGAAGAGAAGTATATTAGATAATCTAAAAAAGTATATTGGAACAGGAAAGTAGAGGGACTTGAAGATGAGGCTGGGGAGTTTGAAGAAGGGGCCACAAGAGATTTCTGAGGTTGAATATGCTATGATCAGACCTATGGATTATGAGGATTATTTTTGAAAATAATGCAGGCCGTGGACTGGCAAAGAAAAAGATGGGAGGCCTAGGAATGAATTAGAACAATATTGCAATATTACAATAAATGGCAAATAAGTTTCTATTATATTTTAGATTTTTAAAAACTGTTTAGTTATATGGAAAATAATTATTTTAATTCCACTAAATTCAAAATTCATATTATGTTGCTATTTTATTTTTATCATGTCAAATAAAATGATTTAATGAGAATTAAAAACAGTACCTTCTTCATCAAATCTGTTAACAAATGTTTTAGATTCTGCCTGCACTACAATTCCTCTTGCTATCTTTTCTCTCCTCTCCATTTGCACTAACGAGTTATTATTATAATTAATCAAACTTGTCAATTGATTTAAATGTGAGGGTTAAAAGAAATGGCTCTAAGGTTTAAAGTCTGAGTAACTGAGAGAAGGATGCTGCCATGAAACAAATAAGGATGCTAAGAGGAGGTTTGGGAGGAAAATTATGAGTTTAGCTTTAGAAATGTTGACTGAGATACTGTTTCTTATAATAGCATGCTAATATGGGGTTAAAGTGTTTTTACATAGTTAATTTTATGAGCAGGTAAGGAGAAATGATATGTTGAAGAGTTTTAATATAATTTGAGTGACTCATTTATGGAACATTTGAATGATTAATTTATGGTATATCCAGAATTAAAGCAAATGAGATTTTCACAGGGCTGAGATCTCCTATAATCCTGGGCATTAAACCAGACATATGACAGAATATAAACAATGTGGTAAAATCATTTCAGTGAAACATTACAGAAATAAGGACACCTCAGAGAGATTTCATTGTGGTCATTGAGAAGCATTAGAACTCTAGAACAAATTTAGCAACATCTTTTTAGTCATTTTCAGCTACTTATTTAGTTTAGGTCAATAAAACTAAAGGAATATTGCCATGACCAATCTTACAGTAAAAAATTCTGTTTGCTTATGTTAATACAATAAAATGCTGTTGGTTTGAGCTTAATACTATAAAACACAATTTTTTCCTCTTTTTCCTTCTCTCAGTCTCTCCATTTCTCTATTCCCCTTTCTTTTTATCTCTTATCCTATTTTCTTTTTCTTCTCTTTAGTTTCTATTTTTCCTTCTTTTTTTCCTCTTCCTCTAATTCTCTTTTTTATACTTTATTTTCTTTTCTACCTCATTCTCTGTTTTTAGAAAAGATCTATATGGGCATATTATTTGACTAATCAATTCACTTTTCTATTTTCATCCTTATGTACACAACACATAAGTTTTGTGTCCTCTCCCCTGATGCTTTGGGGTTCTGTGGCTCTAATGTTCCTTCCCTAAAATTATATAAAGATAACATATTATTGTATCAATTAATGAATGAGTATAATATTCCATTACCCACTAAGTGATATTTTATTAGAGCCATAAGCACAATGGTCTTATTCCAATAGCCTCTATATGGAATTGCTTATATGAAATTGTGTCAGTATCGCAATTAGCCACTAGAGGGCACTTCCTAATGGTTCCTGGATTGTTCCCTTCCCTGGCCCAAAATCAAGTCAAATGGCTTCAGAGATGGTGATATGTAAAACCAGATTCAAAAGGAGTCTGGCAATTAGTAAGCTGTTATAAAATTCTTGTTGACTTAAATTTAAATCCATCCTGATTTGCCAAAATACTAATAACTCCCCTTGACAATCAGGTACTACTATAACTACGTAGCATCTCATGTATGTCTAATACTGTCCCATCTATGAATCTTTGTTTATGTTATCCATTTTTTTTCTGGAATATAACCCTCACATTTTTCTAACTTTGTAAAGGATGATCTGGGTCTACCTCTATTGTGAGGTACATCAGCACTTTTAGGATTATTCTTCCTTTCTCCTTTTCCCCCTGACTATAACATGCTCCTGAACTCCTTTCCTTTCCTTCCCTACTTTCCCCTTCCCTACTCCCCTTAATCTAGCTGTCCAGAACCTTTCTGGGCAAGATGGGAGTTTACCATCTCTTTTCTTTCCAGTGAGAGAAAATCCCTTTCACTCCATCACTGACTTCTTAGATTCTGCAGGCTTTACCTTGCACACCCTGCTTTTACTCTGTACACACTCCTGAGACTATAGGTCATTTATCCTACTGATATAATTAATGCAAGAATCCTTGAACCTTATGATTTAGAGGACTTTCTGTCTTCTATTTAGTCAAACTCTTCATGTGTTATCAAGAAGAAAAAGAAAGAAGAGAAGGAAGAAGAAGAGTAGAAAGAGAAGGAGAAGGAGAAAGAAGAATTAGAAGTGAAAGATGAGGAGGAAGAAGAAAAAACATACATAGTACTTATTCTATGCCAGACACTGTGCTAAGTGCTTTATGGTTATTATCTCAATAGCTCTTCACAACAATCTCATAATGTGCTATCTCCATTTTGCAAATAAGGAAATCAAAGCAGAAAGAAAATTTTTAAAGGACTTTGCCCACAGTCACACGCTAATGTCTGAGTCTGGATTTGAACCATATCAAATGAAAGTTGGTTGAAGAAAGGCTTTTAAGCCTAGAAGAAGAAGAAGAATATTTGAAGGAAAAGGCACATGGGTTTTGTTTTGAAATGTTTTTTAAAGGTGATCTTGTAGAAGAAGCTTTAGATATATTATACTTATTTTCAAAGGGCAGAAATACTACTATTTTTTTTATCCCTGACTCTTCCTTAAGTAAATAATAAATACTATTTCTTAGGTGTTTAAATTTTTATATCCTTAACACTTAACATAGTGCCAGTGCTGTTAAGGATGCAAAAAATAAAAAATAAAAATTACAATCTCTGCCTCCAAGAAGTTCACATTGTAATGGAATGATAAAACAGAAATAATTGTGTACACACAAGATTTGTATGATGTAAATGAAAGGGAAGTCTCAGAAGAAGGGACTCGGGGGGGCAGGGAGAAAGGTTTCCTATAGAAGGTGAAATGGAGCTATATATATATGGAGGGAAGCTGGGAAAATCAGGATGCAGAGTTGATATGGGAGAGCATTCTAGGGATAGCAACATAGAATACAACCAGTGAAAAGGAATGGAGTTCTCCAACAGTGGCAGTGTATCAGCTAGTTTGAATGGTCATTTTTCATGATGCTTTAGAAAAAAAATGATAACAGAAATAAGGAGTTGAATTAGTGATCCATTGAAAAGATAGAATTCTATGATTCTTTGAAATAACACCAATGCACTAAAAACTTAATATGCAGAATCAATAAAGCTTATATTATTTTTGTTCCTCTTTCCCCTGCCCTTCATATATCATAAAAGGGTTTCACTGTAATGCCTTTTCTAGCAATTTTAAATTGTATAAAGAAATGCAAATACAATTGCCTGCTGATTTTCAACTTTGAACAGTATGATGGTTGCTTTGAATTTAAATTGCTTCATAATAACTGTTATGCTTTCCTGGAAGGTGACCATCAATCCTCACTGTATATTTCTCTCCAATCCATTGTAAAAGAGTATCTTTTCCCCTATTCATTCCTTCATTGCTGGATCCCAAGACTATTTTTATAACTATATTAGAAGCTATTCAGAGCAAGGCATTTATGGTCTGAGATCACAGTAAGAATCCTTGAATTTCATACATGTCTGAAAATAACTACACCTTTCTTTTGAGACATATTTAAATACTTAGAGTTAATCTCTAAATAATCTAAGATACTCTGAATTTATAAACTTCCTAGACATATTTTTTGAAGGCCAAGCCAAAGGTTTTGTGGTAGCAAAGAATTGGAAAATGAGTGGATGCCCATCAATTGGGGAATGGCTGAACAAACTGTGGTACATGAAAATAATGGAATATTATTGTTCTATAAAAATAATGAACAAGCTGATTATAGAAAGGCCTGAAAAGATTTACACAAATTCATGCTGAGTGAAACAAGCAGAACCAGGAATACATTGTATACAATAACAACATTAAAGTGTGATGATCAACCATGAAAGGCTTGGTTTTTCTCAGTAGTTCAGTGATCCAAAGCAATCCCAAAAGACTTTGGACAGAAAATGTTCTCTGCAACCAGAAAAAGAACTAAGGAGATCAAATGTAAATTAGCATATACCATATTCACTTCTTTTTTGTTGTTGTTTGTTTGTTTGTTTTTAATCTCTCCCATGGATTTTCCCTTTTGTTCTGATTTTTCTCTCCCAACATGATTCATAAAGCAATATGTATAAAAAATAAACTTACCACAATAAAAGAGTAGCAAAATGAAGAAAAATTAAGTATGTAAGATTGAGGAAGAACAAAAGGGATTGAGGAGAATTAGGAAGTAGAAGTTGAAGTAATACACTTATGAAGGAGAAGGACAAGATAGTTGGCAAGGTTATGCAAGATAAGTTAGAAAATGATTAGTAGAAAAAACTAAAGGATTAATAAAATTGATAATTGATTTATGGTCAGGGCAAGTAGTAAAGATATTGGTGCCATGCTGAAGAGAAGGCCAATATACCTATAGTTGTGCTATTAAGACAAAAGAAATGATTTGAGAATTGTTGCTACACTATTAAAAGGTAATAATTGTCTATAAAAAAGAGTTAACCAAGGGCATAGGATTGAGATGTGAACACCCACAAACAAGTCAAAAAGAAAATATGAAAATCTCTACACTTTGGAGAAGAGAAGGCAAGATATAACCTGATCCTGTGTAGCTAGATATCTTTCAAATGCTATTTAATTTACCACTTAATATAATTATTCTGAGGGGGGAGGGTATTTTCAGAAAACAGATCAGAGCCACAAGAGATTCATGAGAGTAGGAAAAAAAGTTGTAAATTCTGCATTCATCTTAGGAACAACCTTAGGAAGCAGACATGATATTATGGGCAGTTTCAAATCCTTGATACTATAACTTGCCAGATGGACCATCTACCATTTTCTGAGCATTAATCACATGGATTGTAATCATGAATCTTTTTACAAAATAAAAGTTGTCATGGATGATGTTAACTAGTTGGGAAGAGAGGGAGAAATAGCTGACATAACTGATAGTCTCAGTGGAATTATTTTATTTTTCATGGTTCACTTGCAAAAAAGCAGGTACACCTATAAGATGTCATTAAGTACATATTTGAATACATATTAAATGCAATGCATTAGATGGAAGAGATAGAGACTTTATCATAGTTTCATACTTCAGGTGAGGCTGAATCTTTTTCAGAGTGCTAAAGATACTAGTGATCTCTACAACTCATGCAAAATCAGCATTTTTCCATTTAATATTTGTTGGCTCATATTCTTGGAAGATAGTGTGACTTTTAAATTTTCATCCTTGTCAATGACTTTGAACCTGCCATAATAAAATGATCATAAAATGCATGAATCATGTAGTATAGGCCAATGGAGGATTCTATTCTGCCTTTCACCTCAGGGTTCACATACATTGACATGAAACCCTGGTCACCAGGTATTCAAAATGGCCAAATCTATTAATTTCAGCCTTCACTATCTTGCCTCTGAGATATAGTCATTGTAGTATATTATTGCATCAAGCCTAGGAAAAGAACTGAGAGCCTCTTTTCCATTTTGTTGAAAAAGAAAACACACCAAGACTCTCTCTTGGGCTCTCTTATATTTAATGCTTAACATAAATACTTCAAATATTCATTTCTATGTATTACACACACATATATATATATATATAATTGTTGTTTTTGTTTAGTAGTTTCAGTTATATCTGAATCTTTCTAATCCCATTTGGAGTTTTCTTGGAAAAGATTTTGTTGTGCTTTGTAATTTCCTTCTCTATATTATTTGATAAGAAACCTGAGGCAAATAGAGTTAAGTAACTTGCCTAGAATCACAGTTAGTAAGTATCTGAAACCAGATTTGAACTCAGATTTTCTTGACTCCAATACCTGGTACCTTGTTGCTCATAACATAATTTTACAGATGATAATGTTTGTGTATTATATACACATAAATGAATGAATGAATGAAGTATTTGTGTCAAGAGCTATGTATAAATCTCTTTATTAAACACTAGGAATACATACAAATAAAAGAGCAGAGACAGTTCTTTTGCTCAAGGAGATCATATTCTAAATGAAGATCCAATACACAAGAACAAAGGTTCAACTCCATGTTCTACAGAAAGGATGAAACTGCAAAGCAAATGCTAATATAACTTCTTTTATGTCATTTCCATTAAACGAGTTAAAAGTAACAAGGACTTTGGTGTCAATAACTTTGTTTTATGTAACTCTGGCAACTGTGTATATTTTTAAACATGTGTTTGTGTACATGTATATGTGTACATAGATGTTCAGTATATATATAATCAAATCTGTTAATGAACTAGAGAGGTGTTTATTTCAGCATCTGCGGTTGTCCCCTAGCATAACTGACAGATGAGAAAAGCTTGTTGCAAAGCAGTGAAGATGGCTGAAGTAGGCACTGTGAAGTGCTTAGGGTTTGGTCAGCCACGGAAGACATCAAAGTGATATATTTCTGGGTCATTGCTAATCATTCTGCTTTTTTCTTGCCCGTGGATTTGTGTAACTCTGAAAGAGAGAGTGAAGATTCTCACTTAAATCCAAATTCACAAACAAGTAAAATGTATTTGATCCTCTTCAAAAATAAGGACAGACAAGACCAAGATAAAGTGCATTTATCTTTCTTCTTTCATACCTAAAGTGACCTTCTTGGACAATAGGAATTGGATGTCCATCAGACATGTCAAAGTCAATATGTCCAAATTAGAATTCATTATTCCTGTCATCAAAAAAGTTCTACCCCTCTTAACTTCTCTATTATTTTGTATAAGTCCCACCATCCTTCTATTTGCCTTGGTTCCCCAGGTTCTCAACAACATTGTCCAAGATTCTCATTTTCCCTCCTTCCACATATTAGGCCACAGATTATTACTTAATTGCTAGCAATTTTTGAGGGACATTTTTTAATGAGGAAAACAGGCAAATGCCTCAGCTATATTAAAAGTATTTAGTAAATAGCAACTTAGAATTCTGAGCAATGTACTATTAACTTAAAAGGAATATAGTAACATAATCTTGCCTCATTTGCCTTGCAAGATCTAACCAAGATTTTTCATGGGCATTGGGAATTAGTCCTATAAATTTCACATTCAAAGTCATAAAACAGGCTGCTATTGAAGTGGAGAAAATACTTACAAATCAATTATCTGGGTAATCAAGAAAGACTTATGACAGGAGAGTGGAACCTGACTTGAACTAGACAGGAAAGTGTGGATTCTAAGAGGCCCAGGTGAAAAAGATTGCATTCCTGAAAAAGAAGACAGGCTATACAAAGATATGTATACAGTAAATATCATTCCAAATTCAGGATGTCTGGATGAAATTTACTTCTGTGAATAGGAATAATGTGAAATAAGTTTGAAAACATAGATTGGAACATTGTACAAACTTCTGTTCTTGAGAAAAAAAATAGGGTGGTATTTTAATTGTATTTGATATTGTGGCAAGATCACTGGTCTTGGCATTGGAAAAATTGTTCCTGCATCCTTTTTATTTATTACTTATATTTCCTTAGACATGTAACATATTCTTTTTACATATCATTTTCCTTCTCTTCAAAATGGCTATTATAATACTTACATCTTCTATGTAATAGAACTATTGTGAGGCTCCAAATATGATAATCTGTACATAATTTAATAGACCTAAAATGTTTCCTGAGAGACAATGTGACAGAATGGGTAGAGACAACTTTCGAGTCAAAAAAAATTGTGTTTAAATTTCCTCTCTGTCTATCAGAACATAGACAAGTCCTCTAACTTCCCAATGTCACTTACCAAAATTATTTTCTGGAGAAGAGTTGTTGATCAGCATTGTAGAGGGAATTTCTATATCCACCATCACCCTGAAGTGATTAAGTCACAAATCCAGACCCAAAGAAAATGCTTTATAAACACGAACTGTTTAATTTTTCCACAGTGGTGAAAGTACATATTATAAGTTATTTCAGGGGCAATTTAAATAATTTTTAAAATGACAAAAAATAGATCATTTTTCTTTAAATATACTAGATATCCAGAAAAATGTTACTGAATTTAAATTAGAACTTATTTAGGTCTGTAAAATGTGTTTGCTCACTAATTAATTAGAGGTATATTTGCATTGGAATTTCTGATAAGATGCTAAAATGATTTATAAGAAATTAGATCTCTAACATCTATCCTCCTTGTTAGAGAATAGGGTTAAAATTATCTTAAATAACTTCACAGGTTCCAATTCTAGTTTTAATTCTATATGTGATATAAACAAGAAGAAAAGAAGAAACCATCTAAAGGAAAAGAGAGATGCAACTTTGAATGAAATAACAAAAAAAATGACGGTGTTAAAATATCTGAAAGAGTGATTTATAATTGTTCCTATTCAAGATGATTCCAATATGGAAGAGACTTAAAATTTGGAGTACAACCTCCAGAAATTTTGGTGATACCTTTGAGAAGATAATGTTTAATTTTTCAGGCCTTTGACTGACTATAAATTCAGATCATTATCTTTTTCAACTTAAAATTAACAGCTGATTCATAACTCACTAGATTATATTATTAATTTTGAGAAAACACTTTAGTAGAAACACAATTCTAAATAAATCTTCAAGAGTTGTGCATTATACTTAAAATAAACACGCACACACACACACACACACAGAGAGAGATACACATGGATTGTGCAGTACAATGGAGATAAAGGGATGAGAGGGATGCATATCTTTTTTATCAGGAGATCATTTGTTTACCTTGATGATTATCTTCAGTAATCTTTAGACTTTTAAAAGTGATAAGAGATGGGAAAAGCTTTTAATTTCAATTACTTGTAAATGTTATCTCCTATAGTTTTTTTTTTTTAAACTACTTTGACATGACATTTATATTTAAAGATAAGTCTAAAAGATATAAAGCTGTTTTGGATTATAGGACAAATGAAATGTCTCCAGTTTTCAGTGTTCATCAGTTTAGTCTATACCACATAAAAATTTTTATTTAATTCTATTCTTACCCCTCCACATCTTTCCCCTTTTTGTGAGACAGCAAGCAATCAAATATGTTATACACAAGCCAATTATGTAAAACATTTCCATATCAATCATATTGTATAAGAATACTCAAATAAAAGAAAAAATGAAAGAATGGAAGTAAAATAACATGCTTGTCTGTATTCAATTAATATCAGTTCTTTCTCTGGAGTTAGTATGCTTTATCAGTAGTACTTTGGGATTGTTTTGGATTATTGGACTGCTGAGAATAGCAAAGTCATGCACAATTTTTCATCATTTAATGTTGCTGTTACTGCATATAACCTTCTTCTGGTTCTGTTCATTTCATTATGCACTAGTTCATGTAAATCTTTTCAGTTTTTTTTCCCCTGAAATCATCCCACTTGTTATTTCTTATAGCACAATAATATTCCATTACAATAATATACCACATTTGAAAACAGAGAGGAAGGAACTAAGCCAAGGATCAGTAGCCCCAGGACATCCAGAAGGAGAAAGAAAAGATAGAACTTAGCTGGGAAAGAGAAAAGAGATACTGAGTGTGGTCATAAGCTCTAGCAGCATCTAAGAATAGAAGACACAAACTGAATGCCACTAATGTATGCACTATGTAAGGACCAAAGAAAGTCTTAAGAAATGGCCTATTTTCCTCAACTTCTTCTCTTTTAGTTATTCTATGTTCTATGACCTTAATATAATATGTTGTTCCATTATCCAACCCTTTCCAGTAAAATTGAATTTACCTCAATTTCATAGAGGCCAAGAACGAATTAGAGATATAAATATAAATTTAGGTGGAAAGTCTAGCTTCTACATAAATATTAGGAGTTTTATTAATTGCTTAGAGAAATTGTATCTGAGTTCATTACCTGAAATAATGGAAAGAGAGGTATTACCTTTGAAAGAACTAGTGATGTTTGTTAGAGGGAGTTGGGGAGAGAATAATTTGAGTTCAAATCTTCCCTCATACACTAGTTAGCTATGTGACCCATGGTAAGTCACAATACTTGCAAGCCTTAGTACACTCAATTGTAAAAATGGAGATAATAACAGCTCAAACATATCACATGAGGATTAAATAACACAACATATGCAAATAACTTTTCAAACTTTGAAACTTTAAATAAATGTCATTATTATTGTTAATATTTTGTAAGAAGGAAGTATATTATAAATCTTGGAATAACCTGTGTAAATATATAGACATGGAATGTCTCAGTGGTACTTCTGTAGTACAGTTCTTTTAAAAATGTATTTTGGTTGATAAATCAAAACAAAACATAACACTTTTATACTCCTTTGGGCATAATTCTAAAATGTTCTGCAGAATGGTTGGATCAGTTTCTAACTATATCAACAATGAATTAGTATTCCTGTTTTCTCACATTCCCACCAAAATTCAACATTTTCCTTTTCTGTCATATTAGCCACTTTGATAAGTTTGAGATGGTACCTCAGAATTATATTAATTAGCACTTCTCTGATCAACAGTGATTTAGAACATTTTTCATAAGAAAGAGAGAGCTTTGATTTCTTCAATTAAAGCCTGCTGATTTGTATCCTTTGATTATTTATCAATTGGGGAATGATTTGTATTTTTATAAATTTGATTCAGTTCTCTATGTATTTGAGAAATAAAGCCTTTATCAGAGGTACTTGTTGCAAAAATTTTCCACCATTTTCTGCTTTGCTTATAGTTTTTTTTTTTTTTTTTTTTTTTTTTTTTTGGCATGGGTTTTGTTTGTGCAAAATGTTTTCAATTTTCTTAATCAAAATTATCTATTATATATTTTGTAATGCTTTTCTATATCTTTTCTGTCCTAAGTTCTTCTCAATAAATGTGATAAACTATTCATATTCTTTTAATTTACTTATAGTATCACCCCTTATGTGTAAATCACATACCCATTTGATTTTTCTTAGTATTTGATTTGAGATGTTGGTCTATAACTAATTTCTATCATATTGATTCCTTTAATATCCTTGAGTTTTTGTTCTTCCAGATGAATTTTGTTATAATGTTTTCTAGATCTATGAAATAATTGTTTGATACTTTGATTGTTATGGCACCAGATAAATAGATACATTTAGGTAGAAGTGTCAGTTTTATTATGCTGGCTTGGCCTACCCATGAGTACTTAATATTTTTCCATTTGGTTAGTTCTGACTTTATTTGTATGAAAAGTGTTTCATAATTGTGTTCATATAGTTCCTGAGTTTGTCTTGGCAGATGGATTCCCAAGTATTTTATATTACCTATTGTTATTTTAAATGAAATTTCTTTTTCTATGTTTTGCTGCTTCGACTTTGTTGATAATATATAGAAATGCTGGTAATTTATTTGAGTTTATTTTATATTCTGCAACTTTGTTAAAGTTAATCATTTTAAGTAGTTTTTAGTTGAATCTCTAGAATATTCTAAGTGTAACACCATTATTTGCCATGATAGTTTTATTTCTTCATTGCCGGTTCTAATTTCTTTTTCTTCTCTTGTAGCTAGTAAAGTATTAAATAATAGAGATGATAATGGTTGTCTTTGCTTCGCCTCTGATTGTACTGAGACAGCTACTGGCTTATTCCCATTTCAGATGTTTACTAATAGTTTTAGATAAATATTTTTTTATTATTTTAAGGAAATTGCATTTATTCCTATGCTCTCTAATGCATTTAACAGCAATGGATGCTCTATTTTGTCAGCTGATTTTTCCATATCTATTGATATTATTTCTGTTGATATTGGTATTGATATTGTCAATTATGCTAATATTGAAACGGTCCTGCAATTCCTGATATAAAACCCATTTGGTCATAATGTATGATCTCAGTATTTTATTTCAGAAATTTGCATCGATATTGATTAGTAAAATAAGTCTATATTTTTCTTCCTCTGTTTTGACTTTTCCTGATTTGGATATCAGCACCATTTTATTGTCATAAAAAGAATTTGGCAGGACTCCTTCAACTAGTCTTCCAAATGATTTATATAAAATTGGGATTATTCTTTAAATGTTTTATAGAATTTACTTGTGAATCCATCTGGACTAGGGCATTTTTTTTCTTCAGAAGGTCATTGATAGCTTATTCAATTTCCTTTTCTAAAATTATGTTAAGTATCTTATTTCTTCTTCTGTTAATCTGGGTAATTGGCATTTTTGTAGGTATTCATCCATTTCATTTAGATTGTCAAATTTATTGACATATAACTGAGAACAATAGTTGTCTAAATTCCTCTAAAGAGTATTGTTGTGTCCTGCTTTCTAGAGCCCCCAAATTGGGTCAACAAAACGAACCATTGCTTTCTAGAGCCCCCACACCAGAGTGATTAAAATAGACCTTCCTAGTGAAGTGATGAGGTGAGAACTCCTGAGGATGGTGGAAAAATAGAGTCTGTTTATTTCAAGGACTTTCCCCTTTTTATAATGTAACAAAAACAATACTACACATGTGGGATCTTATACACAACTTGCCATTGTACATAGTTTGCCACCTGGTATCACTCTTTTCCACCTGGTATCACTCTGCTTCAATCTCAACACAGATTGTCCCTGCCCCCTGACTTCTCAGGAAGGTCGAGAGCCCTTAGAGGAGATGGGGAGCCAAACCAGACATTGTTAGCAGGTTCCCTCTGGTCTGAAGGGTCTTATATCTTACCCAGAGTTTCCCCACTGACTGTGACCCTCTGCAAGTAATAATCAGTTAAAAAAGAAAGTAGATACTTCATACTAGGGTGATTAAGTTTTGAGGTAAATAACCTGAAATTTTAAAGATCCATTTTATATCTAATAGCCTATTCTCTGTTATATACTAAATAGCATTGGTCTAGATGAAAGAAATGGTATAAATGCTCATGATCTGCATTTTTTCATGAGTTACTTGAAAATTATAAATTATTCATAGATCTTTTCATTTGAAAGAACATTGAAGTTTGGCATTTTCAATCACTCAAGCATTGCTAATAACTTGATATTATTTGTTGGTTCTTTTTTGTGATTGTTTGCACTTCAATTATGTTTGAAATATTTAAAATCCTCAGACATTAAAATAGGAGGTTGTTTTTGTGTCCTGTGTATATATACATTTATATGTGTTCAAATATCTATTTGAATGTACAGAAGTATATATGTGACATATCTACATGTATTTATACATATTTATGTATATATGTACATTCCAAATATTTGATTAAAAATAGTTTTGTTTTTTATTTTCCCCAGATCAAGTGCACTCAGAATCTGATGGGTGAGAGTGGGGAGTCACTTTGACCAGAAAAAGACATGTTTTGTTCTGTTTTTCTCTGTCCTAGTAGTACCTTCTGATCATATCCAAACAACAACCCAATAAAGTTGTTTAATAGAAATTTAACTTGAGAACTATCCATTTCAGTTTTTCTGACTTTTCTTGGAGCATCATATAGAGGTTTACTTGATTGACTGTTTGCTTTTTGTCCTTCATTCTCCAAGAGAACTAAAATGACATCACTATATTACAGTTAAGTTACAGTGTGTCCAGTGGATGGTCAGTCCAATATGAGCTTGGAATGGTCTAGCAGAGGTTAATCTGGGACAAATAGTCCAGGTCAGCATTTGGGGTGAATTCTCTAAATTTGCATATCTCATATTTCTTTTGAGCTACTTCAATTCTGCTTTGCTCACAGAGCATAGCACTTTATCTGATGAGGGTATTCAATGTTGGGTGGTCATGTGCCAGTGTTTGCCATGTCACATAATCAATTCCAAAATTCTTAAGAAAGGATGTCCTTATATCTTTTTCTGTGAGTTCTTGTCCTTCATAAAATAGTCTTTATGGCACGCATACTTTGGTATTCAAGCAATGTGGTCAGCTTATCAGAGCTGTGTTCTCTGCAATAGTTTAAATGTTTGGCAATTTAATTCAAGAAAGTACATCAGTTTCTGGTATCTTATCCTTTCAGAATCTTCATAATACAATTCAAATGGAAATGATTCCATTTCCTGGCACTGAGCTGATATATTGTCCAGGTTCTATAGGCATACAACAATGAGGTCAGCTCAATGTCTTTGTAGACATTCAGTTTGATAGTCTCATACTTCTAGGTGTAAGGTGTGTTCATGGAAGACTAGTACCTCTGGTGGGAGGGCTGCCAAGTTCTTTTCAGGGCTGATGTCCACCTGATCCCCCCTCTCCCACCTGTGGCTCCAGGAAGCTATAGCATGCCCATAAACCATAGCCTGGTAAACCATTTCGGCAGACTGATTAAACCAGATTGAGAATAATAGAGGGGTCTCAAACCCATCATCGAGTTAGGGGACGTCTAACCCAAACATGTGAAGATTTCTTCTGAAATTATAGGTGGATGAGAACAATTTATTGCAATGGCAGTGACAGCAGATGAAGCAGACCCTATGGAGTGCTTAGAGCTTGGTTAGACATCAAAGACACCAAGAAGTGCATTTAGAAATAAGGAGTTGTAATGAGATTGCTCATTGCAGCTATTAAAAGTCCTATCCTTTATCCCTTAGAGGCTTTCATGGTTGCTTGTATAAGGGTAACTACTTCCTTCTTAGACTCCAGACAATTACACTATAGTAAGACCTGACCCAGTTTACCACTGTTTACCTTGTTGCTGCTCCTTTAGAAAACCAAAATGACTAAGGAATTAACTGTTTGAATGGAAACTTATGAGACTGTAGTTTGCCTACAATATGAATTCAACAAACATGTTAACTAGTTGCTACACCCAGGCAGTGGGGCTGGGTATTGTGAGTTCTGTTACAAAAAGAGAGCAGTACCTACTCTCAGGAATTTTACATTCTTACTAAAGGAAATATAACATATACAGACAAAAGTAAAAACAAAGTAAGTAAAGAAGGAAAGAACTATCAAGGAGTAGAAGTAGGGGGCTGTGGAACTGAACTAACTTCAAGGGAAAAATGATTATGAGAAATAAATATGATATTGTAATGCTTCCAAGATGGTAAGGGTTTTTGTTTTGTTTTGTTTTGTTCTTTTGTGAAAATACATAAATGGTAAAATGAAACAAGTTCAGAGAGAAGCTGGTAATCCAATTTGACTTGAATATAATGTGTGTAGGGAGAAAATGTTTGGAAAAGTCATTTGAAACCTGATCATGAATGACTTTAATTGTTTGTTCTCATGCCTTCCCTCTGTTAATTAATTCTGATTTGTCCTATACATAACACACTTTGTATAATGTGTTTGCATGTTGTCTTACCTTATTAGAGTGTAAGCTTCTTGAGGGCAGAGATTTTATTTTGTCTTTTTGTGCAGTGCCTAACACATGGCAGGCATTTTGATAAAGATTGATTGATTGATTGGATGGCCAGACTATGCATATTTCATTCTAAAGATAAACAATTTTCAGGGCTTGGAAAAGGGGAAGGAACATTTATATACTATCTACAGTGTCTTAGATTTTGGAACACTTTTGCCCAATGAGTGGAGAAATAGAACTCAATTGGTGAAATTTTACCTTTTGTTCTGTTTGGATTTGTATATTGTGAGATGTGTAATGTAAATGACTTTCCCTCTCAGCATTTCTTCTCACATTGCCTTTCCAAGAACAGATTTTAAGTGCTTTAAGATCCCATTTCTGCTTGTTTGAATCCGTTATCAGAAGTTTAAATCAGAGAGCCATACTTAGGGGATTGCATGTGATACTATTCCTTTTTCCCCTAAGTACATCTTTCAAGGATCCATTTCTATCTATCAGATAGCTTTCACAACCACAGAAAGCTTGCTTTATTTCAGAAATTGTATCTAGTTAGGTATTAGAATTCTAAAGAAAAAAGTAATAAGGTGAAGATAGTTTTTGTCATTTTCTTTATTCTTAGCTTTTATCTTCTGTCATATTGGGGAGCTGAACCTTTTCTCTTTGTATGAAGTAAATACAAAACTCTATCATAAGATAAGGCTAGCAGTATTACAGGGCAAAAAAGGAGTTACAAATACTATTTAAATGGGATTAGAAGTCTGTTAAGAAAAATGAATTTCTTTGAAATATATGAAAGGGTTGAATTGAATTGGGAAATATAGCAATTGTATATGTGTGTGTGTGTGTGTGTGTCTGTGTGTGTAAACTTAGAAAATATTCTCTACTGACATATGTTTTAACACCTCCACTTTTTAGTAGACAGTTTTCATAATATGGCGTTCATTAAAACAATACCACTTGCTGTCTAAACTTCTGGTGTTTCTCTATTCTGAATTCCAACCCTATCTCATCAACTCCCAATTAGATGTTTCCAACTATAGCTATACTATAAGTGTTTCAAACTTTACATATCCAAAGCATTTGTAAGTAGAATTTTTCCTTGCCAAACCCATTCAACCATCTTCTGAATTTCTCTGTTACTGTCAAGATCACCACTATTCTTCTATTAATTCACTTTAACATCTTCAGTGTTTTTCTCAGATATTTACTCTCCCTCCCCAATATATATACACTCTTGCCAAATTTTGGTTTTTCCACACTTCTCACATGTTGCTTCTCCACTCATATGACCACTACCTCACACTGGTCCTCATGCTGGCCCTCTCTCCTAGACCATTTTCTTAGCTTTCTAATTGATCTTCTTGCTTTGAGTTTCTTCCTTTTGTAACCTATATTCTATAACACACACATACACACACACACACACACATACACACCTTCCATAAACTTCACTCATTGCCTATTTCCAATAGGATAAAATATGAACTTTTCAGCATTTATTTTATTTTTATTTATTTTGTGATATGAAATTTAAACTAATAAAAACTTCCATTATTAAGGCCTAGAAGTAACTTCTCTGGTAGCCTTGAGTAAATCAAGAAATCAGTTTAAGCCACTGGTTAGGAAGAGAACAACTAGGTCGTGTAGTGGGAAGACTTGAGTAGAATAATCAGAATCACCTGGGTACAAATCCAGAATCAGATACTTGTAGTTTTGTGTCCATGGGCAAGCCATTCTAACTCTGTCTGCCTCATTTTCCTCTGTCTATAATGGAGGTATGAATGATACCTACCTTTTAGGGTTGGTATGAGGATCAAATAAGATAAAATTTGTTTTAAAAAAACCTTGTAAATATTTAAAGCACAGTGTAATGCTTAGTATTATTGAAAGATTAAAGAATTCTTATGTTAGTCAACTGGACATATCATAGAAGCTTTTTGGAGGCATCAAAAGAATAAAAAATCATTTCATAGGGTTTAGATCCTAGAACTAAAACCACAGAATTATTTATAGATAGAAGAGACCACAGAAAAAAAAACCCTAAATTAATCCCCTTGTTTCATATAGAAGGAAACTTCAGTGCAGAAAAATGTCAGTCATTGCTAAAGGACACACATATCATAAAGGGGTGAGAGGTGGAGTGGCAAAGGAAGCAGATGTCCTGACTGAATATGGTCCTAAGTGCAGATCCCTGTATGCTATTTTGATGCTGGATTAATATTTCATTCAATTTATTTTTCCATTCCTTAAAGAACAAAAGCAAAGGGACACTATGTAAAACAGTAATGATAAGTGCTGATTATTTTAGTGTTTTCTATTTTTATTATGATACCTAGCATCCAGAACTTCCTCCCTAAATATTTATTGAGTTCGAGCCTGTCATCTAGAATTTTTTAATGACAACTCTTTCCAATCTAAATTCCCTTGTAGAACATTAAAACCTATAGTATATGAACAATTAGTGATATACTTGATAGCTATGTACCAGTAGTATAACTATCAATTTCAGAATACTAATTATTGCTTCCCTGTATCCCTAACTTAAGGTTTCCTCCAAATTATACCTTATAATGGCAAAGCTTTCATTGACCTCTCTCTGGGTTTTTAACCTATAGCCACCATTAGATCATTCCTTAAAGCTGTGATTTTCATACCTATGTGAGTAATGATCTCTTCATTTATTCATCTATTCAACAAGAAGCTACTGTTTACTTTGCACAAATTATTGTACTTAATGCCTAGAATGCAAAGACAACTCAAAAGACACTTCTTGCCCTCAAGAAACTTACATTGTACTGGGATATGGGGAGAGTAGGGAAACAATGGATATTTTTTTGCAGATTTTACAGATAAATACTTTGCACAGAATACTTACAACCTGAGGAATCAGTGAAATTTTCCTGTGGGTCATAGAAACTAAACTTAAACTTGAGGTAAGATAAGAATTCTAAGAGAAAAGTTAAGAAGAAATGTATTACGAGATGTGATCTGCTTGTTAAAAATTAAAAATAACTTATTCAAGCAATAAATTCAGGGGTTGGCATATATAGGCAGTAGGCACGAATCTAAATAATATAATTTGAAGTGTACAGGAAGACTGAACTGTCCCAAAAAATCTTTGCTGAAGGCCCATCATTCAGGGGAAAATGAGGCATGTAATTATTTTATTGCAGTACCAGTGGAACTTTGGTTCCACTTTTTCTGATTCCTAGGTTGTATCAGACAATTACTTCAGTTTTCATATTCCCCAGCTAGCCTCTCAGTTTTAAAATGATTACTTCTGACTATGGAGTTTGAGTGTCTATGGAATTGACTTCTTTGGAAAATGAGATGCTGAGAATGATACACACAATCATCATAAAAATAAGAGCACATTCTTACATTCAGTTAGATTACTGAATTAGTAGGTTAATGATGATGCATTTATGATTTCATTTAACTGAATTGCTTTGATTTCATGGAGAAGGGAAGTGCCCCTCACTTAGGAGAGTTTCAGTGCAGGAAAGAAAAAGTAGATTTTTTTTAAGAGCATATTGTACTAACCAGGACCTATTTAAAATGATCAAAATTGTTCTTCTATTATTTTCTTATTGATCCTATTTATAATTAACTGCTTTTACTCTGCAATTGCTTCAGTCATGGTGCTCTGTCTTTGAACTTTCAAATGGTCTGAAAAGAGTTAAGTTGAGAAGTCCTACTTTCCTGCTAATCACTGATCTAGTCTTGCTCCAAGGAATTTAACTGGTCTTGGAAAAGACACAAGAGAATTAAGCCTGAAACCTTTGCAGCAACATCACCCCCACCACCACCCACAAAAACACAGCAAAGAAAAGTCCATAACTGAAACAACATCAGAAACAATCCAGATATCACATTTTCTCTGAATGCTGCTACATATAAATTATAGCAGTAGAAGCAAAATAGTGAAACCCTCAGCACCAAGCTCCACATCTTTTTTTATGGGATGTGGGAGAATTCATCTTCCTTTACAACAAAAATGACTATATTTATTCAAATACTGAACAATGTAGATGATAAAGACCAAATGAGAAAATTAATCATGTAGTCATAGAATAGAGATTAGACTTGATTTGTATGTCCCAAGAGAAAAAAACTAAGACCAATGAGTAGGAGTTGCCTAGTGGATAATTTAGTCTTGATATGAGAGAGAAAAATTTAGACAGATAGACAGACCAAGACAGAGAGAGACAAAAAGAAGGAGGAGAGAAGGGCAGAGACAGATAAATTCTTAAGATTTTCTCATTCTTACTTCTCACTAAGCAGTCCAGCAGCAAGTGGAATCTTCACACTTGGAATAACTTGCAGTCTATAGTGACAAGTAAGGATATATAGTTTATTAAATTTTCTCTTGTCATGTTGGAATTAGTTTTGGGTACAGTGTTCCTTGGTGACATATTGTCCAGTATGAGCAGTCTAAAGTTTTGTTTTGTTTTGTTTTATAAAGTGAAATTTAGCAAAGGGCAAGTCTTTATCTGGTCTGTGTTATTATTGATTATATTAACCTTAGAATCAAGAGTATTATTTGAAATTTGATTTTAAGGACACTAGTATAGAGTAGGATAGACTCCAATTTGGAATGCTTTCTGAGAATGGTTGTTGCAGAAGCAATTATTTTATTCTGCACAGTAGAAAGCTTGGATAAATGACAGGGGAACCCCAGAGCTCTGTGTAGCTAGATATTCTCTGTTGGCTATGCCTCTGTGCCTGTGAGCCCACTGGATCCTTCTGCCAAGACACAGTCAGGACCAGCAATCTATAATAATGATAATGCTGATGATGTGTGCTGATGCTTTTTAATTCTATAGTTTATTCCTTCCAAAAAATCCAAAGTACTGTGGCCCAGATAATTTCTACCTGTCTGTCTGAGTGTAAAGACTAATCTCTTCTATATTTCAAGAAACATTTCAGTGTATTTTAGAGATAAATGTTGACAATGCTGTAAAAAAAAAACTGTCAATGTTTCCATTCAGCATATTATATGCCCTTTTTGTGCCAACAAGAATTGCTGGTCTCTTTAATGACAAAAATATCCTCTTAGTGAGCCTGAAAAGAAAGGAGAAAGACAAGTGATGATTTCAACTTTTAAATGATCTATCATATACATGTCTTGTCAAGTGAAATTAATGGAGTTCATTTTTATGTATGAAGACATTTTAAGGGTTATTTTCCCTTTTAACCAAGAAACGGGTCTTTAAAATTTCCTTATTTTGTGTGATGGATATGAAAGAATCAATGAAATTTGGAATTTCCATTTCCCTGAAACAGAAAAAAAAAGAAATTTATTTTATCAATTCCAATTTCCTTTCATTTTTCCGTAGAATTCCTAGTGTCCATTTGTTTTTAAGTATATACATAATATACACATGTATGTAACCATTTATACATATGTGTCTATACATATATTTACAAATATATATTCATATACATGTAAACAATTAAGGTTTCCACAGATCTGTCTTTTTTAGACACCCCAAAAGGACAACTTGAATTCATTATGAATGAGGCAAGAATGAATTAAAATCATAGGCTTTGATTGTTTACAGGGAGAAAGAGTGGAGGAACACTTAAGCATGTTGATTTACACAGTTTCACATTCACCAAGTCGCCCATGTGCTGCCTGCGTTTGCCGCCTACTCAGTTTTGCTGCTGCTTGGGTAAGAACAGAGTCAGAGTGTACTGTGGGGGTGTGCAAGAAATGGAGAGAATTACAACTCCTGAGGCTATAGTGAAATGTGTCACTTATTTGGTAATAATAATTATATGTAATGCCATAAAATAAACCCAAATTACTTTAGTCTTTGAGTATTATTTGGGAGGAAAAATAAACCCTATCAAATAAGCATTTTCCTTTTGGGTGAAGGTTACAGCAACCTCTGTTATGCCCACCAGCTAAAACATCATAACCAGGATTATATATGATGTGAGAAAGTTAAAAATGACAGAAATATAAACAGTTTTGCAGACATTTATATTCTGCCTTTATCATTACCATCTCCTTTCAAAACTTGTTATGTTAAGAGGACAAAAACAACACAAAACCTGGCCTTTGAAACTTCTGTGCTTCCACAATAATTTTGAGAACTATTCATCTGGAAATTGCTCTTGCAATTTTTACAATAAGCTATTTCAGGTTAAATTTCATTATAATTAAACTGAAAAACAAATTCTCCTTTATTAAGTCAAATATAGCTAACTATGCTAATATGTATTTAAGGGGAGATAATAAAATTTTGAAAAAGAGTACAATGTCTCACTTACATCTGTTTTCAAAAATTTCAGTAAAACCTCAATTAAATAGAACTCAATAACCTGAAACTCTAAACTACTCTTTTAGGAAGGTCAGAGTTCACAGGGCAAACTAAAGAAAACTATTATCAACAAAAAGAAGCAAGCTCTCCAAAGAAACATACTACTTTGTAACCAAACCCTATTTAAAAAAAAAAAACAAACAACTGAGTTTAGGAGAATCCTTGAGTACTAGTTACAAGATATTTTAAGCATAAGGTATCATTTTAAATTTCAAACAATTTCACTAAATTCCATATGATATTGTATTTGTAAAATTTACAGTCTACTAATTGAGAAAATTTATGATGATAAAAAGTTATTATGAATCCTATAATACCTTTAAATGAATTTCTACTTTCTTAATCACAGCAACATTCAATTGAATTCAGTAATCTCACTAATTTTTTTTAACAAATTAGTAGTACAAAAAGAAATATTAGATGGTCTTTGTCCTCAAAAAGCTTATATTCTAATAGGGGGATACAGCAAGTAATGGTAAGATGATGATGATGATGACAATGATGATGACGAGACAATGAAAATGATGATGATGGTGGTGGTGATGATAATGAGGATGATGATGAAGGGGGGAGGAGGAGGAGGATGGCAACAAAATAATAATGATAAGTGAAGTTGAGGTAGGAAAGGAAACTATGGAAGAGTAAAAGTGAAGAATTCATGGAACAGGATAAAACCTGACCTGAGCCTCTGAAGAAATATTAGTATTCTGAAAAGCAGAAAAGAGTAAGGAATGCCCTTTGGGCACTAATGGGAAATAGAATGTACAAATAAATGAAGAAAAGATGGTAAAATGTTGAATGCTGGAAAGATCAATTAGTCCAATATTTGGTCCTAAAAGATAGATTATGTGAAGAGAAATAATGTGATAGAGTTCTAAAATCTTTGGTTGGAACGTGATCATCAAAGGCCTAAAAAGTTAGACTAGGATTTCATTTTTCAATCTAAAATCAACAGAGAAACATTGAAACTTTTTAAATAGGAGAGTGACAAAACCAGATATGTACTTTAGAAAGAATATTTAGAGATGTGAGTCAGGAACAATTAGAAGAATACATATTTTTTGTTTTAAAAAAGTGTAATGAGGATACAAATAGAGTAGTGACCATCTAAGTGGAATATAGAAAACTGGTTCAAAAGATATAGAGGTCAGGACTGATACCTGATCAGATACACAAGGGTAAAGAAAAAGACAAGATTGACTAGTATTATAAACCAGAAAGCCTGGGAGAATGGTGGAATCCTCAATAGAAATAGAAAAATTTGAAAAGATAATAGATTAAAGGAAGAGATAGTAAGTTGCCCTGTAGATGTTATCTTTTTATGGAATAGATGTGGGAATTTTGTTTTAAAAGAAGCATTCAGAATATCCCTGGGTAAAAAAAAATTAATATAAACTTAAACCTACCAATCTTTACCATATACCCATATACCTTCAACTGGATAATATAAGTTTTGGTATTCATCATAATTATACTTTATAAGATACAGCAGTTATTTGAGTACTTTATTTACTATGGCAAGAAATTACAATGAGCCATTTGGGAAAGAAGTTCAAGGATAATTGAAACAAAAAGAACTTTAGCATTTTGGAACTACAAACTATAAAATGTACTTTAAAATGAAGAATAGATTGACTATATTTTGCATTTTTGAACTACTTTTATGCATATTGATAACACTACTTTGAACCATTAGAAGTTGCCTCCCTATATTTTAGAGTAAAACTTGTTACTTAGATCTTGTCTACCTAGGTAAATACTTTGTATTTCATATCTAGGATTATTTTTCTACACAATACTTATTAAAGATAGGAAATTTCATTTTGCATTATTTAGAAATTTTAAAAATAGTGTTTAAATATATTTCAAGCTTAGGAATAACTTCCAATTTTTAAGCTTTTTAATAAGCTCTATGGAATACATTTTCTTAGTTCAAAAGTTTAAGTAATTAGGTCTACAATGCTCAGGAATAATTAATTGGTATTTTTAAAAAATTGATTGCACTTAGATTTGCCCCACAACATTAATGTCAAGAAGCATTACCACCCTAACAATTTGCAAATTTCTGCAGCACAAGGAATTCTGAAAAAACATTATGCCATTTGTCCAACCCCAAAGCTCCAACAAGCCTTTAAGTTAACAAGAATGAAAATAGAAAGAACAACAAAACATTCCAAATAAATTCTTGTAAAATGTAATGAACATGATTGGCCCCACACAGAGATTTGAGAAGGTACACCTATCTCCCATTTGCAAAAGCTGTGGAATTGATTTGTTGATTTGTTTCATCGAACTGTTTATTTTTTCTTTGTTTTATTCTTTTTTATGTACTGCTAAGGGAGAGGACACACTTGAAAATGTAGGTTATATAAAAACCAAAATATTAATAACTTAAAAGAGGCCACCTGACCCAAAACTTGGCCTTCCTGTTTAGTGAGGGGGAGACAGAGTAGAGTAATACCAGAAACTGATCAGAAGCTCTCCCTTTTAAATAAAATTTTCATCTTTGGTCATGTGTTACATGTGTTCTTATCATTTATATTTGTACTTTACCATTATTAAAATTAAATTTAAAAAAATAAGAGGTAGCTTAATATAGAAGGAAATAAGAACTATATTCCATACATGAAGAGATTAGGGTAAAGTATACCCCAAATATCTGATTGAGGGCTCCCCATGGCTTAGCTTGGAATATGATTTTCTTAGGTTTCCTACCTACTGCTATTATGGATATAGGTTGTTTAGACAGGTGTCCTAAGTTAAGAAGATATTTGCCTCCCTTCCTACTTTCACCTTAGCTTGACCATGTTTCCTCTCAGTTTGATCTAGAGTATAAAAATGTAGAAAGTAATTTGCACATTATATTCTAGGAATTAGTCATAAATTTGGTTCTTTACTTTTCTCTCTCCTAGAACTATAGGAAAAAAAGCCACATATAACTATTTTTTTAATATAGCTTTTTATTTACAAGATATACATATATGCATGGGTAATTTTACAGTATTGACAACTGCCAAATCATTTGCTCCAATTTTTCCCTTCCTTCCCCCCACTCTCTCCCCTAGATGGCAGGTTGACTAATACATGTTAAATATGTTAAATACAATAAATACATGTCCATACAGTTATTTGCTGTACAAAAAGAATCGGACTTTGAAATAGTGTACAATTAGCCTGTGAAGGAAATAAAAAATGCAGGCGGACAAAAATAGAGGGATTAAGAATTCTATGTAGTGGTTCATAGTCATCTCCCAGAATTCTTTTGCTGGGTGTAGTTGGTTCAATTCATTACTGCTCTATTGGAATTGATTTGGTTTATCTCATTGCTGTAGATGGCCAGGCCCATCAAAATTGATTAGCATATAGTATTGTTGTTGAAATAATGATCTTCTGGTCCTGCTCATTTCACTCAGCATCAGTTCATGTAACTCTCTCCAGGCCTTTCTGAAATCATCCTGTTATATACCTAATTTCTTACTGAGATTATTTGATTCTTCCATGATTTAGATCATCCAAAGGAAACAATCACATTATAATCTAAAATTTCTTAACTATAAAAATGACATAATTAAAAAAGGTACAGCTAAAAATAAATTTTCCCAGGAATAGTCATGTACCCATTTACCCTTTTTGTTGTCTTACACTAGCAACTTCTTGTGTTATCTCTATATTATTTCTAGATGTGCTCTTTTAGATCTTTTTTGTAACTCCAGAATCATGAAAGCCACAATCTCTCATCACATTAAGAAATTTACAAACTTTTGTAACAAGCAGTCAGAGTGACCTTTCCCTTCTTCTCCTCTCTCTTTTGTTTCATTTTCTCTCTCTCTCCAATTTTTCCCATTCCCTCCTTTTTACCCTTTCTCTCTCTTCTCTCCTCTTTTCTATTCTCTCCTCCTCTCCCTTTCTTACCCCATCTCTTCCTCTTTCTCTTTTCCTCTACTTCTACTTTCCCTTTCTCCTTCATGTCCCCTCTTTCTCTCCAGTCCCCCATGGAAGTAATATATTTTAATTCACTGTATATTTCTAGAAATCCTGCTGAGGGTTATAATAAACATTTCCATCAGTTTACATATCAGGTCACTTCCTCTAAACAAGAGTTGCCCAACATAGGCCTGCCCACAATACCTACAAAGGCTGCCAGAACTAGATTAAAATGTAATTGAGAATATTTTAACAAAATAAAACTTCAATAAAATGTAAAAATATCAATAAGCAATTTTCTAAGTCATTATGAGGCTCATAGCACTCTCATTTCTATTTGAGTTTGACAATACTTTTCTAGATTTCCTGATTGTAGGTATGGATAAAAAGTACAGTTTATTCATGTAAAACCAAGTTACTATAGATAAGAAAGGAAACAAAATCATGAAAGGATAGGGAACAAGTCACTTAACATGTGGGGTAATATTTATTACCATTGAGCTCAAAAAGAGAATTATTTTAGGATGTTATATATTAATTCCAGTACCCTGACTTTTTGTACCTCATGGCTTAGCCTGTTGCTATTTAATTATAAAAACTTTGCTATTGCAAATAAATAAATAAAATAATAAAATCAGTGATGTATCACTGCAGAAAACTTCATATACCATATGTGGAGAAGCCAATATCCTGACATACTAATAACCTCAAAAATATCCATATATTTCTCAAGGTAAAGCATGCAAATTACTCATTAGTAGCATACATGATTGTTTTTCCATGTTTAAGTATTGTTCTAAATACAGGACATGACCCTAACTGGGCTAAAAAAAAAAAAAAAAAAAAAAAAAAAAAAAAAACTAAACATCCCTTTTCTCTAGGTTTGTTATTGATAGATCTGCTAGACTAGAGTCTTCATAAGTGCATTGCAGGAATTTCCTTCTCAATGAATAAATGAGAAGAAAGCAAATGGACTAGCTATTACAGGGGTCCTCAAACTACAGCCCGCGGGCTAGATGCAGCAGGTGAAGATGTTTATCCCCCTCACCCAGGGCTATGAAGTTTCTTTATTTAAAGTCCCACAAAACAAAGCTTTTGTTTTTACTATAGTCCGGTCCTCCAACAGTCTGAGGGACAGTGAACTGGCCCCTTATTTAAAAATTTTGAGGACCCCTGCCATGTCCAATGCAGCTGGTACTAACTAGAATAATCTACAGGAGGGAAACTTTGAGCTTAAACTACCTTACACCTCTCCTTACCCCATACATGTAGTAAATACTTCTTTTCTCATCAGAATTTGCCATATTTAGATCCTTTGAATAACAGTCATAATTCAAGGACTTTTCTAATCCTTGAGCCACATTGCCTTACTAAACTATCTAGTTTAGATAGTATGTTTCCTCTTGCTCCATTAAATCCTTTCTAACCATTAATTGTATAGGAGGAATGTGAGTGTATTTGATATATTTGGATAGAAAACTGACTCTAAAATCAAGAAAACTTAGGTTCAAGGGATATATATAATATGGTCATATGACCATAACAAGTTACCTATTACTTCAGTGTCTGAGATGCTTTAATCTCTGAAGTATAGATGAATTCTCCACATTGAGGAAATCACAGGATCAGGACAGAAAAAAAGAAAGAATAGGAAATAAAGATGAAGGCATATGACTGTATTCATTTCCCTATAATTGTGCATAGTTATTTTCACTTATGGCACTTTTCAATTCGTTTCTTATAAGGCTTATAGAAGTTTATTTTTTTTATATATTGCTTTCAGCATCCAGATAAAAAGTGGATAGATTTCTAGACTTCTAATCAGCTTAAGTTACTGACTGTGTGAACTGGAAAAAATTTTTTTAATTTAACTTCTCAGCCTCAGTTTCCTCATTTTAAAAATAGATACAATAATAGAGTTTATCCTACAGGTTTGTTGTGAAGATAAACTAATTTAGCATATATAAAGCACTTTACAAGCCTCAAAACATCATACAAATATTAGTTATTACTATTATTAACATTATTGTAGTACTAACTCATAACTCGGGGAAAAGGTGGAGGGAAGTTCTATTCAAGGGAATGAACAAAATTAGACAAAATATGGATCAAAATGGATAGGAAATGTAGTACTTTTTATTTCTTTCTGATCATATAGAATTCAAAAGACTTTTGATCATCTTTGTACCACTGTTTTCATAGCTGTAAGTGCTGGCCACACATTCTTTTGTTAAGCAGGATGTGAAACACTCAAAATACAAACATTGATTTACATTTTAAATAATTTTAATTTTTTTCACCAAATAAACTTAAAAGCTTTATGTTTTCTTACTAAATTGTAATTGATGCTTGAGAAATGCTTTAAATTTTTTTTTCATTTGACATTGAGGAGAAGCACTTTATTTTGAAAGTCATTGTCCTTCAGAGAAATTTCAATGATATAATTACAATGGAGATTAGGTCATTAGAAGCAGAATAAATAGCACTTCTGCAAGAAAAACAAAGAATTAATTAATTAATTATTCAATGAATAACTTCACATCGAATATTGTAAGGAAGGAAGCTAAAACAATTCTTTCCGTTAACCAAGTAATTTTCTAGCTCACTATGCTTTTACTTATAAGAAGACAATATATGAAGGATTCTTGAAATATCCACATATTCAATGACTCTTTTGGGCAACAGATCTTGGTTATATGTATTTTTAGTAATTTACTTAGGTGTTATTGATTTTAAGTCTTTATCAGAAATATCTGAAGAAAATATTTTTCTTTTAATATATAGTATCTCTTCTTAGCAACATTTTGTTTAAGAAAAAGTTCAATTTTATATAAAATATTTTGTTTTATTAATCTTTTTAAATTTCTTCCTTTATTACTCACTTATAAAAATCCATCCTAGTCATAATTATGAAAGGTATTCTTATTTCCCTCCATATAAAAATGATGTGATTATTCATATTTAAGTCAAGAATCCATTTCAAATGAATTGAAATATATAGTTCTAAATGCTAGTCCTTTTTTTTTTTTTTTTGATCATACTTCTTTGGTATTCCCCTAATGTTTCTTTTTCTTTTTCTTCTTCCTCTGAGGCAATTGGGTTACACAGGGTCACACAGCTAGGAAGTGTTAAGTATCTGAGACCAGATTTGAGATGTTTCCTAACTTCAGGGCTGCGCCACCTAGCTGCCCCATGTTTCTTAAGAAATAAAAAAAATCTTCTCAAGACTTTATCTTTCCCTTGACTTTACCAAATTTCATGGCATTGAGTTTGATAGTTACTGACGTTTACTTATCTAATGTGATCTAGAATTGGGGATCATAGAATTATAGCTGGAACAGTTTTCAAAGTCCATCAAATCCAAAACATTCTTGAATTGATCATTAATTTGTGAATTATGAAATGAGGATGATCAGACCTGAGTTTGGGGGGGTATTCATCAAGAATGTCTTTTAATAACAGCAGAAAAGAAGTTTGCAGCCATACTTTATTTAGGGAAAGAGAGCGCCAAAACTAGTGAAAGAGTTACAGAAGCAGAAGATCATGAGAACAGGGGAATGGAATGGTAAAGGGAGTCAGGTTGCTTAGGGAAGAAGTGAGAGAGGATTAGAGATAAGCAGTATCGCTCACTTAACCTTTGATTAGAGTTGAGAGCACTTGGTAACAGAGACATGATGGAGATGGATGAGTAGATGAGAGCAAGAGTTTAACATCTCATTTTTATAGTGTTTGGGATGGGGTGGCGGTGGGTAACATGCTAAGTCTTATCTGTACTACCTTGGGATTAGTTCATTAATATAGCCAAATCATCTCAAAGATGTAGTCAGAATATCCACATCATCTCAAAGTTATCAGCACTTTTTGATATTCTGCTGATCTGGAATTTTTTCTAAGAATTACATTTTATAGAATCAAAAACTTTGATAGTAGCTTCCATTGATTCAGCACATAGTGTTAGATTGTAAATTTTGGTTGATATATGATAAAATTTGTGAATTGTACTCCAGATTATACATGGCTTCTAGATTCTCCTTTTGCAATATTATTTCCTACTATTGCCTCTTCTTTAGGCAATAGAACTCACTGACTTACTCAGCTGACTAGAAGGGCAGTGGTGTTCAAGGAGAGCAGAACAAAATACAATTTTAATAAGCTTTTTAATTTTGAACAAATGAAGAAACTAAGATTCAAACTACTTTGTAATTTTTATATCTTTCTCTTTACAAAAATAGTTAGACTTGTGGAAATATGTTCTTCCTTCAATAGCTTCATGACACAGTAAAGAGAGTGTCAGTGGAGTCAGAAAGACTCCTCTTCCTGAGTTCAAATCTTATCTCAGATACTTACTATCTGTATGACCCAAGGCAAATCACTTAACCCTGTTTGTCCTGGCTTTCTCATCTATAAAGTGAGCTGGAGAAGAAAAAGACAAACTTGAAATGTATCTTTGCCAAGAAAACTCCAAAAGTGGTCACAAAGATTGGATAAAACTGAAAAAATGACTTAAAAAATAATCTCATTGCTATATTTCATTTGAGATACTCAGCACTGTGTTCCTCTATGAGAAGCAGGTTATTACTTTGTATGCTTTTGTAAATTAACACATTAAAGTCAGTGTTTCTATAATTCTATCCAGATTTAAGGCCAGATGCAGCAGCTGAGGATGTTTATCCCCCTCACGCAGGGCTATGAAGTTTCTTTATTTAAAGGCCCACAAAACAAAGTTTCTGTTTTTACTATGGTCCATCCCTCCAACAGTCTGGAACAGTGAACTGGCCCCCCTATTTTAAAAGTTTGAGGACCCCTGGTACTATAGAACATATAAAAACTAAATTTGGCCTCAGAAAAAGTTTTGTTCATTGCTATTAGCATGCCATCTCCTTAGTATTCTTTTCATATAATTGTGGATTTCTTCTTTCTTGCATGTTAAAAAAAAAAAAATTGGTAGGCCAATTCACACCGCTATGCGAATAATGTATAACAACTTAATATATGTTTTCTTTCAAATGCATTTGGAATTCAAAAGGGGATTTCTAGAGAGGATGTTATTTAATTTAAAGACACACATCTATAAGCAATGTTTTAGATATCTAGAAACATCCTTCTGAGTAATATTTGGAATTCCCCTCAGTCACAATAAAGAAATAGCTATGAATACAATGAAAGCTGTAATGGTTAATTCATACTGAAGAAGCTATTCTGTCACAAGACCATGATTCATGGTATAGGTCAATACACCAAGATAGCTGGAGCTTCTATATGCTTTGAGCAAACTTGTGTATCTATATTTATGTAATATAATCCCTATTACTTGTCTAGTGTATTATGTGGGTCATAATGGGAAGAGAGTTAAAAGAAAAAACAATAAATCTTTATATATCAATTAAAATAGAAGTAAATATTCATTTGAACCTTTGCTTTTCAGAAGATAATCATCAGTGAAGGTTATTAACATGTAATAAAGTCATTAGTTGCTATAGTTGCAGAAGAATAAAGAGCTCCTTCCTGTAGAGAACTAAAACTGTATTTGGATATTCTTGTGAGTACCTGACTGTTTATATATGCAGGGATGCAGAAAATATCTCTTAGCTCATGTAATTTATGAACAGTTTTACTTCTTTCCCAATTAGATTTTTAGGATGGATGATGTGGCAGTAAAATATTCTGAGTATTTAAAATCTAGTGCATGTAGATTTTGATGAGATACTGATTAAGTTATAAAATAAGTCCATAAATTTTTTTAAAAGGGTTTGTTTTATTTTTAAATGGTTCATCTAGAACCTGAAAAGGAAATGTATCGATATCTCAACAAACATTTATTAATTACTGTTTATGTACCAAGCTCTATAAAATTAAACTATTTCTGTCCTGTGTGTATATACTTATGAATATGTGTACATATGTGTGTATGGATATTTTCACACATATATACAGTATTGTGTATATTGTCTCCTTAATAGAATAAAAGTGCCTTGTGATAAAAGCCGATTTTTTTTTACTTTGAATCCTAGCAGAATCTGGTACATAGTAGGTATACTTTTTGAGATATGTACATACACATAAAATATATCAAAATGATTACAGTACATTTTCAGGAAAAGAACACTAGAAACTAGGGCTAATGGGAATGTATCATTTGGGAAGTAGCTCTTGAATTGAAATTTGAAGAAATTTAGAGATTCTTAAAGGTTGAAGTGAAAAAGGAAACCTGATCAAAAGCCTGTACAAAAGCACAGAGGTAAGATAACAAATGTCATGCATGAGAAACAGAAACAAAGTCAGTTTGGCTAAACTGAAAAATATGTGAAAGGGAACCTGGCAAAAGGTTATCTTAGGGTTTCTTTTTTTTAATAACTTTTTATTGACAGGACCCATGCCAGGGTAATTTTTTTTACAACATTATCCCTTACACTCACTTCTGTTCCGATTTTTCCCCTCCCTCCTCCACCTCCTCCCCCAGATGGCAAGCAATCCTATACATGTTAAAGCATATCCTAGATACAACTCAGGGTTTCTTAAACTGTTTCTACTTCCAACATCTATTAACTTGAGAAATATTTAGGTGATCCTGAATATATAGATATATATGTATACAAATCAAATATTTACTGATAATAAATCATAATTTTGTAACCCATGCATAATTTTGTAGCATTTATGGGACCCCATGTGGAGTTGCAAACAACAATTTAAGATGCTGGAGGTTAAAGTAAGGTATCAATGTTAAAAAAAAATCCATATTTAATTCTAGCAATGCCTGAGATTCACTGCTTCTTTTTAAGCAGACATGGGAGGGAGGGGTTTAAAATGAAGTTCATTGAGGAGTGGAATAATATGAAGAAAGGAAACATTTGAGGCACAGATTCTAAACAGGAAACTGCTGAAATCATATGTGAGTGCAGAGAAGGGGATAGTTGTAAGAGATGATTATGCATGCATATGTACATGCTAAAATTATATATATATATATATGTAAAATAGATTTCAGATGACAGCCCCATATATAGCCAGTATGCAGTATGCTGCTTGACAGTGTAATAAACAGCTAGTTTTCATCTATGCATTATTTGTTACTAACTCAATTCCCAATTAACTCATTCCAGGTTTTAAGGCAATCATTGGGTCATGATTTGAAATTAACTTATAAATCAATAGAATTGTACGATCTCATCATCTGGCAATAATCTCTGAGTCTTTTAGGATTATAACTTAAGACAAAGAAACTTTTTTTTATTTGACTTATATTTAGATATTTTAAAAACATATCAGTGAATACTTAGATTACAGTCTAACCTTAAACCATGAACCAGAACTTTGAACTCTTTAACCTTAAACCAAACACTACTCCATCATTCAGGACTCTTAAGAGGGCAGTCAAAATCTCCCAAGCATTATCTGTAAAGCATCTTTTATACAGGATGAGTTAAGATCTGTTGTCACAGGAAATGTCTCTTTATATGCTTTTTATACCTGTTTATCTGTAAGATAGAGTATAAGAAGAAGAGTAATGTGAAATGTGGAATGGAAGCCTGAAACCAGACTATAAAAAGTTTAAATGCTAAGCAGAAGAATTTGTATTGTGCCTTTAAGGAAATAGAGAGCTAATGAAGATTTTATAGCAAAAGAGCAACATGACTGAATGAAAAACATTTATTCATTACTTACTATGTACAAAGTACTGTGCTAATCTCTGAGAATATAAATAGAAAAGTAAGTTAGCTCTTGTTCTCAAAGAATTCACTTTTAAGAAGGGAGGGCAAAAAGACAATGTATTTATATAGAACGTTTTAGTTACAAGTCAAGTATAAAGGTCTCATGGTCTGAAGATGGCAAAGAATATGGTCATGACTCTTCATTAATGTCATTGCATAGATAAAATTATATTTGTTTTTTAACTGTTGTTCAATGTTAAGGAATTTTATCAAGAGCTTTCTTTTCTGGGTCTTTAGGAGTTGGGATTGCAACAGCTGAAGGAGGAGTATCTCCACAAGAGTTGTGTCCCAGAATAATTGCTGAAGGCATTGTGCTGGAAGCTCTTGGATCTCGATGCTGGGATATTTCAATGGGGTCTCAGTGGAGATTATGTCAAAGCCATGGCAGTGGTTTTAAGTTGCATAGGACGTTCTTCTTCCTTTTTCTTCTTTATGGTACATTGTTGCTTCAAGTAGGCTGGCTTGCCCTACTGTGAGTAACAGTTGGTGGGCAGTTGATAGGGATATTGGATTCTTCTCCATAGGAGTTCCTTTCCTGAAGAAAGACTGTGGTGGATGGACTGGAATCAGAATCAATAGTCTGGGAAGTATTTTCCCTTCAAGAACTCTTGAGCCTCCCTGTTGGGTAGCAGTTGGTCAGCAATTATTGCAGATAAAGTTGAAGAAGGTGAGCCCCTTCTCCACAGTGATCTGGACTAGAAGCACTTTTGGTGATTTATTTTAAGGGCCACTGCTATTCCCAAGACTCTAATAGGCAAGATGGTGATAGTGGTTTGACTTGCCTGACATATTCTACCTTCTGTCTCTCCCTCAGGGTGCCATCCTGCTTTAGCTAATCTGATTTGTTTGCTCTGTGGGTAGTCAGACTTATGCTTTAGAAAGTTTATTTATGCAGCTAAATAGAGAACTTGGGAAAAAACCCTCAAATAAGGGAGACCAATTAGGAATATGTTGGTTGGCCTGGGAAAGAAATTATGGGGACCAAAAAAGTGGCAACCTTATGAAAGGAGAAAAGAGGATAGATATAGGAGATATTGTGGAAGGAGAACTGGCAACTATTTGGATATAAAGAGGAAGTGAAAGGGAAATTATTTTAAAGTTCAATAAAATTAATGATCATATTTAAATATGTTTTCTATTAAGCGTATTCTACATTATTATATATTATATTATCTCTGCAAAGAAACTGGAAGACATCTGTCTTCTATCTATTTTTTGGATCCAAACATCAGTCATTATAATTTCAAAGTCTTTAATTTTGATATTTTTCTTAGTATACTAATTTTTCCTTTTACATTTTTGTGGTCATTATGTAAGTTGTTTTCTTGATTCTACTTATTTCATTTTGCATCAGTTCATATGAGGCTTCTAAATATTTATACTTATCTATATCTAACATATTTATAATTTCCCATAGCATCTTTACAATAATAGCTAATACTTGTAAAGTGCCTTACATATATCTCATTTTATTCTACCAGTAACTCTATGAAATGGGCACCACAATTATTTTTATTTTACAGATGAAAAAACTGAACCAGAAAGCAATCAAATGGCACACAGCTAGTAATTATCTGAGACTAGATCTGAACTCGTCTTTCTGGCTCCAGATCCAATTCTCTATCCACTATGTCACCTAACTACTATTATATTCATTTGTTTAGACTTTTCTTGATTAACAAGCATCCATTTTGTTCATAATTCCTTTCCACCCCAAAAAAGGCTGATATGAGGATTTGGGCATTTATGGCACCTTTCTTTTAGTCTTTGACCACTATGTGATTATTTATAGAACAATCAAAGAGTAGGTACAGACTTTTAAGAATGATTGGCCAAATTTATAACTGCATTAAAATTTATTACTGTATCCACCATATTAACTTCCAGTTTTTGTCTCTTTGCCAATATTCTGGGCATGAGGCAAAACTTCATAGATATTAAGATCTGTATCTTCTTAATTATTCATGATTTGGAAAATTCTTTTACAAGACTTAATATTTTGTAATTCTTTATTTGAGAACTTTTGTTAATATTCCTTGACAATTTATCTCTTGAGAAGTAGATTTGAGTTATATTTTTCTCATCCTGTTAATTCAGCTGTGGTGCTTTGATGTGTATAATTCCTCCTGGGAAGGAGACCTCCAAAATTGAGAATAAGTGGAAACTTGGAAAAATATCTAGTTTTCCATGTTGTTAGTCCATGACTATGAATGCTTAATATTAGAGTGGATTTTTTTCCTGTTGTTTCACCAGGCTTTATAAAATAGTCTTGACATCAAATTCAAAAAGAAAATGCATCTGCATCCATATCCGGCAAGCACCCAAAATGCATATCCAAAGAAGCTTTCAGGGAAAGAAAATTTTGAATGGTACAAACATAACTTATAATTTTCAGCATAGGAATTCATGTCTAAGAATCTGAAGAATATAGTTAAAATTTGATGCTAATTCCACCCCTTAGACTATTTCAGATTGGTTTATAATAGAGGAACAGTAATTAACCAAATATTATTTCACAGAGGTTGTTCACTCACATTGTACTTGGTACTATAAATACACATTTGGGTGTTCCCTGCCTTGTACGCTTATCCTCCTAATAAACTAGACAAGACTAAAGCCACCACTACCATTGTCACTGTTAGTAGTTTAAGGAGCAAGGATGAAACTTGAAGTCAAAGATTTTATGACTTCTGGGATTTTAAATATTTTGCTTTTGTCAAAGTAAAAGGGAATGTTGATCTATGTGACTTCTAAGGTTTATTGTAAGTTGAAAATTCTTTGTGTGCTTATGAGCAATAATAGCAATGATGTTGCTCTTCCTGATATTTCTGTCATGGCACTGGTATTCTAAAAGTAGAAGTTCCACTTAGAACAGATTTTTTTTTTTGTAAATTCCCAATTAAATGGTTTCTAGCTAGTTATTTGCCAAGGAACAAAGGGAATAAGAAGTTATTAAAGCACCTATTATATGCCAGGCACTATGCTACAAATATTACCTCATTTTGATCCTTAGGATAATCCTTTGGGATTTTTTTTTTTTTACTATTGAGAAAACCATAGCAGAAGTTAAATGACTTACTCAGGCTTACACAGCTCATTCAAATCTTCTTGGATCCAGGCCTAGAACTCTAGTAACTGTGCCACATAGATCTCTCAAAATACCACCTATTCTTCCTGTATATGATATTGCAAGAGAATTTATAAACATTATTTTTCCACTAACATGCATTTTTTTATTTTGAAAAAATAAATATACTTATTTTTACAGTGCACAAATTACTTTATTTTGTAGTACATTTCTACTCCAGATTTAGCATGAAATATTTTGAATAATCATAATTACATAACTATGGCTTGAAACCCTATTGAGATTTGAATATGTTGAAGCATTCTATATCAAAAAACCAGGCAGGAAGTATCAGCTACATAGAAAAATATTTAGCTGAGGGGGTTATAGGAAAGTTAAACATAAGAGCAACACTTCCATGACTTTTTCCTTGAAGCCATATATGTCTTGCTGTTTCTCTGATCTGATACTGATAGCTCCCTTGCTCCTGTTATATATACGGAAAATTATTTTTCTTTGAGATGTTGCCATATGCATTCATGGTCTGCTGGTGCTGCATCTACCTGGGGGTAGGGAGAAAAGTATTATCACTTTTTTGTGATCCAGCACTAGTCTAACATGCTTTTGAGATTAATCAATATATCTTCAATTTTTATTAGTGAAGCTTCAATATTTCATTTTAAAACTTACTTCAATCACTTTCTGCTAGCTACTTCTCCCCTTCCTTTAGCCCAATACTCTCAGAGCCTTTGTTCCAAATTGTGTCGGGTGACTAAATTTCTTTCATTTCTTTCCTGCCCCAGAGAGCAGACTGCTACCTACAAAGTCTGCAATTCTAGCTAGATTTCTCTAGAGCATGTGTTAAACATGTGCATAACTCTTTTTTTACACTTTTGAATCCAAGTGTATCTTTAGCAATCAACACTCAGGTAACATGCAAATTACCTTGAAAATATTAAGCTATATTCCTACTATGGTGCCAAAAATCCTTTTCTTCATTGTCATTTGATGCAGTTTTGTGGGTTATGCAGTTTTAGTTCAAAAACAGTGACAATAATTTAGAAGGGAATTACAACCAGTCCTACAATTGGAAAAGTTTTCTGAAGGAGTTGTGAGGTTTTAAGAATTTCTTGGATACAATAAAACCCAGAACTTGAAAAATGATAGAAGGGAGAATGTCTTATATGTAGCATCTGACAAAGAGCATGGTTCAGAGAAAAAAAATAAATTGTAAAAATATTTGTATCAAATAAAGCTTCTAAGAGTGAAAAAGAGGTATAGAGATGTGGTATTAACTGTTGCTATATCATAGTTTCTAGATTTAAGATTAGATCATACATTATTTGTGTTAAATACTTTATTAACTATGATTTATTAATATTGTTTGTACCTAGTTCTATGTATTTAGATATCATTTAACCTATAAAGTAAAGTTTTGAGTCTGCCCAATAGTTTTGGCTTTGCCTAAATTTTAATGAATACTTATTCTTGTTTACTGATATACATCTGGAGCAATTATTTCTATGTGTTGGTCATCAATATTCATGTCCTTATTCCCTTGTTTAAATTATATATAATGTAAACTTCACAGAGACTCTGGAGAAGAGCCATACATGCTCTTTCTAGCTCTCCTTATTTTGCTGAAGTAACTTAATTAAATGTTAATGTTTTAAATATCTTTTTTTTTTAGATTTTGGAGTTTGTTCTTGAACAACAAATATTGGGATTATTAGAACTATAAAAGAAGTTACATTGGTGGAAACTCACTTTAAATAAAACATACACCAAGATATATAAAAGCATTTAAAAACTTACCAGAAACAATACAGCTTTTGATTATGTTATTTTGTGGGCCCTTTGGTCCATGTTAAGTTTCCTGAAGGAGATAGTTAAATTGTATGAGTATTAAATGAGAAGAAATTAGAATTCTAAAAAAAAATTATCAATTAATATATGACAATATAGGCTATTTCTCTAAGAAAGCAGACCTTAAAATCTGTATTTGCAAAATGTTAAGTTGGAATATATTTTTATTGTTTTTGTTGAGTCATTTTATGTCTTAGTCTCTGTGACCCTATCATGGGGTTTTCTTGGCAAAGATACTGAAAAAAAGTTTGATCTTTCCTTCTCTCTCCCATTTTACAAGTGAGGAACTTAGACAAAGATGGGTAATTGACTTATACGGGGTCCCACAGCTATTAAGTGTTTGAGATTGGATTTGAATTCATGAAAAAGAGATGAATTTCCTTTCCTTATTTTTAGGAGAAGTTTGGAATCATTGAAAGCACTACATAATTTGCCAAATGCAATTCGGATTGCTCTCTTCCTATTTCAATGTTACTATTTTGACCATTTATTAAAGAACATTATTGAAAAATGTCTAACCAATTCTACACTTGACAAATCAACTTATCATCCTTATTTTCTTTTTTTATGCTTCAGTCTTAGAAATATCCTCCTTATCAGTACAAGTGCATCTATGCATGACCTTATTCCTTTCTGTCTTCTCCAGATGTTTTTCAAGTAGATTACCTTCACTCTTTTTCTTATTATCAATCTCTCTTATCCAGAGGCTTCTTCTTTTATATCTAGATCTTAGATTTTTCATAAACATGCCCAGATCTTTGCCATTCTTTAAAAACATTTCAAGAGATCCAGGTATTCTCTTAAACCATCATCCAATCTCCTACCTTTGGTATTCAGGCTTCTGGGGGAAAAAATGTCTGTATTCTTTGACTCTACTTTCTCACCTCTCATTCATTTTTCAATTTCTTCTGAATGAAGAAACTGGCTTTAGACTTCATCAATTAAATGAAACTTCAATCACCAAAGATTTCATATTTTCCTCATCTGATTGTGTTCTCTCAGCCCTCATTCTGTTTGACATCTCTGCACAACTTAGCACTATTGATTATTCTCTCCTCCTGGATATCATTCTCCCCTTGGGCTTTCATATAACTCTTCTTTATACTCGCTTCACTGCTTTTCAGTCTTTAAATTCTCATTTGTACTATGTAAACAGTTGAGAGACTCCAGAGGGGAGCCCCACCTTTTTCCAATTCTCACTTTTTTGCTAAACCAACTTCACAATTTTTTCTAAAATCTTTTGGGATTTTTTCTTGACCAATAAATATTGTAATTATTTAGGACTATAAAAGAAACCACACTGGTGGAATTAGACAAAAACCAAGATTCAAAAAAAAAAACCACCAAGATTCACCCATGCCCCACTCTTTAATTATGACTTTAGCACCAAGGTTTTCTTATGGATCCCTTCTCTTCACTCTATACTTTCCCTTAATGATCTTACAACTTTCTTGAGTTCATCTTTAATTTCTAGCAGTCAACTTGCAAAACTATATATAGCCTAGTTTTGAATACCAACTGCCTGTTCATACTCCTCAACTAGTTGCTTCTCAATTATCTCACTTTCAATATTATACATGACTATTGGTCAAAGATTATTCCTTCTTCCTAACCCCATCTTTTCCATTGCTGATACCATAATCCTTCAATTAACCAAGTACAATTTTGGAGTCATCTGACTTTTCATTCTCATCATCCCCATATCTAATCAGTTGTCAAGTCCTTCCAATTCTACCCCCCAACATATCTTGCATTGATCTCCTTTTCTCTACTCATATGTCTCTTATATTATTTCAGGCCTTCATTTTCTATTACTTCATATTTCAATAATATTTTATTCAGTCTCTTCTACTTCTAATCTCTCCCCTTCCAAACCATCTTCCACATCACTAATAACTTGGTAACTTAACTCAACGATCTTAACTATCCAGTAAGCTCAAGGGACTCCCTTTTAACTTTAACCTATTTAACAAATGGTTTGAGCTACTACAGATTTGCTATATATTATTCTTCCTTACATACTGTACATTCTAGTCAAAATACTCTTTTCTGTTCCTCACATAAAACATTCCATCTTTTAATTTCATATTTTTGCTGTTTTCTTCCCTTCTTCAAAGCTCACCCTAAATACAATTTCTTCTCAAAAGTCTATTCTGATTTCATCCAATCCAAAAACATATTTGCTAGTGTCCTTTGCCCTAGAAATATACATTAAGTTTATTTTTCATATGTATTGTTCTTCTTTCCAAACTAGAATATAAGCTCCCTGAGTGAGGGACTGTTTTATTGCTCTCTTTGAATCCCAGTCACTATCAAAGGCTGAAACATAATAGATATTTAATAAATGCATGTTGGATTGAATTTGATTTGAATTAATGCTAATAATTTAAGAAATTGTGATTTCATGAGTGTGGGAACTCCCTCCATAACACTGAGCAGATTCTAGCTTTCTATGAAAGAGGTATTCTAGAATATAATATCTGCCTACCATGTTTCTATAAAATATGGACTTAATTGGGAGTCTACATTTTTCCCTTTGTCTTTAAAGGAGAAATTAATGAGAAAGAGTAGATAAGTATGCTACAAAAAATATTGCCACAGTTTCCTCCATCCCTCAGATGTCACTGTATGGTTGTGTCTTTTGCCTCTGGCCACTCCCTTTATTAAAACTTTAAAATAGTTTCTTAAGAAGATGGGTTACAGAAAGAAAAGCAGACATCATTAGATATTAGTTCTTGATGATCAGAGTTACAACATTCTGAGGAAATCCTTGCATTTTATTTAATTGATATCTTTTGTTTTACATTGTCTAGATGACAATCTAATTAATTCTTCCCCACTACCCAAGACCCCCAACCATATATTTCAAGAAAGGATTTCTTTTTGGAAGAAGAAAGACAAAAAAGAATAAAATTAGAAAATCAATTAATTTTTCTGTTCATTCATTCAAATGTATCTAATTCTTCATGATCCTATGGACTATACCACACCAGCCCCTTCTATCCTTCACTTAATCTCAAAATCTTTCTAAGCTCATGTTCATTGCTTCCAAAGTCATTCCCTATCCATCTCATCCCCTGTCATCCTCCTTCTTTTCTGCCTTCAATCTTTCCCAATATCAGGGTATTTTGTTTTGTTTTCCACTGAGTCCTATTTTCTCATTGTGTAACCAAAGTATTTAAGCTTCAGCTTTAGTATGTGTCTTTCTAATAGTAAGGTAAATTAATTTTTTTAAGAATTGACTGATTTGACTTGCTTGATGTTCAAGAGATTCTCGAAAGTCTTTTCTAAGACCACAATTCAAAAATGTTTATTCTGTGTTTTTCAACCTTCCTTAAAGCCATATGTTACTAATGGAAAAACTATGGCTTTAACTATATAGGCCTTTGTTGACAAAGAGATATCTACATTTTAGTATGCTGTCCAGATTTTCCATAGATTTCCTTTCAAGAAGCAAACTTTTTTAAAAATCTTATTCTGCACTCACTGTCTACAGTGATCTTTGAATCTAAGAATATAAAATCTGACACTGCTTCTATTTCTTCTCCCTTTATTGACCAGGAAATGATGAGACCAATTGCCAGAATCTGAGTTTTTTAATGTTAAGTTTCAAGTCAGCTTTTATGCATTCTTCTTTCACTCTTATAAAAAGGCTTCTTTATTCTTCACTTTTTGCATCAAAGTGTATGATATATGTGTGTATTGATATTTCTACTTCCAACGATAATTTTGGCTTTTGATTCATCCAGACTGGAATTTAACATGGCATACTTTGTATATGAGTTAAATAAATATGGTGATAGTATACAACTTTATTTTACTCCTTTTCCAATCATAAACCAATCAATTATTTCATGTTCAATTCTAATTGTTGCTTATTTAACTACATACAGATTCCTCAGGAGACAAGTAAGACTGTCTGGTACTCTCATCTCTTTGAGGACTTTGCCACATTTTGTTAGGATCCCACACAATTAATGGCTTAGTGTAGTCAATGAAGCAGAAGTAAAATTTTTCCCTCTGGAATTCCGTTGCTTTGTGTTAACGCATTACAAACATTTCTGAGATTTATACAATATTCCAAATCTATTCTCTTAACCTTCATTTCAGCAAAGGAGCAGTAGGGAGTGTTTATTCCTATCTCTTTTTAGAGAACAAATTTGATTTTTATAACTGTACAATACTCATTTTTGATTGTTTTCTAATAGTTTCTTTCCATTAATATTGATGTGATCATTGTATCTATTGCTCTACCAGCTCTGCTTATTTAGTTTTCTTCAGTTCATTTCAGAGTTTTCAGGATTCTTTGTATTCATCATGTTCACTGCTTTTTGTAATACAGTAAGCTTCTATTACATTCATGTAATTTGTTTAGCCATTCCCCAATTGAAGGGGATCTAATTTATTTCCGGATCCTTGCTACTACAAAAAGTGTTCTTATAAGTATTTCAGTGCATATGGGACCTTGCTTTTGCATATGGGACCTTGCTTTTTGTTGTTGCTATTGCTGCTAATAATATCCCTGGGATATGTGCATAGAAAGATATTCTTTGGGTCAAAGTATATTACATTTTAGTCATTTTATTTATAAAATTCATAATTGCTTTCCATAATAATTGTACTTATTCACAACCATGCAAAAAAAGTGTCTAATTTTTAGCAAATTTTTGGCATTTTGCCTTTGTATCTAAAGGAACCCTTGGCTCAAAATTCAGATAGGTAAATAGTTAGATGGAGAGAGAGAGAGAAAGAAAGAGAGAGAGAGAGAGAGAGAGAGAGAGAGAGAGAGAGAGAGAGAGATTAGTAAATGAATTCATGAACAGCTAAATAAATAAATAATACATACTAACCGCTCTTACATTAATAATTGTTGTTATTCCTCTACCCTCCCTCTGCTTTCAAACCGTATCTACAGCACATACTTCCATTTAAATCCTTACCTGCTTTGTATACCTTTCCTATAATTCTCTAGTCCACACCGATCTCTCCCTTCTCTGAGATCATATTGAACTTTGAATCAAATACATAAAACTTATTTCTGACAACATAATGTTATGTATTATTCACTAATTATATCATGTCCATCAATAACAATATTATTTCATGTTTGAGTTGTGCATTTTAATTTTAAAAGTACTTTCTTCACAACAAAACTGTCAGGTGTAAGAATTATTTCTCTTTTTTATAGAGAAGGAAATTAAAAGTCAGAGACATTAAATGGTCTGACTGGGATAAGGACAGTGATCATAAATTGTGGTGAAAGATTAGTTCCTTAAAACAAGGACTATTTTTTCTATTTTTAATTGTATCTTCAATGATTGGTATGAGACTTTTTCTAGGAATAGAGAAAGAGACAGGAACTATGATTTCCCTAGCACAGGAACTCCTAGATAAGAAAATTCTTGATGATAATGCAGGACAGCACTTTCTCCTTAATTTGATTTAGTTACCTACTAATATTACTAAACTCAAATAGAATAATATTCCTGTAGATTGCAATTTAGTTAAAAAACACAAACTAATATTATTTATGTTTTTATGTTGTTAAACATTTCCCAGATAGATATTCATTAGATACTGGCCACATTTGGAACTTTTGAGTCTAAGAATTCTGAATGATAGTTAAAATAAGTCAAAGAGAAGTGGAAATTATGGCCCTTGAACCCAGATCTGCTTGATCAACTTTTATTCACCATATTTCATCTTCTGCCTTACACATTTAGGATCTTAAGAAATGCCTATTGGATTGTATTAGTGTCTAGTACGTGTGAGTGCCTGTATTCTATCCTGAGCCTTACATTCTACAATTTCCTGATGCCTAGAACCACCTTCCCCATTCAGATGATGAAAAGAATTTCATACATCATATATGTACCTTAGTATATAGAAATTTCAAAAATCCAAACAGAAGTGATGTGAAGTCCACCTTTTCATATGTCAACAAAGTTTTAATTTCTTCATCTGAAAATTGTTTGTTCATATATTTTGTCCATTTATCCACTGGAAAAAATGGCTTGATTTCTTATAAATTTGAGTCAATTCTCTATATATTTTAGAAATTAGGCTTTTATCAGATCCTTTAATTGTAAAAATGTTTTCCCAGTTTGTTGCTTCCCTTTTAATCTTGTTTGCATTAGTTTTGTTTGTACAAACACTTTTTAATTTGATATAATCAAAATTTTCTATTTTGTGATCAATAATGATCTCTAGTTTTTCTTTGGTCACAAATTCCTTCCTCCTCCACAAGTCTGAGAGATAAATTATCCTATGTTCCTCAAATTTATTTATAATCTCATTCTTTATGCCTAAATCATGGACCCATTTTGATCTTATTTTGGTATACAGTGTTGTGTGGGTCCATACGTAATTTCTGCCCACTAATTTCCAGTTTTCCCAGCACTTTTTGTCAAATAATGAATTCTTATCCCAAAAGTTGGGATTTTGGGGTTTGTCATTGCTGTAGTTATTGACTATTTTGTCCTGTGAACCCTAACCTATTCCACGGATCAACTAATCTATTTCTTAGCCAGTACTAAATGGTTTGGTACTATTGCTTTATAATGTAGTTTTAGATCAGGTACAGCTAAGCCCCTTTCATTTGATTTTTTTTTCATTAATTCCCTTGAAATTCTCAACCTTTTGTTCTTCTATATGAATTTTGTTGTTATTTTTCTAGGTCATTAAAATAGTTTCTTGGGAGTCTGATTGGTATAGCACTAAATAAATAGGTTAGTTTAAGGAGTATTGTCATCTTTATTATGTTCGCCTGACCTATCCACGAGCACTTGATTTTTTCCAATTGCTTAAATCTGACTTTATTTGTGTATAAAATGTTTTGTAGTTTTATTTATATAGTTCCTGACTTTTCCTTGGCAGATAAATTCCCAAAAATTTTATATTATCAACAGTTATTTTAAATGGAATTTTTCTTTGTATCTCTTGCTATTGGATTTTATTAGTGATGTATAAGAATGCAGATGATTTATGTGGGTTTAGTTTGTTTCGTGAAACTTTGCTAAAATTGTAGATTATTACTAATAGCTTTTTAGTAGATTCTAAGGGATTCTCTAAGTATACTGTCATATCATCTGCAAAGAGTGATAATTTGGTTTTCTCATTACCTACTCTAATTCCTTTAAGTTCTTTTTCTTCTCTTATTGCCAAGGCTAGCATTTCTAATACAGTATTGAATAGAAATCATGGGCAACCTTGTTTCACCCCTGATCTTACTGGAAAAGGTTCTATTTTTTGCCCATTACATATGATCTTGCTGATGGTTTTAAATAGGTGCTACTGACTATTTTAAGGAAAAGTCCATTTATTTTTATATTCTCTATGTTTTTAATAGAAATGGGTGTTGGAATTTATCAAATGTTCTGCATCTATTGAGATAATTTGTTAATTTGCTTATTAATATAGTCAATTATGCTAATAGTTTTCCTAATATTGAACCAAATTGTTCTGTATTCCAGGTATAAATCCTTGGTGGTGCTGTGTTATCCTGGGGATGATTATCTGTAATCTCTTTGCGAATATTTTAAGATTTTCACATCAATATTCATTAGAGAGATAGGTCTATAATTTTATTTCTCTGTTTTTATCCTATCTGTTTTAGGGATCAGTACCATCTCTGTGTCATAAAAGGAATTTGGTAGGATTTCTTAATTCCCTATTTTTTTCAAATAGTTTATATAGTATTAGAGTTAATTATTCTTTAAATGTTTGGTAGAATTCACATGTAAACCGATCTGATCCTGGGGATTTTTTCTTAGAGAACTGATTAATAGCTTGTTTCATTTCTTTTTCTGGAATAGGATTATTTAAGCCATTTACTTCCTCCTCTGTTAATCTGGGCAATCTATATTTTTGTAGGTATTCCTCCATTTCACTTAGGTTATCAAATTTATTGGCATAAAATTGGGCAAAATAACTCCTTATTATTGCTCTAATTTCTTCTTCATTGATGGAAAGTTCTCTCTTTTCATTTTTATGACTAACAATTTGATTTTCCTCTTTCCTTTTTCTAATCAAATTTACTAAAGGTTTATCTATTTTGTTGTTTTTTTCATAAAACCAACTCTTAGTTTTATTTATTAATTCAATAGTATTTTGTTTCAATTTTATTGATTTCTTCTTTTATTTTTAGAATTTCAAGTTTGGTATTTGATTGGGGGGTTTTAATTTGTTTTTTTCTAGCATTTTTGTTGTGAGCCCGATTTATTGCTCTTCTCTTTCTCTATTTTCTGCAAGTAACCATCTAGAGATATAAAATTTCCCCTTTGGCTGCATCCCACAAATTTTGGTATGCTGTCTCATTATTGTCATTCTCCTGAGTGAAATTATTGATTGTGCCTATGATTTGCTATTTCACCCATTCATTCTTTAGGATGAGATTATTTAGTTTCCAATTTCTTTTGGTCTATTTTCCTCTGGCCCTTTATTGAATGTAATTTTTGTTTCATCATGATCTTTAAAAAAATGCATTTACCACTTCTGCCTCTTTCTGCATTTGATTTAGAGGTCTTTATGTCTTAATATATGGTCAATTTTTGTATAGGTTCCATGAACTGCCGAGAAGAAAGTGTACTTCTTTCTGTCTCCTTTCAGTTTTCTTTAAAGATCTATCATATCTAGTTTTTCTAATATTCTGTGTATCTCTTTAATTTCTTTCTTATTTATTTTGTGGTTTTATTTTATCTATTTCTGAGAGATCAAGCTTGAGATCTCCTACTATTATAGTTTTGCTGTCTATTTCTTTTTTTAGGAATTTAGATGCTACACCATTTGGTGCATATGTTTAATATTGATATTGCTTCATTATCTATGGTACCCTTTAGCAGGATATAGTTTCCTTCCTTATCTCTTTTAATTAGATCAATTTTTTCTTTTACTTGATTTGAGATCAGGATAGTTACCCCTACTTTTTTTTACTTCACCTGAAACATAATAGATTCTGCTCCAGGATTTTACCTTTATTCTGTATGTATTGCTCTGTTTTAAATGTGTTTCTTGTAAACAACATATTGTAGAATTCTGGATTTTAATCCAGTCTGGTATGTTTTATGGGAGAATTCATCCCATTCACATTTACAATTAAACAAATAATTTTGTATTTCCTGCCTTCTTATTAACCCCAAATTATACTTTTCTCTTTCCTTTTTCCCTTTCCCTCTTCCCTAATATTTGACTTATGAGCACCACTTGCCTCAAGCAGTCCTCCCCCTTTAGACACCGGTCCCTTCCCTTTTCTTATACCTTTCCCCTACTATATCTTTTTTCCCTTCTATTTAGCCTACCCCTTCCCTTTGCCCCTTTCCCCTCCCACTTTTCTATAAAATGAGAGCTATTTCTCGGTGAAACAAAATATATCTAATATTTTTTCTTTGGGCCAAATCTGATGAGTAAAATCCACACAATATTCGTTACTCTCTCTTCTTTCCCTCGGTTATAATATGTTTTCTTTTCCTCTTCCTGAGATATAATTTCCCTCATTTTACCTCTACTTTCCCCCTTTTTTCCTCTTACAATCCCTTTTCATTTCTGGTTTCTTTTTCTTTTTTATATTATAACAGCAAAATCAGATTATACATGCATTCTCTATGTATATTCATAACAGAAATACAGTTCTCAAGAATTTTTTTTGTTTGTTTTACCTTTTTATGCTTCTCTTGAGTTCTATATTTGGAGGTCAGTTTTTTGTTGTTGTTGTTTAGCTCTGGTCTTTTCATCAAAAACAAATGGAATTTACCAGTTTCCTTGAATGTCCATCTTCTTTCCTGAAAGAAAATGCTAAGTTTAGCAGGGTAATTTATTCTTGGATGCATTCCAAGTTCCTTCACTTTTTGAAATATTAGATTCCAGGCCCTTATATCCTTTAAAATGGAAGCTGCTGGGTCCTGAGTAATCCTTATTGCGGCTCCTCGGTATTTGATTTATTTCTTTCTGTCTGCTTGTAATATTTTTCCCTTGTACCAATAGTTCTCAAATTTAGCCATGATATTTCTTGGGTTTTATTTTGGGAGTCTCTTTCAGTAGGCATTCAGTGAATTCTTTCAATGGTCATTTTACCTTCTGATTCTATTATATCCGAGCAGTTTTCTGATGATTTTCTGAAAGATAGTGTCTAGGTTCTTTTTTTTCATCATATATTTCAGGGAGTCCAATAATCCTTAGATTGTCTCTCCTGGATCTATTTTCCAGTTCGGTTGTTTTCCCAATTAGGTATCTTACTTTTTTCTTCCCTATTTTTTCTTTTTCTTCTTCTTTTTTTTTTTTTTTTTTTGGTTTTGCTCGACTGATTGTTATTGTCTCAATAAGTCATTCATTTACATTTGTTCAAGTCTGAATTTTAGTGAATTATTTTCTTCATTTATTTTTTTTACTTCTTTTTGTATTTGTCCAATTGACTTTTGAAATGAGTTGTTTTGTTCTATGGATTTTTTTTCCATTTCACAAATTCTGTTTCTAAGGAGTTGTTTTCTTTTTCTGTTTCACAAATTCTGTTTTTCTAGGAGTTGTTTTTTTCCATTTTATCAAATTTATCTTTTAATGAGTTAGATGCTTTTTCCATTTCACTAAGTCTATTTTTTAGTGAATTATCTTTAGATAGTTTCTGTGTTGTCTTCAAACCCTTTTGAAAATTTTTCATTTCCTTTCCCCATTTTTATTCCAGCTCTCTTTTAAAATCCTTTTAAATTTCCTCTAGGACAGCCTTGTTTGATGGAGAACAGGTATATCACCTTTTGGTACTCCATCTGGAGACAATATGCCTTTGGTCTCATCAGGTTTGAAATCCTTTCTTCTCTTTTGCCACAAAGAGTCTGCAGCTGCACTGGGTCAGTGCTGATTCACTCCTGGTGCCAGGTGTACGTGGCCAGGTCCCATGAGATTCTGGTGTTTTGGGGTTCACTATTTACCTTTTATGTTTGTGTTGGGTGTTTTATAACTTCTCTTCTGATCTGCTGGCTTGCAGCCAGGGCAGAGTGACCTGCTGATTATTTGTTGCACTCCCAATATTTGTAGATTATTACAGTCCAGAACTAATTCAGAGGCTGGATTTCATAATTAGTATGAGGGTTATAGAGAAATTCAGGAGGAAATGTGTATCATCTCCACCATCTTGACTCCATTATAAACTCATTTTTTTGATGTTTTTATTTTTAAAAAGTATAATTGCTTATTTTTATTTTTTCAAATACATGCAAAGATAGTTTTCAAAATTCACCTTTACAAAACCTTGTGTTCCAAATTGTTCTCCCTTCCTTTCCCCTCACTCCCTCCCATACACAGCAAACAGTCCAATATAGGTTAAACACATGCACTTCCTCAAATATATTTCTAAATACAATCATCATGCTGTACAAAAAAAATCAAATCAAAAGGTGAAAAAAAACACAACAAAAAACCAACAAACAACAATGGCAAAAGTGAAAATACTGTACTCTGATCCACATTTATTCTCCAAAGATCTCTCTCTTGATGTGGTTGGGCTCTTTCTATCATACATCTATTGGAATTGCCTTGAATCACCTCATTGTTGAAAAGAGCCAAATCTATCACTGGTGATCATAACATAATCTTCTTGTTGCTGTGTTCAATGTTCTCTTGGTTCTACTCATTTCACTTAGCATCAGATAAACTCACTTTTTAAAAAAGGTCATCTTTAAAAAGTAAAAGTGAGTACATGCCATAGAAGATCTTTAACCATCCATAATCAAAGTATTTTAAAATCTTTCATTCTAGCCTTGTAGACAATATCAAGAGTTATAGATTAGATTAGATTAGACTATAGTCATATGGATTAATTTTTTTTAAACATTGCTTTAACTTTTAATGTTTATTTCCTCAAGACAGCCTAGCCTGCACACTAGTTGGATAAATTTTACAAGCTAGTTTTCTGCTGCTTCTAGTTTTAAACTTTAACTATGTTCTGAAGACAAGGAATACTGCAAAAATACTCTAGTCCATCAAAGAGTTATGATCACAAAATAATCTTTATCCATTCTACAGTGTTTCAGAATTACCATTTGATTTTTAAACACAAAGTAGATAATGATGCTAATGGTGCAATATTCATGCAACACATGTACTCGAAGGGGAAGGCCCAGGATTTCCTACAATGAGCCACCTTATAAAGAGTTCTCCCTTTTGTACAAATTTATTTGTGTCACATTTAATTTAGTGTGCAGACTCTCAAAACTGAGGTATTATTCCAATTTATGAAAACCACTTGCATGTCTTTTATGCAAGTTTTAAAAATACAAAGTTTTCTCCCTAAAGTGGTTCAAAATAGATTGTTCATGGCTGTATGGATTATTTTTTTTACCTGAGCTAAGAATGATAATGAATGGATTGATTTCATCTTGAAGGGAAATCTGTAACAAAATGCATTGATACTCTGTTTTTAGCTATGTTCTGCTCAACAGTTAAATAAAAAAAATAAGATAAACATTCCATCTATTAAGCTTTCAGATGTTATGAAGTGGTGATGAAAGAAAACATTTGAATCAAAAAGACTTTAATAATAGAGATAAATATAAATGACTATGTTGAGGTTTAAAAACATAATTTCATAAGTATAAGATGAAGCATAGAATGAAAAGTTTAAGATTATGGTGGACTGCAAAGTTCAATATAAGCCAAAAGTTTGATGTGGCAGCCAAAAAAATGTTGATGCAATTATAGATGGCCTTAATAAACATATGTAGTCCAGAAAAGAAGGTAATAGTTCTGTTGTCCTTTACCATCCTCATATTCTATTTGAAGTATGACAATAAAATTGGGGGCTTACCTTTTATTCACAAGTTGGAATGTATGCAGAAGCAGATGAAGAGTGTTAGTTAACATGTATATGTCAATATGACAGTATTCCTAATCCTCCTTTAAAGATTACAACCAATCTGTATTTTAATACAGTGCTTTTAAAATTAGGTAGAAATGCCTCTCTTTCTTTTAAACAAAACTATTAACAAAACATTCCTTCATATTTTTCATAAAATCATCAATGTTATTTTGTTACACAATATCTTCAAATCAGTGAAAAACTTATCCAAATGTTTATAACACAAATTTTACAAAAATAATTTAACAAATAGTTATTTATTGATGCAATTCATAATTGATCAATAAAAATTTGTCAACTAAATTTATATGTAAATATTGAAAACATAATTTTCTTTTGAAAAAGAAATGTTTCATGTTTTTTGTATCTGTATTTCTAGTGTTTTATATACTGCCTGACATATACTATGTACTTAATATATGCTTGTTGATTGAATGAATAAGTATAAATTTCAAATTATATTTGATCCTTTGTAGGTTATTCTTATTTTAAAACAATTTCCATTCTTTTGGAAATTGACTCATTTTCTTGTATTTAAGATGAATGATAAAAATATAATAGTATTGCAATTTATCTACAATGGTATTGCAAAACTTTTAGTTTTGCATTTACGCACTTCACATTTGAATGCAGTTGTAATGGGCTGAGGCTTGAGTTGATGCACTGCGGCCCCAAGCACATGAGGCTAAATAGTAATTGGACCATACTCTATTAATATATATGCTTGGAGAAAGAATGGCCCCCACCCACTTTTTGTGTAAGTCCTGATGTGTTGTATAGGAAATGATGATTTTGGTGAGTGGAGGCAGGGGAGTGGAAAGGGAAGCGGAAAGAGTGGCTGCTGGCTGGCATCTTGACACAGCTGCTCGCAGTGCTACTGCGACCCCCCTTCACCTGCAATCCCCTTCACCTCTGCTGGCTGGCTTCCTGTAGCAGCTGTCCATATTGCTATCACAATCCCCCTTCACCTCAAAAAGAATAAAGATTGAAGATTTTTCCCTTAACCTGAATTCCTGACTCCAGCTGATTTTAAATACAGGGTCATCACATGCAACAAGCAACATGATGATATTACTTAACTCTTTCTTCAGCCTACACTAACTAATGATGACAGTGGCAGATTGGATAGTTATCATTATTCAATATGTGCCAATTTAAATTTAATTTTGTGCTTTGCATATTACATAATTAGTATGTGGAATTCAATAATAATTGAAACACATTTGCTATTAATCTTAGTCATGTTGACTTTATGTTGAACTTTATTGTCACTGAAAAATTATATATTTGTATATAGTTGAGAGTTATATTAAAAAAGATCCAATAATTTTGACTATTGCCTCATACTCTGTACTTCATTACTTACACTGACAAGAAAGTCTTATGCCATACATTCTCTTTCTGTCTCTCTCTCTCTCTCTCTCTCTCTCTCTCTTTCACACACACACACACACACACACACACACACACACACACACACTTTACATTACAGAACTAAAGAAAGAAAAAGACTTGGAGGATAAAGATCACCATCTAGACTTTTGTTTTGCTCTAACATATAAAATGAAGATTAATGGTTCAAAATAGAAGGCTAACAAGTTCGAGTAATGTTCTAATATTAATATATATATTCTAATATTAAGCATATATTGTTTATTTCTTAACATAGATTTTCTATGATTTCTAGATTTTTTGATCTTTTAATTACAGATATGTTAATTAGCTTCCCTGTTATCAGTGAATTAAAGTATTATATGTTTGTGTAGTTAGAATTTCATATATCAATCTTTGATAACTCATTTGCCTATGATTGGAAATTTTAAAGGGTGAAGTTCATTTTATCTTGCAAAATCCTTTTCTTTGTTTGAGGCTGTATTTTGTGTTAGGTTTGTTTCCAGATTTTCACAAAGAAACAAGGGAAAAACATCTTTCCCTTTATATTACTCCTCTTTACTCATCTCTCCTTTAAAATCAATCATAAATCTATTAGCATTTGCAGACTTTTGTGAGTTGTTTTTTTTGTTTTGTTTTGTTTTGCTGGGAAAACAAGGGTTCTCCTGATGTTGTCATGTTCATAAGGAATTTAGTTTGTACATTAGGTTGCAAAAAATGTGAGTTTTTTGAAAAATATTTTGTCTCAATATAATTTATATTCCTTGAAATTAAAATTGTATGTTGTATAGATATATGGTCATGAATACTCAATGAAGGACCTTACAGAGAAATTGTTAAATATATTATTTTGATTACCATTTCATGATGTTTTTCTAACTACCAATCCACCAACAAGTATTTATCAAGCACTCACCATGTGCCTTATTATAAAGCACAGGGAAGTATAAACCACGGTTCCCTGCCTTCAAAAAATATGCTGACTGGCAAATCAAAACTTATTATACAAAAGAACAAAATTTATTTGGGTTCAAAACAGTGTCAGATGAAGTGCTGAATTTTATGGTCTAGACTAAAAGGTAGGCAGAAGAATTGGGATTTTTATTTTTTTTCCAGCTGCTTACTAGCTCTGTGACCTTTGACACGTCACTTATCATCTTTATGCCTCAGGTGCTAGCTGAAAAATAAAGCTAATACTTTCCTTGTCTGCCCATAGGCAGACAGCAGAACCTGATAACTTCAAGGAATACCTTTCAACCTCAAGATCAATGCTTTTATGATAAGATACTCTAGAAGGTTAGAAAAAAAAAGATTGCTATGGACTGCAGTAGTCAGAGAAAACTTCACAGAGTTGGTAGGAATGAAAAGAAAGATTGATTTGTTCTATGGCACATATATAAGGATAAAGATCAATATTATAGTATGGTTCAGTGTTTTGGAGTTAGAAGCACAAGTTTCAATACCCATTTCTCCCACTAGCAGTATGGATTGTTGAACAAGTCAAATGCCTAATCTTGACTTCATTTTCACTATCCACAAAATGAAAGAATTGGACTAGATTATTCCTAATGTGTCTTCTAGCTTAAAATTGCATTTTGATGAAATGGCAAAAATATGAGATGGAAGAGGAATTGATGTATCATTCTTTGCAGACAAATAAATATAAAGCCCTTTCCCTCTACCTCCAAAAATAAACATGAGATGGGAATAGGAGGAGCCTGGCATGAAGTCTAATCTGCAATGCTAAGAAAAACGAAAAAGGAAAAAGCAGGAAGTGGATAGAAAATAGATTTTAAAAACAATCATTGAAAGTAGATTCAGTTTGCATTATAACCCCATGAGGAAGTTGCTTATTGCAGACCAAAAGCAGCTGAGCAAAGGAAAAAGTTGCACTCAATCTTAAGAAAATGTGGAGAAACCCCAAGCATTAGAAAGTTTGCTATAAATATAGACTCTTCTTCAGGAGTCACTGAGTGACTGATTCCCCCAGAAGAGCAAACAGGTGCATTTGCTACAGGAGTTAGCCAAAAGAGTTGCAAAAGACATGCCAAGAACTGAAGGTCTCAGTTCCAGCAGCTATGAAGGGCAAGAGGAATTTTCCAGTGAATTCAATGTTGGAAGGAAGTCATTACATCTGACAAGAAACTGGTGAATGGAAGGGCATGAAAATGATGAAAACAGACTCCTCACATAGAAGGATCCTTTAAAGAGGAAGCCGCTTTACAGGCTTCAAGAATGATGATAATGATTTGAAGATTACACAAGGAGAAAGAGGTATCCATTACTGATCACAGGAAAAGAAAAGGTGTACCTTGTGATCTTCCCATTTGGCAGTCATTTGTCAATTTGATATGAATAAATCAATAAGTCATCAACCATTTATTAATTACTTACTCTGTGCTAGGCACTGTGCTAAAGAGGTATGCTATTTTTTTTTTTACTAGCTGTGTGACTGACCGAGTCACTTAATCCTGTTTCTTTCAGTTCTTTATCTGTAAAATAAGCTGGAGAAGAAAATGCCAAACCATTCCAATATGTTTGCTAAGAAAACCACAAATAAGGTCACAAAGAGCTGGACATGATTGTACAATAACACATACACAGGATGTAAATCAGGATGAAAATGTATACTTAATTACAAAGGACTAGACTAAATAAAATGGTAAAATAGTCATATTACTACATTTAACAAATATTCTCATGTGAGGAAATTTTTTAAAAATGAACTAAAAGGGTTTAGCATAGAAGAAAACATTTAGGTGAGGATTAATGGAGGCAGAAACTTTAATGAATTGTAATAAATATATATTACTTACTGAGCAGAAAGAAGATATGGATGATGAGTTCAAAAAATGTCAAAAACCTCTCATGGAATTGTGTTAATGTACTGAAGGAATTAATCTACTGGTATATTCATTTGTGACAATCTCATAACCAGGGTATTTACTCATTTCATTAGCAAGGAAAAAAACAAGAGTTGTTGCTTTTTTGAACATGATTCTTGACAATAAGAAGAAATTATCATGTAAAGATAACTCTCTCAGCAGGTCTTTAAAACTCTTATTCTGAAAGTTTCACCATTCCTGGTAGTCAGAAATAAGTAGCTACAACGAACAAAGCAGATTTCTAGTCCCAGCTAAACCCTGGCATCCTGGTAGTTGAAGATCAATTAACCTTTCCTTTCCTCTTTGTCATACTGTAAATCACTACTTAGTTTGCATCATGCATGAGTGATTCCCTTGTCTCTATAGGAGTGTTTCTAGCTCTCCCAATAAAATTCATATATATATATATATATATATATATATATATATATATATATATATATATATATATATATATTGCTGTTATACATTCACCATTTATTCTCCTTTTGTTCTTTATGTGTATTTCATTGTCACCTTTTCCAATACAATTAAGAATTTAATTATCAGAATAAAAATAAATGTAAACATTCATATGAAAGCATTTCTTTTAAGTATTTTAAATTGAGCCATTAACTATTCCAAACATTTGAATTTATGTTCTTATCTCTACCATCAGCTTCCTATAATCCACTTTATAAAAGAGCAAAGAATTAGTACCTGGTTATAAAAATCCCTTCTCCTAGAAAAACTGAATTTTAAAACATGTAGTTTATCCAGGAAGGTTCTGATATGCCTTTAAAACTGTGGGTATCTCTTCCGGTTGCAAACAAAAGAAGAAATGAGACTCCAGGCATTAGGCATTGTTATATCCCAGAATCCGAAAATTGACTTAATTTCTGTCTGTCCTCTGTATCATCAGCATTGAAATGCAATGTTGTTTTAAAAATTGTGTCAGAACACACTTGGAACAACTTAATGGTCTTAAATCTAATATCTGCAGTGAAAAGGCTATAGCTTCAATCTTCCAGGTGCAATTTTACAGGTGTTCTTTTCACCTCCTCTTTATAACATGAATCTAGGTAGATAAATTAAGCAAATAAAGCCTTGCTAAAACATCAGTGTCCTAACATGGAGACTAAAATAACCACTGAACTTTGGGTACCTGTCTACAACTTTTAAAAACCTAAATTTGTCAGTATATTATGCAATATTTATTAAGGGTCTACTATGTGCTAGGCAATCTGTTACACACTGGGGATACAAAGATAGAAATGAAATACAAAGACAATCTCTGATTTCAAAGATGTAACAGTCCATCAATGGATACAAAATATTCAGAGATGTATATAAGTCATTAATACATGTTCAGGGAGGACTAGCATCTTTGGTATTTGGACTTGCTGAGCCTCTTTAAAGGCTGCTCATCCATCTTTAGTGTCCACCTTTCACCTAACTCTCATCTGTGACTCCAGGAAGCTATAGAATGCAAAGCAGTTATGTCTCAATATATACCTACCTCAGCAGATGAGCTACATAAAGCAGGCTGAGGGCAGCCAATAGGCTTCAAATCCATTGGTGAGCCAGGGGATGCCTACTCCAACCATGTAGACTTTTCTCAGTGAACTAGGAAAAGGAGCTCATTTTGTTACCTTGGCCATGAAAGTGACTGAAGCAGAAAGACTCTGTGAAGAGCTTGGGGCTTGGTAAGACATTTAATACTTCAAGATCATCCACAGCATCCTGGGCCATCACCTGTCTTCCTGATTTTAACTTGCCTAAGGTCTTTGATCACTCTGGAAGAGAAAATGAGATTGATGACTTTGCACAACTCTGCTTTATTTAAATCCCATTCACACCAAAGTTAAGGCATTATTCATATCATATCATTGATCTTCCAAAACAAAGGATGAACAGCTTAACATTTATATACACACATATCATAATTATATATTTATAATATATTATATATATACACAAATATAATCTGATTTTTTGAAGATAGAACACACTAACATCTAAGATAAGTAGAAAAAACTATATAGAAGGTAGCACTTAGACTGAGTTTTGAGGGAAATAAGGTAATCTAAGATATGGATGTGAGCAGGAAAAACATTCAAGAACTTGAAAGACAAAGATTGGAGAGGAAGTCATATGTGACATGAACAGTAAAAAAGCCAATTTGATTGAAATTTATATTCTGGGAAATATATAATGCTGAAAAATAAGTTGGTTCCAGTTTGTAAAAGTCTTATATAAAAAACCTTATATAAAGAGACATTTTATTTGAGACTAGGAGCAATAAAAAACCATTAGAGTTTGTTGAGTAAGCAAATGACATGATCATATCTGAACTACATGGAGGATAAATTGGAGTGAGAAAACACTTGAGCAGGGAGACCAATTAACAAGGTATTGCCTTATCTGGGTGAAAAGTGATGAGGAAGCAGCAATAAGATTGTGAGGTGAGTGAGAATTTGGAGTTAGGAGAGAACATGAACTTAAAAATCCAGGTGACTGGTAAAGTAGTAGTATCACCATCAGAACTAAGGAAATTCTAATCATTTGTATGGCTACTGTGACTTACAGAGATATTATCTGGATGATGTCCTCAGAGGACAATTACTTTCCAGCTAGCTTCAAATCATGCTGCCTGCCTTCTATTCTTCCTCCTTCAGAACCTGGATCTTGACTTTGATAGGTGAGCTTTCATCTTATTTTCACTGGATTCAAAACTTCACTACTTCACGACGAGCTCTACATTAATACACCTCATGCTGGTTCTTTTCCTCTTCTAATCAGAATTCCACTTCTCTACCTTGAAGACCTTGACTCTGATATCACTGGCCTCTTCCTGATCACCTACTCTACTTTTCCAACTCTAATTTCCCTAAATGTATCATCTTCCTCTAATAAAATGGAAACTCTTTAAAGGAGGAGACTATCCCGTGACATAATGGATAGAGGGTTAGATACGGAGTCAAAAAGACTTTCATTCAAATCCTTCTTCAGTTTCTTACTAATTGTATGATTTTGGTCAAATCATATAACCTGTTCTCATGCAGTTAATGTGAGGATGAAATAAAATTTATATACAGAGATATTTATATACATACATATATACATAATATATCATGTGATTACATATTATATATATATATATACATATATATATATATATATAGTGTTTTGCAAACCTTAAAGCACTATCTAAATGTTAGCTGTTATTATTATTTATATTTGTAATCACAGGGCATAGTATAAATCCTGTCATACATAGAAATTTAATGCATCCTTTTTTGCATTCATTCATTCAAAACAACTTTTTCCCATTGATCTTATTTCTGTTCTCTGCAGCCTGCAAAACAAATTTATTATCTCCTCCACCTGGCAGCCCCTTAAATTATTTAAAATAATAATTGTTACAATAATAATAATAGCCAAAACAATGTCTCCCAAAAAGACAAATGGAAACCAATTCAGAGAACAATGATGAAGATCTAGAATTCTACTATATAAAGACATAAGGTTTAAACATAGAACACCTATGTGTCTCTGTGTCTTTCTGTGTTTGTATATATGTATGTATACATGAGAAAGGGACATCTAATAGCTCACTTCAAGTATTTGAAAAATTTTCCTGAGGAAATATAGAATGTAGATTACATTTGCTTTGCTTGATCTCTGAAGGCAAAAGGCCAGAAAGTTTGTGAAACTTTATTTGGGCTCAATTTAACGAATATGTTCTTTAAAATGAGAAATTTTAATATCTGGAACAGATTAAGAAATTTAATTCAATGATTTTTTTTGTAATATTGGATTACCATTTGGAGATATAGAACAGATTCCTGTTGAGGTTGGATACTGTGGTTTCTGAGGTCCCTTGTACCTTCCAGATCATGTGATTTTGTTTTGAGGCAGGAGAAAATTAGCACAAAAAAAGTGAATTTTGGTTTATTCATCATTAAATTCATGTTTCACTATATCTAGTCATGGTGGATTTATTGGCTGTTTAACTGAGTTGATTCACTCAGAATTTTTAAATTTAAGTTGGAGACTTCGTTCTGATACTTCATTAAGTTTTCTGTGATGAGTCCAAATTTTGGTATGGCAATGGCTTATATGTTAGAATAATATATTTTAGGGAACATAATAATATTCTTATGGAGGGTACTATTATTATCATTGCATTTCTGTAAAGCCATTTTTTTCATAGTACAGAACTTAGATAAGAGCTTCAGGCTACTCCTGAAAAAATAGATTTTGATAGGAATTGCCATGGCATAGTTAGTTGACAGTCTTCACTGAACTTAATTTGGGGATTTTTCAAGTCTACTTCAAATTATATTACCTTATAACTTAGGATGTGAGTTATCTATCCAAAAGAAATGTCAAAATGTTTCAGCAAGAAGTGATTTAAATCTGTTAAGCCTTTTTTTCCAGATTAGCAAATGACTTACTTTATTCATGTTATAAATAAATAGTATTTCCCCCACAGAATTTGATAAGAAATTAATGAACCCTTCATTTTTTTCCTTCTGAATGTAATAAAGGTTTTGAAGAAAGTTTAAAAACAAAGATATAAAAATGAAAATTTCCAATTAAAACATAATCAAGCCAGATATACATATTCTAATTATCTTGAGTTGATAAAGCTAATTTTCTCCAATTCTAGCCTTTGGAAATAGATTATATAATATATGGTGTTACTCCAAGTACCAAAAGGGACTTCAAGCAGTACAGAATGTTCATTGGTAACATATCTAAGCACTTGGTTAACAGTGTCTGTGTTTGGCTTAGAAAATATAAACAGAAAATGCTAAATATGGCTTAAGCTTTCCCTTAGCAAAAACATAAAACTGTAGAATCAAAGGCTACCTACGCGGTGAGTGGGCAAGTAGAACTAAGAGGCTTCAGAAAAAAAAAATCTTTAAAATTTAGAATTGAGAACTTTTGACTGTATAAAAAATGCCAGAGGTGGAAATTTGAGTGATTTGGAGCCTGACAAAGATCTGTGCCATCATGCTCTATTAGCTAAATAAACTTTCCCTGGGGAAAAGTTCTGTTTCAGGGAACAGAATACAATAATTGGAGATATATATATATAGATATATACCTATACATATGCACACATACACATAAAACATACCTATAAGTATATGCATATATATGTATGCACACACAGAACTATAGATAGATATATAGATATATGGAATATTTAACATCCACAGGATGGAGAGCTAGATGGCACCATAGTGTGTAGAGTACATGGCTTGGTATCAGGAATACTCATCTTTATGAGTTAAAATCTGGCCTCAGACACTTCTTAGCTGTGTGATCCTGGGCAAGTCACTTAACCCTGTTTGACTCAGGTTCCTCAACTGTACAATGAGCTGGAGAAGGCAAAGGCAAACCACTCCAGTATCTTTACCAACAAAACTCCAAATAGAAACACAAAGAGTTGAATATGACAGAAACAATTGATCAATAGCGTAACTTCTGTGAGAAAGTCAGGGTGGCCAAGTGGATAAGAAATTCTTCAATAAACAACTAGTCTCAGGTTCCAACTTTCATGCTTACTAGCTTGTGACCATCGATAACTATTTCCTTGAGTCTTAGTTCCCTCATATATAAAAGAGGATGATAAAACATATAACATTTAGTTGTCATGGTTATTATGGCATTTAGCTGAAACAAGGTGTATGAAATTCTTTGAAAAAATTTAAACATTTATAAATGCCAGCAATTATAGTTTTTGCAAATCAGTGAAAAGTATGTAAGGAAATACATGACTTTTATCAAAAAATAATTAGCAAAGGTGGCAAGTTTTGAAGTAGTGACATGAATGTGCTATTAAAGTTTCATTTTTAATTAGGATAAATATCTTTTTGCTTCCTCCCTTCCTATATTTAATTGAAGAAAAAATAAAAATAAAGCCTTCATAACAAAAAAACTATATAAAGTATAACAAATTCCATGATTGACAATATTCAGAAATTCTATAATGTGAATCCATCATCTCTGTGTTCAGGAGGTAAACAGCATGATTTGATAATCATGATCCTTATCATCACCACCACCAACAAAATAGTTACCATTTATTAAGCAAATACTATATGATAAGTACTTTACAAAAATTATTTCATTTCATCTTTCCAATAATCCTGGGAAGTTGGGTGCTATCATTATCCCTGTTTTACATATGAGCAAATTGAGACAAACACAGGTTAATTTACTTGCCCAGGGACACACAGTTAATAAATATCTAAGAATCAATTTGAATTTAGGTTTTCTGTCTTCAAGCTCACTGCTCTCTCCATTGAAGCATGTAGTCACACTAGTCCAGTGGAATCATGAATAATCATTGTATTGGGCATAGCTTTTTACAACTTTCAAAAGTTTGTTTTTACAAAGTTCTTAATTATATAAACTATTCTCCTTATTCTGCTTATTTCATTCTTTACCATTTTATACACATCTTCAAAATTGTTTCATAGAATTGACATTATATTATAAATATATTTATACTATAAATTGTTGCTTTCACTATGTGTCAATTCCTGTGCAAAATACACCATTTTGCTCAGTGACTCAAAAACAAAACAAAAACTTTTATTGCATTTAATTAATGGAGGAAAGGAATCAATAACAGATCCTGGTTTTTTATTTTCTAAAAATTTACCAGCAAGATATTCTTTCCTAGTATTATTTAATATGCTAGCAAATATAGGACTTTAACCAGAGATTCACAATATATGACTTCCTTTACTACTAAAAATGTAAAATCATATTTAATAGTCATTGTGAAAGTATTTAGCTTTTTTAGTTGTTTCTTCATCAAAGCAAAACTGTCATATCAAAGAAATAAATTCAATTCCTTAAATATTACTTTTCCTTGTAAAATTCTCCATGCATATATGCACACTATGTTTATTACTTCCACATAAATTCAACTTAATTTAATAGCTTTCTTCTTCTCAATAGTGTTTATAATAAAATATATTTTCCTCTCTTGTTAAGTATAAAAGTTTCCTGGCAAACTCAGCAATAGATCTCTGTTTGTATCCTGTTTTATATCACTGGTTGCCTTCATTTCTATGTTCTTAATAACTTTACTTTCACCTGTATTTGGAGACACCTGTTTCTCTGACAGAAGGGTAACAGGTATCAAATCAGACTATGGATCTATAGTTGTTGAATTTTAACTGCATAATGTTTTGTCTAGGAAAGAAACAGAGAAAAAATTAACATAATTTAAAACTCTTATTAATAATGTGCCATGCCAAATTACAAAGGAAAAAGAAGATGAAAAACAGCTGTGTTTTTTAAAGAAAAAAAATTATGGCCCATTAGTTAGTAAAGTATCATATAAAGTTAAGTGATTATTTTTTAAACATGCCTTCTTTTCTACATGAAGATGTTCAACATTGATTCACGGGTCAAAAAGAAGTCAATAAACATTTTAAGCCCTTACTGTCTTTGTCATACAGTATGATAAATACTGGGGATAGGAATATAAGCAAAAAGAACAGTCTCTTGGGGGAGCTCTTGGGGAAGTGACACCCATAAAAGGGAGGTAAAAAGCAGGGTAAGTGAGAGAGGAGAGTACCATTCAAAAATTCCTGTTGAGTAATGAAGAATATGACCGAGGCTCTTCAAAAGGGATGTTCCAGTAAGTACTTGTCAATAGGAGAAAAAGGTCAGTTGGGCTGAGGAAACTTCCATGGTACAGAGAAATCTGGACTGTCAGAAGCAGAGGTGGGAAAAGAAATAGTGGCTTTGGTAAGCATACACTTAACATGTGAAATATGGGAAGAAGTACTTGCTTAGTTGGACTAATGAAAGAAATTAAGACCATTTTTGCTTAGAATTTGTTGCTAAGGGGAAAAAAAGATTATTAGATGATTTTAGAACATGTTGTCTCATTATTTTCATTTATTTAAATATTTTTGCTTTGGGGTTTGCTTTGATCCACCTATTATTTATATTGTTTTAGTCTAAATTTAGATGTCTATCTTTTGTTTCTATTTCATTATTGATTGTGATTTTAATACCATTGTGGTATTTAAAAGATCATAAAGTCATTCTAAATGGGGGCTGTATATATTTATGAATGTTTGGTGTCTTAAAACATGGTATGCATCTTTTTTTATATGCATACATCAGATGTGTTTATGGGCTTATCAAATCCAGTTTTTCTAACATTTTGTTCATTTATAAAATAAATGTAAAAATCATTTTATATGTAATTGGAATATAAAAATATTAAGTAAAAATATTTTTAAAAAACAAATATTTGATTCCAGTCTTTCATGTCATAGTTGTTTTTAAAAATAATATGGAATCTCATCAATTAGGAAATGGCTTAAATGTATATTTAATATGTGATATAGACATGTGATCTAATATATCATTGCAATGGGAGAATTATAAATACATAAAATTCAGAAAACATAAATATATTTGTATTCAAAAAGCAGGGAAAGCTGGACCAAAGAGGGAAAAAAAAATTAAGTCATTTTTGATTTCTTACAAATACCCAGATTAACTACAAACAACCTGGAAAAGAAGGCACTATCTGCATCCAGAGAAAGATCTAGTTTTACATACACACACACACACATTTGTGTCTAATGGTAGCCATCTCTAGTGCTGGGGTAGGGAAAAGGATTTAAAAAAAAAGTTACAGGGCGGCTTTATTATATATTTGAAAGGAGTAGTGAATGGTATATAATAGATTTACAGTTTCATATGCAATCATCTTTTTCTATTCTACTATGTTATGGAAATGCTTGTTTTATTTCTTAAATCAGGCATTTTAAAAAATAAATAAGTAAAAAAGCAGACATCAATAAAAATTAACTGCCATATCTAGAAATGTTTAAATGTATTTGGAAAAAATCTCTATTTCTTAAAGTTATAGCTTAAACTTTTTATAATTTCTCATCACTAAATAGCTACTTTGGGAGCTGTGTTTTTCCAAAGCATGATGCTAAAGATTGAGTCAGTCAACTCAGATTTTATTTAGTGCCTACTTTTTGCAGGAGATAGAAAGAAAAGGAAAAAGCCCTTGCTCTTCAGAGCTCATGATCTAAGGGAGAAGCTAATAGGAATAAAAGGTATATACAGAGATCAGTTAGAAGAGATTTGAGAGGAAAGATACTAAGATTGGGGAAGTATAGAAAAGGCTTCTCTTAGAATGTGGAGCTTTATTTGAAATTTGAAAGAAGTCAGAAAAGCTTCGAGGTAGAAAAGAGAAGGTGGTAGAAGGAGCATGAGATAAGAGCCAGGAAAAATATTTAGAGTTAGGAGATGTCTATATTGTATAGGAGATCCAAGGAGAAGAATCTCTCTGACCTGAGACTTCTCTTCTCTATCAATATTATCTCTCAATGATTTCATCAATTGCCATGGATTTAATTATCATTGCTATTAACTCCCAAATCTACATATTCAATTTTATCTTTTCTTCTGTACTCCAATCCCATATCACAAGTTGTCTGTCAGCCTACTGGATGATCTGTAGGCATTTCAGACTCAACATGTCCTAAATAGGACACAAATCTCTTCTCGCTGTATCCTCCATTCTGCTATAGATGTTTTTTTTTTCCCCCTAAATCTGACTATGTCACTCTTCTCCCTAGCCTATCAATGAGCTTCCACATTGATTCCCCAGGATCAAGTATAAAATTTTGTTTGGCACTTTAAAATGCTTTATAACTTTACTCTTTTCCACCTTTCCAGTTGTCTTTTATTGTACTCCTGAACATGATTGTATATGTTCTAATTTCACTGCCCAACTTCTAACTTATCTCCTATGAGTTTTACATCTCTGCCTTTTTGAATCCTGATTTGCTTCAGGCTGTAGTCCACACATATCCAGTCCTAAATGCTAATGAAACATTCTTCCTCCTCCACCAAGATTGCTTATTTAACTACTCTGAACATTTTTTGTTTTGTTATTGTTGTTCTTTTTGTTCCATCATTTCAATCATATCTGCCTTTTTGTGATCCTATTTGATGTTTTCTTGGCAAAGATACTGAAGTGGTTTCCCATTTCCTTCTCCACTTCATTTTATAAATGATGAACTGAGACAAACAAGGTTATGTGAGGTGCCCAGGATTATACAACTCCTAAATGTCTGAGGCCAGATATGAACTCATGAAGATGAGTCTTCTTGATTCCAAGCCCAGTGTTCCATCCATTGCAACACTTAACTGCCTCATATTGCTGTACATGTTGTCTCTCTATGTTTATAATATAAGCTGCTTAAAGGTTGATATGGTCCTCCTTTTGTGTTTTATTTCCCCAATGTCTAGGTCTATCACATTTTAGAAGTTTAATAAATGGTTACAATTGATTGCTATACTAATTTAAGTTTATAGTTCTACATCCGAACTCCATTGAAAAATACTCCTGAAAAGATGATATAAGATGAGTAGGGATGTGAGATTACTATATGAAATCTTTATTCTGGGGCTCACAAAAATAAGGATATCAATAATTATGTTTCCCAGCAGTCTGTCAGCTTTCAAGTTTCTAAGTGTTTGAGTACCTTGATGAAAGATTGCATGAATTTACCATATTGTAGTTCCTCTCAAAGATTCTTTTGCATGATGATCTTCCCTAAAAAGTCTAAATAGTGATCACACTGTGATTATAATGTATTCTGCTATCACACTCTTAAAACTTTGCTTATCCAAATATATAAAGACCAATGAATATTTGAAATAAGAGGGGGAAATCTTCCATCTCTTCCAAATGGGGCATTTTAATATTCTCATTTCAACATGAGATTAAGTTTTTAAACTTCATTCTCTATGATCTCCCAAATATTTAGTGTCCCTCAGTAAGTGATCATAGAGGCATTAGAGTAAATCTAATATATAAGGACAAAATATCATTGTTGGCAGGCCTAGGCAAATTATGTTGTTGTAAACCATTGACTCTGCTATGATAATTCACAGGTGATGGAACAAGATGGGAAATATCATTGATTATGTCTGTGGTCCTGCCATGTGAATGGTAGTTCCAAGCTTTAGTGATTCATCCCATGATGTAGAAATTCCCAATGTGTAGAGGACAAGAATTACTTTTGATCATTCAATATTTTATACAACAGAGAATATAGAACTTATATATATTAAGATAATGAAGCTGAAAATGTTTTTAACTGAAGATTTAGTAGGGTGGGAAACTGAAATTAGATTCTCAAGTGACTGAAAACTGAAGGGCAATGAACTAGCCAAATTGCAGATTTTGGGGATTTTGAAATTGCAACAGAGATTGCTTTACTCTGTAAATATGAATGAGCATATGGGCCATTTGAGTGAATTGGAATTGTCTTGCCTGTTGTTTAGAATAATGTTTTAGGGTTGAGTTGTTCTTTCTCAGAATGTTGAAAATTATATTCTAATCTCTGTATTTTTTCTGTAGAAATGTTACTTTCAGCTCTGATGACAGATTTCCTAAAGAGAAAGGGTTGAATAAAATGACTCCCATATGTAAAATCATTCAAGAAAGATCTGGGCAAGTCAAGAATTCATATGGTAAAATGTTACTTTTCTTCCAAAGAACATAGCTATATTTAAAGTTAATAAAAATGGAGAGGAAGAGGTCTCTAAGAATACAGACATAGAATTATTGTAGCTACTCGATCATCTCTTCCAGCCTCCTCCATGACTGTCACTTCCCAATCCATCTTGTACATTATCACTAGACTGATACTTTGAAATTCTGAAGGAAATTTGATTTCATTCACCAATGCATAATCCTTCTTAATCTCTTATTGGTTATTAAATCCCAGAATCTTATCACTTGATGATGAACCTTTGGGTAATAATCCTAATCTCAATGCAATTAACTAGATTAGTCCTAAATCCATGATTTACAGTACATCACCAGCTCATCCTCAAAGTTACAGCTATCCTTTCACTGGAACAACCTTTGAGCATTTAGGGGTCACCTTCAAGTTTAAGGACAAGCTTAACATTAAAATATTAATGGAGTGGCAATAATTAATTGTTTCTAAATACCTTTTCCTGAACTTTATGGCCTTCAACAATATATTCTCATTCCAAAATTTCTAATCTTATTCCCTACCCTTTCCTACAGTGAAAACCCTGTGCTCCATTGAGTTCAGTTATCGTACTGAAACAAAAACTAGAAGAGGTAGAGTACCTCAGTTCATATTTCACCTTTCCATGCATTACCTTGGGCAGGCCATTTTTCCTTGCTCTGGGACTCAGTTACTTCATCTATAAAATGGAAAGTTTAAACTAGATGGCCACTGATGTCCATTCCAGAGGTACTCCTATGTTCCCAATTGCCACCCAAAAATGCCATGATCATCCCCCAATGCAAGCAACTTTACTCATTTGCCTAACCTGTCTACTGCCTCTCCCCACCAAAAAACCTATTCAAATCCTCTCATTCAATGTTCAACTCAGGTTAGGCCTTCACTAGCTATTTGACCTCATTTACTTTTCATCTGAACTTCTAAAGTACCTATACTCTATATCTTTTTTCCTCTTTCTTTCTTTATAGCACCATGTCAAACGAGTTACCTCTTGTTTGGATAAGAATTCTTCTTCCAACTATAATTAATTATTTTCTCAATAAACAGATAATAATGATATAACTAATATTCTGGGGAAATAGGTTTGTGAAATTATTCAACATTAAGAACCCCTTTCTGCATTTATTAAATGCCCTTCTTTTACAAGTTATCAGTTATTAGGAAATACAGGGTCTATGTATTTGAAACTTCACAGTATCCATCTTTCCCCCACTCCAACCCCACTCCCTTGTTTTGTCACTCTCTCACTCTTTTGCTCTTGTGTAACTTACCAGGACAAAGAACAGATTTAGTCTTAGCCTGTAAAGAACATATTCTTTCCAAGTCAACAATAAAAATAATTGCATGCATGTATTACCATACTAGTGCTACTTTATTGGGGAAATTTTCCTTAAAAATAATGAAACAAGTCAAATGTTGACCATAAGATAGATTGATATAGATTTTGTGTGTGTGTGTGTGTGTGTGTGTGTGTGTGTATTGACAGAGAGAAAAAGAGATAAGAGAGATGTTTTCCTCGCCTATGTGCACTTGGAAAGTAGGATAATTAAAAACAAGGAAAGAAAATATGTACTTGAGAGTAAGTGAATAAAAATAATACATATACAGAGTGCCCCAAAAATCTTGGTGCTATTTTAAGTTTAAGCTTAAAATTGCATTAAGACTTTTAGGACAATCATATGTGTATATGGATTCATGAAGTCATGTATATGCATATGTATGTCTACATACATACAGGAATATATTTATGCATATGTGTGAATATATATATTGCATGTATATATACACATGCCATTGATTATTAAAAAACAACAGCCCCTCAGGATCCATCTCCCTGGAGCATGCTGGAGGCATGCCTGGGGCCCTATAGTGAGCTATAGAAAGAGCCTTCCCTATCTATTATTTCTAATGGTTCTTGGCATCTAGTCTGTCTATAATTCAGTTTCCATTTATATCTCTTGTCTAAGTTGAACTGAAAGCAAAAAGCTCAGCTGTCATTATCTGTGTCATCATGAAAAGATTTAAATGCTGTTTTTAAATTCTAGATAGTATTTGCAAGTAACAAGTAATGATGTTTTTTAAAGTAACAAGTCTATAATATACATTGACTATATGTTGATTATTTAAAACTAACCTAGAACTGTATTTTAGACTTTGCCTTTTCTAAATTAGTGGTTTTTGTTGTCTTTTTAAGAACCACGGGACCATTTTGGATCACTTAAATTTAAGTCTTCTTATCTATATAATGAAGATTACACTACTTGTCATCTCTAACTCAGGGTTTTGGGGAGCTCAAAAGATAATAAAGTACTTTGAAAATATCGTTGTGGTTCTTGTTGTTATCGATCCTTTGTTATCAAAGAGATTAATGACAACAGGAGGGTGTGCAAAATCATCAACCAATATTACTGTATATAAATGGAAGTTATTACTATAATATTTATTATTATAATGTTTTATGCAACGAACTTGATATAAAAAGTATTGTTCAGATTCACAATTTGTAATTTACTCTCTGTCAGTAGGCAGCTCACTTACACTGACCATTCCAACCTCCAGTTTCCCAATCTGTAAAGTAAAATAGTATATGTCATTAAAATATATAATTTTAAAAGAACATGGATTGGTCATATGAGGAGGGCTTTGGATACTTGATAGGTAAATCCAGTATCACAAAAATGTAATAAACCACCCAGAATGTTAGGTAGAAGATGCTTTGTGGCAAACTGGGAAAATGTGGGCAGGGATCACATAGGCTGGGCAAGCATGGATGGGTTGTAGTCTTAATGTTGAAGAGAACATTAAAAAGTTGGAAGTCATAAATTCATTTGAGAATTCATATCTTTGAATGAAATGAGTAAAATAGTTTTATACTGTTTCACAAAGCTGTTGTGAGAAAAATGCACTACAAATTACAAAAAGCTAAAATAAACATATAACTTTTTATTTTATTGTATTAAAATACCTAGGGAGATTTGGTTTTATTTGATTAGGAATTCTTCCTAATTCAGAGAAACTTGAATATTGATGAAACACCACTGCTCAAGTTATTTAGCACATTTTCCTGACTGGAAGGACCAGTCATACTTCAATAAGTAAATGGATTTTTATTGGATTTGTGAAATAAAGTATTATTGGAGGGAAGGGAAATATTCTAACTACTTAGTGAAATGTAATGTATGCCAATTCATTGAAATGATAAATATGATGAAATTTTATATGTAATTTTTTCATGCTTTCCTAGGAATGAATCGTATTTCACTTTGGGCTGTAGCAGCTAACCCAGTGCTTCATAATATGTACTCATGAATGAACAATGATTAATAGTAAAAGTATAAGCAATCCCATGTCAAGATGGGATTTGCTTTTCTAGATTTTCAGTTTCCCCTTTGAATTTCTCTGAGACAATACCATATGATAATAATGGCTGGCACCAAGAAGATGCTTCTCAGTTTGTCTTTCTAAGAAATGAGGGCTACATCAATTGGAGAATGGTTGAGTAAATTGTGGTATATGAACATTATGGAATATTATTGTTCTGTAAGGAATGACCAGCAGGATGAATACAGAGAGGACTGGCGAGACTTACATGAACTGATGCTGAGTGAAATGAGCAGAACCAGGAGATCATTGTATACCTCAACAACGATGCTGTTTGAGGATGTATTTTGATGGAAGTGGATCTCTTCGATAAAGAGAGCTAATTCAGTTTCAATTGATCAAGGACGGACAGAAGCAGCTACACCCAAAGAAAAAATACTGGGAAATGAATATAAACTGCTTGCATTTTTGTTTTTCTTCCCAGGTTATTTATAACTTCTGAATCCAATTCTCCCTGTGCAACAAGAGAACTGTTCGGTTCTACACACATATATTGTATCTAGGATATACTGTAACCTATTTAACATGTATAGGACTGCTTGCCATCTGAAGGGGAGGGGGTGGAGGAAGGGAAGGGAAAAACTGGAACAGAAGTGAGTGCAAGGATAATGCTGTAAAAAATTACCCAGGCATGGGTTCTGTCAATAAAAAAGTTATTTAAAAATAAAAAATTAAAATTAAAAAAAAAAGAAATGAGGGCTAAAACCAATAGTATTTCAGTTTCAATTCCCAAATAGCAGTATATCTATTCTCTTTGATACTAATTAAGAAACAAAAAATTTTGCAATTAATGGCCAAAATTTCTTCCAATGCCTAAAAACATGTAAATTCATTTCCTTTCTAACTATAAATAGAAAATTGATTGCTCATTTAACATAGCAACAATTTCCCACAATGCATCTATTTTATTCAACTCTGTAACTAAACTATTACTGTAAAATCCAGAAAATGAATGACCAAAAAGCTCATGAATGACAAAAAGCCACAGTGAGCCGTAACTATGACAATGAGAATTAACAGCAACAAAGAGGAAGTTTGCTTCATAGCAGGACTTCATGACCAGAACTTAGTTTCTGCAGGCACTTGTCCAAGCTCAGGGATCATCTGGGGTGGTTTGGAATGATTCTGTGATTTTGCTTCTGCAAAATTTATCCTGAAAATGAATGCAAAGAATTATTGTTATGTCAAACTCAGGATGAAGTTTGCTTATTGTGCCTTAACTCTGAAAAACTGGGTGTCTCCTAATGATAAAAAGAGAGGAGTAAAAAAGAGGTGGAAGGACTTAGCATGGGAATTCTGACATTACTAAAATATTGTTTTACTCTATTTCTTAATCACACAAATGTATGTGTTGTGTGTATGTATGTGTGTAGTTATGTATTTAGCAGAGAAACACACTTTTCCCCTGTAAGATTTTAAAAGAATCACCATTCATCTTTGAATATCAAAGCAACCTAGACAGTAGCTCCCAATCAACTTGTACGTGACTGTCTGAAAAGGATTTCTTTGTAAATTGACTAAAATCTAACATTAAGTCATCCCTCTCACTCTCTTTGTCTCTATTTTTCTTTCCCATATAATATATCTATATACATATATTTCCATATAGACATTTATATATATGAAGAAATAGACATATATATATATATATGAAGACAGAAAGATAGATAAGTAGATAAGTTTGTGCATAACTCTATTTATGACTCTTTCTTTCTTTCCCTTCCATCTCTCCAGTTTCCAAATTAAATGTCCAAATTGAATATTTAATATATGAACTGGCCACAAAATAACTAATTCACAGGCTCTATGATTTTTCCCTCTCGAATTCAAATAGAAAACAACTCTCAATTGTGACAATGATTTTGCTTACTTAAGGCTTATTCACTTGAAACACTTTATAAAGAAATAAGCAGTGGGTGGGAGAACAATTGACGGTAGTGAATGATGTGCAGTTTCAGCAGAAAAATGTTCCAGCCTGTGACCTCTGGTGGTGGGATAGTAGAGTGGGTGGTTTATGGTAGTGGTTGTGGATAATATGCCATTCTTGAAGTAAGAAAACTGGGTGGGGGGAGATATCTAAGTGAAATTTTGGTGAAATTTAAAATTTTTACTATCCTTATTTCTTAGTCTAAATAGATAACATCCCATAGTAATTGTTGAAAAAACATTTTGTTGAGTTCAATTCAAAAATAAACCTATAACAAATACTATCTGGTAATTTAACTCAAAGTTGGTCATTCCTAACAGAGCAGCTAGAAAGGAGGGAAAATTCTCACAAATCATTTGCTAAGAATTTGCTTGGAAGTAGAAATAGTACTGAAAAATGTTAGCAATAATTCAAAATATAGAAAAGCAAAAGTAGAGAAAACTGAGCTTATTTTGCATGGTAATAGTGAAAAGGAAGTATATTCATGTCACACCTACTTTATGTTTCTACTTAAAATTTAGAACAACTTGTCTTAGATTGTTGTACTTCACTAGGACATAATCTTTGATATAGAGATAATCCAGAGGGAAAGGGGTTTTCAGAGTGATTTGTGGAAAATTTTGTTTCTCATCAAAATAAACTATGCTTCATTGAGTTATTTCTGCTTCAGTGCTTGCCACTAACAAATTCTATATAGTTCTGCAACTAATAGTTTTTGAAAATTATTTTAGAGAACTTAGAAGTTAGTTGACTTATTAAGTGTCCCATATCATAGCTTGAATCCAAACCTGCTACCTGTCTCTAAGGCCTGCTATTCATTTTCTATTCCATAATGTTTCATACATCTTTATATATTCCATTTGAGTAGGAACCATTTGCTAATCTTGGCTCTAAAACTAACATGAAATAACCTTGAAAATTCATTAGTTTAAAAGCATTCCTTAATTTTATTTATTAATTCAGTGATTTTTGAAAACGTATTATGTGTATAGATATGAGAGGCAATCTATAAAAGTTTTACCATAAAAATAAAACATATCAATAATTTTAAAACCAATAATCTTTCTATACTTCTCATCTATAAAATGGGAACATTAAAATAATTTCTAAGGTTACTTCTAGTTCTAAAATTCTGTGATAATATTTCCTTTGAAAACTCACTAATTCTAAAATTTCAAGATACTGTCTGCTTCTGTTACTACAAACATCTTTTTGGTCCATTCGTAGACCAATAACCTTTTCTTGCCTCATATTTCTCTTTAACTATCTGAATTACTTGCAAATTCCATAGTGCTATTTTGTTCTTCATTCCTCTACTGGGTACTATGTTATTTTAATTCCAGATCAGGACATTCTGACAGGTAGAAAATTTGTTTAGTTGCTATCAAATGTGAGGGGAAAAAAGAGTGAGAGACAAGTTTTCCTTAAGCTGACATTAAAAGATGTGCTAAGAACAAGTAGAGGCTTCTATGTTGGCACCATATTTTCTTTCCATTTTCTTGCCTTTCTTGTCACCAAGTCTAGCAATAACCTGCAGTGCTATCTCCTATGAAAAATAAAAGATATGGATGCATCTGAATGAGTCTACTTAGGAAACTGTTGACTTCTGATTGTATTTTATTGTAAGCTTCTTAATTAGGCTAAGCTATATCTAAAACAAACAAAAATTTGAATAAAGAAAAGAAACATTTTGAAATTATAAAACTGATCATTATTTATTAAAATAGCAGAATGTGATTCAGTCAGTCAGCCAGTCATGTGTAGAAATTATGCTGAGTAAACACAATCATGCAAGTTCTAATTTGGACATTCCAATAATAATCCATTTTATTGCTTTTCTCTAAGGCACAAGTATCCCTGTAATCATGGAATATGGGTCTGCTAAATTCCCACCTCTAACTTTAGCTATATCCCAATTATTGAATCAATCTTGTTTTGAATTAAAGGGAATATGAAAAGACCCAGGTGGGAAACACCAGCTTAATATTGAGTCTATTTAGTTTCTAATCATATTCTAATCTTGGACACCTAATTTCCTGGCAATTACCTTCCTATTTTGTTCCTCAGATGTTCAGTCTTTTACTAGGACTAGATTCTGTTTTTGTTTTGTTTTTTATTGTGAATCAAAATTTTCTGAACCTTCTTCCCAAATCATGTGAATGACAATTTCTTAACCCTAAAAGTCTTACATCGTTGATTCCCTGAGACCTGTTAGATCTTACTGATACTACCCATTATGGGTGCCCTATCTCTTGGACTTCTAATAGTATCTGATTTAACCCTTGGTTGGACAACATTCTAGATTTTTTCATTTTAAATAATTCCTGCCACCTTCTTCTTCATCTCCTAGTTTGGGACCTCTTTTGGATTTATATCCCCACATGCCCATTTCTTGGAATAATGGCTATGTTTCTTTGTTCATGCATGTACCCAACCTTTACCCAATCCCACAGACCTCTTTTTTCCTAGTCTGCCTAAGTGATTACTTAATCCACATTTTGACAGTAACATGGTTGTTCAGATAATGTTATACCTACTTCTTAATGGAAATTAATATAGAATTGGGTGGAAATTAGAGATCACCTAGTTCAACCTTATTATTTAATAGATGAGAAAACATGAGTGTGAAGAAGTACTTTTTTAAGGTCACACATGTAGGAAGTTGCACACCCTGAATATTTTTATATATTTTATTTTATTGTTTAATTTATGGCATTTTCATAAGATATGATTTAAAAAGATAATTTCAAATGAAACTGGAAATCTATTATGTATACTTTGCAATTTCTTTTTGTGAGAAATAATATATTTGGACTACTACTCAAAATTCTATGTATATAAAGCCCCAGAGCTGTGAGCTGGAGATCGAAGTCCATTTGCTTGATTATAGGAAATTAAACTAAAGGAAATTGTCAGGGTGATCAAGTCCAATGTGGCAGAGGTGACAACCACATGGAAAGACCTTAAAAAATATTTTCATACCTCTGGATCAATCAGCCCTATATATCATATATTGGAGCATAAAAAGTATTTTATTTTGCTAAACTTAGTGAAGTTTTGTCATATGCCTCAGGAAAAGAGAAGCAAGCTATTAAAAGAATGATTATAGGAAAGTTAAAAGATGGTGGTTTAAGGTGGTTGATTAAATATACAAATTGTGCATAATATTAGTGCCTTAGCTGGACAAAAAAAAATGGGGATAGATGGCACCACTCTAACTTTTGATGTTCCCCCAAATCCTACATTTACTTCATTCTTCATCCCACAACTATCAGTAACCATAGCCCAGCACGTATCTCCCCTTTCCTTTTATTCTCTGTTCACTTCACCTTCTCTTAAAAGCCAAAAATAATTCATAGTAAAAGTAGAAAATGATACAGTAATTCAAAACTGCAATGAATCTTGGAAGATCTATTTAATTACTGCCTTTCTGACTTTCTTTGACTTTCAATTTTTGGTTTCTATTGACACTCAAACATGAAAAAGTTAGTGGTAACTGCAACAATTTTGGGGATATCAACTAACATTATTGGAATTTTAATCTTGTCTTTTTCAACATAAAATTCAAAAAAAGGGAAATTTTAATATGAACTTACAAATTTGATTATAAATAACATGATTATTTGGCTCAGCATCATTCACTAATATTTTTTTCAATGTGCTTCTGTGCTGATATATCAGAAAAAAACTGAGAAGATAATGGGGGGGGCAGAATATTACATTGTATGATAAAGAATAAGGATTGATTTCTTTCACTTTTATATATGCAATTATCCAGAATGTAATTCTTGTGAAGGGATATTTATTTGAGGCAAATAGTGAGTCAGAAATAATGATAATAAACATAGTTCTGTGTTTTTAATATGAGAACCAGCCTGATATTTTAAAATGTAGAAGATAGGATATTTATTAGTAAATGATAACAATGCTGCTAAGAATTACTTTTCATATTTCTAAATGATGATTTGTGAATTACCCATAATTTGCATATTCCCTTAAAGATACCAATCTAAGTAATAAATATATCTGAAAAATATTTTATGGTGACCATCAATTGCTGCTTTATAATAATTTGTATATGTCACTATGTGAAAATGACAAATCACCTCCCTAAAGGCAGGTGTCATTTGTCTTTAAGGAAACAATATACAGTGCTATGTATCTTTTACATATTAGTATTGTTTCAGTTTCATCTAGACTTTAAAAAGAAACATTTTTAATGGACCATGAAAAACTCATTTCTTTAGTTAAGATTGCATTTACAAAGTGATCAAATAATAATGTAGTTGTTGAGAATTGCAGACACTATAAATCAATATGTGTATGTTAGTAGAAGTTGAGTCAGATAGTGAGCATCAATTGGAAAAATTCTTGAGTTCTAAAGCCATTTTATCCTGAAACTTAACCATTCTATTTTTAAATTCAGTTGGTAATATGATCTTTCTGGTTCTTCAGGAGGAAAAGTTTCATTATCATAGCTTGTTTCAATGTCATTAACTGGTGATTATAATGTAGTATTCAAGTTGTTTGTCAAAGAAACTTTCACATTTTTTACAGTGTTGAAATGTTAACTATTCAGAGGCTTTATTTATGTTAAATGTTAGTTTCAGAAAAATGACCAGATCAAGTATCTTGACTGACATTGACATCCCCAGTGAGCAGGGAAACAGTGAAAACAAGAATCTTAATGCTCACTCCTGAAGAAAATTCATGTCATATTCTGGTTTCACTGTCATTTATTGCATTGGACATACCATCATTACTGAAGAAAAGGCAGAAAAAATGCATGGCAAAAGAGAATACTAAAAAAAAGTAGATCATCCTGGGAAGTCTGTATTTCAGATCACCTCCTCACAGCTGCAGTCTTTTTAAAGTAAAAAGAAAACAAAACACCCCTCTGCTGGTTCTAGAGATACTTAGCTCTTTTCCAGTGACTTTTTTTTCCTCCTTTCAACTCCTTAGTGTCAATTGTCAATGTGTATTCTTGTACTTCAAATGCTACCATTTCTAAGGATTGTTAAATAAGTGACCCATGAAATTGATCTCATTATTTAAAAAAAAAAAATTAGTGGCCTATATTATTTTTCTAATTTTATTGAAACTGTTGGTTGTATGAAAAAAGGAATATCTAGAATATTTTAAATTTTATTTTATTCAATACAGAAGTGAGATTTCTTTGCAAGAGGAAATGGTGGTTTAAAAGAAAACAAAAGTAAAGTCCATGATGACTTTTGTATTCAATGAAACATAATACTTTTAAATGAAACATAATACTTTTAAACTGAATTCATTGTATCTGGCAAATCTGACAAATTAAGATGCACTTTTAAAAATATACATAAACTCCAAAACCCCTTAATATATGCCATGAGTCAGTATAACTAAGGTCAATTATTTTCTCCTTAATGGGTTCATGTCTCCTGTCTTAGATTAATTGCAAGACTGAGTACTGAAATAATTTGCAGATGGGTTCACTGAACCCATGTGAGGGATTTTGAGGAAATATAGAGAACAGGATTAGTGACGGAAGACTAGAGACGTGCATATCTCCTGATTATTTTTTTTCTCTTTAAAAGGAATAAGGTAGTTGCTGATTCCTAATAAATTCTAAAATAGGTCCTCAATTAAGTGGTTTGAAATTGCTCAGAAAGAAACCAGTTATCAATAACAGTCAGAGTGACTTCACTAAGGACAAATAGAAAGGTATGGTACATCAAAAATAATAATAGATTTGGAGTCGTTTCAAGTTTCTCAGGTAAGCACTTACAAGCCAGGTATTTTGGGCCAACTCAGTTAATATTTAGTGATCTCAGTTTTCTCAATTATAAAAAAAATTAGTTTAAACTAGATAACTAAATCTATTCTTTAAATCTATTATCCTATGAATCCATGACTAATTGCTTCAGCAAGGCATTAGAGTATTGTGATGTCTTTAGAGGAGAAGATGGGAAAATATGGATTGACTTTTTCATATAAATTAGATATGTTCATAATTAGTTGGACTGCAATATCCAAAATTAGTTGATTAATGAATTGATATAAATTTGGGGAAAGATCTCTCATGATATGTATAGGGTTCTCTCTATGAAAGGATTCTCTCCATCTTATTGATTTTTTTTATTGTGGAAATGGGCAAGACATATGTGGCATACTTACATTTGGAAATGATGTGAAATTGAAAGAAAAAATGAATTAAATGGCTTGTAATCATGATTTTTAGATGATCCTGAGAATTTTGGATATGGGATAAAACAATGATGAAATTTAATAGCGGTAAATATAAAGGCCTAATGTGAGGTTCAAAAAATCAAATATATAAGTACAAAATAAGGAATATGTTATTAGCAATTTGTGTAAAAATTAAGTCATTAATAATAAGCCCAAATCTGTATGAATTAATATGAGCTAGCTTTAATAAAACTAATACATCAGGATACAGTTTTAGAAGTATAAAGTAGAAAACAATTTATAGACACTATTTACTCTGCCTTTATATATTTGCTTGAATATTTTATACTCGAGGAAAGTTTAGAAGCCCACAAAGGGCCACAGATGACCAACAGAAATAACAACATTGACTATAATAATTTTATGGGGAAGTTTAACCAATTTAAATTAATTACCACAATATGGAAATCAAGAGAGCCCAGAATATTTAGTGCCAAATACAAAGAGGTGACTGACAAAGGGGGCACAAAGCTATATTAAAACCTTGATTTTTATATTCAAGGTTTTATAAAAATTGATTTTATATCATATTTATATATATTATGATTATAAAAGTCTTATTGTTAAAAAGTTGATGGATGATCACAAAGGCGTATCATGCTTTAAACCAGACAGGAGCACTAGAAGGTAAAAAGTAACTTCAAGATAACTTGGCAACAAAACTGTGCATACCTTTCATCCAGCAATGTTTCTATTGGTCTGTATCCCAAAGATATCATAAAAGAGAATAAAAAACGTACATGTACAAAATTGTTTATAGTAGCCATTTTTGTAGTGGCAAGAAACTGAAAATTGAGTGGATGCTCATTAGTTAAGGAATATCTGAATAACTTATGGTACATGAGGGCAATGGAATATTATTATTCTTTTTTAAAGCTTTTTTATTTTCAAAACATATGCATAGATAATTTTCAGCATTCACCCTTGCAAAACTTTGTGGTCTAAATTTTTTCTCTCTCCTTTCCCATCACCCTCTCCCTTAGAAAACAAGTAATTCAATATATATATTAAACATGTACAATTCTATACATATTTCCACAATTATTATTCTGCACAAGAAAAATCAGATCAAGAAGGAAAAAATGAGAAAGAAAACAAAATGCAAACAAACAACAAAAATGAAAATATTATGTTGTGAGGCATATTGAGTCCCTGTAGTCCTCTCTCTGGGTGCAGATGGGTCTCTTCATCACAAGACCATTGGAATTGGCCTGAATCACCTTGCTCTTGAAAAGAGCCTGTCCATCAGAATTGATCATTGTATAATCTTTCTATTGCTGTGTACAATGATCTCATGGTTCTATTCGCTTCACTCAGCATCATTTCAATTAAATCTCTTCAGCCTCTCTGAAGTCTGCTGATCATTTCTTATAGGGAAATAATATGGAATAAAATTATTGAATAAGAAATGATGAGCAGGTTGATTGTCTGTGTATGTATGTGTGTAGGTAGGGAAGGAGGTATTTTGGTATATTTATATGGAACTGAGGATACACATGAACAATGCTTTGAGCTCAGAGTTGAATAAAGAGAAGGATTTGGAAATCCTTTGGAAAAATGAAAATTTAATTTAATTATTTCAAACTTCCCTTGAAAACAAAGGCCTACATTTTCAGTACCAACATTCTACTATTAGTATGCTGTGTCAGTGAACCATAGGATGCAACCATCTTATAAAAAATAAAAAATTAATATTAAATAGAGGGCAATGGAAAGTTCCATGGTGGATATGAATGACCTCTACATAATTAATGTGAACTCCAAAAAAAAACTTGAATAAAAAATGTCACCAAGCAATTGTATGATAAGATTAGTCAGGTGGCAAAGGTAAGGTAAGAGATGACAGTTGTCACACTACTCTGATGCTTAGCTGCTTGTAGTAGCTTACCAAAAAAAAGCTCCAAATACATTCCTTTAGAAAATATTGTGAAGTTGTAGGATATAAGGGTCATGTAAAATCTATTCAGAAAATCATTTACACAAATTACTGATCATAATTTTGTACATCATCATAACTTCTTATTTCTGGATCAATAAAGTCTACACACAAATCAAAAATAGTACAACTTTATCCATATTCTTTGGAGAATAAAATGTTCTAAGTGAATGAAGTATTCCAATTAACCAAAACTTATTGCTTTATACTCTAAAAGTATAAAAACCTGTAACATTTTTTGTAAAAAAAAAAAGTTATTGAATTCTGCATAATATGTATACTCTCCCACTTTCTTAAAAAGCATAGACTTCAATACTTTAAGGAGCTGCGGTTTTATCATTGAACTTTCTTTGTCAGTGCAGGTTGTATATCCTCCTTGCCTTAATAGAAAGTCTTCCTGACTTCTTGTAGCAATCCCCAATCTCACAATCACCTTCCCTCAGAAAAAGACTCTAACACTAGTGACGAGCCTTCTGGTCATGGGCAACTCTAAACTATACCAAGTTGATTATATGATAATAAGCATACTACCAATCACTAGCCTGTACCCAGGATTCTTCCAACTTGGGAAACTCTGCCAGAGTTTATGTTCTTCAAAGCCTTCAAGAATCTAGATTCTCTTTCCTATCACAATGAAAAATCTAAATAAGGCTTTAATTGGAGAGTTCAATTTTTTCTTGTTGACTCATTATTATAAATATCCATGACTGCAATGCCTTATAATACTCTTAACTTGGAGGAGAATTGCTTTGTATGGCAAATGTTTTCTCCTCTACTCAAATACCCAAGATTTCTGTATTTTCCTACTTGGTATTTTTTCTATCTTCTCTACTGTGAACATCACATCTCAAGTGAGTCCTCCATTAGAATGTAAGCTCCTTCAAAGGAGAAATTGTCTTCTTTATTGTATTTGCCTCTCCTGTGTTTAGTAAAATACCTGACACACAGTAGATGCATAAGAAATCCTTAACTGATTGATTTCTTTGACCAATTACTTGTATGCCTTACCTTCCCTCACCTACTCTGCCTACAAAGGAAGATCTTAAAATTTCTAGGGGGGAAAAGCAAGATTGTGAAATCAATAACTTTTCCCTTCTAGTAGGATTTACTAGGAGAACCTGAGGATATCTACCCACTTATCCTACAAAGAAAAGTGCATATTTTTGTGCGAATTTTTTTTCTTGCTGTTCATTGTTCTTTTCCACTTACATCTGGATTCCTAGTTATTGAAACTACTGGTAGTCTGGCCACTTATTTGGAGGTTTCCTACTGTTTGAGAATGCTTGAATAGTGTGGTAAGATTTTTCAAAACCTACTTTTGCTTGAAAAAGCAGCTATTTTTTTTTAATACTACAGATAGTTTCTCTGGTACATAAACTGATGTCTGTGTTCTTTCTTCCCTCCTTCAGTCTAGACTTGCTATTTTATTGGTTCCAGGAACTCTTGATTAGGAAATTCCCCGAAATCTTTTTTTATTACAATCTGAGAGAAGTGCCTGGAGGCACTGAGAGTATAAATGACTCAGGTCACAGAGTTTCTCATATTGTTCTTAGTAAATCCTGAGTCTGACTCTCTCTTCTCTTTATAAGTCTGCCTCTAAGTATTCATATAAGTATACAATGAAAAAAAATGTCCTAAGGGAAGGGTGTAGAAAAAAGTCAGCAGAATTGTCCTGTTGAAACAACAAGCAGGGTCTATACAGGATCCATTCATGCTTTTTATTTCGTGCAATGAATGACTGAATAGCTAGTTGCATCAGAATCCCACAGGAAGTTAGTATTAGAAAATAGTGCTCATTTCCAGGTATCAAGTTTGTCCTTAATGCACTATACTAAGTTACTGATCCCTTACTGCAATTTTGAATTATAACTTAATAGCCAAATGTAGTTACCTTAAACATGTGTGACAAGTTTGTGGGCAGAATAGGTGAGAACTGTAGTTTAGTGAAGTCAAGATATCTTCATCATTACTTGTCAGCAGGGAAACTATCCTAACCTTCAGAGACAGTGTCAAGTGAGCAACTGTTAAAACTGAACTAGTAGATAAATCAAGCTGTCTTCTGCAAAGAAAGTAGTACATGGTTTCCTGATTTCTATATTGTGGACTCCAGTTCTGTGCAAATTGTATATGTCAGTTGTCTTGAGGTGGGTTACCAATGACAGATTTTTCAGAATCCATAATAAAATGTGAGGAACATGGTTGTCACAAACAGAAGAAAAACAGAGAGTTCTGATGTCAATTTGGCATTGGAATAGCACAAATACCTAATCAAAATTTTTTAAAAATCATTTTCCTGCCATGAGCTCTCAGAGGCATGAGGATAGGATTTAAGATATCATCATAGTTGACATCAATACCCAGTTTTCCCTCAGTTATTGTAAATAGACTTTGAGGTAGGACATACCATTGTATTGGATGAATAAACCCTCCTCACAAAAATTAAAGCTCCTTCAAATAAAATTTTCTATAAAATAATTTCTCACTTATTAAAGATGTAATAAAAGTCTTATGCTTTGATTTTTATTTGAGATTAGCTCTGGCTGCATTAATATATGTATTGGTGGTAAAAATAGATATAATATATCATAATGTCTGAAGACTGAAATGAAGGGGATTGATTCTTCTAAACCAAGGCATCTTAATCTGGAGGTTATTGGTTTTTAAAGGTTCCATAAATAGGTTTCAGTGGTCCATGAACTTAGGGGGATGTGGATGGGAATTGCATGTTCATCTCAATATAATTGCCTTTTTTTAATCTTATAAATTTATTTTATCCATTTAAAAATGCTATTTTGAGATTGGGGATCCATAGGCTATCCCAGACTACTTTAGAAATTCAAAACAGAATTAAAAAGGTTAAGAACACCAAAAGACCAAATACACAGTGTGCTTCATTTTGAAATATCTTATTTGCCCTCCACACAACCCACAGAAAAGGGCAGCTATTAACAATGTTTTGCATATGAAAGAATTGAGACACTGAGCAGAGCATACTGCAACCTCTTAGTAAATGCTTATTAAATTAAATTGAATATTTGACCTAAGGTTACTCAGCCAGTCAATGTCAGAGTTGTTCTTAAGTAGAGCCCTTGTTCCCCGATTCATAGTACAAACTTCCTTCTACAAGATCAAGTAGTTTCAATACCAATGAGGCGAGGCTTGACTATTTATGGAGAAGCAGGTTTATACTGATGTTATTTTCTTTTTTTACTTTTAATATTTTATTTCCCACCCTAGTTACATGTAAACAAATTTTAATATTTGTTTTTAAAACTTTGAGTTCCAAATTCTTTACCTTCCTCCCTCCTCACCAACTCCCTCTTATTGAGAAAGTATATGTGAAGTTATAGAAAACATTTCCCTAAAAATCATGTTGTGAAAGAAAACAAATTCCCCCCCAAAAAAACTTAAAAAGAATAAAATTTTTAAAAGTATGTTTCAATCTGTATTCATAAAAATCAGTTCTTTCTCTCGTTACGAATAGCATTTTTTTCCTACTGATGTTATTTTCAAGGAAATCTCATTTTCTACCTAAAACATTTATCTTCTGGGAATCTAACAGAGGCTAAGCTCCTTATCATTTGGAATTTTACAATTCACATACATGGAAGACTTTGGTTTCCATAAAATGTGACCATGTGTGGATAATTTTTATCTTGCTTTATGGATCATCATCATCATGATTAGACAGATTATGTTTTTCTTTTATTTCTCTTCTTAAATGACTGATTTTTTTTTTACCAGTTTCACTACTTATTAATTAAACTGTCCACTAGAATGAAGCCCATAGCAATGTATGCTTTTAGTAACTTTAATAAAAGGGTCAGTGAATGAAGAAATCAAATCATTTGGATAAAATTAGATGTATGGGTAATCTGGATATGTTGTTAATACACTTAAATCCTTTCTCCATGGTCATTCTCATGAATGGCTAAGATTAGTGCTCCTAACTTTAAGAATATAATTGGCTTCACAATGTTACATGGTTATCTAATCTGCCTGTCAGTCCTTAGCTGTTATATTCAGCCCCCATGCTCAACCTTGAAGGGAACCATTATAAAAAGCTATTCATAATTTTAACTAATGCCATCATTGTTAAATTTCTCTATTCTCTTAACAGCTGAACACATGGTTTGTCCAAATTCCTGCTTCTGAATATTTGTTTTGTAAAAGTACACAGTATCCTGAGAAAAGCCTGGTCAAAGAAAGACTACAGGGGAAGCAGCTAGCTCCCCTCTGGGAAATTCTTAGAGTGGAGCCAATTCACCCTCCCTGAAGCATCCTATTTATTTTTCATTCTTTGTTATATTTTCTGTATGGCTGAGTATTGTATTAAAGGGGGAACAATCCAAGGAGTCTTTTTTATCTTTTTATTTTAATTTCTTTACATTATTCCAATGTAATTTCCAATTATGTTCATCCCTTATTTATTATGCTGCCCCCAATTTTTAAAAACTAAAAATAAAGAGAAAAAATACAGTTGAGCAAAATTAACCAAATATATACATCAATGGAGCCTGACAGTGCTTCAAAATAATAGACTCTCATGTCTTCAAACAAGAAAAAGAGTGGCATTTCCTCATAGCTTCTTTAGAGGACAAATTTGATTATTATAATCATACAATATCCGGTGTTTATATTTTCTTTTTTTCTTGACCATTATTATTACTGTACATATTACAGTTCCATATTAATAATATGTCTTCTCATGCTTCTATGAATTCTTCATATTTATTGTTTCTTTTGGTAAAGCAACATTTCATTATATCCATGTTATAATTTGCATAACTATTCTTTAATTAATGGAAGCTTCAGTATTTTGAATAAGTGAATTAAAATTGCCAAATATTAGGATCAATTCTTTCTTAACTTGGAATTTATTTTTTTTAACAAGTTATTGTGGTATCCTGAAAGGAATGGTAAATGAAAGTGAATACTGCATATAGTGATCTCATTAAGAGGCAGGTGCCACTGAATTTTTTTTTAATGCTGCAACCACATAACCATTTCAAAAGTTGACTGTTTAATCCTTTGCAAAATTTGATGTGTTGGTACAAAAGACATAAAGCTAGCTCTATATCATACTTTTTTTCAGTTAGAATTTTTGTTTAATATATTGGATTACTTTCCATGTAGGGGAGGGGGGTGGGGGAAGAAGGAGAAAATTTGGAACACAGGATTTTGCAAGGGTGATTGTTGAAAAAATATCCATGCATATGTTTTGAACACAAAAAGCTTTAATAAAAAATAAGTTTTGCTTATTAGTAATAATTGCAGCTGATATAAATAACAACACCAACAAAAGAGTATAAGGGATCGAACCTTAAGTAGAACTATAAAAGTGGAACTATTTGCATTGGCACATAAAGAAAATAATACTAACATAAACTTTAATAAAACAGTAGTGTTGTATTTGCTCTCTTTTGTGGAACATATTATGCTACATTGCTGTGCCATAATTTACTGAGGCATTTCTTAATCATTAGACATGTAGGCTTTTTCTAGGTTTTCATTTTGTCAAATGCTTTTTTCAGCATCTATTAAAAAAAATCATGAGTTCTGGTACTTTTGTTATTGATATGTTCAATTGTGCTGATAGTTTTCTTGATATTGAGCCAGCATTTCATTCCTGATATGAAGTCCACTTAGTCAGAGTGTATTATACTGGTGATAAATTGCTGTAATTTCTTTGCTAATATTCTGTTTAAGATTTTTACATCAACATTCATTAGGAAATTGGTCTATAATATTCTTTCTCTATTTTGACCTTTGGTGGTTTAGGTATCAGTTCCATATGTGTGTCATAAAAGGAATTTGGTGGGACTTATTCTTCACCTATTTTTTCAAATAGTTTACATAATATTGGAATTAATTGTTATTTAAATATTTGGCAGAATTCACTTGTAAATCCATTTGGCCTTGAGATTTTTTTCTTAAGGAGTTCACTGATGGCTTGTTCAATTTCCTTTTCTAAAATAGCACAATTTAAGTATTTTATTTCCTCATTTGGCATTCCAAATAACTTAGATATTTTAAAAATATTGATCCATTTCATTTATATTGTCAGATTTGGCAAAATAGCTCTTAATTATTGGTTTAATATTTTCTTCATTGGCAGTAAATAATTCATCCTTTTTATTTTTGATACTGGAAATTTGTTTTTTGTTTTTTCTAATCAAAATAGACAAAAGGTTATCTAATGGGTTTTTTTCATAAAAGACAACTCTTAGTTTTATTTATTAGTTCAATAGTTTTCTTTCAATTTTATTAATCTCTCCTCTGATTTTCAGAATTTCTAATTTGGCTCTAATTAGAGGTCTTTAATTTGTTCTATTTCTAGCTTTTTTTAATTGCATGCTCAATTCATTGATCTCTTCTTTCTTCTTTATATTTATGTAAGCATTTAATTTCCCCTAATAACTGCTTTGGCTGCATCCCATAAGTTTTGGTATATTGTGTCATTATTACCATTTTCTTAGATGAAATTTTTGAGTCTTTCTACGATTTGTTGCTTGATCCATTCATTTTTTTTATGATTAGATTATTTAGTTTCCAATCAATTTTGGTCTATTTTCCCTGAGCCTTTTCATGTGTAACTTTTTACCGCATCATGATCTGAAAAGAATGCATTTACTATTTCTGCCTTTCTGCATTTGATTTTGAGGTTTTTATGTCTTAATATATGGTCAATTTTTTTGTAGCTGCCATGTACCACTGAGGAAAAGGTGTTTCCTCTATTTCCATTCAATTTTCTCCAGAAGTCTATCATAACTGTTCTAAAATTCTGTTCACCTCCTTCTTTCTTGTTTGTGTGTGTGTGTGTGTGTGTGTTTAGATTTATCTAATTCTGAGAGAGGGGAGGTTGAGATCCTTCACTAACAAGTTATGTTGTTTATTTCTTCTTGCAAATCATTTAAATTCTCCTCTAAGAATTTGGATGCTATACCACTAGGTGCAAATTACTTTATCATCTATGGTACTTTTTTTTTTTTTTTTTTTTTTTTTTTTTTTTTTTTTTTTTTTGCTGAGACAATTGGGGTTAACTGATTTGCCCAGGGTCACAAAGCTAGGAAATGTTAAGTGTCTGAGACCAGATTTGAACTCAGGTCCTCCTGACTTCAGGGCTAGTGCTTTATCTACTGCACCACCTAGCTGGCTCTATCTATGGTGGTACTCTTTAGCAAAATGTAGTTTCCTTCCTTATTTTTAAATAAGATCTATTTTTATTTTTGCTTGGTTTGACATCAAGCTCATTACTCTTGCTTTTCTTTTCTCTCTCTCTTTTTTTTAACTTCAACTGAAGTGTAATATATTCTGCTCCAGCAAAAGGTATTTCTTTTTAAGTTGACTTGTAATCTTTCTAGTAAGTAAATACACCTTCAATTTGGAAATATACCAAAGTATTGTACCATCTAATTGTATATTGTTCCCAACCTTATATACTCATAAGGTCTTTTTATACTTTATTTGTTTATACAAACTCTACAGTCTAACCATACTGGCTCACTTTGTTGTTGCTTACATAGGACTGTTTCTCTTATCTCAATGTCTGCCCATACCTGAAATATTTCCCTTGGCTTCCTTCACGATTCAGATCTAATACTACTTTTCCTTTCTTGGTCACTTTTTCTCCTCCACCACTACAACCACCACCACAACCCCAAGCCACCTGAGCCATACACCCTGAAAATAATTTATGTGCCTTTTATGTACATATTTATTTACAGCTAGATGGCACAGTAGATAGAGCACAAGGACTGAAGCAAGGAAGCTCTAAATTCAAATCTGGTTTCAGACATTCATTAGCTACTTGACTGTGGGCAATTTACTTAACTACTATTTGCCTCAATTTTCTCATTTGTAAAAAGAAGCTAATAACAGCACCTGTCTCCCAGAGTTGTTGTATTAAATGAGATAATATTTGTAAAGCACTTAGCACAGTGTGTGGTACAGAGTAGGCACTATATTATTATCATTATTATTAACATGTTGTCTTCCTCATTAAAATATAAGATCCTTAAGAGAAAGGACTATTTTTTTCTTTTATTACAATTAGCACAGTACTTAGCATATGATAAGTGCATAATAAATGCTTCCTGTTTGATTATTAATCAATTACATTTTTACATACCAAGGAAGAATAATCTATGTAAAATTATTTACAGAACTTATTGGGGCTTGTTTCATGCTACCTTAAATCTGTTTTGGTATTTTTAGAAGGACACAATTACCTTATACTCAAGTCTTATTAGTAATCTAGAAGTAAGAATAGCTTCTGTGGGTTTCATTTGGGGGAAGGTGGGTATCATCTGATGTTTAAGCCAGGAAGTGGGTCCTGTAGCCATGAGGAAATTTTAATCAGTTCTCCATCAATTTTTCCAAAGACTATTTTGCTATTGCATGTGTTACTGTTAATTTTTTTGAGGGGGGAAGGAAAGGGTGAAGAAGGGAACAGATCACAATATTAATTATTTTCCATAAAAGGTTTTTTGTTTTTACCATAAACCAGACAATTCTAGGACACATTACTGTGACAAAACTGAAAAGAGTTCAAAAGGGATCACAGCTCTTTATCTTTTTAAGTATTTTTCCTTGAAGTTTTCATTCATGAAAATCATTAGAAAAATTAGTATTAAATTCAGTTTTTCATGGTGCTTCTATCCTTATCAATGGCACGAAAAATCCCAAAAGGCTTTGCTGAAGCCTATAGGCTACTGATAATTCTTTATTGTCATTTTGCCCTGAATATATACTTCTTCAGAGTCTTTATTTTCTCAGGACTCCCAGCTATGTTCAAATAAGTACTGGACACAGAAGAACTGTTGTTATTTTTAGTGAAGATCAGAACTTTCAAATTAAAATCCTCTTGATTTTAAAGAATATATTTGTCATAGCTAAAATCATAGCTAAAATTTTTAGAATATAAACCCTAATGATACACTCAAGCTCAAAACTGATCTAAAGACAGAGAATCTCATTAAAGGTTATTAGCCCATCCAGAAATAAAAACAAAAAGAAACATCTTGCTTTGAAGTGGTTTTTGAACTTCCTTGCCTTTCTCCTTTTCCCCATGCCAAAAACATTTTAACTCAACAAGGACAAATAATAGTGGCAATTAATCAATTATCACTTATTTGGTTCAACCAATCTAGGAACAGTCTCCTAATTAACAGAACAGACATTACTTAAGTAACCATTAAATTAAGAAACAAAGTATCAGTGTTAACATTAGCAGGAGTCTACTAATTTGATTATTTATACAGTCAACAAATATTTGAGCATCAGACAAGGGAAAGAATCAATTTGTAATGTAAACATCAATAATTTTTTGTATAAGTTGTTCCTCTCCTATCTAGAATGTACTCTCTCCTCAATCTAGTATATCATCAAATAATTAGTATTTATTATGTGCCAACTTATATTTAGCACTCTGCTATGCATTAGGGATAGACATAAAAAAATGAAAGGTTCTGTCCTCAAGAACCTTATATTCTGTTTTAATTAGGGAAATAACATGCAGACATATAAATAGATGCAAATAATGTTAGCTTAAATGCATGGTAACAGAGGAAGGGACTAGCAGCTTAAAAGGTCCAGAAAACTCTTAGGTAGGATATGAGACTATAACTAAGCTTTGGAAGAAACTAGGAATTGTGTGCTTCTTTTGCATGGTGGAAAGAAAGCTCATTGTGCAAAAGCAAAGAGATGGGAGATGGAATATTATATGTAAAGAATAGCAAGTAATCTATTTTGACCTCATAGTGTAATATATGAAAGGAAGCAATATGTTCCAGATTAATTACATTAGAAATTAGTCTACCAGGACTAGGTTTTGAGGGGCATTAAATGTCAGATATACGAGCTGATATTTTATCTTAAGGAAGCTGTAAATTTTATCAGGTTGCAGAATGAAATGATTATATCTGCACTTTAAGAAAATCATTTTGGCAGATGGATGGATTAGAAAGGGGAAAATGTTAGTCAATGAGACCAATTAGGATGCTATTTCAGTATTCTAGATATGGATATAGATACACGTATGAACTAGAGTGGTAGACATGTGAGTAGAAAGCTGCAGGTGCAATAAAGGTTGTAGAAGTAGAAACAAGACCTGGTAATTGATTGGTTATGTGGCACAAAGGAAAGTGAAGAATTAAGGATGACATGAAAGTTTAGATGAAAACCGATAGTATGTGCAAAAATGTTTGTGGCAGCCCTTTTTTAGTGGCAAGGAACTGGAAACTGGGTGGATGCCTTTCAGAGGCCTGGAGAGACTTACATGAACTGATGCTAAGTGAAATGAGCAGAACCAGATCATTGTACATGGCAACAGCGAGATTATGTGATGATCAATTCTAATGGACATGACTCTTTAGCAATGAAATGATTCAAACCAGTTCCAATTGTTCAGTGATGAAGAAAACCATCTACACCCAGAGAGAGAATCATGGGAACAGAGTGTGGTTCACAACATAGCATTTTGGCTCTTTTTGTTGTTACTTACTAGCATTTTATTTGGTTCTTTTTTTTTACTTGTTTGATTTGATTTTTCTTGTGCAGCACAATAATTGTATAAATATGTATGCATGCATTATATTTAACATATATTTCTAGCATATTTACCATATATTAGACTGCTTGTCATTTAGGGGAGGGTGTGGGGGAAGAGAGGGAAAATTGGAACACAAGGTTTTGCAAGGACTAATGTTGAAGAATTGTCCACATATATGTTTTGCAAAATAAAAAGCTTTGATAAAAAAATTAATCTGGTGGTGTCTTTGACAAAAATATGGATGTCAAAAAGATGGATAGACCTTGAGTGTGAGATGTCTTTGGGATATCTAGTTTGAAATATCTAATAGTTAATGATATTGGATTGTGATGTGAGCTATCTATACAATAGAGCTATCTAGATAAATCTTGAAGTTTATTTAAAAAAAGACTGTAATTAAACTCATGTGACCAGATGATATCGCCAAGATAGTGTAGAAAAAGACAAATAGATCTTACGATAAAATGTTAAGGTTTGTCAATAATTAAGAAGGAAGGAATAAATGATAACTCTAATCATGCCAAACAAGTAGAGATAGCATTATCACTGAGAAGAGATTATTCAAGAGTAGAGGATGGTAAACAATGTCAAATGTTGCAAAGCAGTCAAAAAGGATGATTACTAGTAAAAATCACTGGCAATTAAGAAATAGTTATTAGTCTTGAAAAGAGCATTTTTGATTTGATAAAGTCACTAGACAGATTGTAAAGGGTTGAGAAATAGAAGAGAGAATGGGAAATGGAGTCATTGAATGAATATATTTGGCTTTGCAAATAGCAAAAATTATAAAGTTATAGATATAATTACAGATATATAGGAATAAAGTTTGAAAGGATGATAGTATCTGGTTTAGGCTTTCATATGTGTGAAAGAATATTGGGTATATTTTTTTTAGAAAGCAAGTAGATAAGAAAAATTTGGAATTGGAGACAGAGATGAGATGATTTTGCCAGAATTTTACTAGAAGAGGCTCACAAGAGAGGATAGAATCAGTGGTAGAATAGCAATTGGCCTCAGCAGGGACAAGAGCTACATCTTTTTCAAAGACTAGAGTCAAGGAGCAGACAAAGAGAAAAAAGATCAAAGGCTTTTGAAATGTAGATGGATTTACAAGTGAATTCTATTAAACATTTAAAAAATCAACACTATGGCACAAAAAATGCTTACAAAAATAAAATCAGAAGAAATTTCAGCAAATTATTTTTAATAGATAAAATGATTTTGACACTGAAAACCAAGGACAAAGAGCAATATAGACCAATCTCATTAGTGAGTATTGATGGAAAAAATAAAGAAAACAGAATCCTTGTAAGTATACTACAAAAATATCACAAGGAAATAATTTTTCTAATTAAGATAAATTCATTTCAGGGATGAAAGGATGACTCAAAATTATGGAAAACAATTGCCATAATTAATCAAATAAACAAAAAAGATTTTTAAAATCATGTATCTTGTATGTAAACATAAAGAGGCCCTCGGATAGTCACTCATTTATGCTACAATTTAAAAAATATAATTATGATTAAACCTTTCTTTAATATCATCAAAAGTTTATTTAAAACCAAAGATTAGCATTTTTAATGGAGAAATACTGGAAGCCTTCATTGTACAAAAGCAAGGAAGCCTCTTTCAACTATTATTAAGCATAGTCCTAGAAATAATAGCTATAATAGTAAAACAAGAGAAGAGAATCAAATATATAAATATCAAGAAAGATGAGGCAAAATTATCCTGATGTGAAAGTAGCAAGATAATGTACTTAAAACCCCTAGAAAATCAGCATAATAAAGAAAAAAATTATGTCCTCAAGGTAATAAGATATAAACTAAATCTATAAATCATCAGCCTTTTTATTACTAACAAAAACCAGGGAAAAAAATAGCAAGATAAATTATATTCAAAATAACTACAAAATAGTCAACACATACAAAAGATATGTACTCAAATGATGAAAGAGAGAGTTATTAGTCAGTATTGATTCATGTTAGTATAGTAAAAGTTACAAATGTATAGATTTGGCACTATACTAATCAAATTGCCAATTATATGCTTTATAGTAAACTTTTTTTTAAATAACTTTTTATTGACAGAACCCATGCCAGGGTAATTTTTTACATTATCTCTTGCACTCACTTCTGGTCCAATTTTCCCCTCCCTCCCTCCACCCCCTCCCCAATGGAATAGGTTAGGTTCAAAAGACAAAACAGCCAATGATTTTAATAATATAGTGTTTGACAAACCCAAAGACCCCAGTTTTTGGGATAAGAACTCATTATTTGACAAAAATTCCTGGGAAAATTGGAAATTAGTATGGCAGAAACTAGACATTGATCCACACTTAACACTGTACACCAAGATAAGGTCAAAATGGGTTCATGATCTAGGCATAAAGAATGAGATTATAAATAAATTAGAAGAGCATAGGATAGTTTACCTCTCAGACCTGTGGAAGAGGGAGGAATTTATAGTAAATTTCTCAAACTTGACCCCATATGGGGTCATATACATCTAAATGTACATCTAAGTACAATTAATGTGAGGGTCACAAAATTTTGGCAACACTAAAAGTTCTTTAAACAAAAAGACCAAAAATTAATTAAAAATCAAATGCATAATAAAATTGAGGTATTTCTGGCAATGCTTTCTCTTGTAATAATATGACTTCACTTGGTTCTGAACACACAACATGCACACTTTGCACTGTGCAAACAATAACAAGTCCTAGAAATACCTCAGCTCAGGTTTGAGATGGAGTTGTGTAAAAATTTCCGGGGTATAAAGAGATCAGAAGAGGTAAAGCTTAAGAAGTCTTGCTCTATATAATGATGAGAAAATGTTCTTTTGAAAGAAAAAAATATATAAAATTTAAATGTGTAAAGCATTAGTGAATAGTAGCCTTTCTATGTTTCACAATATAATATAAATCAATTATCCAAATTATATGGCAGTAGTTTAAAAATAATGAGGAATAACATAATTAAGAACATAAATATAGTCAGTACTGGTATAATGCTTGTTTTGAAAACATGAATTTGTTCAAATGCGATTGTTATATTAGAGAATGATTTAAACACAATTTGAATTTTGTATTTGCTTATGCATAATTTAATTAGAGAGAGACACTAAGAGCACACAGACCACTTCACAATAACTCAGAAGCTACAACACTTCTGTCACTTTTCAAGTATAGTTCAAGGTAAAATATTTCATTTACTGTCTATCTTCTGGTAGAGCTTGAGCTGCGGCCTTAAGAATACTAGTCTGCTTCTAACTTCTCTTTCCCCTTCTACCACATCAGAGGACCATGGGTCCTGTCCCTGGGACCACTGAGGTTGCCTTCTCCTCTTCAATGGCTTGAGTTTTCTAATCCTGGGGAAACCAGAAAATAGGTTGAGTAGCTGTCTGAGGCTATGAATACTTCAATTGTTGATTATGGCATTTAATTCTTAACTATTTAATGTATAAAATGGTGCTGCAATTTTTATTACTTTCCTATCTTTTTTAATGTGTCGCTGATGAAATTTTACATTGTTATGCCCTAAAACTCCATTTTTCCTAGAGGCCCTTTGGTTTTTATTGCTTGGTTTTGTAGTGTGTTGATTTTTAGGTACATATGTTACATTATAATAGAGGAGGCTGTAATAAAAAACATCAGTCCAGTGTCTAACCACAAAGAGAAATATATTAAATTGTGAAAAAATATTTTAAAGGAATTTGTCCATAAGTGTTGATGACAAGATTATTTCAGTGATAAAAACAAACTAATGAATGAATAAATAAATAAACTACAAAAACTTTCCCGATTTCTTTGAGCCATCCAATATTATCACAGTAATATACATGTTTTAAAATGGGCTTTTGTTTAACAAAGATACTTGAGGTTATTAAATGAACTGCATTATTTTCTAATGACAATTTAACCTATTTTCAATGTCTTCAGTCATTTTTATTTCTTGATGCAGCATATTGCCCATCTTCAGCATCTGTCCAAGATTTATGGGGCAGCACATTCAACTGAATAGCATAGTGTAGAAAATAGATAATCAACATTTTTCCTGTTTGGAGTGTTAGGCTGAATTCTTTTAAATGATTACAGATCCATGTCTGAAAGAGTATCCTTTTAATAAAAATCCTGCACTGCAAAAGGAACATTGGCAATTTGGTTAACAAGGGCTACTTTGGTCTCTATGAGACACTTAAAGAGATCAAGTTCTATTATGGCCCTGGATTTATCTTATAATGCAGATGATTACTTTTGATAATAGATGCATTTCCACCAAACTAGAAGAAAATAGTTACCATTTTTTATCTTAGTTACTCAAAAAAATTTGCAAATATAATTTCAACAGATAAAGTATTTGTTAAGATACTATAGAGTATATGCTCTGATAAATTGGGCCTTGCAAAATTGGATTGGCAAATGTGTACAAGTATATAAATTCATATTAAAGTGGACTCATCATTTTCCATTTCAATTCAAATCAAATAATATATTTCTCCTAGGTTCAGAACTGAGACTGCAGAACATATTTATGCCAGCCGCTAAATGCTTTAGTTCTGAAAATTAAAAAAAAAATTGTCATGAAAACATTAGCAAACCTTTATATTTGTCCATGTAGCATTGCTGAAATTATGTCCTTAAAAAAAGAAAATTTGTGTTTCTCTAAGGAAATTATACATTTGGTGACTATAATAAGAGCATAGCACTTTGTACACATAAAATTAATTTCCTGCTACCACTAGAAATCAATCTCATTTTGAACCAAATTCTGAGGAATAGAATCAAGTAAAATGTTTTTTTTTTTCTGAAACACAAGATAATTTACAAGCATATCTATTAACACTATCATAGCATGACAAACAGTATACAAAACAACCTTCCCTCGTAATCTCTCATAGCTTAGTTTATAAAACACTATGGAACAAAAATGTTGAGTTTATTTCTGTATGTGTATCTGTATGTATATATGTGACTAGGAGTTTGAAAGATAAGGCTAAAACAAAATTTGTAACTGCAAAGGTTTTACTGCAGAAATTCAATGATCAGTAAAATGTTTCTGCAAGGAAAAGACAAATAGCAGGTAATCCTTAAAATTCCCCATGATAGTCTATCCATCTCTGCTATAAATTAGGAGAACTAGAGATTAACAAAGTAGACTGGAGATATTTCATAGAATTAATCATAGCATTTGGATAGCAGTAGACTGAAATACTGGATTCATTGTGGGATTTGTGCCTTAGGTCACAGTGATAAAACATAGCTAGCAACAAAAATATCAATCAATGTTGCTGTCTTTTGAGTATAAAATTATAGTAGTTCTATTTGTAAAATGCTATTGTCTTATAGTATTCCAAGAAGAGCAAACTAATTTCAGACAATTTGATAAGAACATCACAGAGGACTGGACTTTCTGAAATATCATTAATTGTATATTATTGTAATGGTCAAAGACATACACACAAACTTCATCTACAGAATCCCCAGTTTCATTTTACACATAAATCTCAACCTTTCCCCAACTAAACTGCCTTACGTGTCAGAGTTCTGTTACAATAAAAAGAATTGTAGTTGCACTTCTGAATCTTATTTTCTGTGCATTCTCCTTTTTCTAAGATGGAAATAAATAGTGACATAGCCAATGGGCAGATACTGGGAAAAAAGAAAAGAACCAGTGGGGGAGGCTTCCAAGCCCCTGGGTAGTTTAACCAGCATCACTATCACCCCAAATGTTCACTTAGTCAAAAGATAACTTCTGGCATTTATGGTTATCATATAAATATGTTTTCCTGCTTGTCTTCAGAGGTCCCTTTCATTTCTATTATCATACATGCATATTCAGGTGTAACCAAAGCAATATCAAGTTCCTAAAACTACATCCCACCTGCAACACCAGTTGGTGCTTTCCATATGAACTCTTGTCGATGATGGCATCTGTGAAAATGTCTGTTACATTCTCCATTAAGTTATAAGTTTCTGGTGTCATCTAGAAGGCTATTTTCTCTGCTGGAGACCCAACTACTGGATCTCCTTTGTGATCCTGACATGTCTTCATTCTCCACTGAATTGCAGCTGCTGTCATGCTCCCCTTTCCATAAGAGATCACAGCTCTTTTTGTCAATCTAGCCCTCAGTCATAGGACCATTTTAACTCTTTTGCAATTTAGACTTTTCTTCCATAGAGATTCCTGAATATTTAAATACTTTTAGAAGATGGGTTGGACATATTAATGAGAAGATGGACTAAGAGTCTTCAGGTCCCCTTTCTTAGAATGTGATTTAATCATGAGACTCAGCCACTTCCTGCAATCTGGACAAAAGAATACATCTCTATCCAGACCACTCTGATTGGTTTTCTCCTACGTAAGCTGGGTAACCCTAAATTCTAGTGGAAGATTCTAAGAAAAGGGGCTTATTTATGAAAAGTAAGAACTCATCTATACTGCATTATACTTGTAAGGTCTTATACTTGAGTTGCATGTACCAGGAGGATTTGGGCAACCTCATCTATTAGCAGTAGCCTTCACAGACTGATTGATTGACCTGGCCAATCAATGGGCTGGTCCGTGAATGATGAAATAAAGGGGAAAACAAAATTCTCTATCCTAATTTAATCATAGGTTATTCATATACTAGAGAAATAATCGCTTTTCTCATTAGCAAATTACTTAACCTCTGAGTCTTGTCTTCATTTGTAAATTGAGACAGTTGAACAAGATGGTCTTCATTGTATGTGCCATTTTTTCCAGCTATTCTCCAATAGATGGACATCGTAGTTTCCATGCTTTTTTCTACTATGAAAAGAGTATATGTATGTACAGACATATGTGCATTTATAATACATGTATATATATGTATAAATATATTGATATAATCTATCTCTTCGATCTCTCTGGATTATAGGTCAAATAGTGTTATAAGAAGGTCAATATGTGTAGCTTGAGAACTTTCTGGACATAGTTTCAAAACGCTTTCAAAAATGGTTTACCAATATACAGTTCCACTAAAAATACATTAGTAGGTTTATTTTCTTTCAACCCCTTCAACAACTATCCTTTCCCTCTTTTGCCTTCTTTGACAATCTGATTGGTATTAGAAGGAATTTCAAAGTTACATTAGTTCAAATTTCTCTATTATTGATTTTAAAATCTTTCTATTGTTGATTTAAAATGTTATTTTCATGTTATAAGGTATCCAGAATGGGTCTTATTGTAATAAATTTTAATCAGTTTCTTATATTTCTTATATATCCTGTGAAGGGAAATTAACATCACTTTGCCACTGCATTCTAAGAACCATGAGATTTTTCAATCTGACTTGCAATTGGAACCTCCCAAATGGCCTTTCTCCAGCATTAAAATGTGAACTCCTTGAAAATCAGGCCTGCCTTACTTTTATATTTGTATTCTCAGTGCTTGCTGTATAATAAGCCCTTAATAACTGCTTTGTTCATTTACTCATCTCTTGGACATAATACCATTATCAAAGAAACTCACAAAACCATTTTCCCAGTTACTTGTTTGCCTTTACATTTTAAATGCATATATTATGGTGCAATTTTTTTTAATTGTATAATTAAAATTTTATCTTCTTTGATCCTCTATGTCCCTTGTTTAACAATTTTATCTATAGATGTGCAAGATAATTCTTTATTGTTCATATAATATATTTATATCACATTTTGTTTCAACATTGTCCATATGTAGTTCATCCTGTTCAGTGATGTGAGATTTTAGTCCACCAATTTCTGCCAGACAACATTTCAGTGTAACTAGCAGTTTGTCCATTACCTTGAGGCTTTGGGCTTATTGAACATCATGTTTTGTCTATTTCTGTGTATCCCTAACTTATTCTATTGATTTATTTCTCTATTTTTAACAAATACCAAATAGGTTTGATGATTATTACTTTGTAGAATCCTGTAAGATCAAATACTACTAAGTCCTCTATCCCCCTGCCCCTTGTTTTAATTGCTTTCCTTAAGAATCTTGAATTTTTATTCTTCTAGATGAATTTCATCTTCATTATCATCAACAACATCATTATCATCCTTATCTTTACAAAATAATCTTTTGATATCTGATCAGTATAACACTAAATAGTACACTGATACAAGTAGTACTGTTATTTTTATTATATGGACAGTCCCACCCTTGGATAATTAATATTTTTCTATTTAATTGTATCTTGATTTCTATAGAAAAGGTTTTATAGTTAGATTTATTTTATTGTGTGCCTCTTATTTAGTGGACTCCTATGTGTTTATTAATTATTATTGATTTAAATATTTCTTTGTCTTTTTCAAAACATATAGGATGAATCTATTTTCTAAAATTTATTATTGCTATGATTTTTGTTGATTCTTTGAGTTTTTCTAGCTAAATCATCCCTTTGATGTTCAGAATTGCTTTTTTTGTTTAATTGGGTATTGAGTTATTGTTTGTTCTAAGTTGTTTTTATTTATATTCCCTATTAATTGATTATTCTTTTTTCTTTTCTTGATGAAAAGGACTGAGGAATGATCATTTATTAAGTACCAACTATGTGCTAGGCATTGTTTTAAGCTATTCACAAATATTATCTCAAGAACTCTATATATTAGGAGTTATTATTATTCTCATTATATGATAATGATTTATAAATATATTTGAGTAAATTGAGGCACACAAAAAAATTGACTTGCTAAGGGTCACCTAACTGATAAGTACCCAAAGACAGATTTGAACTGAGTTTCCTGACGTCAGATCCAGTCCTCTAAGCCACCCAGATGTCTTTTAAAGTATTTAGAGACCAAAGTTTTCTCTGACTGTTTTAATTGCATCACATAAATTTTAGTATGTTATCTCATTATTTCCACAATTTTTGATGACATATCTATTTTTTTTTGTTTGACTGATTTGACTTATTTGACTTATATTGACTATTATTTGACTTATAAGTTCTTTAGAATTAAGTTGTTCAGTTTTGATTTAATTTTAATTTTTTTTTCTTATAAGGCTATTTACATATATGCATGAACATACACACACATGCCCTTTTTCTCATTTGAACTTGACAACAAATCTCTAAGGTATAATTATACTCATTTAATAGGAGAATACTGAGGCTCCAAAAATGAAAGAAATCTTCTTTAGTCAATAGCAAAGATAAATTCAAACAAAAGTCTTTCTGACTCCATGATTTATTCACTATGTGATGCTGCCTCTCTTTAAGTGAAAAAAGAGATATCATAGGAAGCATAATTTGACCCATAAGTATGACTGAATCAAGAGTATAGTGAAGCACTTTATAATAGGTTTCACTATTTGAGGTTTTTACTTGGATATCAGTTGCCTCAGAAAAAATATTTTAAAAGTTCTTTTCCCCCCTAAATATTACCAATATACACTTTTGAGAATACATCGTAATGTAATTGTTACCCCGTGTGTTCTTTTCAACAAGGGAGTAAGTCTGCATCTTGGCAATGTGGATTAATTGTAGAATCATAGAACTAAATATCTAGAAGTGACTTTGGAAGTGACTTTCATTTTATAGAGGGAGAAATTGTGGTTCAAAAATGAAAATGAATTGTCCAAGTACACATAATAAATAGCTCATTAATTCTAAAACCAGGACATGAATCAGTCTCTCAATCCACAGTACAGCATTCTAAAAGATCTTTTCTAGTTTATCAGTGGTGTACTAATGACTCAGAAACGTTGTATCTCTAAAGGGACTTACCAGGATAATAGATCTAGTTAACAAAAGAAAATGAATCAATCAAGTAAAGTGAAAAAAATCTTCCAAACCAGTGCAAGATTAATATTAGATTTCAATAAAATTTCCATTTTCATCACATGAAATATTTTAAAAATCTTAATAAAAAGAATGCATTATCCAAGTATTCCATTGAGTTTCATTTAAATTATATATCATAACCCACCCCCTCAATTTAATTATATTTGTGTTTTTATATTTAGTTTTAAAACTACTTAATAATAGTAATAGTAATACTTTATCTCTTTGATCTGTATATTGAAACACGATTCAAACAATATTACTTTTTGTTTTTTTTCTCCTAAGGCCATGAACCATACACTATTTATCACTCGTGATTAAATTGTTAGGTTTACCCCTTCTCCAGTGAATTGAAGGCAACCAGGCTGTGAGTTCTGACATATTTATAGTCCCCTATGTTCCAATTATACTGAGCTAGCTTTTCCCTGAAGTTGACATGCTGTCTCCTGCTTCTGGGCATTTTCAAAGGCAGTCTTGCATATTGTGAATGTGTCCCCTTCTCTCAGTACTATGAGAATCCTTTCCCTTCTTAATACTCATCTTACCAAACTTCTTTGTGAAGCTTTTCTTCACCTTTCCCATACTTCCTCCTCAAATTATCTGAAAGCACTTTCTCTCTTTCCATTTCTCTTCTTTGCTCTGGTCTCCATTTAGCTGTATGATTGTCATTCCTACCTATTCTATGGTAGACTATCATTTCTTTGAAGGCAGACACTATGCCATTTTTCATTTCATTCTACCAATTCCTAGAGACATAGCCTTGTAACACTTGAATAAAATTGAACTCATGTTTATTAGTTTAACAACCAATTTTTAAAATCTTCAGTTAAACCTTAAATTTAATCATTGTTACAATTTGTTTTCCAATTGAAAAAGATGTGGAAAGAACCTAGAGTTTCAATGATCTACCCTTCTGATTCCAAGATGGCATTTCTGAAATTATCCTTGATCCATGAACATTTGTCCCCTTAAAATCTCACAGAATCATAGGAAAATAAACAATATGATGGAGCAGGAGGGGGCCCTAAATATCAATTAGTTCAAACTTCTTTCATTTTTAACATTTGAGAAAATGGAAGTTTAAAGAGATTAGTACACTTTTTTAAATTAAAGCTTCTTATTTTCAAAACATATGTGTGGATAATTTTTCAATATTGACCCTTGCAACCTTGTGTTCTAATTTCCCCCCATTCCTTCCACTTCCCCTAGATGGCAAATAATACAATATATGTTCAAATGTGCAATTATTCTATACATATTTCTACAGTTATCATGCTGCACAAGAAAAATCAGATCAAAGAGAAAAAAAAGGAGAAAGAAAACAAAATGCAACCAAACGACAACAAAAAGAGTGAAAATGCTATGTTGTGGTCCACACTCAATTCCCCTACTCCGCTCTCTGGGCATAGATGGTATTCTTTCTCACAAGGCCATTGGAACTGGTCTGAATCATCTCATTGTAGAAAAGAGCCATTTTCTTAACCTAAATCAAGTAACTAACACCAAATCTACAATCTTGTACTTTCCAGTAAAGAGAATAAACACCACTTAATTTTTTATTAAACTTTTTATTTACAAAGCGTATAAATGACTAATTTTTCCAACATTGACCCTTGCAAAAACTTTTGTTCCAAATTATTCCCTCCTTGCCCCCACCCCTTTCCCTAGTTGGCAGGTAGTCCAATACATGTTAACTATGTTGAAATACATGTCAAATCCAATATAGGTATACATATTTATACAGTTATCTTGCTGCACAAGAAAAGTCAGATCAAGAAGGAAGAAAAAGAAAAACTGAGAAAGAAAACAAAATGCAAGCAAAAAACAACCGAGAGAGAATGCTATGTTGTATTCCACACTCTGTTTTCATGGTTCTCTCTCTGGGTGGAAATGTCTCTCTTCATTATTGCACAAGTGAAACTGGTTTGAATTATCTCATTGTTGAAGAAAGCCATATCCATCAGAATTGATTGTCATATAGTCTTGTTGTTGCCAAGTAAAATGATCTCCTGGTTTTGCTCATTTCACTTAGTATCAGGTCATGTAAGTCTCTCCAAGCCTCTCTATATTCATCCTGCTGGTCATTTCTTACATAACCATGATATCCCATAATATTCATATACCATAATTTATTCTCCAATTAATGGGCATCCATTCAATTTCCAGTTTCTTGCCACTACAAACAAAGCTAGCACAAACATTTTTGTACATGTGGGTATCTTTCTTTCCTTTAAGGTCTCTTTGGGATATAATCCCAGTAGAAACACTGCTGGGTCAAAAAGTATACACAGTTTGATAACTTTTTGAGCATAGTTACAAACTGCTCTTCAGAATGGATGGTTGGATTCGTTCACAGTTCCACCAACAATGTATCAGTGTCTCAATTTTCCCATATCACCTCCAACATTCGTCATTATTTTTTCCTTTCATCTTAGCCAATCTGAAAGATATGTAGTGGTATCTCAGAGTTGTCTTAATTTGCATTTCTCTGATCAATAATGATTTGGAGCACCTTTTCATGGGGCTACAAATAGTTTCAATTTCTTCATCTGAAAATTGTCTATTCAACCATTTATCAATTGGAGAATGGCTTGAATTATTATAAATTTGAGTCAATTCTCTATTTTTTTTTTGGAAATAGAGACTTTTTTCAGATCCTTTGGATATAAAAATGTTTTTCCCAATTTATTGCTTTCTTCTAATCTTATCTGCATTAGTTTTGTTTGTACAAAAACTTTTTAATTTGCTATAATCAAAATTATCTATTTTGTGATCAGTAATGATCTCTAGTTCTTTTTTAGCCACAAATTCCTTCCTCCCCCACAAATCTGAGAAATAAACTTTCCTATATTCTTCTAATTTGTTTATAACATTTTTCTTTATGACTAGATCATGAACCCATTTTGACCTTATCTTGGTATATAGTGTTAGGCATGGGTCTATGCCTACTTTCTACCATACTAGTTTCCAATTTTCCCAATAATTTTTGTCAAATAGTGAATTCTTATCCCACAAGGTGGGCTCTTTGGGTTTGTCAAATACTAGATTGTTATATTCATTGAGCATTTTGTTCTGTGAACCAAACCTATTCCATTGATCAACTTCTCAATTTCTTAGCCAGTACCAAATGGTTTTGATGATTGCTGCTTTATGATATAATTTTAGATCTGGTAGAACTAGGCCACCTTCATTTGCTTTTCTCTTCATTAATTCCTTTGAAATTCTTGACCTTTTGTTCTTCCAGATGAATTTTGTTATTATTTTTTCTAGCAGTAAAATAGTTTCTTGGGACTTTGATTGGTTTAGCACTAAATAAATAGATTAGTTTAGAGAGAATTGTTATCATTCATTTGATCTATCCATGAGATCTCCATCTATTTGTGTGGAAAGTGTTTTGTAGTTTTGCTTATATACTTCCTGACTGGGGAGTGGAGCCATGATGATGGAGAAGACACATCTTTTTTCTGAGCTTTCCAACTACACTCACCCAAATTACAAAATTCAGCCTATGAAATAGTTCTGGACTAGCAGAATCCATGACTATGGGGAGTGCAGCAAATTACCAGCAGAAGATAATTTCAAAGATCACCAGAAAAGGTCTGTTTTGATCAAGTGTGGGCATGAGAGTAGGCCAGGCACAGGCAGGGAGGTAGAGCACTGATGCCAGCGCACATTGATCAGACCAGGGTGAGGTGTGGTCTCTGTGGAGCAGAGAATCTACAGGAGGATTCTGCCACGGTGTTGGCTACTCTGCCCTGGTTGCAAGCCACTGGATTAGCAGAGAAGTTATAAAACATGCAACACAAACACAAAAGGTAAAGCATAAACCCCAAAGCATTGGAGTCTCATGTGACCTGGCCACAATCACCCAGCACTGGGAGTGACTCAGTGAGTTTCCAGCACAGTCACTGCTGCTTCCAAGTGTCTGTAGAGGAAGTTTGGAACATTCTTGCCCTAAAAGCAGATTGCAACTTTTAAAAAAAAATAAGTAAAAAGGCAAAACGAACTCTTACTATAGACAGCTTCCATAGTGAAAGAAAAGAACAGATTTCAAACCCTGAGGAGACTAAAAGCATGTTGTTACCAGATGAAGCCCAAAAGGGTGATATAACCTGGTTCCTACCACACAAAGCTCTCTTAGAAAAAAATTTAAAAGGATCTTAAAAGAAAGCTATAAAAAAAATGGGAAAAGGGAAGGAAAACTTTGCGAGGGTTTGGAAAAGGCATATAACTCCTTAAGAAATAGACTGGAAAAAGAAAACAACTCCCTAAAAGACAGAATATATGAACTGGAAAAGGTAATGAACTCCCAAGAAAACAGAATTTGTGAATTGGAAAAAGAAAATAACTCCTTAAAAATTTTTTTGTGAAATAGAAAAAAATTCTATAGAACAAAACAACTCATCTGAAAGCTCAATTGGACAAATACAAAAAGAAGTTTAAAAAAAGTAAATGAAAACAATTCATTAAAAATCAGAACTGAACAAATGGAAATGAATGACTCAATGAAACATCAAGAATAAGTCAAGCAGAGACTTCCGGTTAAGATGGCGGAGAGGAGGCTCACAGTTGCATAAGCTCCGCGCTTTCTCTCACTATCCACTTCATTACAAGCCTCTGAATCAATGCTTGACTGAAAAAAACCCACAAATAGTTACCAAGAGAAGCCATCCTTGAGATCCGCCAAGAAAGGTCTGTCTTTACTGGAGGGCTGGGGCGGTTTTAGATCGGGCGCAGGCGGCGGGCAGCAGCAGTGAGAGCACGGGAGCAGACTGGAGAGGGGGTGGAGAGTGATCGTAGCCGTTTCTGCGGGGAGAGCTTCGCTACAGGTTTGGATACTTTCCTCCGGCAGCAAGTCAACAGCCCAGCAGAGAAGCTAAAAACACCGGGGCTGAAGAACACAACCGCAAACAGCTGGAGTCTCTCAGGACCTGGCCGCCCCCCCCTTCCCTCCCCTCAGTGACTCAGCACGCTCTGGGATCTCAGAGCGCAGGCGCAGCACAGTCCTGCTAGTGCCTCACTGCTGCCCCCTGCAGTCTGTAGAGGAAGCTCGATAACACACCCAGCCCCCCCCCAAAGAAAGACTCCAGTTTTTTCTGTTTTTCTTTGGTAGTTTGTCTCTGATTAATAGACAGAATGAGCAAGAAGCTGAAGAGGACTTTAACCCTTGACAGCTTCTACACAGATAGAGAGCAGACTCTAAATCCTGAGGAGACTAAAAACAGGCAGTCCCCAGGTGATTCCCCAAAGGAGGAGATCGTCTGTTCCTCAGCACAGATGAACCTCATAGAAGTGATTAAAAAGGCTCTCACAAGGGAGCTAGAAGAAAAATGGGGAAAGCAGAGTGAGGCTTGGCAAAAGGAGAAGGAAGCTTGGGAAAAGGAGAGGGAGGCTTGGCAAAAGAGCCTGGAGAAGTCAGTTAAAGAGAGAGTGGATAAAGAAGTAAAATCCTTGAAAAATAGGATTAGTGAACTGGAAACAGAAAACAGCTCTCTAAAAAACAAAATTGGCGAAATGGAAAAAAATTCCACAGAACAAAAGAACTCAATTGGACAATTAGAGAAAGATTTTAAAAAAGTGAGTGAAGAGAATACTTCACTGAAAATCAGAATTGAACAAGTGGAATTGAATGACTCGAGGAGACAAGAAGAATCAGTCAAGCAAATCCAAAAAAATCAAACAATGGAGAAAAATGTGAAATACCTTCTGGGGAAGACAACAGACCTGGAAAACAGATCCAGGAGAGACAATCTGAGAATCATTGGACTCCCAGAAAAACATGATGAAAAAAAGAGCCTGGACACTGTCTTCCAGGAAATTATCAAAGAGAACTGCCCAGAAGTCATAGGAACAGAGGAAAAAATAAACATTGAAAGGATTCATCGATCACCCACTGAAAGGGATCCTAAAATCAAAACACCAAGGAATATAGTGGCCAAATGCCAGAACCCTCAGATGAAAGAAAAAATATTGCAAGCGGCTAGAAAAACCCAATTCAAGTATCAAGGAGCCACAATAAGGATCACCCAGGATCTGGCAGCATCCACATTAAAAGATAGAAGGGCCTGGAATATGATATTCCGAAAGGCTAAGGAACTTGGTATGCAACCAAAAATAACTTACCCAGTGAGAATGAGCATCTTTTTCCAGGGAAGAAGATGGACATTCAACGAAGTAAGCGAATTTCATCTATTTCTGATGAAAAAACCAGAACTTAACAAAAAGTTTGATCTACAAATATAGAACTCAAGAGAAATCTAAAAAGGTAAAGATTAATCTTGGGAACTATATTTTGACTATATAGATGTATAAAGAATACATGTATACCTTGTTCTAGAAATTGATGTGGAAAGGACATTGTACCAGAAAAAGGGTAAAGTGGGGGTAGTACATCTCATGAAGAGGCATAGGAAACCTATTATATCTGAGAGAAAGAATGGAGGGGGATGAATATAGTGGGTATCTTACTGCCTTCAGAATTGGCTTTAAGTGAAAAATCTTAAGACATATTCAATCTATGGTGAAACTTCTCCCATCTTATTGAAAAGTGAGAAGGGAAAAGTGGAAAGGGAAGGAATAAGCTAAGCGGAAGGGAATACGGGAACTGGGAGGGAAAGGGGTAAGATAGGGGGAGGAACTCTAAGGCGGGGGGAGGGACACTAAAAAGGGAGGGCTGTGAGAAGCAAGGGGTGCTCACAAGCTTAATACTTGGAAGGGGGGGAAAGGGGAAAGAAGGGAGGAAAGCATAAACCGGGGTTAACAAGATGGCAAGTAATACAGAATTGGTCATTCTAACCATAAACGTGAACGGGGTAAACTCCCCCATAAAGAGGAAGCGGTTAGCAGAATGGATTAAAAGCCAGAATCCTACAATATGTTGTTTACAGGAAACACACCTGAAGCGGGGAGATACATGCAGGTTAAAGGTAAAAGGTTGGAGCAAAATCTACTATGCTTCAGGTGAAGTCAAAAAAGCAGGGGTAGCCATCCTGATCTCAGATCAAGCTAAAGCAAAAATTGACCTAATTAAAAGAGATAAGGAAGGACACTATATCTTGCTAAAGGGTAGCATGGATAATGAAGCACTATCTATATTAAACATATATGCACCAAGTGGGGTAGCATCTAAATTCTTAAAAGAGAAACTAAGAGAGCTGCAAGAAGAAATAGACAGTAAAACTATAATAGTGGGAGATCTTAACCTTGCACTCTCAGAATTAGATAAATCAAACCAGAAAATAAATAAGAAAGAAGTCAAAGAGGTAAACAGAATACTAGAAAAGCTAGATATGATAGATCTCTGGAGAAAATGTAATGGAGACAGAAAGGAATACACTTTCTTTTCAGCAGTTCATGGAACCTATACAAAAATTGACCATATATTAGGACATAAAAACCTCAAACTCAAATGTAGTAAGGCAGAAATAGTAAATGCATCCTTTTCAGACCACGATGCAATGAAAATTACATTCAACAAAAAAGCAGGGGGAAGTAGACCAAAAAATAATTGGAAACTAAATAATCTCATACTAAAGAATGATTGGGTAAAACAGCAAATCATAGACATAATTAATAACTTCACCCAAGAAAACGATAATAATGAGACATCATACCAAAATGTATGGGATGCAGCCAAAGCGGTAATAAGGGGAAATTTCATATCTCTAGAGGCCTATTTATATAAAATAGAGAAAGAGAAGGTCAATGAATTGGGTTTGCAATTAAAAATGCTAGAAAAGGAACAAATTAAAAACCCCCAGTCAAACACTAAACTTGAAATTCTAAAAGTAAAAGGTGAGATCAATAAAATTGAAAGTAAAAAAACTATTGAATTGATTAATAAAACTAAGAGTTGGTTCTATGAAAAAACCAACAAAATAGACAAACCCTTAGTAAATCTGATTAAAAAAAGGAAAGAGGAAAATCAAATTGTTAGTCTTAAAAATGAAAAGGGAGAACTCACCACTAACGAAGAGGAAATTAGAGCAATAATTAGGAGTTACTTTGCCCAACTTTATGCCAATAAATTCGACAACTTAAATGAAATAGAAAAATACCTCCAAAAATACAGCTTGCCCAAACTAACAGAGGAAGAAGTAAATATCCTAAACAGTCCCATCTCAGAAAAAGAAATAGAACAAACTATCAATCAACTCCCTAAGAAAAAATCCCCAGGACCAGATGGATTTACATGTGAATTCTACCAAACATTTAAAGAACAATTAACTCCAATGTTATATAAACTATTTGAAAAAATAGGGATTGAAGGAGTTCTACCAAACTCCTTTTATGACACAGATATGGTACTGATACCTAAACCAGGTAGGCTGAAAACAGAGAAAGAAAATTATAGACCAATCTCCCTAATGAATATTGATGCTAAAATCTTAAATAAAATATTAGCAAAAAGATTACAGAAAATTGTCACCAGGATAATACACTATGACCAAGTAGGATTTATACCAGGAATGCAGGGCTGGTTCAATATTAGGAAAACTATTAGCATAATTGACTATATCAATAACCAAACAAACAAAAACCACATGATCATCTCAATAGATGCAGAAAAAGCATTTGATAAAATCCAACACCCATTCCTAATAAAAACACTTGAGAGCATAGGAATAAATGGATTTTTCCTTAAAATAGTCAGGAGCATATATTTAAAACCATCAGTAAGCATCATATGCAATGGGGAAAAACTGGAACCTTTCCCAGTAAGATCTGGAGTGAAGCAAGGTTGCCCACTATCACCATTATTATTTAATATCATATTAGAAACACTAGCCTCGGCAATAAGAGTCGAGAAAGATATAAAAGGAATTAGAGTAGGCAATGAGGAAACCAAACTATCACTCTTTGCAGATGATATGATGGTATACCTAGAGAACCCCAGAGATTCTACCAAAAAGCTATTGGAAATAATTCATAATTTTAGCAAAGTAGCTGGCTACAAAATAAATCCCCATAAATCCTCAGCATTTTTATACATCACCAACAAAACCCAACAGCAAGAGATACAAAGAGAAATTCCATTCAGAATAACTGTTGATACCATAAAATATTTGGGAATCTATCTACCAAAGGAAAGTCAGGAATTATATGAGCAAAATTATAAAAAAGTCTCCACACAAATAAAGTCAGACTTAAATAATTGGAAAAATATTAAGTGCTCTTGGATCGGCCGAGTGAACATAATAAAGATGACAATACTCCCTAAACTAATCTATTTATTTAGTGCTATACCAATCAGACTTCCAAGAAAATATTTTATTGATCTAGAAAAAATAACAACAAAATTCATATGGAACAATAAAAAGTCGAGAATCTCAAGGGAATTAATGAAAAAAAAATCAAATGAAGGTGGCCTAGCTGTACCTGATCTAAAATTATATTATAAAGCAGCAGTCACCAAAACCATTTGGTATTGGCTAAGAAATAGATTAGTGGATCAGTGGAAAAGGCTAGGCTCACAAGACAGAATAGTCAATTATAGCAATCTAGTGTTTGACAAACCCAAAGCCCCTAACTTCTGGGAAAAGAATTCATTATTTGATAAAAACTGCTGGGATAATTGGAAATTAGTATGGCAGAAATTAGGCATGGACCCACACTTAACACCATATACCAAGATAAGATCAAAATGGGTCTATGACCTAGGCATAAAGAACGAGATTATAAATAAATTAGAGGAACATAGAATAGTTTATCTCTCAGACTTGTGGAAGAGAAAGAAATTTGTGACCAAAGATGAACTAGAGACTATTACCGATCACAGAATAGAAAATTTCGATTACATCAAATTAAAAAGCCTTTGTACAAATAAAACTAATGCAAACAAGATTAGAAGGGAAGCAACAAACTGGGAAAACATTTTCACAGTTAAAGGTTCTGATAAAGGCCTCATCTCCAAAATATATAGAGAACTAACTCAAATTTATAAGAAATCAAGCCATTCTCCAATTGATAAATGGTCAAAGGATATGAACAGACAATTTTCAGAGGATGAGATTGAAACTATTACCACTCATATGAAAGAGTGTTCCAAATCATTATTGATCAGAGAAATGCAAATTAAGACAACTCTGAGATACCACTACACACCTGTCAGATTGGTTAAGATGACAGGAAAAAATAATGATGAATGTTGGAGGGGATGCGGGAAAACTGGGACACTAATGCATTGTTGGTGGAGTTGTGAACGAATCCAACCATTCTGGAGAGCAATCTGGAATTATGCCCAAAAAATTATCAAAATGTGCATATCCTTTGATCCAGCAGTGTTTCTATTGGGCTTATATCCCAAAGAAATACTAAAGAAGGGAAAGGGACCTGTATGTGCCAAAATGTTTGTAGCAGCCCTGTTTGTAGTGGCTAGAAACTGGAAAATGAATGGATGCCCATCAATTGGAGAATGGCTGGGTAAATTGTGGTATATGAATGTTATGGAATATTATTGTTCTGTAAGAAATGACCAGCAGGATGAATACAGAGAGGCTTGGAGAGACCTACATGAACTGATGCTAAGTGAAATGAGCAGAACCAGGAGATCATTATACACTTCGACAACGATATTGTATGAGGACATATTTTGATGGAAGTGGATTTCTTTGACAAAGAGACCTGAGTTTCAATTGATAAATGACGGACAAAAGCAGCTACACCCAAAGAAAGAACACTGGGAAACGAATGTGAACTATCTGCATTTTTGTTTTTCTTCCCGGATTATTTATACCTTCTGAATCCAATTCTCCCTACGCAACAAGAGAACTGTTCGGTTCTGCAAACATATATTGTATCTAGGATATACTGCAACATATCCAACATATAAAGGACTGCTTGTCATCTAGGGGAGGGGGTGGAGGGAAGGAGGGGAAAAAAAAATCGGAACAGAAATGAGTGTCAATATAATGTAATTATTAAATAAAAAAATTAAAAAAAAAAAAGAATAAGTCAAGCAAAACCAAAAAAAATGAAAAAATAGAAAAAAAATTTAAATATCTACTTGGGAAAACAATAGACCTGGAAAATAGATCTAGGAGAAATAGCCTAAGTATTATTGGACTTCCTGAAAACCATGATAAAAAAAAGAGCCTAGACACTATTTTTCAGGAAATCATCAAAGAAAACTGCCCAGATGTCATAGAATCAGAAGATAAAATAGCCATTGAAACAATTCACTGAACACCTCCTGAAAGAGACCTCAAAATTAAAACTCCAAAGAATATTGTGGCTAAATTTCAGAACTATCAGGATCAAGGAAAAAATATTACAAGCAGCCAGAAAAAAATTCAAATACCAAGGAGACACAATAAGGATTATTCAGGATCTAGCAGTTTCCACATTAAAAGATCAAAGGGCCTGGAATCTGATATCCCAAAAGGTGAAGGAACTCGGAATGCAGCCAAGAATAAAGTATCCTGCTAAACTGAGCATTTTCTTCCAGGGAAAAAGTTGGGCATTCAATGGAACAGGTGAATTCCATTAATTTCTAATGAAAAAACTATAGCTAAACAAAAAATCTGACTTCCAAATATAGGACTCAACAGAAGCATAAAAAGGTGAAAAGAATCCTTGAGAACTTTTTTTCTGTTATGGATAAACATAGAGAGTGCATGTATAATTTGATTTTATTATTATAATATAAAAAAGGAACTAGAGGTGAAAAGGGAATTGTACCAGAAAAAGGGAAAAGTGGAGGTCAAAAGAGAGAAATTACATCTCAAGAGAGAAATTACATCTCACAAAGAGACAAGGGAAACTTATTGTATGCGAGGGAAAGAAGGAAGGGGGATGAACATTGTGTGAATCTTACTCCCATCAGATTCGGCTCAAAGAGAAAATATTAGACATATTTGGTTTACAAAGAAATTTCTCTCACCTTATTGAAAAGTGGGAGGGGAAAGGTGAAAAGTTAAAGGCTAGACTAAATAGGAAAAATATAAGAAAGGAGGAGAACTCTAAGGGATTCTAAAGGGGGAGGGCTGCTTGAGGCAAATGGTACCCATAAATTAAATATTGGGGAGTGGGTAAGGGGAAAAGGAAAGAGAAAAGTATAATCTCAGGATAATAAGATGACAGAAAATACATAATTAATGGTTTTAATCTTAAATGTGAATGGGGAGAACTCTCCCATAAAGTGGAGGCGGATAGCAGACTGGATTAAAAGGCAGAATGCTATAATATATTGTTTACAATAAATATATTTAAAGCAGGGTGATATATACAGAGTAAAGGTAAAAGGCTAGAGCAGAATTTATTATACTTCAAGTGAAGTCAAAAAGCAAGGGTAGCCAACCTGATCTCAGATCAAGCAAAAGCAAAAATTGATCTAATTAAAAGAGATAAGGAAGGAAACTACATCTTGCTAAAGTGTACCATAGACAATGAAGCATTATCTGTAACTATGTTCCAGAAGAGGAACACTTGTCATGGTTTGGATGTCAGTAATAATTTATTGTGTTTTGAGGTCTATAAAGTGCTTTAATCATATTTGATCTTCACAAAAAGCCACTAAGGTGACTACTTTTATTATCCATACTTTGTACATGAGGAACCAAAAGCTGAGAGAAGTTAGAGGATTTGCCCAACTAGGAATTATGAGATAGAATTTAAATTTAAGCCCTCATGATTCCAAATCCAGTGCTTTATACTCTGCTGACTTCCCTTAGGTCTCTTTGTTCTCCTTTACCTCCAAAACTCTGCTTTGTCCCCAGATGCATTACATAGCCCACCAAAGAGCTCCCTCTTCAGTTCCCATACTATTTCTTTCATTCCCCAAGTGCTATCCATTCCCAAAACTGTAGGGATGGAGGAAAGGTACTACATAAGGAAAAATAAATTTTAAAGCACAATGAATTTTACTAATCATTATATTATGACACTTCTTGTGCTCAGAATGTAGCCAATTTGAAAGACATTGCCTTCTTTCTTCTGCCCTAACTGTCCCAGAATTCTGAATTGGACTGATTTGGACCAAGGCTTTGATATTATCCTGGTGTTTAGTATTCTAGCAATCCTAATCCTATCTGGCCTTGCATCTTGCTTCTTATAAGTCAGTGGGGACCATTACTCCCTAGGAAGCTCCATGCCTCCTTCCTATCTCTATGGTTTCAGAAAAGAATTACAGTTGCCCACACTTGGGAGATTTTCTCTTCCTTCTCTGTTCTACATTCCACAGAATCTTCAAGAGGAAAGAGGTATCTAGTCCAACAAGAATTCCTTCCATGGCCTCCCAGAAAACTTGATATCCAGCCTTTGCCTGAAGACCTCTGATGAAGAAGGAATTTAGTACTTTGGAAAGCCTCACATCCTGCTTTTGGACAAGCTTTAATTTAAAAGTGTTTCCTTCATCAAAGAACCTACCATTTCTTTCGGTAATGAACTTCATACTCTGTCTCTTATAATCCCTAGTCATCAACTCAAGTACCATTACATTCAAGAGGACTTTCCTCATCTTAAAGAAGCAACAGTTGTTTGAGTCCTTCACATATTATATTACATTTACTCTGTGTGAGTACTTATATGTATTTTTTGGAAGTAGTGGGGCACACTGAGAGAGACGTTGGAGGTTAGCCAAGTCAGATGACAACTATCATTGTTCTTTTGCTGATCATCTCCTCTTAGACCCTAAAAGAAGCAGTCTAAGAACCTTAGGTGTAGCAGTGGCCCCAGGCCACCAGACCTACTTCTAACTCAGCCCCCACAGTTATCACTGAGCAATGAATTTGTTGTGGAGACAGAGTCCACCTTCCTCACCATCACCAACAACTCCTAACCATCAGCCCCATAATGTTTATTGGTACCAAAGTAACTATTGAAAACCCAGAAAAAGTTCCACCAAAGTCTTTGACAGTGTCAAATATTTAACATATAGATAGGATTTTTCAAGTCAACTAGTATTTATTAAGTGCCTACTGTATGTGTGTCAGACAGTGCATTAAATACCTGGTATAAATGAAAGGTACCTTTCTACAAGGAGCTCATGATGTAATGATTAAAAACTGAGAAAAAAACAAATTTTCACAGACTATAAAGTTGTATTATTTAAATGCCTTAAATTGTAATATTTAAATAAATATTTGTTTATTCATTTGAAATGCAGCTATCTAAATATTGGAGAGGATGTGGTAAAATGGGGACATGGGGAATTGTGAACTGATCCAACCATTCTGGAGAGCAATTTGAAACTATGCCCAAAGGATAACCAAATTGTGCATATCTTTTGACTCAGTAATACCACTATTAAATCTGCATCCCAAAAAGATCATAAAAAGGGGAAAGAGCTTACATGTGCAAAAATATTCATTGCAGCTTTTTTCATGGTGGCAAAATGTTGGAAACTGAGGGAATGTCTGAATTGAGGAATGACTGAATAAACTGTGGTATATGAGTGTAATGGAATACTATTGTTTTATAAGAAACAATGAGCAGGCAAATTTCAGAAAAACTTGGAAAGACTTCTATGAGCTGATACAAAGCAAAATGAGCAGAACCAGAAGAACATTGTACACATTATCAACAAGATTGTGTGCTGATCAGTTATGATTAACTCATCTCTTCTTTCTCAGCAGCACAATGATCAAGTATAGAGAACTCATGAAGGAAAATGTTATCTATAACTGAATAAAGAACTAAAAGATTCAGAATGCAGGTTGAAGCATATTTTTACTTCATTATTTTTCATGTTTTTTTTCTTTTGATCTGTTTCTTCTTTCCCAATTATGAATAAGATGGAAATATTTTTTTACATGATAGCACATGTAGATCAAGTTGTTTATCATCTTTGGAAGAGGAGAATGGAAAGAGGGAAGTAGAAAACACTGGAACTCAAAACCTTATAAAATTAATGCTATAAGTTTTCTTGTCATGTATCTGGGGAAAAATAAATACTATCATATATATTGCTGAGGCAGTTGGGTTAAGTAACTTGCCCAGGGTCACACAGCTAGGAAGTGTTAAGTGTCTGAGACCAAATTTGAACTCAGGTCCTCTGGATTTTAGGGCTGGTGCTCTCTCTACTGCACCACCTTGCTGCCTCTGTCATATATATTTTAAAATAAATAATAGAGAATTGCAAAAAACAATAACAACAACATAGTATTCTGAAATTCTTGGGAAATAAATCAATCCAGCAAGTCTTTTTTTTGGAATGGTTGGGAAATTCCCTTTTCAGCTATGCTACTGTTCCCTAAGGGCTACTGGATCTTTCATCAGACCTGCATCTAAGCCATTGCCTATGTCTCCATCATTGGAATGTGAGCCCCTGGAGAGTAAGAAACATTTTCACTTTTCTTTTTTTATCCCCAGCACAAAGTAAGTGTTTATTAAATGCTTTTTTCATTCATTACTTTTAGACACATCACGTAGTAGGCTAAAAGCTCTCTAAGGGCAAGGATTCATACATAGATGGTACTTGGTACCATTTAAGCCTATTTCCCTCAGTTCTTCAGAGACAGGGAGCAGCTGGTCAATGGTCTTCTATGTTTGACAACAGCTTATCCTCACAAGCTGCTTTTGTTTATAAGGCTCTTTATTTAACTATGTCAAGAAGAGTGTATCTGTATATAGACTATTGAAATTTAAATGTAGAAGTATTGAGTAGACACACATATTCAGTAGAGAAAAACGTTATTTATGTTGGGGAACGGGGAGGATGTATCTATTTGTTGCTAAGAATTGCCATTTCTAATCTATCAATGAAAATACAATAATTTATTTAGAGATGGAAACTCAATATATATTCATTTCTTTCACTATTTATAATAATTCTTGATCATATATCATGGGTTGTATTTGCAAGAATTTTTTCATTCATGCTGACTGCTATCCTCTGAATCCTCTCCAAGGTAATGACTTTTTCTGAGTTGATGAAATTAAAGTGAGTAGAGAACTCTGATTTTCAGATGAACATTTTTATATTGGTTTTTGAACATAAGCTTAAATCCAATAATTATTGGAAATTATTAGTATAATTGCAAGTTAGAAATTGTTAGGTGATCAATTAACTTTTTGAACTCTATATATTCAATTCCCCAAACATAGTATTTCACAGCAATGCAAGGGGCTTTTTTGAAAGTGATCATATTTTACTGTTACAAAAAAATAGAAAAAAAACACTGAATCTTGAACATTTTATTGATAACTATATCAACTTAGGAAGATACACACACACACACACACACACACACACACACACACTTTATTCACTAGGATAAACACAAGTTCTATTCACTGATTTTTCAACTTATTGTTTCCTTACCTTCTTTAAAAGCACCATGGATATTTTGCTGCCTGCCCCTAAAAGTGTGCTATTTGAATATTCATATGAAAACGTTCAGTCCCATGTGGTGAGCTTTTTCTTCTCAAAACGCAGCCAGGTGATGAAAGTTCAGATCTTTTATTATCTCCAATATAGCCCGGTTAGCTTAGAGGCCCATCTCTCTGCTTGGTTCCAAGAGCTCCCTCTGAATGTCGCCAAATCCAAAGGTCTGGTCCTTCAGCCTCTGCCTCTGCTTTCTTCAGCCTCCAGCCAGCTCCAACTCTTCGTGTCATTCCGGTGAAATCTGACCGAGAGCCTCTGTCTGTTTCTTTTATCCAAGAGGGAGGAATTGTGGGATACGAGAGAGAGGGATTATGGGTTTTCTCCCATAGTGCTCTCTGGCCCAAAGAGCTTCAAGGGAGGTGTGAACTCACAAAGTTTACTTTGTGAAGCTGGCAAACTTGTGAACTCCAATGAGTAAAGGTGCAAACACAAGCATTGTACTAATTAGTTCTACTTAGTACCTTGTTTCAGGTTCTGCCCAAAACATCTTCTTGTAAGATTAGATCAACTCTAATGAGTTAGCAGTTTGTAAGGATTCCAACAGTCCCAGAATTTGCAAGTTGGAAGGGAGTTCAGTAGCCATACATGCTCAATACATTTGAATTCAATTCAACCAACATTTATTCAGCACCTGCTATGTAAAAAGTACAAAATGTTTTAAAAAAAAAAGAAATTGTTCCTGTCTTTATGATAGTGAAATGTGCGATGTGATGTAGCTCAAATAGATACACAAATAAGACTGAATATAATAGAAAAAAACTTGGATTGTGGAGAGCACTATAGCTTAAAATTAAGTGAGTGGACAGGTCAAGGGAAAAGGTTTGGGGTATTTGGGTTTTTTTAAACATTTGGGGAGACCTAAGCATATTTGTAGTCAGAGGAAATGAACTCTCCAGAAAAAAAAAGAACAAATTTAAAATGACAGAGAGTGTGGGAATGATCAATAGAGTAAGGTCACAGAAACTAAAGAAGAGATCAAAGAATTAAGGATCCAGGAAAAGGAGTTAGTGTTGTGAGGAGGATGACATTGTGAGGGGGATGACATTCCCTGACATTGTCATGAAGGAAAAAAAGAAAAGAAAAGAAAAGTGAAGACACTGAGAGGATTAAAAATATAGAAGAGAGCAGTTGAGGGCAACAAGTTGGATGACCACAATTTTCTCATTAAAGGAGGAGATGAGGTCACATGCCAACAGGGACCAAAAGCAGGTAGAATCATGAGCCTGATATTCAGTTTGTAGGAGGAAATTGTAGCCATAAAATTTAAGCAATGACTTAGGAGTCATTTAATCCAGTCTCCCATCTGATATAGGAATTCTCTTCACATCAGCAGTGACAAAAGTCATCCATCACACAAATCAAGTCAACACGTATTTAAAAACTATACCTTATATATAAGTTGTCATACTAAGTATTGGGGAAAAATTTTAAATGAGGCAGTTCTTGTCTAAGAAACATATTCTCTTCAGTTGTGTGCCTTGAGGGCAGAGAGATGTAATAAATCTTTGAGAAAAAAGGGAAAAAAATTCGACAAAGCTTGGTAGATTTGAGCAATAAATGACCATGTAGATTGAGGCATCAGAAGGTTAAATGTTAAGTCCTTTTCATTTGCAAATAGCTCTAACTGCCATAAAATTCCTGATAATGAACAAATATCTGCCCTTATTTCCAGCTATTAGTTCTTTCTATTGATTCTGCCCTGTCATGCTGCAGTATAAAAACTGAGTCTAATCTACCTTTAATATAACATTTGAAGTCAGGTATTGTCTCTACCTCTTCATTGAGTCCTTTCTTCTTTGGACTAAATTTCTCCAATTATTTTATCCATTTATACTGTAATACTCTGTTATAGTAATGCACTATAATGCTACTTTCTCCCCCAGGTCCACATGAAAAGAAAAGGGAACAAGCTTTTATATAGTGCCTACTATATGCCAGGCACTGTGCTAAATGCATCATATATTTTACTCATTTAATCCTCCTTCTTAAGAGGTAGATGATTCCTTCCATTGTTGCTTCAGGCAATTTATATTGTTGAGAATTATAAAAGCACAAGTACTTCAGAGCTTGTAGTTCAGAAAATTCTTAAACTTTAGTCAAATTTTGGTGCTTTGCCTTAATTTATAATAAAATAAATGTTTATAATGTGTATATATGTACATATATGTATATATATACGTGTATGTATTCAGGGTTAAAACTTGGGTTACCAGAAATGTTTCAGTAAATAAATGGCCTAATTTTTAATTTTTAATAATATATATGTATATATGTGTACAGGAAGGAAATTGAAGAAAAAGACATTGATTCCATTAAACCCTAGAATGTTGAAGGACTTCCTAAGTTAAATCCACAATGATTCCAGGCTAACCATCCACATAATAAAAAACAAATGGATAAAAAAAATCTATTACCCAATGCCATGCAGTCAAATGAACAGCCTATAAAGGTGGATTATCAGAATGTATTTACTATACAGATAGTTCTCATAGGCAATGGATTTAGCTCATTATTGAAAAGGATAAAGCAAGTGGACCAGATTTCCTTTCAAAGTCAATGAAGAGGTACATAGCAAATGTCAGTGTTATCAGGGATGACTTATGTCAAGAAAAATTGTGTAAAAACAAAACAAAACAAAACAAAAATTATGTCCTAAAAAGAAGATGGAGAAATAATATGCAAAAGCCACATGATATAACTGATGAATAGAAATTCCTGTGTTGCACTGACATTGTAATATCAGGACATCAAAATGGCCCCTAGCACATTGAGTGGACCTTCCATGGAGGTTTTATGGGAGGATGTAATAAGAATAATACAGTATAAAAAGCTATGAATGCTTTGTAATCTACATCATTGCTAAAACACAAATCCTTATGTCCATATAATGGTAATGATAGCTGGATTTTATATGTCACTTTAAGAATTACAAAGCATATTATAACTATTTTATTTTGGCCTCACAATTTTGTTGAAGTACTACTATTAACCTAATTTTTCAGAAGATGAAAACTAAGGCAGAAAGACATTAAGTGGCTTGCCTAGGACTACCATAGCTATTAAATGTCTGAGGCAGGATTTAAATTCAGATGTTTTTTTATTTCTCAATCCACTACTCCACTTCATTTAAATTATCAAAGTATTCTAGACAAGCAAGTCAGAAATATTTTTGTTTTAGTGGGCTGTTTGTTATAACCTTCTTAATAGTCATAGGAGTTGACCTATCATGATTTTTAATGATATACTTGTCCCTTCTTTTCCTCATTTCATTTTGATCTTTCAACTTATTTCTCCTTTAGGCAAGAAAAAATTCACAGTTGCATCACACTTTATTTTTCAAACATTTTATATACTTCACATGTGTGATAGTTCCAAGTGATTGTGATAAGGCATATTAGCTGTGGGGTAAATGGAAATTATAATAGAACATGAATTCAAATGAAAATGAAGTATTGTCCTAGAGAGAGAGAGAGAGAAAGAAAGAGACAAACAGGGAAAGAATCAGAGAGAGAAAAAACAAGGAAATAGAGGCAGAAAGACAAGAGAGAAAGAGACAGAGACAGGACTGTAGCTAAAGTACAATTTTAAAGATGCATTCTCTAAATTAAGTTTAATTAGAATGTATTTTGGCAAATTGTATTTGGTCCAAATATATAAAATTATGTCTTAGATAAAGCTTTTCAAAGCCATGTATTGGTAACAGTATAGGGTATGGAAACAGAGGTGTTTCTCAAAGAAAAGAAACTTTTCTAGCAAAATATAACAGGTTTATGACACAAATCTTATAATGCAAGCTGTGATATGGTGAATAGAAGTGGAAGGAAGGGAAGTGAACAATTCCATGTCATGTTTATAATGCTGTTTTAACAGAAAAACTAGTCTAAATATGTGTATACTTTCTATGTTAACCAACATGCAGATTGCAGAATATGCCCTAATGCTCTGGCCAATGCTTGGTTAAATTTTTAGTGCTTATTTGTTTTTATTCCTCCATCTATCTGACTTGGGAGGACGTATTATGATTAACTCTATAGTGACACAAAAGGAAGAAGAAAATTTAGTTATCTGGGGAAAGTGAAATGTATTTAAGACATGCTTACAAATTCTACAGAAAAAAATTAATGAAAGAAATCTCAAGGCTTTAACTGATTAATTTGATTGGAAGACCTTGATACAATAATTAGCTTCTTGTAAGCCTAAGAGGTGATAAAATGGTTTGTTAGTTTCAATTGCTTTTCTCCCCTTTACCATTAGAGAGTTATTTTAGATGTGAAGTTCTGGATTCAGTCATACTAATCCAAGGCCCCAGTTAGGAAAATTCCTGACATCTAGGCAGACATTGGGCTCTCTGCCTAAACTTAAATTTATAATTGTTTCTAGTCAATGCATGACCTCACTGTGACTGAGGTACAATTCAATTTAATTGCATTTTTTGGTCATGAAATGGCAAATTATATTGTTATTTGTCTTTCATTCTCAAAAAAGACCATGACATCAGGGAGGTGATGCCATGACATGTAAGCGAATTGGATTTAAGTGAGCTATGCTGTGCAAGGTCACCCACCTCACTTTCCCCTCCAGAGCCATCTGGGTGCAGTGGAAAAATATAAAACAAGACGACTGAAGACAGGTCTCTAGATAGAGAAGCTTCAAGAGAGGAGGCTGGGGAAAGAGCAGACTTGTCCTTGAGATTTCCTTCAGCTGGGCCCCTCTGCTTTGATATACCTGCAAAACTATACTCTCTATATTTCCCTTTTCTGCCTCAGTTTAGGCCTTCTTATGCTCCTTAAAAACTTATTAGAAATATCTTACTCGGTTCAACCTTTCAAATCCAAACCTAGAGAATCTCTTTCTCCAATTCTGACATAGGGTCTACCTTTTTTTGAATTTTCCTGAGAGCATTACTGATTCTCTCATACAATGGCTTTCACTGATTCAAATAGTTGTGCAGATCCTGTTTGTAAGTAATTCTGATTGTTTGAGTCAACTAAAAATGTTCTTAGCTAGTTAAGACACCAAAAACTAAATCTTTCCTGCGATGGTATATTAGATTAAATAATTACCTCTAGTCTGCCAGAACATGCTTGAGATATATAAATATTTATTATACTCATAAGTATCATAAGATACATAAATATAAAATATATACTTATTGTATTTATAAGTATTATAAATATTATATCAGTACATTTTTCAGTGTTAAGTATCATAAGGTACATAAATATAAAATATATACTTATTATATTTATAAGTACTATAAATATTATATCAGCACATTTTTCAGTGTGATTACTCTTTATCCCTATACAATTCCTAATCAATTTACAGCTTAGTAAATGGTCTTTAGGAGCTGCCATGTCTGAAAAAGATCATCACCCTCTAGCCAACGTTGTGGTGAGCATCTTCACACTTTTTGTAAATAGTCTTGTCTTTAGAAAACAGACATAATCACCATAAGACAGACAGCTGTCAGCTGTCTGACCCTTAACATTGCTCAAGTCTGTTAGTACCTATATGTGAAAAGAATGAATGGAATAAAAATTTAAGTATGCAATGTGGTAGCTTAGGTGCTGGAAATACAAATTCAAAAGTGAGATAACCCCTGTCTCAAGAAGCTTACATTTTAAAAAGAGACACAATAGATACAGGAAAGTGGTGCCAAGATGCATTATTATTACACTCTTTCTAGATGGGTTCAGCTAGGTAACACCAAATACAGAGTTCCAAGTCTGGAGTCAGGAGGACTTACCTTCTTGAACCCAAATCTGACCTCAGACACTTACTAGCTGTATGACCCTGTACAAGTCTCTTAACCATGTTTGCCTCACTTTCTTCATCTGTAAAAATGAGCTCAAGAAGAAAAATGGCAAACCACTTCAGTATCTTTTCCAAGAAAACCCCAAATGGATTTAGGTGTTGAATAGGGCTGAAAAAAACTGAGCAGTTGGACAAAAGATGGAGTGGATAAGGTGATTTACTTACTCTCTAATCAGTAGTGGATAAGATGATTTACTTACTCTCTAATCAATAATGGATAAGGTGATTTACTTACTCTCTAATCAGGATGTCCCAAACCTATAAAGGGAAGTTCACAAAAGAAATGAGTTAAATTGGTAAGAAATAGTACCCTCTCTTCATATTGGAGATTGCTCTTTTGAGTAGGAAAAGAAAAAAAACCAGAGTCTCTGCCCCCAAGGAATTTGTGATCTAATACGTAAAACAACATGCAAAGGAATATACACAAAGCTATATATCAGATAAAGAGGAACTAATTACCAGGCAGAAGATACTGAGATAAAAAGAGGATGTAGAAAACGAGATTTTACTTGAGTCTTCAAAGGACATCAGAGAGGTCTATTTAAGGAGTAGAGTATTGAAAGTCTTCTAGCAATGGGGAACAGCCAGAGAAAATGCCTGTAGCTTTAAGTCTGTGTCTTAGAACTTCGCAAGCAAGATTCTGACATTAAACATCCATACATATTCTTTCAGGGAGCATAGTATGTGTTCCTTTAATTGGAATGCTTCATGCTTTTTAACAGTGAATTTATCACTCAAGAAATTTAGGGTACACATTCATTCTTAATATTTCTAGAGGTCTAAAAATAATTATCCCTTTACTAAACTTTCTCTAAGCCTCTAGTGATGACTTTTCCACTGAGAACACGAATTCTGTTCTCTTTGCAGCATGTCACTTATGTTCTTTCTGTTAGCTAGAGGCAAATAGCAGAGATTCACTGGTAGAGAGGGGGGCTCTATACAATATTGTTCACAGTCACTTACCCCTAGAAGGAAGGAAAGAAGAGCCACTGGATTCTAAATTACTCTCTCTTGAAATCATCCCTATTCTACATTGGAAACTCAGCACTATTCCTGGCCCTGAGCAATTCATCTACTCTTGATTTAAGTAGCAATGATAGGAAGAAATCTCCACTAGCACATTCTCTTGAAGTGCTCTGAATTAAAGGACAGCAGTTTAAAAATGATTTATTAACATTTCCTAGATAATAGCCCTATGGGAGATGGTTAAGTGTACAATATTTTTGATAACTAAAATATCTTCCAGAATTTCTGGCATAAAGAAATAAAGGACAGAAAATATTTACTTTTGCTTTTGGTTAAAACCACCAAAAGGAATTTAAATTGGACTTTTTCTACCAAATAAATTATTTAGCAAAAGAACCTATATTAGAGTGAAATAGATATTACTTAAACAAAGCAAATTGAACAGTATATGTAATTTCAGTTCCTTATTCAGCTCTGTATTATTATTCCTACACGTTTAGTCAGACAGCAATCCATTGAGTGACTTACTTGAAATTATGCAGACGTCAGTGACTCAATTTGGACTAATACACGTTACAGTATTTTGTTTTGTTAGTTTGCTTTGAATTGCCAAGGTGTATACTGTGTTTTCTTCAAATATCATAAATTATTCTTACGTTAATATGCAGAAATGTTACATTTAGGAGATAACTAGTTGACCAAAATGCTATACCTTATGCCAAATGGGCAGTAGGGTGATGTAGGGCAGTAGGATCATAGTGATAAAGGTGGTCTTTCTTTCTCAAAGAGGACCATGACATAAGGGAAGACATTTTTGATATAAAAGTATATTGGATTTAAGTGAGAAAGGCTGTGCAAGGTCACCTGCCTCACTTTCCCTTCCAGAGCCTTCTGGGTGCAGGGGCCAGATCTAGATCAGGATGATTGAAAATGGCCCTGGGTGCAATGAGAGACCTTGATCTTTTTAAGCTTAAGGTCTTTAACAGGTCTCAATCTGACTAAGTCTGCATCCATTCAGTAATTAAGGTTTGATAGCAATTGAGGCAAGGAATCTCCTCTCTCACCTAGTCCAAAAAGAAAATCTCAATAAATAAATGAATCTGGAAGAGGAACACCTTCAGAGTTTAGCCCAAGGTAGAAATGACAGCTATTTACATTCAATCTGAGTCTCTCAGAACCCAAGCAATGACCAAATGGGGTTTGGCCTAGGACCTATTGGTGACCAATTAGAATCAGATTGGTTCAGCACCAGGCTCTGAATCAGAAAGACTCAACTTCTTGAGTTCAGCTCTGCCTTCAAACACTTACTAGCCATGTGACCCCGAGTAAACCAACCTTATTTGCCTCAGTTTTCTTATCTGCAAATGCACTAAAGAAAAAAATGGCAAATCCCTCCAGTTGCAAAGAAAAGTCAAATGGAGTCACAAAGAGTCATGTCTGACTGAAACAATTGAACAATGATATGTCTGTAGTTAAATACACTAGTGAAAGAAAGAGATTCTGAATGTGCTTGCAAGGAGTAATTTTTCCCCTATTGACACAAGTCTTTCAATTTTAGGTATTATATTTGTATGCTTGTATGCTTTAGTAAGTTCCTCTTGCAAATGGCCTGAGACTTTTGAATTGAGGCGATGTGGTTTGGTAGAAGGAAGTTCTAGTCCCGGCTCTGCTGCTAATTATCTTTGAGGAGTTGACCAAATTACTTTAACTGCTCTCCTCCTCAGTGTGTTCATGTGTCAAATGAATAAACTTAATTAGAAGATCTCAGAGGTCCCATTCTAGCATAAATATTCTGAGGTGTGATTGATTTCATTTAGGAAAAAGCATATGTTTTCTAAGTTTTTAGCTTTGGGGAAGAATGACTTATTTGAGGTGGTCCTGACTATACTGTGGTCAGAGATATGCTTGTGGTCAGAGATATGATGACAAGGTGCCTATAAACTGATGGTGTTGATTTTGTAGCTACCCTTTAGGTTTACTTTTTTTTGCTCAATAGAAAAAAAAAATACCTTCCACTAATGGGTGGCAACTGTGTGACACAGTGAATAAAACACTGGTATCATCTTCCTGAGTTCAAATCTGGCCTCAGACACTTAATAGCTTTGTGATCCCAGGAAAGTCGTTTGTCTCAGTTTCCTCATATGTAAAATGAGATGGAGAATAAGACAAACCACACCAGTATCTTTGGCAAGAAAACCCAAATGGGGTCACAAAGAGTGAGACATGATTAATTCACTTAACAGAACAACACTGATTAAAAATGAAACAAAGACATCTATCAGAAGAAAGGGAATAGAAATGGATAAAGAATGAGTCCTTTGTAGAATAAAGTCACATTGCCAAGATCTCAGAAATGTATAACAGAGAAAATCCCTTCAATCTTTTCTTCCCCTCTTCTCTCCTATGCTTTTGGGCTGTTCTTGTTCTCACAATTCCATTATCACTAAGATCATTCCACCTCTCCTCTTTTGCTAACAGAAACATCCTTCTTTGTCCCCTAAATCCCCTGAAAGCTCATGCATCCTTCAAGTACCAAGCTATCTTCTTCTCAAAAGTAGGTAAGAGTGTGTCTTTATATTTCTCTTAAGTCTCAGCTTAGATATTATCTCCTGTAGAAATCCTTTCCTATCTTTATCAAATTGCTTTATATTTATTTGTCCCTGCATACATTGTATTATTCATCTCTCCTGCTTTTCAAGACTATAATACTTTTCAAGGCCAAGAACTTCATTTTTGTCTTTATATCCTCTTTGTTTAGCACAGTGCCTTGTACTTTGTAGACACTGAATATTCATTCAGGTGAATTGAAATGCAAACTTCACAAAAATAACTATCTTCTGAACATAGAATTACTGGACTCCAGAACTGGAAGGTGCTATATAAATCACTTCATCTAACACCTTCATTTTAAAAATTAGAAAAAATGAATCTCAGAGATGTTAAGCCATTTGTCCTGTGAGACCAGGACATATCTTCTTTATGACAAAGCTAATAAGGATAAAGGATTCCTGACTATTAGTTCAGTGATATCTCTCCTTGTAACATACCCCAAATCTATCATTATCATGGTATTTCATGATATGCTAGGCAGTATTGTCCCATAATCCATTTTGGCATTTAAAGTGCCAGGTACAGCTGACAATTTTTTTTAAAGAGAGAGGTTTTGAATAAGTAGCCTATGTTGGATTAATTTTTTGAGGAAGATTGAGTTCATATGTCAACCGGTATTGAGAAATTCCTACATATAGTTTAATATTTCTCTTGGAATATGAGGATTACGAAATTGTGAAATTTCTCCATAAGTACTACCATATTTGTTAGATCAAATTGACTTATTTCCTTGGATTATATTGTCATAGTGCCTTTTAGAGACATCTTTAGTGAATGAAATCTTAATATTATGCATTAGCTTTTTTTTTTCTTTTCTTTTTTTAATATTTTATTTTATTTTATTTAATAATAACTTTATATTGACAGAATCCATGCCAGGGTAATTTTTTTACAACATTATCCCTTGCACTCGTTTCTGTTCCAATTTTTCCCCTCCCTCCCTCCACCTCCTCTCCTAGATGGCAAGCAGTCCTATATATGCTAGATATGTTGCAGTATATCCTAGATACAATATATGTTTGCAGAACCCAACAGTTCTCTTGTTGCACAGGGAGAATTGGATTCAGAAGGTAAAAATAACCCGGGAAGAAAAACAAAAATGCAGATAGTTCACATTCGTTTCCCAGTGTTCTATGCATTAGCTTTTACAAAAGCATCCTTGTGAGGAATATTTTTTGAGGAATACTATATTATTTTCAAATTTGCATATAATTTTATCTAATGTGTTCCCCACTGTTTTCTACTTAAATATAGGTAAAGGGAATAGTTCACTAATACAAAGAGCTTCCAGTGAGAAATCTTCAATGTTCCAATATAGAGCAATATCGCTTCTTCAATATATTGTCTCAGATAATTGCCTAGAGTACTGAGAAGTAAAAAGGACTTGCCCATAGTCTGCCTTCCAAGATATAGACAAGAATTACATAAAGATAAGTATGAATAACTGTTTACAGAAATAACAAAAGACCTAATTGAAAAAAAATTAATTGCTAATGACTAAGTCAATATGACACAAAATAAAATGCTATCTAAATTAACTTTTTCAATGCCATACCAATCAAATTATCAAAGGATCAATTTATAAAAGCAGAAATTTAAAAATTCATGTGAAGGGAAAAAAGGTCAACAATCTCAAGAAATGTAACTGAAAAAAATGAAAATGAATACAGCCTGGCAGCAAATCTAAAACTCTACTACAAAACAATTAACACAATTTAATGCTGGTTAACAAATAGGTAGATCAATCAATGAAGCAACTTAGGCTGTATCATACAGAAACAAATATATATATACTGTTGGAATCATTAAACACAAATAACCCAACTACTGAAAGATTCACTATTAAACAAAAACTTTTGCAAAAATTTGATAGCAGTATGTAAGAAATTATATTTAGGATGGATGACAAATATAAAAGGTCACATTATAAACAGATTAGAGAAATATGAAAAATATGTTAGATCAATGGACAGAAAAATTTCATGAATTGATCATAGAAAATAAAACGGATAATTTAGATTAATCAAAATTGAAAAGTTAAGACTGAAAAGGAAACAAACTGGGAAAATCTTTGTAGAAATTTCTCTGATAAATTATGAAGATTTATAAGTAACCTGATTCAAATTCAGAAGACAAAAACTCACTCCCCTATTTGATAAGTGGCTTGACTATATAAAGATCATTCTCAAGTAGTTATATTTGTGTGTGTGTGTGTGTGTGAGAGAGAGAGAGAAAGAGAGAGAGAGAGAGAGAGAGAGAGAGAGAGTGAGAGAGAGAGAAAATGAGAGTAAGAGAGAGAGAGAGAGAGGAGGGAGAAGGGATGGAGGGAAAAAGGAGGGAAGGGAGAAGGAAAGAGAAGCTTTTTGGTGCCAAAAATAAAAACTAAAAGGATGCCCAACAATCATTGAATAAGCTTTGATATATGAATGTGATACAGTTCTATTGTTGATGTAGAGTGAAGAAGAAATATGTTGTACTTGACTCCATTTTTGTAAGAAATTTACTTTTTTCTTTTCATTTTTTCCCAAGGTGGGATGATGGAAAAAGGTTTCTGATCAATTTTTTTAAGTAGAGGACATAAAGGTGGAAGCTACAGGTGTAAAATATTGTACACATTTTGTAAAGGCCCTATTGTTAATTATTTGTAAATATTGCTTTATTACAAGAAACATCACAAAGTGAGAGCAATCTATAAATTCACATGAATATAAAAAAAAATTAATAAAACTGAAAGTGAAAAAAAAATCCAGTGAATGGCAGGAAAATTTTAGCTCCTCAAATGAATTAGAATGTCTTACACACATAGTTTCTTTTTTAAATTTTGTTTTTAATTTGTGAACTAAAACAAGAATTTCTATAATGTAGTAAAATAAAGATTTTATGTGAAACTGTAAATCTACTATGCACAACTTGCAATTCCTTTCAAATATACATCAAAATTATCAAGTGAATTAATTTTTTCTTCCTTCCCCTTACTCTAGAGATGATTCCCATTAGACACAACATGTGTGTATATGTATATGTGTTTGTAAAATTATCCTATCTACACTCCTATTTATCAGTTCTCTGGTTTCTTGCAAAATTGATCTGAATTCTATGAATGACTTAACCTGTCGATGTACAAGTTCAGTAACTAATTTAGATGCCCAACACAGAACACATGAAAACCAAAGTTCAAATCTGCCTCTGATTTGTAATATGGTTTATGTCAACATGGGATCATTGTTCAAGTAACTTTCTAATACCATATAGGTTAATGGCATCATTGGAAAGATTTTTCATGCCAGGAAAATCCTATACAGGTTAAACTACAAGACTGAACCTCCTATCTTCCTCTGCCCCACAGAAAAGTTATCTTTTGAGAACTTTCCCTTTTTTCAACTTTACTGACTTGTTAAATAGTCATTTGCCATTCTTTCTTACAAAGCAGAGAGTAGGTGAAAATCTTGACATATGACTACATAAGGTTCATATTGTAGCAGTTGGCTTCCTATAATTTCACATGTCAATCACCAGCAGTAGGCCAGGTAATAGCTGTAATAGTTTTTGACAATCTCCAAGTGGTCTGAGGAAATGTGGCTTCATGAAGCCCTTAGTTAGAAAAATGTTATTTTGTGTAGAATGATCTTTCATGATTAGTAGGAATGTCATTGTGATATGAGAATTATTTCTGATATTCAGCTATATGCTGCTAAATAATGTTGACATCTGGGGCAATGCTATCACTTTTTCATCATTCACAAATATTTTGTCTTCAGTGACATCATTTGAATTTTTTTTGAAAACTATTATTCATGTCCTTGATTGTAGCTTTTTGGGTTTTATTTTAGTTTAGGATTTTTTTTTAATCTCTAACTTCTTCTTTCTTTAAAAAAATGTTATTAAAAAGAGATCCTCTTCTATTTAAGAAAAAGCAAGTAAGAGCAGAGAGAAATTTCCAACTTCTTCTCCTGGAAAATAGTGTTTAAAATTCATTGCTATGTGGAAAGAATTTCCAAATCATTTTATTTTCTAAAATATAGTGTCTGAAAATGGTTATTTTAAATGGATACAGGATACCTTTGCCAATTTGAAATTACATTTGAATTTGAAATACATTTTATATATCCCACCTCCCTTAAATGGTTCTTTCCATGATATTTCAGAAGTGCCAAGAAATACTTTTAAAGACTATTTTTACACTTTGCAATTATTTATATGATCAGAGGATCTTAGAAATGGGGCTGAGAGGGACCTTAGAGGTTAATACAACTTCTTCATTTTACTAATGAACAGATTGAATCCCAGATCAATTAAATTACTTTCCTAAGGTCATATTGGTTCTAGGTTACAAAACCATAATTAATCAGTAAAAATTGCCATCTTTAGTTGTTTGCTACTAAGAAAAACTAATACACAAAGGCAAAGATTAGTTAACAATAACAAATCCCTGTGCACTGGGAAATCTATTTATATACCCATTGACTCAAGGAATGGATTGATTCTGCACCAGAGTTTGAGAAGAATTGAAATTTCTGACTTACCAACTCCAGTAAGTGATCAAAGAAATAAAGCTCTGAAAATAATGAAAAGGTGTAGAATTAATTTGAGTAAATGTAGAAGCATTTGAAATTATTTCATGTGAAGAAAGCTACTGATCATCTATACAAATAAAAAAGTATAATGCCAAATAGCTATTGTTTATTTCTACTATATTTAAAAGGAAAGGTACCATCAAGGCCCCAGTTTTTTCACCTATAAATATCTAGAACAATCCAGTTATTCCATGGCAAAATCTCATCTAACAGGGCTCAATAAATATAGGATTATCCCATATTTATATGGATATCCCAGAGCACTGGGATTGAGGAGGCTGGATTCTGGTTCTGGTTAGATCATTTTCTCTGTATGTCTCTGATTAAGTAGCAACCTCTCTAAGTTTGAGATTCCTCTCTCATTTGTAATCTAAAGGAGTCAGACTCCAAGAAATTTCAGCTCTAAAATTCATATTAGAAAGAATTTCCATTAAGGAATTTATAGAGCAATTCTTTGGAGATTATTAAAAGGTCAAACTTCTTTTGGATTTAAGCATATTCTAATGGATTTAATCATATTTTCCTAGAGACAGATAAATGAGCTAGATGCATTCTTTGTTGCATCCCTTCTATCACTTTATTTCTAGTGACTGTTTCATTAGGAATTAAACAAAGTTACTCTTATATAAGTAGAACTATAACAGTTAACACATATAGTGCTTACTGGGCAGCCAGCTGGAATAGGAATAGGGTGCCAGATTTAGAGCTATTAAGACTCACCTTCCTGACTTCAAATCTGGCCTCCAACACTTACTAGTTCTATGACCCTGGGCCCTGTACAAGGACAAGAACCCTGGACAAACACAAACAATGTGTTTATAGCAGATTCCTCATCTATTTAATAATCTAGAGAAGAAAATGCAAACCACCTCACTATGTGAGCTAAGAAAACTCTAAATGTGGTCACAAAGAGTTGGACGTGACTGAACATATAATGCTCACCATATGCTAGGCATTATGTGAAGCTTTACAGTTATCTCATTTGATCCTTACAACAACCCTGAGACCTAAGTACTATTTTCATCCCCATTTTACAAGTGAGAAAACTAAAGCAAACGCCTAAGGTTAAGCAACCTGCCCAGTAAATGTTTGAAGCCAGATTTGCTACCAGTGATACCAGGATACCATGTTGACATTGATACCTTGGGGACTGTAGGTTTCTAAAATCTTTCCCTGATTAGAGCTGGGTTATTTTTGATCTTTCAAAAATAATTATATGTGTACAAAGTATTTTAATTCAACTTTAACTTATTTGTCAAGTACTTGCTATATTACAAGGAATAATTTGCTTATTCCACAAGATTGAGATTCTGCTTCAGATCACAGTATAATTGGGTAGCTAGGGGGCCCAATGGGTAGAGTATTGGACCTACACTCAGAAAGACCTCACTTCAAGACACTATCTCTTCAACTTTGGACAAGATATTTAACTTTGACTTACTCTAATTTTCTTATCTGTAAAATAGAGATATATTAGCACTTATCGCCCAGTATTGTTTTGGAGATCAAGTAAATTAACAATTGTGAAATGTTTAAGGACAAGAGCTAGCACATAGTAGGTGCTACATGTTAGCTATCATCATGATGTTTTCAGCCTGCCACAAATATGAATTTCTCATATGAAATAGCTGTGCAAAAGTCAGTACATCTTTCCTCTCTTGAAAAAATAAGTCACATCTTTCTTAAAAGGAATATTTGAGCTCTGAGAGTGGAGTCAAGCTGGTGAAGTAAAGTCAGGAAGCTGATCGAGCTCTCCCAGTTTTCTTGGAAAAGCACCTGAAACCAAGCCTCTGAATAGAATTTGATGGAATGAAACCATCCTCCAGCTCAAGATAGAGTGGAAAATTTGTTTTTGGTGAGAGTTCTTTTTGCTTTTTTTTTTTGCTCATTTTTTAAGATTGAGATCTGCTTTTAAGGCAAAGGAATGACAGCTGCTTTAGTTTGCCCCGGGGACTGGTGTTTTCTGACTTCCAGTGCTGGGTAATTATATCAGGGACTGAGTTCTTCCAGGGAACATCTGCTTACAATTTGCCTTTGTATTTGCTTTTGGGGGGTTTAAAGCAAATCGACTAACCACTAACTTGCAATTAGGATACCATAGCTTAAGAGCCTCACAGAAGATTCCCTGCTGTGCAGAAGTTCAACACTCTGACTGCCCACCGAAAATCTGTGCCCTAGGCTCCCTGTGCTGCAGCTCAGCAGACTGTCTGAAACAGACCTGTTCTGAAGTTCTTCCAAGAGATCTTCTTCTGGGAAAGTGTGTATTCCAGATATTTGTGGTTCTTTGACTCCAAAACCAGTTTAGAGACTTAATATGCTATTGGTTTGAGAGAAGATCAGAGGAGATCACAGAAAATCATGTCTGCTCTCCACCATCTTGGCAAAAACTGGGATATTGATATATTGTTGGTGGAATTGTGAACACATCCAGCCATTCTGGAGAGCGATTTGGAATTATGCTCAAAAAGTTATCAAACTGTGCATACCCTTTGATCCAGCAGTGCTACTACTGGGCTTATACCCTAAAGAGATACTAAAGAAGGGAAAGGGACCTGTATGTGCCAAAATGTTTGTGGCAGCCCTCTTTGTAGTGGCCAGAAACTGGAAACTGAGTGGATGTCCATCAATTGGAGAATGGCTAAGTAATTATGGTATATGAATGTTATGGAATATTATTGTTCTATAAGAAATGATCAGGAGATGATTTTGGAAAGGTCTGGAGAGACTTACAGGAACTGATGCTAAGTGAAATAAGCAGAGTCAGGAGATCATTGTAGAAGACAATAGTAATATTATACAATGATCAATTCTGATGGACTTGGCTCTTTCCAACAATAAGATGATTCAGACCAGTCCCAATGATCCTATGAAGAGAGCCATCTGCACGCAGAGAGGACTGTGGGAATTGAGTTTGGATCACAACATAGCAGTTTCATTCTTTTTGTTGTTTGCTTGCATTTTATTTTCTTACTCTTTTTTTCTTTTTCATCCAATTGTTCTTGTGCAGCAAGATAATTGTATTAATATGTATACATATATTGGATTTAAAATATATTTTAACATGTATATCATATTGGATTGTTTGCCATCTAGGGGAGGGAGTGGGGGCAAGGAAGAAGACATTGGGAACACAAGGCTATCTGCAAGGGTCAATGTTGAAAAATTATCCTTGTATGTGTTTTGAAAATAAATAGCTTTAATAATAATAAAAAAAAGTTAGACTAGAAAAAATTCAAGAAAGATCAGTCTCACTGGGGTGAAAAGGGTATTCAGGCCGCTCAGACAGACACTGGGAAAGCCAGTGAGAAGTTTTAATCACAGCAAATCAATAACTAAGATCCTCAATCCTGGCTCAGTAGAGGAGCAGAGCAGGGGGCAACTTCCAGTCCCAGCTCAGAAGGAAAATTCTGGGAAACCAGACTGTTTCCTGAACAGAGCAGGCATAGGTATTCCCTGCAAACACAAGGTGTCCCTGTGCTCAAAGCCAATACTCAGATCTGCATAAGAAGCTTGGGACAGTGTCCTCTTTAGCCCTGGAACCAAGCTTGACCATAAAAGTTTAAAAAAAAAAAAAAAGGAAATACTAAAATGAAAGGAAAAAAATGATCAAGAAACAAAAAAGAATCTTGTCCATAGAAAGCTACTATGGTGATAGGTCAGATCAAAACACAAATTCAGATGAGGACAGAATGTCCACAGAAGAAATCTCAAAGAGTAATATGAATTGGTCTCAAGTCCATTGAGGATCCTTGAAAATGCCAGAACTAAACATAAAATTTAATCTACAAACATAGGACACAAGAGAACCATAAAAAAGGTAAACAGAGCAGGAAATATATACAGATATATGTATATATACATATACATACATACGGGCTAAACTGTTTATATCCCTAGATGGGAAAAAGATATATGTAACTCTTGCAAACTGTATCTGTCATCTGTCACTGGAGCAGACAGAGTGGGGCATCACATGGACTGGGAGTGCAATTGTGAATGGTCAGTGATGTGATGACATCAAAGAAAAAGATATTTAGGGGTGGAAAAATGTCCATATTGGAAAAAAAAGTAAAGGGGACATATAATAGGACAATTAATTTACATGAAGAGCTATGAAAGACCTATTACAAACAAGAGAAAGAAAGGAGGGATGAGCATTGTCTGAAACTTGATCTCATCAGTTTGGCCTCTAAGAGAAAAACAATCATTCAGTTGGGTACAGAAATTTATCTAATCCTATAAAGAAAAGGGAAGAGCTAGATAGACAAGAGGGCAGAAACACTAGGGGAAAAGGTGAGAGAAATGGGAAGAGGTGATAGGAGATAAGGTAGTAGGTGAAGTGGGTAAAAAAAAAAAACATAGAACTAAGAACAGGATGGAAAGAGAGAACAAAAGTATGTACAAGGGAAAAAAATAGAATGGAGGAAAATATAAAGCTGGTAATCATAACTATTAATGTGAAAGGAATGAACTATTCCATAAAATGGAAGCAAATAGAGTGCATTGAAAAACAGAATCCTACAATATATTTTTTACAAAAAACATATTTGACACAGAAAGACACATACAGAATAAAAGTAAAAGGCTGGAACAGAATTTACTATGCTTCAGCTGAAGTTTCAAAAAGAAAAAAGAAAAAAAAAAAGCAGGGTTAGCAATTCTAATCTCAGATAAAGGTGTAAATGTACTCCCTAAGAAAAAAATCTCTAGGGGCAGATGGATTCACAAGTGAATTCTACCAACCATTTAAATAACAATTAACTCTGATCTATGTAAACTATTTATCCCAAATTCCTTCTATGACACAAATATTGCACTGATACCTAAACCAGGAAGGGACAAAACAGAGAAAGAAAATTACAGACCAATCTCCCTAATGAATACTTGTCACAGGAGCTATTTGCTAGTGACTGCTGGGATCTAATTCTGACTAGCAGAATAGTATCATGTGAGAGAATGATAATGATACAAGCAGGCTGAGAAGCAGTTGCAATGAAGGTCTCTTGACCTCTTACCTCTGATTTATTTCATCTCTATACAGAATATATATTTTCTAAGCACAGTAAGATTATTATTGTTTAAAGAAAAGCATACACTCTTTCTCAAGCAACATCTGCATCAGTAAATTTGTTTTATAATTTGCAGACAGATATTTCTGATTCATTGGGTTATGCTGGTCTTTCCTTAGGCCTATTAGCACTACTTCATAGAGTAAGATAAAGGTTGTAATAACAAAAAAGATTGTAAAAATAAAAACTAGTCACTCTAGTATGCTGTGTTTCATAGCTGTGGGGCTGGAGAATCAACCCTTTCTCAATGGTGCAGTCCCCTCTGACCTTTTTATAGGCTCTCTGGGTTCCACATCTAAGTGTAGTTCAATAAATATTGATGCAAAAATTTTAAATATAACATTAGCAAAGACATTACAGAAACTTATCAGTGAGATAATACACTATGACCAAGTAGGATTTATACCAGGAATACAGGGCTGGTTCAATATCAGGAAAACTATTATTATAATAACCCTTTCAATAACAATAACAAACCAACAGAAATCATATGATAATCTTGATAGATGCAGAAAAAGCTTTTGACAAAATACAGCATTTATTCCTATTTAAAAAACACTAGAAAGCATAGGGATAAAGAGAGTTTTCCTTAAAATAATAAGCAGTATCTATGTAAAAGTTATAGTAAGCATTATTTGTAATAGAGAGAAACTAAGCACATTCCCAATAAGATCAGGGGTCAAACAAGAATGATGATTATCACCATTATTCAACATTGTATTAGAAATGTTGGCTTCAGCAAAAAGAAAAGAGAAAGAAATTAAAGGAATTAGAATAGCATTGAGGAAACAAAACTATCACTCTTTTCAAATGATATCATGATATACTTAGAGAATCCTAGAAAACCATCCAAAAACCTACTGGAAACCATTCACAGCTTTAGCAAAGTTGCAGGATATAAAATAAATCCACACAAATTAGCATTTCTATATATTACTGACAGCCCATCAGAGATAGAAATCCCATTTAAAATGACTATAGACAAAATAAAATGCTTGGGAGTCTATTTGCCAAGACAAACCCAAGAACTATATAAACACAATTACAAAACACTTCTCACACAAATAAAATCATATCTGTACAATTGGAAAATAACAATTGTTCATGGCTAGGCTGAGCTAATATAATAAAAATGACAATTCTGCCTAAATTGGTCTACTTATTCAGTGCCATACCAATCAAACTGCCAAAAAAAAAAAGTATTTTATAGAATTAGAAAAAATAATGAAATTCATCTGAGAAAAGAATCAAGGGATATCAAGGGAATTAATGAAAAATGCAAAGGATGGTGTTTTAGCAACACCAAACCTAAAAGTATATTATAAAGAAGCAGTAATCAAAACCATTTGGGACTAGCTAAAAAATATAGTGGTGGCTCAGTGGAATAGGTTAGATACATATGACACAATAATCAAGGCCTATAGCCATCTAGTATTTGATACATCCCCAAACCTCAGCGTCTAGAATAAGACTTTTTTTGTCACTATCTGACTGGAAACTGGAAAATAATATGCCAGGAACTTGGCATAGACCCACATCTCACACCCCATACTAAATAAAATATGGTCGAAATGAATACATAATTTGGGCATAAAGGAGGATATCATAAAGAAATTAGGAGAATATGGGATAAATTACCTACCAGATCTTTGGAGAAGGGAGGAATTTATGACCAAAGAAGTAGAGAATATTATGAAAGAAAAATGGACAATTTTGATTACATTAAATTAAAAAGAGTTTGCACAAACAAAACCAACAGAAACAAGATTAAAAGGGAAGTACAAAAATGAGAAAAGATCTTACAAGACCGTATTTCTGATAAAGTTCTCATTTCTAAAATATATAAAGGACTGTATCAAATTTATAAGAATAAAAGTATTTCTCCAATTGTTAAATGAACAATTTTCAGATGATGAAATTAAAATAATTATATGAAAAAATGCTTTAAACCACTATTGGAGAAATGAAAATAAAAACAACTCTGAAGCACCACTACACACCTCTCAGATTGCTAAAATGACTGAAAAGATCATGATAAATGTTGGAGGGGATGTGGAGTTGTGCTTTGTTGGTGGAGTTATGAAATGACCCAACCATTTTGAAGCGCAATCTAAAACTATTCCTAAAGAGGTATAAAATTGTGCATACTCTTTGATCCAGCAGTGGCACCACTGATAGGGTCTGTATCCCAAGGAAATAATAAAGGAGGGAAAGGCACCCATATATTCAAAAAAAAAAAGTTTGCAGCAGTTCTTTTTGTGGCAGCAAAAAATTGGAAAAGGAGTGGATGCCCATCAGTTGGGTAATGGCTGAATAAGTTGTGGTATATGATGGTAATGGAATATTATTGTTATATAAGAAATGAACAAGCTGATTATAGAAAGGCCTGGAAAAATTTACACCAACTGTTCCTGGGCAAAACAAGCAGAATCAGGAATAGCAAGAATGTGTGATGATCAACTATGAAAGGCTTTGTTCTTTTCAGCAATTCAGTTATCTGAAACAATCCCAATAGACTTTGAACAGAAAATACCATCTGCATCCAGAAAAAAATCTAAGGAGACCAAATGTAAATCAAAGCATGCTATGTTCAGTTCTTTTTTTGTTGTTGTTGTTTTATTTCTCCCAAGGTTTTTCCCTTTTGCTCTATTTTTCTCTCTCAACATGATTCATAAAGCAGTGTGTATTAAAAATAAATAAGCTTATTACTACTATAGAAAAGAAATGTTTACAGTATGGCTTTTAATCACAACCCAAGTGGATTAAAACTTTTTCTATAATAGATGAGCCAATAATAAATAATAGGAACTAAGAATACATGTTTCCCTTCGGTTTGAAGTAAATTAGTTTTCATCATCATTTCTCTGCTTCAGAATAAGTGTGACAGATTTTGCCAGGTTTTGTCACAAAACTGGTGCATCAAACAAAGGAGAGAACGATGCTGGGGGTGTATAACATAGTTGGAATTGGGGTATGGGGGAGAAAGAGATTCTAACTCCTTAACAATTAATGAAACATGGATTGTAAGTCAGTAACAAAATAGTTTTTGATGGGAAACTTCACAAGGATTTGCATTATTTCTTTCTCAAGTACAAAGAAAGAGTGTGGTACTGAACCTTACAGATTTATTTTTTGTCTGTGTTAATTACTCAGAAAAGTTGTAGCTAGCTTACAGGGACTAGCGCTTCCCATCAAAATTGTATGCATCCCCATTTTAAATTTGTTGCTGTTTTATGGAAATTTTCACATACCTTTACATGTGGTTTCTTAATTGTTGGAGGGATAAGGGAGATAATGTAGAACTCATAAAAATCAAATGTAAAAAAAGAGTTTGTTTTGAATATCTTGGGGAAAATATTTTAAATAAAGAAATCAAAAAAATTGTTGTTCAGTTATTTTTCAGTTATAACTTACTCTTTGTGATGCCATTGGGGATATTCTTGGCAAAGATACCGGAATCATTTGTCATTTCCTTCTCCAGTACATTTTACAAATGAGGAAACTGAGGCAAACAACATTATGTGACTTGCTCAGGATCAAACAACCAGTAAGTGTCTGAGGTTGAATGTGAACAAAGGAAGATAAATCTTCCTGATTCCAAATCCAACACCACCTAGTTGAGCTTGTAGAATCATAGACTTTTGAAGCTTTTTCTTTATCCCCTCAGTTTTCAACAAGTTCAATTTTTTTTTTTTTTTTTTTTTTTTTTTTGGTAAGAAAAGTTTACTGGTGGTATAGGATGTTGGGCTGCAATTTAGGAATACCTGAGTTGAAATCTTACCTCAGATAACTTGTTAGCTGTGTGACTTTGGGCAAGCCCTTTAACCTTTTTGCCTTAATTACCTTATCTATAAAATGGGGATGATAATAACACCTTCCTCCCATGATGGTTGTAAATCTCAGATGAGATGAATTGCAAAGCACTTAGCACAATCCTGGATTGTGTTGCTTAGGTAGCTATTACTAAATGATCACAAAATGTTATCAAGACCTAATGACAAGAAAGATAAATGAAAAAAAAAAGGCTTACCTCCTCAGACTCAAGCTCCAACAATTACAAAAAAAAAAAAAAAAAAATGCAAAGGCAGTGCCTGTTTTCCACTGAAAGAGAGGGAGGACTGGACTGAACAACAGAAGTTTGAAAGCACCAGTTTTTTACGTGGGTGTTATGGACCAACGATGTCAGTGGATAAATTTTAGAAGAACCCATACATTGGAAGCAGCCAGGCAGTACAGTGGTTAGAGCAGTAGTCCAGGAGTCAGGAAGATCTGCATTCAAATCCTGTCTTAGACATTTCCTAACTCTTTGATCGTGAGCAAATTATTTAATTATTGTTTGCCTCAGTTTTCTCAACTATAAAATGGAAATAATTATAATTTTTATCTCTGAGGAATGTGTAAGAATAACATGAAATATGACTTGTAAAGTGTTTAGAACAGTGCCTGGTACATATAAGGTACTTAATAAATGCTTGTTCCTTCTCTCTCTCTCTTGTATGGGTGGAGGAAAGAATGGGTAATTTAAATGTTTTTCAGTATCGTTTGTTTCCTTTGTAATCCTATATATTTTATTTTATTGATTTAAAAACATAACTACCAGACTACCAGAGGGATGAATGATATTAAGAAAAGATTAAGAATTCCTCCTCTAAGAAGGACGATATGTGGAAAGTGAATTGAAAGAACTGAATCTAAAGGTGATAACAGGGATCACTTTGATTTTTGTACATATTGAGGAAAGGAGATTAAAAGGAAGGGAGCAGTCACTTGAATACTCTGTAGCAGATCCATTTGGAATACATCAGGTTTATGGTCTAATTAATTTTAACTGCTAAAAAAAGCCAGTGGTATTTCTGGATATACATTCCTAATTGAGTATAAATACTGCAGCCATTAATGACAGTGTTATCATCTTTTCTTCTGAATTGTCAACCTTCCTATATTCCATGTGAATCAAAAATACATGATCACATAAATTTCATTCCAAAGTATTAATTTATCTCAGTCAAGGGTATAGTCTCTCTTAAATTCTCTTCTCTATTTTTCTTCACCAGCTATATTTAATTAATTAAGCAAAATCAGCAACTTTTTTCATAGAATTATGTAATTGACAGTTAAAGTAAAAGGTCATTTTTGATTCTTTATTCAGTTGCAACATTATGGGAAGAAAGTTCCAGTTTAGGAGAAAGCACATCCTTAAAAAGCTACATTTGCAAATATTATTCATTTTTCAAGGAATAAATATTATTAAGGGATTAAAAACAGGGAATGGTCTCCTGTGTCTCTCTTCTTTTTCTCACAGTGAAGGTCATTTTTAATTGTTTCCTTTGAGTTTTAAAATCAACTTCGGAATGAAATGATAATGGGACATAAGAATAGACTTCTAGATATGATCATCAACTATGATAGATTCAGCCCTTCTCAGCAATGTAGTGATCCAAGACAATTTCTAATAAGATTTGGAATGGAATGAAAAATGTCATTTGCATCCAGAAGAGAGCATTATGGATATTGAATACAAATCGAAGCATACTATTTTTATCTTTTTGTTTGTTTGCTTTTTCTTCCTCATGGTAGGTTTTTTCCCCTTTGTTCTGATTTTTCTCTTACACATGACTAATATGGATCTATGTTTAAAAGGATTGTATGTGTATAACCTATATCAAATTGATTGCTATCTTAAGAAGTAAAGAGCAAAGGGAGGGAAAGAGAAAAAAATCTGAAACTCAAAATCTTACAAAAATGAATGTTGAAAACTATCTTTACATGTAATTAGAAAAAATAAAATACTATTGAAAAAATAAAAGGAATAGACTTGTAAGAAAGTGGGGAGAAAACACTTTTACCTGAGGAGAGCTTTAGAAGTTGTCATAAAATAATCTTTTGGCCTTGACTCTTCATTCTTTTTTATCTTTAATTTTATTTTGTTGAAGTTTTCTTTTTCAAAACATATGCAAAGATAATTTTTCAACCTTGATCCTTGAAAAACCTTGTGTTCCAATTTCCCCCCACCTTCCACTCCCTCCCCTAAATAGCAAATAATCTAATATATGTTAAAAAAATAGTAAAAATGTGTGTTAAATCCAATATAGCCATACATTTATTCAATTATCTTGCTGTACAAAAAAAAAAAATCAGCTCAAAAAAAAGAGAAAGAAAATAAAATTCAGGGAAACAACAACAAAAAGACTGAAAATGTTATGTCATGATCCTCCTCAGTTCCCACAATTCCATCTCTGGGTTTAAATGGCTGTCATCATCGCAAGATTATTGGAACTGGTCTGAATCATCTCATTGTTAAAAAGAGCCACATCCATCAGAATTGATCATCATATAGTATTGTTGTTGCCATGTATAGTGATCTCCTGATCCTCCTCATTTCACTTAGCATCAGTTCATGTAAGTCTCTCCAGGCCTTTCTGAAATCATCCTGCTGGTCATTTCTTATAAAACAATAATATTCCATAACATTAATATATCATAATTTATTCAGCCATTCTCCAACTGATAATCATCCACTGAGTTTCCTATTTCTTGACACAACAAAAAAGAGCTGCCACAGATATTTTTGCACATATAGGTCCCTTTCCCTCCTTTAAGATCTCTTTGGCATACAAGCCCAGTAGAAACACTGCTGGATCAAAGGGCATGCACAGTTTGATAATCCTTTGGGAATAGTTCCAAACTGCTCTCCAGAATAGTTGGCTCTGTTCATAATTCCACCAACAATGCATCAGTGTCCCAGTTTTCCCAAATCCTCTCCAAAATTCTTCATTATCTTTTCCTATGATCTTAGTCAATCTGAGAGGTGTGTAGTGGTACCTCAGAGTTGTCTTAATTTGTATTTCTCTGATCAATAGTGATTTAAAGCACCTTTTCATATGACTAGAAATGGTTTTAATTTCTTCATCTGAAAATTGTCTGTTCATATCCTTTGACCATTTATCAATTGTAGAATAGCGTGAATTCTCATAAATTTGTGACTCTTAATTTTTCTCACTCTCAATTGATAATTAGATCCTATTTATAGAATGTATACTTGAGGGTCATAGAATCAAAAGTATTAGTTCTGATTTTGTATTTATTACACCATTGCTAAATTCATTTAAACGTTTTTCTTCATTACAATTTCTTCTTTGGTAAGTTAAGAATAAAAATAACTGATTGGTGCTCTTCCTTATTATTAAATTGAGAAAAAATATATATAAAACATCTGAAGCATGTCTTGAACTTCTAGAAATTTGACCATTTGTAAGATTGTGATATATTAAGGTTTCTCCCCTAAGTGTTCAACATTCCATACCCTTATCTGACCCTCACCCAGAACCACTCTAGAACAAATTCTGCTGTGACATCTACTTATTTTGTTGCTTCAAAAAGGGGTCACATCTTCTCCCTATTGTTGCCAATGGAAAGGAATGGCCACCTGTCTCTTGGGGTGTTGCTGGCTATTCTGTCAATCACATAGCTGTCAAGGAATAACTATGATTCTGACACACAAATGGCATAGCTTCCACTTAGGGAGCGACATATGTCACAGTTCACAGGCCTTTAGCTGTATGTACTGTATTTGCTAAGAACATTATGCTACTATTTCAATGAACAGTATTTTGCTCATTCCCCAAGGTGGATGGAGAAATATTTGGCCTTTAGCACTTTTCTTCCACTGAACCTAGGGAGCTTTGTAATTTTTACCTTTCATATTCAAATGTGATGCTAATTATGGAGATCAGTATGTTGTGAAACTATAGCTGAAAAGGGAAATATGACATTAATTGTCCTTCGCATGCATGCATGTGTAAACAGTGCCATGTTTATAACTACACCTGCTTTAGGAATGGGTAAATGAAAGACTGCACCCATATAACTATCCTATCATCTAGCCTATATTTCCCCACCTTGTCTACAAGGATAGCATCATAGATGTCTATGTCTAAAATTCTCTTGATTTTCCAGTCAAGAACAGTATCCAATGATTACCAATCAGTAACCTCAATTACATTTTAGTAAAGAGCATTTGCTGAAATGATGTAGAAGGAATACTGGGTAAAAAAAGTCACCCAAAACTCTGTGGCAAATTATTCCATTTAAGGTCTGTGTGGGGAGTGGGCACAACCTTAAAGCATGATAATAGAGAGGCATATGACTAGATAACATATTTGGGAAAGGGACTTATTCATAGATCCTGTTTAATAGAAGTCCTCCCTCTCCCTTTGTGGAATTCTTCTAAAATTCTCCTTATGTAGAGTTCCGTACTGAGTTTTAAAGACTAGCACTGTTGAGGTTGCCAATCTATCAGCTATTGCTGTATCAAGGACACTGTTATTGATTCTAATAAGTTCAATTTTTTAAAAAACAAGTTTACAAGGTTGTCTTCTGGTTCATGGGATAGAAAAGAATGAATTCTACTAACACTCTAGGGAAAGTTCCTTAAGTACCACTATTCTGGTCTGTTGCTGAAATGCCCAATTTTGAACTATCTTACAGTAATATACCTAGGCCTGGAGATGTATATAATTCAACTAATCCTTATGTGATATGTAATTTAATTCAACAGTCAAAGTGTTTTACTCCTCCCTAACTGTTTAAGGCTTTGTTCATATCCAAGTTAAAATTTTATTTGATCTATTTGATAGACTATGGTGACTTCAGTCATTACACTACGTGGAATGAGGGGTTTGGGACATGCATGTTTAATAAGACAAAAGGAAATGAACTACTCCAAAATAATGTGTTGCCAATGCAGATAATGCTGACATTTTGTGATCACCTTTTCCTTTCCTAAGTAATTTTTGATAATATGTGAGTAATTTTTTTTGAGACTCGGTGTCAAATTCATTAGATTATAATGTGTGGGTTCAGTTTTCTTCCCCTTTTTGAAATTCAGCACATTTATTCATCTCCAGTCTCTGGGCTATTATGTAGGTTGGGAACAGATTGGAGGCATATTAGACAGGATTGGCCCCAGATCCAGTAAGACCTGGAATCAAGTTTCATCTCTAACATGTATTGGTTTTTTGATCTTGAGAAAAATCACTTACTTTTTTAGTGCTCTAGGCAACTCTCTAAGATTATATTTTATATAAAAAGTGACAAACTATACTATTAGAGATTTTCCTTATCTCTAAGAGTTCCCAAAAGCAATGAACTCACAGGTCCAGCCCCAATAGCTATTCAAGGAATTAGTCATAATAAATTTATTTCAATCCCAACCTTGTTGATGAAATCAAGGAAGATACAGCATAGATACAGAGAGAAAAAAGAGTGATTTTAAAAGTGCATAAAAGGACTTAGAATTAGAATTTACATGGTGTCAAGAAGTTCTCTGATCAAAATTGATGGAATTAGGAGGCAGATAATTATTTGATGATAAAGCATAGTCCACATCCTGGTGGTCCTTTGAAAAGTGATCCATGCTCAATAATGAAAAGGTAAAGGAAGAAGATGATCTGAAAAATAGAAGTCAGCCAGCTATAAAGGAATACCACTCTTTAGAGGGATGGAATATTCCCAATCCCATCTAGTTTGTGGAGAAGCTATTATCCCAATAGAAAAGATCACAAGCAGTAGTTAGCAGGGCCATTTGGGCAAGATTAAAGACTCATCTAAGGAGTATGATTTCTATAAGTCAAAATGATGATTATCCCTTATTATTAAGAGTTGAGCTATAGAGAGAGAGCTAGTTGTATGATTTCAACAGAGTTATTGCCTTGGAGCAATAGAGGAGCATCATGAAAACAGCATGAGAAAGGGAAAAAAAAGCACATTAGAACCCTATAAACTGGAAGCATAATTTGCCTTGGTCATGTGTATTCCCTTCCCATATACCTCTCTATTAATATATTCTGTCTATATCCCCACTTTTTCCTTGTCTATATTTGTGATCATGGGAGACATGTGGACAACTGTTTGTGGCTTTTACTCTTACAATGTCATATTAGTGTCTCTGCTTTAAGCTAAACTGGCCACTGGCTAACTATTAGAAGTAGTATACCAGTGAGTGCTTATTACATATATTTCAGGGATGCAGTCTTATGGAAGACCTTGAAACTATTATCTGGGATGGGATTCATCTGAGTCAAGTGATTTGAACTCATTAAATTAAAATTGCGGTTCTTATGATAATCCTTATGTTCTGTCCTTTCTGGTTTAAAGAAAGATTTACTCATGTGGTACAGTAAGAAGAGTTACACCAATTTAGTATTCATTACCTAATAGGCTGGGGGAACTAAACAGCAGGCCTCAGGAAACCAGCAGGAGGTTCTTTAGGAGAAGGAGTGAGAATTGAGGCATATGAGAGGCAGAATGGAAAAACCATTCTAGTTAGTTGGTACAGTGAATACAATATGTAGGCCCAGAGTCAGAAAGATTCATCTTCCTGAGTTAAAATCTAGCCTCCAACACTTAGTAGCTGTGTCACTCTGGGTGAGTCACTTTACCTTGTCTCAGTTTCCTTATCTGTAAAATGAGCTGGAAAAGGAAATGGCAAACTACTCTAGTATCTTCACAAATAAAACTCCAAATGGAGTCACATGACTGAAAACAAACATGTAGGGCCTTGAGCAGGGCTAGTTTTGTTGTGCCGAGATGTGGTCTGATTAATTCTATGAATAGATGATATATGTGCTAAATGGATTCTAGTATATGAATACTTTTCATGTAAGAGACTTTTCAATTCACTTGTGAAAAAGGTAAGTTTCTGAAAAAGAGGAAGAATGCTTATTTGTCCCCAAGGAGAACAAAGACTAAATTAAACTCTATGAAAGAGAAAGATTTCATGTAAATCAAATAGATAATATATACAAAGCACTTTTATGTGCCTATGGACTATGGATTAAGTCCATGATTTCATTAGTATAGTATTCTCCACGATGGCAAAATTCCTTTTACATATGCAAGTTGGAATTACTCTGTGTTAAGAGAGATGCTTAGAGCCCAAATTCCTAAATGGTAGGTCCCATATGGGATCTTGTTATTGAATGTGGGGGTTGCAAAATTATGATTTGTTATCAGTAAGTGCTTGATTTGTATACTTATTTATATACCTAAATAACTGCGGTCACATAAAAATTCCTTGGGTGAAAAGGGGTCATTATGTGGAAAAAGTTTAAGAGGATTGACTTCAGAACCAGAAAGACTTGAGTTCATGTTCTTCCTTCTACAAATACATCTATGTGGCCCTTGGCATGTTACTCTAGTACTTTACCAGGGCTTCTTAAACTTTTTCCACTTAATGACTCCTTTTCACGCAAGGAATTTTTAGGACCCATTATTTAGAAAGTGAAAAATAGCCTGTAGCTTCTTTTATAAAGCTCAACATGTCTTTTGTGCCTATTATTACACTTTATTAAATAATTTATCTCCTTGACTATATCATAAAACTCTAAATTATTCAATGTATTCTGTAAAGTTTTTACCTATAGCAATTAAAAAAAAAACCTCATGCTTCTTAAAGTCAGGAGCTGTTATTTTTCATCTTTGTAGTCCTAAGTGCCTTACACATAGTAGATGATTAGTAAATGTCTATGCAATTGTTGTAGCCACCTAACAGTGGCTGCTGGAGATCCAACTAAGAATGTATCTCCTCTCATGAGAGGATGATACAAGGAGATTGAGAGGCAGTTGTGCTCTCTGACCTCTCTGACTGAGAGGCCATTGTGTTGTCTTGACTCCTCTCCTCTTCTCTCTGCCTCCAATTTATCTTATTCCCAGTCTGCAACACCTGTGTCAGCAAAAGCTGCTTTGCAACTCCTTCAGATATTATGATTCACAGCTGTGAAGACTCTCAGAGAATATTCCTGTCCCTTAACATGCAATTAACTCAGTTAACTTGAAATATTGAAGGAATAAATACAGAAAAGAAATTATTTTCATAAATGTCAAAATTTATGAGAAGCATAAATTATACAATCACTTGGACTTGCTCAAGAAAGTATGCTATAGAAAGGTTAAAGACAGCAGATTAAGAATGATATTCCTCTTTTTGTTTCTTTTAAAATATAGCAAACTTGCATCACGATTTGGGTTTCACTCATTGACATTTCCATATTATCTTGTATATGAGCTTCTTAGAAAGGCAACCAGATGTTCTCAGGTAGTCAGTATATCAGGGTTTTTCCTACTTTTTTATCTACAGTAGTTGTCTGAGAGAGAGAGAAAGAGAGAGAGAGAGAGAGAGAGAGAGAGAAAGAGAGAGACAGAGAGAGAGAGAGAGAGACAGAGAGAGAGAGAGAGAGAGAGAGAGAGAGAGAGAGAGAGAGAGAGAGAGAGAGAGAGAGAGAGAGAGAGAGAGAGAGAGAGAGAGAGAGAGAGCTCTTTTCTTGGTTCTCGAATGGAAACCAAGTGCCAAATAGATCTGATAGTCAGAAGTAATCCCCTCCTTCTCTAGTGACTTCTTTAATTATTTATTCCTGATTTCTTAGAAAGTTACCTTGTTTCTAACATAGAAATATATTCTGGTATCTAACAATATTTCTGTCTCATGATATACAAGTACTCTTTTCCTTTTCAATAACCATCTTTTCAGTAACTTAACTGAAAATCATTTTGCATTAAGACTTCATTTAATGGTATCTTTCTAGATAACCTGTCACCATCTCAAGAATGAAGTTACTGCAATTTCAAGCCAACATGATGAGCCCTCACTAAGTATAATAGTCAAAGTGAGAAGCTAAAGATCTTGTGGCAATAAGGCAGGCATTTTAAAGAAGCACTTCCTGAATTTCCCAGAAACATAATCTATCAGAGATTTCCAATGTACTTGAATTGGTGCTTCCTTTACAATATTCTTCATAAGGAGAAATCCAACTTCTCTTGAAGAAATTCCCCAAATAGCTAATTCACAGTGTTATTAAAACACCTACAATTCATTCTTCTTGATAATAGACTATAACTTAAAGTTTCCCTGAATTGGTCACAAATAGTCAATAGATTTATTAAATGTTTGTTGAATGGAATAGACAGTCAGCTTTAAGTAGTACTGTCTTAGTGGTGTCATTTACTGGATAGAATATTCAATTCATACTATCCCAACAACACCATCAATTATATTATTCTCTGTAATACTTAAGGAAACTATGCTCTTGAGCCATGGTTCTCAAAGTGTAGCATAGGTACCTTTGGGAATTCCTTTGCACAGGCCCTATGAGTTCAAAACTATTTCCACAATACTATTAATATCTTCTGATTTTTAATATGGTAAATATGCACAGAGATAACCAACATAAGCAGAAGATGTTTGGGAGGGTCCCCAATGATTTTTAAGAGCATGAAGGAGTCCTGAGCAAAAAAAAAAGTTTAAGAGCTGCTGTTAGAAAGAAAATTTTTTGACAGATTTCTTCAGTAAATTAAGAGAATCTAGAGGAAAGAGAAAGATAGTTTCTTAATAGATTTAATAGTTTGACTTTTTTTTGATGAAATGAAACAAACAGGGAAATTTATAAGAATCCTAAGTTCTGTAAACTTGAGAGGCTTGAATTTTAAAATAAGCAATAGCTTCCAAAATACAGTTTTATAATAATAACATACTATATGCTGAGTGATTTGTTGACCTCACATAAAGCAAGCATACTATCAGTATCACATCTAATAATGTCATTCTCTCAGTGACAAGAAGCAATAGGGTTTCTTTCAAAGCAGAGTTTCTTAACCTTTTTTTTTTTGGCATGTGTATATGTGTCATAGTAGGCTGGTGAAGCCTATAGATCCCTTCACAGAATGATGTTAAATACCTAAAATAAAATAGATAGGCTTATAGAGAAAAACTATTTTATAAGTCAGTAATCAAATTATTATTTTTATAAGTTCATGGACACCAGGACAAATACTCTGGTTTTAAGGTAAAATTTGACTTTTTTATTATTTGTAGTTTTATATAATTTATATCAATGATCTGAAAATATGTTATTATGTTTATATAATATCATCACATGAGGTGTGTTGTTAACAAGGAAGTCTGACTTGAGGAAATGATGCCAATATAATATAAGTCTATTGAGGTTATTTTCAAGGATCTGAAAGCTCTGTTGAAAAAGAATACTTGAAATACTCACAACATGCACACACACTCTTACCCACCCCAATTTAAATTTGTAATTCTAAGCATTGCTGCTTGAAAAGTATTTTAATTAGTTATCTGAAGAAATACATGTCACTTTGAATTTGATTAAGTTGCTTTTATGTCTTATTTGTTACTGTTGAAGTGAATACCAAATATCTACATTCCTTACATGCAAACATAATAAAACGCACATGTTTCTGCTTATAAAATTTTTCCAATAGAGATCTACTAGATGACCTCAAAAGGGTTCTCCTCTCCCCAATTCCCATGGTGATTCTTAAAAAATTAAAATTTTCAAGGATATAGAGAGCTACATTAAAAATTATAGTCAAAGAAAAGTAAGTCAGCTTATTCATTATCTTAAGATAAAAACATCAGCACCACTACCATCCTCCCACCATGAGCTAAAATTCACTTTTTTTTCACTGATATAGCTTGGGGCAGGAGCGGTTGAATTTTTTTTGTTTCACAGAGACTTTTACCAGTCTCTTGAATTAAGTCTAACAGCCTTCTCAGGACTAGGTTTTTAAATAATTGAATGAAAAGATATATTTTTTTAAAGATTAATGAAGTTGAAGATGATCCAGACCCCAAAATCTATGCAGTCCATAGACTCCAAGAAAATAATACCTTGCTAGGATTTTGTAAAAGAGAAATTAATTAATGATCATGTCAAAATGTCTTGTAGTAGTACCCTTTGTATCTATGCCTGTATATGTGCACAAATATATTTAATATCTCTATGCCAAACATTTAGTCAAGTAAATAATTTCCACAGTGATCGTTGGATGGCTGTACTTCTGAACTACAAAGCTGCATGAAATTGTGCATAGTTACCTGCATCTATAACAGGAGTTTAATCCTAACATTGGTGTATACTATCTATGTAAGATGGGAAACCCAATTAACTTCTCATATATTATGAGAAGTTAGAGTCTGTCTAAGCAGTCATCAAATCTTGTTTATTCTACCTCTGTAATATCTCTCACTCACTCTAGAACAGTATTAAGGGGGGAGAAGGTGATTGAACAAATCAATGAGTTTAGAATTTTGCTTCACTTAAATCAAATGACAAAATTACAATCATAGACAACACCATTCCAAATTACTTCAAAGTCTATGAGTGAAGATGTTACTTGTAGGTTCTCTCTCAGGTTCACTTGAAAAGGAACAATATGCTGAGTAAGGGGCAATAACACATCATGGAAAAAATGTTCTTTTAGCCTCAAGTCTCATCTCTCCTACTTAGGTTTTGTGTGGTTATGCAAATCTTCATTAAATTTGGTTTATTCACTTATAAAATAAAGGAGTGAAAAAAAGGTCATTAAAAGAGATGAAGTTTTCTTTTAGTTTTGACCCACTATTATACTAGATGAAAATTTATAAAACAAAGATAAGATAAGATTAAGTTCTGGACAATATCAGAAGTTCCAGCCTCAGGTCACCCTAATATGGGTTAAGAATGTTTTTAAGATTGGACTTATTCTCCCTCAACTCAAGAGTATCATTATTTATATATGTATATAATATATAATATCATTTAATTTAATAATAATTTAACATACCCTAAATGTAAAATATATTATTAACTTTATATAAATATTTATATATGATGTAAATTAATATAATATAATTAAACAAATCTAAGTTGTTAGGATACTTCAGGAATTAATCTAGCCTCCTGTTTTAGAATGTTGGATTGAATCTTTTATGGCCGCCCTAATACAAAGCAAAACCTCTTTTCCAATACATATGTGTCAATCTGGACCTGAAAATCCAGAAGACCTCATTAGGCTCTGGTATAGTGGGATCCTGGATTCCTAAAATCATAATATTACTGGAAGAGTTATTAGAAATCATAAGTTCCAACTCTTTGATTTTACAAATGAGAAACCAGGTCTGGATAGAAAAAATTCTGAATAGAAAGGACTTCACCAAGGTCACATCACGAGACAGTTTGTTATATAACAATGTATATGTTCATTGGTACATCTATTTAAGATCTGTCCATTTTGTGCTGGAAAAAAATGCATTGTTTCTTGAACTTCAACTAAATCCACTGAACTTAAATGCTTATATATGTGTGTATGTGCACATATATGTGTGTATATATATTGTATATATGTGTGTATATATGCATGTATATATACACATAAATCTAACTTTAATAACTCAGATTTCTCAACTTATTAACTCAAATGAGACAAATTTTATGTCCAGACTTTTAAAATGCTCAATATTTAAATGCAAATAGATGTTAATAATGTGACAATGAAAGAAGAGATCATTATTGTTAAGGTCAGAGGCCATGTATATGTCGATTAAATTTTTGTTAGTGATGGATGTTTAGCAGAAATGAAAGCATAAGGGCACATCACCATGTAAGAGGCATGCTTCAAAGGTGAAATTCCCATAAATTATCCATTTTCTCAGTAGGAATACAGCTTGCCCTTGAAATAGAGATGAAATTCTCCACTCAATCATAACATTTTTTTTTCAAATTTCAGTGCTTTCAACATCATAGCACACTCCAGAACTGAAGGTTAGGTTATTTTAAGGATCACTGTTAGATGTTTCCAGACTGCCCAGGTAGTATGAGTCATGTTAGCATATTTAAGATTTTATTTTACTTTTCCTAGTTATCAACATTTCCATGTGCAATGAACCACTGAGAATATATTGCTTAAGTAAATATGTCTGTATTTAGCTTTTTTGAGATTCTTTGCCTCACATTTAAACTGCATCTTGTATTTACACAAAATTTTAATAATGTTTATTGAATAGAGTTATTAAGATTCTCCTGTTGCAGGGGAGAAATTCTTTTAAAAACTTAACATCTATTATTCAAATGTCCTTTTTTCAATAAAATGTTTTCATTTTGACCTTTTTGTTTCCATAGAAATAAAAGAATTCATGGTAAATTAAAACTATATTGTTGATTCTTGCTGACTAGCAGGCATTACTTGAATTTAGTTGAATAAATGAATCATGTTAAAAATACATTTGAGTTTGGAATATGGAGGGTATAAATCTTATAATAAAAGTGCAATAGTGACTAGAATGTCATTTAAAAGTAATCTCTCTGGAATTTTCATTCTTTAAAAAAAATAAAACACTCGTTTATAAGCTTGGAGACTGATTTGCATATCAGTAAAGAACTATTTTGCTAATTGAAAATTTTCAACACGTGGCTGTTTTATGCTTTACATAGCATGTAAATTATACCTAAAAAGAACTGTCCCTTTAGAGGACATGCACAACATGCTTGAGGGACTAAGAAGATGAAAGAAAAGATTAAAAAAAAGAAAGAAAGAAAGAAAGAATAAGATCACAGGAAAAGAGTTTCAACAGATAAGGGTGGAAAAGTGATACTGAATAGGGCTAATAAATTCAATAGTGGTTTATTGAGCCTTATCCAAACTTAAAAATACTTTCTATGTTTCTGAACTGGGAGCAGTTGGGATAATTTACACTGGGAGGCAAAAGAAGAAAAGAATTTTAATACATACAGAATTATTTTCAGAGTCTTTCTGAACTTAACTAGGCTCATCCTTGAATGAGAGAAACATAAGTCCACCATTTTCCAGTTTTATGGGATACACTGAAGCTTAAATTCTACTTAACCTAGCCCATGAGAATTATCACTCATTCAACCATTTGCCAAGCAAGCATTTATTATCTGACATTTTGAAACACTATGCAAGATACTAGGAATACAAAATCAAATATGAAAAAAAAAAGTCACAAATCTCAACGACCTTGTACCTGAGGGGAAACAATATGTATACAAATTAATGCAAAACATGAAAAAAATACAAAGTGATTAAGTAAACTAACAACTAGGTCTCAGGAAATGCCTCTTTTGGCATATGCCATTTGAGATAAGTTTTGATGAAATAAAAGATATTCTTATGCATATTCTAGGCAACATGAAAAAATACAAAGTGATTAAGGAAACTAACAGCTAGGTCTCAGGAAATGCCTCGGCATGTGCCATTTGAGATAAGTTTTGATGAAATAAGAGATATTGTTATGCATATTCTAGACATCAAAGAAAGCTTTGGACATGGGAGCTGGGGTGTATAGCAACAATAAGGAAGTTACTTTAGTTGGAATTTCAGGTGCATGAGAAGGAAATAATGTCAGATGGATCTGAAGAAAAGTTGAGTCAAGAATAGTGAAAGATTTTAAGTGATAGACAAAGGAGTGACATTTTATCTAAGAGACAATAAGGGAATCACCACTTCATGAGAATGGAAGATGTTCAGAGCTCTATTTATAAAATATCAATTTGGCAGCTACATGGTGGATAGATTGGCTAGTGGAGACACTAGAGATATAAAGACCAGTTAGCACTCTCAATAATCAAGGAGAGAGCTGACAAAAGCTTGAATTAAGGTGCTGGTCTTGTAAGTGGAAAAAAGAGATAGAAATGGAAAGAATTATTTTAGTCATAGGGTAGTGTTGCTTATATTTTTAAGGAGATTTAAAAATCTTTTCTTCAAATTTTGTCCAAAAATTTTGTCTTCAAAATGCTTTCAAATAAGAATCAATCATTCAACTTATCTCTTTGGTCATTTTGACTATAGATGTTGTTAACATGTTCCTTCCCAACAGACTGGAAAGATTAATTTAAACTCTAGTTTGCAGTGAAGTATAGTTTAGATTTATTGTCCCAGTTGATCCGTATGAAGCCTATAAAGCATATGGTGTCTGCAGATTGTGCTGCAGGTGAGGAATTTAAAGGAATCTCTTCTCCAAGAATGACGTACCTTTCATCATAAGATATATGTCATTGTAGTCAGTTTTCATAGTCAGTAATTTAGCCACAATTATGACATGATTGCAAAGTGATTCATCTTACCATAACTTGGTAATCTTTAAACTGTCACCATCTTACACATATTACTTTGTTTTGTGTCTTCCTTGAACAAATTAATGATTTTCTTTTTTTTTTTTTAATTTCTGTCTGGTGTAACAAAGAATAGAGGCTGCTACATGATGTAGTGGCTAGAGTGCTGGGATGGAGCCAAGAGACCTAAGTTCAAATCTGTCTTCAGATCCTTATTAGCTATTACTCAGATAGTTATTCCCTGGACAAATAACTTAAGCTCTTTTCCAGAGTCCACTAGAGAGGAAAAAGACAAATCATTGCATTATCTTTGCCAAGAAAAAACCATAGATGATTATGAAGAGTTAACCATGACTGAATGAGTAAATAAAAATATTGAAAAATAGTCATTATCTGGTCTACTCAATTACAATCCCCAATACTTTTTCTCCCGGGACCTTTGTTAGGCATAGGACAATAGAGTTTAAGGATTATTATATTTTCCTTGAAGTTTGGAATGGGGGAAAAGTAGAAATAGATATAAAGTTCCTAATCTATCCTCTATACTAGTGTCCTTATCCCAACACTACCATGCACCATGCTCACTGCCCTATTCTTTATAAATAGGAACCTAGTTTTCTTTTGTTACTTTTATTTTGTCCATTGACTTATATAACACCCTCTATTTTTCCTTCCCTTCCCTGTGCTAATTCAGGCTTCACTGGCAATATACAACATAAAAGCCAGAATTTCAAGATAGCAGATGGCCTAGTGCCAGGCCTGATTACTGCAGTCATCACTGGAGCCCTTTATTACGACCCTTTGGAAAACATATATACTTCTTTAATCATTTTCTATCTTTTTCTCTAAATACATGTATTTATGTGACATTAAGCATTATAATAGTTTTGTCATAGTATTGATGTATATTTTTTTGCTCAATCTCTCTGTAGAAGCTATTATTACATTTACTGGCACTATTTTAAAACTTGAAGTATATAATTATAACCCCAGTGACATAATCCTAGGAAAGCAGCTTAATTTTGCTCTATTTGTAATTAAGAATAATAAGTGATACGTGGTTTCTTAAAGTTTTTGAGCTGTTCAAAGTTAATTTCAGATCTGGAACAAGAAAGATTCTGGTGATCAAAATATGCTTATAAAGACAGTTTGATCAAAATAAAGTTAGATAATAAAAGAATAAGGAATAGGAATAAGACCTGGACCTGGGACCTGGGAATACTTAATGGAGAACTACCCTGATCAATGGCAGGTTGGCACCTTCTATGCAATTCAGTGTCTTAGAGAGAAACAAATATCTCAGTCAAAATATCTCAGAGATTAAATGTGAATCTTGATCTTTCTAACTCTCTCCACAGTCAACTTTTAATATTCAAACATATTTTCAAGGAGTTACATGATATCCACATAGAAGAATATGAAAAAACAGTAAATATGAGGATATGAAAAACAGAGTAAATATGAGGGTCTTGGGACAGGTTGATTGGCAGTATCATGAACAATAACCACTCATTTCTTCAAAGCATCCCTTGATACTCTCTCACAGATAGTCTCTTCATCCAGATGGGAACCATTGTTTTCACCTAGCAGGGCAATTCATACTTTCTTATAACCTCTGATGGCCAGAGGGACTCAATGCCACATTTTCAACTTCACAAAAGAAGGTCAGAACAGAGGAGCTCTAGGCCTCTTTTTAATCTAATGAATATTTATTAGCTCAGTGATTTGGTAACTAATTTTCAGACTTGGATCACAGTAAAATACTGAAGATCTATAAGCAACTACCAGCTGTCACTTTATACTGTGCAATGAAGAAGCCAGCATCCTTTGGATGTTCTATCATTTTATTCTCCATTGATGCTTTAGATACACCGCACAATTTAGCAACTAGATACAGTTTGGAAAGGTAACTCTCCAAAATTGTTTTATATTACTTATACAGGATTTTATTCAATTTTCTTCCTTATTAAGTATCTTATACTATGTCAATGAAAAGCTATTTAAAAAACAAGTAAACAAGAAATGCCAAATGGTTTCTCAAAACACACTTGCTTAAAATCTATATTAATTATAAGTCAAATATTTAGTATTTAAATCCTAAAATAATTGAAATATTTCTATCATTTATAAGCACCAAAAGCAAAACTTTTCTTTTTTAAGTGATGTGCTTCTTAAGAATAAGTTTGCCAAAAGCCATAGGTTGCCTAATCCTCAGTGTCTATTTATGTCACTCTCTCTCTGTTGGTGAGTGAAAGATGGTATCTTGACAGATATATTCATCATCTCAAAACACCAAGGGACTATTAGTGTATTCTTACTTCTGGTATCCCCACAGCATGACTTAAACAATGGCAAGAGCGTCCCTTCTCTTTTCCAGCTGTGTTGTACTGTTGGTAACTTTGCTTTTATAGATTTGGAGTTTTCATGAAACCTCTGGAACAAAATGAATTCACTCCATTTCTGCATACTTTATTCCATATGGATCTTGCCATAACTGTTATTTCTCCACAGCAAATAGCTATTCTCTACCACCTGAAATTGTGCTTAAATTAGTAAAATGCTTCTCCATGCCCCTATGGTTGGGAGCATTCTATTTCAGGTCCACCATGCCATAGCTGTATGCATAGAATATATTCCAATGTCTCTGACTCTTATACAGTAGAAATACTGGAGCTATGGTGTTTGAAGTTTACATTAAATACTATTTGATAAAATTATTCAAGAATTAGGCATGTAATTCAATTCAGCAAATATTTATTGGGATTTTGTGTATGTAGCACTGAAATGAGTGTTCAGAAAGATTCAAAGTTTAGAGAAAATATTTTTATCCTGATGGAGCTTATGGTCTTATCAGGGCATTTGATGTGTGTGTGTGTGTGTGTGTGTGTGTGTGTGTGTGTGTGTATACCAATTACAATATTAAATAATACAGGAAAAATACATAAAACTAAGTCAGATTACTATAAGGTCCAAAGGCAAAACAAGCCATTAGTTGGCCAGGGTGTGGATAGATCTATAATGGAACATCTGAATGACCTGAGGCTAGCAGTGTAGTTACTCTCCTTTCACAAATATTAGATCTTAACAACTAAGTCAATTCATCAAACTTTTATTGAGCACTTCTTCCTATATTATCAGCACCAAGGGTCTTAGATTCTACTGGTGTTCTGGCCAGGTACTCTGAGGGTTTTCCTCTCCTGACTGAAACTGTTATAAAAACAAATTAGGCCAACTTTTGCCTCAATTCTTACCTAGCCTTTTAACTACTTTGAGCATTGCCTCAAACAAACTTGTAAAGATTTCCAGTATATCAGCAGGCATCTGGACATAAGTCTTGTCACTGGACTCTGCTGACTCTAGAGGAAAGATTAAGGTTGAGGACTCTGCATAACTCTGCCTCACTTAAAAACAAACGATTTGCAAGTCAAGACATCACGCTCCTAAAGTCATTGGTCTTTTTTTGAGAAGAAAAGATGGAACAACAATAATAGTAGGTATTAAAAAAAAAATCCTCACTGTCTTACCCTACTATTTCCTACCCTCCAAGGTTAAGACTATATTGAGCAAAGGAAGTGATTGAGATTAACATGTCTTTAGGAGAAAGAGCAGATTAAAAGATTTCAATTCTAGCTTAGTCTAGCTATATGATCTGGGTAAATTATTCTCATTCTGAACCATAATACTTTTGTTTACCAGATAGGGATGGAACTATTCACACACCTATCTCTTGGTGTTGTTACTGACAATATAAGCTATTATCCCTGTATTATCATTGTATTTTCACCCATTCAGATTTATATATGGTGCAAGCTTTTCTATTCTTGTTGAATTTTTCTTAGAAAAGTAACCAAAATGTTAGAAATTATTCATTCAATTATAAAATATATTGAAAATTACAGTTAAAATAAATTTTAGATATATAAATTTATAATTATACTTATTTCTTAGTTATTTATAAAACTTGAATTCTACAGACTGGGAAAGTTTAAAAATGGAAGGCAGAATGATGTTAAGGGAAAGAATTTTTATTATTTTTGTTGTTTAGTTATTCCTAATTCTCTATGACCCCAATTCAGCTTTTCTTGGCAAAGATACAGGAGTGATTTGCCATTCTCTTTTCCAGCTCATCTTATAGATAAGGAAACTAAGGAAAACAGGATTAAAAATAACTTGACCAAGTAGAAGTATCTAAAGCCAGATTTAAACTTATGTAGAGGGGTCTTCCTGATCCTTATCCAGTGTTTTATTTACTGTTGCCACCTAGAAGCCCTTGCATTCAGAAAGACCTGGAATAGGTGCTTAATAAATGTTTGTTGAATTTAATTGAATTATTTATACCCTGAATTACTCCTATTCCTTTTATTTAGCATAATCTCACCACCTGCAGCACACCATTGCCTAAAAACACCAGTAACTGGGGCATATCCAGAGAATCATTAGTTAATTCTGTGTTCTTGGTGAGAATATAAAATTGTACCCTCCCCATCCTATTGTCAAGTGTACTTGGATTAACAGATGAAAACTTATGTTTTCCTCTATACCACAATTTTGCATGCTAGAGGCAAATGCTTATTTTGCCTCTCTTTGAATTACTACTTTTATACTGGACTCCAGTAATCATTCTAATTTCCTTATTGCCAATAAAGTCTTATGGATAGAAATATAGCTTGGAAATGACCAGCAGGATGAATACAGAGAGAGTTGGAGAGACTTACATGAACTGATGCTAAGTGAAATGAGCAGAACCAGGAGATCGCTATATGCTTCCACAACAATACTGTATGAGGATGTATTCTGATGCAAGAGGATTTCTTTGACAAAGAGATCTAACTCAGTTTCAATTGATCAATGATGGACAGAAGCGGCTACACCCAAAGAAAGAACATTGGGAAATGAATATAAACTGCTTGCATTTTGGTTTTTCTTCCCGGGTTATTTTTACCTTCTGAATCCAATTCTCCCTGTGCAACAAGAGAACTGTTCGGTTCTGCAAACATATATTGTATCTAGGATATACTGCAACATATTTAACATATATAGGACTGCTTGCCATCTAGGGGAGGGGTGGAAGGAGGGAAGGAAAAAGTCGGAACAGAAATGAGTGCAAGGAATGATGTTGTAAAAATTACCCAGGCATGGGTTCTGTCAATAAAAAGTTATAATTATTTTTAAAAAATTTAAAAAAAGAAATGTAGCTTGGTAAAAACTGATATATGGCCTGGGTAATCTTTAAACATTACTTTATAGTTCTGACTGAGCCCATTTAATCATATTGTCCAACAACTGATTAAGAAAGCTGTTATGGCACAGGTTTCCCTATCACCTTGAGCTTGTTTTTTAGAGAAATATTAACATGCAATCAGCATATATGTATTACAGACTAAAGACCAAACTATGACTACAAATAATAAGAATAATCACCATAGACATTTTAAGGTTTGCAAGGCACTTTTCTCAGTATCAAATAGTGCAAGTAGGACTATCCTTATTTGATAGATGAAAGAGCTGAGACTGAGAAGGTAAATTATTGACTCATGGTCATACAGAGAGTGTCAGAGGTGATGTTTGAACCCAGATTTCCTGCTCTTTCAACTCTTCTCAAGGAAACACACTCTTGGCAAGTCATTTATCCTTTATGACAAAAAGATTTATTTTTAAATAAAGCCTCTGCTGTAGCTGTTGCAGTCCTCATATCACTTCCTTCAATAGGCCCGTTAGATCTTCTGCATTTAGCTCCTTATCTTAGAGTTGAAGGAAGAGGAAATAGGAGAAGAGATAATGAATGTCCATATCTAATAAAATGTTATGAGGAAAATCAATGGGGTAAGAATTAGCTGATGGTAAAAAAATAAAAAAATTTTAAAAAAAGGTAAAAAAGCACTCCAATGATGAAAAGACCAGAGCTGAATAAATGTCCTTTTATTGTTTCTGCTCACAAGAAAATGAGCATTTGCTGAAACTTCGCTCAAGGAAATGGTGCTGTTTTAGATATTTTTAAGAACAAAGGGGAAAGGGGCATAAAAGATTTGCTATTTGATGGGTGCCTTTCTTTCCTCCTGAGTAAAAAACCTGAAAAAACCTTACATCACAAAATTATACTCCTGGGGAAGGGGAAACAGAAAAACGTATGCATATGTTTGTGCTTTTCAAATTAAATTGGATGAATAACTGCAAACCTTACTGAAACTGATGCCACTTGAACCATGTAATATTAGCATTGCTTGGTGTTGAATCACAAGTTGCCTTTGCTATTGTCAAATGGAAATACCGATTAAATTTAAGCAGAGGCTCTTAAGGGTTGTTAGTTTAAAGAGCACTTCATCAGACAGAAAGTAGATGCAAGTGTCATTGCTAATTAAGACTGAAACTTGCCTCTGCCAACAGAATTTTCCATTTTTAATCATGATTTCTGCCATGGAGACCACTACTGGTGCTTTAGCTCCCCAATATACTTTTCTAAGATGCTACCTTTGGCAAAAATCTCTAGTATTGAAATAATATTTTAATTCATTTCACTCTTCTGCCCCCTTATGCAATATGTCTCTAATGGAGTTTCATCATTTTTCCCTACATTTTAAAGCATTTTTGGCAAAAAAAAATCTTAAGTTTTAAAATGAGTTGTCATTTTTATGTGAAAATTCACTAACCTTCCAAAAATAAAATGTGACCTTTGATTGACTTTTGTTATTACCTCAGGGAGGCTTCTGTTAATCCATATGCTTATTAACCTTGGTGACCAACAAGATACATTTTACTTTTAGCTCATATTTGAAGTAAATTCTGTGGTCTTAGAATATGTATTTTTAGCTCTCTACATTAACCTAATCTAAATGGGATGTAGTATCACAGCACTTCCATTTGCTGGAGATTCCTCCCCCAAACTCAACTATTCTATCCTCCATGATATGATGCCTTCCCTTTCCCTTCTGATCTCAGAAAACACTTCAGTTTGCACCTCTCAGCAAGTTATGTGTCATAACTATTTCTTTTTGTCTCATAGTTCTGTTGAACTTTATATAGCTGGGAATCATCACTTATCTATATACTAAATGACTCTTTTAGGACCTAACATGTACTCTTTATTTTGTAGATGGTTTTTAAAATGTTTTGTAATAGATAAATGAATTGGGGTATTTAATTCTTTAACTAACAGAGCTAACCTTTTATATAACTCCAATAAATTTTAAAATGGCAAGTGCCTCTTCAAATCTATTACATTTATGAACTAGTAAATGAATTTTTTTTTTGCATGGGACATAGTGGCTTTATATGATGGCATACAATATAGGAGGCAGTGTTTTCCCCCTACTTCAGAGGTGTTTTAGAACGAGGGTATGAATGGGCTTGGATCCCAGTATAAGGAGATAAGTTGGGTATGTGGATTTCCCCATGGTGGAACTTCTTTTTCAGCTGAAGATGAAGAGCTGCAGCTTTTTACTTTACTCTTTAGGGGCCATGTGAACTATGAGATCTAATATGTGGTTACTATAACAAGACTCATTGGTATAACCAAGAAATGAGCTTGACAAAATAGTTGTTGAAGGTAATCCCAGTGCCAGCATCAAAGGTAGAAGAATAGATGTCCTGTATCAGAGGATACAATCTGGTCCTCTGGGTAGCCCAAGATGCTCTTCAAGGGTCCCTCTGATGCTTGTTTCATCACTTACTTGATAACATCATATGTGGCAAGTTTATCCAGGTGGCAAGTCAGATTCTCAATTTATACACTGAGAACAGGAACACAGAAGGCCATATCTGTGAGTTTCCCATTTGTGTCAGGTATGACTTTGCCTTAGTAAGTACCACTGCAAGTAGGCATGATGTTTGGGGCAGCACTGTGACCCAGAGAGAGGAGCCATCTTACTATCTTCTGGGTAGCAATCAAGGCATGCACTGTGGTCATGAGTCCTTTCATGGCAAAGCTGTTGTACATGACCTTGGTTAGGCAGTTGGTAGGGCAATAATAATTACTGACAATCTTAAGGAAATTATCATTTTTCTCATATTTCACTCAAACATAGAAGCATCAGCAGAAGGGGCAGAGATAAAGACCTCTTGGCTCTACCCGTAAAGTGAGCCACAATCTTTTCCATAGTGGTAAAGAACCCAGTGCACTCTACAATCGTACTCAACTTCAGTGTCTCCCCATTTAATATTTGTGGGAACCCATTTCTAGAATATGGTAATGGCTTTTTCATTAATAACTAGTTTTCTATTCACAGCCTTAACAATGCTCTTAACTTGTCACGGGTAAAATCATATTGGAACATATAAACCATGTTGTTGAGGTCAATGAAGGGGTTATTGATGGCCATAATGTTTACTCCACCTGAATTCAATGCAACCTCTGTCACCTAGTATTCAATATATATATAAATCTTCTGACTTCAATCTTCACCAACTTGTCTTATGGATGTAGCAGGATATTCTGATACCAAGCTTCAAGGAAGAACTGAGAGACATCAATTCATTTTCTGATAAGATTCCCTTTGATCCCTTTTAGTTAGAAATATTAGGAGCTTTTTTTTTTTTAACACTTTCATCTGTGAAACAGGAAACAGAGAAGACACTCATTATTTCATTCCCAAGGTGTCTATTAAAAATGCCCTTATCAGAAAGTAGCGCCCCCTCCAACTTTTTTAGTATTCCTTGAAGATGTTTTGGAATTAGGGTAGATCGCATTTGATGAGCTCCTTGCCATACCAAATTTTTAAATAAACAGTTTCATCATCAAAGGAAGAAATAATCTTAGATGTCTCATTCAACCTGTACTCAAAGTGTGAATCTCCTTGAATCGTACCTACAGTTACCTGCAGAAGAAATCATTCCACTTCTCTTTGCAGATCTTTAGTGAAAAGGAACTGACTCCCTTCCAGATAGTTCATTACATTTAGGAAGTTTTTTTTTTTCCTTATGTTATGACAAAATATGCCTCCTTCAAGATTTCACTTATTAGTCCTTCTAAAAGACAAGTAGAAAAAATCAAAGCCTTAAGGCATTTTTAAAACAATTTTGTGCACTTCCTCCAAGTTTTTCTCTTAAGTTGAACATTTCCAGTTCTTTAAATCTTTATATATCATAGTTTCTACTCTTTTCACAATACTGGTTGCCTTTTTCTAGATCTGCTTCATGCTTCAATGTCTTTTCTAAAGTATGATTTTCAGAACTGGATGTAATATTCCCAGTGAAAACTGACTAGATCAGAAAAGGGTTCAACTTTCACTTTTTTTCTGGACACTATATTTTAATTAATGTAGCCAAGGATAAAATCATCTTTATTTTTTGAAGATCAATAGCAGGGCAGACATACTGAGTTTGCTGTCTACTTGCATTCCTAGATCTATTTCATGTAGACAATTATCTAGTTGCATCTATGTCTTTCCAATGCTTATATAGTTGATTTAAAAATTTAAAAATATCTTTATTTTTCCTTAAATTTTATCTTGTGAACTCACCCTACCATTTATAATAATCATAGAATTTAGAAAACACCTTAGATATTATTGAGTCTAAGTCCTCATTTCATAATGAGAAAACTGAGACCCAGAGAGGTAAATTGATTTTCTCAAAATTACACAGGTAATAAGCGGCAGAACTGGGATTCTGAATCAGGTTCTCCATCTCTAATTATAACCTTATTTTTCTCACTGTACCATACTGCCACAAGGTTGGATGATATAATTTTTCCTTATATAACAAGTACTTAAAAATATATATTGACTGACTGGCATTTTAATGGTGCCTTATGTTAACCTAAATGACCAAAGATAGTGTTCACTCATTTAGTTATGTCCAACTTTTTGTATCCCCATTTGGGATTTTCTTGGCAAAGATACTGGAGTAGTTAGCCTTTTCTTTCTTTGGCTCATTTTTCAGATGAGGAAATTGATTCAAACAGGGTTAAGTGACTTGTGCAGGATCACGCTGCTAGTAGATGACTGAGGCTAGATTTGAACTCAGGAAAATCAACCTTCCTGACTCCAGGTTTGATGATATACCCACTGAACTACCTAGCTGCCCAGATGATTTTTTTGTAGAAATTTGTAACATTTAAATAGTTCTTTAAGATTTATGAAATAAAGAGGTTTTTAAAACTCTAGTACTGAAAAAAAGGAGATATAAAGATGCCAGAAAGACAGAGAAAGAGATAGGAAAATATAGATCTGTGATCTCATTGTGTTGATATATCTTATAGTGGAAAACAATACAACCATCTACCACCCATGCTTTCTTTTTTTTATTCTATTATAAGTTGGTGTAGATCACACACAGCCAGAGCCAAGATTTGAACTAAATCTCACTCCAAATCTAGGGATCTTCCACTCTTTTCCTGGATTCACAAACCTCTCTTTGATCTGAGTCATGCTCTGGAAAACTTTTATATCCTATTTAAGTGCCTCCTTTAAAAAATCTTTTTCAAGTAAATAACTATTCATGAAGTGTCTACTCTGTATAATTAATTAACCAACATTTATTAAGCACTTATTATGGGTCAAGCACTGAGCCCTGTTTTTAAGCACTAGACCTAGAAAGTCATCAAGTCACTTCCATTCTACTAGAAGAGTACAACATATGTACAAGTAAGTACATGCAAATATGTATTCTGTAATACTGTAGAGGTTTCAAGGGGGAGGGAGCTCCCTTTCCCTGACTCAGAGAGCCCAGGAAAGCTCCATTTATGAGATGATACATTAATTGTACTTTAAGGGAAGACAGAATACACTTCAGATATAGGGAATCATATATATGTGAAACTTACAACTTGGAAGATAGGTACTATTATTTTCATTTTAATGTGGAGGAAACTGAGGCATACAGATGTTAAGTGACTTGCTCAGGGTCATAAAGCTAGGAAGGATCTAAGGTTGGATTCGAACTCAGGTCTTTCCAACTCCAGGCTTAGCACTCTCTCCACTGCATCCCCTAGTTTCCGAGCTTAAGCAAGCTGTTTTTCATAAAGTTTTTTTAGATGATTTGATGTTCTCACATCTATGACTGTACACATTCTTCTAGAGGGACAACCTGGTCTCATAGTTGATACAACAATTCTTGGTCTCCCATTAAGATGAAACAAAAATATCATCCAATTGCTGTTTGTGGCTATTTAATTAGTGATTATTTTTATTGATGATTTTGGAGCAACTTTGTACAGACAAAGAAGTTATTTTAGCTTCATGCTTTTGTGACATTACAAATCTACTGATATCTTTGGTTTCTAGAGGAAGGAAATTATTCCTGAATGTTTTCTATTTGAGTTTGTGCATATACAACCCACCGATCTATTTTAATGAACCTAAAAATGCCCTTTTTACTAGCCAAGGAGAACTAAAAATACTAGAATCAATGATGTTTTTCCTTACACAAATTATTTGCTTTTCAGTTTCATTGAGGTAAATTATTTCAACCATCTTTTGACACAATGATCCTGGGAGAAAAGTCATCCTTGAGAATTCTGAGAAAAAGAGGCACTACTTCTTTCTCCAGTAATTCTTTTGTTTAAAAACTCCTTGTTTTTAGAAGTCATAGAAAAAAAGCCAAACATAGCCTTATAAATGGGTATACATATATAGATTGATAATTTAATGAGCTTTTTTATGTAGGACCTTTTAAATATGAGTGACTTTAAATATGTGAAGAAAGTTTTAGTGCCTCACTTAAATCTTCTCTGATCAGGGTTTAAATAAGAAAAAAAGAAAATACAAAACTAGACCACACTTCAGAAATTTACTTTTTTCCTCCTAGGCCTTATATCTAATCTCTCAAACTGCACTAGACCTATAAGATGGAGATTGAAATAAAAATAGAGATAAGAGGTAAATAGTAGTATTTCATACAAAACGATTTAATGAATGACACTGTCAGTGGACAGATCTCTGCAAAAAGCATAATTTCAGGTATAAAAAAGGTATAAAATAATTTCAATGTGTTGATCAGCCATCAGTGAGGACCTTAAAGCATTTCACAGAGGACATAATAGTGTTCTATGAATTACAGATGGGGAAGTCAATATAACACACATTTACAATGAACTCACTGAAAAACAAATGTTAAAAGAAATGTCAGATATAGTAATAAAATAAATAATGCCAGCTACCTTCCATTTTTAACAACTGTTTTTATCCCTGCTGTTTCTTTTCCTCTTCTGTTTTTTTAGAGGGTAAAAGAGGTGAGGGAGAAAGAAGGAAGTAAGATTTGTAATAGTTTAAGCTTTTTTTTTCAGTGTCTCCTTAAAATTGCACACAATGCATAATCACTCTGATGATGGAGGTAAAATCAAAGGGTTATTTCCCCTGAATTATGCAGCCAATTACCCAGGTTCCCCACAGTGGAGACAGCCAGAACTACTCATCAATCTTAGTTCCTTCACTGTACTAATAAAGAGCTCTGTATGATGGGCACCCTTCCATTTCAGTGAAAATAACTGTTTTGCAACAGCATTGGAGAATGTTTCAATTCCGTTTTCATTTCTAAAAGGTAAGAAATATTGTGTGTACTTTGTTATTCCTTGTAAGTTGCCAGAAACAAACATGTCATCCAACTTGCTTTATACAGAGTCACTCTGTGTGAAATATAAATTCAAAGTCAAATTTTGTAGCCTTTCCCTCCCTCTTGCACATACCAGTTATATTTAGATACCTTCACAATGAATGTTTCTTTAATTAATCCACATCTGAGTGTGGCTAGTTGGAAAATGAATATCACTAGCTTTCTAATTAGTTGGGAGGAGTGGAAAGGGGAAGATGACCTGAAATGTAATAAAAGCTGCTTTATGTATATATCTATCTGAATTGTATTCTATTAATCCAAACATCCTTCCAATTATAGTACTGTGATAATTTGGTATTCATTATAATAACCCTGATATTAAAAGACCTTTTAAGACCTTACAAATCATACAAGAAAGAATAAATTATGCAGAGTATATTTTAATGGCTATTATTCTAAGTGCATTATATTATATTTCTATTGGATTATAAGTCTGAAAATCAATCTTCTCCTTATTACATATGTCAGAACTCCCAATTATTAACAAGAAGATTTTGCTATCTAATATGTAGCTCATGGCTTTAATCTGTTGTTGTTTAGCCATTTTTCAGCCATCTCAGACTGTTCCAGACCTCATTTAAGGTTTTCTTGGCAAAAATACTAGAATGATTTGTCTTCTTTTCCAGCTCATTTTATAGATTAGGAAACTGAGGCAAATAAAATTTGTTAAAAGACTTACCTAGGTTCACACAGCTATGAAGTGTCTGAGGTCACATTTGAACTCATGCACATGAGTCTTTATTGATGATCCAGCACTCTATCCATTGCCATCACCTAGATGCTCACTAGCTCTCATGCTCTCTTTTAAAAATTAGATTAATGCTTTCTGCTTTTAGACTATGGTCATTTCCTGGGACATCTCACTCTCCTAGATCTAACTCCTTAGGGCTATAAATTTTAACAGAGAAAAACAAATAACTCATTCTTCTGGCACTGTATGTAATATTCTAGCTAAATCCCTTGCTTCTCTACCAAGAGGAGAGAGCAAGTGATATCTTGAGCTTTTTTCTCAAGATTATGAAAACTGTTTTTATATTTCTTAATCAAATAAATTGTCCTCTAAAAGGAACAAAAGTGTTCGTAAGAAAAAATCAAAGTAAATGATAATGAAAGTTATATTAATGGAATATGATATGGTGTCATATCAAGAATGTCAAATGACCACTCATTGGAGGTGATTAATTATTCCACAGAGCTGATTTTTGTTAAGATCTTGGCGTAATTATACTCTAATACATCTAATACATTTTTGGGGCCACACAAGTATACAGGATGCAAGAAAAGAGTGGTTTAAATTTACAGTATAATTGTAATGAGTTACATATGGGACCAAAGGGCTTACCTCCAACTGGCTACAGAAAGCCCTTTTTTGAATTTGGGTTCATCATTATTTTGTTGTTTCAAGGAATATTTTACCTTGAAACTGCTTCCTACATCTGTTCGTGTTTGTCTTTGATACGTTATAGATGTATTATCTCCTATTTGTTCCTTTCGATGTTCATTATGAGTAGATAAGGAAAAGAGAAAGAAGCTCCTTTCTCCAAGAGTGAGTCCTTCTCAGAGACTGTATTTAAAATTCTAAACTCCATCACTGAAATCTTCTATTGTTAGGTGAGACTTGTTTGGAATGATCTCACCAATAGATTGATTATTAATTTATACAATTATTATTTATATTATTAATTTATTTTATTGTTATTAATTTATTATTATTTACATTATTATTAATTTATATACCTATATAGGCTCAATGGCAGGCGTTTACTGATCATCTCAGCCAATCACACTAATTTCTTTTTAGGTCCAATCAAGGAAATTCACAGATTGAAGAAAGGTCACAGATTATAAACTGTCTGGCTTACACATTCAAAACTTCTTTTTATCATTGATTCATTGATCAGGATTGAGGAGGAATCCTAGTTTATACTTAGCTGAAATCTTTTTCACATATGTCCAGTGCCTGGCATATAATAAAAGCTGTGTAAATGCTAGCTAGCTATTATTGCTGTTTTCATTATAATTAGTATAATCATTATTTATACATCTATAGGGATAAAGACTGAACTCATTATTTCATTGACATAAGAGGTTACTGGATAAAGAAAACCCCTCTTTGAAAGTAGGTTGAAAATTTTGATACAACTTTAAGAGTTTAAGAATTGCTTATAGCATTGAGAGCATAGGCAAGTATGACTTGCCTAGGGATCACATAGCTGTCATGTATCAAATGCCCAACTCATCTGTGATGCATACATGCCCATATGCATATATATATCCACATGCATATGAATACTCTCATATATACAAATGCATGCATAATTCATATGTGCATATGCATCTAAATTACGAATTTTTCAGTTGTGTCAGACTCTTCATAACCCCATGCACAAGTCCATGGAGTTTTCTTGGCAAAGATACTGGAGGGATTGGCTTTTATCTTCTCAAAGGTATTTTTATTTTACAGATGAGGAACTGAGGCAAATAGGGATTGTGACTTGCTCAGGGTCACACAGCTAATAAGTATTTGAGGCTGAATTTGAACTCAGATCCTCCTGAATCCAACTCCAGTGCTCTACCCATTATACCACCTAGATGCGCTAAATTTACAAATTTAGATGTAAATATACATCCACAAATATAATAGTGAAAAATGCACAAACATGAATATTCTTATGTATGTATTTGCTGGTAATTCTCGATCATTTATTAAGGCTTTTTCATTTGCTAGTCATTGTGCTAAGTGTTAGCTAGATACAAAGCTACAAAATGCTAGATAACAAAGAAGGAGAAGGGAAACATGGTTTAGACATTTCTTTGACTATAGTATTGAGAAGGTGCTAGAGTACAAGTTTGGTGAGTTTTCTGTGTGCATTCAAATACAAATATGGAAAGAAATTTCTCTTCAATAGTTGAAATTTTTCTAATTTTGATCTTCTCTTTACCCACTGCAAATTGACTTTGGGCCCAATTTTAGGAAGGGAGTTGGAGCTGCAAATATTTAGCAAATGCCAGGGGAAGGGAGAGGGGAATGAAAACCCAACACATTTTATAAATTACTCTGTATTATTAACATTTTCTCCATCATTTTCTTAAGGCTAGCCATTCAAAAAAATGATCCAGACTTAATTTAAAGCATTTATCTATTTCTGAGATACAAATGCATAGAGTGAAAATTTAACAATCAACTTTTTTAAGTTAGCTCAAGGTGGGCCCAGCACAGCCCTGGGCTCTGCTCATGGGGAGAACATTCTCATATTCAATTCATATACCTTCATATTACAGTAGTGAAGAGAAAGATCCTAACTTAAGCATTTGTAATGGATCATGGGAGATAAATATCAGAAACAGGATGGGAATGAGATGGCAGCAGTGTGGAGGAGTGCTTTGAAGAGATATATTGAGATGAACAGATTTTGATCTTAATAGAATTTAAAATTTTCTCCATTATAATTTTAAATAGTCTATTCTTCAGTTCCTGATGTTTCTATATGTCAATTATGCACCATTCAAATTTATATAGAAATAAAAATACTTTAGGCATTCCTTCATGAAGTCAAAGTAGAACTATTTGTGTTACCATACCAAAGGAAAATTTTATGCAGTTTAAAAATGCTTTTTCAAGGCAACTTTATAAAAGTTTATTTTTTAAAACCATAGTGAATTTCTGTTCATTTTGAAACTTCCTGAGAAAATGACTTTTTGTTCATTGAATTCTCTTGGCAGAACTCCCTTCCTTTGAGAATGAATACCCCCCCTTATCCTGTTGCTATGGGAAGCATAGCTATCTCTATGATTTTGAGACCTGCTATTATTAAAGTTTTTTTAATGAATATTTTAGCTATTCAGATTTTTTTAATACCAAGTCAAATTATTCTACTTTCATTGATGCTATTATTTCCAGACAGCTGAAAGACTAATGGATATTAAGTATAATTGGATATTGGAGAAAATGCAGATATATCATGTGGGGTGGATTTTTAAATCAGTTTGTATTTTTTCTAAGAAGAGTATGATGATTGACCAGATTTTAATTATGGAGTACATGACATGTTCTCAAGTCTTATATTCAGTGCTAAAAATGATGAAAAGCCAGGTTCTAGGGACTGAGATTGGAAAAGTATGACAATAAATATTCTACTGAATATCCTAGTTGATTGTGCATATTATGCTTCAAAAAGAATATTAGTAGAAATCAATATAAAACATATGACCAGTTGAGAAAATTGTCATTATATGAGATCAAGAAAAAATGAAAATTTGGATAGTATTTCAGTAGAAATAAAAAGTAGAAATTTCAAATACAGAAAGCATCTCCTAGCTATTAACTTGTGATCTTTGAAAAGTGTTGAAAACTGGAATTTTGTCCATTGCCATTTTTGCAGCTAAAAGTGTTTTAAACTATGTTGTTCAGTCATATCCAATTCTTCATGACCCTATTTGGGGTTTTCTTGGCAAAGATAGTGGAATAATTGCCATCTCCTTCACAATAAGTGTCTGAAGTCAGATTTGAACTCCCAAAGATGAGTTTTCCTGCTTCCCAGCCTGGCACTCCATCCACTGTGTCACCTAATTTCCACTTATATAGAGAAAGACTTCATTACTATTTTCGAGTATATCACTGACTACAACAGGAACTACTGCTTGAAGGCCAGGTATGTTTCATTTTACCCCTCCCCCAGAATTCTCCAGCACACACAAAAAGGTTTAGAAGTGTCTTAAGTTCTCTGACAATTGGCTCAAGCTCTCAACAATTGTGTTTATGCCAAAGGAAAGATGCTGTTTCTAATTAAGTGGTAGGAGAATATATAGAATTTCTTCTCCCAGAATCAGGTCCTTGGCATTTTTCTTGTGACTATTTCCACGTTAAGTGATAGGAAGTAAATAATTCAAAATTTTATTATATTTGTAAGACAAGTATTGTACGTATGTGTGTGCTCACACATGCACCTCTGTGTATCTATGTAAATGATAACTAGTGGGATGGATATATGAGTCTACTATGTTGGGTGGCAGATATCCAGGGGAATGTAGACAGTCCGAGAGACGCTGATGAAACCAAAGGTACATCAAATTATTGTTCTATTAAATAAAAGGTTATTTACAAAAATATTAGCAAAACATCTCTTACTTAAGCTATAGCACATCCTATCAAAGTAGAAAAGCTTTTAACTACTTCTCTAGTTAAAAACAAATAAAGCATATTTGTCATCTCTAAATCAGCCTACAAATTTTCTGCATCAGAGAAGTACAACATTTGACTATTCACAGGGTAATTAATTTTGGGGCCACAGAAACTCAATGGTTTTTTACTTAATTTCTTCTAATGGCCCTCTCTCCCAGTCCCTTTCTCTCTCACACACACACAAGCACTTATTGCTATGAAATTACTTTTATAATAGCGGTTTCAATGGCTATTCCCAGGGACTACAGATTCTATTACTATAGCTTTAAGAGGGAATGGATCTTGGAGGTTACAGTTTAGCTGTCATCTGTGAGGATTCCATTGGAGAATGGTAGTTTAACTGTCATTCTGCATTTGGTTTTAATTGTCATATCTGTAGAGAGAGACTGAGGACAGAAAAAAAAAAAAAGGGACCAGGAAAATTTCTTTCCCCAGAGACTAAGTGACTTAATTGTCAAGGAGTAAGAGTTGGAATGTATTTCTTAATAGAACTGAGTCTAACTCTTTTGAGCATAAAAATAAGAGAATTCTTGAAAAGAGACATTATCTGAGAGGGCTTGGATGGTGGTTAAGTGTTTCCAGAGTTGATGTTTAGAGCTAATTCTCTGACTTCAGTCTTTCTCATAGCTGAATCATTGTAAAAAATTATTTATATTGTTACTTTGTTTTTAACTGTTAATAAAATATATCCATTGAACTTGATGTGTATTTAAACCTATAAAATTTAAAAGAGGGTAGACTGAGATTGAGAGAAAGGTGAGTGAACACAGAAAAATGAATTTCTGATAAATATCTTTGGCTTAATAATGCTAAATTAGTATGGGTGCTCAAAGAAAAATTAATAGGATTATATAAATTTTTTAAATTTTTTGAAAAATAAACGAATATATTCCTTGATTGCTATGTTATTCGAGATGAAAAGTAATAAAATAATGAATTGAGGGGGGAGTGTAAGAGAGGTTTGATATGAATGTGAACTATAGTGACCAAATGGCTTACTGAATCTTACCAATGCTCTACATGTGGTAGTTGTCTTTTAAACTCTCCTATACTTTGTATGTGTAATACTAGGAATTTCTACATAAGTTTTTAAATTCGTAAGGTAGACTTTTAAAGTCTAAGTGTATAATCATTCTGCCTTTGGAATTGCATTTATGAAACACATGAATGTCTTGAGATTGTGCCTCCAGTTAGGAAAAAAATCCTTTTAACAATTAATTGTAGGCTTTAAAATGTAACAGTCACCAGGCCTTCATGCTAAGGACAAAGGAAATTCAGATATAGAGTCAAATATATTTAGATGTCAATTGTATCTAGCTGAAGTTGAGATGGGGGCTGGTATAAAATAAGACTGACAGTTTCTCAGTATCTCTTCTAAATCACTTCAGTCACCTAAAATATGCTCATGATTAAAAAAAAATCTTCCACCTTTCCATTTGCCCTTGTAGATTTTATTCTTTCCAGTATTGTAAGATTTGAGAAGGAAAAATTCATGTTTTACTGCTGCTGCTACTGCTCTAGGTATCTAAGGAAAAGACTTACAATCTACAATCTATTTTTTCTGGTTTTCTCCCTTTTCAAGGGGATTGTCCCAGCCCTAAAACCATGTTTTCTTCATAAATAAGGGAAAGATATCAAATTCCAATATTCTATGCAGGTCCAGGCCATTCTCATCCCTTATAGGTGACCATAGTCAAGCACAAGTTCCTGAAGGGCAGGAATGTTTTCATTGTTGTCGCTCACTTAGCAGAGCACATGATACATAAATACTTAATAAATGTTGAAGTGACTTTAACTGAATAAGCCACATGTGCTCTTAGTAACTTGGTTATCTACTTTTCTCATTTCTTGCCTTTTCTCTAAAGAAACTAAAACATTATTAGTCGTTTTTCACCCCCTGGATATATCCAATTAGTCCTCATGGCATTCCTGTGATGAAAGGATAAAGGGTGGGATTTAATTGCTTTTGTCTCCCTTAAGAGTGTTAAAATTGACATGTTTTATAACAAAAGCAGTCTATTAATATCTAGTGTTCGTAAAATATCTATAATGTTCTTATGACCACAGTATAATTGTGACTCAGAAAAGTGTAAAAAAGTTATTAGCTTCTCCTAAAAAGAGGGAACATGCATCTAAGTAGATTGTCATTTTGACATCAATTAAGAGTTTCCTTCTGGTTGAGTCTTGTCTCAGCATTTTCTTCCACCACACACTTTTACTTCAGGAACAACTTGTTTACACACACTCCCTACCATTTTCTTTGTTGACCTTCTTCAAAGTATTTCTTTCAATAACTCTTATTCTAAAATATTTTAGCTTGTTGTAAAAAGGGAAAGAATGAACTTAGCTACTCTTCCCAGCAGTTGAAAATTTTCTTGCTCTATTTTTGCTCCATCTCTCTCCCACCCACCCCCAAGAAATCCCAACCAGCAACAAATTAAAAATTACAAAAAACATCAATCAAGTGATATGAAAATATAAAAACATAAAAACATAATTATCAAAACTCATGGAAGTTTGATCAATCTACCCTTACAAAATATAATATGTGTGTGTTGTGTGTGTGTGTGTTTGTACACACACACATATTAGTTCTGAGCTATGTCTGAGCTATGGATGTTCCAGTCATGTCAGTCATGAAACATAATTTGATGAAAATCAGTCTTGGAATATCTAGTTTCAATGTAGAATGTTGGTGACTGAGACCTAAAAAAGCTACACAAGAAAGACCAAAAATTGGTCAAGAATATCCTTACTCAAATTACAGGGTAGATCAAATAATCTATAGAGCTTATTCATTGGTATGTTTAGCTGGTACAAGAAGTAAAGTTGAACAAGTTGTGTTCAGATTTAAATAGGCAGATACTAGGGCAGACTATAACTCTAGGAAACTTCAAAACTCTTAACCTCAAACTTCGATAGAAAAACATTTTTTAATTTTTTTTAAAAAATTGTTATATCAATTCTTACATAACATACATTTTCACCCCTGTCCCTAAATTTCTTTTTTTTGTTTTTTTTTTTTGTTTTTGAAAAAATAAGAAAAAAGGGAAACAGAAAAGAAATACAAAACAAAATGGAATATTGTCATGCGCCCAGCAGAACATCAGGAAGGATTCAAAATATATAACAACAAATTACCAGATCAAGAAAGTATATATGTTATTAGAAGAAATTTTATTTATGAATGATTTTTTTTTCTTTAGTTCCTTGTAAAGTGTTCTTTGGTTTTCTGCTGCACATTTTATTTACTTGATTCTTTTTTTCCCCTTTCATCCCTCCCACCACTCCGAAGTAAGATACATTTAAGAAAAGATGTATTTATGTATACATATATAGATACATACACATAGATACATACACCCCACATACACACACCTTTCCTTTCCTTGCTATCTCTTTTAATAAAATTCTGCTCTATAACTTGTCTTACTATTACTTGACTTCCCCCCACTCAAGGATCCTTCCCTTGTCTTCTTCTCTCACTCTTTCCTTCTCCATCCTCCCATCCCTTCCCCTTTATTCCTTTATAGATTTTGGAGGGTGCTCTATCCTTTATGATATATATGTAGTGTTGCCTATTGAACCAATTCCCAATGTGAGTAGGTTTGTAGAACTATGAGCCCCCCACTCTGAATGTCACTGTATCTAGTCTTCCTCTGTACCTCATTTGTATTACATGATTGCTATTTTTACCTTAATTCTGCCAATCTTTCTTTTAAGCTACCCAATTGTTGTGAATCTTATATATATAGATATATATGTATATACATATATAAAAACCATAAATAATTTGACCATATTTAAACAGTGTCCATGTTAAATTCTTTAAAACTGATCTTTCATATTGGCTTTATATGTTTTCTGTTAAGTTTGGGCTTGGTTGGTATAAAGTCCTGAAAATCAGCAAGTTTGTTGAATGTCCATTTTTTCTCTTCAGAATTAGAGATAATTTTGCTAGATGTGATATTTTGGACTACAGGCCTACTTCTTTGGATTATTAGTACATGTGATTACAGGACCTGCAGTCTTTTATTGTAGCTGATAAATTTTGTAAATTCTAATAGTATCTCCAGTGTATTTGATTTTTTTTTCTAGTTTTCTCTTTGATCTGGGGATTTTGAAATTTGGGAATATTACACAGAGTATCTCTTTGAGGTGGTGATGACTGGATTTTTTTCTATTTCTACTTTACTTTCATATTCTGTTAGTCCAGGAACATTTTCTTGGATTATTGATTATTTCCTGCATTATTATTATTATTATTATTATTATTATTATTTATTATTATTATTATTATTATTATTATTATTCTGAAGATGAATCTGTCTTCCCTGTTCCCATATTATGTTTCAATGGTGAGATTCTTTCTTCTTTGCTTATTAATTTTATTTATAATAAGAGGTATTAGTATAAGTACCTCAAATCATGGCTTGAGGAGATGGCACCTCAAGCTTTCCTACAGCTCTCCTCTCTGACCAGAAACTCCAAATTAAGAGTTCTACCCTCCTGCAAGTGCCCACAGTCAGCAGTATCTCTGCCCTTCTGTCTCTGCACTCACCAGGTTCTGGTTCCTTCTCATCAGGGCAGCATCTCAGCAGCACAGACTCAAACATCTTTTTAAATTTATTTTTGAAGTTCTTTTTTCCTGGAATTCTTTTTTATAATCAAAACATATGCATGGATAATTTTTCAACACTGACTCTTGCAAAACCTTGTGTTCCAAATTTTCTCTCCTTTCCCCCACCTCCTCCCCAAGTAATACAATATATGTTAAACATGTTAAAAATATATGTCAAACGTTTTAAAACCAGGATTCTACTGATACTCATATATGGCACCAAGACATGAAATATAACAGCCTCTAGAGAACTAAAAATAGTAAGGAGGATAATGTATATAGTAGATGTGAATAATAGATTTGAAAATATTTTGAATGAAGAACAAGAATAACATATAATGAAAGAACAAAAAGGAAGACTGTGAATGATGGGATATAAAGATGAGGTATATAGGTAAATAGAGTACTCTACTGGTATTCTTGAAGTTACAGAAAAATCAAGAAAAGCCTTAATGCTGAGTGACTAGCTACAACAAACATAGGAGAATAAGTGTAAGAAATGCCCAGGATGACCACAAACAGAATTTCAGTCTTCAACACTTCAATGAATTTCCAAATCAATATCACAAATATATTTGAGTGTTAATTTGTCCATAAACTGATTTCCTTTGACAAATTTATGTCTTCATACACACAGAAAGCATTTATCTACATTAGTATGTGTTATATACTTTTGTCTATTGCTAGTTGTTTTGCTTGTTTTCCTGTATAGCCTTAAAGGGGTAAATAAGTATGGCCTCAGTCAAACCCAGACCTGTGGAAGGTCTCTTAAGTTAAAAAGGCCAGGGTCCCCCACTGTGTCCAGGGCCATCTCCAGTCATGCTGGTTACTGGCCACTGGATCCACATGGCTCTGGAGGGAAAAGGAGGCAGGTGACCTTGCCCAGCCCCTCCCTCACTTACATCCAATGCACTTGCATGTCCTAATGTCCTGGTCCTCTTGAAGAAGGAAGGATAAAGAACATTTGTGTAATCTGTATTTTCTTTAACTAGATTTTTATGGTGGATTGAGCGCTGAGCCTGAGGCAAGAAAACCTGAATTCAAATTCAGCTTCAAAGCATTTACTACGTGACCCTGGGAAATCAATTAATTCTAATTGCCTCTGTTTCCCATCTTTAAATGAGCTGGAAAAGGAAATGCCAAACCTCTCCAGTATCCAGTACCCAAACAGGGTCATGAAGAGTTGGCTGAACAATAAAAACAACAGATTGTAATCTGTCAGGCAGCAGATTGTGGCAGAGGTTACTAGTGACAATTATAGCAACTGACCATAGAGGACAGTGTGAATTCAAACTAAATCCATAAAGATGGTGATGGAACCTTTTGCCCCAAGGCCTTCACCATATACTTACAACTTTCTACTTGCCTTTATTAAATCTCTTAAATCTGAGAAAGATGAAAACAACTGAATTAAATTGAAATAGACATAAAGACTATATCCATAACCTCATTTATTATAATTAGAGACAAATATGGCCTTATGGGGAAAAGAACATATGTGGACATGAAGAGCATTTCATAGTGAAAGAAGTATGGCAATTACCCAACTTCTTTCCCATATTTTACTTTGAACAAAGTGCTTCAACATAACCTTCCCCTGTAATCTTATTTGCTGAAGTGTCAGAATCTCCAGGAGACTTGAATATTTTCAGGAAAAAGAATATTCTGTGATTTATGTTTACAACATATTTCAGAGCAAAAGGTACTTCCTCTGTCATCCCTCTCTACTATCTTAGAAGATGAGAGGTGAAAAAAGGCCCTCTTTGGTTCTGCTCTCAGCAATGTTTTGGTAGACAGAGCTTTAAGAGTTAAATTCCTGAAAACAATGGAAATAAATCAACAGGGAACCCAAAGCAACTTCTGATATTTATTTGTAGATCAGAATGTGAACGTAGAAAGTAGTTATAATGCCAAAGTTCTTGTTTGTTTTCAGTATTATTACCGGCAATTTAACAATCTATGTAGTGTAATGATAATAAAAATAATAGCCAAAATGATATAACACTACTATGCACTAGGTAGCAAAGACTTTACAATTATTTCATTTGATCCTCACAACAACACTGGAATATAGGTGCTATTATTATTCCCATTATATAGATGAGAAAACAGATTGAGTGACTTGCTCATGGTCACACAGCTACCAAGTGTTCGAGATCAAATTTGAACTCTTTTAATAATGGGGAAGCGGGTTTTGTTTTCTTTTGTTTTTAAATTAAAGATTGTTTTATCATAATACATTTCTGTCTAATTAGGCAATGGTAAAGACATAATAGTATTATAATAAATGGACTATTTGGCAAAAAATTACATTAAAAATTCTAGGAATTTACTGACATTTTTAGGCACTGCATTTAATGCATTAAATTTGATCAACATCATTTGTCAGGTTAAATTACTTTAAAATTATGATCAGCAATAATCCTTATATATTATTTTAAAGATTTATACATAGTGCTATCTGTCTGATAGATTATTCAAATACAATTTCTAATGAAACCCACTAATTACTTTGGTAAGCCCAGCACACTTAAAATAAGTATGCACTTGTCGTCTTTAGCACAGTAGCATGCTTCAGCAGCCAGCTGTTCTTCTCTCTCCTTGACGCCACTCACAAAGAGCTCTGTTTGAGTTGAGGCTCCTTCTCCAAGTGTCAGCAACTATATATAGCACAGAAATCACTCCAAAGATCCCACCACTGTCTCTCAGATTCTCTTCGATGTTGCAATGGCTGCCTTCTGCACCTGTGCTCCAGGTCTTAAACAACTGGATAATGTGGCCCTTTTTCAGTGCTTATGTTGACTTTGAATGCCCTTACAAATGATGAAGAGACAAGAGATAGTCATAGTCTTCAAGGGAACATCATACCACCTATATATTGTATAAATAGGGTGCCCTGAAATCCTTGGTGAAGATTTACTCTCTTTTATTGGTCATGCCGATCAAGGGTGCTTTCTATGCCATTTGTCATGTGAAAGTCATTGTTGGCAATATGTTTATAATAGCCCGATGATATTCTTCATAGTTGTTGTTGATATTTGTTCTTCATTATAGAAGACCACCATGACATCAGGGACATGATCCAATAACATATAAGTGAATTGAATTTAAGTGAAGGAGGACTGTGCAAGGTTCCCTGTCTCCCTTTCACCTGCAAATTCATCTGGGTCTGGTGGCCAGCTATAGATCAGGGTGACTGGAGATGGGCCTGGATGTTGTGGGAGATCTTGGCCTTTTTAACTTCCACAGATCTCAAAGGTGTGATACAGACTACCTCTGCAAGTCATTTAATTACATTAAAGTCTTTATTTTTTTATTTATTTTTGCTGAGGCAATTGGGATTAAGTGACTTGCCCAGGGTCACACAGCTAGGAAGTGTTAAGTGTCTAAGGCCGGATTTGAACTCAGGTCCTCCTGACTTTAGGGCCAGTGCTCTATCCACTTCGCCATCTAGCTGCCCCTAGTCTTTACTTTCTTTATTGTGTATTTACATATAAGTTTTATTCATACAATATGACTAATCTTACATTTTATTGTATAAATAAAGTGAGATAAAAAATGAATAATTTTGGAGTCAGAAAATAACAATTGGAATTCCAGGGTGACTTTGGGCAATCTCAAATCTTTGGACTTCAGCTTCATAATCTATAAAATAAGGGAATCAAACCACATGACTTTTGAAATCCCTTCCAGCTCTTTAAATCAAATGAAATATTTGAAAATCATTTGAAGCACAGTCGATGCTTAGTAAATATTAATTTCCTTTCCTTCCATGACCTTCTGGTCCTTCAATCTTATGTTTCTTCCAGTTTGGAAGTTATTCATCTGACAAGTTGCTTGATCATATGTCCCATGGAAATTCCCTCCATCCCAGAGTTTCCATTCAGACCACTAAATTAGTATGCTTAGGTTCAGTTCACATTTACTAGTATCATCTGTACCCCTCATTCTATTGCTTCCCTAATAGTAAAGAATAATAAGTATTGTACCTGCCTTCAGAAGCTACATTTATATTATCCCTATTGAGAAACTCATACAAATCACACAAAAAAGCAACCTAGAGGTACACTGAATTTCTTGTATCACATCCATAAAACTATTCTTCTTTATCCAGCCCTCCTCACCTTGAAAAAAGTTCCCAATTGTCAAGTAAAAAAAAATATGAACTCTTTAAAAAGAAATAATCCTACTTCTCAGACTTTGTCTTCACTATAACCTGTGGCACAGCATTCCAAACCCTAGTTTGCTAAGGATAGGGTTCAATCTGGGAGCTTGGCCAAAATCATTCTCCTTGGCTAATTACTCCCAATTAGAGATTCCTTTGGGAATCTCAGAATGTTTAAATTGTGCCTTGTTCTTCACAGATATTAATAAAAGAGTCAAACCAAAAAAAGTCTATACCTAAAATCTCCTATGACAGAGGAGCAGGGAGGGATAAATAACATATGAGTAAAACCCTAGATGATAAGTAACTTAATACAGTATAATAGAAAGAGGTGGGTTCTTTCTATAGCTAAATGACCTTAGAGCCACCACTGAACCTCTATGGGTCTCAGTTGCTACATCTGTAACATGAATGCATCAAGATTAGATCTTGGGCACCTTTGGATCTTCCATTCTCATATCAAGCTTCTCTCTGCTTCTCTTTTCTCCTTACAAATGAAATAAATTTAGATGTAATAAAAGGTACCTAAAGTTATGGTAATACCAAAGACAGTGCAAGAGATTTGATGCTTAACTTATGCCTATATATGTAAAGGAACTTTTAACATCACACATTGTTTCCACAGAACAAATGGTATAAGATCTAGTTCTATAATAGTTTATTATTCATCAAATAAAAGGGATTTTTATGGTCTTTCATACTGAGCCTCCTAACTCTTAAGTTTAATGATTTCTCAGTAGAGATGGATACTGGAACTCAGAAAAACTTTATGTTGAAAAAAATGAACAAACAAAACCATCTATATTTTGTGTAACATGTTGCCTTTTTGCAACAGTAATACATCATCAAAAATTATCATCTCAAAGAAATTGTTTAGGATTATATATGGCGGTTGTTTTGTCACATTCTATACAAATGGTGTGTAAAAGTTTTGACAAAAACAAATTTAAAAATCAAACTATTTGGAATTAATAAATGCATATTTCCCTCTTCTACCAAAGTTTATACATCAAATTTCTTTGTATTTAATCATAGTTTCTTATTCTCCTAAGCTTTATTCTGAAACCATATTGTCTACAGATGTTGTTATTGTTAACCTAATTACATGTTATTTGTATATATAAATATATCTTTAGCTTCATATCATTTTCATTTTATATACCTCCCATCTCCTGCACATAAAGACAATAAGAAAAACTAAGAAAAACTAACAAAGCAACTGAATCATACAGTATCTGAATGCTGCATATATATAGTTCCCCATCTTTCTTCAATGATGAAAGAGTGGTACATTTGTTCTCCTCTCTATGTGGCCAAACATGAGTATTTCAGTTATGTGTATTCAGTTTCATTTTTGTTGTTAGTGTTTTGGTTCATTAAATTTACCTTATTTCATCATTACATAAATTTTTCCAGGTCTATTTAATTCTTCTGTTTGCACTAACTTAATAAATTTTTCAGTGCGCCTTCATATAGAAAACTCTGGATGATTTTTTGAGCAGTGCAGTCACATCTAATATGTGTGCATTGGGAAGCTCAATCTGATAGCCATGTACAGGATTTTATGAGCATGTACCAAGATTATATATTATTTCCATAATTTTTATATATTAAAATGTTTTATCTCATTTAAATCTTACCAAGTCCATTCTTAGGCATTACCATAATGATACTAGTCTTCAATTTTTGTTCATAATTTCTATAAATCTGTGATTTCATTGTTGTGGGCACCCCTTTGTCTCAGATCAAATTCTTTATCTCTTAATTATGCATTCCTTTTGTAAATCTTCTCTAAAATGATTTACCCACAATGCCAGCCAGAGACCTACTTCTGTTTCTTTTAATATCTTACAAATAGCAGTGGAGTATTTGGATGTCCATCCATTGCAGGACTTCTCATTGACATGGGAGATCCTAGATGTATTGCGAGGAAAAAAAAAAAAAAACATGCATGCACGTGCAATTACAAGTGTTAAGTTCCATGCAATTTTTTGCATTTGTAAACACGCTTTTTTAAGTAGCAATGTTTCATTGGCCCTAACACTTATCCTATATCTGCTTCTCTCCTCTCCACTGCTCCCCACCTTGTCAATCATTCATGCCATGTATTGTATCTTTTTTATAGCTCTTTTTCACAAACACAGTAAAACTATTTTATTTTGTAATTGAGCCATTTTTTTTTTCTAGTCTTATCATGATGAATTCCAGATGTTATAACAATGATAGTCTACTTAGAGTATTTTCTCTGAAGCTGATGCGTAGAACAATTTCACAGAGTGGTAATTTTAGTACAATTTAACTACATTTTATAAAAAAAAAAGCTTCTTGAAATTCTGTGTATTTTGATTCAGCAAATGCAGAGTTGCACTGTAAATTATCGTTTTCTGGTATTAACATTTCAGACAAAGTTTCAAAAATTTGTGTCTGATTTGGAGAAAACGGGAAGGGAAGCAAACATCAGAATTGACATCAGAGATGCTTCCTAATCAGAGAAGGATTCCTAATGGTTTTGTAATCCAGGAAGGGTCCCCTCAGCTTCTTCAGATTGCTTCAAAGAAATATTTTCAGTAGTAAGGGAGCCAGGAGGCTGATGAGACGTTTATGAATCTCGTTTTGGAATAATAACTTTACTGAGTAAGTCAGCTTCCCAAAGTCATTCATTGGCTGAGTCAGCAGGATAAATAAGAGCCTTCCTGTATAGTGGATGAACTCTGGAAGTTAAAACTGAATCCCCACATAGAAATATCTCATTTTGCTTCCTAGTGAGCCTTTCAGTAGTATATCATCTTCATGAGAAATAAAGTATGTCTCTCTTTATAAGAGTGGAATTATCAGAGCCTTTTGCAAATGAGAAATTCAGTGAGGTTTAAGCTGTAGAGTAGAAATATGAAGGAGGCCTTCAAAGTAAAGTATGCATTATAAATACATGGTTTTTATGTAGTCATAATGACTTTAATTCTTGGATAATAGCATTATACCTTCTCTCATACTAAGAATTATAAAACAACACTTTGGTCAGAGTCCTAAATTCTAATAAAATAATAAGTAAATCTTGACCATCAAGTTTTAAATGAAAGATACAAAAATGCTCCCATTGTAGAATATAAATTATTTATTGTAAGACACTGATATTAAATTTTATCCTAACTTATAGGACCAGCAGTTAGGTGTCTGATGGGTGAAGTAGGTAATGATACCAATTTCACAAACATTAGCTCAAAACTGTAGATAAGGAGAAATATATGTTCCAAGGAAATTTCTTTTTTTAAGAAGTGAATTAAACTGAGTGTTGGCATCCTCAAATGAGTACTGTTTGTTTGGAAGAAAAGGTAAAGCAGCCACTGAGTTGTTTCTTTTTTGTTGGTGGTGGTAGTTTTTTTTTTAATCAAATACTGTTCATTCTCTTTAAGAACAGCCCACTCCTGTAATCCAAAATAATTGCTACCATTGCCTCAGGAAGACATTTATATTTTCTCTTAGTCAATTAACTCATCAAGTACATGGGGAAAAGGGGCAAAGAATAGAAACAGGACTTGGTTTTATTTAACCGCAGAGTTGATGATAATGTGGGAAGAAATAAAGTCAAACACATCACTTGAGAGCAGTGTTCATAAACACACCACTGGAAGTCAGTTAAACTAGTGATGACCCAAGCCAGATGTGGTTCAGTCTGGTCCCAATTGCCTTATCTATTTACACCTGACTCAGACTTCTGCTCTTCACTTTATGATTCCTTCAATTCCCCCTTCCCCAGCCCACCTGGCTCTGCTTGTTAAGTAAGATGCCTTTGTTTCTCATATGACATTGCTTAGTCTTAATTTGATATGAGAAATTTCGAGTGGGGGAAGTTTTTGGCATGGCTTGTTACAGGAAAAGAACATTTAATATCAAGATACTGTGAGCTGTAGAAGCAAATTCTTCAATCAGAAAGTTGTCTTTTGTATCTGACTACCTAGTAAATGTATCTTTTGATGTGCTAAATATGGCAAGAATTTTTTGAAAAAATATGGAAAATTGGAAACATTTTGTCAGTTACTGAAAGACAGCTTTATAATGAATTGGAGTTTCCCCAGTGCCTGTTAACTTCCTGATTATAACTAGGTACAGTACTTTTGAAAACTGATTAACTCTTTCAAGCCAGCAGAATATTCTTTAATTTGCTATAGCTAAAGATAAAGAATTTTTATAATCTCATTCTTTCATAAAACTATTATATCATTTGTGGGTATGCTTCCTCCAACAGAGCCCCAAAGCATTGTAGAGGCTTTTCCTTCTTTGTGATTTTAAACTTTTCCTAAAATTTGTCTAGTCTTTGAATGACAGGAAGGAAATTAGATAATCATCTAGTCCCTTTACCTAATTTACACATAAGGTAACTGGGACCTAGAAAGGCTAAGTAAATATAATAGCTATTTATAATATCATCAAAACTTAGAAATTTTTAAGTACTATGAAAACTTAGACATAGTTTTTTGAGGATTGACAATAAAGGCTCCAATAATTACTATTTGCCACCTTCAAGGTAACCAGTTTGTTAAGTGAACTATTAAAATATCCTAACTAATCAAATATCCTAATACAAAGAGTGAATATTTTGTTAAGGAGTAGAAGTAGTAGTAATTAATATACTGCCCTTGGAGTCAATAGGATCTCCCTTTAAACATGCCTTTGAACATGCACTATCTAAAGCAGTGGTTCAGTGGTCCTCACAGTGTAGTCCAAAGAATTGCTGGGGTCTCTGAAACCCTTTCAGAGGGTCTACAAATTCAAGATTATTTTTTTATTTCTAATATAGTAAATAGCTATAAATATAACCCATGTGAACAAAAACTCTTTGAACAGCTCCTCCATAGTTTTTTAACAACATGAAGATACTGAGAACAAAGGTGTTTGGTCTAGAGAATGCTGGAGATCTCTGAAACCCTTTTAAAGGGTCTACAAATTCAAAAATAGTTTTTATTTCCAATATGGTAAATGTCTATAAATATAATCCAGATAAACAAAAACTCTTTGGAGAAATCCTCAATAATTTTTAATAGGATAAAGATACTGAAAACAAAAGTTTGAGAACCACTGATCTAAGGAATGATGGTCAGGTCACTTACCTCTTAGTGCTTCCAGGCAACTCTAACAGTATAAGTAATAGACAATTTGCTGATCTGCATTTGTGGTACTTGGCATTTCCCATACCACTGAAATCAAATCTGGAACTATTCCATTCCTCCCAAATGATTCATTAATTTATTTATTCATTCATTCACTCATCAACAAGCATTTATTGGCCTAGCTGTACCTGATCTAAAATTATATTATAAAGCAGCAGTCACCAAAACCATTTGGTATTGGCTAAGAAATAGATTAGTTGATCAGTGGAAAAGGTTAGGTACACAAGACAGAATAGTCAACTATAGCAATCTAGTGTTTGACAAACCCAAAGATCCTAACTTTTGGGATAAGAATTCATTATTTGATAAAAACTGCTGGGATAACTGTAAATTAGTATGGCAGAAATTAGGCATGGACCCACACTTAACACCATATACCAAGATAAGATCAAAATGGGTTCATGACCTAGGCATAAAGAACAAGATTATAAATAAATTAGAGGAACATAGGATAGTTTATCTCTCAGACTTGTGGAGGAGAAAGAAATTTGTGACCAAAGATGAACTAGAGACCATTACTGATCACAAAATAGAAAATTTTGATTACATCAAATTAAAAAGCCTTTGTACAAACAAAACTAATGCAAACAAGATTAGAAGGGAAGCAACAAACTGGGAAAACATCTTCACAGTTAAAGGTTCTGATAAAGGTCTCATTTCCAAAATATATAGAGAACCGACTCAAATTTATAAGAAATCAAGCCATTCTCCAATTGATAAATGGTCAAAGGATATGAACAGACAATTTTCAGATGATGAAATTGAAACTATTACCACCCATATGAAAGAGTGTTCCAAATCATTATTGATCAGAGAAATGCAAATTAAGACAACTCTGAGATACCACTACACACCTGTCAGATTGGCTAAGATGACAGGAAAAAATAATGATGAATGTTGGAGGGGATGCGGGAAAACTGGGACACTGATGCATTGTTGGTGGAGTTGTGAACGAATCCAACCATTCTGGAGAGCAATCTGGAATTATGCCCAAAAGGTTATCAAACTGTGCATACCCTTTGATCCAGCAGTGTTTCTATTGGGCTTATACCCCAAAGAGATACTAAAGAAGGGAAAGGGACCTGTATGTGCCAAAATGTTTGTGGCAGCCTTGTTTATAGTGGCTAGAAACTGGAAAATGAATGGATGCCCATCAATTGGAGAATGGCTGGGTAAATTGTGGTATATGAATGTTATGGAATATTATTGTTCTGTAAGGAATGACCAGCAGGATGAATACAGAGAGGCTTGGAGAGACTTACATGAACTGATGCTAAGTGAAATGAGCAGAACCAGGAGACCATTATACACTTCGACAACAATATTGTATGAGGATGTATTCTGATGGAAGTGGATTTCTTTGACAAAGAGACCTGAGTTTCAATTGATAAATGATGGACAGAAGCAGCTACACCCAAAGAAAGAACATTGGGAAACGAATGTGAACTATCTGCATTTTTGTTTTTCTTCCCGGGTTATTTTTTACCTTCTGAATCCAATTCTCCCTGTGCAACAAGAGAACTGTTTAGTTCTGCACACATATATTGTATCTAGGATATACTGCAACATATCTAACATATATAGGACTGCTTGCCATCTAGGGGAGGGGGTGAAGGGAGGGAGGGGAAAAATCGCAACAGAAACGAGTGCAAGGGATAATGTTGTAAAAAAAATTACCCTGGCATGGATTCTGTCAACATAAAGTTATTATTAAGTAAAATAAAATAAAATATTAAAAAAACAAGCATTTATTTAGTGACTACTATATATCAAAGATACAAAAATAAAACTCAAGTGTAGGTCCTGTTTTCTCTCCAAGAAAGTACTTATTCTAAAGGGATGTGGAGGAAGAACAGTTCAAAGAAAAGTAAATCTCAAGTAAAAAACACAAATGAGTTCCTGAGGAATCGGAGGAAATCCTAAATTTATTTAGGCTCAGAAACTTACAAGCTGTTTGACCATGAGCAAGTCATATAACTCTGCCTATTTCCTCATCTATAAAATGAGCTGGAGGAGGAAATGGCAAACCCCTCCAGAATTTTTGCCAAAAAGAACCTAAATGGAGTCATGAAGAGCTGGACACAAATGATAATGAAATATAGAACTTAATGAAAAATGACTGAGCAAAAATGTACCAAGAACTAGGAAGTTCAGGAGAAGCTTGTGATAGATTACGCTAGAAGGGACTGTGTTGCAGACTTCCAACCTTAATTAACAAAGGAATGCTGGATATGGACAACAAGAAGTAAGGCAGTTCTCTATAACTAATCATATTTGAGAGAATAATATACAATTACCATGAGAAGGTAGGCTGGATCTAGGTTGTGAAAGGCTTTTTAAAAGGCAAACAGAGCTAGTTCTATAAATAGGGAACCACTGAAATCATCAAAAATTTATTAAGCACCCAATATATGCCTAGGGATGGAAAGAGAATAGCATCTTCCCTCACGGAGCTTACTTTTTATTGGAGGAAACAACGTGAGGAAATGCAGGCATGTGTGTGATATATGTGATGGAGAGTATTGTGACTATACATGTGTGTACCTGCGAATACAGTAAGTCATTGGGGGATATGTTATTAGCCATCAGGGATGTGAAGGTATAATTCAGGGAAGGCCTTTTGTTGCAGCTGGCACATGAGCTGATTTTACATTTTACATTTGTTATCTATAAAATATATGGAAGATAGATAGGAGAGGAGAAATAAATATTCCAAGCATGAAAAGCATTTAGGAAGCCATTATAGTAATCCAGCTAAAAGATATCAATGAAATCCAGAACTTAGGCTTTCTTCATGTGTTTAGAGAGAAAGAGATGGTAGAGATGAGGAGATGTTGAAGAAGTAAAATGAATCAAGTATTCATTAAGTGCCAACTATGTACCAATCAACAAACATTTATTAATGGATTGTTATATGCCACACACTGTGCTGCAGTCTGGAATAGAAAGAAAGGCAAAAATACAGTTCACCTTTTAATGGGGGAAGCAACCCGTAAATGACTATATACATACAAGATAACATATCATGTAAATGAAAGATAATCCCAGAGAAAAGGCATAAGAAATTGGGAAAGGTCTCCATTCTGTCACTCTGCTACTTAGTAAACTTCAGTGGCACTTTATGGCCCTGTTGTCTCCAACAACAAATACAAAATGTTCTATTTGGCATTCTAGACTTTTAGAACCTCAATCTACCTCTTCTACCTTTTTTCTTTCATTTTACTCTCAAACCCACATATTACTAAGACATTGGCTTTTCCATGAATAAAACAATTTATTTCTTGGTTTGGGGTATCTTCACCCATACCAGGAATGCCCTCCTTCCTCAGCTTTATCTACTGAACACCTGATCTTTTGTTTTAATTTCAATGGAAAGTCCATCTTAGCCTTCCTTGACTCTTCAATTATAGTGCCTCAGTTAATCATTTCCTAGTTATCTTATATGTAGCTTGCATATTTATTTGCATTAGAGACAAATGATAGTACACACCTTAAGGGCAGGGACTGTCTTTTGCCTCTTTTCATATCCCCAGCACTTAGCTTAAAACTTGTCACTTATTAGGCAATTAATTATGTTTACTGATTAACTGATTAAAGGAAGCCCAGAGGGAGTACTTTCCAAACATGGGGACAGATAATGCAAATGTTCAAAGTTGAGAGATTAAAATATAATTTATGAGGAATACCAGATAGGCCAATGTATCTGAATTTGGGGAGTCTATGAAGGGATTTAAAGTATAAGGGAAAAAAATCAAAAGTTTGGAATGGGGACAGGTTGTGAACATCTTTGAATTCCAAACTGGAGGTTGTGTATTTGATCCTGAAATAGTGAGCCATTGTGTTTATTTGACATCAAGGGAATAGGAGAGGTGACAGGATCAAAATAGCAGCTAATTGGGTGAGATCAGAGTCAGGGACACCAACCAGAAGGCTATTAGAGTAGTCAAGAAGTTATTAGGGCTTTTACTAGAGCTGTGGCTGAATGAATAGAGAAAAGGATGTATATACAGGTGCTGTAAAAGGAGAAACAATATTTAACAATAGATATGTAAGATGGTGAGTAAGGAGTGAAGAAGAGTAAATAAAATTGAGAAGACTAAATGAGGAGGAGTAATAAGGAGATGCTGAGATTGCAAGCCTGAGTGAGTTGTTTAATGGTATGCTTGAAAATATTAGGAAGGAGGAAACATTTTGGAGGGAAAGCTCAATTAATTCCTTTTTTAACATGTTAGATTTGACATACCTATGGTATATGCAATTTGACATGTCCAAAGGGCCCCTGTTAGGACTAGAACTCAGTGGAGATAGTAGGACTGGGCATCACATATACAAAACATGAACCCATGGTGACTAATGCAATAACTAAGCAAAATAATAGAGAGAAAAAAGAAAAGGGCCAAGGATAGAGACTTGGGTACTCCCAGAGTCTTGGACAATTCCAAGTTTTCCCACAGGAGGATTAATAGATGGGGTCTTAATAAAGATCTAGCAAAGGAGACTGGAAATATATAAAAGAGAGAGCATCATCTAAGAGGATTTGGTCAGTGATTGACTGTCAAAAGACTAGAGAGAGAAAAAAATGAAGATAAAGAAGTCAAATTCAACAAGAGATCACTGGCAAAAGAGTATATACACAGTAACTTATTACTGAATTGTTCAATCATGTAAAACTCCTTGTGACCCAATGGACAGCAATATGTCCATGAGATTTTCATGACAAAGATAGTAATGGTTTGCCATTTTGTTCTCCAGTAGATTGAGGCAAACAGAGATTGTCACAAAGCTAATAGTCCAAGGCCAAATTTGAATTAGTCTTCTTGCTTCCAGACACAGCACTATCTGCTTAGTCAACTAGCTATCTTACACTCCAAAAAAAAACAAAAACAAAAACAAAAGTGAATGTAACAAAATTATAAAAATCAAAGAAAACTCAAAGGAAGAAATATAAGGAGATACCCCTACAATACTCCTTCATGGAGGTGGAAGGTTCACAAGTGTTAACATAACACATGCTTTTGGACTTTTTCAATGTATTAGTCAGTTCTGATGACTTTTGCTTTAAAAAATACTTTGATATATGGGATTGCACTCTGGGAGAAGTAAAGAAAAGAATACAGAGGATAATTAGGAGGATGTAAAAAACAGAAAATATTATTAGAAACATTTTTAAAAGATATCTTTGGTAATCTAAAAGGATTTAAGATATAGCATATTTAATCCATGTCCTAAGGATTCAAATAGCACATTGAATATCTTACAAAAATTTCTTAATTCTATGCTCTGTTCAGGCACAAGTTTATCAAGCAAAATTTTATATAATTTAAGATTAATCTACTTCCAAATAATGCCAGCTTTAGTGAGGTCCAAAATGGCATAGTTCTCCCATGTTCTCTAACATGGTTCTGCCCCAAGTCAATTTTAGGTAATATTTACAGTAATCTAAAAGAAGAAAATTACAATATATAAAAATTAATTTCTGGCTTAATATTTCATTATAGTTACACAATCAAGGCACCATACCATTTTCTCCTGGACCACTGCCCTTAAGAAATCAGTGGAATTCCTCCCAGAATCTTAATAGAGTGGAAGGTAGCAACGAGGCAGCAAGAATATTTCTCTTTCAGTGGAATATAAGGCATTTCCTTTAAATTCATCTTACTCTAACTTTGAATTGTCTCAGAAACCTCTGTCAAACAAGAGCTGTATTTCACATAGACTAAAGTAAATTCGGAGAAAATAGTTTTAGCTGAATGATAAGAATAGAATCCATATTGCAAAGAGCTTGGAAACAACTGAGAAGTGGGAATACCTAATACATCACTTTCTCAAGCAGTTTAGCTAAGAATAAGAGAAGTAATATGGACAAGACATCTTAAAATTTTTCTACTTATGATATCTTTTCACCTGAGAAATTTTTAATGTTACTTCAGTCATTTAGGTACTTAAAACATATATATATAAATGATACATATATAATATACATATATGTATCATTTACTGATTCCCACATTCAGTTACTTAACCCCATATGGGGTCATGACCCATTAAAAATAAGGTACTACTGCTAAAGAAACAGTTGAAAACTAGATATGCTTTTTAAAAAATTATTGAAGCTTTTTATTTACAAAGCAATGCATGGGTAATGTTTCCAACACTGACCCTTGCATAACCTTTTGTTGCAAATTTACCTCTCCCTCCAGTCCTTCCTCTAGCTGGCAGGTAGTCTAATACATGTTAAATATGTTGAAATACATGTTAGATCCAACATATGTATACATATTTATACAGTTATCTTGTTGCACAAGAAAAATCAGATCAAGAAGGAAGAAAAAGAAAAACTGAGAAAGAAAACACAATGCAAGCAAATAATAAGAGAGAGAGAGAGAGAGAGAGAGAGAGAGAGAGAGAATGCTGCTATTTTGTGTTCCACACTCTGTTCCTATGGTTCCCTGGGTGTAGATGGCTCTCTTCATCACGGAACAATTGTAACTGGTTTGAATCATCTCATTGTTGAAAAGGGCCACTTCCACCAGAATTGATCATCGTATAGTCTTCTTGTTGTCGTGTATAATGATCTCCTGGTTCTGCTCATTTCACTTAGCATCAGTTCATGTAAGTCTCTCCAAGCCTCTCTGTATTCATCCTGCTGGTCATTTCTTACAGAACAATAATATTCCATAACATTCATATACCACAATTTACCCAGCCATTCTCCAATTGATGGGCATCGACCCTGTTTCCAGTTTCCGGCCACTACAAAAAGGGCTGCCACAAACATTCTTGCACACACAGGTCCCTTTCCCTTCTTTAGTATTTTTTTGGGATATAAGCCCAGTAGAAACACTGCTGGGTCAAAGGGGATGCTTGATACCTTTTGATAACTTTTTGAGCATAGTTCCAAACTGCTCTCCCAAATGGTTGGATCCATTCACAACTCCACCGACAATGCATCAGTGTCCCAGAAAACTAGATATGTTGATTCAGGCATGTTTATAATAGGATCTCTTAAGAATGTATAGCAAAAAGTAGAGGACAAAGCCCAGGACAGAATTCTGAAGTACTTATATATGAATTGGAGACTTGATATAACTGGTGAAGCTGCAAAAGATTCCAAGAAGAACTTATCCGACAAATAGAAAAGATTGTGTATGTGTCATGAAAACAGAGGGAAGAAAAAATTCAAAAGAATGGAATCATCATATTTTAAAATCTTACACAAAGGTTAAAAAAAGATAATGACAGAAGAGTCCATTGGATTTGGCAGTAAGCAGGTCATTGCTGACTTGAAGAGAGCAATATCCCTTAAGTGGTGAAAACAAAAGCCAGAATTAAAACTGAAGGCCTTTGACCAGAGTGGATATCTTTTATTGAGAGAACAGAATTCTTTCTCATGCACCACATATACATGGTTAAGGCTATCCAATCTAAAAATTAATTTTTCTCCAATGGGAAAATGTTTCATTTAAAGTTTTTAATTACATAGACAAAGGAAATTTTATTTGAGTTTTGAAATAGCTGGTAAATTTAGTCAATTCAATTAAACATATCTACTATTGGCTGAATTGTGAGGGGAGCTGCCAAGTTGATTTTTTGACTAAATTAACTAAAAATCAAAATATTCAGAATATCCAGTTTACTAACCACACACTGATAGAACTCTGCTTTGAGAGGGAAACAAACAAAAAAGGCTTTATAAAAACTATGACCTCTTTCTATTCATCCAATTGACTGTTATTATTATGGCAAATAGACAAAGAACTAGATAAATTTAAAAAAATATTCCTTTTCATGGCTGGAAATCTTCAGAGAATAAAAAGGTCTTTAATCTAAAAAAATCAAATAAAACTGTTCAAAGAATTAGTATCGTAGCAAAGCAGAGAATAAAAATTTAGACATCTTGAATTTAATACTAATTCCCTTCTAGTAATAATTTTCAAATTCCTTTGTGAAATGCCTATGCTGGAACATTTCTAGGAATTTTCATAAAAGACAACGCAGAAGTTATATTAGATTCATATTATTTTTCTCTTATCTATCTTCAAAACTGGTGAATTGTTCATGACAAAGTTTAGCCTTCTTGGTGATAACTTTTTTTTTACATTCTCTATAAAATAGACATTTTATCCCTTTATCTCCCTGCCTGCTTCTTTCCTTTCTCTCTTTTCTTTTTGTCTCTGTTTTTTGTTCTCTCTCCTTTTCTTTTCTTTTTTTTCTTCCCTCCCTGTCTTTGTCTCTTTGTCTCATGCAATCCACAGAATACACAAATTTCACCAATTCTTTGGGGAAAAACTAGCACAAATGAGTAGGAACAATTATTTATCAGCTCAATTTATCCAATAAATTTGAAATTTTTTGTCCATGTTTTTACACTGACAGCTTTATATCTGCATATATATTTTTTCAGGGAAAAACCATTTAGAAAATACTTCCACATTTAGCAGATTAGTTGAAATGATAAATGCTGGAGGGATATGGGAAAATTGGGATACTAACGTTGTTGGTGTAGTTGAGACTGAAACAACTATTTCAGAGAATAATTTGAATTTATCCCCCCTCCAAATTATAAAACAGGATATACCCTTTGACCCCACAATATCACAATTAAGTATGGCTCCCAAGGTGATCAGGAGAAAAGGAAAAGTACTTTTATAAGTGGTTTAAAAAAACTGCTTCAGAATTTGAGGGCAAAAAATATTAAGAATTCCTTGCCTAGAAGTGGACAGAGGGCTCATTCAGTTTTTAATAATTTTATCTCCATATTATTCATGCATCTCTGTATATGTTATTAACCCACATTAGAACATAAACTACTTTATTAGAGACTATTTTTTTTTCTATTCCCACAGCTTCTTTACTGTAAATGCTTGTTGGCTTATCAGCTTAGGCATGATTTAGAATTAATGACATATGCCTAATATTACTAGAAAAGAATATGATTCTTCAGGAAGGGTCCATTGAAGAGATCTTCTAGGGAATCTTTGGTGCTTAATGTTGTCTTTTCTCACCTTATAGCATTATATGTAAAGATGTAGCTCATGAATTTTTCTCTTTGGAGGAAAAGAACAAATGCAGCTTGAAAAAAATGAGAGAAATTATTATTAACAACCAATGATTTAAGGATATTTGTATTTCCCCTTTTTGTCTTTTATTCTCATTTTAAGACCTCAGTCTCTGAAAGCTGAGCTAATTTTCTCTGCTATGGACACCCTACTCAGGTGGGGCAGCTATTGTACTCCATTCTGGATTGGGCAAGGATAATTTCTTTGAATAGATTGCCCGAGGCTGGAGCAAACTTAGAAGTAAATGACATAATCAAAGTTCAGGTCCAGTCCCTATATAATACTCATTGTCTCATTGTTAGCCAATCAGAATTCATTGCCAACTCACTACAACTCTTGCTACGGTGATGTCTGTAGTCAAAGGGAGAGATGCTCAAATGACCATGCTTTTATTAAAATACTGGCATAAGTGATTCAATTACACAGAAATTATGTCTCTCAAACCTTTTTAAACACCATAATAAGTATTATTCAAAATAAGTGAGGATCTACAAAAGATAGCAAAATAAAGATAGGAAGTGTATTGGAGGGGAAAGGCAGTAAAAAATATTGCCACTGCTTAACATATAGTGCCTGGCACATAGTGTATGCTTAATAAAGGTAACTAAAGAAAAGCTAGAACTTTTCTCAGAGCAATATATCTCCTACTTAAAATCTTCAACCATGGTTCCTGGGTCTTTGGGAAATCTTAATTAACCACACAGATACTTTAAAAGAAAATTTTGGAGAGACTTTCTATCACCTTTATTATGTATGAATTCAATTAGTTCTATGAGAGGAAGTGTCTTTCTCTCAGGTATGCTGGAGCCAATTGAAACTGACTGATGAAATCCAAATAATAAATTTTCAATGTGAGTGTTCACATCTTATAAATTAGAAAATGCTACAGAGCTCAATTTATTGTTTTGTTAATTGTTTAGACTTACAAAGAAAATGTTAATAATGCAAATTAAACCTAAAAGTTTTGTCAGTCATGTTTCTCCCTTCACCAAGAAACTATTATTAAAGTTTACCAACACAACACTGGACTCATCTACTTGAATAAATGCCTATACTTAGAGTATCTCTGTGAATTTGTTATTTGATGGAAGTGGATCACATTTATCATTGTAAATCCTTCAGAATTGTCTTGGATTGTTGTATTGCTGTGCATAGTTAAGTCATTCACAATTGATCAATGTATAATACTATTTGTAGAGTGTTCTTCAGTTTCTGTTCATTTCCCTTCCCATCTGATCATCTAAAAGTATCTGCTCATCATTTCTTATGGCAAAACAGTATTCCATGGCAATCATAAATCACAATTTGTTTAGGCTTCCCTAAGAAGAGCTGTTATAAATACTTGTATATATGTAGGTCTCTTTTCCTTTTTATTTATCTCTTTGAAATACAGACCTAGTATAGTAGTATTGGTGAGTAAAATGGGACAAAAACTTTGAGCATAATTACAAATTGTTCTTCAGAGTAGTTGACTTAGTTCACAACTTCACCAATAGCTTATCAATGTTTCAATTTTTCCACATCCCCTACCAACATTTTTCATTTTCCTTTTCTGTCATTAACCAAACAGAAAGTTGTGGGGTGATACTTCAGAGTTGTTTTACTTTGCATTTCTGTAATCAGTAGTGATTTAGAGCATTTTTTCATGTGAATATAAATAGCTTTGATTTCTTTGAAAAATGTCTATTCTTGTGATTTTGGGGGAAATTACTTGTATTCTTATAAATTTTACTCTAAATAATCCTAGCTCCTTTGCTCTCTGAAATATCATATTCCAAGCCTTCTAATTCTTTAATGCAGAAGCTGCAAATCTTAACCTATCCTGAATGTAGCCCCGTGTTTTTTGAATTGTTCCTTTTTGGCTACTTGTAATATTTTCTCTTTGATATGGAAGCTCTAGAATTTGGCTATAATATTCTTGGGTGTTGCCATCTGAGGGTCTCTTTTAGTAGGTAATCAATAGATTTTTCTATTTTAATTTAACCCTCTTTTTCTAAGATATCAAGGCAGTTTCCCTCATAATTTCTTGAAATATGATGTCTAAACTGTTTTATTTATCATGACCTTGAAAGTAGTCCAATAATCTTTAAATAATCTCTCTTCAATCTGTTTTTTAATAGGTCGGTTTTTCCAATAAGGTATTTCACATTTTCTTCTATGTTTTCATTTGTTTGATTTTGTTTCTTGATATCTCATGAATCATTAATTTCCTGTCACTTGCTCAATTCTTATTTTTAAGTAATGTTTTCTTCAGTGAGCCTTTATAACTTCTTTTCCATTTGGCTTATTCTTCTTTTTAAGAAGTTTTTTTTTTTTTACTTCAGTGAATTTTTGCACCTCTTTTTCCATTTGACCAATTCTTGTTTTTATAGAATTTTTCTTCAGTACTGTGACTCTTTTACCTTTGCCTATTTTAATTTTTAAGGTATTATTTTCTTCAAAAGTTTGTCTCCTTTACCTATCCATTAACTCTTTTTCATGATTTTCTTGCATCATTCATTTCTTATCCCAATTTTTCTTCTTCCTCTGAGGCTTTGAGGAGATATTAAGCTACGGTAATACTTAAGTATTATGTTACTTTCTCAATGATGTGTGCATCACTTCAAAATATTAGGGTGGACATTTCTAGTACAATGGGCATGAAGCTGTGGTTAGGGAGTAATATCAATTCATAGCTTTCTTTGAGACTCTGAATACAGTAGTTTTGACTATATTGACTTCTAAATTGATGTTTTGAGCTTTTCTTTCACCATAAGAATTTTCTATAGTGGGACTGTTTTGTTTGTTTATTTGTTTGTTTGCTCATTTTTTCCATCTTATTTCCTAATTTTCAACTGTTGGGTCTATTCTTTGGAGGAAAGGAGGAAGTGGGAGATTGTCCCAAGCTTCAGGATTTTTTGTGACAGAGTGAGAGCCAGAGCGAGAGCAAGAGGAGAGGGGAGAGGGAGGGAGGGAGCTATTTTTATTCTACAAATAAGGGGAAATTATATCTATCCTTCCTTTACAAGACAATAATATCAACATCTATGAATTGAATGATACACAGGAAGTTGACAAGAGCCTTAACTCATTTTACAATAATACAATTTGAAGTTTTAAGGAGACTAGATAATAATTATAATAGTATGTTTAAAAGATTAAAGACAGAAGCAGCAATTAGAATCTTTGATTGTAGCCTAAAACATATGACAAAATGAAGCCAATGAGATCTGTTTTTAAGATTATTATAATTTTTCATGTATTTGTGATATCTTCAGTGTGAATATTCCTTTGATGAGGCTCCAACAACCCTTCAGGCATCAACCCTGACTCAGACAAAATCCCTTTCCATCCATACTACACCATCAAGGATGCCCTAGGCCTAATCCACTACTCCTTGTACTCCTTTTAGCCTTATTCTCACCAGATTTGCTTGGAGACCCAGACAACTTTTCACCAGCTAACCCTCTAAACACCCCTTTATCCTTTACTAATCAGTTTTCATGAGTTACTATGTTCAAAATGTCATCACCTGGTAGCTAAATCTCTGGTGATGAACCTGCCCCTCCATACACAGAGACGTGTGACAAACATATAATGCATTATTTGGGACATAGCTACATCCTTCTGTCTTGGTAGGATCTGCTGAAACTTGTACAGCATCGATTTTGAAAACAAAAATCACTTTCAGGTCATGAAATAGTAAAGATAGAAATGCAAGTATGATATTTTCCTAGAACCCAGTCTTCTTTGCTTCCTGCAGAATGTTCTTGATATGAGATCCATCCCTAGGTTATAAATATTTTGTGTGTCATCATTTTCTCCTACCAGTATGTTATCTTTTAAAAGTTATAGGATGCACAATTCAGAATAAATACATTTTGATTTAACAAGATTAATTTATCTCACTAACATGGGAGAGCAGTTGACTTTTTTTTGAGGTAACCATACTCCTTTCCATCAGGTCTCTTCTCCATCAATGGTTCTGATTTGCTCTATTCCAAACATTGCTTTCCATTACTCAATGCTGGGTACTATCTCACCTTCCATCCAGTCATGGAATCTATTCATTCTCATGGTTATCTAACAGCATATGCAACATCCGCTAAGGATACTATAGTAAAAATCTTTCATCAATTTTTTAAACCACCTCTATTGTTCACTTAAGGATGTTGGGGTTTATAAATCTTTCCCATGCAGAGGAGTGAGTTCATTCAGTCTGTTCTAGCACACTTCTCTTCTTGTGCCTCAAATAACATGTTGGCTTTAGAGCAAACTGCAACTCAGTCTACTCTATCTGAGAGAGTTGTTGTGATTAAAAATCCCCTCCCTAGAAAAATGCAGCTTTATCAGCCAATATTATTATTTTATGATTTTGAAGTTTTCTCGTCAGTCTTTTAACCCAGATGGAATGCTTTTCCTCCTCACCTCTACCTCTTAACTTCCCTGGCTTCCTTCAAGTCAGCTGAAATTCCACTTACTATAAGACCCTTTTTCAGTTCCCCATAGACCCTGTACTGCTAGTGCCTCCTCTATGAGGTTACCTACTATTCATTTCATATATATATACATATATATATATATATATATATATATATATATATAGTGTGTGTGTATGAGCATATATTAACAACTATGATAGAAATAGATATAATATAGTTATTTGAATAATGTGAGTTCTTTAAGGGCAAAAATCATGTTGTGTTTTTTTTCTGATTTAGTATCCCCGTTGGTTAATTAAGCATAGTGCCTGTAATTTAATAACCCCAATAATGCTTCTTGTTTTTGTTGATGATCATGGAGTACTCTTGTCTGATCAACTATATTAGGAAGTAAATAAATTTAGGGCTGCTCTTAGAATTTTTCTTGGGACTCTCAGTTTGTATCATCAAAAGTCTTTTTAGCTGCCTTCTTTTCTACCATCTACTTTCAACTGTCAACTAACAGTAAGAAACACATTTTAATTTTTAGTTTTATCCTATCTCTAAACTGAGATAAATCTCTGGGGAGCTTATTTTCTCAGGAAAAAAAAAAAGAGAGATTGAGAGATACTGTGGTAAGGAAATTTTTAATCTCATCTCAGGAGTCACTTCATTCTATGCAAATAGCAATTGCTGTACTGCCTAGAGAATTCTAAAAAGCTATAGACCTTTTTTCCCCATTTCTTCTCTTCAACATTCACATTTTGGTGGCTCTCTCTCTGCCTGTATTGACATGTGTCTTTATGTGTCTGTCTCTCTTGTCTTTCCCTCTTTTCCTCTTCCTTCTTCCCCCATCCCTCTTTCTTTTCCTTTACCCCCTTTCCCTCCCTCCCTTTCTCTCTTTTCCCCCCTTCTCTTCTCTTTTCTTTTTCTCTCCATCTCTCTCACATTTTTCTACCTTTATATGTTTCTATTTCTTCTAATAGCAAGAAATATTGCTATTTCAATATTTCAAATATCAAGCTATAGATAGATATAACCAAACAGTAGTGCTGTAGATTTGAGAAGATACTACCAAAGACATTTCTGTTCATTTAGAATTTAACACAACAAACTGTTCAATAAAGGCTCTTCCTCATTTTCATTTCCTGGGGAAAACTAATAAAAATGTACTAGATTTGGATCCCTCAAAATGTATTGAAATCCTTCTGACTCTGTGAGTTATTGTGTGCATTATTGTGTGACATTATAAAAGTCACTTGACCTCTCTAAATTTCAGTTTCTTCCATCTATAAAATGTGTGTGTTGAAGGGGCAACGAGAATAAGGTTAGACTAGTTGAATTTGAAGGCCATTTTAAATTTTAATTTGACTTTTCTAAGGTCTTTGAAGGCAGAAGCTGCTGAGTTTGTGTCTTTCAATACCCAACACTTAATATAGCTGCTTAGGTTTAGTATGTTTAATAAATAACTGTTGAATTGATTTCAACAAATTTTGGAAAAATTTAAGCTATCCAAACCTCTAGTGGGCTGCCTAAAGAGATGGTTTGTGTAATAGAAGCTGGATAGTCATTTGCAAGGTATTTTGCATTGTGTAAGTTCTTTTGTATGTTTCTTGGACTACCTGGTTGCTGAGATCACTTCTACACCTTCAATTCTATTCTGTGACTCTACACATTGAATTGAAGAGCCTTAACTGGAGCTTATCTTAAAAAGTGAGAGTGGTAGATAACAACCAATTAGGAGAGGAAAGAGTTTCATGAATCTTTTAACAAGGAAACCATCAAATAAACTATAAACTGATTTTTGCTTCATTTTAGTTGTATTGAATTGGAAAATGGGTCATTGAAGTTCTGGGAGAGAGATTAACAGAGACTGTTAGGAATATGTTTTATTATAAATAAAAATGTCATGATTTAGAATCATATGGTTTCTCCTCATGTGTTGATAATCGAATTCTGTCATATGGATATGTAATGTTGTTAAATGTACTCCTCTATACTTCTGTGATATATTTTTCAACTAATTCTGAAATTAAAAAAAAATTCTCCTGGTAGCAATTTGATATGGTTTGTTAGTTTGTGTCTTATAAAAAATAAACCAGTTAAATGCATCTCTGGAGAAGTTTTAGTGATAATTGAAAAACTAGTATGTTTTCAATTTAACTTCTGCATAACTGAGCCAAGAAGCTAGTTCTATCATATGAAATAACAGGGATTCAATTCTCTTCATGATCTTTGGTTTTAATCATTCCATTTATTCATAACTGTAGTAAGAATATTGTTTGGATAAATGAGACAGTAAAAATCCGAATCTTAGAAATAACTTTAAGTGAAATAATTAAGGGAGAGCTGGGTAGCACAGTGAATAGAGATGGATCTATAATCAGGAAGCCAGCTTCCTCAGTTCAAATCCAGCTTCAGAGACTTACTATTATATGATCTTGGGAAAATCACTTTACCCTGTTTGCCTTGAGTTTCTTCACCTCTAAAATGAGCTGGAGAAAGAAAATACAAACCAGTCCAATATTTTTGCCAAAGAAACTCCAAATGGGGTCATGAAAAATCAGACATGAATGAAAAAATATTGAACAACAATTGAGATTGTAAAAATAATACACTTAAATATAACAGAATTGAAAACAATATTTATTTTAATATGGCAAATGTTTATAATTGTAATGAATGGATATTAAAATTTTATCACATAAATTTCAACATTTTTAACTTATAATTAGTTACTTTCCACAAAAAATAATTTGAACATATATTTCTGGTCCCTGAGTATTAATCAAAGATTTAAAGTTGGGAAGGACTTCATAGGCCATTTAATCCAATATTAATCCACTCATTTAATCATTCTAATAATATTGTTTATTCAACTGTTTAACAAGTTGTTGTAGGAGGTAATGGGTTCTGTCTTACTGGAAATGATAGACTTTTTGTAGGTAGGGATTACAGATATTCAATACTAGCTCTTTCTTTGGTTTCAGAGATATGCTGTCTTGGTTCTCTTCTAACTATCTTTTCTCCTTTCTGATTCCTCATGCACTTCTTGATCTCTTGTTATTTATCCAAGTTCCTCAGTAATTAGGTTATTGTCTTCTACCTTATCCCCAATTGTCTTAAGTTCCTACCTTTTATCCCAATTCTCCAGTGACCAGATTACTTGCTTAGTGTCTCAGTTGTATAAACATTTGTTGCCTATGCTTGACTCCTTGGAGTTAGGTTCTCTTATTTTCTCCCTAATCTAGATTATCTTGATGTCTTGAGTCTTATAACTGTCTGAACTCTTAAAATATTTCAAATCAGAACACATGTGCACACACACATGCGTATATAAATATATACATATTTATGTATACATAGATACATACACATATAGCTAAACTTACTAGCCTTCAGCAGTCAATGAGATATCTTCTCAAGAGAAATTGTAGTACCAGAGAAACTGAGGAGAGTAGAGACTGGTTTAATTTTAAAATGGAGAGTTTTAATAAGCTAGCTTACCATACGGAAACATGTTCTAAAGCACATGGTCCAGAGAAACTGAGGTGCAGAGCTTATATAGTGTTTAACTAAATAGGGTTTGCAAACAGAATACAGAAGCTGACTATACAATTAGCATCTTGCAGCTATTTGGGGGGAAACATTTTAAAAGCAGAACAGGGAAACAAAGGCAGGTGAGGGTGGCAAGGACACTGGGAAGATAGGAGCTATCATTTCAGTGAAGGAAAAGCCCGTCAGGATATGAGAAGATAACTTTAAACCTTGACAGGATAGGAAGCAAGATAGGAAAATAATCTTGTCGAGGCAAGAGATAGCAAGGTGTGGGACAATATTCAAAATCCTGAGGAAGGGGAGGGATCATCCTAGCAAGGATGGAGATAGGGAAGCGGGCATCTGGATGATGTTTTTCTCTGCTATCTTTCATTGTGACACAAAGGTATGTAAAAAAGGGGGGTCGGAGTCTCAAGGTTTGGGGCTTTCTTCTAAACTTAATTTTCCCAGATCTAATTGCAAGAAGCGGGGGCTATGGCCTATTATCCAGAGCTCAACAAAATATTAATAAATAGGACTATGAATAAAGGACCTATATACCCAGAACAGTGAACATTTTCTTCCTTAAATTGACTTCTTATAGAACTTGGACATTCAGGCCTGGTAACAAAATCTCATCTCTGTTTCCTAAGAAAATGGAGAACACAGTTCAGGACTTTTTTTACCAATACAAATAATGAAGTTGAGAAATATCCTGTAGATAGAAAGAGGAAACTGGAAAACTGGCCATACTTAGTAATATCTGAGGCCTGATAGATAATAAATTTCTACACAAGTGGATTGGTCCCAGAAGAATTTGCTGTGTCACTGAAAATTATTATCTGACATATTGTCTGTGTCTGGCTGGTCAGAACTTTATGCTTGATAAACAAATGTGGAAGATGTTTACCATAGTAATCAATTAATCAACTATTAAAACCTAGTATGTATCAGGAACTATCATGAGTACTGCAAAGAATGAAAACTTTTCCTAAAACAAATTTGAATTGTCCAATAGTTGATCAGTGATGCTGCATAGAAGTTCAGGGAAGAGATAAGTGGAAACATAGATCTGGGCAGTAACTTAATAGAGATGATAAACAAACCTATGGTCCCCTTTCAAGAGAGTATACAGAAAATAAAAAAGGACTAAATCAGATTCTGGAACCCTGACCAAAACAGAGTCATTTTCTTCCTTTGGCACATTGCAACAGCCCCTGGTTCTCCAGGAAAATCTTTAAATAAAAAACTTAAATATAGCTCTTACGTAGGTTTCTTCAAATAGGGTCTCCAACTCCTACACAGGAGCTAGATATATTTAAAACATACTGTGTATGGTTCAGCCTTTATTTCACCCCATAAACTCAAGGGAGTCACAGTAGACAGAAAAGAGAGGACTCACTCTAAGATAAACACACTTTTGAGAGCTATTGAGGATATATTCCCCTTCTTAAAGAGCTATACTGAGTAACTCATAGTAACATTAGCAAGATGCAGAGATCTCCACCTTCACCTTATTCCCCAAAAACATGATTTCCTTACTTTAGCTCCCCATAAGTCTTTTGGAAATACTCTTCCTTCTGCAAGTATGTAATGCTGATTAAATCTTCTCCAAGAAGTTATGTGTGAGCCCAGGGTCTTTGGGGTTCTAAGCCACAGAAGACATGAGGTTTGAATTATACAATTTCTGTCACATTTGCTTTATTATCTTTCAAGGCAAAATTGTGGAATCTCTTTATTTTATATCTTAACAAAATAAGGGGAAGATGCAGTGATGTAGGGGAGTGGTGTTGAATAGAAAAAAAGTCCCTGTTAGCTGTGTGTTGACTTAAAAAACCACAAATTAACATTATCTACATAGTATTTTATGTACTTTGATAAACATTTGCAAATTATAGTTTCATCTAGTTCTGGCCATTGGTTTTGCCTCTCCTGGACCTGACATTTTGACATTTATGCTGTAGGATATAGGGCTGGCCTTGAATTCAGGATGAACTGGATTCAATTCTCAATAGTACCATATCCTTAAAAATTGTTTAACTTTCACTTTCAATGTCCCATCTATTTCTCTAAGACTCTTATATTGCAGAGAAAGTGATAATCTGAATTAAGTAGAGGGAATCTCCACCCTGGAAATTTCCTATATCAATGAAATTACAGACTGGTTTAAAAATAAATAATTCTCTCTCTATCTTTGTCTCTGTATCTCTCTCTGTCTCTCTCTTTTTCTCTCTCTCTCTCTGTCTCTCTCTGTCTCTCTCTCTCTCTCTCACACACACACACACACACACACACACACACACTGTCTCTGTCTATCTCTTTCTTTCTCTCTCTCTCTGTCTGTCTCTCTCTCTCCTCTAAGAAACAGGATTTTTTTTCAGTCTTTTCAAGAAATGCCCCTACTTGGTAGAGAATAACTTGAAACATTTTAGTTTAAAGGAATTGAATTTGAGAACTGTGATAGAATGTAATTTTATTAGACTGTGCCAAGAAATAGTATAATTTAACACATGTGCTTCCAGAGTTTCTTTTATTGAGGATAAATGTCATATTTGACTTTAATGTGGAATATGCTTTTCTCTCAGAATGTATTTTTTAATTTTTCTGTAGCAGTGTAGCTGCTGTTGCTATGCCATCAGCTCTGTTGCTATGGGGGATACCTTGGGTGTTTGCCAGATCAGCATCGGTTATTTCAGTGCCCTTATGTTCCTGGTTGACGTTTTTTCCTATGTTGAGCCATGCTGTTTGACTTAATTTGATTGTTAGGCCCAATAAAATAGATCAGCTTTGGAGAAGCTAAAGTTAGCTATAGAGAGACAGATGCAGAACCTCTCCTGTAGAAGGCTTGTCGTGCATTCAAAGAATTTGTGTAAAGCAAACATATACATTTACAAATCCACATGCTAGTATAAATGGTTATATATTTAGAAACTCATATTTAATATACATACACATCCAAGAGATGACTATTAACCAGTGAAACTGACTTCACTTGCAAAAATCATTAGTTTATTTTTTCTAGTCATATACCTTTATATTTCAAAAGCAAGTAAGTTAAGAATTGAATTTGATAATACTAATGTATTTACAATACTCTGAATAGGAAGACACCTCAGATGACAGTGAACATTTTGGTCGGTTTCAATCTATTATCATCACTGGTGCCTTGGATTATAGTTTAATGTTCATTTTCCCAAATGAACTTTGTTCTTTGTGCTTTGTTCTTCTGAGGTCCAAAGAAACATAAAGAATTCCTAATTGTGTGATTAATCGTGGATCTCAATTAGTCCATCCTCCTCATTATACCTCCTGTTTTGTATGGTTTGGAGAATCTTTTTTTCTGTATCTCTCCAGTCTCTGAGAGTTTTAATAAATTGGTTGTAAGAGAAATCCAGCCAAAGATCTCATCATAGAAATTTCTTTTCCTAGTTCTTGTTATTCATGTATACCTAAACTGAAAGTTTGAGGACTTCAGACATCATCTGGCCTAATTAGCTCATTTTAAAGATGAGTAAGGTTGACAGAGCCTAGGGGAAGCTAGATAGATAGATAAAGCTCTGGGCCTGAAATCAGGAAAACCTGAATTCAAATTCTGCCCCAAATACCTACTAACTATGTGACCCTGGGCAAGTCACTTCACTCTGTTTGTCTCAGTTTCCTCATCTGTAAAAGAGCTGAAAAGGGACATGACAAACCACTCTATTATCTCTGTCAAGAAAACCCCAAATGGGGTCATGAAGAGTCAGGCATGAATGAAATGACTGAGCCACAAAGTCCACAGGAAGCAGAGTCAAGACTTGAACTTCTGATTACAAAATTCTAAGTTCTTTCCACTATTTCATACTATATATTTAGTATTAGATTAAGCAACAAAACCTGTTCACTAGTTAATCATTTAAGTAGAAAAGAGAAACAGTGTGCTGTTGTGAATTAAACTTTCTTCAAATGTTTTTTTACCTTTACTTGAGGATGAGTTATTTGCAAAATTATGATTTGTTCTTTGAAATATTAAACTCTGTTTAATATGGGAGAACCAATATATTAGCAATGTGGCATTTATTCTCATCCATCTATAGTCAAGAAATAATATTGAGGCTTGTTTTTCTGTCTGGGATAAGTAAATGCTTAAACTTCATTCCATCAGTCACAGAGCCACTTTCACTATTTATTTGTTAGCTTGGACAGATGTGCAGAACAACAGAATATGAGCACTACTTCCTGAAGCAGGGAACCTTTGGATGCAAATATTCTTTAAAGGTCATCTTATTCAACCCCTGTATTTGACATGGAAGAACCTGAGGACAAGAGAGGGTAGACAATTTGCCCAAGTAGAAAAATTATGATTTGAACACAGGGTCTGTAACTCCAAATGGAGTCTGGCCTTTCTACTGTATCTCACTGCCTTCTGCATATATCTAGGAATGGTTTCAAGAAATTATTTATATGGGCTCTTCTAGCCACCCCCCTTAAGCCCTTACTGCATAATGCATTTTTGAATATAGGCTAAACTTTTCATCTTAGCTAGGAAATAATAACAAAGGAGACCTTTGAGGTCATAAAACTTTCCTAGCTTGCTCTATGTTGGTAAAGCAAACAGACATTTGAAAATTCATATGTCAGTGTAAATGTGGCTATACTTTGAAGCTTGCTTCATTGTGCATGCAAGAGCTATGGGAAAATCAAAGGATGCACAAGCAATATGTAAATAGCAGAACTGAAAATACATGGCCTTTTGTTCTGTCAGAGAATGTTCTATTTTGTAGGTTCCCCATGAAAAACCCTCTAAGATTATCTTTCCTTTTAAGAATTTTAAAGTATTTCAAATGATATGTTCTTCCCTGCAAGCCTTTGAGGTAGGGACAGGCCATAGTATCTTCATTTTAATATAGAAAAGTTTTCAGTGCTAGGAAGCAAAATGATACCTGAGATCACAGTTGCAGAATGACTCATTTGCAGGTTAAAAATGTGAAACAGCCACTTCCTATTCCATTGTATGTGCATATAGTCCAACACTGATTTAATAGAAATTCCCTTACTGTATATTTCAGTTTGAGTTTATTGCATATTTAATATAAATTTAACATCTTGCCCACAGTTCTAATAAAATCATAAGTGGAAGTCAAATAAAAACAATCAAGTTTACTGATTACTGCAGCAACAAAGGAATAATAGTAATAATTCACAAATATATCCTGTTCCTTTCCTATCTTTCGGATTTCTTGCAGATTATCCGCCCCTACAGCCTGTGGTTCAACGTTACTGATGTGCTTGTGTGAGGGATACCTCACACACAGCGGTCCACCTTCCATTTTCCTGCCTTCCTGCTGGCCATCCCATACCTCCAATGCTCTTTCCCTATCTCCTCTTGCTTTCCTCAGTCTCAGCTCTAATGCTGCTTTTTGTGGAAGGCATTTTCTGATGGTAGTGCCCTCCTTTCTAAAATTACCTTCTGCCTCTTCAGGATGCATCGTGGACTTTCTTACAAACACACTGACTTCCCTCTCATAATGCTGGGTACCTGAGGGCTAGTACTCTTTTTGCCCTCTTTTTATTGTCAGCACTTAGCATAGTTCCTGGCATGTAAGCGCTTAATAAAAAGCTTAGTAATTGATTGATATAATACCTTAAGATTATAATAGTGTTTTTATCATAACAAGTCTGAGATGGGTAAGGTATTATTAACCCCATTTTACAGATGAGAAAATTCAAGCATACTTGCTTACTTGCTTACCCATGGTCATGGAGCTAAATCAGCAAGATAGTCTTCACATGGATATTCTCTCCTGAGAGAAATTATTTTCTATTTTATTAATAAATCATTAAATTAGGGCTGAAATTTTTCCTTTCTATTTCCTCATTCAGAAACCTGCCCTTGCAGATCATCCACAGTCAGCCCCTGAAGGACATAGCTGAGATTTTTCAAATGGTCCAGGTACATGCTCTGCAATCTTGGGTAGGACCCCATCCAACTAGAAGACCTTACAAACAGAATCTTTTCTAGGTGAATTCCTGCCTTTTAGAAATAAGTCCCTTGGAATCCTCAATTAGAATTTATAATGACCCAACTTATTAAGAAAAAACAACCAGAGTGGTCTGGATAAATTTGGATTCCTCTGTCCAGATTGCTGGAGGCATCTGAATTTCATAAGTCATGCTCCTAACAGGAGGAATTAAAGACTTTCAGCTTTAGCCCGCCTGCTCATTAATTTGGCCACCTCCTTCCTGCCCATCTTTTTTGAAGATATTTAAACATTCAGAGATCTCCATGGTTTGTCTTGATCACTGAGAGAAACCACTGGCCATAAATTGATTATTTGCCATCCTAATTAAAAATTATTAATTACCCATAAACTCTGCCCTTCGGGTCTTTATTCATCATACTCCTCTAGGTTTTTTATGACACTGATGTCACTTGGCTCTTTCTATATCTCTCTGACCACTCCTTTTCAACACCTTTGCTGGACTTTCTAATAGGTCATGCCTTGTTACTATGGATATCAAAAAAGGGTCTCTCATAGACCCTCTTCTCCCTCTATATTACCTCAGTGAATGAATTTATCAGCTCCCATGGACTCAATTATGACCTTTATCCATATAATTCTCAGGTCTCTCTGTCTAGTCAAGTTTCAATCCCATATCATCAGCTGCCTCTTAGGCTTCTCAAACTGGACGTCCTTTAGATATCTCAAATGCAACATGGCCAAAAGAACCCAAAAACCCGCTGAGCTTCAGGAATTCTGTATTATTAAGATGACCATCATTTTCCCAATTTTCAGGCTACCTCTATGTCATCTGTCTGAGGTAGATTTAAACACAGGTTTAACTCCCAACCATCTACTCAGCCACTTAGTGTCTAATAAATGTATGCTGAACATGGAATAAATGACCATGACTTCAGCAGTGATAGATCTGAGAATAGGGAAAACAATGTCATGATTTTCTGTCTTTACTCTTGCCCACTGAACTGGACCTCTTCTCTAAATCTCATATTAGCTCGTTTTTTTTCTTGATGTTAGCAGACATGTCATTTGTAACAGGGAAAGAGGGAGTTATCTGGGTAAAGGACTTGTACTGCTTCTGCTGTTGGTAGTGAATCCCAGAGGACTGCCTGTAAGAAAGCTTAATCCATAGCTCAGAGCATTAATTTTCCCCAAGAGAACTTTTAATACACAGTAAAGGCAGCTAAGGGGAGTATTAATAAAGGACCTAATCACTTTTCCCTTAACTTTCAGGCATTAATTAGCTCATATAAAAATGGCATCTACTCATGTCTCAGAACTGGGTTTCAGGGAATATGTAAAAGGGTAAATTATGTTTTGAGTAGAGAAAGTGTGTACATATATCAGGAGACCTTTTGTTATATGAAAGCAATAGATAAATTAGCCATGGAAGAAAAATCAATCTGTAAAATTTATAAAAGTTCATACTGTTATCTTTTTTTTTCCACTCCCTTTTTATAGTGGCTAATACATATCTTAATATCATGCCCAAAGGACACTGCAGTAAGGTTACATATGTTGTCATCTATAATCAACAGAGATACTTAAGAGTGAAACTATACATAATCCTGTTCCAGACAGACCCAAGAAGTCACTCTTTGTTCCATGAGAATAGCATCTATTCTTAATGTCTCACTGAAGACTCTGAAAGGCCTAGATGGAAGGACTTTGCTATATGTTGTTGAATGAGGGTCAGACTTTGTGTTTTCATTAATTAAAAACACTGATTTTTACAGAATGATCTGCCAAATAAGTATATTTAAATTTGAATCATTTAGATTTACAGAATTTAGTTATTCTAAGTAATGGAAGATATCATTTTTAAAAAGTAATATAAAGAATAAACTTTTTAGGACCCAATAAAATGTATTGATTTCTATTCTTTATAACTTTACAATGACTTGACATTAGGAGCAAGTATAGTCAGTCTCTGAAATCACACCCTTATAGAGTTCCTCTTATGTTAATGTATAAATATTGGAGAGGGCAGGGAATCAGCAGAAAAATGAACATATTATTGTTTCTGAAAGATACTAAAACACCATGGGATGCATGTTTTCAATCAAATAAATTCAAGAAGATCATCTATCAAGGCAAAGAGGGGTTTCAATCCTCATCAGTGGAGGGACTAGTCACACTGATAATCTCAGTTCCTTGAAGAATTTAAGTGTAATTAATATAATATATGGAGCATATAATGTTAATTCAATTTGTCAGGTTTATTTGTAATTGAGAAACAGTATGATATAGTACAAGAATACATATTATTATTAGCAATAATGATGATGATAATAATTACATTTGCATAGCATTTTGAGTGTTGCAAAAAACATTTCAAATCTTCTTATTTTCCTTAGAACAATTCTGGGAAGTAGGTGTTGTTATTCTTCCCATTTTATAAATGAGGAAACTGAGGAAGATAATTTAAGTGACTTGTCCAGGAGGGTCACACAGCTGGTAAATATTTGAAGATGGAAAGAAAAGGGATAAAAGAGAGAAAGGGAGGCAACCCAGACTTAGGAAACAGTACAAAGTTACAGAGCAAGAAAGCCCTGAGCATATTTGAAGAACAAAGAAGAGGCTGGAGTGTACATTATATGAAGGGGAATAATATGGCATTCATCTGGAGACTTTAGATGATATATTATCAAGGCCCTTTAAAATTGAGCAAAGGAATTAGGACTTTTCTCTGTAGGCAATTCAATAAATAGTACAATTGAGTAAATATTTATTAAACACTTACTGTGTGACAGGCACTATGCTAAGCCCTGGAGAAGCAATAATAGAGAACCAAAAAGATTTTTTAACTGTGGAGAGATCTATACATAAGACAAATAAATCTGGCAGGGATATAGCAAATAAATTGGAAAAGGAAGAGTAGAGAGGCAGGGAGATCTTTTCAAAGCTAATTTAATCACCTAGACAAATGGTAATTGGGCCTATATTAGTGTGGCAGCAGTAGGAACAGGGAAGAGCAAGTGGAAAGAGAAATCATGTAGAGGCAGAACTACACAGTTGAATTAATTAATTTGCATAATAGTGTCCTTGTTTATCTCCTCTAAAGCTTTTTGGTTCCAATTATGCTTTGTTTGCTGCTCCTCCCACTTTTTGTTATTATAAGCAAGGAAAATTTTACCTTTTAAAAGATAAATTTTAAATCAACAGAGAAGTTCACAGTTGAGAGAATAAATAACTAAAAAATTAAAACTAGTAATCATTATATATTACTATTATTTAGCATATATTATATTCATAGTATCATTAATATGTTAGTAATCAACATATTATTGGTAATTATTATTTACATCAATCATATAATTATTACATCAATTTATTTTAATTTATAATTAATATAGCTAACAGTTTTAATGCATTAGTGATAGCTATTATTAAGAGTATAATTACGGTATTATATTAATGGTACTATTATGTATCAATTATAATAGCATAATTGTGTTATTATTCTAACAAAATATGGAAGACATTACAGAATAGAATAGATACTAAGTAAAATCTAAGATATTTAGCCTGAACTCAATGGGAAAATCAAAAACTACACACTTTTAGAATACTTGAAATTTACAAACCAAAATCCCCTATTGTATCACAAAAGAAGAAAAAAGATGTAAATATAATTAAAGATACTATTTACTCTTTGGATTGCAAGTCAATTTAACAAACAATTATTAAGCACTTGGTACAGTGAATGACAATAGAAAGAGTATTAGAACTAGTCAGAGAGCCTGGGTTCTGTTTCTAGCTGTGTCTCTTACTACTATGAGACTTTGGGAAAGTCATCTAATTTCTGTGATTCCATTTTGTCATTTGAACATTTAAGGCAATAAACTTTGTACAGGTTGAATTTGATGATCCAAGTAGAAATGTTCGGCATGACAGTGATGATGTGGGACTAGAATTCAGAAGAGAAATTAGGGCCAGATTTTTATATTTTAGAGTTCTGTGACATAACAATGACTACTTTGATTTTTCTTATTAAAAATGTTACAAAAAGATTTGAATTTCTACTCAATCTTAGGAGAAGAGGTACTATTTTATCTGTATATTAATCACCATCCAGAAATAAGGGGTTCTGTGAAAATCAACCAGTCTTCCTGTTTCTCTGTCAGAATTTCAGGACATCTGGTTGACAACCACCTGTTAATTCTTGCATTTGGATGGCTAGTTCTCAGGATATTTAAATCTAGAGAAATGGTGTTTGTTTCTTTACCAGCTTAATCATATGGTTCATTTGCCCTACCTTATAGCCACTCCAATTCTTTTTTTATCTCCAGCATGGTCTTCATTGAGTCATCTCTACCAATGCCATTCCATTAGGAAAACGTTTCTTCAAAGTGAATATGATATATTATGAAAGTAATAGCCAGGTTTAGCACAACTTAGACTTTTCAGTTTTCAGATTCATCTTCTCCCATTGTGAACCAGCACCTGTTTCCTCACCACTAAAGGTTGAAATATGAAAGGATAAGATTCCATATCTACTCACAACCATCCTAGCTATTAATAATACTGAAGTTGGATATGTTTGGTTATTGCAATAGCTACTGTAGAGCACTGGACAAATTTAGGGCACTTCTCTTGGTTGTACCCACATGAACAAATAGGTCAATGAGATGATGCCTCCTCAGCAGCTGCCATAAATCCCTGGTGTCTTCTCCATCACTGAACATCAAAGACATGCATCAATCTCTATTTTTTCTTCTTTAGTAATACAATAAAGTCTGTTGGGATTTTTCCTCAGAAAGATAAATTATTGTCTGCTATCAGATTTCCTTTAAAGACAAAGGCATTAGGGAATGAAGAATTGATCCCTCCCCAAAAATATATTTCTCTCTCTCTCTCTTTCTGTGTGTGTGTGTGTGTGTGTGTGTGTGTATCTCATACAATGTCCTTGAAAAGTCAGCATGCTGTAACTGTGCATCCTCATGTTACCAGACTCCATATGTCCATGTTCCACAAGAGTAGCCATGTCCCCTACCACACCTAGATCTCAAAAATTCAGTGATTTAAGATTCCTTATTCATTTTCCAATGATAAAAAAGATATTCAAGGAATTTTGCACCATGGATTATAAAATAGATTGTTTTAAAACTATTGTAAAGTTGTCTGTTTGGGGAACATTTGTGATTTCACCATGAATCATTACTTTACCTTCTGTTCGATCAGAATGCTAAGTCATCTTTCTCACAGAGTGCATAGCGGGTATGGCAGCAGTACATTAAGCTTCAGTATGGAGAGTCCTTCTGGTTATACTTATACCTCTGAGAGCCTGCCAAAGACTGTGATGGAGGAAGGAGGAGAGGAAGCAAAGACAGTGCAGCAAACCACAAAAACAAAGCAATCAAAGTTTAGTTGCCAATTTTTCTTCATTATAGAATTATAAGTACATTTATGTATGATCAATTCTCAATAAATACATTAAGATTTGACGACTGTATAGAAAAGTCACTTTAACATTTCTAAATTAGAGATTCATAGTCCTTGAATAGATTTCAGGAGGAAGGGGACAGTGAAATACATATTTATTTTCACTAACCTACAATTGAAATTTAGCAATTCTTTCCCTTAAAAAAACATTGCTCTAAGAAGGGGTTCATAGAGGTCACTAGATTATCCAGGGTATTAGAGCACTCAAAGGTTTGTTTCTTTGATATGGGTTATCAATCATTTTTTTTTCTCTTACCACCATACCAGCCCACCATATTATCTGGTCTTTTTCTCAATACCTAATTTAGGTATGTGGGAATTTGGATTAGAGTGAATAATTTGGGAGCCTCTAAAAGGAGCAACATTTGAATAAATATTAAATATGAATTTTGCCTGCCTTGACCAAGAAATAGGTGGAAGCATATCTACCATTCACAGTCACTTATGGTACATATGGCAAAACTGCCTAATGCTTATGTGTAGAGTACAAATTTTTTTATTGATCAGTGAATGAAAAATGCACACATGACCAATGGCTAAATATACCAAAGAATTCTATAAGGAAGTTACATTTTGGAGAGGAAATGACCCTCTTATGTTGAGACAATTTACTATGCTCTGTTTTTTGTATAAACCATAGATTACATATAAAAAATAAGTCAGTATTAATTGCCTCAGTTCCTCATCTGTAAAATGAGCTGGAAAAGATGGCAAATCACTCTATTATCTTTGCCAAAAAAAAAAAAAAAATGGAGTCAAAGAGAATTGGATGTGACCGAATAACAACAAAGGCAACTTTTAGTTGTGATAGTTTTGCAAAAATGAACAGTTTCTGGCTTTGGAGAGCCCAGAGCACAATTTAAAACCTTGCCTAGAAACCTTAAAACAATCTGGATAGCCCAGAAAGCAGGCACAAATTCTCCATTTGAAAGTATATATATCTATAAGCTATCAGAGAAAATTCTTAAATTAAAAAAAAAAGAAATTATAACAAAATCAGCCTTAAAGTACTTATGTTTCCCATTGGTATTCACAATTCTGGTTGTCATAGGCACACATATTCAACCTGCTAATAAAGTTCCTAGTGTGGGGAGAGAAGGGTTTTGCTTCCCAGGACTCAAAATGGGTTTATAGAAGAGGAAGATGAGCTAGATAGACCTGTATATTCACTTATCCTCCTGTAAGGTAAATCCTATCCCTGGGAGATGGACCATTCCCTAAGCAGTAAGCAACACATGGGCCCTGATGAAAAGTCATACCTTTGACCTTCTCCCTTAAAGAGTGTTGATCTTTTGTTGCTTCTAAAGGAAGGAGACCATATCTGATCAGTGGCTGACTGAGGGCTTTGAAGGGGTGGATGTCCCAAAGCATATATCTATTCCCAGTAGCCTAGAAACCAGACTGGCCTAGTGACTTGGAGAAAGGTCTACCTCTGCCATTGAATTTCTGTGTGACTTTGGGCGAGCCAGTTCTCCATCTGGGCCTTAAGTTTTTCCTTTGTAAAATGAAGTTGAATAAAGGGATTATCAAATTCCTATCAACTCTAACTTAACAGCTACTCTAGGAATTTTGGCATCTAAGATTTATGGCATCTGTGACTTTCTTTGTGGGTTTTCCTGGAACTGTAGCCCCAAACTATGGCAGGGATCAGTTTTCTGAGAAGACCCCACATCCTCTTCATCCCACTTAATCCTCTCCTTTTTGTGTCTATTTAGGGAGTACTCACACCAATCCTGATACAATTTTTCAACTTCTATATCTCACCTCTGGCACTTGCCCTATCTTCTTGACTTATGGGTTCCCACCCTGATTCCCCATTAATTGTATGTTACAGAAGTTACAAAACATGATTCTCCACCTTTAATTACATAGTCAGTCCCTGCTCTCAAAGAGCTTACATTCTTTTGAGGAAAAATAAAATCCACTCTTGATTTTATTTATCCACTCTTGATGTCCTTCTGAGTTTCAGGTTTCTAATACAAGTTTTATTTCTCCAATTTAATTTTCATAATTGTGGAAAACAAATGCCTATCCATTTCTCACAATCCCACATTTTTCTTTTTAATAATTTGGTTTCCACATCCTTTCCTAATCCCTGACATTTGGCTAATTTTTTTACATCCCTGAATTCTCTGCTAATTTTTCTGATAGGGCTGTACTAGTAGTGAAACTCTTTCCAAGTGTAACACATGTTCCTTCTCGTCCTGCCATTAACCTTTCTAGAGTCATTTTATTTTCCCATGCCATTCTGCTAGTGGCATCTAACTATTCTATTATTCCCTTCCCTGCTTTTCTGGCTTATCCCAAATCCAGAACTTGATTTCTAGCCTTTTATTCATCAGTTACTATCCTTGACTTAATTCTTCCTGATTCAGTCTTTCTTATTTCCTCGAATGTCAAGATAAAAAAGAACGACCAATTGGATCAGCGCACAGGTACACAATTGCCAGGCAAAGCAAGTTTGAAGCTGCTGCCTCCACAATACCACCCAAGGTTTACTTGGGATATGCTCATCCAAGAAATTGCTAGAGCTGCCCTCGGTTACATTACAGATTCAAGTATATGCTATTATAGTCCCTATATTTTGTAATCTTTCACCTGCCATGAGAGGCAAAGGGAGTGTTCTCCAGAGGTAAGGGACAGTATAAAGCACTGCAGTTATCCCCAGGAATGTTATTTTGGGAACAGAAGGAATCCACTCTCATGTTCTTCTGTACCCAAAGGGAATGGCACTATCTGGACACAGGGCAACCTATAGCACAGACATAGAAATTGTTTTTTTCTTCAGATTTTTTAATAGAATACTTTACCAATTCTGCCCAGGCACTGGTTTCTTATCACTTGCCTTAAGCCCTTAACTTGATTCCAAATTTTCCTAAGAGGTCTATACCTATTACATATATAACCAACTTAGTCTTTGATCTGCATAATATCTAGTCCTTGTAGCAAACCAAACATTATTCCAAATTGGACAGATAATTCCGTAAAAACCTCTATTTTTTACACAATTGTACCTACCTGACAAGGCTAATCAAGCTTCTACAATTCTATAATATGATAAGCATCAAATTGAATTGTCTATGCAATATTCTTCTCAGCAATATTAACCCAAATCTTAGCCCGAAATCCCTATCCTAAGCCATAAATACTACTATAGCAGGGGGATTAATGCTATTCCCCTCCTTTCACAAGCCTCCTCCTTTCACAAGACCAATGGACTATTTACTCACTCAGATACTGGGTAGCTTGGGGTTCATGCACCAACCAGTTCCAGTTCCTTCCCAAACAAAGAGGGCCCAAAGTCTTAGGGGGCAATGATCTCATCTTTTGAAGCTACTTCCTTTTGAGAATGAATGTTGAGTCATCCTACAGAGTCCCATTTGAAGGGCTTGAGCTGATTGAAGATCCAGTGGTGTAATGGGCTGAGGCGCGAGTTGATGCACTGAGATCCCAAGCATGTGAGGCTAAATAGTAATTGGACCATACTCTATTAATATATAAGCTTGGAGAAAGAATGGCCCCCGCCCACTCTTTGTGCAAGTCCTGATGTGTTGTATAGGAAATGATGTTTTTGGTGGGTGGAGGCAGGGGAATGGAAAGGGAAGCGGAAGGAGAGACTGCTGGCTGGAGTCTTGACACAGCTGTTCGCATTGCTATCCCAACCGTCCTTCACCTCCAATCCGCCTCTGCTAGCTGGCTTCCTGTCTGCCCATATTGCTATCGTAATCCTTCTTCACCTCTTCACTTCAATAAAGATTGAAGATTTTTCCCTTAACCTGAATTCCTGACTCCAGCTGATTTTAAATATACAGTCATCACGTTTGGTGCTTCACGTACTTGGGACCTCAGTGCATCAACTCAAGCCTCAGCCCATTACATACTGGGTTGAGTCAGACCGCTGAAGCTGGTCAATACAGCTATCTAGTGCTTGTCATTTGAAGGTGAATTGCCTTTCTGCTAGAATATATATACATATATATATAGTATCCCTATAATAACTGAACAGGTTTTAGGAAAAGGGGTTCAATGGCACTTTCAGAAGTCACTTGGGCTGGGCTCCTAGCCTGAAACCAGCAAAAATAACTGGCTTGGCTCTGGGATTAGAAGTTGCCCTGAAGATGTTTAAAAATCACTTGGATTTCTATAAATTTTCCCATTGATGGAATAAAACATTCCATAACTTACATCCCTTCAAGAAAAATTGAATCCACTAAAATCCTCTTCTCTAAACTCTTTGAAAGATATTTCAGCTTCAGTTTCAATAATCAATAAAATAACAGGTCCCATAGATAGTTGTATCAATTGTTTCTATATTTACATAAGGTCCTTAAAGAACTTTATTTCATATAGACACATACATCTAGCATCAGATAGAAAACCAGGCCAGATACTAAATTACCTAATTATAAGATATAATGACTATATTTTCAGATTGAAAAGAGCAAAATATTACATATTTGATCTGTACTTATGGCTAGCATTGACCACTTACTCTGATTATAGAAACTTGCTATAAAAGGAAACGCAGGGTCATTATTATAGTAGCATCTAAACTGATCCTTCAGGGCCTCAGTCTGAGGACACAGTTGACAATCAGTCATGTAGTAACAATAACACTTTGGCCAATTCAGCTCTCAAGTGGTGGGTTATTAACTTAATAATTCATCAGATAAGCATTCCCAAATTCAGAACTCAAAACAATAACAGTTATAATCCAAGAGATTTCATCTCAATAACAAGTTTTACTAATCAGAATTTAAATACTGAACTATCATGTGCAAGAAAACTATAGATCATATTCATTAAACAATGAGATGATGATGCACTTACTAAAGTATTAGACAGTTTGCTAAATGGGTTTGGAAATAACCACTTTCAGAGAATTTGCAATTAACCAGAAATCTAACAAACGTCTCTTGGAAGTTCCTTGCATTTCTACGTGGTTGAATCTTTGATATAGCATCACCAATGACTTTAAAACAACCACAGAAATGAAAAATAAAAACAAATATTCAGTTACTAACAACATGTTAATATAAGCTATTTCTTCAAACAATAGAAGCAATTACTGTTAAAGTATTTTTCATTTAATAGGCAAGGGGGTGGGAGAAATTGAGGGGTGAGCTCTAGTGAGGTCTGTTTTCTCACTAAGAAGCAGCCACATCCCGTGGGGGAAGGATGGATTAAGTCTTCACCTTCCCATGCCAATGGATATTATCTTTCCCCCGCCACAAGGTGTCTCTCCTAGCTCCACTATGTTTTCAGGCCCCCCTTCTCCTTCTAGCCAAGTCCTCTCAGGAGCTAGCCTGCCAGCCAAGGGCATGCACCAATCCCATGGGACACCTCCCCTCTCCTGGCAAACGACAAGTTCCCCCAAGAACCTGCCTCCTCCATCATTAATTATGAAAACCCCTTTCTATGCTCTCCCACTCTATTTTATATTTACCATTCCTCATGTCTATTCTATCCCTTCATTCTGGGAAACTGGAAGCACAGCTCTTGGTGCCAGACAAAATATCCTTCTCCTCTCTGTGCTCTCCAACACCTCCTCTCTCCCTCTCCAACAACCTATTGCATCAATAATACTTAACAATTTTAGGTTTCAGCATTACACAATAATTTCAAACAAGTTAATTAGCAATTCCCAATTTTCATAAGTGATAGCCAAATAGACATAACATAGACTATCACAAAAAGATAGGAATCTCATGTAATTTACAATCAAGTTTCCAATTTTAATATTACACACCAATTAAAAAAGCATTTTAAAAATCGGTACTTTAGCTTGTGAGATTTTAACTGGATACTCCATTCAAACTATCAATTTCTTTTGCAAATCAATATTTCTTGTCCCTTGTTTTAGAACCACTTCTTTTTAAACTTTAAGATTGACAATGTAGCTAATATCTAAATAATTTTGAACCAAATTTCATAAAACTTACATAAATATGTCCAGCAGAGCTGACTACATTTTAAAACATAGCTCATAATTTATACAAATTACCCAATATACAACTTAAAAAGCAACATATTTCATCTTCATTAGGAGATACAAACATGTGATCTCTTTAGGTAAGTTAGCAGAGGCCATTGTTTTAATAACCAATTTTTTTACTTCAAATCAAATACAGATTTAAACTTCTAGTAGCAATCCTATAATACTAATGCACACATATTTCTAAAATCTTATTCCCAAATGCATCAATTGAAAGTAATTCTATCATGTAATATTTAAATTTAGACACACAATAATTTAGGTAACATTTTTAGGAGAGAACTCCTCTTCTCCCTCAAAAACCCATTCTCCTAGACTGCCTGAAATCTTTGAAATAAACTATGAAAGGGCAGTTAGGTGGCACAGTGGATAGAGCACCAGCCTTGAAATCAGGGAGAAACTGAGTTCAAATCTGATCTCAGACACTTAACACTTCCTAACTGTGTGACTTGGGCAAGTCACTTAACCTCAATTGTCTCAGCAAAAAAAAAAAAAAAAAGAAACAAACAAACAAACAAACAAACAACAAACTTGAGATGGAAACACAGGCCCCTATGAACAAAATGGCAATGGTTTCTATTTCCCTCCACCTAAATTTTGTATTCTTCCCTATGAACTACTATATTGGGAAGAGTGAAGGATTTTAAAGTATAAAACAGATTTCCCCAGATTTCCTCAAGCCACATGGGGATAAATGACACCCTTTTACAGAATTCAGAGTCCCCTAACAAGTTGGGACTCTGGGGATTGGGGAATATAGTGATTCCTCTAGAGAGAAACTGACGCTGACTCCAGAGCATGGGATTTTGGAAGAGTCTACTGTGTTTTTGGAGAGTCTGAATTGGACATAAATCCACACACACAACTAACTCCCAATCCCTTGTAGGCAGAGAAGGTGGAAAGCTTAAGAAAAATTCAGGTTACTTTGCATCAAAATGCATTTTAAAAAGCGCTTTTAAATCCCAAAATGGCATTTCTTTTACCTTGTAATTTCGTTTACCTTGACTAAGAAAAACAGAAGACAAAACACAAACTCACAAACACAAACACAAACTGCTATGTAGCCTAAAGGGCTACACAGAAAGCTTCAGTTTGAAAAACTCCTTAGCATTTATGTATGAATTTAACTTTTGACATACCCAATCCTCAGAGGATCTGTACTTGGGTCAAATAAAACCTCCTCCAAGATCATGTCCTCCCCATATGGAGCTACAGTATTTTATCATTTTCTTCTTATTTTTCCCTTTACACCTAGGGGACTCATGCCAATTTTCAACCTGTTTCTTAGATCCCAATACTGAATTTGGTAAGGAACCTCTTCTCAACAGGCCAAATATGGCGGAGTCACTCCCTTCCCTCAGTAGGGTTGCCTCTTCTTTCCCCCAGAGGGCTTACAAGGCCTGTCACTGGAAAACTATCTCCAATGGTTCCAGAGCCTCTTTTCAGCTTTTATTTTGGGGTATATGTGCATATCTTGTGAGAGTGTTCCTCTTTTATCAACTGTGCTTTTCTTCTCTTTTGGTTTCTGCTCTGACCAGTCTGTCTCTTTGAGCTCTTACTTTCTACAGCAGAATCTCCCCGATCAAGTGCAAGGACTATTGGTTCTGCTCTCCTGACAGGTATCTGCCTTTGGGAGTGATGAAAGTCATCAGGGAGAGAGCACAATCCTGGATGAGCCCCCAGAAAACTGTATGGGACAGTAATCACTAAACCAAAATAATTCAAATAGATGTTTCTCAGAGTCAGGGCAGAAAGCAGTTTATTCAGTTCCTGCAGGAAAGGGGTATCACCTTCACCAGTGTCAGTCTAATGAAGGGAAAGAAAGGACAGGCAACCAAGCAGGATTTTTTTATACTCTGAAACAATTTTTATCCCATCTTGGGGTCTGGCTTTTCCTGACAATATCAGGGCTCACAGTCTGTCTCAGGAATCAATTTCACCTTCAGGATACAAGAACAGGGGGACTATAGATTATAAACAATTTGTGCAAAATTAAACAAAGGTACAAGCAAATGGGGTTTTCCTGGAACTGTAGCCCCAAACTATGGCAGGAATCAGGTTTTTTTCCATCCCTTTTAGGAGTGTATTGTGTCCTCCACATTTTCAACTGCCTCTGTTTTATAAAGATACTACCAAAGACAAATTATTTCTATCCAGTAAAGGTGACAGTATAAGAGATAGCAATAAGTTTCAACATTAAATTTTTTAAAAAGTATATAAAAATTCATTGACTTTCCATGCAGTTTTTCATAATTAGATCTCTTTTTTAAAGTAAGGTGTGTTATATTTCCAAACTATATTAACTAACATGTTCAGCTGAGGCTTTTCCAAGAATTGTAAATGAATAGCAAACATTACTAATTGAGCTCATTTTTACCTGCAATTGAGGTTTGGGGCAAAGGTAAAAGATTATTGAATAACACATCTGAATAAAGGCATCAGGAAGATGCACACATCCTGCAAAAAGCACACATTGACTTACAGATGAGTACATTTCTTCTTTATCATGCATATGAAAACTTTTTCAAAGTCAACAGAGTCTCTGGAGCCCGCTTCTTAAGAAAAATAGCATTCTGAGAATAAGGGCTGATTTTTAGCTGTCCCATCCACTTGGCTCCAAGTTTTATGAAATTGCTAAAGAATTTATATTTTCCACATCTGCTTGGTAAAATTAGTTTTCTATCAATTGTTTAAAAGTGTTTTATCTCTCAATTGGAGAATGGCTGGGTAAATTGTGGTATATGAATGTTATGGAATATTATTGCTCTGTAAGGAATGACCAGCAGGATGAATACAGAGAAGCTTGGAGAGACCTACATGGACTGATACTAAGTGAGATGAGCAGAACCAGGAGATCATTATACACTTCGACAACGATATGGTATGAGGATGTATTCTGATGGAAGTTGATTTCTATGACAAAGAGACCTAACTGGGTTTCAATGGATAAATGATGGACAGAAACAGCTACACCCAAAGAAGGAACACTGGGAAACGAATGTGAACTATTTGCATTTTTGATTTTCTTCCCGAGTTATTTTTACCTTCTGAATCCAATTCTCCCTGTGCAACAGGAGAACTGTTCGGTTCTGCAAATATGTATTGTATCTAGGATATACTGCAACATATCTAACATATATAGGACTGCTTGCCATCTTGGGAAGGGGGTGGAGGGAAGGAGGGGAAAAAACTGAAACATAAGCGAGTGCAAAAGATAATGTTGTAAAAAATTACCCTGGCATGGATTCTGTCAATATAAAGTTATTATTAAATAAAATTAAATTAAAATTTTAAAAAAAAGTGTTTTATCTCCTAGCATCATGGCTCTTTAAATATTGCAGGTCTTAATCTCATTATAATCATCACCATCCTCATTAGCACCAACACAGCTGTAATTTATAGCATACAATTTTAAGAGCCTCCCCTACTAAGGTTTCTAGGTATCAATAGCACTTTGATAGCACAATGTACTGATAGAAATCTATAAACTTGCTGTTAGATTTCTATTAGTATATAAATATGCATATATAGATATAATGTACATATATGCATATATTTACATGCATACATATATCTATGTGTGGCATATATGCATACATATAAATATACACACATATAACTATAGGAATTTCAAATAGGATTTCATTTAAAATACATCAATAATCACTTTATTATGTTGATTTTCTTTGCTTTGTTCTTCACTATATTACATAATTAGAATTATCTCACACAGACAGTTTGGTGATTTATTTTCTAATTTTTTGAGAATATTTTATTGGTGATTTATTTTCTATTTTTTTGAGAATATTTTATTGGTGATTTATTTTCTAATTTTTTGAGAATATTTTATTGGTGATTTATTTTCTAATTTTTTGAGAATATTTTATACAGCATAAATATTTGTTCTTTAAATATTTGATAGAATTCACCTCTAAAACTAATCTATACTAGGGTTTTTCTTTCTATTTTTGTTAATTCCTTATTATCTATGTCTTTTTACAATCCCATTAACTTCTTTTTTTTTTTTTTATAAATTTTATTTTATTTAATAATAACTTCGCATTGACAGAATCCATGCCAGGATAATTTCTACACGACATTATCCCTTGCAATCACTTATGTTTCGTTTTTTCCCCTCCCTCCCTCCTCCCCCCCCCCAGGATGGCAAGCAGTCCTATATATGCTAAACATGTTGCAGTATATCCTAGATACAATACATATTTGCAGAACCGAACAGTTCTCTTGTTGCACAGGAGAATTGGATTCAGAAGGTAAAAATAACTCGGGAAGAAAATCAAAAATGCAAATAGTTCACATTCATTTCCCAGTGTTCCTTCTTTGGGTGTAGCTGTTTCTGTCCATCATTTCTCCAATGAAACTCAGTTAAGTCTCTTTGTCAGAGAAATTCACTTCCATCAGAATACATCCTCATACAATATCGTTGTCGAAGTGTATAATGATCTCCTGGTTCTGCTCATCTCACTTAGCATCAGTCCATGTAGGTCTCTCCAAGCCTCTCTGTATTCATCCTGCTGGTCATTCCTTACAGAGCAATAATATTCCATAACATTCATATACCACAATTTACCCAGCCATTCTCCAATTGATGGGCATCCATTCATTTTCCAGTTTCTAGCCACTACAAACAGGGCTGCTACAAACATTTTGGCACATACAGGTCCCCTTCCCTTTTTTAGTATCTCTTTGGGGTATAAGCCCAATAGAAACACTGCTGGATCAAAGGGTATGCACAATTTGATAACTTTTTGGGCATAATTCCAGATCGCTCTCCAGAATGGCTGGATTCGTTCACAACTCCACCAACAATGCATCAGTGTCCCCGTTTTCCCGCATCCCCTCCAACATTCATCATTATTATTTCCTGTCATCTTAGCCAATCTGACAGGTGTGTAGTGATATCTCAGAGTTGTCTTAATTTGCATTTCTCTGATCAATAGTGATTTGGAACACTCTTTCATGTGAGTGGTAATAGTTTCAATTTCTTCATCTGAAAATTGTCTGTTCATATCCTTTGACCATTTATCAATTGGAGAATGGCTTGATTTTTTATAAATTTGAGTCAGTTCTCTATATATTTTGGAAATGAGGCCTTTATCAGAACCTTTAATTGTAAAGATGTTTTCCCAGTTTGTTACTTCCCTACTAATCTTGTTTGCATTCGTTCTGTTTGTACAAAGGCTTTTTAATTTGATATAATCAAAATTTTCTATTTTGTGATCGGTAATGGTCTCTAGTTCATCTTTGGTCACAAATTTCTTTCTCCTCCACAAGTCTGAGAGATAAACTATCCTATGTTCCTCTAATTTATTTATAATCTCGTTCTTTATGCCTAGGTCATGGACCCATTTTGATCTTATCTTGGTATGTGGTGTTAAGTGTGGGTCCTTGCCTAATTTCTGCCATACTAATTTCCAGTTATCCCAGCAGTTTTTATCAAATAATGAAATCTTATCCCAAAATTTAGAATCTTTGGGTTTGTCAAACACTAGATTGCTATAGTTGACTTCCCATTAACTTCTACAAATATACATGCTATATGTCATTTGGTGACCATTTGTTTACTATTGAATTGTTTAGTTGTCTATGGTTGTTTTAAGTATAATATAATTTTCCTTAACTGTTCTAGATATTATGGATTTTTATTGTGACATTGTATAAGAGTAGCCAGGTCCCAGTTAGTTCAAATAATGGATCTCATGAGTGGGGTGTTGTTATTTAAATTCATGAAGTTATAATTATATATAAAACATTATGAATTTGATTATTTTCTTCAAAACACTAGGGTACTTAGCTTCTGTGTCTTCATCTGTGCTGGCCATCTCTTCAGCAATTTTTGAAAAAATTAAACCAACTATTGCTTTCAATAAAAATTCCTTCATTATCCTCTATCATCTTATTTATTTTATATAAATAAACTTGAAGCTTTTGTCTCAATGATTGCTATGCTAAGAATACTAATTTTTATCGGTTTTTAAGGTATACAGCTAAAGATCCTCCAATTTCTATTATTATAGTACTTTCATATGCTTCTATCTCTTGTTATATTTCTATTGTTATACTCTATATACTTCTATTTATTGTTCAGTTCTGTAGTCATGTATGATTCTACACGACCTTATAGCCCATACTTGCCATAGGATTTTCTTGGCAAAGATACTGGAGTGGTTTGCCATCTCCTTCTCTAGTGAATTAAGGCAACCAAAGATTAAGTGTAATATAGGGCCACACAGCTAATAAGTATCTGCGGTTATACTTGAACTCAGGTCTTCCTAATTACAGTCCTGATACTTTAACCACAGCTCCACTTAGCTGCCTTTCTTCTTTGTAGTTGTTTGCACACCACAAAAAAAACTGATTAAAATTTGCCTTTTTTAATTTTCCCTGGGCTTGTTTTGCTTTATAAAATTTTATATTATAAATTCTGGCATTCTTTTTAGTCTACTTTAGGTCCTTTGATCATTTCTTTGTTCATTCCTTTAACTCACGGACCAATCTTTTTTTTTCAAAATGAAATATAAAGATGAAAAAAATTACAAAGGAAGTTATTTATTTTTCTTGTGTTCCTTTGGTTTAAGTAATTTGTAAGTCAAAATCTCACTTTTCTTGCTTTTACCTCCAGGAATGCCTTAATTGATTGACTTTTGTTGAGATGCACTTTTGTTTGTTTAATGATTAAATTTAAACACATGACTTTAGTATGTTATTTTGAGTTATAGCTTGAAATCTATTGCTTTTTGGAATACATTATTCAATTTTTTTCTTCTTTTGTTCATTGCCTTAAAATAATCTTGGGATCTTTTAATTATGAAATATTATAGTTAATAGTCTTTCTTTTTTGCTTCCAAAAATGTGTGGCTTGTTATAGATATCAAAAGATATAGTTGTGTGGGTTGTTTTTCTGGAAGTGACTTGTGGATTCTATTGTTCCATTTTCTATACTCAGTAAGTCATCAGTTCTCTTGTATTATTTATTGCAATATGATATTCAAGTTTTGTTTTATTTTTTATTTGTCATGTTCTTTCAAGAGACCTTATCTCCTGTGCCTCCTATCTTCAAGATCAGTTGCTTTGTATAGAATTTATGTTGTTTTTTTAAATTTGATGTATTTTGCTTTTGTTCTGAATATTTTTCCTACTTTATTATATTATTGTGTTTCTCAGATCCTTTATTTTATGAAGAAATTATCTAATACATATTCAAATTTCCTACTCTTTTGTTTCTGTGTTTTTAATTAGATGTTGACAGTTTTGATTTCTAATAATTTCTATTCTATTTTTTTTAATTTTATTTCTCTTTAAAACTATTTTGGAGGGGTTTTGTTTTTGTTTTTGCTTTATAATGTCTGGAAAAGCTTTGGGGTTCTCCTTTTCATTGTCTAATTGCAATCAGTTTTCCTTTATAGCGTTGTAGATATTCGTAGTGTTTTGAATTATCTTTCAGGTTTTACTCACTTTATCTTGTTTTCATGATCCTTTATATGAGTAAGGTTTTTAATCCAGATGTTCTTTCTTGAACTTTTGGCCTTCGAGCCTTTTCTTTTGTATTCTAAATTACTCACATCTAGTTTCCCTCCTCAAAATTTTACTCCTACAACTTGCTTAAGGCACAGATGCCCAGAGTTGGACAGACTGGATCGTTCTGAGCTTCTTTGTTTTATGATTAAGGAGGCTCAACTAATCCTAGATCTCAGATCTGAGGAAACTAGCCCATGGATGGGCTCTATCTGTGTTTTTTAAGCTCCCTTCTCTCATGTGTCTCCACTCTTTGTTTCCTAGCATATTCTATTTTTCATAATGTATTGCAGTTTTCAGTACATTTTCCTTTTACTCATTTGTCTTTCCATTTATGTGGCTGGTAAGGATCCATGTCTGCCACCTCTTATTGTTTCAGCAGTGGTTCAAATCAGATCACTGAGATGAGAAAAATTAGTCAAAGTCCCCAGAGCCAGACTGAACTATAAATTTGTACATTTGCTTATGCTCCCAATACTTGACATGTGACACAAATAGGAAATGAGTGCTGCTATAAATCACGAAGTTGATGTTGTTTCAAAAAATTATTACCCTGCATGGTCAATCTTCTTACCTTGGAAGTTCAGATTCATTTACTCTATATTTGTCATTAATTTTTCAGAGTTTGGGAGGTTGCAGAGAATCATTAAAGGCAACTAACCTACCATCTTGCAAATTATATTAATTGGCTATTAAACTATTTAGTCATAACTTTTTAAAATTACAATCACTTTTGAAAATACTCCTCAAATGCCAAAAGTAAACTCTTCCTTATGACAAAGAGTCAAAGAAAAATACCCAATACTATGACAATATCTGATGATATTCACATATCTGCCCTAGTATTTTTCTCTTCTGCTGAGAAGATACGATTCATGATGTTTTCGAGGATGATTACTAGTTTTTCAGTTACTGAGTTCTCTTTCATTTTAGCAATACAATAATATTTTCACTGTTATAGTCATAATTGTATAATGTTCTTTAGGCTCTGCTTTTTTCCTTTTGTATCAGCAAGTATACACTTTATCATTTCTTTTTAATTTTTCACATTCACTATTTCTTCTCTGTAATAATGCTCAATTAGATGGATTTATCACAATTTGTTCATTTTCTGATAGGTTATCTACTTGGTTTTTTGTTCTTTGCTCCCACAAAAAAAAAGTCATTTTGAATATGCTGGATCTTTGTTTCTGACTTGGACTTCTTTCTTAAGGGATATACACAGGTGCAAAACGAATTTTGGTTGTTAGGCTATGCCCCGCCCCTTCCCATGTTGGGCCCTGGAAAGCCAGCCATACTCCCCCCTCACCTTTTTCACTTGTGCAATTAGACTTAGAAAAATTGAGTTTAAAAAGAAAACTTTAAATCATGAGGCTCCAAATCCCCTTCACATATCATGGCAACACATTGAAGTATAGAAAAGAAAAAGTCTTTAGGGGCTTAATTTTCTGACTTCAGTCCTGTCCAAAAACTACGCTGGGAATAGAATTATTCTCAAGAACAAAGACACCGGGTTATGTTATCTAGCCTTCCTCCCCTCTCTGACAGGGCCTGAGTCACAAGCCCCATATCAATAATATCAAGTTAGCTCCTCTCTCTTTGCTTCTCTCTTTGAAGTAAAGATAACAACAGATGTAAAAGCTAATTGCATTCTCAGCTTCTGTATTCTGCTTGCAAACTCTATATAAACTTTGTGCCTCAATTTCTCTGTACCAAATGCTATGGAAGCATATTCCTATTTCTGTCAGCTGGCTTAAAATCCACATTAAAAATTAAAATCTCTACTCATGGCAATTTCTCCAGTATCACATGGCCACTTCTTAATGGAAGGAGATGTGGACTAGAAGGTAGAACACAAAAATCTAATCTAAATCATTGGACCTTTGAGTCTCAGTTACTTCATCTATAGAAGAAGTAGAAGAAAATATTTTCACTCTATAAAATTTCACCAGAATTAATTAAATTACAGGTTAAGACCTTGGGAATTGCTCAGAGGTAGTTTATCAGTTTAGGAACTATATGCCTGGGATACAGCTATAGTTGAGGTTTGTGATAGTAAACTGAAATTTTGAACCTAAGAGAGTATATTTTTAAATTTCCATGCACAATATTCCATATCCAACACTGACAGTGCCTCCCTGTCAAACAAAAATGAGGTCCCATTGCTACTTTTCCACCTTTGATTTAATATTCCAGCACCTCATTCGATCATCTGTCACCAGTCTCCAGCTTAATATGTAGCTTAGACAAATTCTGCAAAATAATTTATTAGGAGACAGGTGTTGTTTAAAAAAAAAAAGAAAGAAAGAAAGAAAAGGAGGAGGGAGTGAGACAATTGATGATTATATGATATGCAAATCTTCATTCCTAAATACCATTTTATTTCTACTCAATGGATTGTTGTTTTTCATTTACTCTTCATCAACTACTTAATCTATTTTCATATTCTTTCAAAGTGCATAACATAGCCTTTCCTCATAAGAAATACACATGAGTTATCTGACAAACACAGTTGTCGTGGTTTTTTTTTTAATAATTGAAGGATACCAAATCCTGGTATCATGGCAAGAGCAAAATGCATGTTAATTCTGTCATTTACTCTCATAGACAAGCCATTTTGCCTGTTATTCTTCATTTTTGGTGTTAAATGGACATGAATTCAGTTATCAATATTTGAGCTCTGAAATAGACAAATCTGCAGAAAGCAACTATTTTGAATGTTTGATATTTATATAATTAATTGACAATATTTATCAAGCATCTACCATATTCCAGATGCTGACTATGCTAGGCACTAAGAATTCCAATAATACCAAATATATGCTTTATGCCTTTGGGGATAATATACAAGATCGATCAATCTTTTCATAGCTCTAACCTCAGGTGTATTTTCCCCTTTTTGGTCAGTGTGTTGAGGAGATACCATTAGTAGCTAATGGCTATTTGTTTGGTACTTGCAGCCCAAAGCAGCATGGCTGGTGATGACTCATCATTTTCAGTTTCCTTTTTGGTTTTCTACATTGCTGCATTCCACGTTTCCCCAAGCCCTTTTGTAGTCACAGATGCTTCCTAATAGTGGTAGAATGAATAAAAAAAAATGAAATATTTTAAGTGTGCCTTAGCTTACAAAATCACATATTTTCTTACTTCATTTTGACTGAACTTAAAAGAAATCAGAAGAATCTCTTGCTAATAATTCATTGGTGAATAAATAAATCATAGAATGTCAGATCCAGGTTATTATAAACACATTAAAATTTTTGTCTTTTTAGAAAATAAGGCTAGATACACAAAATGTGATGGCCTATAAGAATATTACTATAGAAAATTCTTGACATCAGTAAATTTAATACTTGATAAGAGTAGCTCTTTGAGATTGGTATTAATTTTTCTCCACATTTCATAGTTTAACAACTGCCTTTTGATTATTTTTAGAGAACTGAGCATCCAGAACCATAAGAGATATCTGTGTTAAAAAGCTCTGCAAAGTTTCCCTCCTCTCTCGCCTTGCAACTTACTAAAATGGAAGATTGATTAAAGAAGGTAAAAACCCATTTCTTTTATCTCTTTTTAACAGGATGAACTATTGACATCTTTTAGCTTATCCTTTGGGGTGCATTTTTTTTCTGCTTTCTATAGTATAGAAATAAGAATGTCTCCAATTTGCTATGTCAGTACACTGGTAACTCTGTGGGTTTTGTTGACTAAGCTGTTGAAAAGTTTGCCACAACTTAGTTACCTTTTCAAAACTGGTATGTATGTGTTTACACTCATTTTGTTGTCATCTTTGTTGTTTGTAAGAAGGACATTCCAAGGAAAGAGTGAATGAAATGCTGTGATACTGTCGCTCAAAGTCAAATCATTCCAGAGCTTAAAAAGACGAGATTATCATTGTGGTGACAGATAAAATAAGAATGGAATTTTTATTTGCCTAGAGGAATACAAAGATGTATAGATCAGAGGAAAAGAACAGAAACACGCTACAACACCGAGGAAGAGGATGCTCGATCTTGAACCTAGGATAGTAATGATTTTGGTCACCGATGTCAATAGTCAAAGCTTCTGGGATCATCCCGACTCCTACACAAAGAGCAATTAAGTTGGGACATAGCAGGTGTAAAAAAAATCACTTAGTGGGTTAATGCTGAGAGCACCCAACAGGTAAGTCAGAACAATTGGTAGGACACAGGTAATAGAAGCGAGCACCTTGGATCAAGGAAAGGGTTTGGACATAGCTTTAATTCAGCGAAGTAAATAGATAGCTTAACTGAAAAATCCAGTAGGAAACTGCTAGGCTAACAACCATGGGGACATCTTAAGCGGGGATGTAATCATAAAAATGTTTCAGCATAACTGAAAAGAGGAAGGCACACACTTTATAGAGAAAGTTTACTTGGTTAAAGAACGCTCAAGGAGCTCGGAATCCCATGTTGTCCATGGGATCTTAATAAAGTAGAGCCAGAAATAGCATCAAAGGATAAGCCCAAGTCAAAATATCAGTAGGTCAGCCTGAGACAGTGTTATCCTTTTCTCTGTTTGAAGCACAGTGACAAGGGCATTAGCTGAGTGGCCCCAAAATTGGGGAACTTTGTACGTCAGGTTCAGAAATAAGAAATATTTCAACAAATAAATCAGTTCTGGAGTGGATCAACATTGGTTAATATTGTTAAAGACTACTTTTGCTTTTATCTGAGGTGGTGTAGTATAGTGAAATGAATATTGTCCATAAAACCAAGAAGACCTGGTTTCAAGTCCCCCATTTGAACATACTGGCTGTATGACCAAAGCCATTTATCCACAGTGACCTAGGCAATACTCCAAAACTAAGTTGTAGAGATACTGCTGATCACCTTGATAGGGGAAGTTTACATACTGGGAGTTCTCTATACCAAATAAATCACAAATCATTTTTATGTATCCTTGTTTTTTTATAGATCCCATCATTTTTTTCTTCTGAATAAAATGTCTTCAAAGAAGAAAATGTATCAGCATTTATAGAAATGAAACAACTGTACAAAAAGGCATTACCAGCCCCATTATAATGGCAATATTGGAAGTAATTGTGCCTTGCCTAGCTAGAATTCACCATATTGTGTGGGGAAAAAAATCCACTAGCTATTCTTGTACATTGTAAAGTTGAGATGTGATTCAATTTTTAGTATCATCAAGCTTATGGGTCTTTATAGCATGGTTTTATTGTACATGTAACTCACATTTCCAAGAATTTGTATCTACCTGCATCTACATGCAACTGTTCTTTATAGAGGACAGATCTATTCCCACTGAATAGAGGAAGTATTAAAATGGTAACCAGAGAAATGCAAAGGAACTTTCAAGTAATTGCCTGTTTTAGTTATATTTCATTCAGTTTGGAGTGTAAATGTCAGGAAAAGCCACTAACAGATGACAGAGTTTTGATTTCTTTTTGTATTAATAAACCTCAGTGAAACACTACAATTGTGTTAACCTAGAAGAACTAAAGTTCAAAAAAGGGAGAAAATGCACTGGCAAAAGTAGTTAAGAAGCTTGAAAAGATTCCTCTTATAAATCCCAGAAAGCTGCAAATTAAGGAAGGCAAAGTCAATGAGTGGGTAGAAGAGGGGGAAAATGAATGCCAAAAAAAGTGGACCAGAGTCGGGGAGAACACAGTAAAAGATATGTGTGGGAAGAGGGAAATGAAGGGAGAAGAGGCAAGCTAAGGGAAGAGAAGAAAGCATTATTCCATGCAAAGCAACTATATATAAAGAGTATACAATGGATGAGGGGAAAAACAAGATCATGTCCCCTTCTCCCCCCCATGCTTCTGAAAAATGCACAAAGATTAAATTATGACTGGCTATTTCCCTTACTTAGGTAGGAATTAGAACTAAGACCTAATGGGAAGATTTTCTATGATAAAGGTTGATATAATTAAGTTTCTAAAAACCTCAATTAACCAGAAAATCAAATTCAGCAATACATGCTGATCTCTGATCATTCTCATTAATCTGGATTTCACTGTGGTATATCCAGTGAAGAGATAAGACAAGCATCATCGAGGGCACTTCTTAAGTGCCCTCTGAATTCTTCTACATTCACTTACGTCTTAAAAATAAAGTTTTAAAATCATGTAAAAATGATATTACTAATAAAAACAGCAAAAAACTTGAAATGTCTCTATATCCAAGATATTAAATGTCACATAATGAAAACCCTTACAAGAGACTCCTGTTTAATAGTCAGTAGAAAGAGAAATCAGAAGCCAAAAGACTAAGATTCATTTTTAGAAGAAATAATTATGATAATTATAGAGCCTTAAGTTTTACAAAGCACTTTATATGGGCTATTTCCTTTAATGCTCACAACAACCCTATGAGGTAAGTGCTATTATTATCCTCATTTAAAAGATGGAGAAACAAAGGCTCAGGGGGTCAGCCAAATAGTCAATAATGTGTCTAAGGTAGGATTAGAACTCAAATCTGTATAACTTCAAGTCTATTGCTCTAAGAACTATATCCCCTTGTTGTCTTCAGCTATATTAAGATGATATAGAGATAAGAAGAATTACAATTATATAAAAAGAAAATATTTGAGAACTAGATTCTGAAGCATATTTAAGTAACAAAAGACTATGCTTAAATATGAAGTATTTACCTAATAATGTAATATGAAAATTTTCTCACAGGACATGGAACAATTTTTTTTTTCAAATTGAGAGACCATCACCTAAGAAATGTGTCTTAGTTATTGGAAGACAGCTCATTTTCAATAATAGAGGCCTCAAATCATAGAATCATAGAATTGTAGAATTGTAAGGGAGCTTTTAAAGGTCATTTATCCCAACCTTTTTACTTTACAGATGAGAAAACTGAGACCCAGAGAGCTTATGTGACTTGCCTACAGTCATGAACGTGGTAACTGGCAGAGAAGATTGTAGTCCATGTCCCTCAACTATGAAACCAATTCTCTTTCCATCTGTCATTGAGAAAGGTTCCATAAAACCATATGCTTATGTGTGTACATATATCTATATGTACACACTTATACACACATACATGCATGCAGATATTTAGATAAAACTAAATGATTTATTGGGCAGCTAGATAGCACCATCATTATCTTCCTTAGTTCGAATCTGACTTCAAGACATTTATTAATTGTGTGACTTTGGGCAAGTCACTTCACCCGGTTTGCCTCAATTTCCTCGTCTGTAAAATGAACTGGAAAAGGAGATGGCAAACCAATGTAGAATCTCTGCCAAAAAAATCCCAAATGGGATTTATTAACTGAATAACTTAGAACCTATCTAGAGGAAAACTATGCATGAATCTTAATGGATGGAATAATCCCATCTTTTGAAAGATTGGAATGATTGTGTAGAGATGGAATTATATATATATATATGTACATATATATATTTAATAAGGATTGCACTGTACAAAATATTTTTCACTATTCATTTGAGTGCATCTGGGAAAAATTGTCATTTCTTTCCAGAGAAATTGTGTGTCTTACTTTATAAAAGAGCCATTAGCTAGCAAATCACACCTACTGAATTCATTCTATTGCAAATATATCTTCCTAAGTGTATGTTTTGCAGCCCCAGAAGAGCTTAAGTATTTATTCACAATTCTGACAATGAGGCCTGCTGATTTTCTAGTTTCTTGCAAGGAAATGTATTCATGGATCTATATTGCATCATTTCTAACTGCATCTTTCCTCAATGTGTGTTTTCCCTAGGTCAGCTGTAAATTGATTTGATTTCCCTTGCTATTTTTTGCCTATTTCTTGGTTTACCTTGGCACTTAAACCAATATAGAAGATTAGAATTTTGTGATTTTTCCCCTTTAATATTTCAGCTATCTACACATGTGTTATTTCTTATTCATTTGGATTTGAAAACTTTTGGTGAAAGCTTCTTAAAGCTACGTTAGCATAACTAATAACAATAATCATGAAATATTTGCAGGAAAATTTCCATTCATGATTTTTCAACTGGGTTATAGAAAATTAAGCTTTTCTTTTTCTTATTTGGGAGATACAATATAAAATCACATCATTGCCTCATGTTGCTCCTTCTGATGCAAGCAGAGGGAGGGAAGCTCTGACTACATTCTCCAAGGAGAAGTCCATATCAATTCTCATCCGTGCTCTTAAAACCAGAGGTTAAATGACCCATTTAGAGCATGTCTCTAGATTTCTCCACCAAAGAGGATCTTAATTAACTTTTTGTTGGGTCATGAAGCCCTTTGTCAGTCTGATGAAATTTATGGATCACTTCTCAGAATAATATTTGAAGGTACATAAAATAAAAGCATAACTATTTTAGGTTGTATGTAATGCTTTAAGATTTACAAAAGAAAAATCACTTTACATAAATTATCTCATTTTATCCTCACAATAACCCTATGATGTGGATCTTATCATCCTCATTTCACAGATAAAGAACTGAGACTGAAAGATATTAAGTGATTTGCCCAGAGTCACACAACTAGTAAGTAATCTGAAGTGGAATTTGAACTCAAATCATCCTGACTGCAAATCTAGAAGTCCACTCACCAGAGCAGCTAGTTACTTCTATGTTTGGGATTACAAAAAAAACCAAAGGTTAATGAAAATAAAGATGACATGTTTTCCCAGCCAACTTCCCAGGTCCCTTGAAATCTATACCCACATCATTTGGGGGGTCCATGAACCCCAGCTATAGTACCACACAAATATGCAAAGACTAGTAGTCACTTGCAAAGGATTTAAAGTCTCATAAATATTCTGATGTGACATATCTATTAATATCTACTAAATACCACAAACCAAGGTGTTGGGTGAAGAAAAGAAAAACATCAATTTGCTATCAGGATGCCTTTCACTAAGAGGCAACAGGAAAAACATCAAGGAAGAGGTAGCATCTGAAGATTTGAAAATAAAAGAGTAATGATTCAGACAAAAGTTTCCATAAGAGCTTGACCTTTCAGTTTCACAGGTAAATGGTACCGTTCAGCAAGGTACGTGTGGGGCTGATAAGATGAGTGATCACAGATTCTTTGTAACCACATCAAAAGGCATCTTGTTCTGGCTCCTAGAGTCCCTGAAGCATATCATTACTTCCAGACAGGAAAGATGGCTTTCCTCCAGGGTAGCTTCAGGCATGTGGTCCCTGTGGGCCACAGGTGGAACATCGTCAGCCATTTGGTAGCTCTGGAGTTGCTTCTACCTTTTTGCATGACTTAGATCTGCTGGGGTCTGGTAGCTCCACTTCACTGATGAATGGTACCTTGCTCCAGAATGGCTAAGCCTGTATGACTCTCAAAGGCCTCTCGAATAGGAAATCAATCAAATGTTTATTGATCACTACATAACTTCATTCATGGACATTGGATTTAAAAGAGCACTTAGTCACAGGAATGATGGAGGGGATTGTTGCAAGCCCCTAATTCCCAATTTCTAACTAATAATATTGTCCCCATATCTCAGTTCTATAATCATATTTCACCATTCATGATATCAGACTTTTAAACAATTTTTAAAATTCCCCGTCAAGTCCTGTTCTATGTCCTGTACTCCCCAACACTATTGGAAAAAAACCTGTCCCCTTTGTTTCGGGTCTTAGCTTTGCTGAAGAAGCAGAGATATTTATTGGTAAAACCCGTCCTTTATCAATAAGTTAGTCATACTCAAGAATTTGTGTCTCAATTTACTTTAAGTGTTACATTATATGGCAGGGGTGGGGAACTTTTTTTTCTGCCAAGGGCCATTTGGACATTTATATCATTCGTGAGCCATACAAAATTATCAACTTAATGGAATGCAAGAAGCAGAAGTTGTTATACCTAGCTTTCAGCTTATCATAGCCTGTGGTTTCCTTAGCAAATGATATGGTCCATCACCCAAACATTCCCTACTCCTGCTATATGATCTATATGAGAACATCTTTAAGCCATGATCTTGAGGCAAAGTGATCTGCTTGATGCTAGAACGAGAATCTGGGGATATGTGTGTGCTAAGAAAAATCTTCATTTATCTCAGGGACAGTCATTTTAGAAGAATGTTCATAAATTAGCCTAGGAAGAGTTTTTTTCCTATCAAGCCCCAAGTATCTGGACTTGATTCCTCATGGGGCTGGTAATAATCATATAGCATGGAAGTCTGAGAAGATATGCAAATGACATCCAACTTCCTGATACACAATTCAGAAGTGAATATCAAGTTTTGTCAAAATGGGGATATAGAAATTAATGAACATTCTTCCATCTATTCAGATTTCAAAGGGTTAGAAACTGTTCCTCTCTTCTTGTACTATGAAAAAATTTCTTCCTTGCATGGTCAGTGATGCTGATTATCTTTCCAAAAATAATGACATAAAGAATGCCTCCTCTAGGCTTGGTAACAGTGAAATCAAATTTTGAAAGAATAAAGCTCACACTTATAAAGTATGATTATAAAGGATTTTTCTTCATAATAACCATGTGCAATCAGCAATACAAGCATTATTAGATATATTTTATGGATGGATAAGGAAAGTGAAATTCACAGAAATTAAGTGATAAACCCATGTTCACACAGCTTGTAAATATCTAAAGCAAGATAAAAATCCAGGTCCAATAAAACTTCATCTACTGCTGTTTCTAATATACTCTACTGCTCTTCATGGATGTATAAATATGGTTGAAATTCTTCTGAAACCTTGACACTATCCAAACCACACTGGACTTAAATGAGCCCTTTACTAAGAGAAAAAGTTATATGTGTCTCAAATCAATGAGAGGCAGCTAGGTAGAGGGTAGAGCACTGAACCTGGAATAAGGAAGACTTCTCTTCCTGACTTCAAATCTCTTTAAATCAGACACTTACTTGCTGTGTGAATTTAGGCAAGTCACTTAACCCTGTCTGCCTTAGTTTCCTCATCTGTAAAACGAAGTAGAGAAGGAAATGGCATTTACTGTAGTGTCTCTGCCAAGAAAACCCAATTAGCTTCACAAAGAATCAGACACAACATATTTTGAACTGAGGGAGATTTAAGGAAAGCAGTAAATTTTCATATACATCCATGGATCCTGGTATACCCAGTATTCTGAAAAACCACATCGATACAAGATGTCCCCAAATACATATGTATGCCAGACCTCTCCTTAAGTAATATTAAATAAGCAAAAAGAACTTTGGTGGGGAAAAAATCATATATTCAATTTGTACATGTGACTAATTTGAATTTATGTAAACTATGTGAATTATGTAAATAATGTTTGCTTCATATTATGCAAGCTTTAACATGACAGTCATGGGGGGTCAGAGCCAAGATGGCAGAGAAGGCACATGCGACTTTCTAAGTTCCTCTCATGCCCTCATGACCAACATTAAATTCAGCCTCAAAAATAGCGCTTGACTGGTAAAACCCACAAAGTTTAGAAGCACAACAATTCACCAGCCAAAGATTGTAATGGGCTGAAGCTCAAGTTGATGCACTGAGGTCCCAAGCACTTGAGGCTAAATAGTAATTGGACCATACTCTATTAATATATATACTTGGAGAAAAAATGGCCCCCGCCTACTCTTTGTGCAAGTCCTGATGTGTTGTATAGGAAATGACGTTTTTGGTGGGTGGAGGCAAAGGGGCAGGAAGAGAGGGAGGAAGAGACTGCTGGCTGGCTTCCTGTTGCAGCTGCCCATATTGCTATCGCAATCCCCCTTAACCTCAAAAAGAATAAAGATTGAAGATTTTCCCTTAACCTGAATTCTGACTCCGGCTGATTTTAAAATACATGGTCATCACAGAAGATAATTTGGAAGATCGCCAGGAAAGGTTTGTGCTGAGGAGCGAGGAACAGACCAGCGCAGGTAGGGAGAGACTAGCGTCCTGAGCAGACCAGGGCCAGGGGTGATCTCTGTAGCTAGAGAAGTTATAGCGACGACTCTGCTATAGGCTAACTGCTCTGCCTTGATTTCAAAGCAGTAAAGTGGCAGAGAAATTAAAGCCAAAGACAGAAGGTACTCTCTAAAAAAACGCCAGAACCTAACGAGATCTGGCTGTAACCACTCAAAACCAGAAGTGACTCAGGCAGACCTGTAACACAGCCCTGCAGCCACATCCTGCAGTTCGGGGCTTTTGTGGGGGCAGGTACAAATCTGCACTGCAGCAGAGCACAGTCTGGGGCAGCCTCTAATCTGCACACAGGGGGGCTCGGCCTGGGGCAATAGAACTTCCCCAGCACAACTGTGCTTTCCAGGGCAGAGACACTTCCTGTCCCTACAGGGCTCTTCACTGCTCAGCCACTAATACCCACAGCCCCAGGGCAGGCTTTGGCTTAGGGTAGTAAAACTTTCACTGTTCAGCGTCTAGCCCCAGGGCAGTCATTATCTCTCACAGCGGGGGTTCTTTGTAGGGCACTTTCCCAGCTCAGCCCTGCAGGACTGAGTTACTTCCAGGTAGGGAATTCTTTCCCAGAGCACTCCAGTACCTTGTTGCTTTTTGTAGCTGGCTGGCAGGACAGCTACCTGTCCATACACCTATCCTTGTTCTGTAGAGGAAGCTGGTAACCTCCTGGCCCTGAAGGCAGACCCTACAGGCTTTAACAAAATGAGTAAAAAAATCAAAAGGACAATCGATAACTTCTATACAGAAAGAGAGCAGCTTTTCAGCCCCGAAGAGACTAATAGCTCCAGACAATTGTTAGTCCTCAACACAAAAGGCTCTCCTAGAAAAGACTATTAAAAACCTTAAAAGAGAACTAGAAGAAAAATGGGGAAAGGAAAGAGAAGCTATGCAAGAGAGCAACAACTTCCTGCAATGTGAATTGGAAAAGGTAAAAAACTCCCAAGAGGTGCAGGGAAACAGAATTTATGAATTGGAAAAAGAAAATAACTCACTAAAAAAAAAAAAATAGTGAAATGGAAAAAAATTCCATAGAGCAAAACAACTCATTTAAAAACTCAATTGGACATATAGAAAAAGAAGTAAAAAAAGCTAATGAAGAAAATAACTCACTAAAAATCAGAACTGAACAGATAGAAATGACTGATTCATTGAGACATCAAGAATCAGTCAAGCAAAGCCAAAAAAAAAGAGAGGTTAGAAGAAAATGTCAAATATTTACTTGGAAAAACAACAGACCTGGAAAATAGATCTAGGAGAAATAACCTGAGGATCATTGGACTATCCAAAAATTATGATGAAAAAAAGAGCCTAGATACTATTTTACAGGAAATCATCAAAGAGAACTGCCCAGAAGTAATAGAACCAGAAGATAAAAGAGGCGTTGAAAGAATTCATTGAACACCTTCTGAAAAAGACCCTAAAATAAAAACTCCAAGGAATATTGTGACCAAATTTCAGAACTATAAGACTAAAGAAAAAATATTACAAGCAGCCAGGAAAAAACAATTCAAATACTGAGGTACCACAATAAGGGTCACTCAAGATCTGGCTGCCTCAACATTAAAGGATTGAAGGACCTGGGATCTGATATTCCAAAAGGCAAAAGAACTTGGAATGCAGCCAAGAATAAATTACCCAGCTGAGCTGAGCATTTTTTCCATGGAAAAAGATGGACATTTAATGAAACAGAGGGATTCCACTTGTTTCTAAGGAAAAAACCAGATTTAAACAAAAAAAATTGATCTCTAACCATAGTATTCAAGAGAAGTAGAAAAAGGTAAAAGGAACTCTTGAAAACTGTATTTCTGTTGTGGATATGCATAAAAACCACATGTATAATTTTATTTTACTGATATAACATAAAGGAAGTAGAAATGGAAAGGGGATAGTGTCAGAAAAAGGGAAAAGGGGAGATAAAAAGAGGGAAACTACATCCCACAATGAGACAAAGGAAACCTATCATATCTGAGGGAACTTAGAGAGGTGGAGGAACATTGTGTGAATATTACTCTCATCAGAGTTGGCTCAAAGACAAAATAATTGACATTTATTTTACAGAGAATCTTCTCTCTCCTCATTAAAAAGTAGGAGAAGAAAAGGGAAAAGGAAAGAGAGTAACAAGGGAAGGATACAAGAAAGGGGAAGGGATGCAAAGGGAGGAGGAAGGGATTCTAAAGAGGGAGAGCTGCGTGACACAAGTGGGACCCATAAGTTTAATACAAGGGAAGGAGGTAAGGGGGGGCAAGAAAAAGAAAAGCACAATTCAGAAATATTAGGATGGAAGGAAATACAGAATTAGTAATTTTAACCATAAATGTGAATGGGATGAACTCTCCCATAAAGCAGAGGCAGATAGCAGACTGGATCAAAAGTTAGAACCCTACAATATGTTGTTTATAGGAAACACATTTAAAACAGGGAGATACATACAGAGTAAAGGTAAAAGATTGGAGCAGAATCTATTATGCTTCAGGTGAAGTCAAAAAAGCAGGGGTAGCCATCCTTATCTAGATCAAGCAAAAACAAAAATGGATCTAATTAAAAGAGATAAGGAAGGAAACTATATCTTACTAAAGGGTACTATAGACAATGAAGCAATATCAATATTAAACATATATGCACCAAGTGGTATAGCATCTAACTTCCTAAAGGAGAAGTTAAGAGAGTTGCAAGAAGAAATAGATAGCAAAACTATAATAGTGGAAGACCTCAGTCTTGCACTGTCAGAATATAAATCAAACCACAAAACAAATATGGAAGAAATTAAAGAGGTAAATAGAATATTAGAAAAAATAGGTATGATAGATCTTTGGAGAAAACTGAATAGTGACAGAAAGGAGTATACTTTCTTCTCAGCAGTTCATGGAACCTACCCAAAAATTGACCATATATTAGGACATAAAGACCTCAAAATTAAATGCAGGAAGGCATTTAGTAAATAGTAAATGCTTTCTTTTCAGATCACAATGCAATAAAAATTACATTCAACAAAAAGTTAGGAGTAAATAGAGCAAAAAATAATTGGAAACTAAATAATCTCATCTTAAAGAATGATTGGGTGAAACAGCAAATTATAGACACAATAATTTCATTCAAGATAATGACAACGATGAGACATCATACCAAAATTTGTGGGATGCAGCCAAAGCGGTAATAAGGGGAAATTTTATATCCTTAGAGGCATGGATGACTACCTCCAAAAATATAGGCTTCCCAGATTAACAGAGGAGAAAGTAAATTGCTTAAATAGTCCCATTTCAGAAAAAGAAATAGAACAAGCTATAATCAACTCCTTTAAAAAAAAAATCCCCAGGACCAGATGGATTTACGTGTGAATTCTACCAAACATTTAAAGAACAATTAGCCCCAATGCTATATAAACTATTTGAAAAAAATAGGGAATGAAGGAGTCCTACCAAGTTCCTTTTATGACACAGAACCAGGTAGGTTGAAAACAGAGAAAGAAAATTATAGACCAATCTCCCTAATGAATATTGATGCTAAAATCTTAAATAAGATAATAGCAAAAAGATTACAGAAAATCATCCCCAGGATAATACACCATGATCAAGTAGGATTTATGCCAGGAATGCAGGGCTGGTTCAATATTAGGAAAACTATTAGTATAATTGGCCATATTAATAATCAAATTAACAAAAACCATATGATCATCTCAAGAGATACAGAAAAAGCATTTGATAAAATCCAACATCCATTCCTATTAAAAATACTTGAGAGTATAGGAATAAATGAACTTTTCCTTAAAATAATCAGTAGCATCTATTTAAAACCATCAGTAAGCATCATATGTAATGGGGACAAACTGCAACCATTCCCAATAAGATCAAGAGTCAAACAAGGTTGCCCACTATCACCGTTACTATTCAATATTGTATTAGAAATGCTAGCTTTGGCAATAAGAGTTGAGAAAGAGATTAAAGGAATTAGATAGGCAATGAGGAAACCAAATTATCACTCTTTGCTGATGATATGATGGTATACTTAGAGAACCCCAGAGATTCTATTAAAAAGTTATTACAAACATGACAGTCATGGAGCTCTGCATCTTTAGGAGAACAAAATTTTCATTTCCCAAGTCACCTTAGCATTGCTTTTAATTGAGGAGAAAGAATAGTAGAATCTAAAGACCAAAAAAGTACTAATGTAAAGTAATAACTCATAGTGTAATAAAATAGATGAATTGCTACCAAACATTAATTCTATTTTTATATTCCAGTTAAAGATCACTTCTGATTAAATGATGTTCAATTCTAAATGCAATTTGAAACCATACTTTCTTAAAGTGAGGTTAGCATGGTATGGGGAGATAAGAACTTTGAGGTGAGTTTCAAAAATAGCCCCAAATAATTCTACATTGCTTGGATTCTGTTCACACAGGGATTCACCCAGCATATGGCTTATGCAGAAAAAGCAATGGATGGAGACAGCATTCAAGCTGTCTTTGAATTTAGTTTACAAAGAAAGTTATGTCAAATAAATGTAGAAATAGATGTCAGGTAAGACTCATGGGAGTTGTATAGCAATATAAACACAGTGGACAAGGGTTCTTGGGTATTTTTCTTTTGTGTTTTATAAGCAGGAAGACATAGGGCTATGTTCTGCATTGTTGAAAAAATATCCACCCCAGTGAAAGCACAAATAATTGAGAATGTAGAAGTACAGGCAGGTGCCAGTCACCTGAAACAACCAGTCAACAGTAGTGTTACCATGTCTATGTTCCCCCAGATTTCTGTATGGATCTATGACTGTGTAGTTGTGTGTTTTTTTAAAGTCCAAACACAGATTTTATTCAATATGAAATAAAAGTTTCTTCCCCCCACCAAGTCTGTTTAAACCACCAATTGGGAAGTGAAGAATGGGAAAATCCTCCTTTCCTAACCATGTGCCTGAACTTTGAATATCCTCTTCAATCCTGCCCACCTAAATTCTACCTTTAGTTTTATGGATTACAGTAAGAAAAATTTCACCTTATCTTACCTGAAATCAGGATTCTATTTCATTTTTATTGTTCAGTTGTGTCCAACTCTTTGTGACCCCATTTGAGGTTTTCTTGGCTAAGCTACTTGGTTTGCCATTTCCTTCTTCCACTCATTTTACAGATGGAGAAACTGAGGCAAATAGGGTGTGTGACTTGTTGCCCAGGGTCACACAACCATTGTGTCACCTTGCTGCCCAACAAATAATTTAGGTACAATATCTGCATGCATGTCTGTATATATGTACATATATGTGTATGTGCATACATATATACACATTTGCATATAGCTTTATGGAAGTTTTCTCAATGATAGAGAGATAGAAAAAGAGTATTGTAGTTAGAGAACATGGGATCCAGTCTTCTCTTTGCCAGTTATTACATGTATGACTGTAGGTCATACAGCTAGTAAGTTTCTGAAGTCTAATTTAAACTCAGAGGAGTCTTCCTAACTCCAGACCCAGCACTCTATCCACTGTGCCACTAAGCCACCCAAACATGATATACTTGAACTTCCAATAAATTGTAAGGTGCTTGAGTCAGAGTGCACAGGTGTATTTTTTGCTTTCATATCTCTGAAATCTATTATAGTAATCTTTAATAAATTTTCATTAATGAAATTGAATTGAGACATCTGAAACCCTGTATGGAAGAATCTTGTGTTAAAAACATTTTGGAGCTAAAATTAAAGCAAAACAATCCTAAAATCCAAATCTAACAAAGTGAATAAACTAATCAATAAACAAATATTTATTGAACACCTACCTCTATGAGGTACTGTATTAGTTTTTGTGGGAATCCAAAGCCAGTAAACAGAGATTAGGGAATCTAGAAGGATAATTGGATATCAGTTAACAAAGAAGGAGGAAGGAATTCAGAACTAAAATATTGTCATGAGCAAATTTTAGAGCTAGGAAAATACAAAATGGTTTCAGGGAATAGTGTTTATATCAGTCTGAATGGAAAGAAAGATCTTTACAGACAAGTGACAAATAATAATGCAAATGTAGATTGGAGGCTTACAATGGTGAAGGGAAAGATCCTGGAAGCACGCACTTCCATCAACCACCATCAGCGGTGTGAAAAGGCACTGGTATATCAATGATCATTGAGAACAAAGTTCCAGTGATCTCTTCTACAAAATCTTGGAGAAGATGGCCAGAAACTTAAGGCTACTTTTATGAGGGTGGGTGTTGACACTATCTAGCTCTGACTTGTCAGAAGTGAAGGAAGTACCGTGTATGTGTGAAGATATAAATTCATGTTTTAACAATAATGCAAGTAGTAGGGTTTCATTGCTTTCTATCATAGAAATAGGTTGAAATGAAGAAATATTCTTAACATTCTTTACATAATATTTTCCTTTGGCTAATATTTAACATTCCTGAATTTCCAAAGAATATATCAAAATACATGTCTTATTAAATCTTGATATCAGTTTCAGTTTGTAATTTTTAATTTCTCATTGTTATTTAAGACCCTATGAAGTCTTTAATCAGGAAATCTGCCTTACCAGACAGTATTTTTTCACCACAGAAGACATAATTAAATAGAAAACTATTGCAGACAGAAAGTAAGAGACAATAGGATGTGTTTGCCAATACATACAATGTAATTGTACCTTAGTAGAGAGGCAAAGTCTTAGCTTTATTATAATGGATTTCCCAATTCCCTATATATATCTGCTGGTACAAGGCAGCTTTGCCAAACCAAAGAAAAGAAATTGAGCACTTACAATCTGAGACCCAGACATCAATAAGATCTAGTGATAGCACAGTGACTAATCTCTAACCTTCCCCTGTTGCATGAATAGTTTTGATCAAAGATGCTCTCTGTAAGAAATAAAGAGGTCAACCAGTGATTTAGGCAGTATACAGTAACAGATAAACATAATGATTTAGGATTTAATAAACCCAAAGATCAAAGATATTGGGATACTTACTGTTCAACAGTAACTGAGAAAACTGGATAGTAGTCTAGCAAAAATATCATACACCATTTTTCAAGATGAACTTCAAATGGATACACACTTTAGGACATTAAGATGGCATCATAAACAAAAGAGAAGAGCAAGGAAGACATTATCTTTTGGGTGTATAAATAAGGGAATTGTTCTTGACTGAAGAATAGATAGAAGACAAAATAAAAATGAATAATTCTGATTACATAAAATCATGAGAATTTTTTCCATATGCATATACACATCTATCAATGCAGCTAAAATTAGAAAGTAAAGACATAGTTGGGGGAATTTTTTGCAAGAAATTAAACCAAGAAGATTCTCATTTTCAGGATATAAAGAAATTGATTCAAGTGAGTAAGACTCCAGTTGACAAATAGGAACAGGAAGTTTTCTGGTGAAGAAATTCAACTTATCAAGAGCCATATGGAAAATGTTCCAAATCACTAATAATTAGAGAAGTACAAATTAAAGCAACTTTGAGATTCTAACTCATGTACATCTGCTTGGCAAAACTGAAAACAAAGGAAGATAACAAATGTTGAAGCGAGAACCTTGCCCTTCAAACTAATTTGTGAATACCCTCTGACTCTCCAGCTTAAAAACTCTAATGATAAAAATAATAATGATAATAATTGTTGTTATTACAACATAGTACTTTAAGTTTTGCAAAGAGCTTTGCAAATATCTCATTTGATTCTCACAACTATCCTGAGAGGTAGGTATTATCATCATTTTCAAGGTGAAAAATCTGAAGCAAACATAGGTTAAATGACTTTCAAAGAGTCATATAGCTGCAATATATGTGAGGCAGAATCTGAACTCTGGTTTTCCAGACACCAAGTCCCATTCTCTATCCACTAAACCTAGATTCTCCTAGCTTTAATGACTCTGGTTGATAGAGTGGTTAAGAGGTAAAAGTGCAATTGGAATCAAGAGGATCTTGCATTCCAGTACTGGCTTTATTATTTAATAACTTTGTAATTTAATAATTGTGATTTTGAACAAACCATTTATATTATTTGGATCTGTTTCCCTATATGTAAAATTAGGTTGGTGAATGGACTAAATGGCCTCTAAAACTTTAAATCTATGAAAACATAAGTATTTCTGCCTCATCCTTTTATCTAGTTTAATTAAAAAAAAAAACATCTTCAGTGCCCTCAAAATATTGCTATAGATTGTATTAGTCTGCATTAATTAGCTCATTCATTAGTTCAACTGTTATTACATGCTTCTATAACTAGTACTTTGGGAGATAGAAGATAGCCTCTTGTATATAGATAACATAGCCTCTGCCCTCAACAAACTCAACAAAGTTATATGAATAACTAGAATTGAGACACATAAGAAAAACATAAGCAATGTGCCATGAGTTCGGATTTTGGATCCTACGCTCATTTAAGAATAACTTGAGGTAAACACAACCAAATCAAGTAAATTTAGGAAATCCAGGAAAGCTTTGTGGAAGAGATGGTTTTCAAACCAATTGTTGAAGTGAAGAAGGTGGGAAATTTTCAAGAAATGGCATGAGGTAAGATAGTGGTCACTGAAAAGAAGGAATGTGGTCAGAGGATGAAGTGTAGACTATATGACAGAAAATATTATGAAGAAAAACTAGAAAGGTAGAGACAGATTGTGGATAATTTTGAATATTAAATATTAGATTATCACTGAAGTTCAATCAACATTCACATACATTAAAAGCATATATATCATTGCTTTCAGACAAACTCAAAGATTCAGTCAAGAGAGAAATCTACATTATATATCAGTCACAATAATATTGTTTTAGAGGTATGTTTACTTATGTCTAAGTGCATGTGTATATATGTGAGTATATGTAGATATATGTGCATATTGCTATATATATATATGTGTATATATATGTGTATATATGTGTATAGATATATATATGTGGTAGATATATATGGTAGATTATATATATATATGGGGTAGTTTGACATTTCCTTTTCCAATTCACTTTCCAGTTGGGTCTAGGGATAGGTGTGAATATATATGGAGGTATACGTGTGTGTATGTATATATCTATTAAATATATCTGTGCTTAACTATAGCCTGCTTGGGGATGAAAAGGGAAAAAAGAATTTTAAAAGGTATGCAGTAGAGAACAAAAGAACAACCTACAAGAAAGCAAAGAAAAGATGGATACATATAATTTCTTCTGCTATTATACATCTTTTCTTGGACTGGAAATTTATTGTTAAATATTTTGAATTCTTCCTGATATTCTGCTGAGCACATGACAGTGCCCTGTTTTGTTGCTTTGTTTTCCTTTTCTGACTTTTTGTTTCTATTTGGATTTTTTTAATAAACAGAAGTTACAAAAAAAAGAAGAAGAAGCAAGTGTATATGTGATACTGTCAGGCAGGGCAGGGAATGTGAAGGGATGGTCAAAAGGATTTTACTTGCTCTTTGCTCTGTATCATGTGCTGTATACATGCAGCATGTGAAATAGAAATAGTAATTTAATTTTCCACAACTAAAAGAGTTAAGAAAATCCTATTTGAAAATGACACTGAGTATTCACATTTGTATTTTAAAGAAAATATCATTATCCCCCTTGAAATAAGCATACTAATTTTTTTTTAAAGAACAAATATACCTTAGTGTTGAATGTTGGGAAAAGCAGGAAGGGAATGGCACCTATAATTCCAGTCTCAGTTTCTTGTCGCTTTAATGCATGGATGAGGAAAAAGATCCATTGAGAGTGAGTTACTTGCCTAAACTCATAAAGGAAATGAACTTTAGAAGTTGGTTTTGAATCTAGGGCCCCTATCTCCAGAGCCAGTGTATTTTCTTCTGCAATATTGCTCAACTCTCTTATCTTTACTCACTTCCCCAGGAAGAATTCTATTTCTCCCACAAATGTCTGACTCTTTGTTGACCCCATTTGGGATTTTCTTGGCAAAGATATTGGGGTAGTTTGATATTTCCTTTTCCAAATCATTTTCCAGTTGGGTAAACTGAGGGTCACACAACTAGTGAATGCCTCAGGTCTTCTTGACTCCAGGCCCATTCTATTCACTGCACTTTCTAGCTGCCAGAACATTATACTATGTCAGGCCAAAAATCTTGTATTTCTAATGACTTTACTGACAGTCTGTGTTCTTGGAATTCATTTATCCTCCATCTCAGTTTCCTCACTTCTGTCACACAAGTTCTTTTTTATTTGCTTCAGAGGATGCTGTGTAAATTAAATTGGACAGGGTCGTCTGATAACATTTTTCTTCATCCTGCTTTCCTACATCCCACTCAACTTTTTCCGACTGGTTTATCTTTTCAAAGACTCAGCCACTGGAATTATTTCCCACCTATCAGGCTTTCTTTTTCTACTTTCTTGAATCAAAGGAGGCGAGTGTAAAGCATTTATAAAATAGGAAGTAACATAAAAATGATAAGTACTATAATCATATTTTTAATATGTGAAATCTACAGTTACCAGAGATATATAATTGCCTCTACTGAACAAAAGATATAGAATGCTGTTACTGAATTTAGCACTGAACTTGGGGAAATATTATGTAGCTAACAAAAGAAAGGAAAAGCCCCATTAAAAAAATAAGGTATATATCAAAATCAAAGGGCTTTTGAAAAAAAAACTCCCCTATGATTTACTTTGACACATGAAACTATTTTAAACAGTCTTTCCCCATGCAGAATGAATTTTCTCTGTGGCATGTTTCTGTTCTTTCTGAATGAATGATTGCAGTTGAATGCCTAAGGTACAAAAACTGTACATGAAAACTGATCACAGCCCTTGCTGTACCTGGCATATATGTAAGTTGGAAACTCCCTCTTTCAAAAACCACTTTCTTCAATTGTTAACTTAGTATTGTTATAAAAAAAATAACAGGGCCAATTTATATTTGATTTTTCATGTTTTCCTTTTCTGTCCCAAATATGCTTTCTTCACAAAGTTTCAGTTATCCATTATAGAAAATCCATTATCCTCTGAAAAACAATTAATGGATTTCCAGTGATTGCATTAATATGTTGGTACCAATTTTGCTATTTGTTATTAATTGATATTTTGTGTTACTTCATAAATTTTAGTGAATAAGCTTTTCAAACTCCCATCATTTACTACTGTATCAGAGACACCTAGCCCCTTCCCCAAAAGAATTCCAATATACTGAGGGAAAATAAAGAAAAAATGTCCTTAGTAACTTCCAGCTATGAAAACTTGGTTCTACTTGATTTTGAAAAACAGTCAAATTAGAGTTGGGTATACATAAAATGTTCAGAAGATCCTGTCAAGACAAACTTCTTTGCGTTCCTTTCCTACTCTCTTCCATTCTTTACCCTTTTTCATTTTCTCTCCTTGTCCTCCTTTTTATAAAATAAAATGTGGGGATTGTGTAAGAACCTTAAGAAATAACACTGCATCCTTGAAGCAAAGAGAGAGAGAGAGAGAGAGAAGAGAGAGAGAGAAAAAGAGAGAAGAGAGAGAGAGAGAGACAGAGACAGAGAGAGAATAAGAGAGAGAATAAGAGAGAGAGAGAGAGAGAGAGAGAGAGAGAGAGAGAGAGAGAGAGAGAGAGAGAGAGAGAGAGAGGATTGTGACATTATGATGCCATGACATGCAAGTGAATGGGATTTAATGAGGGAGAGCTGGGCAAGGTCACCTGCCCCACACTTTCCCCTCCAGAACCACCTGAGTCCAGTGGCCAGATATAGATCAGAATCACTGGAGATGGCCCCAGATACAGTAAGAAACCTTGGCCTTTTTAAGTCTCAGTTTGACTGAAGTCACACCCATTCAGTAATGAAAGCTAAGTAGCAATTGAGGCAAAGAATCTCCTCTTAAACCCAGTCAAAAAACAAATATATATATATATATATATATATATATACACACACACCAGGAGGGAAGCAACCTCCTGGACAAAACAGAAATGATTGTTATTTACCTTTAATCTGAATCAATCAGGATCCAAACAATGACCAAATGGATTCCTGGCTTAGGATTTGGTGGCCATTGAGGGTTTACTGACTAAATACATAGATAGACAGACAGGTAAAAAACAGATATATATAGAATGCAAGTAAATATATTGATTTTTTTTCCTATTCTACTTCAGGCTTCTGAAATAGCAGGTGCTCCTCTAGCTTTTAGATAACATGATAACATTTTGGGGGCATATTATGGGCCAGAACTCTGAACTTGAAACAAAGAATGCTTACAAGGTACTAAAACTAAGTGGAATTGATGAGACAATGGTTATCTAGTTTAGTATGGTTGATTTAATCTTACAACAAATAATAGTTTCACTGAGATTTAAAACCTCAGTAGTTTATACTCAGTGTGGAGCATATAAGCAAGGACTGAGAGCCACAGAAGACAAGAGCACTAGAAGCTCTTGGAGCTGAGGAGATAGAAATTCATTTCACCTTCAGTTAGTTAGGTTCCTGGGGGCTGGCCTGGCCTCCTGCACTTCCCCCACTGAGATCAAGGGAAGCTGCCCCCAGAGACCTCAAGAAAACCGAACCCGAGAACATGACAGAGGCATATGGGTAAAATTAAAAGACTTAATCTACAAATATGTGTGTTTAAAGTGGGACTGAAAAAATAGTCATAAAAATCCTGAAAAGGTTTGGTTGATGAAATTAAATTTGTCTTTTGTAGTTTCTGATTCTTTTCCATTTGATATTTTCTATGGGATATTTTCATTTACCCTTGACTAAAAATGTATTCTTTGTAGTAACTTTTGGAAGGGATCTTATTCTTACTTTTGGGGCTATGAATGGAATATAATTTCTTTCTCACAAGTTACTTTGATGTAGATTTGCTTTGCATATGATTTTAAATATAAAATTATCTTTCAACACTACATGTAAGCACCGTTATAGTAATGGTGTATTCCTCTGAGGTTACACAACAGTTCTCTGGCACATCATGCATTCAAACAGAGGAAGAAGCTATATCTGAATCCAAATTTAAGGAGTAGGAGAATGCTTAATAATAGAATAGAAGAGCCGGGGAGGGGGGAGATGTCAACTTTTGAACACTGTAAATAGTATGATTAAAAATAAATCTCCATTTTCCATTCCTTCACACCATCAAGGCAGAAGCAAGTATTCTTTCTTTAAAAATAATTAAGGAAATGTCTCAAAAAAACCCTATGAAACAGTATGTATTTTGGATTTTCTATACAATATTTGAAAATATTGACTGCCTTTTTAAAGCATTTTGCCGCTTTATAATCTAAAGCAAATATGTTTCTGTTCTCATGAGATCTCCATTGAGAGTCCTGACCATGAGAGTAATAGAAGACCTATTTACCCCAATAGTAGGAAGATTGTCCAGTTATTAAATACATGACTTTTTTTATTAGCTATTGTTTTGTTCTGTAGGATTTGTTTATTAGAAGATGTAATTGTCCTTCACCTTGGTCATATACTCTAATTGGCCATCTCCTCAAAAAAAAAAAAAAAAAAAGGAAAAAGATGCTGATTGACCACGGATATGATTTGTGTTCAATTCCTGCTGACACAGGGACCTTTTTAGAAACTTAATGAAGGAGACAGGAAACTCTTCCCATTAGGGAAAAGTGACCACGATAATGAGTGGATTTGAAATCATGCAACCTAAAGTCTAGTTGAAAGAACTAGTAATGTTTAGTCTACAGAAGAAGAAAAAATGTTTGGGCAAAAGAAAAAATGGTATTTCTTTTCAAGAATTTCAAGGGCTTTCATGAGAAAGGAAGATTTGCTTTTTGTTTCTATCCGAACTAAGACTGATGTCTGGAAGTTTCCATGAGACAGCCCCATGACTCAAGAAAAAACTCCCTAATAATTAAGGCTTTCCAAAAGTAGAATGGACCTCTTAGGGAAATTTTGAATTCACCACCAAAAAGGATCTTAAAGTAGAGACTAAATGATTACTTGCTGTTGACATTGTACAAGATATTCATGATTTGTGAATAGATTTGACTAAATAGGTTCTCAAGTCAAGTCTAAAATTCCAGGATTCACTTATAAATAGTATAGACAATAGGATTCTTTTAATACTATCCTAAATTTCTCAGGGTCTCCTAATGAAATAAAATGCATTGACAATTTTTATCAAGACTAACTTCCTATTAGTAAGGATAATTGGGGTGAAGAGTCATACTCAGGATCAGACCAATTCATACCTTATCAAAGAATTAAACTTGGAAATTGATTTTTATACTAAAACATTTACCAGTGTTGACACTTTTGCCTCATCCTAAGTAAGAATCATTGGTCCTGTAATGTCCTGGTTTTTGTTGTTTTGTTGTGTTTTTTTAACTGATGAAAGTAACACCTGAGCTGCAGTTTGGGATTTGATCTTTAAAAGGGGAACTACATTGGGGGAGTGCCATTACCATCAAGATACACTAAATTAAATTAATGGGACTCACTTTTCTGGTGGGAAGCTTATGGTGCCCCAGAGACTTATAGCCTTCCAAGGGGTCACGTGCAATATGAAACCACATAGAACACAAGAGAAATCATCTGATAAAATTCACTGTTTTAGTTTGTTCATGTCCCCTTAGCCTTCCCAAAGACAGGAATATCTGGATTCTCCCAATCTCTTTCAACTTGTCCTGCCCTCCCTGCATCAATTGCACACTCCTTGTGACTTAATCATCAAATTTTTTTTTTGGCCTAATCCTCTTTTACTTCTTTGTTGCATTTTACTCAGAGGACTTCTTCTTTACCTCTTTTTAGTGATATCGTAATCATCTGATTTTCGGCTTATCTTTCGTTTATTGTTTAACAGGTTACATCCAATTCCTCCTGACTCAATTTGAGGTTTTCTTGGCAAAAGTGGAGTGGTTTGACTTTTCCTTCTCCAGCTCATTTTGCAAATATAGAAACTAAGGTAAATAGGGTTAAGTGACCTGGCCAGCATCATATACACATAGTAAATGTCAAAGGCTGGATTTGAATTTAGGTTTTTCTGATTCCAGGCCATGCAGTCTATCTAGCTCCATCTAGCTGTCCTTTATCTCCCCACTTGTTCCTTTATCTTGTTTGATCAGTTTTTATGCTCTTTTTTTACACTTGAAGGTGGGTATACCCAAAATGTCTGTCCTTTACCTTTTTCTCCCTCTGCATTCTTTGCTGGTGAGCTCATTTATTTACATGATTTCAATTGCATCTCTATTTAAATGACTCCACTATCTACTTCTAGTCATGACTTTTTTCCTCTGGATACTAGCCCTACATTTCCAACTGTTTATAGACATTTCTGTCTGTCTAGCTCATTTTCACACTGTATTCAATATATCTTAAAACTACTTGAGCTACTAGATAGGCAGAGAGAATTTGGGAAGAACATCAAGGGTAATCAGGGTCATGGCATTGTATGAAAAAAATGTTGGTAGAAAGGATCTGTTTTACATCTATTCAGTATTTTATTGGTATATCTGCCACCCCTTTAACAGAATAATCACATCATCTTTGACTTGTATAATAATGCTCTGTCTCAGTTCTCTCCCTATGTCTAACTACTCCTTCTCCATCTCCATTATTGTATCATCGTGCATCTGCCTATTAAATCAAGTTGCCACATCTTGGTTTTATCCCAGCCATCATCTTTTTGTCCTTCACCCTTCCAGCTTCCACCTCAGACTATTGTTAAAGCTCTTGTTTTTTCCTTTCCCACAATAGAAATAATGAATTCATGACAGGTCCAAGAACTAAAAGAGTAATGAACTTCTATTGGTGACATTTCTACATTTCTATTCTAACTCAGACTCATTCCAGTATTGGCTATCTTCATGCTATGACTATCCACCCCTACCCACTCTTAAACCCCTTTCACTGATCCTTTAGTTCTTAGAACTGTCATGACTACATGACATTCTTTCTATTGTGGGAAAGGAAAAATTAATCCTTCACTCTATTAGCCCTCTCACTATCCCAGTGATTTCCCCAACTAAACTTTTTCTGGCCACTACTTGTTTAAATGTTGTCTTCCTCTAGTAGACTGTAAACTTTCTGAGGGCAGGGACTACCTTCAGATTTGTATTTTTCTCCCAGCACTTAACAAAATAATGATTCATAATAAATACTCCAAACATTTTTTTTTCCTTTTGCCTGACATTCAAAGAATTTTAAAATTCAAGAATCACAGAAACTCAGGTATAATCACAGTTGTAACCACAAAGGGTCCAAATTCAAAATGTATCTTTAAAAAGACACACTTTATGAATCAACTAAGCGAATTACTGTCTCTCCTTTGCTTGTGTCCTATATATTCCTACTTTGGTGCCTTTTCTCAAGTCATCCTTATGCCTAGAATATCCTAAACCCTCATTCCAGGTAAAATGTCTACCCTTCCTAATACTGCCAACTCAAAGGCCATTTCCTTCATGAAGTCTTCGATAATGTTCTTTTTGGTAACACCATTCCTATTTGGATCTCACATTCTACTGCATCTCCCCTGCCCACACTGTGAGAAATTACTCCATTGAATTGAGAGAGGTGATGTTAAAAGTCTTTAATTTTAATTACACAACTGCAGATTTGAGTATCCTATAGAATAGGAACCTAACCACCAGTCCTTGTCCCTTTTTTATACCCTTATTGATTCCTTATTGGCTAAGTACTATTCTACCTGGAGTTTAATTCCCTCACCCCAGTCTTTGGAAACTAAATCCCCATCCAATTCTCACAACCTCATTGAACATATACAAACAAAAACAACAAAATCCTTGTAATAAGTATGCAAATTCAAGATAAAACATTTTCTCATTGACCACCCACATAAGTCAATAAATGGACTAAAGCTCACTTTCTCTTAGAATGTGAACTGTTTGACAATTTCCTCATCTGAAAACAAAATAATAGCACCTACAATGCAGATCAAATGAGATGATATGTGTAGTGTTTAGCGCAGGAACTGGCAAATAGTAGATACTACATGAATGTTAGCTATTGTAATTATTGTTGTTGGTCTCTAATACACAACTTATCAATCAGCTAGACCAGCTGGATAGCCTAGTGTGCAAAGTAAAAGACTTATAATCATGAAGACCTGGGTTCAAAACTTTTCCAATATGTACTAACAATATGATTTAGAACAATTAACTTACTCTCTTCCAAACTTGATTAATGCTATATAAAATAGGGATGGTGATAATAGCACCTACCTCACTAAGTTGTTGTAAATATCAAATACAAGAGTAAATGTAAAATTTTTCTCAAACCTTAAGTTCTATATAACTATCCATTACTCTTGTAAATATATATTGTTCCAATCAAATCCAATTCATTGTATCTTCTCATACATAGTAGGCATTTAATAAATGCTTGTTGGATTGTATCAGCTCTCATTTGTAATATTACATATTATAGTTATCAGTGTATGTGCCTTACACCTGTTCTCACTAAACTTTAAGCTCTATATACTCAGGAATTTAAGTTTACTTAAGTCTTATATCCCTCACCCTCCAGATAGCAAATTCCAGAGTGCAAGACTAAATAAATGCAGGTTAGATTAAATTAATTTCAATTCAATAAAAAGGAAAACCAGCTAACCTGGGTTCTACTCCCAACTTTGTCATTATCCAATTGTGTTATTCTAGGCAAATAATTTCCTATATTTGGAACAAAGTTTATTTCTTGATAAAATGGTGGGCATTTGGAAGAAAGGTTGGATGAAGTAATCTCTGAGATTTGTTCCCATTTTAATATATTTATTCTTCTTTGGGTTTGCAAGACTTGAAATATAACCTAATCCATAAAGTAGCCCCACCAAACTGGAGTTTATCTCTTTTCTCTCCTTTAATTTTTTTTATATTATTGACAATAAGAAATGGGAGAAGAGACTTAGGGAAAAAAATCTTGACTGTGTCCAAAGGACTATAAAACTGTGCATAGCCTTTGATCCAGCAGTGTCATGCCTGTGTTTGTATCCAAAGACATCATAAAAAAGGGGAAAGGACATACATGTGCAAAGATATTTGTAGCACCTCTTTTTGTAGTGGCAAGGAACTGGAAACTACAGTGGATGCCCATCACTTGGGGAATAGCTAAATAAATCATGGTATATGAATGTTATGGAATATTATTGTTTAAGAAATGATGAGCAGGTTGATTTCAGAAAAGCCTTTCATGAAATGATGCTATGTGAAGTAAGTAGAACTAAGAGAACATCGTACATGGCAACAACAAGATTATGTTATGATCAATTATAATGGAGTTGGCTCTTTTCAACAATGAGAGGATTTGTGTAAATTCCAATAGACTTGGGATGGAAAGAGCCATCTGAATCCAGAGAGAGAATTATGGAGATTGAATATGGATCAAAGTCTAGTATTTTCATCTCTTTTTTGTTTGCTTTTTCTTTCTCATGTTTTCCCCCTTTGGTTTGATTTTTTTCTTGATAAATATGGAAATATGTCTAAAAGGATTGTACATATATAACCTAGATAAGATTTCTTGCTATCTTGGGGAAGGAGATAAGGGAGTGAGAAAAAAAAATTGGAGCACAAAATCTTACAAAAATGAATGAGCTAAACTATTTTTACATATATTTGGAAAAATAAAATACTATTGAGAGAGAAAAAGAAGAAATCATGATAGAGAAACTTATCCTGCTTATCTTATTAGTGACTCATCTCAAATTTATTTTAGTTCACAATTCCATCAACAATGTATTAGTGTCCCAGTTTTCCCACATCCCTTCCAACATTCATCATTATCTTTTCCTGTCATTTTAGCTGATCTGAGAAGTATGTAGTGGTAGTAGATGAGTTTTAAATTCAATATTACACAAATCATTTTATTTTAAGATGTTCAATAACCAATCTATATCAAAACATGTTCAGATATTAACCATGTTCAAAGGGACAAAAACATAGACCACTATTCCCAGAACCTCCCTAAACATTGGGAACATCTTTAAAACAATTCAATATAAGCAATTAAAACTCACATAGAATATAGAACATATTCTAAGTGTTTTAACTTCTCTAATATAGTTATTCATTATTCCAACCCAATCTATTTGAGCTATATAAGGTACTTACTCTTTCTGTGTTCTAAGCAACTCCCAAAGACTATAAAACTTGTGAATGAGATACTAACTTGCATTTCTGAAGAGAATTTCCTCATCTGGGAGTTCCTTATGGTAAATCACAAATTTCTAGTTATGTGTCTTATGGTTATCTAGGAAACTAAGAAGTTAAATGACTTGTCCTGGTTAATATAGTTAGTATATGCCAAATAAAAGATTTGCACCCAGGTCTTCTTGACACTGTAGCCATTCTGTCCATTGTCCCAGGCTATTTCAATTATATTCATCTTACTTGGAAGACAATACCAATCCCTTTGCTACTAGGCAATTTACAAATCAGATTTGATTTTCAACACTTATAACTTTCAGCGACTCACCCAAAATTAAACTGTAGGCAATAGTTATGACAATTTGAATGTGATATGTGATCCACTCGTACTCTTTCATATTGGTTTTCTGTCATTGCCTGGATTAAATACCTGACCTTTATTGTTGGTGTATTCCTTTCACAATGAAGACAAGAACCTCCTCTGGCTATTCATCCAATCAATGATGTTATCTGATGATCTGTAACAATTTAATTGGGAAGTTTGATAATTTTTAGTGGCATTTTGAAGTTTTTTTTTTTTTTTTGGACAATTGTTGAGATAAATGCCAGAAAAATTAGTAGTCTTATTATGTCATTCTTCTCCAAAGATATGGGTGTTTAAAGGTTTCTTGATAAATAACATTATAATTGCCTGCCATTAGTTTACAATCTTGGTAAACCTACATGTTCACTGGAGTGAATATATTTGAAAGAACTTTTCAGTTAAAAGGTAAGCTATAATTCATTTTTTTAAAATCCATGCAGTCTCCCCTCCTCATACACATACATACATGCTATTCAATGGTTTTCCTGCCCTCCTTTTTATAATAGTCTTTTTAACTCAAGGAAATTCTTAAATCTCAGAGTCATTAAATCAAATAAAGAATGGGTATGTGTCATGTATTTTCCTAAGTGAAAACATTTGTATAGACAAATGATGGCTCATTTCCTAGGAAATCTCTTTGAAAGAACAATTTGCCATTGGTGTTTCTAAATTGTAATACAATTTGAAAAATGTTCTTTTAAATAATGATCCACATCCTTCCAGATGAGTCAATTTCTTCCTGGATAGATGAGGTAGTAGAGATGCAGAACAAAAGAACTTGTACTGGTTTTCAGGCACCCTTGCTTCTAGTTATAGTTCTTCTAAGTATCAATGTGATCTTCAGCAACTTAATTAAGTTCTCTGTATTTCAGCTTTTATCTGTTAAACTGGGATAATAATACCCTCAGCCATCCAAAAGCATTGTTATGAGGACAGAAATAATAATGATGATAATTTTGTGGGACAGTGACCCTTACCCAAATTAAAATCAGAGACTCTCAAGGTAAAAAGCAAAAAAAAAAAAAAAAAAAAGATGTATATGTATTATGATCTTATGAGAAAGGTGTCAGTAGAGAAGTGCAAATTGCAAATTGCAAAACACAAGATTATATAGACCCTAACCAGAAGCCCCATCCTCATTTTTCTGATCTTATTTCCCATTGGCTGAAGAGTTCTGATTCACCCAGAGCCCCCAAAACAAAGAATACTAGTCAATAATGCATTCTTTACTGTATCAGGCACTTAAATGCTAAAGAAAAGGTATGGGGTGGAGGGAACAGGAAGGAAATGGTTTATCTAAGAAGTCTTCATTCAGTTTATCCTATTCAATCTTCCTCTTACTCATTAATCTCTGAAGAACTCTCACACCATTCTTGATACATTCCCTCAACCATCTTGTTCTCAGTCTTCAATCCCTCTGGACCAGGTTTGTCCTTTTCCACTATTGGGATCCATCTTTGTCTTTTTAATATTCCAAGTCTAAATGGATCTCCCCCTTCAAGTTTTCTATCTTTACCATCCTGACCAGTGATGTCTGTACTGTGATAAACTGTATCACATGGGAAAGGGAGTAGTATGACTCCACTTACAGCTATCAGCTGGTACCAAAGAACCTGTTCCCACCTAAAACTGCCTCCAGACCAAGACCACCCAGAGGTATCACATGGTGAGGATCAAATCTGGAATGGGAGATGGGCCAATTTTCTGATGTCTTTGGCAATTTCCTTCACTCCCTGTCCATTATCATCAATTTTCAAAAAGCAAAAATTTGATTTCCCACAAGCCCTACCTACTTCAATCAAGTAGTCTAATACTAATATGTGCTGTGTACTCCTCTAGTCTGACTGACCTGCTCTGCTAACAAATTCAGTGCCTTTGTCATGGAGTAATTATTTTGACCATGCCCTGGAGTCTAAGGAGTTTGTTCAACACAGAAATTGGGGTTTTATACCCCAAACTCCCATCTGAGTTCATCTATCACCCCAACCAATTGTTGTAATTCCAGTAATTAGAGTAGATAATTCTTCACAAATAAAGATACCTATCAGGAAAGTCAGAAATAACAAAATGCTAAAAGAAACAGATGAAAGTATTATCTAGTAACAGATAGATGACTAGGCCAAATACTCACTTATCTAACTTATTTAGGATATTACTACCACATATTTTCAGATAGGAAACTCTGCTCATAACTTCTACTGAACATTTTCCCCGATTATAAAAATTACCTATAAGAGGAAAAAGCAGGAACATGATTAAAATTAAAAACTGGTCCTTCAGTCCTCAGCCTAAGAACATATTCATGACAGAATAAATCATCCTTAGCTCAGTTTGACCTTAGGTAATTGTATGCAATAACAATTGCACCTCATAGCCATACTCAGGAATAATTAGGTTCTTATTCAAAGAAACACTGAAAAACTGAATCACAAGGATCCCACCTTAAAGTGGAGGCCAAGCCTGTCTTCCCAACTCTTGCCCAGATACTAACCACCTGTAACATTTCAAGATCCCATTCCTCTGAATAGCTTGCGGCATATTTCTTTCATATGGTGCATTATTGGCTTATCCATCAGACAACCATACCTGAATTCAAAAGTCAAGAAAATCAAATAATATCAGCTACAATCCATAAAAATGTTATCTCAAAGAGCAAGTCTCATTAATCAAAGATTCAAGTGAATTTAGTTCTCAAGGATCACATAGCCTGTAAAAAAAATGCTTGACCCTGGACAGTCACTTCATTTGCGAATGCCCTAGTCCTATTCTGCATTTTTTTACGGTGCTGGGCTCTCCTAATTCCCAGGCCCTCAGAGAATCTTCTGGCCACTGACTTTTGCAGTATATAAACCAACTTTACCCAGCTTACCTCGTTCTAAGGTCTTCAGAGGTCTCTGGCCACAGTTTCACAAATTGTAATTTAAAAAATGATAGCACGCTTAAGAACAGCTATGTGCAAGCTTAAAGTCTTTTGTTCACCTCTTCACTACCTGCCTCCAACCTCTTGGCTACTCCAGGATTAAAGAGACAGACCTCCTCCTCCATAGAGCTTAAGTAGGATCTATGAGGTCACAGGCACAGTCAATCAAAGAGGGAGAAGTCTCCCATTATGAAGCTACCTCAATGTGGCTAAAAGTTTCCATCCATGATACCGTCTCTTCCAGTACACAGAAGTAACTTCTGGGCTCTCAAGTTCAACCTCCTGGTTGCAGTGAATGTGACCTTTGTCCTTGAGCCTAACAATATCCTAACTAAGTATTGACTATAATCTTTCATTGATCATCCTAGAAAGTTCACAGCTTATCTTCATATCTAAATAGATGGGTTATTTTTATGCTACATCCAATATTTGTGTACATGTTTATAAAATTATCTTGTTGCACAAGAAAGATCAAAAAGGAAAAAAAAATGAGAAAGAAAACAAAATGCAAGGGAACAAAATGCAAAAAGAGTTAGAATATTATGTTGTCATCCACACTCAGTTCCCACAGCCCTCTCTCTGGGTGTAGATGGTTCTCTTCATCACAAGATCATTGGAATTGGCTTAAATCATCTCATTGTTAGAAAAAAGTCACTTTCATTAGAATTGATCATTGTATAATCTTCTTGTCATGTACAATATTCTCTTGGTTCTTCTCACTTCACTCAGTATCACTTCATATAAGTCTCTCCAAACCTCTCTGAAATCATGCTGCTGATCGTTTCTTATAGAAACTATCCATGACATTCATATACCATAACTCTTATGGCAGGGGTCCTCAAACTATGGCCCGTGAGCCAGAGGCGGCAGTTGAGGACATTTCTCCCCCTCACCCAGGGCTATGAAGTTTCTTTATTTAAAGGCCCACAAAACAAGGTTTTTGTTTTTACTATAGTCTTGCCCTCCAACAGTCTGAGGGACAGTGAACTGACCCCCTATTTAAAAAGTTTGTCTTATGCAAACAACCTGCTAGTGGCTGCTTCCTTTCATGCAAGAGGAAGATACAGATGGAGACACAGGTGTGTTCTCTGACCTCCCTCCTCTTCCCTCTTGCCTCAGATTTATTTCATTCCCAATTCTCAAGCAACATTTGTGTCAGTAAAGGCTATTTGCAATTCCTTCAAGTATCTTATGATTCACAGCTATAGAGGCTTTTGGGGAATTGACCTGCCCCTTCACACTTAGGTGTGGTCCTCAATACATAATATATTCAGACATTCTCCAATCGATGGGCATCCACTCAGTTTCCAGTTCCTTGCCACTACAAAAAAGGCTGCCACAAAGTCCCTTTGCCTCCTTTAAGATCTCTAGAAAAACTTCTGGGTCAAAGGATATGCACAATTTTATAGCCCTTTGGGCACAGTTCCAAATTACTCTTCAGAATGGTAGGATCAGTTCACAGTTCCACCAACAATGTATCAGTGCCCCAGTTTTCACACATTCCCTGCAACATTCATCATTATCTTTTCGTGTCATCTTAGATAATCTGCGAGGTGTGTAGTGGTAGTAGATGGGTTTTAAATTCAACATTACACAAATCATTTTACTTTAAGATGTTCAATAACCAATCTATACCAAAACACTTTCAGGTATTAACCATGTTCAAAGGCACAAAGACAGAGACCACTGTTCTCAGAATCTCCCTAAGCATTGGGAACATTTTTAAAACAATTCAATACAACCAATTAAAACTCACATAGAATATAGACTATGCTATCCTAATTTCACATTAGAGAAGACTATCAGATTTAATATTAATATCTTCATCTCAAAAAAGGAAGCGTTCCTATAAACATTTCTGCAAATATAAATAACATGTACAACACCAATATTGTTAAAATTCTTCTAAGCACAATTAATCTTCCTTCCCACCAAAATGTTCCTAATTGCCCTGGTGCAAAGTCAATTTTAGAGGTTATGAATTGTCCTTAACAGTTCATGTTTGAGGTTCCTCCACGGTTCTAAAAGACCTAGTTTTCTCAGCTTCCAGACTGTAGTCCTTAGTCATCTGTAATATCTGGCAAGGTTCCTCCCATTCTTCTTTCAGCATTAAGTAAGCACCCACTCTTCTGAAACTCCAAACCTTTTCAATACCTTCTAATTTATCTTTAGACATATTGTACACCTCTCCATATCCCTATATACCAAACTTTCTTGCTTTTATTTCTTTGTTAAAGAGAGAAAGCAAGACAAACCTTAAGATTCAGAATATAGGTAACATCTAAAAAACATTGAACCAAATTTATTTTTTTTTTTTTTTTTCCTGAGGCACTTGGGGTTAAGTGATTTGCCCAGGGTCACAGAGCAAGAAGTATTAAGTGTCTGAGACCAGATTTGAACTTAGGTCCTCCTGACTTCAGGACTGGTGCTCTATCCACTGCACCACCTAGCTGTCCCCATTGGACCAAACTTAACAAAATTTATACCATATACATAGCAGACTGACAAATGTTAAAGCATAGCTCATAGAATTTTTTAAACTTAAAATCAAATACAGATTTAAACTTCTAATAGCAATATTTCAATATTAAGGCACATGTATTTCTAACACCTTATACCAGAATAAGCAAGTTCACAATTTTAACACACACTAGTTAATAATAATCATCAGAATCAGAATTCCAATTTAAATATGTATAGCCCTAAGATTTAAGATGACAGAACATTGCCCTTTCAAATCCATCTACAAGACATGGGGAACATATAAGAAGGGTTTTTTAAAAACTGGAAAACTTTAGGACCTGGAGGAAAGGGTTGGAGAAATTTGGACCCAGGTATCTGGCTGCAGATTTCTGGCCCAGTGACTAGCCCACCCTTCATGCCAGAAGTGCTGGGAGTAGGGGGTCATATCACATATGGGCACCAGCGCAAACTAGAAAAATCCAGGCCAGCCAGGGACCAACGTAGGCAGGACAGCTTCCATAAGACTCTCTGAGGAGAGAAGTTTAGACAATACCAGAGAGAGTGTTTTCTTTCCCTTTTGCAGTTTTTCTGTAACCTCAAGTTCAGGCCCTCAGAAGGCTTTTAGTCAGGTAAATTAGACCTACTTAAAAATACAATAGACTAAATCAAGTTAGTTGATAGATTCATAGTGCCACTTAGTCTCACAACCCCACAATGTACTAAAATGTTTTAGCAGTTCTATACTTTTATTTAATTATTTCTGTATACCCAAATTGGCCAGTTCTAGATCCACAGAAATATGTCAGTTTTTATTTTCTTTTTGGTATAGCAATTAAAAACTTCGCTATCTCAAAACCATATTTTCCTCTCTCTAGCTAAAAACTAATTGCAAAACTAAACTCCAATTATGTACCAAAAAAAAGTGCTTTTAAATCCCAAATAGCCAGATCTTCTCCTTTGTAACTTGGCTGACTGAAACACAAAAGACAAAACTCAGGCTCACACACACAAACACAAACTACTTTTCTAAATCTATCAAGCTCCATTCTCAGTCCCTCCTTGTGATGGAGGCAAAGAGTAGTTCTGAAGTTGAAACCTTAAGAGCCAGCTAGCTGGGTATTGAAGAATCCTTTGAATTTTCACCCAGCCCTCTGGGTATCTACAGTTCCTCCCACACATTCCCAAACAAAACAACAGTATTTAAGCCTTATAAATTTTGGTGCTTCATCCCAATTCTTCCTAAAGGAAAATGTCTTTCAGGACACTAGATAGGTATTTAGAACCAGCTATCTTAGATTGTTTCTTTCCCAAGGTTCGTAGTATCTTTTCCCCTTTAATGGAGAATTTACCTGATTTTACCAAAGGAAAATAAAAGAACCCTTATAGATTCAAACTGCTCAGATTTTTTCAAAATCAAAGGCAAACATAGGAGCTTTTTATGGATTGTTCCCTCTTAAAGTCTTCCAGACCCAATCCCAATCACCCAATTCTTGGCAAAGGGAAAGTCTTCTTATGGACTCCGTCTATTTAGTCTCTCCTCCCTCACCAGTTTCTTGCACTACCTGGGTTTGATGAGATCTAGATTTTGGGGGTTCCTAGTCAGTGAACCAAATGATGAGATTAGGGTTCCTGGTGGTCAGGGAGTTAAATGATGAAGTTAGTGGCAGGTTTGGGGTTCAGGGAACCAAATGAAGATGTTTGGCTACCTTAAATTCCCCTAGCATTCAGCGCAGGATAGGAAGTTGGGGGAACCCCTTTCTGATGGCTCAGAGGTCCTTTGTAAAGAAATTTATGAACCCAAAAAGCTAGACTGATAAAAAGAAGCTTATTATTGGCATTAGAAGTCAGCCTTTGCTATGTATTGTTAGAATCCTGGTGTTAACTCAATGGAATGATACAATGCTTATTGGTTCACACATTAGAGCAAATCCTTACAAGGTGTTAAGTCACTAATATTGATAGAAACAATGCTTTGAGAGTTCACTCATTAGTTCACATATTTGGGAGATTTCAGGGTTTAGTATGAGATATCCAAATTCACACTTCCTATAATCCCACTCTCTTAGGAGGAGTCAACCTTTGAGTTTACACCTCTAAAAGATCATAAAAACAGCTGAGCTCAGTCAGGAGAGTTCAGTTGAAAAGATTGAGAGGGGAGCGTCAGTTGGAGATTGAGAAGCCACGAGTCAGAGTAAAGCTAGAGGCAGAAGCTGGATGAGCTAAAAGACAAGCTGCAAGAGCTCTTGGAACCAAGGAAGGAGAAAGGCTTCTAAGAAAGCTAATCAAGCCCAAGGAAAGAGATAAGACTTGGAAGGGGAAAATAAACGTTTGGATTTTATCAGCTGGTTACATTTGAAGTGATTATTACTTCGAACTGAAACTAAGGCTGCCTCCAGAAAACCTCCCCTCACAGAGAACCATCACATATAAAGAAGAAGAAAAACACCACAATGTATGAATAGAAAGACTGAATTCCTTGGTGGCAAAGTCCCAACAGAGAAATAAAGTTTCTAATGGAGGAGTCCTGGCAGAGAAGTGAAGTTTCTAGTAGAGAAATCCCAACAGAGAGATATAGTCTCAGTAGGGAAATAGGTGAGAAAAATAAAGAGAGACCTATTCAACATGTAAAGGATTGCTTGCCATCTGGGGGAGAGGGTGGAGGGAAGGAGGAAGGGGAAAAATCGGAACAGAAGTGAATGCAAGGGATAATGTTGTAAAAAATTACCCTGGCATGAGTTCTATCAATAAAAAGTTATTAAAAAAAAGAGGATGTCAGAGAATGATCTTTTTTTTTTAAAGTAAAGAACTCAAACTCATTTCAAGAAGATTTTGAAATTCAATAAAATACTTATCTTGCAATTAAAAAGAAAAAAGAAAAATAAAGAGAGGGTAATGCCGAAAGAAAATATCATTTCAGCGGGCAGAAGTTTGCTGCTATGCCAGGGATGACATATTAGGTCCTCTGCAAGGACTGAGCCCCAAGTTGGCTCATTTTATAATTGAGATCTTGGCTACAAGCTGGGGTTTGCTTTTGATAGGGGCTGATGCAGCTTGAGCTGAAATTTGAATAGAGAATCTTAGAATTGAATGAGTATTTCTCAACTAATCTCCAATTCAATGGGGTTAGACTCTCCAACTCAACTAGCCCCACCTAGATAACAGAATGAAGCTGTTTGTCCTGCTTCCCTCAGACTGGGTCCTTTACAGAGGCCAGGATTCAAGGAGAATCTCTCTTTGAAGGAGTTTTAGAAAGAGTTTCAGGGTACCCCCTCGTCAGGTTGTGCCCAACTTACATGACTGATTTCAATTTTTTTTCAGCTGATTTATCTCCTGAACTATCTTCACCAGCCCATTTTCATTTTTGTTTTCTCAGAGTGTCTCTCTTTGGGAATTTACTTGATCAGAGCAAAAGTTCTCAGTCTCAGTGTTGCCACTGTCTCAGTGTTGAAGTACGAAAAATAAGGGGTGAGAGATACCCAGGCCAGTGTCACAGGGTTTTGTGAAAGAATTCATAATCCCAAACTGCAGACAAGGTTTTGGGACAAAAATGGATTTATTATACTAAGAAACAGCTCCTCAGAGGGCTCTTCCAAATGGAATTTAGCAAAGATCGGTTTTTGGCAAAGATGGCAAAGATGTTTACATTGAGAAACAACTTCTAGTGGGCCAAATCCTGAAAGGAATTTTAGCAAAGGTTTGGGGTTCAGAGTCATTTTTTATTAGCCTTCTCAGGTTTGAGGCTAGGGAAATTAAGGTCTAATTTTCAGTTCAAAAAAGGGTGCTGATTATGCCTCAGGCCATGATCTCCAATTGAATTGTAGGTGGAGATCCCCATGGAAGTTTCTCCTAGCAACAGGAAGATGGGGCCCCTCCCAAAGGTCAGGAGGAGATTTTAGGGTTTTTCTAATCCTACTCCACCCCCACCCCCCCCAAATACCAACAGACAAGGTGTCAGTAGAAGAGTAAAAAGTGAAAAGTGCAAAACACAAAATTATATAGACCCTACCAGAAGTCCCTATACTCCCTTCTGACCTTTTCTCCCATTGGCTGGGGAGTTCTAATTTACCCAGAGCCCAGAAACAAACAACACATTCTTTACTGTATCAGGTACCTAAATGTTAATGAAAAGGTGTGGGGTAGAGGGGGAATAGGAAGGAAATGTTTATCTAAGATAATAGAATACCTGCAGCTTTTAGCTCTAGCTCAATTTGTTATTGCAAAGTCTTGAGTCACAGTTAGGGCATAAGCTGAGGTCATGTTCTTATGAGAGATCTTGACTCAGTTTATCTCATTCATAATGATGATGAAAACAATATAGTGCTTTCAGGTTATGTGCTTTAAAAAAAATATATTAAATTTGGGCCTTTCATTATCCCCTGGGAAGTAGATATGGCAAATATAATTAGTTATTCACATTTTACAGATAAAAAAAAAAGGGGGGAAGGGCACCTTAATTCACACAGTGTCAAAAATTTATAATGACATGATGATTTTACTCTAAGGCTCCTACCACTTCCATATCACCTGAACTTCCAGAATTTTCTTTTTAATTATAATTAAATGCAGAATAGAAATTGAATAATAATATCACAGTACCTCCAAAATGGAAACAAAACAAAACAAAACAAAAACAAAACAATTCAGAAGCTATCTCATAAAACTTGTAGCTGACCAAAGATACTTTTTCACTAACAATGAGCCCAAAGACTCCTCAGTGAGCAGGAACTTCCCCAAAAGTACCACACACTTTTGGATTGCTCTATTTAGATTTTGGTTTTGGTTTTTCTTTTCAGGGATCCAAATCTGCATCATTGCAATGTCCACTTATTGAAATTAGTTCTCTCCTCTAGGACTAGGTAAAGCAAATCCATTACTTCTTTCACCTGACATCCCTTCAAATACTTAAAGAATACTATCATGCTCTTCTTCTTTTCTTTCTCTTCTCTTGGATAAACAATCCAGCATCTTTCAAGCCATTGTCAGATAGCATAAACTGAAGGCCTTTAATCATTTTAGTTGCACTCTTCTGTGTCATATCCAGCTTAGCAGATTCTTACTATAACCCAGTGACTCAGGTGTATTCTTACCAGAGCAGAATATGGTGGAGCTGTCAACTCTAGATTTGGGACATTTTGTTCTCCTCTGCCAATCCTGCCTTTGTCTATAGACCCCTGACAATCAGAGTTATAGATGGCAGTAGTGGTCTGAACTCTTATCTCTCACTGGCTTGTGTATAGCCTTCCCTTTCTTTGAAATGGCAATACTTAGCTTTGTGCATGGTACATAAAAAGCATTTAATAAGTATTTCTTATTTTGAATTGATCATGAACAAATCATTTATCCTTTTTAGAACCCATATTTATCAATGGCAAAACTAGAATAATAGTACTTGTATCATTCTCCTCACATGGCTAATATAAACATGAAATGAGATGATATTTATAACAGTCTTTACAAAAGTCTTATATGACTATATATTACTATTATCTATAAAAAAATGTAATAAGCATGTCATCTATGCCTTTATACAAGTGATTGTTAAATATATTAGAGAGCATAGATTCTTGGATTATTTCAATAGATATCTCCCTCCAACTTGACATGGAAACAGGAATGACTACATTCTAAATTCATCTAACTCCTATTGTTTCTTTATTATTCCCTATGATATCAGATACCTTGTCAAATTTTTGCTGAAAGTAACAATGTGAGGAAAAATTAGGTCATTCTAGTGTGCCCTATTCTTGAAGAAATCATTCTGGTTCTTTTAATCATGACTTCTCCTTTTCCACATGTTCAATAACTATAATGTAAAAAATGTCTTGAATTTTGCCAAAAACCAAATCAAGATCCCTGGCTTATCACTTGCAGGTGTCTTTTTTTCTCCCTTTTGGAAAGTCAGAAAAAAAAATTTGTCCATCTTCAGTTTAATAGGAATTCTCTTGGTTTCCAGGGATTTGCAAAAATAATTGACATTGAGTCAATAATCACAACCATCTGGAATAGAGTTATTCTGGATGCAATAACTTAATTTCATCAAGGGACAAGGTGCTCCCTTTTTTTATTGACTTACTTGTCAAAGGTTTCAAATTCTCTTTAGTAAGTTTTATTCTCTCCTTTCTATCCCAAAGATCATTTTCTTTTAAAGAGAAAATAGAAGCAAACAAAAATATTTTCTTATGATCCTCTATTTTTTTATCTATCCTGCTCAGTGTCCTATTTTTTCTTTGAGCTTCTGCTTTCTATAAATGTATCAGGTTCATGGAGTGCCTGGACCCCTTTCCCTCCCCAAACATTTCCCCTGACACAGAGCATGGCCTACTCCTTCACTCTTTGATCTGGCTTACTCTCTCCAATCTGCTTTCACAGTTGAAGATCTAGCTCTACTTAAAAGTAGCCCTATCGTATAGTTATACTCAAACTCTTAAGTTCTAGAGGTAACACTTTTGAGAGAAGAATGAATAATTCCTTTTTAGTTGTTGAACCTCATCAGTGTGTTTCTATTTAAACAAAACCAGGCACTCACAAAGATGACACATTTACATCTTTAACAAAATCATTTATTTAGCAATAAGGAAAATAAATAACAATTATGATATCTTATATTAATATATAAGATTGTTGTTTGTTCTTCATTCTCAAAGAGGACCATGACATGTAAGTCAGTGGGGTTTATGCAAGGGAGAGCTGTGGAAAGTCACCAGGCCCACTTTCTTCTCCTAAGCCATCTTCCAGTGGCAAGATTGAAAGCATGATTACTGAAAATGGCCCCGGATGCAATGGAATACCTTGGCCTTTTTAAGTTAAAGTGTTTCCCAGGTCTTACTGTAAACAAATAATGAGATAACCTCAAAGTTGAGCAAGATGAAAACTACAAAACTATATTTCTTTTGTATAATTACATAATATTTTTAATGACTCTAGGATTCTTTCTGAAACAACAGCCTTTTTTTTAATCCCAATATTCTTCTGGTGATACCATGATTCTACAAATCATGAAATATCACAGGCTCTCGAGTTAATGAAAGTAAAATTGAGAGTTATCCAAAAGGCATTTAAGAGTCATATCTTATTGAATATGAATATTCTGCAACATATTACAAGCAAAAATAATTGAAGAGAAGCAATATAAAGAATATCATCAGGGAAACACAAGTGATTATGTCTATGATGACAGGTTCAAACTTTGTTTCTGTGTATAATGATAGAGAAGTGTCCTAGACAGAGAAGTCAAACTCAAATAGAAACAATCAATTACTTAATAAACATTTACTAAGCACCTACTATATGCCAGGTACAATGTTAAGTAAAGTATGTGAATTTATGGTTTTCTAAGTCAATGCAACCTGCAGGGATCTGTTTCTTCCCAGGAATAACAATATATATACATACATACATATCTATTTATATATCTCTTTATCTAGCTACATAAACACTGTGGAAATAATAATATATTACAATCCATACATAAATCTGAATCATACTTTTCTACTAGAGAATACACTTAGCATATGTAAGGAAGAAATCTGGCAAAGAGACACATAATTGAGAAAAATCCATGGGTTTGGAGTAACTAACAGTCTTGGAATGTAGGTAATAATATCATTGGTCTAGTCAGGAACATCTGTAATACATAAAACTGCTTCTCAAAAGCTTCTCCCCTTTTGACTTTTATAGATTTCCACCTTGGCAAACCCTCTTTTCTTTTGTTATTTTACAATGAAGCTGTTTCAACTTACAGTCATTCTTTTTTTGTGATTGGTACCAATGTTCTCTGTTTAATAAGTGTCCCAACCCTCTCTCCTTTCTTTTCACTTAGACCTCAATCTCATGCTCTAATGATTGATCTTACTTTTTTTATTACAATCATTCTTAAAAGGGTATTGGAATAGGTTTACTGCATCAAATTAGCTAGAACAGCTAACATCCATCTAAAAGCTCTTTTTCTTTATTGGGTTGGTATTAACTTGTTTGACTCAAGTCCAATTTTATGATCCCATTTGGAGTTTTCTTGGCAAAGATACTGGAATGGTTTGTCATTTCCTTCAGCTCTTTTTACAAATGAGGAAACAGAGGTAAGCGGGGTTAGGTGATACCCAGGATCACAAAGGTAGTGAGTCTAGATTTGAATTCAGGAAGATGAGTCTTCCTAACTCTAGGTTTGGTTCTTTATTCCCTGCACCACCTAGCTGTGTTTGGTTTTCTTTACAAATTGATTTTTGAAAAATTTATTAAACCAAGTTCTTTTGTTTATTCTTTTCAGGGACTAAACTATTCATCTCTTAAAGCCTTGAATCCTGTAGTGTGTACCATAACTTAAAAACAAAACAAAACAAAAGTCTTTAGATTTCCCTTAACACTTATCACTTCAGTTTGTATTGGATTTTATTGCTCTAGATGTTATACTTATAGTATTATGCCACCCTTTTGTATTCATGCTGTATTTGCTATCCTTATTTCCAAGCTGATGAATTCCTAGCAAATATACACACTGATTTCTTTAAACAATTTCCTCTTTTTCCTCACACTAGAATTATTTCTGTTTGTGTCTTCACAATTTTGTTGTTGAGCACTTCTTATACCTTCTGAGTTGACTTCCCCTATAGAATTTGAGAGCATGACATACCATAACTGATATTTTTGAATCTGTTAAAATCAGTTTTCTGAAATTTGAGGGTATATGCAAGACTCAGAACAGAAACTAGCAAGAAAATATTGGGGCTATACATATAAATATATATGTATATATATATTTGAATTTTGGCATATTTAATATATATAACATATATATATTAAATATGCCAAAATTCTAAGGTACATAATTCCTTGCTCTTGAGGGGATTCCTCTCCTGCCCTTCTATCCCCATTCAGTTGCATCTACCCTATGAACAGATTCTCTTTCCCAAGCCTATGTTGCTACCCAACAAAGTCCCTGGATAAACTGCTTAACCATATATGATACCATGGGTGAATGATCTAGATAGCTTCTTTATTGACTGAGTTATCTTCCATATTTGATTAGTCAGCAAATTCAGCCATAGGTCTTCTGTATATTCTTCTGCCCTACTTTTCTTTGACAATCTTGGAGAACATTTCTGTGCTGTGGTACGATTTAATGATATATTTAGGGGAAAAGGAACTAAGTTCTTAACCACTTGTTTTCTCTGTAATTTACAGAAATGGGTTAAGTTGGGATTTGAATTCTCTGTCTTCTACATCCAATATTTGAAGTCCAGGTATATGACTCTTTTGGAGGGTTCAGTATAAAAATCGCTTTTCCTCTTATGTGGGAGAAAGGGTAGAATAGTTTTCAGCCTATCTTGGAGGGTAATAGTTAGCTTTGTCTCAGCTTCCCTTACCATAAAATGTTTATTAAACAAAAGGTAATCAGAACAGCAAGCAAACATATTTATCAAAACAGGGAAATAATTGAGCAATCAGAGATGCTATACAGATGATAATATACAAAAGATTTAGAGACTCAGTCACTCACCAGTGACATAAAATCCCAGCTCATTAAGGAGAGAACTATCTTACCTGATCAGTTCACTCTTAGTTATCTCTAGAAGTGCAGGTCAACTGTGTCCAACTTTTCAAGCTCCCATGTACCACAGCATGCAGCTTTGTCCATAGGATTTTTTTGGCAAAGATACCAAAATGATTTACCATTTCTTTCTCCAGGAAATTAAAACAAACAGAGATTAAGTAATTTATTCAGGATCACATAGTGAGTGTCTGAGGTTATATTTGAACTCATCTTCTGCTCCTTGAGCCACTTAGCTGCCTAGCTGTCTAATGCCTCTTCCCAATAGGAATGTATTGCCAACCATCAACCTCTTACTGAAGTCTAAATGAAGTGAAACTTAAAAACCTTGAAGTGATATTTGCATTTGAACCATGGACTAAACCTAAAGTTAAAAGAACTAAGTTGCAATATTGGATGAGATGGCAGAAGTGTTTTCTATTGCTCCCACTATTCCAATGGCCAATCTTTCCACAGTGGATGTTGGGATAGTGATCCAAAATAGAAAAGCTAGCATTTGTTAAGTCTTGCAAGTAGAACTGAGTAATTTTCATTCAGGAAAAATCAATCAGTTAGTTACTTTATAATAGAAGCTATAGGTATTTAGATATAGTGTTGTGTGCATAGAGAAAAATTTAGGGGGAAAAAACACATCTCTGTCATTAAAGCTAAAAAAGTTTAGATAAATATTAAATGGCACTGGGTATAATCTGTGAATGAGTTATACACTTAATTTATTTGCTAATTATTTTGAGAGTAGAAGGGGAGAGAAGCAAAGCAATTAACTGTTAGGCAGCCCAAAGGAAGGATGAAAACTCAATGGGAGGATGAGAGGGAAAATAAGAAACCTTAGCTGTTACAATGTGATCTTTAAGTGTTGAACAGGAAATGGAATCTACCAGTCACAGATGTTGCTCTGACTTAATCTGGCTTTAAAAAGTCATGGGCATTATGACCCATGGTCATTTTAAAGGCAGGAAATCCTACCTAATTCCTACAATGGATTGAGGAAGTAGATTTAATTCTGTCTCTATCATCATCACTATCATTAAATTATTAATTTTAATAATGTAATTATTAAATTATAAAGACAAAATAGTAGAATTGAAAAGTATAAGGAGATAGGCAAGTCAGTGTAAGTAAAATCCTTAATTTTTTTGTTTTCTTTGCTTCTGTTTCAATTTAGTTGTGAAGGTATTTTATAGAGCAAGTGGTCTCCTGTGATTCTCATAGACTGATGGAGACATCTTAAGTAAATGTGTTTTCCTTGCTAATTTTAGGCTTTGGAAATATGTTGTGCTATCCAATTTAAGCTTAATGGGAGTGATGTGGCTTTGAAAAAGAGTGAACAGTGAATTGTACAACCCCTTAAGATTACACTTCTTTTTCTCTAATATGCATATATATTTTATGGTTGTGAGAGAGTCCGTACACAGAAATGCACAGAAAAGATGAGATTAATGCACACATTAGCTAGCTTGGCATTTGGCAAGCTCTGAAAGAAATTGTAGGAGAAAAGAGGCGTTAGACTATTTACCAAACTAAAGTTCTACAATTCTAACCTCACTGCTATAAATCTGTGACTTGTGGATAGTCAACCAACACCATGGCAGAAAATTGAAACATTTCCTTTTGAATTGTATTAGAAAGATCCTGAAGATCATTTAGCAAGATAAGGTACAAGCCACTGAGATTCATTCTCTAGCTGAACTGCCAAGCATTCAAACTCTACTCCAGTGAGCTTAACTCTAATGGGCTGGCCACATTGTTCAAATACTAAATATACATTTACTTAAAAGTTTATTTTATGGAAAATTCATGCAAGAAAGGTGCTCAGAAGTGGCCATAAGAAGTGATACAAGAACACCCTTAAGGTTTCTCTAAAGCATTGTGATATCAATTATGAGACATGGAAGACTGCCCAGCATGGTGTGGGCTCTGTGCTCTGCAAGCAAAGAAAATTTGCAGTAGCTCAATAGAATGGCGGAATGTGCAAATTTGGACATCCCTACTCCAAATGTTTTTAAGGACTATTTGTGCCTATCCTGTAGTGAAGCCCAATTAGCTCACACGGTCCTATCAGCCAGTCAGATAGATTGACCCTGACATCATAATGTCATTTTGCTCCTCTTCAAACATAAAGAACAAACAACAATGACAACATATTTTGGTTGTTGTGAGAGGAGCATGCAAAAGAAGTTTGGAATAAAAGCTATTCTGAGTATGTGTGACTTTGGCAGAAAAGCAATTATCACCATGTCTGGACTTATGTTGTTATCTAGGCAATGAAAATAACTGTTTAAACCTTAGAAATTTTTTAAGAAAAATTCTACTAGATTTTTCAGCTTTTGGACCAGTGAAAACTCCAAAGGAAAAATACTTTTAAATTACTACAGAGTATAGAGTCATATTCATATGAAGGTGAAAAGTAATAAAAGCATTCTAAAGAATTTTGTACTTTGGGCTAGTAATCCCTGATGCAGTAGCGTGGCAGTTCCACATTTCAGGGATTTTTTTTTCCTCTTCTGGGAGCCCAAGAACAAACTCTGATTTAGTCTAATGAGTGACTAAAATTTGGATAGTGGAGGTGGGCTCACTTTGTGCAGTTGTCTTCTGTCTCTGCCTCTGCATGGCTGGGGTGTAGTGGATGATTAGAAGTCTCTACATCTGAAATGTCAAAGACTAGAATAGAAATAGCGTTCTGAAGTCACATGTCATGGATTGTCTTCTTTCTTTTTAAAAGTGCCAATTTCTGTTTCAGATTTTTCTAAAAGGAACCAGGGTGGGGGGAAGTAGGAATTGTTGTTTATAGAGCAAAGAAACTGGCACAGCTTAATGCCCCACTATTCCCTCTGCTGGTACCTGAACAGAAGTATTACTCTGAGGTTCAGGATTTTTGTAGCACAGAAGGGAACAAAGCCTTATCTATGTGATTTAGAAAATCAAAGGAAATACAGCCTGACTGTTTAACATCTCTCAAAGGCAAATGGAACTCTTTTTCTTCAAATCTTGGGAGAATTTGTTTATGACTCTACAAACCCTTCCATAATATGCCATTAAGGCAGCTTGTTTGAATTAAGGGGAAGATGATGGCTGTGTTCAGGGCTGGGAAAAATATAGCTCGTCCAGAAACATTAGTGTACCGTGTCTCTACCATCATCACCATCCACTGCCCTATTTCTCATGAGCTTCATTAGGAAGAATATTTTGTAGGTGACAGCTTACATAGGAAAATCTTAGAAATAACTCAGGAATCCGAATGACAAGAAATACTTTGAGTGATTTATTAATCTTGCCAATAAGCTAGCCAGTCAATCAATAAACATTTATTAAGCACTTGCCAGTTGTTAGAAATATACAGCTAAAAATGAAGCTGTCTTCCTTCAATGAGCATCCATTCTATTAGGAAGAAAACCTGTGTGCATAAATAGATACATACAGCATTTGCATATGGTAAATTTGGAAGAGGAAGGCACTAGCAGCTAAGGAGACATGGAAAGATCATATGGGAAAGCTGCATGGTGAAAGTATTATTGAAAAAAAAAATCTTGCTTTTTGCAAGAGATGCTTCTTTGTCCTAACTTCCTCCCTTTCTGCTCTGCACTCAGTGTCTCCCCTGGTAGAGAGAGGGAAACTTCTGCCTTTTTTGTGGTTTAGTCTTTCAATTATGTCTGATTCTACATGACCCTGGATGGACTTTGTCTATAGTGTTTTCTTGGCAAAGATATTGGCATAGTCTGCGATTTCCTTTTCCCCATTTTACAGATGAGGAATTGAGGCAAATAGAAGTTAAATGATTTTTGAAGAGCCACAGGGTTAATAGGTTTCTAAAGTCACATTTGAACTCAAATATTCCTGACTCTAGGCAGGGTATTTTATCCAATAGACCTCTAGCTGCCCCATAGCTTATTTCTACATAGTCCTTTGAATGTTGTCTCCCCATTAGACTGGCAGTTCTTTGATGGCATAGATTGTCTTTTGCATTTCTTTGTATCCTTAGTATTTAGCACAGAAGACACTTAATAAATCCTTCCTGGCTTGATTTGACTTGACAAGACATTCTAAGAAGTAGAAGCAATACATTCCAAGTATTGGGCATGCAATGCCTATGCAAAGACACAGGAATAAGAGATGGGAAGTCCTTTGTGAGAAAGTTAAGAATACCTGCACTTTATAACAGCGTTCTACAAGCTGTCCTTACACTTCTATTAATGGTTAATGTTTTCTATAAAGAACTTTTTAAAAAGGAGAGAGGCTTAGCACAGTACCTGGCAATAGTAGATGTTCAATAAATGTTTATAGATTGATTGGATCTGCTTTCTCATCTAATCACCACCAGTGCTATTTAGCTAGCTAAATAGTATCAATAGCTATTGCTGCTGCTTCTTTTTAACCTACCCTTTGGATATTCTCACTATAATTTTACCACAATTTGGGAGAATTGGAAAGATACATAAAAACAAAGAAAGAGATTTTAGAATAGATATTTTATCTACTATATTCCTTATTGTTCAGTCATTTTTCATTCATCTGAGGTTTTCTTGGCAAAAATATAGTTTGTCATTTCTTTCTCTAGCTCATTTTACAGATGAGGGAACTGAGTAAGGTTTCAGTGACTTGCCCAAAGTCACAGATCTACTAAGTATCTGAGGCCAGATCTGAACTCATCTTACTGATCCTAAGCCAGCTGCC